>NW_025334991.1:0-1337403 GCF_018152115.1 Drosophila rhopaloa
TGCAACATCAGCACAAGGCAGGATGTTGCTAAACGACACCCACTCAGCAGAGCTCTAGAAAATACTTTGTTAGCATTTACTTACACACACATACATAATTGTAAAACACATAAAATTCTTTGGCGGAGGTTTGATTTGAATCTCAAGCCACAATAAAATTATTCCGTTTGGAACAACCAAAGCGAACACATCAACTGTTTATTTAAATCTTATCTGAATATTGGATGACTAACAGCAGCACTAACAATTACATACTATAACTGGCGCAGCCGGACCTATCAGCCGGAAGGAGAAAAAGGACACACCATACCCGGAGAACTGAGAAGGACCGAAATGATGAAAACGATTATTTTTATAATTTATATGCAACAGTAAGTTAAAATAGTGATGTGATGGAAGTGAGGTGTGTGGTGTAAATAAAAACAAGAAAGGGTGCACATACATAATAACGATAAAATTGAAAGGCATAAAATGAAACAACAACAAAGAAAATTGGCAAGAATAAATTTAATTAAATAATGTGTTGACTGTGAATCTCGTTGCAACGCAACCTGGCGACCTGCAACGTCATCGAACCATATAGTTCGACGGAGTGAGTTGCGAGTATGACGTTCGAAGGTTCGATGTTGGACGCGAACATCAAACATGCAGCTTGGGGAAAGAAACCCAGGTCGCTGGTTGGATACTCTGCCTGTCAATAAATGAAAAAAAAAAATAAAAGAAAATATCTATTGCAAGTGACTGTCCGCTCGTGGCTGGAATAAATGCATCGCGCAGGAATTCCAGTTAGCTTCAGCACGACGCAAGAAAAAAAAGAAAGTGTAGAAAAAAACATTTTATTAGTTGTTGCCATTAGTACCACTGCATCGCGCAAGGGTAATCGATGGACAACATCACAGAAAAAGTAAACAGACAAGGAAATCCCAAAGACCACTGCATCGCGCAAGGGTATTTGGTGAATCTCAAGGTTAAATAAAAAAGGGAATAAATCATAACACAAACAAGAAGAAATTGTTGCCATATCGGAAACCACTGCATCGCGCAAGGGTGACGGTTAAGCAATAATAATAAAAAAAAAATATATAAAAATAATATATGTATATGTTAAAAAAAAATATAAGGGAACCCGATACCACTGCATCGCGCAAGGGTATAGAAGGGTATGTAAAGAAAAGTAACAAAAAAAAACACATACACACTTCCAACACAATACATTCTCAAAAAAAAAATTATAAAACAAATTGAACAAATGATAATAACAAAATTTTACAGATAAAAGACACCGACACACACCTCACTTCTAAGGAAAAGGAATTATAAAGACACATCAGGAAAAAGCTAAGGAAATACATAATACAATATATACATAAGTATACATATACAATATACACATAAAATATATAATAAGCGTAGGCAAAAAAAAATATAATTTAAAGAGTAAACAAAAGAGAATTGTAAATGTCAAAAATCAGCAAAGTTAAAGAGTCACTTAGGCCTCTGACTAGAAGTAAAGTTATCAAAAAGGCTACCAGTTTGCCAACGATAGTGGAACAATTAAATTTTGAGCCCTCAACTTCTAGAGCAGTACAGAACAGGGAAGCTGATACAATGACGCATCAGGAAAATTTAGGAATGCAACAGGCAACGTTTGAGATGTTAGGCACGGTAAAAATTTCCGATGTGATCCGGTCAATGCATGTTTATATGGGAGAAAAAGAAAGGTTAAACGAGTTTATGTTAAACGCAGAAGAGATCCTTTTAATGATTAGAGGAATGGATCAAACACCTATGGGACTAATGATCCTTAGGCAAATAAGGAATAAAATCCAAGGAAAAGCCGATGACATTTTAGTAAAATCAAATTGTGGATTAAATTGGGATGAAATTAAAAGAATTTTGATAGCCCATTTTGCAGATAAGAGGTCAGAACCCGATTTACTGAGGGAATTAAACCAGTTGGAAAATAAAAGACTAACAGTAGAATTATTTTACTCGGAGGTATCTGATGTGCATAAGGCATTGTGTAATGTTATAGACAGGACAGATACAAACCCCATCGCAATTCAGGCAAAGAAGAAATTATATGAGGAAACGTGTCTGGAGGCGTTTGTAACAGGTCTAAAAGGCAATTTAGGTAGTGCCGTCAGGGGAAGAGTTCCGAAGACGCTTTTGGAAGCATACGAGATAGCGATTAAAGAGAGGAACAATAATTTCAGTACTGCAGGGGGATATAACAGGCAGAACTTTGGTTATAATAGAAACAGAGGGTACAATAATAACTTTAACAGAGATAATGGAGGATATAGGCAACAAGGAGGAAATTATAGGAACCTCAGGTGGAATAGGGAAGAAAACAGGAATAGAGGATATGACGATCAGTCGACCTCTAATTCTTCAGGTTATAATAGAAAGGCAATTATGCCAAAACAAGAAATTGCAGAATATTCATCAACTGGACCTAGAAGTGCCAAACGATGGCAGTCAGGGCAATTAAATACAGTAGAAAGAGAAGAGGAGCAAGAGTTGAATAACATTGATGACGAAGGAAATTTTCGTCAAAATGCCTCCAAAAACAAACAGGGTATATAAGGAAGGATACCCATCAGGCGACATTACCATACGTGGTAGTTAAAGGAAAGAACGAAAAATAACTCAAATTATTAATAGACTCGGGAGCTACGAATTCATATTAAAATCCCGCAATAGTTAGTAAAGATCAACAGCAAAAATTTGAAGAAAACTTTGTTATTAAAACACCAATAGGAAGCCATAAAATAAACACTTATGTAAAAGATATTGAGCTGCAGGAAATCGCAAAAGGGGAATCGTTTGATTTCTTTTTATTTCATTTTCATTCCTGGTTTGATGGATTATTGGGAATGGACATATTAATTAAGTTAGGTGCAAGTTTAGATTTAGAAAATCTCGTATTAAGAACTAAGACAGGGACAGTTAAAGTCCATTTGAAGCCCAATAGGGCCACTGACATACATTTCCTGGAGGAGGCGACTAAAACAATTGTCACCTTACCAGTTTCAATAAACAATGGTTCATTTTTGATGCAAACAACACTAGTGGAAGAAGGGTTAGAAATAACTGGCGGAATTTATTATGCAAGGAAGGGACAGGCCGACCTGGAAGTTGTTAATTTTACAGGAAAAGAAAAGAAATTATACCTGGAAAAGCCTTTGGCTGTCACTGCACATGATTCCAAAGATTATGTAGAAATCGCAATGCTAAGACCACTCAAACAGGAGTATGTAAAGAGGGAAATGAACACAATGGAATTAGCCGGGGGTGATGCAAGGCATGCAAAATTGGATATGTCGCATCTAAATACAGAAGAGGCGGCAAGCCTTAAAAAACTGTATTCGGAATTTTCAAGTATTTTTCACACAAAAGGAAATCAATTGACATTTACCAATGCGGTAACTCACTCAATTCCAAAAACGGATGATATTCCTATCTATAAAAAGCCATACAGATATGGATTTAAACAAAGGGAAGAAATGAAGAATCAGATACAGGAGTTGTTAAAACAGGAAGTTATTAGGCACAGTCACTCACCTTGGAGTGCACCAGTTTGGCTAGTACCAAAGAAGATGGACCTATCAGGAAAACAAAAGTGGAGATTGGTGGTCGATTTTAGGAAGTTGAATGAAAAGACAGTGAAGGATAGGTATCCGATGCCAGTAATTGGCGAAGTACTTGATAAACTGGGAAAGGCCATGTATTTCTCGGTATTAGATTTGGCTAGCGGATACCATCAGATTGAGATGGAAAAACAGGACATTCCAAAAACAGCATTTACAACAGATAACGGGCACTTTGAATATGTAAGGATGCCATTTGGACTGACAAATGCTCCGGCGACGTTTCAAAGAGTGATGAATAACCTGATGGGAGAGTTGGTAGGCAAGATTTGTCTGGTCTACATGGATGATATAATTGTGTATTCCCCGTCCTTACAAAGTCACATGCAAGACTTGAGGACAGTTTTAAAAATAATAAGTGGAGCAAATTTTAAACTTCAAACAGATAAGTCAGAATTTTTAAAGAAGGAGATAGAGTTTTTAGGGCATGTAGTGACACAAGGAAGAGTCAGACCAAACCCAAAGAAGATTGAGGCCATAAAGCTTTTTCCTTTGCCCAAAACACCAAAGGAAATAAAGTCATTTCTTGGACTCATTGGGTATTACAGGAAATTCATAAAAGATTTTGCAAAAATAACCAAACCATTAACTAAGAGACTAAAAAGGAAACAACAAATAATCATAGATGAGGAATATACAAAAACCTTTGAATATTGCAAGACGTTGTTATGCAATGATCCATTGTTGAGATATCCAGATTTTACTAAGCCTTTTATTTTGACCACATATGCTAGCAATTTTGCTATTGGTGCGGTGTTATCACAAGGAGCAATGGGAAGTGATCGCCCAATCGCATTTGAGAGCAGAACGTTAAATGAGGCTGAAGTAAATTATTCCACAGTAGAGAAGGAAATGCTTGCCATAGTTTGGGGTATAAAACACTTCAGACCGTACTTGTTCGGTCACAAATTCACAATAGTCACAGATCACCGCCCACTAACTTGGCTAATGGGATTTAAAGAACCCAATTCTAAGTTGGTGAGGTGGAAGCTGCAACTATTGGAATATGACTACGAGGTGACCTACAAAAAGGGCTCACAAAACGTCGTGGCAGACGCATTGAGCAGAATCGAACTACAAGTTCACAACAGTGAACTGGAGTCAACTCAGGCCACTTGTGCGGGTCATACAGGTGAACTGGAATTAAGTAGCATTCATGTGGCAGAAAAGCCACTGAATGACTTTAATATCCAGTTAATATTTGAGGTTGGGCCGACACCAGGCAGAACAGTGGTGACACCTTTTAGGAACAAGATAAGAAGGACGATAACAGAAAAGGAGTTCACAAAAGAGGAAATTGCAAAAATTCTTAGGGAAGTGCTTAAACCGTACAGGATGTGTGCGATATACACGTCAGATGAAGTCTTTAAAAAGGTAGAAGAAGCGTTTCAGAATTATTTTTGCAAGAGCAAACTGTATAAAGCAGTACGATGTCTTACCTTCATGCGGGAAATAACAGATATTAGTGAACAAAGAAAAGAAATAGAAAGGTATCATACCTCAGGTAATCATAGGGGAATAGATGAAACGTTTTGGAAGATGAGACGTGACATTTATTTTCCATTTATGAAAAAACCGAGTAACACAGGTCATTAATGCGTGTGAAACTTGCCAGACATTGAAATATGATCGGCAACCGCAAAAGGTGGTATTTCAAAATACGGAAACCCCGTGCAAGCCACTTGACATCGTTCATACGGATTTATACACAATCAACAAAAACTACGTAATAACAATAATAGACAAGTTTTCAAGGTTTGCCGTGGGGTACACCATACCGGCAAGAGATAGTTTAAATATTGTTAAATCAATGAAGAAGTTCATAAGTCAGTACGGTGTTCCTAAAAAGATCATATGTGACCAAGGCGCAGAGTATGCCTCGGCATTATTCAGGGATTTCTGTAGGCAGTACGGAATTGAATTGCATGTGACGTCGTTTCAACAATCGTCCAGCAATTCACCGGTTGAAAGGCTTCATTCAACACTGACAGAAATTTATAGAATAATTATGAAAACAAGGAAGGACTTAAAACTAGAAAATGAGCATGAGGAAGTTTTAGATGAAGTTTTCCTAACTTATAATAACTCAATACACTCCAGTACGAAGTTGAAGCCGTTCGAATTGTTCTCGGGGAGAACACACGTTTTTGAACGGGAAATCAATTTTGATACGGAGCATGAGTACTTAAGGAAGTTAAATGCTTATCAGGAGGAAATGTATAAGGAGGTTAAGGACAAGTTGGAAAAACAAAAACAGGAAAGGACGCGAAAACTCAATGAGGGAAGAGAAGAACCCATGGAGTTGGAAAAAGGGGATGTAGTTCATAGGAGGGGAGAATAGAAGAAATAAGCTAACACCTAGGTTTACGGAGCACACAGTAGATGAGGATAATGGGGTTACATTCGTTACAAAAAGGAAACAAAAGATACATAAATCAAAAATTAAAAAAAGAATTAAACAAAATAAAAACTAATCAATCACGGTTACAGGTGCATATTGGTCCATGGACAGACAATGGACGTGCAAACACTAAAACGAGAAGAAGCGATCGTAAAAATGGAACTGGGAAAAGCAAGAGTAATGGTCGGAGCGAAGACGTTCGACCATATAATAAACTTTAAAGACTACGAAGGTAATATTGCACAGATTGAAAACGCGTTGTTAGACATAGAGAATGTTAGATTCTCAGGTGAGGCAGTCCAGGTGGTTAAGGAAAAATTGTACCAGGTGAAGGAGAAGCTAGAAATACTTAGACCAAGAAGTAGGGTCAAAAGAGGAATTTTTAATGGGTTAGGAAGCATGATAAAAATAGTTTCGGGAAATACGGACGCGTATGATGAGGAGAAAATAGGAAATAGATTAAAAGAATTAAGAAACGAAACAAGGTTTCTTACACAAGAAGCGGACGAGCAATGAACCTTTTATTAGGAAACCTTGAGTAGGTTTACGAAAATTACTAAGCATATAAATAAGGAGCAGGAAGATATATATTTAAGGAACTAACACAAGAGCACAATGAAATACATATGCTCCAGCATTTGAATAGGATAAGTTACAGTATTGATTTGTTAGCAGTGCACTTGAACAATATTGCGGAGAGCATATTATTAGCAAAACTTCGCATTGTGCCTAAATTCATTTTAGCAGAGACAGAATTAGATAGAATTATACGGTTTGTCGAGAGTCAAGGGCTCAAAATTGTTTCAAATGAACAAGTATATGAACTAATAAATATACAGGCACAAATAAATGAAACAGACATAATATTTAGGGTAAGAGCTCCAATTTTTGAGCCAAATGTCTATCAATTATATCATGTTATACCAATTCCAATTAATGGGACACATTTATTAGTAATACCAAATTATGTAGCAATTAATAAGTATAAAATAAGCTTTTTTAACAACCAATGTTCAAAAGTTCATGAAACTTTTATTTGCGAGAGTGAAGAGTTGGGTGTTGAGATAAAAGGAAAGGAGTGCTTGAGGAAGATTTTAACGAACAAACCACCAATATGCGATTCAGTAAATCTAGAGGGGAGAGAAATGGTTTTGGCACCTGAGGATGGACACATATTCATTTTCAACGCCTTGAACTTACCTGTAAACAACACGTGTGGAGAAGATATTACAGTATCGGGGGCATTAGCAATCAAATATGCAAACTGTTCGATCGAAATAAATGGCATAAAGTTGATGGCCATGTTATGGAACATAAAGAGGACCATATAGTACTTACCACTGCAATAAGTAAACAGATACTTATAAATAACACCAAGCAGGAGTTAAACCTAGAAGTTTTACATCTCGAAGATATGAGAAACCTCAAAAAAGTAGTGTATATAGGAAAAGTACAGGAAACACATTTTTCCGTAATATACGGTATGTTGGTGCTTCTAACGATAACAGTAATATGGAGAATTAGAAAAACAAAAACAATCTTCACCCCCAATGCTTCTCTGCACAATGTCGCTCTGGGAGGAGTTACCATACCGGTACCATCGACTACGCCACCGCCTAAACCTCCCCGTGCTACCCTCTTTCAACTGGACAGTGACCGGCAGCTAGCCGTTCATTGTCCCACATAAGAAATGCAACATCAGCACAAGGCAGGATGTTGCTAAACGACACCCACTCAGCAGAGCTCTAGAAAATACTTTGTTAGCATTTACTTACACACACATACATAATTGTAAAACACATAAAATTCTTTGGCGGAGGTTTGATTTGAATCTCAAGCCACAATAAAATTATTCCGTTTGGAACAACCAAAGCGAACACATCAACTGCAATGGTAATAGTACAAGAACTTGAGAGCAACAGTTTGAGGGCTCAATTCGCAAACAATTTTTTAACATCACAACGAAAGACTAATGAGTCAAACTTATATGGGCACCAAAACTCAAATAATAAACCGACGCAGAATAAATATAATAACTATAATAGTGATTTTAGGAATACTAACAACTTGAGGTTTAATCAACCTGAAAATCAAAATAAATATAATTATAATCAAAATAAAAATCAAAATTGGAATCAGGGCAGACAATATTATCCCCAACATAATACTCAAAATCAATGGAATTCATATAAACCTCAACAGAATGAACCGATGGATGTTGACGAATCCATACAGTTTCAGAATAAGAAAACAATATCCATACTCATTGTCAGTCGCCGATTTCGTTAATAAAAGAAATCAGTAGAATGCTTAAAGAAGGAATAATACAACCAAGTCGCAGTCCTTACAATTCTCCAGTATTGGTGGTACCAAAGAAAGGCCAAAACGAGGACGAGGACAGATATCCCATGCAATTGTAATTCTAGCTAATTTGGGAAAAGCTAGATATTTTTCAACCATAGACTTAGAATCAGGGTTTCATCAGATTCTAATGAAAGAATCAGATGTAGGAAAAACTTCTTTCTCAATAAATAATGATCAATCTTATTGCTAAAAACAGTAAATAATAATTAGTGCTATGTAAAAAACTAGTGCAAAGTTATTATAAAAACTCAATGAGCGGCGATTCAAAAAATGAGCGTAGAAGCTCCGTAGACCAGAGAAACAGTTATATTTCTTATTTCTCAACCCGTGATACAGAAGCAGAAAGAACTTCTTCAAAGAGCAACTCAGCCCTACTGACCATTGACAGTGCGAGAGCACGGTCTTGTTCTCCCGCCCTACTCACACCAACTCCCACTTCATGGAGCTTGCAGTGTAGAACCCCACAACCATCTTCTACTCACAGCTCACCAGCCACGAGCACTGCGACCTCGTTAATTTCTGCAACCGCAGCCACTGCAACAACAACATCAACGGTCGCCGTTAACAACAACGCGATTTCGAATGCGTTTGCAACTTCTGCAGCGCCGAATAAAACTACAAAGCCAAGTGTAAGTACGAGTGCCAATATCGGCAATATCAAACAACAACAAGTGGGTCCGGCTATACAGACTGGCATGGACCGTTACATCCAAATCAAACGAAAGCTAAGCCCGCAAAATAAAATGGTTGGAAATAAACCAAAACAAAATTGCCCTAATAAAGGCAGCGATCAACCAGGGGCATCTTGTAACAACAGATTCGCCCTATTGTCGGAAATTGATAATAATCAATCCGAATCTGGACAGGCTGTTCAAAAGAAACCAAAGCCCCCACCAATTTACATAAGGGAACAGAACTCAAATACCCTAGTAAAGAAAATTGTTGCGCTGGTCGGGAATGACAACTTTTATGTTACTCCCCTTGTTAAAGGGAATATTCATGAAACAAAGCTTCAAGCTAAAACTGAAGATCAATTCAGAGCTGTAACAAATTACCTAGACGAGGCTAGGAAACCCTACTACACGTACCAGCTCAAGAGTAGCAAGGGCTTGCAAGTAGTGCTAAAGGGCATAGAGCCCGACGTATCCACCAATGAGGTAAAAGAGGCACTGAAAGAAAAAGGATTCTTCTCCAAAAATATTATTAATATTATCAACAAAAATAAAAAGCCGCAACCACTCTTTAAGGTCGAACTGGAGCCTGAAAGCAGAGCCTTGAAGAAAAATGAAGTGCGCCCGATCTATAAACTGCAATACCTGTTGCACAGAAGGATTACTGTTGAAGAACCGCATAAGCGGAATGGCCCGCTGCAATGCACAAACTGCCAAGAGTATGGACACACCAGAAACAACTGCGGGCTTCGTTCAGTCTGCGTAGCTTGTAGTGGCTTCCACAAATCCGAACCTTGCCCTGCAAGCAAAGAAGACCCAAAGACAAAGAAATGTGCTAACTGTGGAGATAACCATACCGCAAACTACAGAGGCTGCCCGGTCTATAAAGAGCTGAAGAGTCAGTTTCAACAAGCAAAACAAGCACGCTCCCAGAATGCACGAAATGAGTACGTGCAATCCCAAACCCCACCTAATGTTTTCTTTGCGAAAGCAGCCAGATCTTCATTTGGGCCCCTCAACACAAATATGGAAGTTTCATACGCCAGTGCCCTAAAATCAGGACTTGCCAATCAGACGGGGTTCCCACAAGCTCAATGCTCTGAGCAAAATATAATAACACCTCAGCAAGCAATAGGACAAATACCGAACAGCATGGAAACCATGATGCTGACTTTACAACAGGGTATGATGGAATTTATGTCCTTCATGAAAACAACAATGACAAACCTTATGCAAAATCAAAACATTTTAATAAATTTGCTCACATCCCAACAATCTAAATAATCGATGTCTTGTCTTCGAATATCCATGTGGAATGCCAATGGCGTTTCACGGCACAAACTTGAAATAACTCAATTCCTCAATGAAAACCAAATAGATGTAATGCTGCTGGCAAAAACGCATCTCACAAGTAAATACAACTTCCAAATAAGAGGTTATACTTCATACTGCACAGATCATCCGAACGGAAAGGCTCACGGAGGAACTGGAATCCTAATCAGGGAACGCATTAGGCACCACTTTCACCAGAGGTTTGCAACAAATTATTTGCAGGCTACATCTATAAAACTACAAGCAGGCAACGGCAGTATCACTATAGCCGCAGTCTATTGCCCACCGCGTTTTACAATAACTGAAGAGCAATTCTTGGACTTCTACAATTCACTCGGAGATCGCTTTATAGCAGGAGAAGACTACAACGCCAAGCACACGCACTGGGGATCAAGACTAGTGACGCCCAAAGGAAGACAACTGTATAAAGCAATCATAAATTTGAGCAACAAACTCGACTATGTCTCCCCTGGCAGCCCCACATATTGGCCAGCTGACCCCAGAAAACTCCCGGACTTAATTGACTTCGCTGTGACCAAAAACATCCCAAGAAATTTAGTCAGCGCCAAATCGCTATCGGACTTATCATCGGACCACTCGCCTGTTTTAATAACTCTCCTTCAAAGCCCGAAAGTAATCGAGCACCCCTTCAGGCTGACCTCGACTAGAACTAACTGGCCAAAGTACAAAAAGTACGTAAGTTCCCACATTGAACTAACACCACAGTTAAACATAGAGAACGACATCGACTTCTGTGCTGATGCCCTGGAGTCAGTACTCGTGGCAGCAGCCAAAATCTCAACACCAGAAGAGACAATCGTGCGTAGCAACCAATACAAAACTAATCTGCAAATCGAACAACTGGTTCGGAAAAAACGACGTCTACGACGCGTTTGGCAATCCTGCAGATCGCCCCATTCGAAGTAACTCTATAATGATGCCACCCGCAGACTCACCAAAACCCTCAAGCAAGAAGAGGAGCTTGCGCAACGCCGGTACATCGAGAAACTGTCGCCGACCAGTACAAAGCATCCTTTGTGGAGAGCACACCCAAATTTAAGCTCTCCGATAGAATCAGTCACTCCGATTAGAAACTCCTCGGGTACTTGGGCCCGCAGTGACGAAGACAGAGCCGAAACATTTGCTTTACACCTACGAAATGTATTTCAGCCGAACGCCGCCACAAACTATCTTCAACTACCGCCGCTTAGCTCTGAAATTGAAATTGACCCGATTTTGTTTCAAGCACCTGAAATTGCTAACGTCATTAGGAAACAAATAAAACCGAAAAAGCTCCAGGGGGCGACCTAATAACCCCAAAAATGATAATTGAACTTCCAAACTGCGCAGTGGATGTTATATGCAAGCTATTTAACGGGATCACAAAACTTGGCTACTATCCCAAAAAATGAAAAAAGTCCGTGGTTATAATGATACCGAAGCCTGGGAAAGAACACACAATTCCCTCATCGTACAGGCCAATAAGCTTACTATCGTGCCTGTCCAAATTACTGGAAAAATGCCTGCTCACGTGCATTACACCATATTTAAGAGAACAAAACTTAATCCCGGCACATCAATTCGTGTTTCGTGAAAGCCACGGAACCATCGAGCAAGTCAACCGGGTAACTTCAGGAATTCGTACAGCCTTCGAACATCGGGAATATTGTAGTGCAATATTTCTCGACGTCTCTCAGGCATTCGACCGAGTGTGGCTTGAAGGCCTTATGCATAAAATCATAACATTACTGCCAGAAAACACTCATAAGTTACTTAAGTCGTACCTCTACCACAGAGTCTTTGAGGTTAGATGCAATACAACGACATCCAACGAGTATAACATTGAAGCCGGAGTCCCACAAGGTAGCGCCCTGGGCCCTACCCTGTTCGTCCTATACACAGCAGATATCCCTACGAACGAGAGGCTGACTACGTTCACATTTGCTGACGACACCGCAATCCTGAGCCGCTCGAGATGCCAAACTAGAGCAACAGCTCGACTGGCTGATCATTTGGTGGTAGTTGAAAAGTGGCTATCAGACTGGCGAATCAAAATTAATGAACAAAAGTGTAAACATATCACGTTTACCCTTAACAGACAATCGTGCCCGCCGCTAACTTTGAATAGTACGCAGATTCCCCAAGCCAGCGATGTAACATATCTCGGCGTCCACCTCGACAGACGCCTAACCTTGCGGAGGCACATTGAATGCAAGAAAGTACATCTCAGACTTAAAGCTAGCAGCCTACACTGGATTATAAATTCTCGATCACCCCTGTGTCTGGACTTTAAAGTTCTTCTCTACAACTCCACCCTCAAGCCCATTTGGACCTACGGCTCCCAGCTCTGGGGGAACGCGAGCAACAGCAACGTTGACATCATACAGCGCTCACAATCAAAAATCCTGCGAACAATAACTGGGGCACCATGGTATGTTCGGAACGAAAACATCCACAGGGATCTGGGCATGCCACCGGTCAAAGATGAAATAGTAAAGCAGAAAGCGGCCTACCATAACAAGCTTACACTGCACCCAAATAATCTCGCAAGGAACCTAAGACGGGTTTCGAACAGAACTCGTCTGCATCGTAACGATCTACCAGCCCAGCAATAAATATTAGGGCCCGTTAGTCTAAATTCAGTCTATATGACTGTAAGTTAAGTTATATTCTTAAGATTTGATATACTTATTGTTAGTCTCATATAGAGAAGATTCAAAAAATAAAGCATATATATATTTACAAAAAAAAAAAAATAATGGGAAGTATGAATTTTTAAGGATGCCATTTGGATTAACTAATGCACCAAGGATTTTCCAAAGAGCAATGGACGACATTCTAAGAGAAGAAGTAGGACATAATAATTTTCTCTAATACACTCGCTATTGGTGCGGTATTATCTCAAAAAGGTAAACCAATAACATTTATTTCAAAAACCCTGTCTGAAACTGAGCAAGTCTATGCAACTAATAAAAAGGAGCTTTTGGCAATAGTGTGGGTTCTGAAAAATTTGATAAATTACCTATACGGAGTGATTGGAATTGAAATTCAAACCGATCATCAACCATTATCTTTTGCAATCTCGGATAAAAATCCAAATATAGAAATGAAACGCTGGTATTCATTTATAGAAAGTTTCACTCCAAAGGTCGTATGTAAACCAGGTGCAACTAACGTAGTTGCCGACGCATTATCACGAATACATATTAACAATTTGTCCAATAGAGATCAGTCGGAATCTGAATCTGATCAAAATGCTTTGCACTCAGCAAAAAGTAGTTTCGAAAATGTAATTGAAGAAACAAAAAACCTTTAAACCAGTTTATGAATCAATTATTAATAGCTAAGGCTAGGTTCACAGTCCTTGAATCTATTAACGTATTTAATAATACCAGACATATAATCGAGTATGACACTCCAGAAAATTTGGTTTCAATTCTAAGAGAATATTTACAACCAAATGTCACCGTCGGTATACATTGTACACTTGAAGAATTTTGTATAATTCAAAAACCTTTAAAGGAAAACTTCGTTAATAAATTCCTTTACACAAGAACATTCCTTCAAGATGTAGAAAACAATGAAGACAGGGCTATCATAATAGAAGGAACACACAGTAGAGCTCTCCGAGGACTAGATGAAAACTACAAACAAATCTGTAGATTGTATTACTGGCCCAAGTTATTTTCAAAATTAAAAGAATATATTAAAAACTGTAATATTTGCAATGAAAACAAATATAACCGACACCCAATTATAATTCCGGTTGGTGAAGCCCCAATTCCATCTAAAGAGGGCGAAAATTTACATATTGATATATATTATGCGCAAGGTCTCATTTTTATAACTTGTATTGACGCCTATTCAAAATTTCTAGTAGTTAAAGAAATCCAAAATAAATTAAATATTGAAAATAAAGTAATGGAATTACTTCAACAATTTCCTCAAGCCAAAGTAATAATGACCGATAATGAACCGAGCTTTACTTCTGCTCAATTTAAGTCTTTTGCACAAAGAAGCGGTTTAACTTTACATTACGCAGACCTGAGGCACAGTACCTCAAACGGTCAAGTCGAAAGGGCACACTCGACATTAACAGAATTAGCCCGCTGTCTTAAAGAGAAATTTAATTTAACCGACTATACCGAAATTGTAATACGAGCCGCGCAAGAATATAATAAGACTATTCATTCAACAACCAACCAAGAACCCTTTGATATAACTTATAATAAAGTCGAGCACGAAACTATTCCTCTACTGTTAAAAACTACACAAGAGAAAATGTTAGAGGGACATAATAAAGACAGAAAGGAGAAAGACTATTTCGTAGGGGAAGTCATTTTTGAACAGAAGCATGGGGAAAGAAATAAGCTTAATTCTCGATATAAGAGACAAGTAGTTAAGGAAAATCTACCTAATAAGGTTATCACAAAGAAAAGAAACCGTACTATTCATAAAGACAACATCAAATTTTGAACACAATTTGTTTTAAATTACAGAAAATGAATTCAAAACAAGAGAGAACGCTATAGTCGGGTGCCCCGACTATCAGATACCCGTTACTCAGGTAAAGGGAGTGCGGGGGAGATGGAGATAGAAACTTTGATCACGCATAACTTTTTAACGAATGGTCCGATTTGAAAAATTTCTTCTACATTTCGATAGGTATTGATAAACACAATAAAACTGCTTTTCCGAAATATTTAAATTTTTAAAATCGTATATAAGCGATTGTGGGCGTTAAAGGGGGCGTGGCACCTTTTTGAAACAAACTTGCGCTGCGTAGGAACTCCTAGAATCTGCATGCAAAATGCTAATCTTCTAGCTTTTATAGTTTCCGAGATCTCAGCGTTCATACGGACAGACAGACAGACGGACAGACAGACAGACGGACAGACAGACGGACATGGCTAGATCGACTCGGCTAGTGATCCTGAACAAGAATATATATACTTTATAGGGTCGGAAACGCTTCCTTCTAGCTGTTACATACTTTTGCACGAATACAATATACCCTTTTACTCTACGAGTAACGGATATAAATATACGTATTGTTGATGATAGTCGCCACCAATTCCGAAATAATGGACTATACGAACCATGATTTTTTTCTTTACAAGGATACTAAAGATGTTCTAACTTATGAATCTTACGCTGACCTATTCCATATAACTAATCTAGATCTATATAAAAACATAATTCATCTCGAATCAACTCAATTAAATAAAAAAAATAAAATCTTACGCTGACCTATTCCATATAACTAATCTAAGTCTATATAAAAACAAAATTCATCTCGAATCAACTGAATTAAATAAAAGCAGTCAGAATTTACAGTGGGAAATTTCCTATGACTTAGACATTATTAAAATTCTTATCTCGCAAATTACACCCAATAGAGCTAAAAGGGGAATCAACGAATTAGGTGCACTTTGGAAATGGATAGCAGGAACGCCAGATCACGATGATTTCATAACAGTTCGTAATAAAATTAACGATTTAATCTGCAATAATAACAATCAATTTGTAATTAATTCAAAATTATTAAAAGAAATAAAAACCCTAACTAATAATCTTCAAACAATGTTTTCTAAACAAGAATTCTCACTTAGAAAACACCGCCTTCGTTTGCTAACTTACGATCTTAAGAATTTAATGGACACAATTACTTTAGCAAAAATAGATGTTTTCAACACGAAAATTCTAAACACTGAAGACATCCAGGAAATTTTTACACTCGAAAAAAGCCTGTAGTAATTACAGACATATTAGATATTTCCAAATTTAAAATCGCCATACACCAAAAGTTGATTATAATATATATAAAATACCCCATTTGTTCGCGCACTTTGCGTTTTTATACCCGTTACTCGTAGAGTAAAAGGGTATATTATATTCGTGCAAAAGTATGTAACAGGTAGAAGGAAGCGTTTCCGACCCTATAAAGTATATATATTCTTGTTCAGGATCACTAGCCGAGTCGATCTAGCCATGTCCGTCTGTCCGTCTGTCTGTCCGTCCGTAAGAACGCTGAGATCTCGGAAACTTCAAAAGCTAGAAGATTTGCATTTTGCATGTAGGTTTTAGGAGTTCCTACGCAGCGCACGTTTGTTTCAAAATGGTGCCACGCCCCCTCTGACGCCCACAAGGCACAAGCTGTGGTCACAATTTTGATGATATTATGAAAATTTTAATTGATATGTATTTGTTTCGTCAATAAATATCGATTGGCTTAATAAAAGTTTGCCACGCCCACTCTAACGTCCAAAAACCCATTAAACGCTTAAGCCTGGCTAGCGCCTACATTTCCGCCTTTCATGGCGCCATCTAACGGATGACTTTGGAACAGCTGGCCAAGGTGCTCAACAGAGTCAACGTTAATTCTCGATAAGGATTTCTATTAAAGGAAATTGCGATGGCTATCATTTGTCAATACCGAACTATATCCCAGGAACTATGCAAATCAAATCTAGTTAGCCAAATTGGAGGTCTGAGTCAAACAATGGCGTATGTGTGTATGTACGTAAGCATATACATACATATGTATGTATTTACATTGTACACAGTTGCAATTGCCCGGCAAAGATAACTCCTTTCAAAGAAAGCTATTCGCTATACCCGTTACTCGTGTTGTGCAAACATTTAATATACATAATACTTTTTAAGAATGTATGTGTTTAGCCAATATAAGTATGTATGTTTAATATTTCTAGTCAATTTATTGCACTCAAAAACACAAACATAAACACAGCTGCTGGTGCAGGACAAAAGCTGCCTGCGCTAAAGCACCGCTGGTGCTGATGCTCGTGCTGTAAAGCTCTAAGAGATCGCCGAATTTGAACTTTTTTAGCTGAGTTACGGGTATCTAATAGTCGAGGCACTCGACTATAGCGTTCTCTCTTGTTGGGTTTAGATTAGCGGACGTTTTCCAAGTAAACACGACTCGACCCATCAAAAATGCTAGGGAATTTGTATTTCAGTTGAGATGTCTTGCACTGTTGACTATAGTGTTTTGACTAAGTGGAAACTTTTTCCCGTGCATAAGTCTTCTCGACAGTTATACCCTTCTTTCATTTAGCTATTGACTTCGGTTAATTTAAAAAAATAATTGCCGCATCTAGCTAAATTATCTGTTTTTCTTATTACTTTATAAATTTCTTTTATTTAGCTATTGACATCGGTTAATTTAAAAATAATTGCCGCATCTAGCTAAATTATCTGTTTTTCTTATTACTTTATAAATTTCTTTTATTTAGCTATTGACTTCGGTTAATTTAAAAATAATTGCCGCATTAGCTAAATTATCTGTTTTTCTAATTACTTTATAAATTTCTTTTATTTAGCTATTGAAATCGGTTAATTTAAAAATAATTGCCGCAAATAGCTAAATTATCTGTTTTTCTAATTATTGTCTAAATTCCTTTCAATTAGCTATTGACATCGGTTAGTTTCAAAATAATTACCTCATCTAGCTAAATTTGTTTTATTTAGCAACCAATAAAATCTAGCTAAATTATCTCTCTTTCTATTCTTTTATTTTGTTTAGCTATCGAAATCGGTTAGTTTCAATATAATTACCGCATCTAGCTAAATTTTGTGTTTTTCTGGTTATTGTTGAATGCGTGTATGAAACTCAGTCGTGGTGCGTTAATATTAGAGTTCTCTATACAAAATTCAGAGCAATGTCTATTTCTCGTTCATAACTAGTGATAGCATGTCCCTAGTAATATTGATATTATAATTCACTACTTCGATTTCATTTTTTTTGGGATATCTTAATATTTATTATTTTTTTATTTTATTAACCATCAAAAACATATTTATAAAACAATGCCTTTGACTCGCAGTCCAGAAAACTTACGTGGAGAGGAAAGACCTTTACATTGTTTTATTTGCACACATGAGATTGAGTATACGACGCAGCTGCTAACAACAGATTGTGAACATACCTTCCACCTGGCGTGCTTTAACTGCATAGCCCGTAGTCACTGTCCCGTCTGCAAAGCTCCGATCAAACCACCTGAATCATTGGACAACACCCAGGTAGAACAAGCAATAGGTTCTCAAAATTTGAACAGGCAGTCAGACGCTAATACCCCAGAAATGGACTTACAGGA
The DNA here is from genome assembly GCF_018152115.1 of Drosophila rhopaloa. NCBI lineage: Eukaryota > Metazoa > Arthropoda > Insecta > Diptera > Drosophilidae > Drosophila > Drosophila rhopaloa. The sequence goes on from NW_025334991.1 coordinate 18,539, forward strand.
CGAGGATCCAAATATAAACAAGTTAGTACAGTCTTTAGCAAATGCAATGGGAGCCGCTGCCAATAAGCAATCAGAAGTTCTAACGAGGGCAATAGAGACCGGCTTCCAAAGAATATCATTTCAGGGCCAAGCAGCGACCAGTGGTAACAATAACGGAACCCAAGTTCCTTCACTAATTTCCACAAATGTTGTAGGCAATGTAAACAGATTGTTTAGCTCTCAGTCAGAGGTACCCGACCTAAATCCAGGCCGTATTATTCAAATAATGACCAATTGGAAGTTGCGATACACTGGCAAAGGTGCCTTTTCAGTAGATGACTTTAATTATCGGGCCGAAGCCTTGACTAGGAAGCCTTGACTAGCAGGAAGATCTGACTTGTTGGCTCAATATGCAAGCAACTTGTTCGAAGGCGGTGCAGCCAAGTGGTTTTGGAGATACCACAAGTCAGTAGAAGCCATAGTTTGGGTAGTTTTGTGTCAGACTCTGAGGACCCAGTTCGAAGATGCGCGTACAGATAGGGAATAAAACAATGTAAAGGTCTTTCCTCTCCACGTAAGTTTTCTGGACTGCGAGTCAAAGGCATTGTTTTATAAATATGTTTTTGATGGTTAATAAAATAAAAAAATAATAAATATTAAGATATCCCAAAAAAAATGAAATCGAAGTAGTGAATTATAATATCAATATTACTAGGGACATGCTATCACTAGTTATGAACGAGAAATAGACATTGCTCTGAATTTTGTATAGAGAACTCTAATATTAACGCACCACGACTGAGTTTCATACACGCATTCAACAATAACCAGAAAAACACAAAATTTAGCTAGATGCGGTAATTATATTGAAACTAACCGATTTCGATAGCTAAACAAAATAAAAGAATAGAAAGAGAGATAATTTAGCTAGATTTTATTGGTTGCTAAATAAAACAAATTTAGCTAGATGAGGTAATTATTTTGAAACTAACCGATGTCAATAGCTAATTGAAAGGAATTTAGACAATAATTAGAAAAACAGATAATTTAGCTATTTGCGGCAATTATTTTTAAATTAACCGATTTCAATAGCTAAATAAAAGAAATTTATAAAGTAATTAGAAAAACAGATAATTTAGCTAATGCGGCAATTATTTTTAAATTAACCGAAGTCAATAGCTAAATAAAAGAAATTTATAAAGTAATAAGAAAAACAGATAATTTAGCTAGATGCGGCAATTATTTTTAAATTAACCGATGTCAATAGCTAAATAAAAGAAATTTATAAAGTAATAAGAAAAACAGATAATTTAGCTAGATGCGGCAATTATTTTTTTAAATTAACCGAAGTCAATAGCTAAATGAAAGAAGGGTATAACTGTCGAGAAGACTTATGCACGGGAAAAAGTTTCCACTTAGTCAAAACACTATAGTCAACAGTGCAAGACATCTCAACTGAAATACAAATTCCCTAGCATTTTTGATGGGTCGAGTCGTGTTTACTTGGAAAACGTCCGCTAATCTAAACCCAACAAGAGAGAACGCTATAGTCGAGTGCCTCGACTATTAGATACCCGTAACTCAGCTAAAAAAGTTCAAATTCGGCGATCTCTTAGAGCTTTACAGCACGAGCATCAGCACCAGCGCTGCTTTAGCGCAGGCAGCTTTTGTCCTGCACCAGCAGCTGTGTTGATGTTTATGTTTTTAAGTGCAATAAATTGACTAGAAATATTAAACATACATACTTATATTGGCTAAACACATACATTCTTAAATAGTATTATGTATATTTAAGTCTAAATGTTTGCACAACACTAGTAACGGGTATAGCGAATAGCTTTCTTTGAAAGGAGTTATCTTTGCCGGGCAATTGCAACTGTGTACAATGTAAATACATACATATGTATGTATATGCTTACGTACATACACACATACGCCATTGTTTGACTCAGACCTCCAATTTGGCTAACTAGATTTGATTTGCATAGTTCCTGGGATATAGTTCGGTATTGACAAATGAAAGCCATCGCAATTTCCTTTAATAGAAATCCTTATCGAGAATTAACGTTGACTCTGTTGAGCACCTTGGCCAGCTGTTCCAAAGTCATCCGTTAGATGGCGCCATGAAAGGCGGAAATGTAGGCGCTAGCCAGGCTTAAGCATTTAATGGGCGATAGAGTGGGCGTGGCAAACTTTTATTAGGCAAATCGATAGGTATTGACGAAACAAATACATATCAATTAAAATTTTCATAATAGCAACAAAACTGTGACCACAGCTTGTGGCTTGTGGGCGTCAGAGGGGGCGTGGCACCATTTTGAAACAAACTTGCGCTGCGGAACTAAACTTGTCCTATTTTGGTTCTATCCCCTTCCCATCTGTTCGCTTTCCAATTACTAAATAATAATCCTTCATTTCATATCTTTAACAAACTAATGATTTTAATAATATTAAACTTAAATAACTATTGCTTATAACTATTGTGGCGGCCTAGCCTTCGGGCAGGATCGTACAGACACACTCAGGAGCACAAGAGCGGGAAGCCGCGTATACCGGCCTTTGAGGAAAACCGGGACATATACGCCTCGATATTAGGCAATAAATCGATAGGTACAAGAACAGTCACACCAGTGGCAACTGTAACGTGTAACGACTGGATGTGGCAGACGAACTCGGGAATCTGCAGTTGCGGGGGCACGCTATAGGATCCGGCACTCGCTCGTCGGCTTTGGGGGTGGGATCTTGCGCCTACAGATTCGTCAACTGACCACATATTATTATTACTAAGATTGGAATTGAGCGTGCGAGCGACAAGAGAGGATAGATAACTAAAACCGGAAGAGAATGATAATTAAATTCTGGAATAGGTATTGCAGGGATAGAAAAGATTATGAGAAAGTTAGCTAAGCGAATCCACGGATGGTATTGTGGTCGCGTATGGCGCTCCCAACCTATAAAGCATGGCTACGGTGACCCCTTGTTACCCTACGATCGAGAAATCATCAGCTTAGTTCAGTTCAAGTTGTTCAGATATACATGGTTTTATTTAATTTTACCCAATTAATTAATTTTCTTTGGATAGTGATAAATAATTATTTATAAAAGGAGTATATTTATACAGATGATAAAGTAGAGCGAGGTAATATTCATAATGATATATATAATAAAAGATAATATAATAATAATAATATATAATGAATTTAATCGATATTAATTTTATCATAAAGAAATAGTTTTTCATTTGCTTTCGGTATTGTTAAAGAAATAGTTTTGTATTAGTTATAGGAATTCAATATGTTATTTAGTCTCAGGTTTTCTTTGAGAGACATTCTTCAAAAAAAAATTTAATTCGAATTTAAATCAATATAGACTTTAAGAGTCAACAATCGGCGACTGTAATTTAAGTTAGCTTCATTCAAAAATTTGCTTCCACATCCGATTTTATCTACAATTTATTTATAAAGAATTTATTTAATTTTATACTTTTAAAGATTGGATTGGCTATGTTTGTATAACTTTTGTTCACTTCAGGAATCGGCGAGAAATTTGTATGAAAATATAAAGGTATAATGAAAGGGTTTATTAGGTGTAACTCACGGCATTTCCTCCGACGTTGAAGATTGATCTCCGGACGGGATGAGTTGTCTGTAATCTAAATAAAGGCGATATTCCTCGCTATAAGGGATTTTTAAACCAAAAATTATACTTTTCACTCATTTCTCTGGGATACGCGAACGGTTCGAATAAATTTTCCTAACCAGTACCGATTTCAACGGATTTTCTCGATTAATCTAAAAAGAAAGTAACATATTTTCGCTTGAACATACTAAAATTTAGCTCTTCTTAAATTAATACCGCTTCTTGGTTTTTCTTGTTACTTTAGACTCGATTAACTTCTTATTTAAATTTACTTTATATAATTAACTCTCAACATGACGTAGCCTCCTGGCAGTTCGAAAACTTATTATGATTTAAATATCTTGGATTTCATTGCTTTTCTTTTCATATTAATTTTCTTTGTTTTTTTGGGTTTTATGACACGCGTTGGTTTTCTTCAAACAAAAGCTCTTTGATCTTTTAAATCATGCTTGGTTGAGATTAAATTAGCCCTATACATGAACGTAGACAGATGAAACTGATTGATCACGAGGCAAGGTTTTACAGGCATTGAGGTTAAGCCCTACCGGTCGATATGCAAAGCCAGGTTAGGACCGGCGCTTTGACAAAGAAATGGGTTTAAACTCCGGGATTTGCTAGATTTATTTGTCCTTCGGCCGCCTCACAGATGGATGCGCGCATCCCTCGAAACTTAGCTATTGTACGGATGCGCGGCGCGTTGGACATCGGGACCGGTTAAGTCGTTGAATTAAACTGCCCTGTGGTCTTCAGGTCGCTCTGCGAGGTCTACACTTCGAATATCACATATATGCCTCGTAGATTAGGTATTGCTGGTTATTGATCACTCCAAATCATCTCCCGCTGCACAACCTAGCGATTTCAATTCAATTAATTACAGATATGGCAACCAAAAGGGTAATGCAAACCATACCTAGCGATTGTGCCACGTAACTTTATTTTGTTTGGCTTTTGTGTGGTGGTAAATCCTCCAGTTAATTGGCCGAATCAATATGTTGCGCCTTCGGCGGTAACTTGCGGCAATACTGACTGCGGTTTCCACCAGAAATTTCTAATACCTGTAGTAAATTTTGGTTGTAGGTCAAACACGCAACAAATTTAAGCCAAATGCAAGTACACTTACTGCGAACTTCACTGGCCGATATTTGTGACTGGCACTGGTTGCTGGATCGCACTTAGAATACTGGATGCCACTCACAATCTGATATTTCGGCTTATAGCCTTTCACCACTGGGAAATTTGTAAGCTGCTGGTACGACTATCTCACTTGCAGGTTGAAATAAGAAGATCGTAACCGGAATCAGATAGATACCAGCGAGGCTTTTAGCGGAAATATATATCATATGACGACCGATAGGTGTCTCGAACTTTCCATAACCATCCTGGCTCAGCTGTTCGAAATATCGATTAATCGATTAAGTAAGTCTTATGTAGTAGGCTTCCAGGCTGAATTTTGGTTCGTCAGTCGCTACAGGCGCCGTTACAAAACCCCCCCGCTAGAATAAGGCTAGGGTATTTAGCTCTAGAAACCCTAGACAGATACCGCCTGGAGTCGCATCACTGGCGAATGACTTTCGCGTGATAGTTGCCTAAGAGTCGACCTTGTAAGTCCTCCAGTTCGTAATAAGATCTTCCCAATTTCCTTCGAACTCGGGCTTTCACAAATGATGGTCCAAACTTTGCGTTATAGCCGGTCTGAAAACAACTTTGCTTGAAATTGCGACGAAATACTTCTTGCTCTTCTGCAAAGGAAACGTCTCTCGAGCGCAAATTATAACGTTTTTCGTTCCGATCGTGAGCTTTCTGCATTTGCTTAGTCGCTTCCTCTCGGACTATTTCAAACGAATCTTGCCTATTAAACAACAAAGAACGATCATCCAACATGTTCAGTCTCCTTAGCAAGGAATAACTAGAACCGGAAGTTACCATATGCTGGCCGAAAGCCATATAGTACGGCGTTGTACCGATACTAGCATAAATCGAGGACCTTAAGGCACAGCAAATCCTATTAGAATACTCATCCCAGTCTTTTTGATCAGGACGAAGGTAAGCTCGAATCCCTGAAATAACGGAGCGATTGACACGCTCGGAGGCGTTAGCTTGAGGCGAATGAACAGCCGTCAGCACGTGTGAAACTTCATACTGCTTCATCAGTTTCTGAAATGCTTCAGAACGGAACTGGGATCCGTTGTCTGATACGACAGTTTCCGGGACACCGAAAGACATAAAAAGCTCGCCTTCGAGGTACTTAATAACAACGCTAGCGTTAATCTTCTTCACAGGCTTAAAAAACACAAACTTAGAGAAATGATATTCCCGCTTCTCGAACGTGGGTAAGGTCCGAGAAAATCGATGAAAATTCGTTGAAAAAGTCGCACGGTTTCTGGCGCTTTTCCTAGCGGTGGTCTGAGAACATGATTCGGTGGTTTAATCGCCTTACATGTCTACAGGCATTAACGTATGCTTTCACGTCAGGTACGAGGCGAGGCCAAGGATAATATCTCCTAACGCGCTCGACAGTCTTATGTATCCCGCCGTGAGAAGCCAATGGACTATTATGCGCTTGGAAAAGGACTTTGGGAACCAGTTCTGATGGTATCCAAAGCTTCCAAGCGAATTCATCGTGTACTTGTTCCCCAGTCAAATGTTCAGCTTTTCTGTAGAAGTACCCATCTTCAGTTTTAAGATCAGGGAAATTATCTTTCTTCTCTTCGACCTTTGCCACTAAATCTTTGTAAGCAGGAGAATTAAAGTGGTTCGAAGTTAAATCGACTAACAAACCTTCTCGCAAATCTACTGCCGCGACTTCGTCCTCGTTAACGCGGGACAAGGAGTCAGGAACTACGTTCATTGTACCTTTACAATGCTCAATTTTAAATCGATATCTCTGTAAGGCTAACGCCCATCGAGCTAAACGAGAACTGAGATCATGGTTAGACATAAGCCATTTAAGCGAGGCGTGGTCGGTAATGATCGTGAAATCATGTCCTTCCACGTAAGCTCTAAAATTCTTCAAGGCTACTATCGCCGCCAAACACTCCTGCTCGGTCACGGTATAGCTTTTCTGAGCTCTGTTAAGTTTTTTTGAGATAAAGGCTATAGGACGCTCGTCTCCTTCCTGAGACACCTGTACCAGCACAGCGCCGACACCAGTTTTACTAGCATCGCAATGAATAGCGAACGGTTTGGAAAAGTCCGGGCTGCATAAAACCGGAGCTTCGCTGAGACGACTCTTCAAGATTTTAAAAGCTTCCAGCGCTTCTGGAGTTAGGCTGAACCTTCGTTTGGTTGTCATTAAATCGGTTAAAGGCGAAGCGAGAGAAGCAAAATTCGGAACGAATTTGCGGTACCAACCACATATTCCCATAAAACTCCTCAAGCCTCGAAGGGTTTTCGGGACAGGAAACTCGGTAATTGCTTTCACCTTTTCAGGATCTGTTCGAATTCCGCCATCGCCAATGATATGCCCTAAATATCTTACACGTCGCATGCAGAAATGACTTTTGCCAATATTGATTGTCAATCCTGCACGCTTGATGTGAACTGCGATCTCCCTAAGTACGTCAAGATGATTCTCGAAGTTTGACGATACTACCAGAAGGTCATCCAAGTATATGAATACCTCGTTCCTGAGATGCGCTGGACAACTTTGTCCATCAGGCGAGACATTGTGCTTGTGGCATTACAAAGCCCAAAAGGCATTACTTTGAATTGGTAGAGTGGCCTACCGGGGACTGTGAATGCCGTCTTGTCTCTGGATTGGACTTCCAACGGTACTTGCCAATAGGCGTCTTTCAAATCGAGGCTGGTAATATATTCGGCTTTTGGCAACCGACTTAAGATGCCGCTAATTTGGGGAAGAGGATAGGCGTCTTTTTCTGTGAAACTATTGACCTTTCGGCAATCTAAGCAAATCCTCACTTTGCCAGGTTTAGTAACCATGACTATAGGAGAGGACCAGGCGCTTTCTGATTCTTCAATAACCCCTAATTGCAACATTCTGTCTATCTCTGCGTACATACTCTTCTCCTCGGCAGGTGAGACAGGGAAATGACGCTGTTTGATTGGCTTGGCACTACCTACGTCAATTGTATGTGTAATCAAACTTGTCTGGCCAAGACCTTCCTGGGCAAAAGAAGGAAACGAATTGATTACATTAGCCTCAGACAAGTCGTGCTGATCTACCTCGCTGCTGACTTTGCTAGATTCTAGCTCGGATATATTCAGATTTTTGGGAAGAAGATCATACAACCTCCAAAAATCTATCCCCAAGTACAGATCTTGTTTTAGTGACGGTACAATATAAATGTTTAAAGACTTTTGAATGTTTCCATATTCTATGTCCACCTTCATCTTGCCTACTATTCGTTGTGGGCTTCCATCTGCCGTGGTAGCACTAACGTTTAACGACTTGTAAGCATTATCCTTCTTCATGAGTTCTCTAGCTAAATCACCTCCAAAACAACTTATGGATGCCCCGGAGTCAAGTAAACCGTACACGGTACGATCTAATAAGCGTATTGACAAAAACGGTCGAGGATCTCTTGTTTCTATCGGAACAGAACAAATATATTTCAATCCCAACCGACAAGTTTTAACGTTTTGCCAAAACGATTTGATTCTTCTAGAACTCCGAGATTTGAATCTTTCCAAGGGAGGGTTGTGACAAAGTTTTGAATGTGAAATATCAGGTAAATTTGTAACTTTACAATGCAGCAAAGAGGTGGCATAGCCTTTTGGAACGTCAGGGATACTTTGTGGTGCCATGAATGGTGCATCCACGTCTAATCGGTCATTGTTGACTGGTTGCGATAGGAATTCGAAGTACGGCAACTTCGAAGCGCCGGACTTGGAGTTTTTTGTACACTTTACGCAATTGGTCTTGTAAGTGTTATCTGCTCCACAGCCGTAACAAAAAAGTCGTTTATCGGCTAAACAATCCTGGTAAACGTGTCCCTCCTTGCGGCAGTTCCAGCATTTTAAGGTAAATGCGTCTACTTCTAGATCGTTTTCCGATTCAGACCTTTATGAGAATCAGATTCTGGAATCAGTTCCGATATTTCGCGTCTAAATGGGTTACATTTACTATACCTGTGCGCGCGTTTAACGTCGTCGAGGAAAGCTTCGCGTCGGCGACAGGTTCCTCTTAGCTCAGAGACTGTTGAGATATCGACATTCCGTATCTCAGGCCTTAGATTATTCTTGAGAACTCGGACAAGTTTTCGCGAGCTCCAAGGTAGTTCGAGTTGATCGACAAAAACGTTTACGCTGTCGTAAAAGCTATAAAATTTTTCACTAGGCTTCTGCTTTCTGTTTCGGATTAACTCCTCGATGTCAATATCATCTCTTGTCTGACGAAATTGCATGCGCAAAGCCGAACATAGCCTATCCCAGCGGACTTCGGTTACCGATTTATGGTAACGCCAAAAAAAATCGTTGGCTTTGCCCTCAAAGAGAACGCTGGCGTTTTTGCAAAGGACCGAGAAATTTCCATCTAATGTTTGATGCGTTAGCGCCTAAACTCTATAAATGAAGTTATCTACTGAGACTCCTGTTCCCGAATATTTAACCTTCCAACCGTTTAAAATGTGAACGACCTTGTCGGGTCTATTTATGAGATCGGACATGTTACTTCGGTGAGAGCTTGGGGAGCCTATGTTAGGCATGAGCCGATGTCTGTTTTGTATTTGTTCGACAGCACAAACTGGCTCATTCTTAGCCACGTCTACTGGTGGAGGAGTGGCGGATCTCTCTTCGCCGCCAACAGCGGAATTTGGCGGAGTTGTGATCAGTCTCTGTACAGTTTCTTCTACTGCATTTTGGATTAAATCGATAATCTTCTCTGAAAGAAGCGAGAATAGTCTTCGCTCCATGGAGACCATAGTGACTGTGTTAATTGCTGTTGCTTGATCAGTAACACTATCATTGCTGCTCTGAGCGCTTCTAGATGGACCTGGGGTATCGATTACTTCAGGTTGGCGACCTTTGGATTGAGACCGAGTTTGCATACCCTTTTCGACTACTGGCCTGCCGAAAACTTTGCATACTGGGCACAAGTCGCTTTTCTTGAAATGCGCATCAATGCACTTCTTATGAAATTCGTGATGACATATTGTTTCGAAAATTTCAGGGACTGATTTAATTTCAGCCTTGCATATCGGACAGACTGGCTTGGTGGCTTCCTGTGAGCCTTTGCTTGGTGATCGGTCTATCCCCATTTTTAGAATATTTTTAGAAACAATAAATTCTTTAAAGAAATATAAAACCAAAGAGTAATCTTCGTAATAGATACAACAAAATCTTTTTGATATATAAACCAAGAAATTAGTAAGACTGAACTTTTAGCTTGATGTTCCCCGTATCGTAGGATAAATATATATTATAACTGCTAAACTTTCTCGGAAAAATTATAGGAGACAGATAAAGTGGACTTCTCGTTTTCTTACTTAAAATTAAATCCAAGTAGGGAGGTGGTTAAATTTTTCTAAAATGTATTGCGGACAGAGTATAGTTCGAAAACCAATACTGCTGTATTCCTGCTACAAAAAAAAAATTGAATCCCTCTAAGGCTAAACGAAATTAAACTTTTATAGGTCCTTCGTGGATAGTGTACCACTTGAAGATGTACCTATTTTCCGAAACGCTTGAGTCAATAAAACTATTTAATTTACAAAGTGTAGTTAAGACAATGATGAAGTAAATCAGAAAGGGTCAGAAGATCTACCGTAGTTTGATACATTCTGCATTTTCCTCGGACTAAGTTTTCTAAACATCACGGACTAAATAAAGGAAAATCCTAACTCTGATTGTTAGTTTTGGCCAGAAAGAAAACTAATGTTCTTTGTCTCTGTTCTCCAAAAGAATTGACAATCCAAGAAAGGTATTTTGTATAATAAGGAAAGTGAAAGTTGAAACTAAAGAAATATAGATAAGAATTCAAATTTAATTTTCGGTGAGTCTTAATGAGTGACTACTGTGCTCACTTAGGCCCCACACGTTGGGCGCCACCTTGTCTTATTAATAATAATGAATTATCTCTGTAACGTGTAACGACTGGATGTGGCAGACGAACTCGGGAATCTGCAGTTGCGGGGGCACGCTATAGGATCCGGCACTCGCTCGTCGGCTTTGGGGGTGGAGGTCTTGCGCCTACAGATTCGCCAACTGACCACATATTATTATTACTAAGATTGGAATTGAGCGTGCTAGCGACAAGAGGATAGATAACTAAAACCGGAAGAGAATGATAATTAAATTCTGGAATAAGTATTGCAGGGACAGAAAAGATTATGAGAAAGTTAGCTAAGCGAATCCACGGATGGTATTGCGGTCGCGTATGGCCCTCCCAACCAATGATCACCACCTTAAAGCATGGCTTCGGTGGCCCTTGTTACCCTACGATCGAGAAATCATCAGCTTAGTTCAGTTCAAGTTGTTCAGATATACATGGTTTTATTTAATTTTACCCTATTAATTAATTTTCTTTGGATAGCGATAAATAATTATTTATAAAAGGAGTATATTTATACAGACGATAAAGTAGAGCGAGGTAATATTCATAATGATATATATAATAAAAGATAATATAATAATATATAATGAATTTAATCGATATTAATTTTATCATAAAGAAATAGTTTTTCATTTGCTTTAGGTATTGTTAAAGAAATAGTTTTGTATTAGTTATAGGAATTCAATATGTTAGTTAGTCACAGGTTTTCTTTGAGAGACATTCTTCAAAAAAAAATTTAATTCGAATTTAAATCAATATAGACTTTAAGAGTCAACAATCGGCGACTGTAATTTAAGTTAGTTCTTCATTCAAAAATTTCCTTCCCCACCCAATTTTATAAAAAATTAATTTAAAAAAAATTTTTTTAATTTTTTAATTTTAAAAAAAGAAATGGGTTTTTTTAAAAAAAATTTTTTTAAAAAAAAAAAAAAAAAAAAAAAAAAAAAAAAAAAAAAAATTCGGACGTTGATGCACTATGATTCAGCGCAAACAACGTAAACAAGTGGCCCTTACGACACCAAGCAGTGCTTGTTACGCGCGGAGCCTAATAGGCGTTAAAACGAGATCGCGAGAAGTTAAAAGCACAATGTAGAAGCGGACAGACTAAGATTACAAATACGTACGAGACTAATACTAATACTAATTTTGTGCTAGGTAAGATAAAATTAATGATTTTAGGCTTGGCAAAGAGTCGGTAGTAGATATAATGTGGTATAGTCTATTATAGTCGTTACACAGTACTCTAAACGGTTCATGCATATCAAAGTTAGATCTACAAATATTTAATGTAAGAGGAACATAGTTCCTGGTAATTCTATTAGGCACGGAGAAGCTTATGCGACCCAGTAACTCGGGACTCTCCACATCCCCGTGAATAAGTTTATAGATAAAAGTTGTGCCAAGCATCGTTCTACGGTTTACTAAGGATGGTAGATTAATTAGGAGAAGTCTACTAGAGTAGGATGGTAAAATAAGGCTTGCATTCCAGTTAAGGCCCCGTAGAGCAAATAATAAAAAGTTCTTTTGCACAGACTCTATCCGGTCTATATGTACACCATACTGAGGACTCCAAACTGCAGAACAGTACTCCAGGATTGGACGGACTAGTGAAATGAAGAGAGTCTTTGTAACATAGGGATCATCGAATTCCTTTGACCACCTTTTAATAAATCCAAGTACTCCCCTGGCTTTATTCACCATAGAAGTAATATGGTCACAAAACTTAAGTTTAGGGTCAAGGAGGACGCCAAGGTCATCGACATGCGTAATTCTAGACAACGCGCAACCACCCAGCGTATACGTTGCATATTGTGGGTTCACCCGAAAAAATGTCATTACTTTGCACTTAGCGCTATTTAAATCCAAAAGATTTTCACAACACCATGTTTGAAAAGCGTTTAGGTCAGATTGTAAGTCTGAACTGCTAGAAATTTCGTTATATTGCAGGCATAACTTAACGTCATCTGCGTACATAAGGACACGCGACTTTGTCAAGACTAGAGGGAGATCGTTTATAAATAAAGTAAAAAGAAGTGGGCCAAGGTGGCTTCCTTGTGGGACGCCTGAAGTAACTCGGATCAAATCAGAGATCGAGTTTTTAAAGAGGACTCGTTGAGTCCTACCACTCAGATAACTTGAGATCCATGTTAGAAGATCACATGGAAACCCTAATAAGTCTAGCTTTAATACAAGTAGCGAGTGATTTACTGAATCAAACGCTTTACTAAAGTCAGTGTAAACTACGTCAGTCTGCATGTTCTTTCTAAAGCCATTTATTACAAAAGACGTTAGCTCCAAGAGGTTTGTCGTCGTAGATCTTCGCCTTATAAATCCATGTTGACATGGAGATATAATCGATCTACAAAGATGTTGCAAATGGGGTGTAATAGTGTTTTCGAAAAGCTTTGGGATGGCGGATAATTTGGATATGCCTCTGTAATTACTTGTATTGCATTTATTTCCTTTCTTATGAAGGGGAATGACAAATGACTCCTTCCAAATAAGTGGGAAATGAGATGTTTTTAAAGACAAGGTAAACAATTTGTACAGAGGTCTACACAGAGTTTCAGCACAGTACCTCAGCACGCAGCCTGGAACTCCGTCCGGACCCGGTGAATAGACAGGCTTAACTTTATGAAGATCCAAAAGAAGGGAGCTTTCGCTTAACCTCGGACAAAAAATCAAGTTCGACTTGGGTATGGCATTTGAATAAGACGGATTTGGACGGGATGAAACAGAATATGTTGTCTGGAAAAACTGGGCAAATAGATCGGCAATTGCCTGATCAGAATTTGCCGTAGAGTTTTCGAATGATAGTGATGCAGGGTAACAGGCTGATTTACGCTTAGTGTTAACAAAATTATAAAACTGTTTTGGATCTTGTGAAAATTGGACCCTACAACGAGTCAAATAGCTTTTATAACACCGGGCGTTAAGCACGATAAAATTTGACCGAGCCCTTAGGTACCGAGAGAAGGCAGATTGTGAACCGCACATTTTAAATTTATTGAAAAGTCTGGACTTAATATTTTTTAGGTGTGACAACTCTTTATTAAACCATGGAGGTTTATTTGAAATTGACGGATAGTATAACGGAACACACAGATAAAAGAAGGAATTCAATGCATTATAAAAGATATTAACGGCCTTAGCCACGTTAGTGCATGAATAAAATTCGGACCAGTCATAGCCGGATATAAAAGTATTTAAAAGATGAAAGTTTGCCTTACGAAAGCAGCGGATTCGTTTAACCGACTTTTCGGATTTTTTATTCAGCTCTGTTCTTGCGTCTACAGTCAGCTCTAGAGTTGGATGATAAGGATCTTCCGGTTGTGTAAGTGGTGACGTTCTTGATAGGCAAACGCCTTCTGAATTTGAAACAAAACACAAGTCCAGTAAACGTCCTAAGGAGTTCTTAACATGGTTCACTTGGGATAGCGCAATGTCAAGCAAGCCGTCAATAAAGTCATGCTGCGCTAAAGGAAGTAAAATGTTAGAGTTTTCGTCAGGGGACCATGTCGCACTAGGTATATTAAAATCACCTAATACAATTAACTGATCTCGATCCGACAGTTTTTTGGAAATGGACTGAATAACGGAAAGGTGATTTGCGTAAATAGGGAACTCAGATGATGGTGGGATATATGAACAAGTAATATATACAAAACTACCGGGAAACGATAATTTTATACCTAGGAATTCGATGTCATAAAATTCTTCGAAAGTTAGTAATTCAGACGAAAAGGTGGAGTCGACAGCAATCAGGACTCCACCTCCCCGTCTGGACTGACGATCAAGCCTATAAATTGTGTACTTACCCGGGAGAATTTCGGAGCTAAGAATATCCGGCCTTAACCAGGTCTCTGTACATACCATAATATTATATGGGAAAGAAAAACTATCCGAATACAATTTAGTCAGCTTACTAAGTAAGCCTCTTGTATTCTGATAGCAAAGAAGAAAAGAGGAGGCTAGTTTTTTGGGACAGAGGAGGATGTGGAGGGCGCTGGGGATGGTTCTTTAATGGTATTTTCCATTTCCCTGAACTATTCTTTTTTCTCTTAGCTTCGTACTCTTTTACAAATATGCCCTCGGGCCAGAAACTGGTGGAACACACAGATGCAAAAAGAGCACAAGGAATACCAATCTTAAATGATGATACTTTCCTAGCATAAGAAAATTTAAATTGTTCGACCTTCAAATCATCAACTTGGATTTTGTTACGGATATAAGCCGTAATATCCAGTGATGAGAGGTCTGGGGCGAGCCGTGAAACAAATACATGTTTTAGCTGGGGCACCCGAACACAAGTAACCGTTTTTGGTACAACACATGCAACCCTTTTTGGTACTACAGAATTTGTATCTGTACTACCAGTATCGGCCGGTAATCCGGACGTTAAGTCTACATGAGGTGTTGGGGCCACTACTTTATTTTGATCGGACAGAGCGGAAGTACCTAGCGGAGCCACATCGATTCCAGCAACTTCGGATACCGAATCACTTTTTGCCCCCGATCTTAGTACCATTTGAGTGGCGCCTAAGATTGGCAGCTGAGCTGGAGTCGAATCGCGGGCAGCAGGTTGCACAGCACCTGCCGTAGAATGCCCACCGACCGCGACTTTTTGCGCTTTGGGGAATCGGGCTCAGCTAGCATGCGGCTAGTGAGCTGAGATTCAAGCGCCACGAGCAGGTCCGTATTTTTACGGCAGTTCCGGATTAATTCCGTAACACTGCTTTTTGTGAGCCGCCTAATAGTTATTGCCTGGTTCTCGTATACAATGCATTCATCGCAGTAGTAGCGCAGGCCACTCCTCTTATCGATGGCATCACGAACCAGGCCAGAATAGCCAAGACACTTTGCGTGATAAATTTTATCACATGTATGGCAGGGAATACTTTGCTGTCCAGCCGAGATAACTTTCTTGCAATTTTTTAATGAACAGAAAGCCATTTTCGCTGACCACGGACCACTGTGCACTATAGCGGACAAAAAAATCGAAAGCGCTCAAGAACTTTTTAATGAGAGATCAAGCAGAGCGACAGAGCGGGAGCGAAACACCGAATAACTTTGATGTTAGGCACCACGAAACGATATAGAAACGAAAAGAGAGAGAGAGCGGGATTATTAACCGATTAACTCCGGTATAAAACACCTCTGAGAGATTTGACCGTTGGAGTGCGTGCCGTTCCAACAGCGCTCAACGACGAAGAGAAAGACTGAAAAGAGGGGCAATAGAAAACAATAACAACAAACCAGCACCGAATTAAATTATGATAAAAACTTTTTGTTTACTAAACACAAGTTAATCACGATGCACTCGCGAAGCGAACGGAAAGTTGTTAGAAAACACTTAAAGGTGTAGCTACGATGAAGAGATTTAAGTAATTTTTAAACCAAAAATTATACTTTTCCCGGTTCGAGTTTCAATACGGAAAATAAAAATTGTAGCCCAAAAAAAAAAAAAAACCCTTCTTTTTTCCCCAAAATAATAAAAAAAAAAAAAAAATTTTTTTTTTAATTATTAACCACTTTCCTTCCACCTTAAATATTGAATTAATTACAGAAAAAGTTAATTTAAAATAAAAAAAAAAAAAAATAAAAAAAATAAAAAAAAAAAAAAAAAAAAAAAAAAATTTAATATAAAAAAAATTTCAACGCAATTTTCTTTGTTTTTTTGGGTTTTATGACACGCGTTGGTTTTCTTCAAACAAAAGCTCTTTGATCTTTTAAATCATGCTTGGTTGAGATTAAATTAGCCCTATACATGAACGTAGACAGATGAAACTGATTGATCACGAGGCAAGGTTTTACAGGAATTGAGGTTAAGCCCTACCGGTCGATATGCAAAGCCAGGTTAGGACCGTTTACACACGCGGCGCTTTGACAAAGAAATGGGTTTAAACTCCGGGATTTGATAGATTTATTTGTCCTTCGGCCGCCTCATAGATGGATGCGCGCATCCCTCGAAACTTAGCTATTGTACGGATGCGCGGCGCGTTGGACATCGGGACAGGTTATGTCATTGAATTAAACTGCCCTGTGGTCTTCAGGTCGCTCTGCGAGGTCTACACTTCGAATATCACATATATGCCTCGTAGATTAGGTATTGCTGGTTACTGGTTACCCCAAAAGGGTAATGCAAACCATACCTAGCGATTGTGCCACGTAACTTGATTTTGTTTGGCTTTTGTGTGGTGGTAAATCCTCCAGTTAATTGGCCGAATCAATATGTTGCGCCTTCGGCGGCAACTTGCGGCAATACTGACTGCGGTTTCCACCAGAAATTTCTAATACCTGTAGTAAATTTTGGTTGTAGGTCAAACACGCAACAAATTTAAGCGAAATGCAAGTGCACTTACTGCGAACTTCACTGGCCGATATTTGTGACTGGCACTGGTTGCTGGATCGCACTTAGAATACTGGATGCCACTCACAATCTGATATTTCGGCTTATAGCCTTTCACCACTGGGAAATTTGTAAGCTGCTGGTACGACTGTCTCACTTGCAGGTTGAAATAAGAAGATCGTAACCGGAATCAGATAGATACCAGCGAGGCTTTTAGCGGAAATATATATCATATGACGACCGATAGGTGTCTAGAACTTTCCATAACCATCCTGGCTCAGCTGTTCGAAATATCGATTAATCGTTTAAGTAAGTCTTATGTAGTAGGCTTCCAGGCTGAATTTTGGTTCGCCAGTCGCTACAGGCGCCGTTACAAAACCCCCCGCTAGAATCAGGCTAGGGTATTTAGCTCTAGATACCCTAGACAGATACCGCCTGGAGTCGCATCACTGGCGAATGTCTTTCGCGTGATAGTTGCCTAAGAGTCGACCTTGTAAGTCCTCCAGTTCGTAATAAGATCTTCCCAATTTCCTTCGAACTCGGGCTTTTACAAATGATGGTCCAAACTTTGCGTTATAGCCGGTCTGAAAACAACTTTGCTTGAAATTGCGACGAAATACTTCTTGCCCTTCTGCAAAGGAAACGTCTCTCGAGCGCAAATTATAACGTTTTTCGTTCCGATCGTGAGCTTTCTGCATTTGCTTAGTCGCTTCCTCTCGGACTATTTCAAACGAATCTTGCCTATTAAACAACAAAGAACGATCATCCAACATGTTCAGTCTCCTTAGCAAGGAATAACTAGAACCGGAAGTTACCATATGCTGGCCGAAAGCCATATAGTACGGCGTTGTACCGATACTAGCATGAATCGAGGACCTTAAGGCACAGCAAATCCTATTTAAATACTCATCCCAGTCTTTTTGATCTGGACGAAGGTAAGCTCGAATCCCTGAAATAACGGAGCGATTGACACGCTCGGAGGCGTTAGCTTGAGGCGAATGAACAGCCGTCAGCACGTGTGAAACTTCATACTGCTTCATCAGTTTCTGAAATGCTTCAGAACGGAACTGGGATCCGTTGTCTGATACGACAGTTTCCGGGACACCGAAAGTCATGAAAAGCTCGCCTTCGCGTTAATCTTCTTCACAGGCTTAAGAAACACAAACTTAGAGAAATGATCGAGGACTATGAAAATCCCAATATTCCCGCTTCTCGAACGTGGATAAGGTCCGAGAAAATCGATGAAAACTCGTTGAAAAAGTCGCACGGTTTCTGGCGCTTTTCCTAGCGGTGGTCTGAGAACATGATTCGGTGGTTTAATCGCCTTACATGTCTCACAGGCATTAACGTATGCTTTCACGTCAGGTACGAGGCGAGGCCAAAAATAATATCTCCCAACGCGCTTGACAGTCTTATGTATCCCGCCGTGAGAAGCCAATGGACTGTTATGCGCTTGGAAAAGGACTTCGGGAACCAGTTCTGATGGTATCCAAAGCTTCCAAGCGAATTCATCGTGTACTTGTTCCCCAGTCAAATGTTCTGCTTTTCTGTACAAGTACCCATCTTCTGTTTTAAGATCAGGGAAATTATCTTTCTTCTCTTCGACCTTTGCTACTAAATCTTTTTGTAAGCAGGAGAATTAAAGTGGTTCGAAGTTAAATCGACTAACAAATCTTCTCGCAAATCTACTGCCGCGACTTCGTCCTCGTTAACACGGGACAAGGAGTCAGGAACTACGTTCATTGTACCTTTACGATGCTCAATTTTAAATCGATATCTCTGTAAGGCTAACGCCCATCGAGCTAAACGAGAACTGAGATCATGGTTAGACATAAGCCATTTAAGCGAGGCGTGGTCGGTAATGATCGTGAAATCATGTCCTTCCACGTAAGCTCTAAAATTCTTCAAGGCTACTATCGCCGCCAAACACTCCTGCTCGGTCACGGTATAGCTTTTCTGAGCTCTGTTAAGTTTTTTTGAGATAAAGGCTATAGGACGTTCGTCTCCTTCCTGAGACACCTGTACCAGCACAGCGCCGACACCAGTCTTACTAGCATCGCAATGAATAGCGAACGGTTTGGAAAAGTCCGGGCTGCATAAAACCGGAGCTTCGCTGAGACGACTCTTCAAGATTTTAAAAGCTTCCAGTGCTTCTGGAGTTAGACTGAACCTTCGTTTGGTTGTCATTAAATCGGTTAAAGGCGAAGCGAGAGAGTCAAAATTCGAAACGAATTTGCGGTACCAACCACATAATCCCATAAAACTCCTCAAACCTCGAAGGGTTTTCGGGACAGGAAACTTGGAAATCGCTTTCACCTTTTCAGGATCTGTTCGAATTCCGCCATCGCCAATAATAATTGTCAATCCTGCACGCTTGATGTGAACTGCGATCTCCCTAAGTACGTCAAGATGATTCTCGAAGTTTGACGATACTACCAGAAGGTCATCTAAGTATATGAATACCTCGTTCCTGAGATGCGCTGGGACAACTTTGTCCATCAAGCGAGACATTGTGCTTGTGGCATTACAAAGCCCAAAAGGCATTACTTTGAATTGGTAGAGTGGCCTACCGGGGACTGTGAATGCAGTCTTGTCTCTGGATTGGCCTTCCAATGGCACTTGCCAATAGGCGTCATTCAAATCGAGACTGGTAAGATGCCGCTGATTTGGGGAAGAGGATAGGCGTCTTTCTCTGTGAGACTATTGACCTTTCGGCAATCTAAACAAATCCTCACTTTGCCAGGTTTAGTAACCATGACTATAGGAGAGGACCAGGCGCTTTCTGATTCTTCGATAACCCCTAATTGCAACATTCTGTCTATCTCTGCGTACATACTCTTCTCCACGGCAGGTGAGACAGGGAAATGACGCTGTTTGATTGGCTTGGCACTACCTACGTCAATTGTATGTGTAATCAAACTTGTCTGGCCAAGACCTTCCTGGGAGAAAAGAAGGATTTAACGAATTGATTAACATTTAGCCTCAGACAAGTCGTGCTGCTCTACCTCGCTGCTGACTTTGCTAGATTCTAGCTCGGATATATTCAGATTTTTGGGAAGAAGATCATACAACCTCCAAAAATCTATCCCCAAGTATAGATCTTGTTTTAGTGACGGTGCAATATAAATGTTTAAAGACTTTTGAATGTTTCCATATTCTATGTCCACCTTCATCTTGCCTACTATTCGCTGTGGGCTATCATCTGCCGTGGTAGCATTAACGTTTAACGACTTGTAAGCATTATCCTTCTTCATGAGTTCGCTAGCTAAATCACCTCCAAAACAACTTATGGATGTCCCGGAGTCAAGTAAACCGTACACGGTACGATCTAATAAGCGTATTGACAAAAACGGTCGAGGATCTCTTGTTTCTATCGGAACAGAACAAATATATTTCAGTCCCAACCGACAGGTTTTAACGTTTTGCCAAAACGATTTGATTCTTCTGGAACTCCGAGGTTTGAATCTTTCCAAGGGAGGGTTGTGACAAAGTTTTGAAAGTCAAATATCAGGTAAATTTTTAACTTTACAATGCAGCCATGCCTTTTGGAACGTCAGGGATACTTTGTGGGGCCATGAATGGTGCATCCACATCTAATCGGTCATTGTTGACTTGGAGTTTTTTGTACACTTTACGCAATTAGACTTGTAAGTGTTATCTGCTCCACAGCCGTAACAAAAAAGTCGTTTATCGGCTAAACAATCCGGTTAAACGTGTCCCTCCTTGCGGCAGTTCCAGCATTTTAAGGTAAACGCGTCTACTTCTAGATCGTTTTCCGATTCATAACCTTTATGAGAATCAGATTCTGGAATCAGTTCCGATATTTCGCGTCTAAATGGGTTACCTTTACTATACCCGTGCGCGCGTTTAACGTCGTCGAGGAAAGCTTCGCGTCGGCGACAGGTTCCTCTTAGCTCAGAGACTGTTGAGATATCGACATTCAGTAGTTCATGTCGTATCTCAGGCCTTAGATTATTCTTGAGAACTCGGACAAGTTTTCGCGAGCTCCAAGGTAGTTCGAGTTGATCGACTAAAACGTTTACGCTATCGTAAAAGCTATCAAATGTTTCACTAGGCTTCTGCTTTCTGTTTCGGATTAACTCCTCGATGTCAATATCATCTCTTGTCTGACGAAATTGCATGCGCAAAGCCGAACATAGCCTATCCCAGCGGACTTCGGTTACCGATTTATGGTAACGCCAAAAAAAATCGTTGGCTTTGCCCTCAAAGAGAACGCTGGCGTTCTTGCAAAGGACCGAGAAATTTCCATCTAATGTTTGATGCGTTAGCGCCTCAACTCTATAAATGAAGTTATCTACTGAGACTCCTGTTCCCGAATATTTAATCTTCCAACCGTTTAAAATGTGAACGACCTTGTCGGGTCTATTTATGAGATCGGACATGTTACTTCGGTGAGAGCCTGGGGAGCCTATGTTAGGCATGAGCCGATGTCTGTTTTGTATTTGTTCGACAGCACAAACTGGCTCATTCTCAGCCACGTCTACTGGTGGAGGAGTGGCGGATCTCTCTTCGCCGCCAACAGCGGAATTTGGCGGAGTTGTGATCAGTCTCTGTACAGTTTCTTCTACTGCATTTTGGATTAAATCGGTAATCTTCTCTGAAAGAAGAGAGAATAGTCTTCGCTCCATGGAGACCACAGTGGCTGTGTTAATTGCTGTTGCTTGATCAGTGACACTATCGTTGCTGCTCTGAGCGCTTCTAGATGGACCTGGGGTATCGATTACTTCAGGTTGGCGACCTTTGGATTGAGACCGAGTTTGCAAACCCTTTTCAACTACTGGCCTGCCGAAACTTTGCATACTGGGCACAAGTCGCTTTTCTTGAAATGCGCATCAATGCACTTTTTATGAAATTCGTGATGACATATTGTTTCAAAAATTTCAGGGACTGATTTAATTTCAGCCTTGCATATCGGACAGACTGGCTTGGTGGCTTCCTGTGAGCCTTTGCTTGGTGATCGGCCTATCCCCATTTTTAAAATATTTTTAGAAACAATAAATTCTTTAAAGAAATATAAAACCAAGAGTAATCTTCGTAGTAGATACAACAAAATCTTTTTATATAAACCAAGAAATTAGTAAACTGAACTTTTGCTTGATGTTCCCGTATCGTAGGATAAATATAAATTATAACTGCTAAACTTTCTCGGAAAAATTATAGGAGACAGATAAAGTGGACTTCTCGTTTTCTTACTTAAAATTAAATCCAAGTAGGGAGGTGGTTAAATTTTTCTAAAATGTATTGCGGACAGAGTATAGTTCGAAAACCAATACTGCTGTATTCCTGCTACACAAAAAAAAATATTAAGCTCCCTCGAAATTAAACTTTTATAGGTCCTTTCTATTTTCCGAAGCGCTTGAGTCAATAAAACTATTTAATTGTACAAAGTGTAGTTAAGACAATGATGTAGTAAATCAGAAAGGGTCAGAAGATCTACCGTAGTTTGATACATTCTGCATTTTCCTCGGACTAAGTTTTCTAACCATAAAAATTTTTGGAAAAACATCACGGACTAAATAAAGGAAAATCCTAACTCTGATTGTTAATTTTGGCCAGAAAGAAAACTAATGTTCTTTGTCTCTGTTCTCCAAAAGAATTGACAATCCAAGAAAGGTATTTTGTATAGTAAGGAAAGTGAAAGTTGAAATTAAAGAAATATAGAAAAGAATTCAAATTTAATTATCGGTGAGTCTTAATGAGTGACTACTGTACTCACTAAGGCCCCACACGTTGGGCGCCACCTTCTCTTATTAATAATAATGAATTATCTCTGTAACGTGTAACGACTGGATGTGGCAGACGAACTCGGGAATCTGCAGTTGCGGGGGCACGCTATAGGATCCGGCACTTTGGGGGTGGAGGTCTTGCGCCTACAGATTCGCCAACTGACCACATATTATTATTACTAAGATTGGAATTGAGCGTGCTAGCGACAAGGGAGGATAGATAACTAAAACCGGAAGAGAATGATAATTAAATTCTGGAATAAGTATTGCAGGGACAGAAAAGATTGATGAGAAAGTTAGCTAAGCGAATCCACGGATGGTATTGTGGTCGCGTATGGCCCTCCCAACCTATGATCACCACCTTAAAGCATGGCTTCGGTGACCCCTTGTTACCCTACGATCGAGAAATCATCAGCTTAGTTCAGTTCAAGTTGTTCAGATATACATGGTTTTATTTATTTTTACCCTATTAATTAATTTTCTTTGGATAGCGATAAATAATTATTTATAAAAGGAGTATATTTATACAGATGATAAAGTAGAGCGAGGTAATATTCATAATGATATATATAATAAAAGATAATATAATAATAATAATATATAATGAATTTAATCGATATTAATTTTATCATAAAGAAATAGTTTTTCATTTGCTTTAGGTATTGTTAAAGAAATAGTTTTGCATTAGCTCTAGAAATTCAATATGTTATTTAGTCTCAGGTTTTCTTTGAGAGACATTCTTCAAAAAAGAAATTTTTATTCAAATTTAAAACAATATAGACTTTAAGAGTCAACAATCGGCGACCGTAATTTAAGTTAGCTTCATTGAAAATTTGCCTCCACATCCGATTTTATCTACAATTCGTGTTAATTAATTTATAAAGAATTTATTTAATTTTATACTTTTAAAGATCGGATTGGCTATGTTTGTATAACTTTTTGTTCACTTCACGAATCGGCGAGAAATTTGTATAAAAATATAAAGGTATAATGAAAGGGTTTATTAGGTGTGACTCACGGCATTTCCTCCGACGTTGAAGATCGATCTCCGGACGGGATGATATTTCTCGCTATGGGGGATTTTTAAACCAAAATTATACTTTTCACTCGTTTCTCTGGGATACGCGAACAATTAGAATAAATTTTCCTAACCAGTACCGATTTCAACGCATTTTCTCGATTAATTTAAAAAGAAAGTAACATATTTTCGCTTAAACATACAAAAACTTAGCTCTTCTTAAATTAATACCGCTTCTTGGCTTTTCTTATTACTTTAGACTCGATTAACTTCTTATTTAAATTTACTTTATATAATTAACTCTCAACATGACGTAGCCTCCTGGCAGTTCGAAAACTTATTATGATTTAAATATCTGGGATTTCATTGCTTTTCTTTTCATATTAATTTTCTTTGTTTTAGGGTTTTTGACACGCGTTGGTTTTCTTCAAACAAAAGCTCTTTGATCTTTTAAATCATGCTTGGTTGAGATTAAATTAGCCCTATACATGTACGTAGACAGATGAAACTGATTGATCACGAGGCAAGGTTTTACAGGCATTGAGGTTAAGCCCTACCGGTCGATATGCAAAGCCAGGTTAGGACCGTTTACACACGCGGCGCTTTGACAAAGAAATGGGTTTAAACTCCGGGATTTGCTAGATTTATTTGTCCCTCGGCAGCCTCACAGATGGATGCGCGCATCCCTCGAAACTTAGCTATTGTACGGATGCGCGGCGCGTTGGACATCGGGACAGGTTATGTCGTTGAATTAAACTGCCCTGTGGTCTTCAGGTCGCTCTGCAAGGTCTACACTTCGAATATCACATATTTGCCTCGTAGATTAGGTATTGCTGGTTACTGGTCACTAATATCCCCGGCACAACTAGCGTTTTTATTAATTGGCAAACCGGTAATACCTAGCGATTGTGCCACGTAACTTGATTTTTTTGGCTTTTGTGTGGCGGTAAATCCTCCAGTTAATTGGCCGAATCAATATGTTGCGCCTTCGGCGGCAACTTGCGGCAATACTGACTGCGGTTTCCACCAGAAATTTCTAATACCTGTAGTAAATTTTGGTTGTAGGTCAAACACGCAACAAATTTAAGCCAAATGCAAGTGCACTTACTGCGAACTTCACTGGCCGATATTTGTGGCTGGCACTGGTTGCTGGATCGCACTTAGAATACTGGATGCCACTCACAATCTGATATTTCGGCTTATAGCCTTTCAACACTGGGAAATTTGTAAGCTGCTGGCACGTCTGTCTCACTTGCAGGTTGAAATAAGAAGATCGTAACCGGAATCAGATAGATACCAGCGAGGCTTTTGGCGGAAATATATATCATATGACGACCGATAGGTGTCTAGAACTTTCCATAACCATCCTGGCTCAGCTGTTCGAAATATCGATTAATCGATTAAGTAAGTCTTATGTAGTAGGCTTCCAGGTTGAATTTTGGTTCGCCAGTCGCTAAAGGCGCCGTTACACAACTAAGGACAATTATTAGGTATAGAATGCATATATCGCTATATCGGGTACCCACTGTACCAGGGCCAACGGTGTTACAGTGTTCTTTCGTAAACATAAAGCCCCAGAGCTTAAGATATGTTAAGGGCAAGTGTCACCACATTCACACGTATATACATACAACCTCACTCGCGCTCTCGCTCTTAGCAACCCTATATGTGAGCATAGACATTCTCGTGTACATGGTCCCAGGCCGCTGCCGGCTTTGGCAGGCAGCGCAGCCGTCAGCCACTTAGCCTGTAAGGCACCCTAAATTATACTTCTAAAGTACTTATTTGGACTTACTGGTCAAACCAAAAAATTATTGACTTCCATATGGAATACAAGTTTGGAGACACTAACAAAAAGCTTTTTTAGATGGCGACCGGGTCATGGTCCAAAACTTAGAAAAAACGAGGAGCTAACTTCGGCAAGCCGAAGTTTTAATACCCATGCAGACTTTGCCGAAATTGCTAAAAATAAAAAAGTAGCGAAAGGAATAAGGTATATTGTTCCTATGGGAGCTTTAGGATATAGACGTCCGATCGCCACGCGCCTTAACCCTGATCAAGGTATCCATAAAAAAATAAGATTTGAAAAGATTCATGTCCATAGCTTATGTACTGCGCGAAATATCCTAAAAATCATTAAATTTTAACCGATTTTACCCTATTGTTCCTATGGCAGCTATAGGATATAGACGTCCGATCGCCAAGCGCTTTTACCCTGATCAAGGTATCCATAAAAAAAAAAGATTTGGAAAGATTTATATTAATAGCTTTTACACTGCACGAAATATCTTCCATTCTTGCAAGTTATATCCGATTGTTCCTATGGGAGCTATAGGATATACACATCCGATCGGGGCGGTTTTCAAACTTGATCTGCGTACACATGTTTTAGGACGACTGTGAAAGTTTCAGATCGCTAGCTTTTAAACTGAGCTCGTAAACGGTATTGAAACAGACGGACCGACGGACAGACGGACGGACGGACAGACGGACATGGCTATATCGAATCCTCTATTGATCCTGATCAAGAATATATATACTTTATGGGGTCGGAAACGTCTCCTTCACTGCGTTACAAACTTCTGATTACCTCTGCAAGGGTATAAAAAGATTAGCTATACGTAATCAATTTTATTTTTAAATAGCGGCTGTAGTATGTACTTGTCTGATTGGCAGCAACTTTTACCCTGAGCAAGGTATACATAAATAAATTAGATAAATTGCATAGTTTTATGTCAATAGCTTTTATACTGCAAAATTGTCATATACAAATAGGAAAAAAGGGTTATTTTTGCAGCCTTTAACAATTTTTCCTACGGAAGCTATAAGATACAGACGTCCGATCCTTCACTGCGTTACAATACTAAATTATATACTGCCAAGCGTTCTGATCAAGGTATGCGAAAATAAAGAAGACTTGGAAAAATGTATGTAATAGTTTATACACTGCGGAAAAATTTTTAAAAAAAAATTGACCGATTTCACCGTATTGTTCCTATGGGAGTATAGGATATAGACGTCAGCAGCGCTTTTACCTTGATGAAGGAATGAATAAAAATACGATTTGAAAAATTTATAGAATAGCTTTTACACAGCGCGAAATATTCTGAAAAACGTAATTTCAATTTCTACTTTTTACATATTGGTCTATAGGATATATAGGATAAAGACCCCCCCGCTTCTCTGATTAAGGTATGCATAAAAAATTACGATTTGGAAGATTCATGTCAATAGCTTTTACACTGCGCGAAATGGCTATATCGACTCCCCTATTGATCCTGAACAAGAATATATATACTTTATAGGGTCGGAAACGTCTCCTTCACTGCGTTACAAACTTCTGAAATTATAATACCCTCTGCAAGGGTATAAAAACGGCAAAATATCATAAGCGGCAGGCGACTAATGGGTTTGAAGAAGAGGAACGAAATCTGGAAAATCTAACAAAAATCTGAGTCAATGGAAACGGGCACATACAATGGGCTGCTATACACAAACAAATAACCTATTGCGTCGGCAACAGCCCAAATAGTACAAGCCGAGCTTAATCATTTCAAATTAAATCTCGAGAATGAACACCCTAACATCACAACTCACTTAGCAAAAATTAAAGTTATAAACAAAAAAATACTAATAAACAAATATTATTCCCTAAATTAAGTGGCTAGATGCCAGCATTGATTGCAAATCCACCTGTATCATATTAGGGACCTGCTCCTTCGAGGGAGCATCAGGGTGCCACAAGACGACGACGCCCAGCTGATGTGAAAGAATAGGATCCACACTAAAGAATACGTCTTATATTGAATTATTAAAATAAAACCTAAATATATAAAATTAAAGCTATTAAAACCATATAAAAGGGTTTGTATTTAAAATAAAACAACCTTTTCAGTTGAGTTCTGTATAAAGAACTGAATTCATTTTTTTATGTCCTTGCTTAGGAAACTGGTAACAGCGCCTAAATAATTATATACATATCCGCCCTATAATAGTATCGATAAGTCCCCCTGGTAATGTTACCAGACTCTGTGATTATAAGTAGTCGAAATAGAGGCGTACTCGAGAGCAGAACGGTGAATTATCCTAAATAAATCTACACCACTCGTTAAAGCTACCCTTCTCAGTTCACAAGTGGGATCAGTGTGGTGTGATATGTGTGAATCGGAGGAGTTGTGCCAATACCTCTAAGAATCGTCGGCGTGGAAAGTTTGCCTTGGGATGTGTTCCCAAAGGTTTATGTGACAACGGAAATTTCAGATTACGGATATGTTCGAGTTCAACGAGGCAGGCGGATTCAAGCAAAACAAATCGGGAATCTTAGTGAACCCGTTGAAGCAAAGGAGTAAGATCAGGATTCTTAGTGAGCCTGTGGCCGCAGAAGTCTCAAGAGCAGCAGAAGTCTCAAGAGAAGTCAGAGCACATACACACAAAGCAGTTGTGAGTATTAATTAGTGAATTTCACAAGTCGATGCTTCGGGCTTTCTTCCGGCTTTTATATTGCCGTGGCATGTGCCACAGAACTTAAAAGATTCCCCAGTGAAAGCAAGCTGGCTTGCATTCTGGTAAATCTCTTCCTTAAACTCGCAATTTTCTTCCAAATAGGCTCTAGAAAGCTTACGTATTTGCTTGGGGAACCACAATCCCTTGCAGCAGAAGCAAATCTGATCGGGGCCAAGTTTTACTAACCTATTGAATTTGGCTATGTGAGCATCCAATCCAATAGGTATATTTCTAGGAGTCCTATTTCCCTGGGATAAATCAAGTCGAATCTCCTGACTTCGGTTTGCGTTCCGAAGGTTTTCTACATCCCTATTGCCACTGAGGCTTCTATACTGACTAACTCTCTGACTAATATTTCGAATGGCATCGATAGTTGCTTGTCGAGCAGCTATACGAGCACTTCGTCGAGCCAGTGTATTTCTCGCCTGCTCGACGGCCCTACGTTCCCTAAAACTCCTAGTCGTAGCTCTCCTAAACCTATCCTGCGCTCTTTGCAATAAGCGATCCTGAGTTGATCTTGCCTGCGCTCGTTGCAAGGTATTTGCTTCTTGCTCACCCGCACGATACGTAGCATCCAACCGCCTCAGAGAACGCCGCCGAGCATCGGCTGCTTGTTCACCCGCACGGAAATCAAGATCCAAGCGCCTTTCCGAACGGTCAGCAGCATTTCGGAGCTGCTCTGTAGTTCGGACTTGCCTAATTTGTCGCCTTAAAGCGCGACGTCGAGTATCGGCTGCTTGCTGACTCGCACGCAGAACGGGATCCAAGCGCCTTAACCGATGGTATGCCGTATTACTAACTTGCTCGGTAGCTCGGACTTCTCTAACTTGTCGCCTTATAGCGCGACGCCGAGTATCGGCTGCCTGCTGACTCGCACGGAAAGCGGGATCCAAGCGCCTTAACCGGTGGTCAGCGGTATTACCAACTTGCTCGATAGCTCGGACTTCTCTTAATTGTCGCCTTATAGCGCGACGCCGAGTATTGGCTGCTCGTTCATCCGCACGAAGAACGGGGTTCGAGCGAGTTTCCCTACGTCTTTCAGCATCTGCTTCTTGTTCACCCGCACGAAAAACGGGATTTAAGCGCCTTAACCGATTGCACGAATACAATATACCCTTTTACACTACGAGTAACGGGTATAAATCATTGATTTTTATATGATAGATAATAAACCATTTTTATCTTGTATAGACATTAATTCAAAAATTTGCCACTTTAATAGAAGTCAACCGTCGAGATTGGTTAGAAGCAAAAAGAGCATTAACTAAAGTTTTCAATGAAATGGGTAAACCAAGACAAATTAAAGCAGATAAAGACTCAGCTTTCATGTGTGCAGTCCAACCGCAGCTCCGCAGGTAGTTTCTTCGTCACAATGTAAACTATGACATGACTTTGATCGAAAAGGTTAACGCCAACCTTTTCCAATGATTTAATACAAGAACGACAAGTTTGTAAAAACCCCTTAAGCGAAACAGGGTCATCGCTCTGCACCATGGGCTGTTGTTCTAATACCATATAATGTTGAAACAGAACACGCTTATTATCATATAAGTTTAATAACATTTGCCTAGCTACATGATAATTTGTTTCGATCAGTTTAGATGTTGGATATCTTTGATTGCTTCCCCTGACAAAGAATCTTTGAGGTAATGGAATCGATGTAGATCAAATATTTCTTTAAATGCCGGCCAATCTACAAATTCACCGCTAAATATAGGCAATTTAACCGTTGGAAATTTAACCTCATCAATCGTGGTTTGGTCTGGTGCTATAAACCCTGACGGTGGCGCGTTGCCCATCCTGAAAATCAAGATTGTTAATTCCTGTTGATGCCAAAAGTCGATCCTTAGTCTCATTTACGTCAGTTCTAATCTGCGCCACACTATCAATATACGCTTCTTGGAACTTTCCTTCAAGATCTGCCTCCATATAATCGTTCCAAACCATTTCGTCATCCGAACGCACCAATTTTCGATGGTTCTCTCGGAACTCCATGCGAATATTGGCCAGAGATTTTAATCTAGTCTCCATATGCGCTTCCGAATTATTAGTGCCAGTTTTCCGAAAGTACTTTAACATGCGGCGTACAGAATCAATCAAAGCTGATTGCTCCGCAATTAATTCCTCAAATGTCTCAGCCATGACCTTGACCCTCTTTCTCACAAAAAATCACAGTGCACTAACCTTCTACAATAACCTCTTCGCGCTCCAGCGTAGTCCAAGTAGTGACCCACAGATAATCCACTCAGTCCAAGAGAAGTCTTCCCGGGTTTCAGCACCAAAATGTGTTGGCTGTGGCTGCGTACCGACGGAGCCCCAGTCTTCAGCAAAATATGATGTGGCGCACAGAGTGATTGTCCACCTGTGGCGGCGTTGCAAGTTCCTCGGAGTGGTGGTCTGTTTCCCAAGGTCACAAATAAGAAGTCGAAAGGTTCCAAAAATGTGCGTTCGATTTAATTAGGTTATGTAAGGAAACATAAAAGAGAAGAGCACAGAAGGTGCTTCTGAATAGATTGACTGTCGCCCGCAGATTAACTTGTCGGTTTTACATTTCATTTTCACCGAAGCTGCAGCTCTCCAAATTATGTATGTACATATAAACAAATTAACTGTGATCTGGTTCGATCTTTCGAACAAGACTACGAATAAAAGGCAAAGAAGAATGTCTGTAACTAGAGAGCTTACAGTGTGACGTCAGTTACACTGCAAGTTCTCGTGCTGACAATATACAGTCCAAACAAATATACCACTGTGGTAGCTATATGTAGTCTCAAATGTGCGCGCAGTGGCCCTATTATCGAAAATATTTGAAAACGCCCAATTAATATGCGTATTGCAATTGGTTGTCGACGAGTCCAAATCTAGCAACGAACTAAAACCTTTTACATCTGCTAGAAAAACCAAAACTCTGAGATGTGAAGGCATAAATTGAAATCTGCCGCTGAAATAACTCCTTAAACTCTGTTTCAAACTTTAACAACGGATAGGTCGGATTTTCCCTAAAGACCGGTACCTAAAGATGGCAAACTCGAACACTGGAGAGGCTACTGACTGGCAATCTAGTCGCACTGCTGTGGCGAAGCCAGGAATGTCGTATGCTTCATTTGAGTATGTGGAAGCCTCAACGAAGCACAGAATGGAAGACTTAAGCATTAGCTGATCGGAACACACATCGCTAATGTGGCAGTGCAAGCTTTCCGTATTATGGAAAAAGACATGAAGGTTCGGACTATTGAGTAAACAATCGAAATGGGTTTTCAGTAACTTAGTGGAACGCAGTTCTCGGAGCTCTTCCTCGGAAGGCAATCCCTGGGCGGATCTTGGGGGGACGAAAGGTCCAATAATATAGAGACCTGCTGCACTTGTGGCTCTGCTACAGGCTACTTACAGCGCAGCTCTCTGCATGCTAGGACTAGTGTGAACCACCACTTTGCTGTGCGTAGCGCCTTGACTTTTGTGAATAGTTATTGCTTCTGCAGGTACCACTGGGAACTGCTTTCGGTCAATGGTTGTGGCCTGGTTAGAATTAATCTGAAAGCTTTTTATGATCTTAACTACTGGGGTCCATGAAGCCTCTTGGCGATGACTGCACTTTGATCGTGCAGCTACTCCTATACTGTCATCTAAAAATTGTATCCAAAGAATGTTTGGAGAGTTGGACGTGTTGAAACCTATCTCCCTAAGAACACCAGACCATCTGATGTTGACGGTCAATGTAGACACCGTCAACATGTATTTAGCAGTGGTTTTTAAAATGAGCGAGGTACACAAACCTTGTGTCTCAGATGTTTTTAATGCCCTAGCTTGTTCCAGACATCTGTTCCCCTGCTCTGAGCTAATATATGCAGATTTTACAGAGTCAATGGCTTCCGAAATGAACTGATCAGTGGGAATCGAGTTGAGCTTCTCCCTATTGTATCGGTCTGTGTCCTGATTGCTTGAAAAAAGGTGAATGGCGTCATTCGGAATCTGACTTTCTACGGAAGTGCGGCCTATAAGTAGGACAATATCTTCAGACGACATTTGGCCGGACGCCATGTTGTTGAGTGCTATTGAAACGGCTGGTCATCTCGCTGTCGCATTATCTCTGTGAGCTCGAAAAACCTAAAAGGACTCCAGAGGTGGGATCTAAATATAGCGCTGTATGGATCATGCGCCGGTGGCTGGAAAATCCAACGATCACAAACTGGCCGCAATTGCCTAAGACGAACACGATGACCGAAATGCCTCCGAAGGGATTATCAACGTTGGAGAAAATTTGCTTAAGGCGAGAGTCCAGATGGGAAAACATGGTTGCGCCGACCATAGAAATTTCGTCTATTATAAGAACTTTAAGATCAATAAATCTTGAACGCAGGGTATTTAACAGATCAGGGCTTAAACTCCTAAATGCAGACCCAGCCTGATTTACAGGGAGAGAGAACATGGAATGGAGAGTGGAGCCTCCGATTCGAAAAGCAGCTTTGCCTGTGGGAGCACACAGCAGTATTTTAACAGAAGTTGAGTAGCATCCTACTCTTCCATTATACTCCTTGGAAAGGGACTAGAATAAGGTGGATATAAGTCTACTCTTGCCGACACCTGCTCCGCCTCCTACGAACTCATGGAAACTAGCATTTCTCCTTGCATTGTGCAAGACATGCGTAAGGAAAGTTTTTTGCTTTAAATTAAGAGACCTAACTAAGGTGGCTAAATTTTCAGGGGAAATAATTGGCGGGAGCTTTATTATGCGGATATTGCTATCCGGATCTACTTCCTGAACACGGTCGTCTAAGTTGAAAACATTGATTTGAAAAGATATTTCTGGAAAAGCTAAGGCCCTAAACTCCTCATTAACTGCGGCCTCCTCATCTACATTTTCCTCGCTACTTTCCTCAGCCTCCATGGCCCTTCTGAGCGCATCTTCTAAGCTGTCTATGGCATTATACCTATCAAAGTTGGCTTTAATAGCTTCCTCGTTTCTGGTTTCTGGTTTCTGCTGGTTTCTTTCCCTAATAAATCCACTACCATCGCGAAGTGCGAAAAAAACTGTTCCTAAGACCTCATTTTCTTCTTCAGCCTCATTGTTACTATTTTCCCCATGGCGAGCTCTACCACGGGTTTTAGAATACTCGTAATTTGCAGCAAAATCGGCTAAACACAGACCGTCATGGGAATCTGGTCTTTGTTCGTATCTGTCCAGCAAACCTTTATGAAAGATTTCAGTGAAATCCTGAGGCATATTTTGCAGGACCCTTGTAGGTCTAAGCATACGAACTCGTTGTTCTGGAGGGAAGGTGTTTATGAACACGCATTTATTGCTTGTTTCTGACAACGCCAATCCCATACAACAATATACAGCCTCCTGAGCAGGGATCTCAGTGCCCGAGTGCTAGAGTTGCCTCTTCGAAATACCCCTTTAGGACTTGTTAATATAATTAATTATGCAGCTACAGCACGCAAAAGGGTCCAAAATTAACTGGATATCCATATTTGCCCTTTGCATTGAAAGAATGTGTTTATTATAGGCGTTAACTTGAATTTCTGCAAATGTTCTCTTCAGAAAAATCTTTGTTTTTTTCAAACTTGACCTAATAGCATATATATAGTCCTCGTAACTAGGCTCACCTCATCGTGAGAAAGAAAATTTTCGAATATGCTAAGATGGCTAATCAAATCCTCGGATTGATCGCGAAGTAAAAGACTGCGAATTTTCTGATAGTTTTCGTGATGAAGATACAAATTGCGAGTTTCTTCGGGAAGTGGCTTCAATATTTCCGTACGGGGCATTGGAATACCGAATCGACAAACGGATTCGCGCACCTTCTTAAGGCACGAATGCCGGTGCTTATGCTTTTGGTATTCAATGTACGGAGCCAAATCTGTGTTTGTAACATCCACAGTTACAAACTGATCAATGAAGGCTACTACACTAGCAATAGATTCTTCACTGTTGAATTCCACTTCCGGGGCGTCTTTCAGCCAAAACATGCCGTGACTGTGAGGGGAACCTCTCCGTTGAAACTCAACTCGCCAATAATAGGTAGTAACAAAGTTACTTCCAAAGACTCCCCCCGGTTTCTTCATGAGCTTTAGAAATTCCCTATACCTATAATCGAAATACCTAGCACTCGTCACTGGGTCAGTTCTAATCAGCCGCGCCTTTTCTCTAAACTGTAAGTTCAAAGCTTCCTCCTCACTAATGTCAATCCTATCTACATTGCGCTTGAGCAGTACTAGCAGATCTGGCCACCTAGTTTCTGCGGCCGACAGAATTATGAAGAAAGTTGGCAAACCAAATTGGCGAATCATAGCCATGTCTTTCTTCTTCTCATCTTCCCAGTGAGCAGGAGACGTGCGAATGTCCTTAAGAATTCGATATCCGTCATAATGCGAAAATTAAGTTTCACATGAAAGCTTCATCGAGTACGTTGGCGGTAGTTATCGCGCTAGAAGCGCACCGCTTACGTAGGCCAGTTGAAATATTGTTTCGAATTTTCAACAATTCCAACTTCTTATAATTCTACAACATCTTCTATCT
This sequence comes from Drosophila rhopaloa, assembly GCF_018152115.1. Lineage (NCBI taxonomy): Eukaryota > Metazoa > Arthropoda > Insecta > Diptera > Drosophilidae > Drosophila > Drosophila rhopaloa. The sequence goes on from NW_025334991.1 coordinate 53,303, forward strand.
ACGTTCCTAAGCTCTGATCTAACTATGGTTGTATAACTTTCCGAAGATGGTCTCTTGACGCCAGCATAAATGCTTGGGAACGCCAATTCTTCGGAGTCGACATCGAGAATCACGTCGAGTGGCTTTTGGCCCTCACCTAGAGCTATTGTGATTCTCGGAATTCCTACATTGTGTGCCTGGTTATTCTCAAACAGAGTTTCCTGTCCTCCAGGATTTAGCTCTTCGGCTTCTTCATTCTCTTCGGAATTTCCCGCCACCAAGTTTACATCCTCCTGCTGGATGGCTAGTTGTCCCTCTACAAAGGCTAAGTCCGCTTGAGAAGCTACAAATGGAACAGTTTCGGATGTGAAATCAGAGATCCACTGCTCGTTCACTGACACATTGTGCTTTCTGTAAAGCTCTGTACTAACTAAGTACCTGATGGCGTCAGCAATTTTGGAAGGCCTAATGGTCTCTGCCATGAAATCATGTCCGTACTCCATTCTTCGCTTGAGGTGGAGCTGTACAACCTCTGCCTCGTGGAAAGCTCGTGAAAGGGACGTCACGATGTTGCTAACCGGAATGGGGACATTTACAACAGCTCCTTTTATTGCACTCTGACGCTCATGACCTATAGACTTAATTATCATAAATGGAAGGCGAGGTGAAATCAGTCGCTCCTCCAAGAGAGTAAGCCCCCTCAAGAAATTAGGAATTTCTGGGAAGTCTAGGCCGTTGGAAATGGCACCTTTGGGCTTTCTTCCGGCTTTTATATTGCCGTGGCATGTGCCACAGAACTTAAAAGATTCCCCAGTGAAAGCAAGCTGGCTTGCATTCTGGTAAATCTCTTCCTTAAACTCGCAATTTTCTTCCAAATAGGCTCTAGAAAGCTTACGTATTTGCTTGGGGAACCACAATCCCTTGCAGCAGAAGCAAATCTGATCGGGGCTAAGTTTTACTAACCTATTGAATTTGGCTATGTGAGCATCCAATCCAATAGGTATATTTCTAGGAGTCCTATTTCCCTGGGATAAATCAAGTCGAATCTCCTGACTTCGGTTTGCGTTCCGAAGGTTTTCTACATCCCTATTGCCACTGAGGCTTCTATACTGACTAACTCTCTGACTAATATTTCGAATGGCATCGATAGTTGCTTGTCGAGCAGCTATACGAGCACTTCGTCGAGCCAGTGTATTTCTCGCCTGCTCGACGGCCCTACGTTCCCTAAAACTCCTAGTCGTAGCTCTCCTAAACATATCCTGCGCTCTTTGCAATAAGCGATCCTGAGTTGATCTTGCCTGCGCTCGTTGCAAGGTATTTGCTTCTTGCTCACCCGCACGATACGTAGCATCCAACCGCCTCAGAGAACGCCGCCGAGCATCGGCTGCTTGTTCACCCGCACGCAGAACGGGATCCAGAACGGGATTATATGATAGATAATAAACAAATTTTATCTTGTATAGACATTTATTCAAAAATTTGCCACTTTTATTGAAGTCAACCGTCGAGATTGGTTAGAAGCAAAAAGAGCATTAACTAAAGTATTCAATGAAATGGGTAAACCAAGACAAATTAAAGCAGATAAAGACTCAGCTTTCATGTGTGCAGTCCAACCGCAGCTCCGCAGGTAGTTTCTTCGTCACAATGTAAACTATGACATGACTTTGATCGAAAAGGTTAACGCCAACCTTTTCCAATGATTTAATACAAGAACGACAAGTTTGTAAAAACCCCTTAAGCGAAACAGGGTCATCGCTCTGCACCATGGGCTGTTGTTCTAATACCATATAATGTTGAAACAGAACACGCTTATTATCATATAAGTTTAATAACATTTGCCTAGCTACATGATAATTTGTTTCGATCAGTGTTAGATGTTGGATATCTTTGATTGCTTCCCCTGACATAGAATCTTTGAGGTAATGGAATCGATGTAGATCAGTGAGTCTAGGGCTATTATGAACTCGCGCTTCAAATATTTCTTTAAATGCCGGCCAATCTACAAATTCACCGCTAAATATAGGCAATTTAACCGTTGGAAGTTTAACCTCATCGATCGTGGTTTGGTCTGGTGCTATAAACCCTGACGGTGGCGCGTTGCAATGCCCATCCTGAAAATCAAGATTGTTAATTCCAGTTGATGCCAAAAGTCCATCCTTAGTCTCATTTAGATCAGTTCTAATCTGCGCCACACTATCAATATACGCTTCTTGGAACTTTCCTTCAAGATCTGCCTCCATATAATCATTCCAAACCATTTCGTCATCCGAACGCACCAATTTTCGATGGTTCTCTCGGAACTCCATGCGAATAATGGCCAGAGATTCTAATCTAGTCTCCATATGCGCTTCCGAATTATTAGTGCCAGTTTTCCGAAAGTTCTCTAACATGCGTCGTACAGAATCAATCAAAGCTGATTGCTCCGCAATTAATTCCTCAAATGTCTCAGCCATGACCTTGACCCTCTTTCTCACAACAAAACACAGTGCACTAACCTTCTACAATAACCTCTTCGCGCTCCAGCGTAGTCGGCGTTGCAAGTTCCTCGGAGTGGTGGTCTGTTTCCCAAGGTCCCAAATAAGAAGTCAAAAGGTTCCAAAAATGTGCGTTCGATTTAATTAGGTTATGTAAGGAAACATAAAAGAGAAGAGCACAGAAGGTGCTTCTGAATAGATTGACTGTCGCCCGCAGATTAACTTGTCGGTTTTACATTTCATTTTCACCGAAGCTGCAGCTCTCCAAATTATGTATGTACATATGAACAAATTAACTGTGATCTGGTTCGATCTTTCGAACAAGACTACGAATAAAAGGCAAAGAAGAATGTCTGTAACTAGAGAGCTTACAGTGTGACGTCAGTTACACTGCAAGTTTTCGTGTTGACAATATACAGTCCAAACAAATATACCACTGTGGTAGCTATATGTAGTCTCAAATGTGCGCGCAGTGGCCCTATTATCGAAAATATTTGAAAACGCCCAATCAATATGCGTATTGCAATTGGTTGTCGACGAGTCCAAATCTAGCAACGAACTAAAACCTTTTACATCTGCTAGAAAATCGAAAACTATGAGATGTGAAGGCATAAATTGAAATCTGCCGCTGAAATAACTCCTTAAACTCTGTTTCAAACTTTAACAACGGATAGGTCGGATTTTTATAAATAACTACAATCCCTTAAGACCGGTACCTAAAGATGGCAAACTCGAACACTGGAGAGGCTACTGACTGGCAATCTAGTCGCACTGCTGTGGCGAAGCCAGGAATGTCGTATGCTTCATTTGAGTATGTGGAAGCCTCAACGAAGCACAGAATGGAAGACTTAAGCATTAGCTGACCGGAACACACATCGCTAATGTGGCAGTGCAAGCATTCCGTATTATGGAAAAAGACTTGAAGGTTCGGACTATTGAGTAAACAATCGAAATGGGTTTTCAGTAACTTAGCGGAACGCAGTTCTCGGAGCTCTTCCTCGGAAGGCGATCCCTGGGCGGATCTTGGGGGGGCGAAAGGTCCAATAATATAGAGACCTGCTGGACTTGTGGCTCTGCTACAGGCTACGTACAGCGCAGCTCTCTGCATGCTAGGACTAGTGTGAACCACCACTTTGCTGTGCGTAGCGCCTTGACTTTTGTGAATAGTTATTGCTTCTGCAGGTGCCACTGGAAACTGCTTTCGGTCAATGGTTGTGGCCATGATTAGAATTAATCTGAAAGCTTTTTATGATCTTAACTACTGGGGTCCATGAAGCCTCTTGGCGATGACTGCACTTTGATCGTGTCATCTAAAAATTGTATCCAAACAATGTTTGGAGAGTTAGACGTGTTGAAACCTATCTCCCTAAGGACACCAGTGGCTCCGTTTACGAGACCACCTGATGTGTCTACATTGACCGTCGACATGTATTTAGCAGTGGTTTTTAAAATGAGCGAGGTACACAAACCTTGTGTCTCAGATGCTTTTAATGCCCTAGCTTGTTCCAGACATCTGTTCCCCTGCTCTGAGCTAATATGTGCAGATTTTACAGAGTCAATGGCTTCCGAAATGAACTGATCAGTGGGAATCGAGTTGAGCTTCTCCCTATTGCATCGGTCTGTGTCCTGATTGCTTGAAAAAGGTAAATGGCGTCATTCGGAATCTGACTTTCTACGGAAGTGCGGCCTCTAAGTAGGACAATATCTTCAGACGACATTTGGCCGGACGCCATGTTGTTGAGTGGTATTGAAACGGCTGGTCATCTTGCTGTCGCATTATCTCTGTGAGCTCGAAAAACCTAAAAGGACTCCAGAGGTGGCTGGAAAATCCAACGATCACAAACTGGCCGCAATTGCCTAAGATCGCTGAACACGATGACCGAAATGCCTCCGAAGGGAGTAACAACGTTGGAGAAAATTTGCTTAAGGCGAGAGTCCAGATGGGAAAACATGTTTGCGCCGACCATAGAAATTTCGTCTATTATAAGAACTTTAAGATCAATAAATCTTGAACGCAGGGTATTTAACAGATCAGGGCTTAAACTCCTAAATGCAGACCCAGCCTGATTTACAGGGAGAGAGAACATGGAATGGAGAGTGGAGCCTTCGATTCCAAAAGCAGCTTTGCCTGTGGGAGCACACAGCAGTATTTTAACAGAAGTTGGGTAGCATCCTACTCTACCATTATACTCCTTGGAAAGGGACTAGAATAAGGTGGATATAAGTCTACTCTTGCCGACACCTGCTCCGCCTCCTACGAACTCATGGAAACTAGCATTTCTCCTTGCATTGTGCAAGACATGCGTAAGGAAAGTTTTTTGCTTTAAATTAAGAGACCTAACTAAGGTGGCTAAATTTTCAGGGGAAATAATTGGCGGGAGCTTTATTATGCGGATATTGCTATCCGGATCTACTTCCTGAACACGGTCGTCTAAGTTGAAAACATTGATTTGAAAAGATATTTCTGGAAAAGCTAAGGCCGTAAACTCCTCATTAACTGCGGCCTCCTCATCTACATTTTCCTCGCAACTTTCCTCAGCTTCCATGGCCCTTCTGAGCGCGTCTTCTAAGCTGTCTATAGCATTATACCTATCAAAGTTGGCTTTAATAGCCTCCTCGTTTCTGGTTTCTGGTTTCTGCTGGTTTCTTTCCCTAATAAATCCACTACCATCGCGAAGTGCGAAAAAAAACTGTTCCTAAGACCTAATTTTCTTCATATTTGCCCTTTGCATTGAAAGAATGTATTTATTATAGGCGTTAACTTGAATTTCTGCAAATGTTCTCTTCAGAAAAATCTTTGTTTTTTTTAAACTTGACCTAATAGCATATATATAGTCCTCGTAACTAGGCTCACCTCAACGTGAGAAAGAAAATTTTCGAATATGCTAAGATGGCTAATCAAATCCTCGGATTGATCGCGAAGTAAAAGACTGCGAATTTTCTGATAGTTTTCGTGATGAAGATACAAATTGCGAGTTTCTTCGGGAAGTGGCTTCAATATTTCCGTGCGGGGCATTGGGGGGGGTATGGAATACCGAATCGACAAACGGATTCGCGCACCTTTTAAGGCACGAATGCCCGTGCTTATGCTTTTGGTATTCAATGTACGGAGCCAAATCTATGTTTGTAACATCCACAGTTACAAACTGATCAATGAAGGCTACTACACTATCAATAGATTCTTCACTGTTGAAATCCACTTCCGGGGCGTCTTTCAGCCAAAACATGCCGTGAATGTGAGGGGAACCTCTCCGTTGAAACTCAACGAAGTTACTTCCAAAGACTCCCCCCGGTTTCTTCATGAGCTTTAGAACTTCCCTATACCTATAATCGAAATACCTAGCACTCGTCACTGGGTCAGTTCTAATCAGCCGCGCCTTTTCTCTAAACTGTAAGTTCAAAGCTTCCTCCTCACTAATGTCAATCCTATCTACATTGCGCTTGAGCAGTACTAGCAGATCTGGCCACCTAGTTTCTGCGGCCGACAGAATTATGAAGAAATTTGGCAAACCAAATTGGCGAATCATAGCCATGTCTTTCTTCTTCTCATCTTCCCAATGAGCAGGAGACGTGCGAATGTCCTTAAGAATTCGATATCCGTCATAATGCGAAAATTAAGTTTCACATGAAAGCTTCATCGAGTACGTTGGCGGTAGTTATCGCGCTAGAAGCGCACCGCTTACGTAGGCCAGTTGAAATATTGTTTCGAATTTTCAACAATTCCAACTTCTTATAATTCTACAACATCTTCTATCTACGTTCCTAAGCTCTGATCTAACTATGGTTGTATAACTTTCCGAAGATGGTCTCTTGACGCCAGCATAAATGCTTGGGAACGCCAATTCTTCGGAGTCGACATCGAGAATCACGTCGAGAGGCTTTTGGCCCTCACCTAGAGCTATTGTGATTCTCGGAATTCCTACATTGTGTGCCTGGTTATTCTCAAACAGAGTTTCCTGTCCTCCAGGATTTAGCTCTTCGGCTTCTTCATTCTCTTCGGAATTTCCCGCCACCAAGTTTACATCCTCCTGCTGGATGGCTAGTTGTCCCTCTACAAAGGCTAAGTCCGCTTGAGAAGCTACAAATGGAACAGTTTCGGATGTGAAATCAGAGATCCACTGCTCGTTCACTGACACATTGTGCTTTCTGTAAAGCTCTGTACTAACTAAGTACCTGATGGCGTCAGCAATTTTGGAAGGCCTAATGGTCTCTGCCATGAAATCATGTCCGTACTCCATTCTTCGCTTGAGGTGGAGCTGTACAACCTCTGCCTCGTGGAAAGCTCGTGAGAGGGACGTCACGATGTTGCTAACCGGAATGGGGACATTTACAACAGCTCCTTTTATTGCACTCTGACGCTCATGACCTATAGACTTAATTATCATAAATGGAAGGCGAGGTGAAATCAGTCGCTCCTCCAAGAGAGTAAGCCCCCTCAAGAAATTAGGAATTTCTGGGAAGTCTAGGCCGTTGGAAATGGCACCTTTGGGCTTTCTTCCGGCTTTTATATTGCCGTGGCATGTGCCACAGAACTTAAAAGATTCCCCAGTGAAAGCAAGCTGGCTTGCATTCTGGTAAATCTCTTCCTTAAACTCGCAATTTTCTTCCAAATAGGCTCTAGAAAGCTTACGTATTTGCTTGGGGAACCACAATCCCTTGCAGCAGAAGCAAATCTGATCGGGGCTAAGTTTTACTAACCTATTGAATTTGGCTATGTGAGCATCCAATCCAATAGGTATATTTCTAGGAGTCCTATTTCCCTGGGATAAATCAAGTCGAATCTCCTGACTTCGGTTTGCGTTCCGAAGGTTTTCTACATCCCTATTGCCACTGAGGCTTCTATACTGACTAACTCTCTGACTAATATTTCGAATGGCATCGATAGTTGCTTGTCGAGCAGCTATACGAGCACTTCGTCGAGCCAGTGTATTTCTCGCCTGCTCGACGGCCCTACGTTCCCTAAAACTCCTAGTCGTAGCTCTCCTAAACATATCCTGCGCTCTTTGCAATAAGCGATCCTGAGTTGATCTTGCCTGCGCTCGTTGCAAGGTATTTGCTTCTTGCTCACCCGCACGATACGTAGCATCCAACCGCCTCAGAGAACGCCGCCGAGCATCGGCTGCTTGTTCACCCGCACGCAGAACGGGATCCAGAACGGGATTATATGATAGATAATAAACAATTTTTATCTTGTATAGACATTTATTCAAAAATTTGCCACTTTTATTGAAGTCAACCGTCGAGATTGGTTAGAAGCAAAAAGAGCATTAACTAAAGTATTCAATGAAATGGGTAAACCAAGACAAATTAAAGCAGATAAAGACTCAGCTTTCATGTGTGCAGTCCAACCGCAGCTCCGCAGGTAGTTTCTTCGTCACAATGTAAACTATGACATGACTTTGATCGAAAAGGTTAACGCCAACCTTTTCCAATGATTTAATACAAGAACGACAAGTTTGTAAAAACCCCTTAAGCGAAACAGGGTCATCGCTCTGCACCATGGGCTGTTGTTCTAATACCATATAATGTTGAAACAGAACACGCTTATTATCATATAAGTTTAATAACATTTGCCTAGCTACATGATAATTTGTTTCGATCAGTGTTAGATGTTGGATATCTTTGATTGCTTCCCCTGACATAGAATCTTTGAGGTAATGGAATCGATGTAGATCAGTGAGTCTAGGGCTATTATGAACTCGCGCTTCAAATATTTCTTTAAATGCCGGCCAATCTACAAATTCACCGCTAAATATAGGCAATTTAACCGTTGGAAGTTTAACCTCATCGATCGTGGTTTGGTCTGGTGCTATAAACCCTGACGGTGGCGCGTTGCAATGCCCATCCTGAAAATCAAGATTGTTAATTCCAGTTGATGCCAAAAGTCCATCCTTAGTCTCATTTAGATCAGTTCTAATCTGCGCCACACTATCAATATACGCTTCTTGGAACTTTCCTTCAAGATCTGCCTCCATATAATCATTCCAAACCATTTCGTCATCCGAACGCACCAATTTTCGATGGTTCTCTCGGAACTCCATGCGAATATTGGCCAGAGATTCTAATCTAGTCTCCATATGCGCTTCCGAATTATTAGTGCCAGTTTTCCGAAAGTTCTCTAACATGCGTCGTACAGAATCAATCAAAGCTGATTGCTCCGCAATTAATTCCTCAAATGTCTCAGCCATGACCTTGACCCTCTTTCTCACAACAAAACACAGTGCACTAACCTTCTACAATAACCTCTTCGCGCTCCAGCGTAGTCGGCGTTGCAAGTTCCTCGGAGTGGTGGTCTGTTTCCCAAGGTCCCAAATAAGAAGCCAAAAGGTTCCAAAAATGTGCGTTCGATTTAATTAGGTTATGTAAGGAAACATAAAAGAGAAGAGCACAGAAGGTGCTTCTGAATAGATTGACTGTCGCCCGCAGATTAACTTGTCGGTTTTACATTTCATTTTCACCGAAGCTGCAGCTCTCCAAATTATGTATGTACATATGAACAAATTAACTGTGATCTGGTTCAATCTTTCGAACAAGACTACGAATAAAAGGCAAAGAAGAATGTCTGTAGCTAGAGAGCTTACAGTGTGACGTCAGTTACACTGCAAGTTTTCGTGTTGACAATATACAGTCCAAACAAATATACCACTGTGGTAGCTATATGTAGTCTCAAATGTGCGCGCAGTGGCCCTATTATCGAAAATATTTGAAAACGCCCAATCAATATGCGTATTGCAATTGGTTGTCGACGAGTCCAAATCTAGCAACGAACTAAAACCTTTTACATCTGCTAGAAAATCGAAAACTATGAGATGTGAAGGCATAAATTGAAATCTGCCGCTGAAATAACTCCTTAAACTCTGTTTCAAACTTTAACAACGGATAGGTCGGATTTTTATAAATAACTACAATCCCTTAAGACCGGTACCTAAAGATGGCAAACTCGAACACTGGAGAGGCTACTGACTGGCAATCTAGTCGCACTGCTGTGGCGAAGCCAGGAATGTCGTATGCTTCATTTGAGTATGTGGAAGCCTCAACGAAGCACAGAATGGAAGACTTAAGCATTAGCTGACCGGAACACACATCGCTAATGTGGCAGTGCAAGCATTCCGTATTATGGAAAAAGACATGAAGGTTCGGACTATTGAGTAAACAATCGAAATGGGTTTTCAGTAACTTAGCGGAACGCAGTTCTCGGAGCTCTTCCTCGGAAGGCGATCCCTGGGCGGATCTTGGGGGGCGAAAGGTCCAATAATATAGAGACCTGCTGGACTTGTGGCTCTGCTACAGGCTACGTACAGCGCAGCTCTCTGCATGCTAGGACTAGTGTGAACCACCACTTTGCTGTGCGTAGCGCCTTGACTTTTGTGAATAGTTATTGCTTCTGCAGGTGCCACTGGAAACTGCTTTCGGTCAATGGTTGTGGCCATGATTAGAATTAATCTGAAAGCTTTTTATGATCTTAACTACTGGGGTCCATGAAGCCTCTTGGCGATGACTGCACTTTGATCGTGTCATCTAAAAATTGTATCCAAACAATGTTTGGAGAGTTAGACGTGTTGAAACCTATCTCCCTAAGGACACCAGTGGCTCCGTTTACGAGACCACCTGATGTGTCTACATTGACCGTCGACATGTATTTAGCAGTGGTTTTTAAAATGAGCGAGGTACACAAACCTTGTGTCTCAGATGCTTTTAATGCCCTAGCTTGTTCCAGACATCTGTTCCCCTGCTCTGAGCTAATATGTGCAGATTTTACAGAGTCAATGGCTTCCGAAATGAACTGATCAGTGGGAATCGAGTTGAGCTTCTCCCTATTGTATCGGTCTGTGTCCTGATTGCTTGAAAAAAGGTAAATGGCGTCATTCGGAATCTGACTTTCTACGGAAGTGCGGCCTCTAAGTAGGACAATATCTTCAGACGACATTTGGCCGGACGCCATGTTGTTGAGTGGTATTGAAACGGCTGGTCATCTCGCTGTCGCATTATCTCTGTGAGCTCGAAAAACCTAAAAGGACTCCAGAGGTGGCTGGAAAATCCAACGATCACAAACTGGCCGCAATTGCCTAAGATCGCTGAACACGATGACCGAAATGCCTCCGAAGGGAGTAACAACGTTGGAGAAAATTTGCTTAAGGCGAGAGTCCAGATGGGAAAACATGTTTGCGCCGACCATAGAAATTTCGTCTATTATAAGAACTTTAAGATCAATAAATCTTGAACGCAGGGTATTTAACAGATCAGGGCTTAAACTCCTAAATGCAGACCCAGCCTGATTTACAGGGAGAGAGAACATGGAATGGAGAGTGGAGCCTTCGATTCCAAAAGCAGCTTTGCCTGTGGGAGCACACAGCAGTATTTTAACAGAAGTTGGGTAGCATCCTACTCTACCATTATACTCCTTGGAAAGGGACTAGAATAAGGTGGATATAAGTCTACTCTTGCCGACACCTGCTCCGCCTCCTACGAACTCATGGAAACTAGCATTTCTCCTTGCATTGTGCAAGACATGCGTAAGGAAAGTTTTTTGCTTTAAATTAAGAGACCTAACTAAGGTGGCTAAATTTTCAGGGGAAATAATTGGCGGGAGCTTTATTATGCGGATATTGCTATCCGGATCTACTTCCTGAACACGGTCGTCTAAGTTGAAAACATTGATTTGAAAAGATATTTCTGGAAAAGCTAAGGCCGTAAACTCCTCATTAACTGCGGCCTCCTCATCTACATTTTCCTCGCAACTTTCCTCAGCTTCCATGGCCCTTCTGAGCGCGTCTTCTAAGCTGTCTATAGCATTATACCTATCAAAGTTGGCTTTAATAGCCTCCTCGTTTCTGGTTTCTGGTTTCTGCTGGTTTCTTTCCCTAATAAATCCACTACCATCGCGAAGTGCGAAAAAAAACTGTTCCTAAGACCTCATTTTCTTCATATTTGCCCTTTGCATTGAAAGAATGTATTTATTATAGGCGTTAACTTGAATTTCTGCAAATGTTCTCTTCAGAAAAATCTTTGTTTTTTTTAAACTTGACCTAATAGCATATATATAGTCCTCGTAACTAGGCTCACCTCAACGTGAGAAAGAAAATTTTCGAATATGCTAAGATGGCTAATCAAATCCTCGGATTGATCGCGAAGTAAAAGACTGCGAATTTTCTGATAGTTTTCGTGATGAAGATACAAATTGCGAGTTTCTTCGGGAAGTGGCTTCAATATTTCCGTGCGGGGCATTGGGGGGTATGGAATACCGAATCGACAAACGGATTCGCGCACCTTTTTAAGGCACGAATGCCCGTGCTTATGCTTTTGGTATTCAATGTACGGAGCCAAATCTATGTTTGTAACATCCACAGTTACAAACTGATCAATGAAGGCTACTACACTATCAATAGATTCTTCACTGTTGAAATCCACTTCCGGGGCGTCTTTCAGCCAAAACATGCCGTGAATGTGAGGGGAACCTCTCCGTTGAAACTCAACTCGCCAATAATAGGTAGTAACGAAGTTACTTCCAAAGACTCCCCCCGGTTTCTTCATGAGCTTTAGAACTTCCCTATACCTATAATCGAAATACCTAGCACTCGTCACTGGGTCAGTTCTAATCAGCCGCGCCTTTTCTCTAAACTGTAAGTTCAAAGCTTCCTCCTCACTAATGTCAATCCTATCTACATTGCGCTTGAGCAGTACTAGCAGATCTGGCCACCTAGTTTCTGCGGCCGACAGAATTATGAAGAAAGTTGGCAAACCAAATTGGCGAATCATAGCCATTTCTTTCTTCTTCTCATCTTCCCAATGAGCAGGAGACGTGCGAATGTCCTTAAGAATTCGATATCCGTCATAATGCGAAAATTAAGTTTCACATGAAAGCTTCATCGAGTACGTTGGCGGTAGTTATCGCGCTAGAAGCGCACCGCTTACGTAGGCCAGTTGAAATATTGTTTCGAATTTTCAACAATTCCAACTTCTTATAATTCTACAACATCTTCTATCTACGTTCCTAAGCTCTGATCTAACTATGGTTGTATAACTTTCCGAAGATGGTCTCTTGACGCCAGCATAAATGCTTGGGAACGCCAATTCTTCGGAGTCGACATCGAGAATCACGTCGAGAGGCTTTTGGCCCTCACCTAGAGCTATTGTGATTCTCGGAATTCCTACATTGTGTGCCTGGTTATTCTCAAACAGAGTTTCCTGTCCTCCAGGATTTAGCTCTTCGGCTTCTTCATTCTCTTCGGAATTTCCCGCCACCAAGTTTACATCCTCCTGCTGGATGCCTAGTTGTCCCTCTACAAAGGCTAAGTCCTAATGGTCTCTGCCATGAAATCATGTCCGTACTCCATTCTTCGCTTGAGGTGGAGCTGTACAACCTCTGCCTCGTGGAAAGCTCGTGAAAGGGACGTCACGATGTTGCTAACCGGAATGGGGACATTTACAACAGCTCCTTTTATTGCACTCTGACGCTCATGACCTATAGACTTAATTATCATAAATGGAAGGCGAGGTGAAATCAGTCGCTCCTCCAAGAGAGTAAGCCCCCTCAAGAAATTAGGAATTTCTGGGAAGTCTAGGCCGTTGGATATGGCACCTTTGGGCTTTCTTCCGGCTTTTATATTGCCGTGGCATGTGCCACAGAACTTAAAAAGATTCCCCAGTGAAAGCAAGCTGGCTTGCATTCTGGTAAATCTCTTCCTTAAACTCGCAATTTTCTTCCAAATAGGCTCTAGAAAGCTTACGTATTTGCTTGGGGAACCACAATCCCTTGCAGCAGAAGCAAATCTGATCGGGGCTAAGTTCTACTAACCTATTGAATTTGGCTATGTGAGCATCCAATCCAATAGGTATATTTCTAGGAGTCCTATTTCCCTGGGTTAAATCAAGTCGAATCTCCTGACTTCGGTTTGCGTTCCGAAGGTTTTCTACATCCCTATTGCCACTGAGGCTTCTATACTGACTAACTCTCTGACTAATATTTCGAATGGCATCGATAGTTGCTTGTCGAGCAGCTATACGAGCACTTCGTCGAGCCAGTGTATTTATCGCCTGCTCGACGGCCCTACGTTCCCTAAAACTCCTAGTCGTAGCTCTTTTAAACCTATCCTGCGCTCTTTGCAATAAGCGATCCTGAGTTGATCTTGCCTGCGCTCGTTGCAAGGTATTTGCTTCTTGCTCACCCGCACGATACGTAGCATCCAACCGCCTCAGAGAACGCCGCCGAGCATCGGCTGCTTGTTCACCCGCACGGAAATCAAGATCCAAGCGCCTTTCCGAACGGTCAGCAGCATTTCGGAGCTGCTCTGTAGTTCGGACTTGCCTAATTTGTCGCCTTAAAGCGCGACGCCGAGTATCGGCTGCCTGCTGACTCGCACGGAAAGCGGGATCCAAGCGCCTTAACTGATTGGTATTACCAACTTGCTCGATAGCTCGGACTTCTCTTAATTGTCGCCTTATAGCGCGACGCCGAGTATTGGCTGCTCGTTCATCCGAACGAAGAACGGGATTTGACCGAGTTTCCCTACGTCTTTCAGCATCTGCTTCTTGTTCACCCGCACGAAAAACGGGATTTAAGCGCCTTAACCGATTGCACGAATACAATATACCCTTTTACTCTACGAGTAACGGGTATAAATCATTGATTTTTATATGATAGATAATAAACAATTTTTATCTTGTATAGACATTTATTCAAAATTAGCCACTTTAATAGAAGTCAACCGTCGAGATTGGTTAGAAGCAAAAAGAGCATTAACTAAAGTTTTCAATGAAATGGGTAAACCAAGACAAATTAAAGCAGATAAAGACTCAGCTTTCATGTGTGCAGTCCAACCGCAGCTCCGCAGGTAGTTTCTTCGTCACAATGTAAACTATGACATGACTTTGATCGAAAAGGTTAACGCCAACCTTTTCCAATGATTTAATACAAGAACGACAAGTTTGTAAAAACCCCTTAAGCGAAACAGGGTCATCGCTCTGCACCATGGGCTGTTGTTCTAATACCATATAATGTTGAAACAGAACACGCTTATTATCATATAAGTTTAATAACATTTGCCTAGCTACATGATAATTTGTTTCGATCAGTTTAGATGTTGGATATCTTTGATTGCTTCCCCTGACAAAGAATCTTTGAGGTAATGGAATCGATGTAGATCAAATATTTCTTTAAATGCCGGCCAATCTACAAATTCACCGCTAAATATAGGCAATTTAACCGTTGGAAATTTAACCTCATCAATCGTGGTTTGGTCTGGTGCTATAAACCCTGACGGTGGCGCGTTGCCCATCCTGGAAATCAAGATTGTTAATTCCTGTTGATGCCAAAAGTCGATCCTTAGTCTCATTTACGTCAGTTCTAATCTGCGCCACACTATCAATATACGCTTCTTGGAACTTTCCTTCAAGATCTGCCTCCATATAATCGTTCCAAACCATTTCGTCATCCGAACGCACCAATTTTCGATGGTTCTCTCGGAACTCCATGCGAATATTGGCCAGAGATTTTAATCTAGTCTCCATATGCGCTTCCGAATTATTAGTGCCAGTTTTCCGAAAGTACTTTAACATGCGGCGTACAGAATCAATCAAAGCTGATTGCTCCGCAATTAATTCCTCAAATGTCTCAGCCATGACCTTGACCCTCTTTCTCACAAAAAATCACAGTGCACTAACCTTCTACAATAACCTCTTCGCGCTCCAGCGTAGTCCAAGTAGTGACCCACAGATAATCCACTCAGTCCAAGAGAAGTCTTCCCGGGTTTCAGCACCAAAATGTGTTGGCTGTGGCTGCGTACCGACGGAGCCCCAGTCTTCAGCAAAATATGATGTGGCGCACAGAGTGATTGTCCACCTGTGGCGGCGTTGCAAGTTCCTCGGAGTGGTGGTCTGTTTCCCAAGGTCACAAATAAGAAGTCGAAAGGTTCCAAAAATGTGCGTTCGATTTAATTAGGTTATGTAAGGAAACATAAAAGAGAAGAGCACAGAAGGTGCTTCTGAATAGATTGACTGTCGCCCGCAGATTAACTTGTCGGTTTTACATTTCATTTTCACCGAAGCTGCAGCTCTCCAAATTATGTATGTACATATAAACAAATTAACTGTGATCTGGTTCGATCTTTCGAACAAGACTACGAATAAAAGGCAAAGAAGAATGTCTGTAACTAGAGAGCTTACAGTGTGACGTCAGTTACACTGCAAGTTCTCGTGCTGACAATATACAGTCCAAACAAATATACCACTGTGGTAGCTATATGTAGTCTCAAATGTGCGCGCAGTGGCCCTATTATCGAAAATATTTGAAAACGCCCAATTAATATGCGTATTGCAATTGGTTGTCGACGAGTCCAAATCTAGCAACGAACTAAAACCTTTTACATCTGCTAGAAGAACCAAAACTCTGAGATGTGAAGGCATAAATTGAAATCTGCCGCTGAAATAACTCCTTAAACTCTGTTTCAAACTTTAACAACGGATAGGTCGGATTTTCCCTAAAGACCGGTACCTAAAGATGGCAAACTCGAACACTGGAGAGGCTACTGACTGGCAATCTAGTCGCACTGCTGTGGCGAAGCCAGGAATGTCGTATGCTTCATTTGAGTATGTGGAAGCCTCAACGAAGCACAGAATGGAAGACTTAAGCATTAGCTGATCGGAACACACATCGCTAATGTGGCAGTGCAAGCTTTCCGTATTATGGAAAAAGACATGAAGGTTCGGACTATTGAGTAAACAATCGAAATGGGTTTTCAGTAACTTAGTGGAACGCAGTTCTCGGAGCTCTTCCTCGGAAGGCAATCCCTGGGCGGATCTTGGGGGACGAAAGGTCCAATAATATAGAGACCTGCTGCACTTGTGGCTCTGCTACAGGCTACTTACAGCGCAGCTCTCTGCATGCTAGGACTAGTGTGAACCACCACTTTGCTGTGCGTAGCGCCTTGACTTTTGTGAATAGTTATTGCTTCTGCAGGTACCACTGGGAACTGCTTTCGGTCAATGGTTGTGGCCTGGTTAGAATTAATCTGAAAGCTTTTTATGATCTTAACTACTGGGGTCCATGAAGCCTCTTGGCGATGACTGCACTTTGATCGTGCAGCTACTCCTATACTGTCATCTAAAAATTGTATCCAAAGAATGTTTGGAGAGTTGGACGTGTTGAAACCTATCTCCCTAAGAACACCAGACCATCTGATGTTGACGGTCAATGTAGACACCGTCAACATGTATTTAGCAGTGGTTTTTAAAATGAGCGAGGTACACAAACCTTGTGTCTTAGATGTTTTTAATGCCCTAGCTTGTTCCAGACATCTGTTCCCCTGCTCTGAGCTAATATGTGCAGATTTTACAGAGTCAATGGCTTCCGAAATGAACTGATCAGTGGGAATCGAGTTGAGCTTCTCCCTATTGTATCGGTCTGTGTCCTGATTGCTTGAAAAAAGGTAAATGGCGTCATTCGGAATCTGACTTTCTACGGAAGTGCGGCCTATAAGTAGGACAATATCTTCAGACGACATTTGGCCGGACGCCATGTTGTTGAGTGCTATTGAAACGGCTGGTCATCTCGCTGTCGCATTATCTCTGTGAGCTCGAAAAACCTAAAAGGACTCCAGAGGTGGGATCTAAATATAGCGCTGTATGGATCATGCGCCGGTGGCTGGAAAATCCAACGATCACAAACTGGCCGCAATTGCCTAAGACGAACACGATGACCGAAATGCCTCCGAAGGGATTATCAACGTTGGAGAAAATTTGCTTAAGGCGAGAGTCCAGATGGGAAAACATGGTTGCGCCGACCATAGAAATTTCGTCTATTATAAGAACTTTAAGATACGCAGGGTATTTAACAGATCAGGGCTTAAACTCCTAAATGCAGACCCAGCCTGATTTACAGGGAGAGAGAACATGGAATGGAGAGTGGAGCCTTCGATTCCAAAAGCAGCTTTGCCTGTGGGAGCACACAGCAGTATTTTAACAGAAGTTGGGTAGCATCCTACTCTACCATTATACTCCTTGGAAAGGGACTAGAATAAGGTGGATATAAGTCTACTCTTGCCGACACCTGCTCCGCCTCCTACGAACTCATGGAAACTAGCATTTCTCCTTGCATTGTGCAAGACATGCGTAAGGAAAGTTTTTTGCTTTAAATTAAGAGACCTAACTAAGGTGGCTAAATTTTCAGGGGAAATAATTGGCGGGAGCTTTATTATGCGGATATTGCTATCCGGATCTACTTCCTGAACACGGTCGTCTAAGTTGAAAACATTGATTTGAAAAGATATTTCTGGAAAAGCTAAGGCCGTAAACTCCTCATTAACTGCGGCCTCCTCATCTACATTTTCCTCGCAACTTTCCTCAGCTTCCATGGCCCTTCTGAGCGCGTCTTCTAAGCTGTCTATAGCATTATACCTATCAAAGTTGGCTTTAATAGCCTCCTCGTTTCTGGTTTCTGGTTTCTGCTGGTTTCTTTCCCTAATAAATCCACTACCATCGCGAAGTGCGAAAAAAAACTGTTCCTAAGACCTCATTTTCTTCATATTTGCCCTTTGCATTGAAAGAATGTATTTATTATAGGCGTTAACTTGAATTTCTGCAAATGTTCTCTTCAGAAAAATCTTTGTTTTTTTTAAACTTGACCTAATAGCATATATATAGTCCTCGTAACTAGGCTCACCTCAACGTGAGAAAGAAAATTTTCGAATATGCTAAGATGGCTAATCAAATCCTCGGATTGATCGCGAAGTAAAAGACTGCGAATTTTCTGATAGTTTTCGTGATGAAGATACAAATTGCGAGTTTCTTCGGGAAGTGGCTTCAATATTTCCGTGCGGGGCATTGGGGGGGTATGGAATACCGAATCGACAAACGGATTCGCGCACCTTTTTAAGGCACGAATGCCCGTGCTTATGCTTTTGGTATTCAATGTACGGAGCCAAATCTATGTTTGTAACATCCACAGTTACAAACTGATCAATGAAGGCTACTACACTATCAATAGATTCTTCACTGTTGAAATCCACTTCCGGGGCGTCTTTCAGCCAAAACATGCCGTGAATGTGAGGGGAACCTCTCCGTTGAAACTCAACTCGCCAATAATAGGTAGTAACGAAGTTACTTCCAAAGACTCCCCCCGGTTTCTTCATGAGCTTTAGAACTTCCCTATACCTATAATTGAAATACCTAGCTCTCGTCACTGGGTCAGTTCTAATCAGCCGCGCCTTTTCTCTAAACTGTAAGTTCAAAGCTTCCTCCTCACTAATGTCAATCCTATCTACATTGCGCTTGAGCAGTACTAGCAGATCTGGCCACCTAGTTTCTGCGGCCGACAGAATTATGAAGAAATTTGGCAAACCAAATTGGCGAATCATAGCCATGTCTTTCTTCTTCTCATCTTCCCAATGAGCAGGAGACGTGCGAATGTCCTTAAGAATTCGATATCCGTCATAATGCGAAAATTAAGTTTCACATGAAAGCTTCATCGAGTACGTTGGCGGTAGTTATCGCGCTAGAAGCGCACCGCTTACGTAGGCCAGTTGAAATATTGTTTCGAATTTTCAACAATTCCAACTTCTTATAATTCTACAACATCTTCTATCTACGTTCCTAAGCTCTGATCTAACTATGGTTGTATAACTTTCCGAAGATGGTCTCTTGACGCCAGCATAAATGCTTGGGAACGCCAATTCTTCGGAGTC
Organism: Drosophila rhopaloa; assembly: GCF_018152115.1. Classification (NCBI taxonomy): domain Eukaryota; kingdom Metazoa; phylum Arthropoda; class Insecta; order Diptera; family Drosophilidae; genus Drosophila; species Drosophila rhopaloa. Next base: position 72,432 of record NW_025334991.1, read on the forward strand.
GACATCGAGAATCACGTCGAGAGGCTTTTGGCCCTCACCTAGAGCTATTGTGATTCTCGGAATTCCTACATTGTGTGCCTGGTTATTCTCAAACAGAGTTTCCTGTCCTCCAGGATTTAGCTCTTCGGCTTCTTCATTCTCTTCGGAATTTCCCGCCACCAAGTTTACATCCTCCTGCTGGATGGCTAGTTGTCCCTCTACAAAGGCTAAGTCCGCTTGAGAAGCTACAAATGGAACAGTTTCGGATGTGAAATCAGAGATCCACTGCTCGTTCACTGACACATTGTGCTTTCTGTAAAGCTCTGTACTAACTAAGTACCTGATGGCGTCAGCAATTTTGGAAGGCCTAATGGTCTCTGCCATGAAATCATGTCCGTACTCCATTCTTCGCTTGAGGTGGAGCTGTACAACCTCTGCCTCGTGGAAAGCTCGTGAGAGGGACGTCACGATGTTGCTAACCGGAATGGGGACATTTACAACAGCTCCTTTTATTGCACTCTGACGCTCATGACCTATAGACTTAATTATCATAAATGGAAGGCGAGGTGAAATCAGTCGCTCCTCCAAGAGAGTAAGCCCCCTCAAGAAATTAGGAATTTCTGGGAAGTCTAGGCCGTTGGAAATGGCACCTTTGGGCTTTCTTCCGGCTTTTATATTGCCGTGGCATGTGCCACAAAACTTAAAAGATTCCCCAGTGAAAGCAAGCTGGCTTGCATTCTGGTAAATCTCTTCCTTAAACTCGCAATTTTCTTCCAAGTAGGCTCTAGAAAGCTTACGTATTTGCTTGGGGAACCACAATCCCTTGCAGCAGAAGCAAATCTGATCGGGGCTAAGTTTTACTAACCTATTGAATTTGGCTATGTGAGCATCCAATCCAATAGGTATATTTCTAGGAGTCCTATTTCCCTGGGATAAATCAAGTCGAATCTCCTGACTTCGGTTTGCGTTCCGAAGGTTTTCTACATCCCTATTGCCACTGAGGCTTCTATACTGACTAACTCTCTGACTAATATTTCGAATGGCATCGATAGTTGCTTGTCGAGCAGCTATACGAGCACTTCGTCGAGCCAGTGTATTTCTCGCCTGCTCGACGGCCCTACGTTCCCTAAAACTCCTAGTCGTAGCTCTCCTAAACCTATCCTGCGCTCTTTGCAATAATCGATCCTGAGTTGATCTTGCCTGCGCTCGTTGCAAGGTATTTGCTTCTTGCTCACCCGCACGATACGTAGCATCCAACCGCCTCAGAGAACGCCGCCGAGCATCGGCTGCTTGTTCACCCGCACGGAAATCAAGATCCAAGCGCCTTTCCGAACGGTCAGCAGCATTTCGGAGCTGCTCTGTAGTTCGGACTTGCCTAATTTGTCGCCTTAAAGCGCGACGTCGAGTATCGGCTGCTTCCTGACTCGCACGCAGAACGGGATCCAAGCGCCTTAACCGATGGTATGCCGTATTACTAACTTGCTCGGTAGCTCGGACTTCTCTAACTTGTCGCCTTATAGCGCGACGCCGAGTATCGGCTGCCTGCTGACTCGCACGGAAAGCGGGATCCAAGCGCCTTAACCGGTGGTCAGCGGTATTACCAACTTGCTCGATAGCTCGGACTTCTCTTAATTGTCGCCTTATAGCGCGACGCCGAGTATTGGCTGCTCGTTCATCCGCACGAAGAACGGGGGTTCGAGCGAGTTTCCCTACGTCTTTCAGCATCTGCTTCTTGTTCACCCCCACGAAAAACGGGATTTAAGCGCCTTAACCGATTGCACGAATACAATATACCCTTTTACTCTACGAGTAACGGGTATAAATCATTGATTTTTATATGATAGATAATAAACAATTTTTATCTTGTATAGACATTTATTCAAAATTAGCCACTTTAATAGAAGTTAGGGTTGTTGGATTTTGAAAAAATATCGTATTGATGATATTTGCTGTTTAAAAAATATCACTCGATGATATTAAAAAATATCGTAAAAAAATATCGATATATCGAGTATTTTTGATATTTTTTAATGTTCAGCTAAATTTCAATAAAGGTTTCCTGTTGGGTCTTTTATAGGCCTAAGAATATGTATAATCAACCATTAACTGCAAATAAGAGCAATTAGAGACACAATAGACTATTTTTATACCCTTGCAGAGGGTATTATAATTTCAGTCAAAAGTTTGCAACGCAGTGAAGGAAGCATTTCCGACCCTATAAAGTATATATATTCTTGATCAGGATCACCTCCTGAGTTGATATAGCCATGTCCGTCTGTCCGTCTGTCCGTTTCTACGCAAACTAGTCCCTCAGTTTTAAAGCTATCTGCTTGAAACTTTTCCAAAAGTTGTCTATCTATTGCAGGTAGTATATAAGTCGCCATATAACTGAACGATCGGAAAAGCCATAATGTTGGTGTTTTTAAAGTTAGGAAGTTAGGAAGTTAGAAGTTTTATTTTTGGCCAATTAATCCGACCTACCGAATTTCATAAGGATCGGACGACTATATCCTATAGCCGCCATATAACTGATTGATCGGAAATGCCATAACTATGGGTTTTATTTTTTGGCCAATCAATCCGACCTACCAAATTTCATAAGGATCGGCCGACTATATCCTATAGCTGCCATATAACTGAACGATTGGAAATGCCATAACTTTGGTGTTTTTAAAGTTAGGAAGTTGGGACTTTTTATGAGTATTAAGAATAGATCATATGAATAATTTTGAAGAATATAATTTACAGAATATTCTGCAAGGGTATATCAACTTCGGCTCCGTCCGAAGTTAGCTTTTCTTTCTTGTTTATTTAAAAAGTGAATAGAAATCATTGATCTTAAAAAAACAAATATTATACCCACTCTCAAGCAACTCTCCAGCAAACCACTCAATCGCTTTTCTGATATTTTTAGAATGTTATCTTTTGTTGGGATGCCCTCAGCGGTAAAGCCTAGTATCCAGATCGACGAAAACCGTACGCCAGTCATGAGAGACTCCGAGAGGCAAACAGCTGGCGTTCCATTTTCGTCGGGCCTTTTTAGCCTAGTATCCAGATCGACGAAAACCGTACGCCAGTCATGAGAGAGAGCGAGAGGCAAACAGCTGGCGTTCACTTTTCGTCGGGCCTTTTTTTCACGTCGGTCTCCTGATCGACGAAAAAATACCAGAAAATTCCATAGCGTTGCCACGTCTGCGGAAATAAACTTTGGGTGAACCCTAGCGAAAAGATTAAAAAATTTAATCTTTTGGCGTGCGCTTCTCACTGAACATTATAAGAAATGGAGGAAAAACTCAAAAAACTCACAAAAGTCGATTGCAGGAGTTTACATGTGAGGACAAAACAACATTAATACTATCTGGGGTGCCTCTTCTCAGAGCCAAATAATTCTTAGATCAAAAATTTACGAAAAACACAATAAAAGTGCAGCTAGGAACTTTAAATTAGCAAATAATTATCAGTAAATTAAAAAAAACATCTGTTAAATTTAAATTTTATTGTTTTTTAATTTCTTTGTACAGCGGCAGAATTGTTTTGCCAAGGTAGTTAATAATATCTTTTAAAGGCTCTTTCCCTCAAATACGATATTTGAATTTTAACTGCTTGTCAACAAACTCAGCTGATTGACAGTACGACCGTAGCACGCTTAATTCTGAAGAACTCTCGATATGCTGGTCACACTGGAAAGATTAAAGTTTTTGCGGTAGCGTACTCGTTTGTCGATCTGAGTACTAGGCTTTACGCTAGCATACTCGTTTGTCGATTTGAGTACTAGGCTTAAAGAGTGACCAAACATAAAATATCGGAAATATCCCCTTAAAAAAATATCAATATCGCCTTTTTTTGCCCAAAAAATATCGCGATGATAATATTTTTTTTAAGAGGAAAAATATCGATATATTGATATTTTGATATATTTCCGACATCCCTAATAGAAGTCAACCGTCGAGATTGGTTAATAGCAAGAAGAGCATTAACTACAGTTTTCAATGAAATGGGTAAACCAATATAAATTAAAGCAGATAAAGACTCAGCTTTCATGTGTGCAGCATTGCAACTTGGGTTAAAATCTGGAGATGTTGTTATTGATATATGTAACAACAAGCAAGAATGGAATTTCTGATTTTGAGAGATTTCATAAAACAGTAAATGCAAAATTAAGAATCATAAACAGTGAAACAGACATAGAAAATAAGCTAACAAAATTTGAACGCACAGCCAAAACCACTGGTTAACAATATTAATATGCATTTAGATAGAGAGAGAGGAAAGAGTGTAGCAAGTGCGCAAAAGAAGAAGTTAACGGGGAGACTTTCAATTTGGTCAGAGTCGTATCAAGAAAATTTCTTTGCATAACCGTGTATTTTGGTGTATAACCGTATGTGAGCAATAATATTATTTTATTAGTTCGCCTTTCTCGGATTTTAATTTTTTCTATAGAATGTTCAAATTTGTTGATATTTTTGATGTTTACTTAAAAATTTGGTGAGTTATGCCAGTTAGTTTCGTTTTTTACTGTTCTTAATTAGTAAAGTCATAAATGATTTACATTTAAATGAATATTTTGTTATTTATTAATTATGCGCAGTTGTGATATACCAATTAGCATACTTGCATTTTGTACATATATAAATGCGTTTTTGTAGTTTTTAATCGTATTATTCGATATAAACATTGCATAAATTGCACTATTTAAAAAATATTGTCTTAATATTTAAGAGCTTCCTGTATGGAGACAGATATTATGCAAACATAAGACATCGCAAGCGAAGCTGCGGGCACCCTGCTAGTACATTATAAGTCTAAATATAGGAAAACAAAGAAAATTAACGAAAATAAATACGATAATTCCAGATGCACGCCAAATGAAAATCCAAGCTAAATTGTTGATCAACACTATCAACATCCTATTAATTTTAATACTTTTTACAAACTAATCAAATATTGAAAATTTCTTATATCCCAAAAGACATTACAAAAACTTCAATATTTAAAATTTTGCTTTACCCAAATGAATTTAATGACATATTAACTGAACCTATAGAAGACAAATACTATTGTACAAATAAAAGCATTATAGGAATATTAAACCAAGCCAATGCCGAATGTAGATACACAACAATGTATATAAAAAATATGAAACAAATTATATAGAGCCAAATATTATAATAATATAATATTATAAAGTTGTCGCAGTTCGCCCGTCCAGGTCCAGCCTTCTTCTAACCGGGCTAACTCGTCTAGAGGCACCATCGGGGTCGATGTGGATGAGGTGAACTCCTCCATGAACGACCCGTCCCAACCGGTCCCCTGGATTTTGGTCAAGACCTGATCGAGGACTCAGTTCTCCCATTCGGTCAGCGGTGCGTCTGGCGGTGCGCAGATCGGGGATTGCCGTCGCTGTGACGTCGATTGGACCGCAACGACGTCCTCCTCGGTCTCTTCCATTGGGTCCGGGTCCGCCGTACTGACCTTTGCTGCCTCCGGGTTCTGGAATACCCGACGGTACAGGGGGCGATCCTCTACCCCATCCTCACTACCGGTCGCCAACTCACACTCCGTAAAACACTTCACATGGTGAGTCCCGGGGTGGGAACTCACGCGGTAACGCTTCGCCTCCTGCGCTCCGGTCTTCTGTGGTAATCGCTAAATTGAAAATTTTAAAGCATATCATCTGGTCATTAAAGCATATAATCATCTAACTCGCGCTCTGATATTTGAAGTCCGTTAGATAGTATAACTTTGCTGTTAAAACACGCTAGACGTTTATCTTCTCGTTTGATTTTCCTTTCTTTTGCTCGTTGTTTATCTTCTCGTTTGATTTTCTTTCATTTGCTCGTTGTTCGCCGCTTCATTTGACTCTGTAGCGCTTGCTCGGAAAAAGATACTTTTCTAGCGCCATCTGTTGGTCGTAGTGAGAGAGGGTACTGCGTTGCCACTAGAATTAAGGTGAGAATAGGTAATATCGGTAGGATGCCGAGATAGAGCAAGAGCGGCAAGTGTCAACTGTCTCCGCTTTCACCCTGAATTCGTCCTGGGGTTACCGCCACTTTTCCTGCGGCGGGTTCGTTCTTTCCGTTTTGGCAGCAGCAGAGTGAAGTCATAAGTTAGCATTGATCAATCAAAGCTTGAAAAGTACACACGAGTGATCTCACTTTAGAGCCAAAGGGAAGCAGTTAAACGATTTGGCTTTGAGCCGCATCAAAAGGGTGAGAAGAAAAAAGTGAGCTTATAGACAGATTTGTGACTCCTTTTGGACGTTTTAAGGCAACCGTTGGATGATGTTCGAAGGCCACAAAGAAGAATAAAGGAGAGAAGAAGAAAGGTTAAATTTATTTTGTTCAGTGAAAGTGTGGTTTGGGGATTAATTCCTAGTTATATCCCAGATAGTGCAGTGCTGAAGCCATCAGAAGATGCTCACGGGCTGTACATAACAGCTTTTCTAATATCTCCTGGTTTTAAAAATATATGTCTCTGTGTGTGTGTTTCCCTTAATTAACCTTATTTACTCATCGTCAACGAGAAAAGCGCTTTAGTCGATGGATGGACATAAGTGTGGTGAGTTTTTAAAAAGAAAATCAATATAAAATCCCTTATTAAAAGTCGAAAAATCAAATTCTAGAATTTTAACCTCCAAGGAGGCGAAAAGGAGAAGTCAGCTGAAATGGAAAAAGTAGGGAATATAAAGTAATGATCTAATGTGTGTGTTTCTCTAACCCGGTTTCAGTTTGGTGATGCACGCGAGTATCTATATATAATATTATTAGGGAAAGGCATTCCGAGGTATCAGCAAGACCATCACACCCATAGCCGATGAGCCAGAGCCGGATATATTTTTCGCGTGCGCTGGTATCTCGAGGCAACATCTAGCCGGGTTTATATCAATGAGTGTAGCGGTTCGATACAGTTATTAATTATAAAATAATAAAGAATAATAACAAGATTGGCGCCCTAACGTGTTGGCCACATATAGGATTATAAGTGACTCACACACACACATATTACATAATCGCTGTTCAAAATTTTCTATCAGTCAGGGGGTGGGCTAATACCAGTCAGTGTTTACATTCAGTCATTTAGCTAAGGTTGCCCCAGCTGCTAGAAAAACATATGTTGGTTTTCACTCGGAGTTGTTCGGAAGCATAGGAAAACGGAACAAAAGTGTAAAATAAGAGGAATCAGATTTGAATTGCCTAGCCGGCTGCAGACGGCAACATTGATGTAGGAAGCAAACAGACGTGTGTATACCCTACATAGTGCAACCCGAGTCAGTGCACATCAAACGCATAGGACTAGCAGGTGGATTTGCTTTCATAAGCGAAGCAGCTGACCACGGATGAAATGCACAGACAAAGGAGCACGACCATTTTCATAGATGGGACATAGTTTCCGGTTAATATTCGCATAGGATACACCGAGCTTTGATCTTTTGAAAAGAGACATATGCCCAACATAAACGGAAGAGTAGAAGTGTCAGCCGCATGGACCGCAGACAGAAATAAATTTTGTCTGACCACGGCGGACTCTTCGCGATGCTGATTAGCGATAAGCAATGCTCGCCAAAATTTTTTTCCCAAATCCGTTTTGTGCTGATTGAAACCTTTTGATATTGTTTTTTTTTATTTGTTTTTATCGCTTTTATATATTTATCTTTACCTTTATTAATCGTGTCTAGTGAATAATTTTAGATCAGAAATCATATATAAAGCTGTTGAACTTAAAAAGCATTCAACCTAAAGAAAAAAAGGAATCTAAATTTGTAAGTCCAAGTTTGAAGCTCAAGCTATCGGTTCGATCAAACTTGTTCGAACTAAGTAGATCTTGTGGATCGGAACTTGGATAAATTTGTATATGTTATATTTATATCTAGGAAATTATATCTTAAATTGCAGTCATCAGGAATGGTATTTTGGTTCCAGTCGTTTTAAATATTTGTACATCTTTTTGGTAATTAAAATAAAAGTTTGCTAAGAAATAATGGATTTAGACGCTTCAGGGCCGTCAAAATGTGTGATTTGCGACAATTGTTGTCGGCGGACCAAGTAGGCCGTGCCAAATGCGGCCACGAGTTCCACAAAGACTGTTTAGACATTCAAATAAAGGCTAAGGGCAGTTGCCCTGGTTGCCATCCCAAAGGAGAAAGCAGTAAGCAAAAAGGATCAACTAGTAAACAAGCAACCAGTGCAGCGGACTCTGAGGCTATCGGTATCATTGTGGCGCAGCAGTTGAAAGCGATGCAAAATGAACTGCTTAACCGATCGGATGGCACCAATAATTCAGGCAATTTTATCTGCCCATATTCAAGGGCCGTCAAGACAAGAAGCAGTCCATAATATAAGAGCTCCGTCGGATATGGGGAGCTGGAAATGCCGGACAGGCCATTTAAGCTTTGTTAAGCTCTGATTTGAAGACAGATCATTAGTAGTTGGAAGTTGCGGTTCAATGGAGATAAAGAAGGGTTAAGTGTGGAAAAATTTCTATATCGGGTGGAGGCGTTAACACGCCAAACGCTTAGTTCAAGGTTTGACTTGCTATGCGGCAACGCCAGTGTACTGTTCGAGGGAAAGACTCGCGAATTTTATTGGCGCTTTCATAAAACGTCGGATAGCTCAAGGTGGGATTTGCTTACTGAAGCCTTACACAAACAGTATCGAGATACGCGTACTAATGTGGATCTGAGAGAATAAATCTGAGATAGAAAGCATAAAGATACGAAAAGTATTGACTCGTTCTACGATGCCATCATGCACATCACGGACTGCCTGGAAGTACTAATGCCAGGAAAGGATCTAATCGAAACGCTTCGCAGAAACTTACGGCCGGAAATCAGTTACGAGCTTTTAAATGTAAGCATAGAATCGGTGCAGGAGCTAAGGGATATTTGTCGGCGAAGGAAGGTTTTCTTGAGGACGTGAAGCGTACTTATGGTTATCAAAAGCCAGCTCCTTATCGGACGCAAGTATCTGAGTTAGTACAAGATTGTTAGGACGCTTCGGAATTTTCGGAAGTGGATCAGGTACCACAAGTAGAGGCTTTCGGGTTGGTGTGCTGGAATTGCAAGCAAGAGGGTTATCAGCAATGCAAGATGAAATAAGAGTATTTTGCTTTGGATGCGGCCTTGCTGATACATACAAGGATGTTTGCTAAAGGCGTTAAAAAAACCCGTGGTTGAACACACGACTCCGGCAACAGCCGTGTGTTCTCCGAGAAAGGCCAGCTCATACCATTGTCAATCAGAAGTCACTTTAAGCACACCCGAGTCAGGCAGAGAGGGGAGGTCTCAAACCTTCTGGCCACAGCAAATGAAAAATAAGTCATCATCAAACTTATCAGAAAACCCAGTTAGAACAATCTCTCGGAATGAGAAAAGAATTAGAAATTTTTGGCAAGCGGCCAAAGCTATTAATGCTATTAGATATAAGTATCAGGATAGACGCCGTACGGGCTGAGATTCTGATGTTAGATAGAGTTGTACTTGGTCTTTTAGATACAGGTGCATCCATGAGTGCCGTGGGAGGAAGTTTGGCCCAACAAATTCTCAGGCAGAGAATACCGTTTAAGGGAGTGGCAACCACAGCAAATACAGCAGACGGTCGAAAGCAAAAAGTCAAAGGACGTTTTAAGACACCAGTTCAGTATAAGGGAAAGGTAAAAGAGTTAGAACTATATATTATTCCCTCATTGAGCCAGGGTTTGTATTTAGGGATAGACTTCTGGGCCGTTTTTGATCTTTTGCCACCCGAAATGAATTTCGATGAGTTGACCAGTGATGCTAATGTTTTGGCTAGTACTCAACAAGCCGATTTGAAAACAGTCGTTGGTAAATTTCCTTCTTTTGCGGATTTGGGACTAGGAAAAACTAGCATTCTGTCTCACTCTATCGATGTCGGAGACGCCAAGCCCGTAAAACAAAGGCACTTTCCGGTTTCACCAGCTGTAGAGAAGTTGCTCTATAAAGAAGTTAACCGAATGATTAAGCTCGGCGTGATTGAGGAGTCTGATAGTCCTTGGTCTCGATAGCAGAAAAGTGAACGCCGTTACAAAAAGGGATGCATATCCTTTACCACAAATAGATACAATACTTAGTCGTCTTCCCAAAGCTAACTTAATTTCTAGTCTCGACCTCAAAGATGCCTATTTGCAAATCCGCTTAGATCCGCAGTCGCGCGACAAAAATGCCTTTGCAATCCCGGGGAAGCCACTATACCTATTCATGCCTTTCGGCCTTACGAACGCTTCCCAGACGATGACTAGATTAATGGACAATGTGATACCGGCTGAACTCAGGAACGAAGTCTTTGTATATCTTGATGATTTGCTCATTGTCTCAGATAGTTTTGAGAGTCATTTAAGCGTTAAGGAAAGAAATTCAAAATCAATTCGGCTGCGTGCAGACGTGTTTTATTAACGCTCCGGAAAAACAATTAGCCAATCAGTCGAAAACGTTCAAAAAAAAAATAAGCGCGAGGTTTTGCGTTTCGCGATGCAAATCGCATATCGTAAACTAAAGTTTTAATTAATTAAATAATTAATCTTTACGCACTAACTATAAACAAATGAGTAAGAACGTGGATCAGCGCACTCAACGACAAAAACAACAAGACGAAACCCGTGAAAAAATTCAGAGAGAACAAGACAAACGTCGTCTCTCTTTGGCCCGTAACAACGCCTATTTTACGGTGACGAGTAATACTCTAGAACCGAAAGTGCTTGAAGGTGCAAGTTTACTGACCGCCGAAAACCAGAGAGCTAACTCTTGCTCTCCCGCCCTGCTCTTCACCGCTCGAACGCCATGGAGTGAGCAATGCAAGACTCCAACAGAGCTTCTGCCGCCTAGCGCAACAACAACAGAAACTACTACGACTACTACAACGGTCTCTTTCGCCAACAATGCAATAACGACTCCACCCTCTTCTTGTGCTGCGGGTAAAGCAACAACACAACCAAGTGAAAAAATCGGTGCAAACGGCAAAAACAAAGCTACGGTAGAAGAAGTGACAATTCTGCAAGCGGGTTCGGCCATTCAGACAGGCATGGATCGCTACATTAATATCTCCAAGCGCAAGCTAACACCCCAAAAAACTCTGACGGCAATAAGCCCAAAATAAATCGTTCCAACAAAGGCCCTGTAAATCCCGGGCCATTAGATGAAAACAGATTTTCCATTCTGGCGGAGCCTGAAACAGACTCTGAACAATTAGCCCCAAGGAAACTAAAGCCCCCACCTATTTTTATTTGGGAGAAGATCTCGAATGCCCTAGTCAACAAAATAGTTGAGCTTGTCGGAAAAGATAACTTTCATGTTATTCCGCTTATGAAAGGGGATATATGCGAAACTAAACTTCAAACCAAAACCGAAGACGATTTCCGAGCAGTGTCGAAGTACTTAAACGATGCCAAAAAGAATTACTACACGTACCAGCTGAAAAGTTGCAAAGGTTTGCAAGTTGTGCTTAAGGGAATAGAACCCGATGTGACCCCCTGCGAAATTACAGACGCCTTAAAAGAAAACGGTTTTTGCGCAAAAAATGTTATAAACACTATGAACAAAAACAAGAAGCCGCAACCACTCTTCAAGGTCGAGCTGGAGCCAGACAGCAGAACTTTGAAAAAAAACGCAGTGCACCCGATCTACAAGTTGCAGTACCTTCTGCACCGTAGGATCACAGTGGAAGAGCCGCACAAACGGACCGGACCAGTGCAATGCACAAACTGCCAGGAATACGGTCATACCAGGGCTTACTGCACCCTCAGGTCAGTATGTGTAGCTTGTGGAAACTGCCACGGCTCCGAACCTTGCCCTGCCAACAAGGAAGACTCTCTCACTAAAAAGTGTGTAAACTGCCAAGGAAACCACACAGCTAACTACAGAGGCTGTCCAGTCTACAAGGCGATGAAAAGTCGGATGCAACGAGCAACAACGGCACGCTCCCTGAACACACAAAACACTTACATGAGATCACAAACGACACCGGAAATTTTCTTCGCAAAAGCAGCCAGATCATCATTTGGCCCTTCAATTACCACCAACGGAATTTCTTACGCCAGTGCTCTAAGATCAGGCACAGCTCACATAGAGCCGAAAATTGATAACATCCAGCAGGCCATGGGACAGCCACAAAGTAACATTGAATCTATGATGATTACTTTGCAACAAAATATGATGGAATTCATGTCCTTCAAACCATGCCTAGCCTTCGAATAACTCTGTGGAACGCCAACGTTGTTTCACGGCATAAACCTGAAATAACTCAATTTCTGAACGAAAACCACATCGACGTTATGTTGCTGGCAGAAACGCATCTCACCAGCAAATATAACTTTCAAATACGGGGATACACGTTCTATGACACAGATCATCCAGATGGTAAAGCGCATGGCAGCACTGGAATCTTAATAAGAGACCGCGTCAAACACCACTTTCACCAACGGTTTGCAAAATATCATCTGCAAGCTACATCGATAAAATTACAGTTGGGCAACTGCAACCTTGCCATTGCCGCTGTCTACTGCCCACCCCGCTTTACAGTCTCCGAAGACCAATTCATGGACTTCTACAATTCGCTTGGGGAGCGATTCATAGCAGCAGGAGATTACAACGCCAAGCACACGCACTGGGGATCCCGCCTTGTGACCCCCAAAGGAAGACAACTATATAATGCACTCATTAAAACATGCAACAAACTGGACTACGTTTCACCAGGCAGCCCTACATACTGGCCTACAGATCCTAGAAAACTACCTGATTTAATTGATTTTGCTGTGACAAAAAACATCTCTCGCAATCTAATATCTGAAAAATCGCTTTTGGATCTATCATCGGACCACTCACCAGTGCTAATAACTCTTCTTCAAAGCCCGGAATTAATCGAGCACCCTCTCAGGCTGACGTCGCATCGAACCAACTGGCTGAAGTTCAAAAAGTACGTAAGTTTCCACATTGAACTAACTCCACAGCTCAACATCAAAGAGGACATCGACTGCTACGCCGATGCCCTGGAGTCTGTACTCGTCGCAGCAGCCAAAGTCTCAATACCGCAAGGGAGGGATGGGCACACACACCAACACAAAACTAACCATGAAATCGAACAGCTTGTTCTGGAGAAAAGACGTTTGAGACGTACTTGGCAAACCAGCAGATCGCCATCCTCAAAACAAAGTCTTAAAGAAGCTGGTCGCAGACTTACCAGGGCTCTAAGGCAAGAAGAAGAAAAAGCACAACGCCAGTTCATTGAGAAACTTTCACCCACCAGCACTAAGCATCCCTTGTGGAGGGCCCACCCAAAACTAAGTGCGCCGGCCGAAACAGTAATCCCCATAAGAGACTCTTCAGGCAGCTGGGCCAGAAGCGACAAAGACAGAGCTTGTACATTTGCTTTACACCTTCGAAATGTTTTTCAGCCAAACCCTGCAACTAATTCATTCGCACTACCGTCGCCGTCAATTCGAATTGAATCTGAGACGGAGCCAATTCTGTTTCAACCAAATGAAATTGCAAAAGTAATCAGCGAGCAATTGAAACCAAAAAAAGGCCCCAGGCGGTGATCAAATAACTCCCAAAATGTTAATCGAACTTCCAAACTGTGCAGTTGAGGTTATTTGTAAACTCTTCAACGGGATTACACGACTTGGCTATTTCCCAAAAAAATGGAAAAAATCGGTAATCATAATGATCCCAAAGTCAGGGAAAGATCACACAATTCGTATAGACCGATAAGTTTACTCTCGTGTCTGTCAAAACTGCTCGAAAAATGCCTTCTGACGCGCATCATTCCATATCTGAAAGAGCACAACGTTATTCCAGCACATCAATTTGGCTTTCGAGAAAGCCATGGAACAATAGAGCAAGTTAACAGATTAACAACAGAAATAAGGACTGCATTCGAGCTTCGGGAATACTGCAGTGCGGTATTCCTTGACGTTGCACAGGCTTTCGACCGAGTCTGGCTTGATGGCCTTATCCATAAAATCAGAACGATCCTGCCAGGAAACACTCACAGGATACTGGAATCGTACCTTTACAACAGAGCCTTCGCCGTGAGATGCAACACCACAACATCCGATGACTACGCTATAGAGGCTGGAGTTCCCCAAGGTAGCGCCCTTGGCCCAACTCTATTTCTCCTCTACACCGCAGATATTCCCACGAACGAGCGGCCCAACTCAGGCAACAGCACTACTAGCTGATCATCTCGTTGTAGTGGAGAGGTGGTTATCAGACTGGCGTATAAAAATAAATGCGCAAAAGTGTAAACACATACCGTTTACTCTTAACAGACAAACGTGTCCCCCGCTAGCCCTGAATAAGACGCCACTTCCACAAGCTGACGATGTAACGTACCTTGGCATCCACCTAGACAGGTGACTTACATGGCGGAGACATATCGAAGCTAAGAAAACTCACCTAAAACTAAAATCAAACAGTCTCCATTGGCTTTTAAACTCGCGGTCCCCCCTCTGCCTGGACTTCAAGGTCCTGCTCTACAATTCAACGCTTAAGCCAGTCTGGACCTACGGCTCCCAATTGTGGGGAAACGCGAGCAGCAGCAACATCGACATTATTCAGCGAGCACAATCAAAAATCCTGAGAACTATCACTGGGGCACCTTGGTATGTTCGGAACGACAACATCCACAGAGATCTTGGCATTCTACCCGTAAAAGATAAAATATCAAAACAAAAAGCGTCCTACCACACCAAGCTAACTTCTCATCCAAACCAGCTCGCCAGGGGCCTAGCCAGGGCTTCCATCCGGACCCGATTGCAACGCAATGACCTTCCAGCTCAGCAATAGTTATTAGAGCCCCTAAATTTTCGCGCCAGTCACCTTGACTGACAGATAGCTTTTTAATTTAAGATTCTATATTGTTATATAAATATAACATAATATAATATAATATATAATATATATTATATTTTGTTAGTCTCATTTCAGAGAAGATCCAATAAATAAAATGCAAATGTTACAAAAAAAAAAAAAATAAATAAGGGTTTTGCGTCCCGTTGCCAGCCAAAGGCTGCTGGTTTAACGTTGAACATGGAGAAGCATTTAAGAAATTAAAGGAAATGCTGTGTTCGGCCCCAGTTCTGCGTAGCCCAGATTTTAGCCAGATTTAAAGGCTGCTGGTTTAACGTTGAACATGGAGAAGCATTTAAGAAATTAAATGAAATGCTGTGTTCGGCCCCAGTTCTGAGTAGCCCAGATTTTAGCCAGCCATTTAATATCCATTGCGATGCGAGTAACTCCGGAGTATAAGGGGTTTTAGTGCAGAAATCGGAGAGTGGCGAAGAATGTCCCATTTGTCTCCAAGAAATTGAACAAAGCACAAAAGTCTTACACGGTCAGCGAAAGAGAGACATATCTGCATTCTAGGCTTGCTCGGTGGGCATTGAAACTCCAGAGTTTTAACTTTAAAATTGAGCATAGAAGCGGTAAGCTCAATGTAGTTCCTGACGCCTTATCCCGGGTCAATAAAGAATAGATAGCAGCTGTAGATGCCAGTCATGGATTATTGGTTGATCTCGAATCCAAGCACTTTAGCGATCCCGACTATGTCGATCTAGCTGAGAAAATTAAAGCCAACGCGAGCAGTCTGCCCGACCGATTCACGATAACTTTTGTTGGAAGCTGTGGATTCCTATGGGCCTGGTGCCCAACGTCCTCAAGAATGCACATGATGATTCTTTAGCTTCACATGGGGGTATTCATAAAACGTTGGAGAGGCTAAGAAGGTACTACTATTGGCCACGACTGGTAGAGGACGTGAAGGAGTACATTCAGACGTGCGAGACATGTAAAATGACTAAGGCTCCAAATTGTACATTAAGACCACCAATGGGAAAAGCTCCAGAGTCTGCAAGGGCCTTTCAGAAATTATATGTCGACTTTTTGGGTCCGTATCCCCGATCAAGGATCGGAAACATAGGGATATTTATTGTGCTAGACCACTACAGCAAGTTTGTGTTTCTGAAGGCAGTGAAAAAACTAACAGCGGACGTAGTAGTTAACTATATGCAGCAATACATATTGCATACTTTTGGTGTCCCAGATACTATAATTTCAGATAATGGGTCACAATTTAAGTCGGAGGCCTTCCAGAAACTCTTAAGAGAGTACCAGATATCCCATACTCGCACTGCTGTTTACTCGTTGGCATTCTCAAAGGAAGATTCTTTAGAACTTGTCCGCACTAAAGCGTTAAAGAGCGCGATGAAAAAACAATTTGAAAAGAATGACAATAGGTATAATTTGCGGTAAAGGGAAGTATCTTTTAGGGAAGGTTAAGAGGTCTTGTTATGTGTAAGACTTAAATACTTTAATGAAACACTTCTTTTGAGATCGGCGACTATATGTATTTATTATAAATTTATTTTGTTGTGCGGCGGTGCGTTTTCGACGGTACGTTTATTAAATTGTATTTCTGCTCACATCAACGATTATAGAGGCAATGACAGAATGAAAATTATAAGTGTTAATCAACGTTTTTATAAGTTGAACTGAAATTGGAATACAGGGTAATTCGAGTGTAACGCATTCGAATTAAGACGGTTAAATTCAAAATTTTGTTTTCACCAACAACATTCCCCTCACCGTAAAACGCTTAAGTCGTTTTACCTAAAACGTCAAGAATCGCTAGCTTAGATATAGGGCGTTTAAGGGAACCAGTTGATGTCTGAACTTCCGCAATTCGGATTTGACCATCTTTAGCCTTAAACGTTTGGGTAACAAGGCCCTTCTTCCAGCCTCCTCTGGGTTGATTTTTGTCACAGATCAAGACTAGATCCCCGATTTAAGTTGGCTTGGTAGGTGCAAACCATTTGGTGCGCTTTGTTAATGTAGGAAGGTACTCTTTTATCCAACGTCTCCAAAATACATCCTTTAGCTGCTGAGCAATACGGTACTGTTTTCGATGGCAGTAATTATCAATTTCTCCAGGAGTTTGTGTAGAGTTTACGGTTCCTAGTAGAAAGTGATTTGGGGTGAGTGGTTTAGGATCGTCTATAGTAACAGGTACATGTGTAAGAGGTCTACTGTTAATAATATTTTCGGCCTCTATCAATAGACAACGTAGTGTTTCTACTCTTGGTGCTTGCGCCTTTAGAGTTACTGCTAGGACACGCTTTGTTGATTGAACCAATCTTTCCCAACATCCTCCGGAACTAGGATTAGCTGGACAGTTAAACTCCTAGTTGATGTCCTTAGTCGCCAGCGTTGCTTTTATATATTCCCAATCGAAGATGTCGTTGGTTTTCCTTAGAATGTTGTCGACGCCAACAAAGTTTGTGCCCATATCAGAACGAATAGTGCTGGAACGCCTCGTCTATTTACGAAATTTCTGATGACTACAATGCATGCATCAGATGATAAGTCCTCGGCAAGTTTTAGGTGTATAGTTTTGACTGTTAAACATGTAAACAAGGCAACCCAACGCTTTTCGTGACGGCGCCCGATTGTTACAAATAGGGGGCCGAAGTAATCAAGCCCTGTGTAAGTAAACGGTCGATTGTACGGCGGAACCCTATCTTTAGGCAATTGCCCCATAAGCGTGGGCACTGGCTTTACGTTTTTTTTTTGCAGTATTGACAGGGCGATTTGGCTCTTTTGACTGCTGTACGTATACTTATCACCCAGAACTGGCGACTTCGTCATTTTGATGGTGATATATTTTATGATAGTACAATATAATTAAGTCGGTAGATGGATGTCCCTTTGGAAGTATTATTGGCTGACGAGTACTTACGGCCAGTATAGATGCATTGTTTAGCCTGCCTTGCACGACCAACAAACCATCGCTTTATCAGCTGGGTTTAAGAGAGTTGGAACCCAACGCCATTCATTTTCCTTTGTTGAGTCCAGAATTTCTGCTATCCGGTATGCCACAAACTGTTTGTACTGCCTGTGGTCAGAACAAATCCAGGCGAGCACTGTTCTTGAATCCGACCAGAACACAGATCTTTCAATGGCAATATCATGACTTTCTAATATCAGGTTTCTCAATCGCGTTCCTAGTACTGCGGCTTGGAGCTCTAGCCTGGGCACCGACAACAACTTCAGCGAAGCACATTTAGTTTTTCCTGCAACGAAGGAAGTTTCAATAATGTCGCTAGATATAATTCGCCAACAAGCCACTGCGGCAAATGCCTGCTCACTTGCGTCGACGAATATGTGAAGCTCCTTTTTGATATCTGAAGCTAAGAACTTTGGAGAATAGCAACTACTCATTTGAAAATGCTTCACTCTATCCAACTGTTCGATCCATTCTTTGAAGCGCTTATATATATTATCGTTGATTAAGTCGTTCCAGGTAATTCCTGTACTCCAGAGATCCTGCATTAAAACTTTGCCAATTATCATAAGATCAGCCAGCATACCAAACGGGTCGTACACTGACATAATAATACTAAGAAGTTGTCTCTTGCTTGGAACTTTTATTACTTCCTTTATTTCCTTATTAACTTTGTTCATTTTAATATCAAATAAGAATGCATCCTTTCCGCTATCCCAAAACATACCTATAATCTTATCAACGGAACTGGAATCGAGCTTTACTGATGAAGGAATTGCAATGTCTGGCGCGCTGTTTCCACCGTTTAGCAAGTTTTGGATATTCGATGAGTTTGATATGAAACCTCTCAAATCGAAGTTGGCTAATTTCTGGACGTTCTTGACTTCATTGCTTATCTCGTATGCATCCTTTTCATTGTCAAAGCTTGCTACAAAATCATCTACATAATGATTTTCTGTAATGGCCTTAATAACAGCTTCCTTCCTGTTCGTAGCATTTAAGGCATTTTGATTTTTTACATACTGCGCACAGCTGGGTGAACATGTAGCTCCATATATCAGTACTTGCATCTTATAGACCTCAATATTGCCATCGGAATCCCTCCATAGGAATCGGAATGAGTCTTGATCTGACTCTTTGACCTTTACTTGCAAGAACATTTCTCGGATGTCGGCGCATACAGCTATTATGCCTTGTCGAAACTGGAGTACGATTTTAAGAAGTGAAGGATTTTCGTCCGGTCCCTTTAACAATTGGTTGTTTAAAGAAATGCCATTATTATAGGATTATATTATCATGACTCCACAAAAGAGCTGTCTCATCACTCTGGTTAACACGTAGTGTACTTTCTTTTAATATTTTTCGAGCCCTGACAACTTCATTTGATTCCAATACATTATTTGGTAACTTAACCAGAAGGCTCTCTGTATTGAAATATTCCACCATTAAATCATGTAAATCTATCGTATACGTATGAAAGACGGTGTTTATATCATTGTACGAATTTTCTTGTTGAGGCTGTGTGGATCCATATGCTAGCCACCCTAATGCTGTCTGAACGGCTACTAAATTGTTTTCCAAATAAACACTTCGAAGCGTTTTGGTTAAATGGCAATTTTCCACTCCAATCAGAATACTTGGCTTCGCATCTCCGTACCCTTTAATTGACAAGCTCTTTAATTTTGTATATTTGTCATTAAGGGATTCAATATCAAGTGATTGTACAGGTAGTTCCAAAGACGGAACTGTGCTAGCTGTTAAGGAAAACCAATTTGCTTCACCTTCTACATTTCGTACCTTAAGTTGACATTTTATCGTCGGAATTACTTTTTTGTGATTTCCTATCCAGTTGAGTGTCATTTTTTGTGCGTCTCTAGTCACACCAAGTTTTTCTGCCAAATCTGCATCTATTAATGATGCAGAGGATCCTTCGTCTATAAAGGCAAATACTTTGACAATCGATCTATTTGGCCCAGTGACTTCAATTGGCAGCACCTTAAATAAAAGCATCGATGTGCTGTTTCTGACTCTGAGGATATTTTCCGGACTACTTTCTTGCGGATCTTGAACTGTTTCTGTCAAACAATTAACAGCGACAATCTTCTTATCCTGATGTAGCATTGCTGGCACCTCTTCCCTAGCAATACCTTTTAAACTCTTCTGCAGTCGGAGTAGATTTTCCAAATCTGAGTACTTGTACGCGAGAGTTGTCTCAACCAACATACTACTAAATATTGGCCAGTCTTCTGGTAGTCCGTGGAAATTAGGCAGGTCTAT
Organism: Drosophila rhopaloa; assembly: GCF_018152115.1. Lineage (NCBI taxonomy): Eukaryota > Metazoa > Arthropoda > Insecta > Diptera > Drosophilidae > Drosophila > Drosophila rhopaloa. The sequence goes on from NW_025334991.1 coordinate 92,474, forward strand.
TATTTTTCCCTTCGAAAAACTCTGACTATTACCCATCTCGAATGCGCCACAGCCCCGAGACCCTGCATATCCAATAACAGACTCACCCTTTATATTTTGAAAGTTGAATTGTGTGGTGTCAGATTTAGCGGTGGGATGAAGTCCTCCTTGTGCAAGTTTCAGGCCATGTAAGTAGCTCTGTGCGGCTCCAGAAGTCGAAGAATAGCTGCCCAAAGTAGCTGCATCGGGACGCTGTCCTCCGTGTGAGGACGCCAGGCCATGAATGCCGCCCTGTGCGGCACCAGAAGACGATGTATAGCTGCCCAAAGTAGCAGCAATTCCAGGATGCAATCCTCCAGATGAGGACGCCAGGCCATAGATGCAGCCCTGTGCGGTACCAGAAGTCGTATATAGCTGCCCATAGTAGCAGCCATTCCAGGATGCAATCCTCCAGATGAGGACGCCAGGCCATAGATGCCGCCCTGTGCGGCACCAGTTGAATAGCTGCCCATAGTAGCAGCAATTTCAGGATGCAATCCTCCAGATGAGGACGCCAGGCCATAGATGCCGCCCTGTGCGGCACCAGAAGTCGATGTATAGCTGCCCATAGTAGCAGCCATTCCAGGATGCAATCCTCCAGATGAGGACGCCAGGCCATAGATGCCGCCCTGTGCGGCACCAGAAGTCGATGAATAGCTGCCCATAGTAGCAGCCATTCCAGGATGCAATCCTCCAGATGAGGCCGCCAGGCTATAGATGCCGTCCTGTGCGGCACCAGAAGTCGATGAATAGCTGCCCATAGTAGCAGCCATTCCAGGATGCAATCCTCCAGATGAGGACGCCAGGCCATAGATGCCGCCCTGTGCGGCACCAGAATTCGTTGAAGCTGCTCTATGATGTAGCCCTCCATTTAAGGACACCAGGCCATGAATGCCGCCCTGTGTGCCATTGGCTGGTTTGTTCACTGCCCTGATTATCAGCTTCAGAAACTAAAGAATTTTCCTTTTCCTTAAAGTCAGTAAACTCTTCGGTCATCGCATCAAATTTCTGCATAATTTGATCCGTTTGCAATTGCTGTTCGACCAAAATCTTCTCCATAAAGTCCTGCATGTTCATTATTGGAGTTTCCTTGTTCTTTTCTATTATAGTATCATCCTCATTCTCACTTAGAAGATCCATGTGGTCCTCATCGGTGTCTCGATTACCCCCTGGTCTTGGCGTCGAAATGTGGGCTTGATCCATTTCTTCCATCAGTTTTTTCTTTTTGCGTGTCAAAACCATTTACGGCGTCATACAAAAATGAAGAGTGCCACTATATGATTTCTTTTGCGCACTTCGCAAATTGAATTTCACAATTTTTTGCAATGTTTCGAATAGAATTAGAGACATAAGCAACTTTAAAATTTAATAACAATGTTATGTTACACATAAATACTTTAATGAAACACTTCTTTTGAGATCGGGGACTATATGTATTTATTATAAATTTATTTTGTTGTGCGGCGGTGCGTTTTCTACGGTACGTTTATTAAATTGTATTTCTGCTCACATCAACGATTATAGAGACAATGACAGAATGAAAATTATAAGTGTTAATCAACGTTTTTATAAGATGAACTGAAATTGGAATACAGGGTAATTCGAGTGTAACGCATTCAAATTAAGACGGTTAAATTCAAAATTTTATTTTCACCAGCAACAGGTCTATCGAAGAAATTTCAAACAGAGCAATTTCGCAGCTGGTTATAATGCGAAATTGGGTCCAGCTTTCGTGAAAGCAAGAGTAAAGAAAAGGATTGGGCAAGTTTATTATGATCTCGAGGATCTACAGGGGCGTGATGTTGCCAGGTTCCATGCAAAGAATATTAAACAGAATATTAAACAGCCTCGAAAGCTGTGGTGTTCTCGGCCTTGGAGAATTGGCCCCAAGTCTGATATTGATGGGGGGGTATTTTTGTAGCGCTTGCTCGGAAAAATATTATTTTCTAGCGCCATCTATTGGACGTGGTGAGAGAGGGTACTGCGATGCCACTGGAGTTAAGGTGAAAATAGGTGATATCGGTAGGATAGACGCGAGGGAGCAACAGTGGCAAGTGTCAACTGTCTCCGCTTTCACCCTGAATTCGACCTGGGGTTACCGCAGCAGCAGAGTGAAGTCATAAGTTAGCAGTGATCAATCGAAGCTCGAAAAGTACACGCGAGTGATGTCACAGTAGTGCCAAAGGGAAGGAGTAAAGCGATTTGGCTTTGAGCCGCATCAAAAGGGTGAGAAGAAAAAAGTGAGTTTATAGGCAGATTTGTGACTCTTTTTGGGGGTTTTATAGGCAACCGTTGGATGATGTTCGAAGGCCACAAAGAAGAATAAAGGCTAATTCGATCGAGACGAACGGGCGCCTGCGCAGTAGGGTTGTTGGATTTTGAAAAAATATCGTATTGATGATATTTCCTGTTTAAAAAATATCACTCGATGATATTAAAAAATATCGTAAGAAAATATAGATATATCGAGTATTTTTGATATTTTTTAATGTTCAGCTAAATTTTAATAAAGGCTTCCTGTTGGGTCTTTTATAGGCCTAAGAATACGTATAATCAACCATGAACTGCAAATAAGATCAATTAGAGACACAATAGACTATTTTTTATTTAAAAAGTGAATAGAAATCATTGATCTTAAAAAAACAAATATTATACACTCTCAAGCAACTCTCCAGCAAACCACTCAATCGCTTTTCTGATATTTTTAGAATGGTAACTTTTGTTTGAATGCCCTCAGCGGTAACCATATAAGCTTTTTTAATTTTGTATTAATCATAGAATTCATAGGAATCACTAAGCTGACGGTCACTTAAGAATCTCCGCTCACATTATCAGTAGCTTTTTTAAAAGGTTGGAGAATATTGCAAAAATTGCAAAAAAAAAATTTTCAGTTCTTCCACTGAGAGCACTTCTGGCTTAAAGCCTAGTATTCAGATCGACGAAACCCGTACGCCAGTCATGAGAGAGAGCGAGAGGCAAACAACTGGCGTTCACTTTTTGTCGGACCTTTTTTTCACGGCCAGAATACGGCAATACCAGAAAATTGCACAGCGTTGCCAGTCTGCGGAAATTAATCTTTTGGCGTGCGCTTCTCACTGAAAATTTTAAACAATGGAGGGAAAAAACAGAAAACCCGGAAAAGTCGATTGCAGGAGTTTAAATGTGAGGACAAAACAATATTAATACTATCTGGGGTGCCTCTTCTCAGAGCCAAATAATTCTTAGATCAAAAATTTACGAAAAAACACAATAAAAGTGCAGCTATGAACTTTAAATTAGCAAATAATTATCAGTAAATTAAAACAAACATCTGTTAATTTTAAATTGTATTGTTTTTTAATTTCTTTGTACAGCGGCAGAATTGTTTTGCCAAGGTAGTTGATAATATCATTTAAAGGCTCTTTCCCTCAAATACGATATTTGAATTTCAACTGCTTGTCAACAAACTCAGCTGATTGACAGTACGACCGTAGCACGCTTAATTCTGATGAACTCTCGATATGCTGGTCACACTGGAAAGATTAAAGTTTTTGCGCTAGCATACTCGTTGGTCGATCTGAGTACTAGGCTTTACGCTAGCATACTCGTTTGTCGATTTGAGTACTAGGCTTTAAGAGTGACCAAACATAAAATATCGGAAATATCCTCTCAAAAAATATCAATATCGAATTTTTTTGCCCAAAAAATATCGCGATGATAATATTATTTTTAAGAGGAAAAATATCGATATATTGATATTTTTATATATTTCCGACATCCCTACTGCGCAGTCAACATAACCAGCGAGCAACCTCCACGCCAGCGTTTCAACTCAGAGCAGCAACGCACAAGGAAGGGCACAACTAAGTGTCCATTTATATTTCTAACTTTAATTGTCCTCGCTAACCGGTGAGTCAGACCCAAATTTATAAAGCCAAGAAAGTGAGCTAGGCGCCGAACGACCATCGAGCCGGTTAATAGAGGCGAAAAAAATTCAGGTTCGATTTAACCGAAATTACCAGTTTCACTTTGCTCGGAGTGCGCATACGACGTCGCGGCTACGGTCTGCGTTTTTGAAAGTAATACTCTTGGAGTTAAAAAAAACAGTATACAAGCCAAGAAAATCCTCGCCGTTTCGGCCAAATCCCGGTCTGGGAGTCAACCGGAGTACCCGCCACGGAGAAGCGGAAAGTTTAGGGTTAAGATTCAGTTTAAGTTATGCAATAAGTGATCGTTCGTCAAAAGAAAAGAAGAAGAAAGGCTAATTTTATTTTGTTCGGTGAAAGTGTGGTTTGGGGATTAATTCCTAGTTATATCCCAGATGCAGTGCTGAAGCCATCAGAACAGCTTTTCTAATAGCTCCTAGTTTTAAAAAATATATGTCTCTCTGTGTGTGTGTTTCGGACGTTGATGCACTATGATCAGCGCAAACAAGTGGCCCTTACGACACCAGCAGTGCTTGTTACGCACGGAGCCTAATAGGCGTAAAAACGAGATCGCGAGAAGTTAAAAGCACAATGTAGAAGCGGACAGACAAAATTAGAAATACGTACGAGACTAATACTAATACTAATTTTGTGCTAAGTAAGATAAAATTAATGATTTTAGGCTTGGCAAAGAGTCGGTAGTAGAAATAATGTGGAATAGTCTATTATAGTCGTTACACAGTACTCTAAACGGTTCATGCATATCAAAGTTAGATCTACAAATATTTAATGTAAGAGGAACATAGTTCCTGGTAATTCTATTAGGCACGGAGAAGCTTAGTAACTCGGGACACTCCACATCCCCGTGAATAAGTTTATAGATAAAAGTTGTGCCAAGCATCGTTCTACGGTTTACTAAGGATGGTAGATTAATTAGGAGAAGTCTACTAGAGTAGGATGGTTAAATAAGGCTTGCATTCCAGTTAAGGCCCGGAAGAGCAAATAATAAAAAGTTCTTTTGCACAGACTCTATCCGGTCTATATGTACACCATACTGAGGACTCCAAACTGCAGAACAGTACTCCAGGATTGGACGGACTAGTTTCCCTTAATTAACTTTATTTAACCATCGTCAACAAGGAAAGCGCTTTCGTCGGTGGATGGACATAAGTGAGGTGAGTTTTTAAAAAGAAAATCCATATAAAATCCCATAAGAAAAGTCAAAAAATCAAATTCTAAAATTTTAACCTACAAGAAAAAAAACGAATATGGAGAAATAAAAAAACAAAAATTGTTAGGAAAAACAGCTAGGAACTTTAACAGAGTGTATACATATAAATACCAGGCCGTGTATATATGTGTATGTGTATTTACAGAGGTGCTTAGGTACTAGGTGAATATTTACAAAAATGCCTATTGCTACTAATATGTATAATGTGTGTATAAATACTAATAGGGTTGCTTAGGGCTGCTACAATATATATATATTTTATTTTATTTTTTTTATTTTTATTTTTGTTGAACACGCCTCAAAAGGATGGTTCTTAATTTCGTGTATTGACAAATTATTACTAAAGATCCCAAAAAAAGCGGGTAAGTCTTTTAATCTACTTTAATAACATCATTTAAATTCTAATAAAGGTGAACTAATTTGCTTAGTTAAATTAAAATAAATTAGTAAAGCTAAAGCAGATTATCAAGTGCATCCAGCACAGAGTTCATGTTCATTTGATGCAATGTCTTTCGACACAAAACCTGTGCATTGCCTCGCGATTTCTGCAGATCCGTATCCGTACTGCTTTTCGTTCATTCGACACCTTGCATCATGCTCGGGCAAAAGGAATGAGTACTTTTTGGTTTTTCACAACGTCAATGCAATGCTTTTGAACCACTGTATTTATTTGTGACATTTGTACACACATTCTAGTTAGCGGTTAGTTCGTCAAGGTTTTGCCGAATGAGGAGCTTCATCTCTCGGATTTTAGGACCAAGCAACAATTTTGGCCTTAATTGTCCTTGTTTTAGGATCGAACTTACTAACTTTTTCATATAGTAATATTTCCAGGAAACTAAATAACTGTTATGTAAAAAATTATTAATCAAAAGTCAAATGTTGCACCCAGCCATTTAATTTTATATTGAGTGTTAATATAAATTTAAACAATAACATGATTCGACAATCGAAACATAAGTTAAAACAAGAAAAGAAGCAAACTTCGGCAAGCCGAAGCTTAACATACGAGGGTGGTACGATAAGTACGATTTCTCGAGGTCTGCAAAATAGGCCTCTGTGGCGGCGACGACCTCCTCATTCGACGCAAATTTGTGTCCAGCGAGTGACTTTTTTAAGTTTGGAAACAAAAAGAAGTCACACGGGGCAATGTGTGGGGAATATGGTGGATGGGGTATCAGTTCGTAGCCCAATTCGACCAATTTGGCCATGGCGAGGGCGGAAGTGTGAGCCGGTGTGTTGTCATGATGGAAGAGCTCTTTTTTCTTCGCCAAAGAAAAATAATACCAAAAACGGTGGCCATCACCTTTCCGGCCGATGGGACAGTCTTCGCCTTCTTCGACTGTTCCTTGGTCTCTGGTGTGTACCAGTGGATCCATGTTTCGTCGACGGTCACGAAACGACGCAGAACCTCCTTCGGATTGCGCTTAAACATACACAAACACTACTCTGAAGTGGTCTCACGGTTGCGTTTTTTGTCCGGAGTGAGCAAACGCGGCACCCATCGCGCCGACAGCTTTCTCATGCCCAAAATTTCATGCAGGATATGACCCACGCGGTCTTTTGACATGCCTACTGTCTCAGCTATCTCGCGTATCTTTAATCGGCGGTCTGCCAATACGAGATCGTGGATTTTTGTCACGTTATGCTCCGTGGTAGCCGTTTTCGTGGCACCTGGGCGTGGCTTCAAAAACCGACGTGCAACCACGTTAAAACTCGTTAAACCAATTTTTGACGGTCGCCATCCAAGGAGAAGAGTCACCGTACACAGCATCCAAGCTCTCTTTTATTTTATTGCGCGATTTCCCTTCCAAAAACAAGAATCGAATCACAGACCGATATTGCTCTTTTTCCATTTTTCTAAAATCCGCGGACACGTCCGATTCAACACGCAGTCAAATAAAACTACGAGACCGATTCGGCTGAAATTTCGACAGTAGCCGTCTACGAGAATGTACTACACGATAGTAAATTTCTCTTGCGATAGTGACGCCATCGGGCGGTGAGGCTAAGCACTTATCGGACTGCCCTCGTAGTTATTACAAAACAAGAGAGAACGCTACCCGTTACTCAGGTAAAGGGAGTGCGAGAGATAGAGATAGAGACTTTGATCACGCATAACTTTTTAACGAATGGTCCGATTTGAAAAATTGCTTCTACATTTCGATAGGTATTGATAAACACAATAAAACTGCATTTAAATAAATTAATTTAAATTTTTAAAATCGTATATAAGCGATTGTGGGCGTTAAAGGGGGCGCGGCACCTTTTTGAAACAAACTTGCGCTGCGTAGGAACTCCTAGAATCTGCATGCAAAATGCCAATCTTCTAGCTTTTATAGTTTCCGAGATCTCAGCGTTCATACGGACGGACAGACAGACGGACAGACGGACATGGCTTTATCGACTCGGCTAGTGACCCTGATCAAGAATATATATACATTATAGGGTCGGAAACGCTTCCTTCTAGCTGTTACATACTTTTGCACGAATACAATATACCCTTTTACTCTACGAGTAACGGGTATAAGGACTACATTTCTATTTTTTATATTAGCAAAAACAACGCAGCTAAGTATGTCGATTGCGCTCCATTTTACCATCGCTTCTATGGCAGCTAAATGATATTATTGTCCGATTTTGACAAAACTAAAAGCGTAATTCTGATATAGTAAATATCATAAAGGAATATTTTGATAAATAGAATCACAATCAGATTGCAATTCCTTATCAAATGGGATGTTGTTCTCGGTTGACGGCAGCTCCAGAAGGCTTAATACTTCTTTGGGAATTGTTTTTTTTTTGTGTTTTTTTCGTTATCTTTCCTTTAAACACACACTAGATAGTAACGGATCCGAAGAATCGATCGCCCTGTGGAAAATGTCAGTGATTGTAATGATTCGACTATTTTTCCTTGCGTGTGAGAGTCTGACTTTTTTGTAGATTTTATTGCGGGCTTCTGAAATTTTCACCTAAGCATCCTAGTGGAACTAACGTCGAATTATTTATTTGAAAACCGTGGACTAGAACTTAGTGAATCGTTGGTGACATTGGGTACCACGGGTATTTATGCATATATAGGCGAAACGTTTTCTCACAAAAAGTTCGAAATTTTTCAGAGTTTATATAAAAGATTCATGAAATTGCTAGTAACATAATATGAAAATTATTTAAAAGGGTTGTGTCAAGACCGGTTATGAATAATAGTTGTTCACTATTTGCAACAGCTCTTCTTGCCGTATTACCGCCATTGCTGTTCCCGCTAACATTCTGCTTTGGCACGCTTACTCGAAGACCCATATCATTCCACATTTTTTCTTGAATATATTTTTTCCGTGCACTCATTTTAATCTTGTCATCACCTTTTACATTTTTATACCCGTTACTCGTAGAGTAAAAGGCTATATTGTATTCGTGCAAAAGTATGTAACCTTGCATCATGCTCGGGCAAAAGGAATGAGTACTTTTTGGTTTTTCACAACGTCAATGCAATGCTTTTGAACCACTGTATTTATTTGTGACATTTGTACACACATTCTAGTTAGCGGTTAGTTCGTCAAGGTTTTGCCGAATGAGGAGCTTCATCTCTCGGATTTTAGGACCAAGCAACAATTTTGGCCTTAATTGTCCTTGTTTTAGGATCGAACTTACTAACTTTTTCATATAGTAATATTTCCAGGAAACTAAATAACTGTTATGTAAAAAGTTATTAATCAAAAGTCAAATGTTGCACCCAGCCATTTAATTTTATATTGAGTGTTAATATAAATTTAAACAATAACATGATTCGACAATCGAAACATAAGTTAAAACAAGAAAAGAAGCAAACTTCGGCAAGCCGAAGCTTAACATACGAGGGTGGTACGATAAGTACGATTTCTCGAGGTCTGCAAAATAGGCCTCTGTGGCGGCGACGACCTCCTCATTCGACGCAAATTTGTGTCCAGCGAGTGACTTTTTTAAGTTTGGAAACAAAAAGAAGTCACACGGGGCAATGTGTGGGGAATATGGTGGATGGGGTATCAGTTCGTAGCCCAATTCGACCAATTTGGCCATGGCGAGGGCGGAAGTGTGAGCCGGTGTGTTGTCATGATGGAAGAGCACTTTTTTCTTCGCCAAAGAAAAATAATACCAAAAACGGTGGCTATCACCTTTCCGGCCGATGGGACAGTCTTCGCCTTCTTCGACTGTTCCTTGGTCTCTGGTGTGTACCAGTGGATCCATGTTTCGTCGACGGTCACGAAACGACGCAGAACCTCCTTCGGATTGCGCTTAAACATACACAAACACTACTCTGAAGTGGTCTCACGGTTGCGTTTTTTGTCCGGAGTGAGCAAACGCGGCACCCATCGCGCCGACAGCTTTCTCATGCCCAAAATTTCATGCAGGATATGACCCACGCGGTCTTTTGACATGCCTACTGTCTCAGCTATCTCGCGTATCTTTAATCGGCGGTCTGCCAATACGAGATCGTGGATTTTTGTCACGTTATGCTCCGTGGTAGCCGTTTTCGTGGCACCTGGGCGTGGCTTCAAAAACCGACGTGCAACCACGTTAAAACTCGTTAAACCAATTTTTGACGGTCGCCATCCAAGGAGAAGAGTCACCGTACACAGCATCCAAGCTCTCTTTTATTTTATTGCGCGATTTCCCTTCCAAAAACAAGAATCGAATCACAGACCGATATTGCTCTTTTTCCATTTTTCTAAAATCCGCGGACACGTCCGATTCAACACGCAGTCAAATAAAACTACGAGACCGATTCGGCTGAAATTTCGACAGTAGCCGTCTACGAGAATGTACTACACGATAGTAAATTTCTCTTGCGATAGTGACGCCATCGGGCGGTGAGGCTAAGCACTTATCGGACTGCCCTCGTAGTTATTACAAAACAAGAGAGAACGCTACCCGTTACTCAGGTAAAGGGAGTGCGAGGGAGATGGAGATAGAAACTTTGATCACGCATAACTTTTTAACGAATGGTCCGATTTGAAAAATTGCTTCTACATTTCGATAGGTATTGATAAACACAATAAAACTGCATTTAAATAAATTAATTTAAATTTTTAAAATCGTATATAAGCGATTGTGGGCGTTAAAGGGGGCGCGGCACCTTTTTGAAACAAACTTGCGCTGCGTAGGAACTCCTAGAATCTGCATGCAAAATGCCAATCTTCTAGCTTTTATAGTTTCCGAGATCTCAGCGTTCATACGGACGGACAGACAGACGGACAGACGGACATGGCTTTATCGACTCGGCTAGTGACCCTGATCAAGAATATATATACATTATAGGGTCGGAAACGCTTCCTTCTAGCTGTTACATACTTTTGCACGAATACAATATACCCTTTTACTCTACGAGTAACGGGTATAAGGACTACATTTCTATTTTTTATATTAGCAAAAACAACGCAGCTAAGTATGTCGATTGCGCTCCATTTTACCATCGCTTCTATGGCAGCTAAATGATATTATTGTCCGATTTTGACAAAACTAAAAGCGTAATTCTGATATAGTAAATATCATAAAGGAATATTTTGATAAATAGAATCACAATCAGATTGCAATTCCTTATCAAATGGGATGTTGTTCTCGGTTGACGGCAGCTCCAGAAGGCTTAATACTTCTTTGGGAATTGTTTTTTTTTTGTGTTTTTTTCGTTATCTTTCCTTTAAACACACACTAGATAGTAACGGATCCGAAGAATCGATCGCCCTGTGGAAAATGTCAGTGATTGTAATGATTCGACTATTTTTCCTTGCGTGTGAGAGTCTGACTTTTTGTAGATTTTATTGCGGGCTTCTGAAATTTTCACCTAAGCATCCTAGTGGAACTAACGTCGAATTATTTATTTGAAAACCGTGGACTAGAACTTAGTGAATCGTTGGTGACATTGGGTACCACGGGTATTTATGCATATATAGGCGAAACGTTTTCTCACAAAAAGTTCGAAATTTTTCAGAGTTTATATAAAAGATTCATGAAATTGCTAGTAACATAATATGAAAATTATTTAAAAGGGTTGTGTCAAGACCGGTTATGAATAATAGTTGTTCACTATTTGCAACAGCTCTTCTTGCCGTATTACCGCCATTGCTGTTCCCGCTAACATTCTGCTTTGGCACGCTTACTCGAAGACCCATATCATTCCACATTTTTTCTTGAATATATTTTTTCCGTGCACTCATTTTAATCTTGTCATCACCTTTTACATTTTTATACCCGTTACTCGTAGAGTAAAAGGCTATATTGTATTCGTGCAAAAGTATGTAACAGGTAGAAGGAAGCGTTTCAGGATCACTATCATAATATCGATTGGCCTAATAGTTGCCACGCCCACTCTAACGCCCAAAAACCCATTAAATGCTTAAGCCTGGCTAGCGCCTACATTTCCGCCTTTCATGGCGCCATCTAACGGATGACTTTGGAACAGCTGGCCAAGGTGCTCAACAGAGTCAACGTTAATTCTCGATAAGGATTTCTATTAGGGGAAATTGCGATGGTTTTCATTTGTCAATACCGAACTATATCCCAAGAACTATGCAAATCAAATCTAGTTAGCCAAATTAGAGGTCTAAGACAACCCTGCAGTTCCGAAATTCATCACTACAAAAATTCATCACTGTTTAATCAGCAGCGGACTGCGACGCCGGCAGAGCCAAAGGCAAAGTCGGCAGAGCCGAGTGCGACGCAGGCAGAGCCGAAACTCTCAGTCCCCGATCGTAGGCAACGCAGAAAAATTTCCATCTCCCTCTCTTACTCTGTCTCTCTCCCCATAAAATGAGCTGACAAAATGAAGTGGAGTGATGAATTACTGATTAAAGAGTGATGAAAAACTGACAAAAGAGTGATGAATTACTGATTAAAGAGTGATGAATTTTTCACTGATTAACTCCTAGGACATGCCAATGTTAAATTCATCACTAATTTGTATGAAGTTTCATCGCCGATTAATCAGCAGTGATGCATTTTTGGTGATGAAAAAGCGATTAAAAGGTGATGAACGGTACTGCAGGGAAACAATGGCGTATGTGTGTATGTATGTAAGCATAGACATATGTATGTATTTACATTGTACACAGTTGCAATTGCCCGGCAAAGATAACTCCTTTCAAAGAAAGCTATTCAATTTATTGCACTCTTTAATATACAATACTATTAAATGTATGTTTTTAAAAAATAAGAATTTTTTTTTTTAATTTTTAAAATTTTTTCTCAAAAAAAAACATAAACACAGCTGCTGGTGCAGGACAAAAGCTGCCTGCGCTAAAGCAGCGCTGGTGCTGATGCTCGTGCTGTAAAGCTGCAGCACTAGGAGATCGCCGAATTCAAATTGATAATTTGAACTTTTTGTCCTTTTTTCCTGTGGTCACTATAATTCACATTATGTTAAAAAAAAAAAAAAAAAACACAAGAAGGCATATTTATAATAAGTTGTTTAGCTGAGTAACGGGTATCTAATAGTCGAGGCACTCGACTATAGCGTTCTCTCTTGTTGTATTTCCATTTTGTATGATATTGTCAGGACAAATTCTAGAAGCCGAATCCAAGCATGTAGAGGACTTACCAAAAATTGTAAAGCTTCAAGCTTGGGCGTAAAGATTTTTGAATTGAAATCTTTTATTTTCATTACATTTGTTGGGGTAACACTACAAATTGGACAACATTGAGTTGATCTATTGTTAGTTAGTACATTTAGTATTTTTCCCTCAATGAGTGTCATATGCATTTCAAATGTAACTGTTATGTTATTAGCCTCATTCAGTGTATAATGAAACGGGCTTAGATTCCCTATTTGATAGTCTAACTGATCAGAAGTTTCTTTTACAAATTTAATTTTCAGCGGCCTGCAAAATCGGATGGATTGCGGTGTTCAGTTAACCCAGATATTTTGTTGAAATGAGTCAATCATTTTTATGGATGTAACAGAAGTTACAAACAAAGACTGATCTGAGACCTGAACGTCAGGTGTTTTTATTCCAAACTTCTGCTTGTATGCACTTTGTCCAACTGATCCATCAAAGCCATAACTGCAAATTAATTTGAGTACAGAACTATCCGGAGATGCTTGAAAATATCAATTATCGCTCTGCAGAATGATTTATTTTGCAGTGACACTTGAGCAGTAGTTTCTGTAACTTCTATACCCAACGGGCGACACTGCATTTTAGCTTGTATTACTTGATTGTAGCTCGGATAGATGTCACTGTGATGATTTATATTCAAAACCCTACTGTTAACATATTGCTGTTTGGTTAAAGAATTTTCCAGAATGTAGGCATTTGGTGTGAGTGGAGTCGGTTTTTGGATTTGAAGATGCTTTCTTAATTCTGTCGGGTATTCAGCAGGTGTGGTAATTTCTTTAAGGGCCAAGGCCACGTTTGTATTACGTTCTTGCTTGGCAGAAACTGCTGCAGCATGCAGAAGAAGAGTTGTGTTGTGCTCTTTTTCATTCGCAAGCTCAGATGTCAATTTCCTTTTCAATCGTGTTCCAGCGTTTGCATAAGACAAGGTACGGCGTCCCGGTTTTTGTGGTGTCTTATAGTTATCATTAATTTTAATTGATATTTTAGATGACATCCATTCATAATGCTTTGACTTCAATCGTTCGACCATATAGTTGCATTTTGCTGGTCTTTTTTTTATAAATGATTCGAATTTACTTGTTATACCCGTTACTCGTAGAGTAAAAGGGTATATTGTATTCGTGCAAAAGTATGTAACAGCTAGAAGGAAGCGTTTCCGACCCTATAAAGTATATATATCAGGGTCACTAGCCGAGTCGATATAGCCATGTCCGTCTGTCCGTCTGTCTGTCCGTCCGTATGAAATTTAAATATTTCGGAAAAGTAAAAATGCAGTTTTATTGTGTTTATCAATACCTATCGAAATGTAGAAGCAATTTTTCAAATCGGACCATTCGTTAAAAAGTTATGCGTGATCAAAGTTTCTATCTCCATCTCCCTCGCACTCCCTTTACCTGAGTAACGGGTATCTGATAGTCGGGGTACCCGACTATAGCGTTCTCTCTTGTTTTTTTATTGATTTCTAATTTTGTATCATCTTTGACGTGATAATGGCTAATTTTTTTATAAATGCAATCTGACACAAAAGATATTTTGCGATTATTGCTGAGCCAAATATCGAAGAAATTGCTATGGCAAAATTCGAACGTCGCTGAATATTGCGGAGTTGCGAGAAAAAGGGGACGAACGGGGAAAAGTTCTTAATTAGCGATAAAGAACGACATATATTAGTATAAACTGGCGTAATTAGTTTTTGTCAGCAGCCGTCAGGTCGTTAGTCTTATTCCACGAAACACAAGGGACCCATGTCAAATTGAACATTAAACAAAACACATAAACATACTATATTCATTAAAAAATACATTCCTTGATTTACAATTTTCATTACTATCAGTTTGTTTGGACAAAGAATATTTATTTTCACGCAAAAAAATAAACAGAGCAATTTGCCGCCAATTTCACATTCCCAAACAGTTGCTTCGATTGTGTGGTTTGGAAAGGTCATAAAAAGCTTCAGTGAAGCTTTTAAAGCTTATTTTTTTAGTTTTGTTTATGTTTAATATATTAACTTTAAGAATTTTAAATCAAAAATACAAAACATTAACATAAAACTTTATTTATGCCAAAAAAATCGACTCCTGGCCCATAGTGCGCAGCAAGTGTTGGAAGCCGTAAGTTCATCGAAATCAAAATAGATAAAATAGTTTATCTTAATTTTCTTAAAAAAAATGTACACTTTCCTCTTCTACCAAGACAAGGATCCAAAACAAACTGCGGGAATTATTCAAACCTGTCTCCGCACGTAGCGAAACCATCGGCACTATAACCATATCTTAATGTAATTGAAAATTTGTGGTCCATTTTTGATTCCAATATACGCAAACGCCAGCTTTCCAAGAAAAACGAAGTTGTTTTAAGGGGTGGGTATAGTTTTTTCGGTACAAAATCGTTAATTTTTTAAGAATTTTTATTGGCGATACGGATAGTCTCAGCTCAATGTTGGTTTTTGCATGTGATAGGGTAATATTTAAACAACATCCAAAAATATTAAAAATTGAGTGAGATACAGGCGGCGCCTCGAACAAAACACGTTTTGAAAAAATCAAATTGCATTAGTAAAAGGACAAGATTCCTCAAAAACCCCGATTTTCACCCAAAACGTGGACATATTTGTTGCTCTAAAAATAATAAATTAAAACAAAAAAAAAAACTCGACAGCGTTACCTGAGGAATTTAGGAGAGAAATACTGTGCAAAATCTCAAAACGATCCGTCTGAAAGATTTTGCAGGATCGTGTACACCGACTTTGAAATGGGCACTTTTCAGGAGAGCCTTTTAAAGTTTTGGACACCCAAAAATCAAATACAAGACGAGCTAACTTACCTACGTTCAACTGCCCATAACTTCGATCTAAAATTTTAACACAATATTCTTGTGCATTCAGAAATGCAAAAAAAAAATTAAATACATACTTAAACATTTAACAACCATTCATAACCCCCTAGTATAATTTTGTCAATATCGATTTTAGTTCAACACATTTATGTATGCAAATATCTGGTGGCTCAAATTAGCTGTGGCCACTGTAACATATATATAAATAATAACTAGGTTCATAGGTGTTCTTGTGATAGTGTTAATTAAAACCAAGTCAATCATTGAGTCATATTCATTTGTCTCAACGGTCAGTTCCAACACAAAGCTTGAACTACTTTCACAAACAAATTCAGACAGTAGCCGAATTTTAAGTAAATATTCCAGCTGTTTAACTGCCAGCCCATAAGATTTTAAGTGTAAGCTATCAGACTTCATGTTCTAGTAGATTATGTTAAAAAAATTATACAGATTTTATTCATCAAGGAGTTGAGGTGGACTTGAGTCGAATCTGACAATTTTCTTTATTTTGTTTCTAAATATTTAGAAAAGTTTGTTCTACAGGAACCAAAGGTATATAATACGCATATTGGAAAATCTAGCATTAAAAACTGTGAGTTAATTTAATTTTACTTAGCTGCGCCTGCAAATGTACCTACAAAGATAATTTTTCAAGAATAAATATCAATTAACAGGAAAAGAAGAATATTACTAAAAACAATAAAGCTGTGTAGACTTTGCGCTGCATTTTGGCATCGTTTCTAAATTAATTTTAATTTATTTAAAACCGTAATTCCATAATATTTTAATATTATTTAGTAATACCAAATCAAAGGAACATAAAAACCAGAGAGAACGCTATAGTCGAGTGCTTCGACTATTAGATACCCGTTACTCAGCTAAACAACTTTAGATTTTGCATTAACATAATGTGAATTAGAGTGACCACAGGAAAAAGGACAAAAAGTTCAAATTATCAATTTGAATTAGGCGATCTCTTAGAGCTGGCAGCTTTACAGCACGAGCATCAGCACCAGCGCTGCTTTAGCGCAGGCAGCTTTTGTCCTGCACCAGCATACACACATACGCCATTGTTTGACTCAGACCTCCAATTTGGCTAACTTGATTTGATTTGAATATAGTTCAGTATTGACAAATGAAAACCATCGCAATTTCCTTTAATAGAAATCCTTATCGAGAATTAACGTTGACTCTATTGAGCACCTTGGCCAGCTGTTCCAAAGTCATCCGTTAGATGGCGCTATGAAAGGCGGAAATGTAGGCGCTAGCCAGGCTTAAGCGTTTAATGAGTTTTTGGGCGTTAGAGTGGGCGTGGCAAATTTTTATTAGGCCAATCGATAGGTATTGACGAAACAAATACATATCAATTAAATTTTCATAATAGCATCAAAACTGTGGCCACAGCTTGTGGCTTGTGGGCGTCAGAGGGGGCGTGGCACCATTTTGAAACAAACTTGTGCAAAATGCCAATCTTCTAGCTTTTATAGTTTCCGAGATCTCAGCGTTCATATGGACAGACAAACGGACATGGCTAGATCGACTCGGCTAGTGATCCTGAACAAGAATATATATACTTTATAGGGTCGGAAACGCTTCCTTCTACCTGTTACATACTTTTGCACGAATACAATATACCCTTTTACTCTACGAGTAACGGGTATAAAAATTAAAAACAAGTTATAATTTTTAATTTTTTTTCAGATTGTTCCTATGGGAGCTATGTGATAGTCGCCCGATCTGGCTTGTTGCGACTTATATACTTACTGCAATAGAAATACAACGGACGGACAGACAGACGGACGGACGGACGGACGGACAGACGGACATGGCTAGATCGACTTTGATGGTAATGCTGATCAAGAATATATATACTTTATAGGGTAATGTACTTTATCGGAAATGTCGCCTTCACAGCGTGGCAAACTTTTGACTAAAATTATAATACCCTCCACAAGGGTATACAAATATTGAGAAACATGAAAAAAAAATATTACAATTATTTTAATAAATAGAAAACTGTTGAATTCTTAAAACTAGAAAATTATAATTTAATATTGTTTCATATAAAAATATTCTAAAAACTACATTTCTTAAGTTTCACCCTTATTCTCCAGGGGGTTATTTAATTGCAACGAACTGTTCCATCATATTGTTTACCTCCATTAAGGGGATGAAGTTGGATTGCTCTTTCTGTCCACTTAAATTTGCCAACGTCTTCAATAATGTAATTTATTTGAAAATTAGGATCGAACTTACGAAATCGTTCAACTGAAAATAGAACCCTGCTGAGATCACGAGTTTAATTTCTTACATCCGACTGGGTGGGAATATTTTTATATCGTGTCCTGAAGGCGGATGCCTATCTGTAACATTTTGAAGCAAAATATTTTTAATGGGGAAATTGTTATGTATTTAATAAATAAATGAATTTTAAAAATAATACGAGTCAAATTTTATAGAGAATATTCAAAACTATAGTTTTGAAAGAAGCAGAGCGTTCTGCCCTTATCTCGACTACAAGGGCATTAGCATTAGCTCAAGTTATGCTACGAGTAGTTGTTAGCAATTGTAGTACATTTTGTTCAGCACTTTTACTTAGTCGCTCTAATTTATCTAGAGTTTAAAGTGCTATGCTATATTTCAACAACATTTACTATATCAAATGTACTATTTTAAATGTACTAAAGTTGCTATAGCAACTACCCGTAGAATGACTGAAGCATTAGCTCTGGGAGCTCTCTGCTGTAGTTGAGATGAGAGCAGTTTTCAATAAATAGAATGCTCTCCTTCTTTAGAGACTATAGTGTTCAATATGCTTTCGGGTCTTTATAGCATTATGCTAAACGGCTTTAAACTGCTAAACTGTTAAAAAAAAAGGTAACGGTAGTCATAAGTATTCGAGATGATAGGCATAGTATAAGCGAAAGATATCTATATGAGATTAGTATGCTTCACATGCTCTATTCATGTATTTTTTATAAAAGCTGATATTATTGTCGTATATATAATATACTCATATTATTGTTTTGTATTTTAGCGTTTCATATTATTTTAACCCAGTTTATATTTTTTTATATGCCAGTTTAGAATCAATATAACATTGGCAAATGTTTGATATTAAATGTTGTTGTATTTAAAAACAAGATTTATTTTATAGAACTAAGGTAATGATCAAAACATTATTTTAGTTCAATTTTTTTTTTAAATTCGGGATCTGCCAACCGATTTATTACTGCGTGTTATTATAAAAAAAAAATTCGGTTGTTAACAACGACTCATTTAAAACTTTTCGAAACTAGTTCGATATTGTTTTATGTAGAGATTCTGTAACTATATTTTTTCATTATTTATTATTCCTAAGAATAATTTTTCTGTGGACTTTTAGCACTGGCAGCCTTTTTCGCTTTCTTCAGCTCCAGGTTTTAACCACATTTAATTTTATTCATTTAATAACCCATTCATTTTTTTCAAAAGTTATACGAAAATGTATTTGTTAAAGTCCCTCCGATTACGATCTTGCTCTATTGCTCTCTCCTGTTCTCTCTTAAAGTTCTCAGTCCTAACATTTTCGTTGCGCTATATTTTGACAGAAGTCCGATAAAGCTTAAAATTGTCTTTCTACTAATTAAAAAAATATAAGATACTTATCTCGATTGGACAATCGCGGCTTGTCCGTGATGTTATCAACGAGATAAATTGCCTAAGCTACACAGCGATGGGGCATCATGTAAAAAACCATTAGGCTACTTATAAAAATCACGGATCTCCAAGAAGTATCAAAATGCGAAATATTTTTATTCAGCAGTTCCTCTCCGAGGTGAAATTTTATTAAGAAGTACAAAGCAAAGAGAAAAACAAGAAAGGAAAGCTAACTTCGGGCGGAGCCGAAGTTGATATACCCTTGCAGAATTCTCTATAATAATATTCTCCAAAATTATTCCTATGATGCATTCTTAATACTCATAAAAAATCCAAACTTCCTAACTTTAAAAACACCAATGTTATGGCATTTCCAATCGTTCAGTTATATGGCAGCTATAGGATATAGTCGGCCGATCCTTATGAAATTTGGTACGTCGGATTGATTGGCCAAATATAATACCCATAGAGAGTCCCAACTTCCTAACTTAACAAACAGCAGAGTTATGGCATTTCCGATCAATCAGTTATATGGCAGCTATAGGATATAGTCGGCCGATCCCGGCCGTTCCGACTTATATACTGCGTGCAAAGGAAAGAAGGGTGTGTGCAAAGTTTCAATTCGATAGCTTTAAAACTGAGAGACTAGTTTGCGTAGAAACAGACAGACGGACAGACGGACAGACGGACATGGCTATATCAACTCAGGAGGTGATCCTGATCAAGAATATATATACTTTATAGGGTCGGAGATGCCTCCTTCACTGCGTTGCACACTTTTGACCAAAATTATAATACCCTCTGCAAGGGTATAATAATAGTTTAAGGGAAATGGAAATTCAAATGAAGAGCTTATCGCATTAGGTACCATAAAACTAGAATAGAATCAATATTGAAGAGTAAGCTCACTAAATTGTACTCTCTCTCGTTTCATTCAAAGTTTGTGAACTTACAAAAACGTGTTTAATGTCGGAGATTATAAGCTCCGAAGTTTTTCTTTGTAACTATAGGCTTGATCGTCCGTCCCGACTTATATGTGGACTCTCGATAGCTATTATCGATGACTTTATCTTTCTGTCGGAATTACTTCTTTTAAAGAAATGAAGGACATCGAATTCCTTTGCATAAAATGATCGGTATTGTTTTCTCAAATCTTTCGCCATCAACTATCTGTTATCCAGTCCGTTTCTAATAAACTTTCTGAGAAAAATCAGTTAAAAGAATAATCTGATTTTAAAATACTAAGAGTAACTTGGTACCCTGACGAATAATAGAATATTTAACTTTTTTTTGCTATTAGCAACCGAATTAGTGTGGTACAATAATAATGTTCGTCAGGGCTCCAATTAAAATTTTTATTAAACGTAAATCTAAAATTCGTCGTTTTTTCAGTATAACCATTATGTTCATTCATTTTGATGATAAACTTTTTTGTTACCTTTAGAAATTGAAATATGTTTTGTTCTTTTTTTTCGTCTTTAAAAATGTATGTAATAATTGCTGTATGTATATTTTCAAATATATTTATGTAGAAGTTTAATAAACACATTGTGTTAAAATCATCTAAGTCTCAATCTCTATCTATATCTTTATTATTTTATATATATATTTTGCATTATATTTTATATTTTTAATAAACCTTTTGAACTTCTAAGTTTGGATCTAATACTTTTAAGGTTGATTGTTCACCTAAATGCAAAGTTTCGGAAATCAAACAGGTATGAGGGCTTATCAGAGTTTATTGGGTATGTGTTCAGGTACGGTTTGCTTAAGATTTTTGAAACATTGTTTATTTATTTTTCTTATATCGAATTTTTTTTTTTATTTTTTTTTGATTATGTGAAAAAATTAATTAATTTAATTATTCCATCTTGAATAGTTTTATTAAGCAAGCTTGTCACTGGAGCGGAGCATCTTATTTCTTTTAGGTACAAACGTATTATACAGGTACTTATTGTTTAATTGAAACTGACATACTTCTTCGATTACTGATGACCATAAATAAATTCCAAAATAGACAATGTGTCTAAAATATATAATATGTTATAATTTGGAAATTTTTTTCAGGAGCATATGCTCCTGCAACTATTAAAGTCAGCAATAATTGTGTAAGATGAGGCTAAAGGCTAATAACAAGGGTGTCGACATTTGGGGTGAATATATACAGCTAACTAGAATCCTCATATTATTACTTATACTTAAAAAATAAATATTTGATCGGACTATTGACAGAATCCTTGCACAAAACACGAAACTTAATCTTTTTATATACATATGTTATATTTCTATTCCGACCGCATGTTCTTATCGATCTGAACCAAAAAAGTTAAAGCCGTCACAAGCAAAAACGAATCACTAAAGTCAGACACAAGTCACATAGATATATCTGAATTCATTTATTTTATTTGCTAAGCTTTTGACGTTCTAAGTATTCAAAGCATATTGTATGCCTATCTTTTATAGTCTCGCTATATTTAAATTGTATAAAATGATATAAAAAATTGAGAGTCCCAATACTAAGACCAAAGTATTACATTACTTGATCTATACGTATGAGAGAAACCCAGCGCGTTATTCTTTATCCGCATGACCTCTTTGAATTTTCCTTAGTTCTCGTATAAAAGCTGGTCACTGAGGTAAATCGGTGTAGGCGAGCCGAATTCTAGCATATTTTGGCATAGAGGTTGCTTGTGGGCTCGCCTTTCATAGCCAGCCACCCGCTGCACCGTAATTTTCTCCCACAATTGCTCATATTTATTATTATTTTGTATTACGTAGTTACAGACTACAAGTAACTTAAACAAGAAAGGAAAGCTAACTTCGGGCGGAGCCGAAGTTGATATACCCTTGCAGAATATTATGTACATTATATTCTCCAAAATTATTCATATAACCCAATATGCAATGATGCATTCTTAATACTCAAAAAAAATCCCAACTTCCTAACTTTAAAAACACCAAAGTTATGGCATTTCCAATCGTTCAGTTATATGACAGCTATAGGATATAGTCGGCCGATCCTTATGAAAAAATAAAACCCATAGAAAATCCCAGCTTCCTAACTTTACAAACATTAAAGTTATGGCATTTCCGATCAATCAGTTATATGGCAGCTATAGGATATAGTCGGCCGATCCCGGCCGTTCCGACATTTATACTGCGTGCAAAGGAAAGAAGGGTGTGTGCAAAGTTTCAGTTCGATATCTTTAAAACTGAGAGACTAGTTTGCGTAGAAACAGACAGACGGACAGACAGGCGGACAGGCGGACAGACAGACGGACAGACAGACGGACAGACAGACGGACAGACAGACGGACAGACAGACGGACAGACAGACGGACAGACAGACGGACATGGCTATATCAACTCAGGAGGTGATCCTGATCAAGAATATATATACTTTATAGGGTCGGTGATGTCTCCTTCACTGCGTTGCACACTTTTGACCAAAATTATAATACCAAAATTAATATACCTCTGCAAGGGTATAAAAAGAAGATTCTCGAAATGTTATCCGTTTTATTTATTATTATTATTGATGGACGTTGATGCACTACGAGCAGTACAAACAAGTGGCCCAACGACACCAAGCACGTGCTTGTTACGCGCGGGCCCTATTATCAATTTGGGCAAAAAATGCGAGTTCGCGAGGAAAATACATAAATTAAATAGAGACAAGACACAAGTGAAAATAAAAGGCACAATTAAGAGAAACGCAAATGAGTTAAAATATTAGTTTTTAATAACGGGATAGAAGTGGAAATGCAAATTAGATGATAAAGGTTGTTATAAGTATTACATAGAACGCGAAAGGGCTCGTGCAGACAAAAATTTGATGAACATCGTGGCAAATTTAAAGGGATATAGTTAGATCGCGGCTTGGCCCATTATACGCGACACCGTCAGTTGACTTTCTCGAGGGTATAGATTTGGGTAAAAAGGCGTTCTTAACCAATTTTAATTGCCGGTTTCGATCGAGTCGTTGTTACAAGTCTAATTGCTAGTTAGGTCCCGCAAAGATTAAGTTCCAATTATGAAATCTAATTTAAATTGTTTCAAAGAGATGTTTTATTTAAAGCGAGCTGTTGCTTGTGCGGTCTGTACACGACTACTTGATCCGAGCTTTTATTGTAATGTCTTTCTTTCTTATCTTTATTCTTAGGCTAAGCTTATACATGTAGGTTACAATTAAGGGTATACAAATAGTTATACTTGGATATGTGACTCCCCCACGACAAGTTTCTGCAATCTTAATTGTAGAAATTTATAAATTGTAATTACATGTATAACTCTTATAAACTTATTTTAATTTTGGAATGTGTATTTTCTTTTGACTTGGTCTTTGTATATTTTTGCGTTTGCGTCTTCATTTGATATTAGGTAGTTTCCATCTTGATGATAGTTTTGAACTAGCTTATACTTAGGATTTGATTTACCAATTTTATAATTTTTAACATAATCATTTTCAAAATTTTCCCTATTAATATTATTATTTTTTAAATTTAAGAGTTCCTTATTATGTTTGATTTTTTTCGCGATGTTTTTTTGTTGTTCTGCACTTAGGATGTTGTTTAGGAAATCGATTGGTTTCATCTTTGTAATAGAGTGAATAGTATTATTATAGCATACCATTGCTTTAAATACTTTGTTTTGAATCGTATCATTGTTTTTCTTGTCTGCATTAAAAAGTCGGATGTGCTCATTTAATGTCAAGTGTAGTCTCTCAACATCTGAGTTCCCTGTTTTTTTATACGGTGTCGTGAAATGGATTTCTATATTGTTATCTATAAGAAACTGTTTTATGCAATTTATATTAAATTCATTATCCGTTATAATAAGCTTGGGCTTGCCTAAGTACTGGATTCTCTCTTGTATAGCCTTTAGCAACGAAACCCAAGATCTATCTTTAATATAACAAGCAGTAGCGTATTTTGTGAATTTGTCTATTGTAGTAAGGTACATAGTGTTTCGCATGGGGAACCAAATATCTAGATGGATTATCTCGTTGTGTTGCGAAGGGGTATCGGTTATGTTTAGCTTATATTTTAAGGGGTTTCGATCATATTTGGCCAAGTTACAAATTTTACAATTATTAACATATTTCTGAATTTCTTTCTGAAGATTCGGATAGTAATACATTTTTTTTATTTCGGCAAAGATTTCGTTAATACCTCTATGGTTGTTTTTTAAATGTTCTTCATTTATTATTTTTAAAATTTGTTCATTATCTGTTACATCTTTTAGCAAAACTATTTATAAACTATCTTATTAGTTTTAAGTTTTCGTTGCATGCGAAGTATTGTCTGTAACATTCCTGGAATTTCACGTACAAATTAACGTCTTCGCAATAAATGGCTACTAGGCCTTTATCTGGTAAGATTTCCTGCGTTAATTCTAAAATGGTGGTCTTATTTCCTATTGTTTCTATAATGTGTCTTATTTTTCGTTTATACAAGATTTTGGTGGCTCGCGATTCCTTTTGCGATAGTTTTAGTACTATTTGCGACTTATATATGTTTAACGCGTTATCTGTATTTTTTATATAGTTTAAGTTATCGGATTGAGCACTGTGGATGGTTTCACAATTAGTGGATTGATTTGAAAAAAGGTTTATTAGGTCTAACGAAAAGTCGTTGTTTAGTTCGTCAATTGTTTCGACGGTTTGCTTTGTATTGTCGATTTCGCCTACCAATATACAAGCTTTATTCAGCTGGATTAGATCACTTCTATTTACTTCGGGACAATCTAACAAATTATTATCAGTGCATATCCTACTTAGTCCGTCTGCTAGAGCATTTTCTTTTCCTTTAATGAAGGCTATATCGAAATCATATTCATTTAGTTGAATTTTCCATCTCTGTAGCTTTAAATTGGGTTCTTTTAAGTTGTTTAGCCATACTAGTGGGCGGTGGTCGGTTTTTATTAAAAACTTTCTCCCATATAAATAATAATGAAAATGTTTGACGCCCCAGAAAATAGCTAGAAGTTCCTTTTCAATCGTGCTATAGTTCAGTTCGTGGGTTTTTAAAGTACGGCTGGCATAACATATTACTTTGGTATCCTGCATTAGCACCGCTCCCAAGGCATGGTTGCTAGCGTCTGTAATAAGTGTAAACTGTTTTTGAAAGTCAGGGTAGGCTACAACTGGTTCGCTTTTAATTAAGACTTTTAGCTTTTCGAAAGATTCTATAAATTCTAAATCATTTGTATTAATTTTAGAATTTTTTTCAGGTATTTTATTAAATGTTTTGCAATTTTAGAGTAATCTTTTATGTATCGCCTTAAGTAGCTAGTCATGCCCAGAAAACTTTTTATTTGTTTTTGCGTTGTTGGCAATTTAATCCTATCGATTGCCTCAACTTTTTTTTTGCTGGGTTTCAGACCGTCTGAATTTAGAACGTGCCCTAAAAACTCTATTTCGCATTTGGCAAACTCACATTTGTCAATTTGAAGCTTTAAGTTTGCATTCTTCAAGCAATTTAATATTTTGGTAAGGTGCTCAATATGTTCTTCGATTGTTTTCGAAAATATAAGAATATCGTCCATGTATACAATACAAAAATGGTCTATATAGTTTCTGAGTAAGTGGTTCATAAGCTGTTGAAAGGTTGCGGGAGCATTTCGAAGACCGAATGGCATACGCAAGAATTCGTAGTGCCCGCTAGCAGTTGAAAATGCCGTCTTTTGGATATCGCTCTCGCTCATTTCAATTTGATAGAAACCCTTTGCTAAGTCTAAGGAAGAAAATATTTTACATCCATCCAGCTTATGAAATATCTCATCTATATTAGGAATAGGATAGCGATCTTCAATTGTTTGCGAGTTTAATTTTCTGTAGTCGACAACGAGTCGCCATTTCGGTTGATTTGATTTATCCAATTTCTTTTGGACAACCCATAAGGGACTGTTGTAAGGACTATTCGAATGTCTTATTATTCCTTGTTTTAGCATATCGGATATTTGTTTGTTTACTTCGTCATTATGGGCCTCGGGATACCTATAGGCTTTCGAATAGATAGGAATATCATTTTTTGTATGAATTTTGAGTTTAACTTCACTCGTAAAGGTTAAATTATCTCCTTCTTTATAAAATATACCTTCAAATCGTTTTAAAACTGGAGTGAGTAGTTTCTGAGAAATAGGATTTATATATTCTAACGACACGCTATGGCTAGTGTTAACTTCCGGACTATTTAAAGTATTTGGGTGCCTTGTGTAGAAGTTTAGTTTAACATTATTCAAAGTAATTGTCTGTTCTGAATAGTTTATTATTGCGTTTAAATCATTTAATATGTTTCCTCCTATTATGCCATCGAATATATCGTGGAAGTTGTATTCCAAGAACTCACACGAATAATTATTTGTTCCAAATTCTTCAAATAAAGGAAATCTACATAGTTTATGTATCTGAATAATGTTTCCCATTGCTTTTACTTGAACTTCGATGTTTGTTTTCCATTTTGGGTGGCATATGTTTTCATTAATGATACTGAATTCCGCTCCAGTGTCGACAATGAATAGGAGTTCTCTTTGAGTTGATCGAAGTTTTATATAGGGTAGTTCTGCTGGTCCCCTAGTTGAAAATTTGCATTAATATGACCTACTTCCATTTGACCAACCGAATTATTATTTAGAGTGTTACGGGTAGCTACCTGTTGAGGCTGGATAGTGTTATAGGACATTCTAGAATTACTAGATGGATTAGCGGCGTAATTGTTATTATAACTGGCCCTATTTTCATACCTATTTGTATTTTGCCTGTTGGAACTGCCAGGATTTTCCTCTACTTGTGGTTGATTATGGTATCCATTTGGAGTTCTTTCATTTCGATTGTTACTATCGTTACTGAAATATTTTCTAAAAGGAGGTTTGTTGCTAAATTGTTTTCGAATTGGTCCATACAAGGTATAACTTTGATGTCGGGCATCTTCAATAATTTTGTATGCGTCGTCCAATGATGGAGGGTTTCTGGCAAAAATCATTGTTTTCGTTGGCTCAGGAAGATTGTCCCTAAATACTCTAAGTGAAATTCTGTTTACTTCTTCAGTGGTATACGTCCCGTCGGAATGTGTTAATATTCGATTGTGCAGTCTATTGGCAATTTCGTTTATTTTGTCGTAATATTGCTCTATTTTGGATTCTATTCTACATAGTTTTAATGCGTCCATCAATTCGTCACTACTTTCCTTTTCCCCAAAATGTTTTATTAGTATTTCTTTTAGTCTTTCCCAGGAAGTAACGCTTCCGTACCTATGCAAAACGGGTCTTACTAGTCCACAACATTAATTTTTTATAAAGTTAAAGAGGACTTGTCTCGATTGTTCGTCGAACACTTGAAAAGATGGCATTAATATGTTGATTTGATTTATAAAGTCGGGAAGCTGGTTTTTATCTGAGCCATCAAAATCTTTGATATTTTTTATACAATTTAAATAAACAGTTATTTCGGGATTCATTTTTAGGCCTATTTTTTTTTTTTCTTAACTTAAATGTAAAATAAAATTAGAACTTACTTAAGATTAACAAATACTTCTGGATCGTGAAAAGAAAGTAATACACAATGATAGATTTTACGACTCCAGTATTCCTAGGCGGAAACTTTTCCTCTCAGAATTTTTTGACCAGTGTCGTCTTCTCCGAAGTCCAAAATAATGCGAAATAGATGATACCGTAAGTGATGACGTCGACAACGATGGTAATTGCTAGGGCTCGTCGTAGCGAAAATCGGTGAATAAGTTGAGCGCAAAAACAGAGCTTTGTCTTTTGCTGATAAGGATGACGTATGTGGAGTTTGGTGTAATGTTTTCGAGCCGCTTGTCTCAGACCATTACGCAATATCGTGTGCATTTAAATACACGTGGTAATTTGGAAAATTTAATTCCAAAATCGGTGGTTTTTGAATCCTCGTCGCCAGTTAGATGGCGGCTTGGCCCATTATACGCGACACCGTCAGTTGACTTTCTCGAGGGTATAGATTTGGGTAAAAAGGCGTTCTTAACCAATTTTAATTGCCGGTTTCGATCGAGTCGTTGTTACAAGTCTAATTGCTAGTTAGGTCCCGCAAAGATTAAGTTCCAATTATGAAATCTCATTTAAATTGTTTCAAAGAGATGTTTTATTTAAAGCGAGCTGTTGCTTGTGCGGTCTGTACACGACTACTTGATCCGAGCTTTTATTGTAATGTCTTTCTTTCTTATCTTTATTCTTAGGCTAAGCTTATACATGTAGGTTACAATTAAGGGTATACAAATAGTTATACTTGGATATGTGACTATATAATTTCGTGTTAGTCTAACAGGAACATTGAAAGTTAGGCGGTTTACAAGTTCTGCAGAATCAATATCACCTCTTATAAGATTATGCATAAAAATAGTACCAAGCATTTTTCTACGATTTACAAGTGTAGGTAAATTAAGCAACAGTAATCTACTCTGGTAGGAAGGTAGCCTTACGTTTTGATCCCAGTTCAAACTACGAAGGGCAAAAAGAAGAAATTTTTTTGTACCGACTCAATACGGTCAATGTGCACTTGATATTGTGGACTCCAAACCGACGAACAATATTCCAAAATAGGACGGACAAGGGAGGTAAATAATAATTTGGTCGTATAAGGGTCATCAAATTCTTTTGACCAACGCTTTATAAAGCCAAGAACACTCATGGCTTTATTAACAGTGGACATTATGTGGCAGTCAACTTTAAGTTTAGGGTCAAGAAGAACACCTAAATCGTTAACTGAATATATACGGTCGAGTGACGTATTTTCAAGAAAATAACTAATAAACGTAGGAGTACCCCTATAAAAAGTCCTGACGTTGCATTTAAGGTAGTTCAACTTTAAAAGGTTGTACTCACACCATTCATGAAAACAATCAATATCTGACTGTAAGTTAAATCCCGACGCTATATCATTATATGATAAACAAAGCTTAACATCATCAGCATACATTAGAACACGAGAATGTGTTATGATAGAGGGAAGATCGTTGATAAACAAAGTAAACAGCAAAGGGCCCAGATGACTTCCCTGAGGGACTCCAGATGTCACGTAGGTCAATTTTGAAACAGAATTCTTGAATATAACCCTCTGAGTCCTACCATTCAAGTAACTTGAAATCCAAGTTAATAGATTACCAGGAAACCCAAGCAGATCTAATTTGAATAAGAGAAGAGAGTGGTTGACGGAGTCAAAGGCCTTACTAAAATCTGTATATATAACGTCAGTCTGCATTTTTTTCTGAAATCCATTTATTACAATAGATGACAATTCAAGAAGGTTGGTGGTGGTCGATCTTCGCTTAACAAAACCATGCTGACACGGTGATATAAGCGAGGAACATAAATGTTGCAAATGAGAAGTGATAATACGTTCAAATGCTTTAGGAATTGCCGACAATTTGGAAATACCTCTATAATTCTTGGCATCAGCCTTCGCACCCTTTTTATGAAGTGGAATAATAAAAGAGTCCTTCCAGATAGTAGGAAAAACTGATGATGAAATAGACAAATTAAAAAGTTTAAGAATCGGTTTACAAATGGTTGACGCACAAAACTTGAGCACACATCCAGGAAGTCCATCTGGACCGAGAGAATAAGTCGGCGTTGTTGTTTCTAAATCTATTAAGAGAGAGTTTTCAGTAATTAAAGGGGAAAAAATACAATTTGCCCTATTTAAGGGATTAGGGTAGTTAGAATTTGACCAAGCTGTCGAACTATAAGTGGTTTGGAAAAACTCAGCAAATAAATCAGCAATGTCAGAATCCGTCGATGCCTCCATTGAGTATAGACGTACCGATGAAGGCAATGCCGAAAAACTGTTTCGGATCATTTGAAAATTCAAATTTACATCGATTTAGATACATAGAATAGCAATGACTGTTGAGAACATTAAAATCCGATCGAGCCACTACATATTTCGAAAAATCTGATGGCTTACCCGATTTTTTATACTTTTTATAAGTATTTGATTTAAGGTTTTTAAGTCTTTGAAGCGCATTGGTAAAGGAGGCCTGTTTAGGTTTAAAGGAAACCTATCAGGAACGCATTCATTAAAAAAAGCATTTAACGCTATATAGAATAGTTCAGTGGCACTTTCAATGTCTGTACAATTGTACAAGTCTGTCCAATTATAATCGTTAAGTTTATTATAGTCACATTTACGAAAACATCTCATTTTAGTTCAGGGCACTAAAGGAGAGAGGGTATCAGAGCAGGGGAGGAAAATTGTCAATTCCATTGTTGGATGATATCGGTCTTCAGGTACAACAAGAGCGTCAATTCTACATACCGTGACCTCGGACGGGTCTGAAACAAACACAAGATCTAATTGTCTATTTAAAGAATTTCGTATAAAGCTTACTTGCTGTAACGATAATTCTAAAAGGCCATCTACAAAATCATGTGCGGATAAAGGTATAGCGACAAGTGAGTCAGTGGGAGGAGACCAAGAAATATCAGGTAGATTAAAGTCACCCAAAACAATCAAAAGGTCTCTGTTAGAAAGCAGGGATAGTACGGATTTTATTGCGGACAGATGGTGCTCATAAGTTACTAGATCAGAGCCAGGTGGAATATAGGAACATGTAACAAAAATAGATAAAGATTGCAAAGAAACTTTCACACTTACAAATTAAATTTCGTTTGGGATATGAGTGAGAATTCTTTCGGATGTTAGGCTAAAGGTAACAGCAATCAGTACACCGCCCCCCCTACGTGAGGAGCGATCGGTCCTATAAGTATTAAAGTTATTTGACAGAACTTCAGAGTCAGATATCTCTGGTTTTAGCCAAGTTTCCGTAAAAGCCAAAATATCTTCGGTGAATGCAGAGGAGTCGGCATAAAGCTTGTGTAGCTTCATATTTAGTCCCCTAACATTTTGATAAGCCAAGAATAAACTATTTAGTTTTTTGGCACAGTGGAAGGCCTGTTATTTGTTCTCGGTTTATTTGGAACAAATTCTTTAATTACTAAATCATCATTAAGCCAAAAACTTTCAGAAAGTAACACATTAAACACATCAGGCGGAGCAAATATTTTAAAAGACGATATCCTACGAGCGTAAGAAAATCGAAATTGTTCAACTGCAATATCCTCGGATGGGAATTTTTCACGTATAAATTCCAAAACATCCTAAGATGTGGTATCTGGGGTGAATCTAGAAACAAATAATTGCTTCCTTTGTGGAACAACTGAAAGTTTCTTACGACCCCCACCAGCAGTCTGAACCACACTGGGCTGAGAACCAGGAACGGTGTCTTCTGTACCTGTAGGTACGGTCGGCAACGAATTCTTTGACTTAGCCAGTACTGTAGCTTTTATAATGGAAACAGAGGTACCACCCGAACTAGCTGTATCCATAGGCACAGTTGGTTCATTTACCCCTGTGTCAACAGAAACTGCTGCTACCAAGTTCGGATTTGGGGTGGATTCCACAATCATATTAACGGCGGTTAAACTGGCTTTTTTACGTTTAGGCGACTCGGTTAATAATTTTTTATTATTAAACTGGGCACAGACGGAATTGAACCCCTCATTGAGTTGTTTAAAAGCTCCTGAGATATTCAATAAGCTGTCTCGAGTCTGCCTCATAAAGCCACTCATCTCAACAACCATTTCCTTGCAGGACCCACATGACCACATGAGACCAGAATTAAGATCAATGAAATCTTTGACTCTGCCAGTAAATCCTGCACATTTAACGTGCATCATCGAATCGCAGAGCCAGCAAAAAATAAAAGGGTCTTTAGTTGAAGACGCAAGAGTACAATTTTTCTTAGAACAGACAAGAGCCATTGTAAGTTTAAAGCAAAATAAAAAAATAAGAATATGAAAAATACCTCAAAGTAAATTTGGCACTGGGATCAAATCAAATTGTCAAAAACCACAAAACACGAAAAAAGTAAGAGCGCGAGATCACGAAATTAAGTCGAATAAAGAGAGCACGAGAGAATAAATCTTATATCGACTGAGCGTGGCTTGTGCAACACAACAACTTTAATCAATAAACAAATGCAATGTAAAGCATGCAAGAGAGAGAGAGAGAGAGAGAGTTAGAGAAATAAACGAACAAGTCTACCAGAAGTTCATAGAGAGTAAATTACAGTTATAAAATAGAGCGGGAGAGATTGAGAGGGAGTAAAAGAGTTCTAGCAAGTATAGAGAGCGTAAATTACACTAACAAAGCTACGAGATTAAACAAATCTAATAGAAATGTTAAAACAATTCTAAACACATACCCGTTTACTGGGATATCTATTAGATAGGTATTAAGTTAAGCTTTGTAAATAAATTAACACAAAACACTCGCACAAAATCACTGAAAAAATACAAAAACTCAGAGCACAAAGGTAAACACAACTGTTCACAAGCGACGCTAAATCGAATGTGTTATGTCTATTATGTCTATTAAATGTTTTTGATGGTTAATATTTTTAACAATTTACGATCCGTCAATTCTTAATTAAATTCAGTGGCTTAATTAAGTTAAATGTCATAAATGTTCTAACAAATCTGCTATCTTGCTGTTACCACAACACTCCCACTCCATTAACAAAAATAACAGCAAAAACGGTTCGTCTTATTTTTTAATGTTAATCAAGACATTTTTAAAGTTACGATCCCAAAACTTTGACATTTTTATTGCTATATGTGCATCACATTCTATCGACTGTCTATTTATCTATATAAAATTGTCAACCAAAAATTTAATAATCAACGCACAGCCGAATCTAGTTCAATAACACCATTCAAATTTGTGCTTATTAAATTCTAATAACGGTAAGGTGCTAAGATGCTAAAGGCCCCAATCGGCTCTGATTGGAGAAAAACTACGAACAAATGCTCCTGATACTATAAGCACGAAACTAATCTGATAAAGCTACTATATCTTCCGTTTTCTTTGTTGTCTTCTACAGATTCAGCCTTAAACACTTGGTGAATCCATCTATGCTTCTGAGACCTTGTATAAGATCAAATAGTTTTTTACCTTTCGGAATATAGTACTGTGTGAAAATCGCTAATTTTTTCTGGACTTAGGCGATTATGCAATACATCTTAAACAATTTTCTATGTTTCTAACAACTTTGTTTTCATTTTTTTAACCAATATTTCTTCAAAATTGCGTTTATGACTTTATCCCTTCCTTCATGCCCAAATTCTTGATGATAATTTAACAATACCATTTATTATATCATATTTACCATTTCCTCCGGAACCGATCTAACATCGTTTGCCCTTCTATTCACGACACAACGGCGCATCTCAAACAGTTTGTCTTCTGATTTCTCTAATTTTTGTACTATTTCTTGTAATACTAAATTGACAAATAATTAAATTACCTTTAATGGTATTAGGTTATACTGCGCATATGTTTGAACGTCTGCTTAATGCAACATACTGCATTCTCTTTCCAAGCCTGTGCTCTAATACCTAATCATACTCTAATAAATTGCATAAATAATCGCTTATGTTTCTTACTTTGAAACTTAGCTTCATCTTTGTGGTAGCTTCTGGAAAAAGAAATGTAGGATATAGAAAGCTTCTGGAAAAAGAAATGTAGGATATATGTAGTTTATTATCTTCTTGTCTTTAAATAAAAGCCGCACCGAAACGCAATTTTCTGGCATCAGTGTGTAATTTTACTTAATCCTTATAATTGTATAATGATAAAACTGGCGCTTCTATCAACTTCTCCTAACGGTTATAAAATCATTCCAATTACATTTTTCCAACCATAAACCCTCCATCCTTCTTGTCCTTATCCTTCATACATCGTTTTAACTATCATTGAAATATCCTTTATAAATCTCCTAAAGTATAATCCCAGAAAACTAAATGTATCTGGTTCGGACCCGCAAAATTTTTAATTACCTCTATGCCTTTATTGTTTGCTAAATTCCTTTGATAGTAATAACAAAACCTAAAAACTCTATACTAGTAAAAATGCGCGCTTACTCATCCTTAACTCCAACTTATTCTTTACTAATCTGTTAAATACCTCTTTTATTATTTCATAATGTTATTATATATTCTCACTAGCTTTCATAATATCATTCATATAATTACTTTATATTTTCGTATCATTTCTTAAAATTATTTTTTGATAAACCTTTGAAATACCACAGAGGCATTTTTCAAGCCCATTGGCATTTCCAAAAATACTCCTGATCGCTAAAAACATGAAAATATCTGTGCTTTAGGTGTAACTTTTGAAAATATGGTTTTATTATCAAGCTTTTCTAACAATTTAATGGTAACGGATAGTTGTCTTTTGATGTTATTTTAATACATTTTTTTTACGGTTACCCGTATTCTGATTCACTAGGTCTAATAATGTTATTTTTCAAATATATCGTCTTGGCGAGCAACTAAAAGATTTGGAATTTTAATTTCACATCTTACGTTGGGATTTTATAGTCTTATTTATAAACTCATCTTCCAGTAGTATAAAATACCCGAACCTTGTACTTTAATTTTTCATATATTTTAAGTTTTTTTAAGGGAACATCATATTTTTCCGTGTGCTTGAAGATAACTTTTATTTAAACCGTAATACCGCTTGTCTTCCGGTAATATCTCAATTTACTTGGGTACCATACATTTTCTTACAAAGGAAAGCGAACTGCCCGATTCTATGAGTCAATCTGCAACGTTTGTGTTCTAAGCCTGTTTGGTTTTTTTTTTATTATGCTTTACTATTTATACCCGTTACTCGTAGAGTAAAAGGGTATATTGTATTCGTGCAAAAGTATGTAACAGCTAGAAGGAAGCGTTTCCAACCCTATAAAGTATATATATTCTTGATCAGGGTCACTAGCCGAGTCGATATAGCCATGTCCGTCTGTCCGTCTGTCTGTCCGTCTGTCTGTCCGTCTGTCTGTCCGTATGAACGCTGAGATCTAGGAAACTATAAAAGCTAGAAGATTGGCATTTTGCATGCAGATTCTAGGAGTTCCTACGCAGCGCAAGTTTGTTTCAAAAAGGTGCCACGCCCCCTTTAACGCCTACAATCGCTTATATACGATTTTAAAAATTTAAATATTTCGGAAAAGTAAAAATGCAGTTTTATTGTGTTTACATTAAAAAAATTCGTTAAAAAGTTATGCGTGATCAAAGTTTCTATCTCCATCTCCCTCGCACTCCCTTTACCTGAGTATCGGGTATCTGATAGTCGGGGCACCCGACTATAGCGTTCTCTCTTGCTTTTTATTGGATCTTCTCCTTTCAGATACTAACAATAAGTGTATCACATCTTATATTAATCTATCTAATAGTCATATTATTGCTGGGTTGGAAGGTCGTTGCGTTGTAAGAGGGTTCTGCTGGAAAACCGAGTCAAGCCTCTTGCGATACGATTTGGGCGGAGAGTTTTCTTTATAGGTCATTTATTGTTTCTCTATTTCATCTTTTACTGCAAAAATGCCGAGGTCTTTGTGGATGTTTTGGTTGCGAATATACCACGGTGCCCTAGTGATAGTCCTCAGGATTTTCGATTGTGCGCGCTGTATGATGTCAATGTTGCTGCTGCTCGCGTTCCCTTGTAGTCCAGACCCAGGGGCGATCGAATGTTTAATATTGCATTGAAAGTGTCTTCTCCAGGTAAGAAGTCTGTCGTTGACTTGGGGAATCGGCGTACTATTCAATGATAGTGGGGATGCTTGCCTGTTTACACTTTTACACAATTGTGGTATTGATTTTCTTTGCCAGCAGTGTCTCCGAACATCGAAATCATCTGGTTGCATAGATCATCCATTGATTTTGAGGCATGACTTTGGCTCTCGAATAACCATGCATTAACTTTACCTTTGACCTTGCTTACAAAAAGCATGCTCATTTGAGATTAAGTAATTCTATAAATATTGGAAATGTTTTTCATTTGTGCGATCCGATTTTATCGATTTTTTCATCCGTGGGTTCTTGACATCTTTTTTGTTAAAACACTTTGTACTATACATTTTTTCAATGCTAATGAAATGTGAGGAATACCTCTTAACCTTTTCATATTAAAGCAAGAAATGTCAATGAAACACTTTCAATGGCATTACTTTATTTTATTAGTGATGAAATGACTATGAATTAGTTGATAACTCACAACTCTGGTTTTAATTAACAGTTGGCTACAAGAATCGAATCGCCGCTTCTAATAATGTTATGCAATTAGAATATACCTATGGCTACTTGATCCGTTCAATTGAATATATATTTTACTTTAGCCCAGAATAACTTTCAAACCTAAAAAGGATCTGTCTTTTAAAGACCTAAAGATCTCTCAACCCTTGAGCTGCCTATTGCTTCAAGAACAATATTTAAAGAGAAATCTAAAAAGTGTCTTACACGAAATCACTGTTTTTGTTAGGCAAACATTCATCCGGCTGAGGCCGTAAATAGCTTTGAGCTCCTTCTTTTATTTCATAATAAAATCGGTTAATTTCCAATAAACCTCCAAGGTTTAATAAAGAGTTGACACGCCTTAAAAACGATTAGCTAGGACTTTATAATAAAATTAAAGCGCGCCGAGCACAGTCTTTCACAAGATCAGTTTTATAATTTTGTTGACGACAAGCTTATGTAAGTCATCCTCTTACCTTGCATTGTAGTTTGTTGAAAATTTGACCAATTCCAACGCAACTGAATCTGTAAAGCGTTAAGCATTCACTGAGGCCCGACGGAATTCCAGGTTTTCAGAAACTTCTAGGAACTAGGAATAGACTAGACTAGGACAATTATGGTTTTTAATCTATGCGCATTAGTCGTGCATAAAATAAATGCAGCTCACTGAGAGGCTTTCCCAAGACTGTTCTGCCCTAGAATTTTTACACAGACTGTTTCCCGATGCCTATACAGTTCCCCGAGTGAAATTCGAACCTTCCCCCCAGACATTTCCCCGTTTTAATATTCACCATTTCGTTTCCCGTTGTCTAGCCACTGTCTTGACTCTCACCCCGATCGCGTTTTTCGATTTTGGGTTCAAGCGTTACCATCGTCTTTAAGATTATGGTTGTTTTAAAGTTCCAGTGTTGTACCTAGCAATGCATTGATAAATGCGTTTTTTATTGTACTTGTTTGTAGTTTTATTTTTATTATTTATAGGAATGGTTGCCCCTAGAACATACTCTAGTGACGATAGGTTGCTAAACCAACACTTAAATTGGTTTAACTCGGAGGGATCATGCGTATGAGGTCCAAAGACACAACGATGCTCACTCGTAGAACGCAGAGTAGTTGAATACACAAGTATTGCTTGACTACTGATTTTATTAGGGCAAAAGGTCGGGCTTATATACACGTTTTCAGAGTCAAGGGGGCACCATAGCGAAGAAGTGGTATGGGGCTGTTAGTTAAAAATACATTGCATTGCTTATGTTCTAAGATATACAAAGGTACAGAGTCATCATAATTGTCTCCCACTCAAGGAGTTAATACGCTAGGGTTAGTAAAAATAGAGAAGGTAGCTCAGGCAGAGCTGGCGCTGTCCGTGGGCGTCAAGTGGCTTAGCGACTCAAGTGGTACGCTAACATACTCCCGGCCGTTGAACAGGGGTTCAACATCATCCAATGTTGATCTCAAATGTCTTGATCTGGTGATGTCTTCTTGGGGAGTTGATTAACGCTGGCCTCTCTGGCAAGTCGATGTCCTTTGACGATGGCGAAGTTAATTGATGTGACTTCTTTTGGAAACGTCTCCAAACATAAAATATTATCACCCCAAGTGATAAAATTAGGGCGACATATGCACTTATGTGGTGATGTTGTAGATCGACGATCTCGTTTGGCATTTTTATACCCTTGCAGAGAGTATTATAATTTTGGCCAAAAGTGCAACGCAGTGAAGGAGACATCACCGACCCTATAAAGTATATATATTCTTGATCAGGATCACCTCCTGAGTTGATATAGCCATGTCCGTCTGTCTGTCCGTCTGTCTGTTTCTACGCAAACTAGTCTCTCAGTTTTAAAGATATCGAACTAAAACTTTGCACACACCCTTCTTTCCTTTGCACGCAGTATATATGTCCGAACGGCCGGGATCGGCCGACTATATCCTATAGCTGCCATATAACTGATTGATCGGAAATGCCATAACTTTGGTGTTTGTTAAGTTAGGAAGTTGGGATTTTCTATGGGCTTTATTTTTGGACAATCAATCCGACCTATCAAATTTCATAAGGATCGGCCAACTATATCCTATAGCTGCCATATAACTGAACGATTGGAAATGCCATAACTTTGGTGTTTTTAAATTTAGGAGGTTGGGATTTTTTTTGAGTATTAAGAATGCATCATTGCATATTAGGTTATATGAATAATTTTGGAGAATATAATGTACATAATATTCTGCAAGGGTATATCAACTTCGGCTCCGCCCGAAGTTAGCTTTCCTTTCTTGTTATTTTTATTCTCGGAATCAATTCTTTACTGAGCTCATTTAATTCATTATAACTTAGCTTCAATGAATTATTTGGGTGTGAAACTTTAGGAAGCGGTGTTAAAGATTCATTCAGACTGCCAAATCGAGCATACGATAATTTCAATGTTCCAGTAGAGGTTACCTGATGTCCAATTACGCTCAGAAAAAGGATTTCTTAGAGTGCACTTCGGATCCAATGATAAAAGTCCGATATTATCAATTGTTATTGTTGATAATTGAACATCACATACTGCTGATAACTTCATTGGTGATTTAATTGAAAATATCCATTGATTTTTTGTTCTTAATCTTTGCCATGAGAATGATGTCGTCGAACTTTTTGTTTGGCACAATGACGATGACTTGTTATTAAACATTTGAAACTCGCAATGATTTTC
The DNA here is from genome assembly GCF_018152115.1 of Drosophila rhopaloa. NCBI lineage: Eukaryota > Metazoa > Arthropoda > Insecta > Diptera > Drosophilidae > Drosophila > Drosophila rhopaloa. The sequence continues at coordinate 131,493 of NW_025334991.1, forward strand.
AATAGAAAACATGGATTGATTATCTGAGCAAATATACTCTTCGTCATTAATTGAATTACAAAGATCAAATTCACTTGATGACATAATAATGAATTGATCTCGATGTTGATTCACAGCCATGATTAAAAATTCAATATCAAGGGAAATCATTTTATTGTTGATGATTACCGGTATTGGAATAATGTTATATATTTCATATAACTGTTTTGATAATAATGGCAGTGTTAATTTAAAGATTACATAATCCTTTACCACCTTTGCTTCTGCCCTCATTAACTTATATAATTGAAGTATATCATCGTTGATGAGAGGGAGCATTTTTCCTTGAGGCATGTGAATTTTTAGTTTGTTTAAATGTTGTCGAAGTTGCATGGGAGAAACGAGCACTGGGCTAATTTCATTGTGATGAACGTTTGTCAGAACATGTGAAATCTCTGTCTGAATTCTTTGAAGATTTGCCGCCAATATGGATAATCTATTTGTCAATGCAATATAACATTGAAAGGCTTTGAGAGAATCTAGACGAGCATTGGCTATATCCTCCATTTGCTGAGTCATTATTTTAATCCTCTTATGGATAGTAGCTTCATCTCGTTTCATGATGTTTATCGTAGAATCAATTATTGAAGTCTGATTCTTAACTAATTCTAAAATGTAACCTTTATTTGATTTCACTTTTTGAATAGAATAAGACATCCTCTTGGCATACTCTGTGTCTAATACGCCAAAAAAGCTGTTGGCAATATTTTCCACTATGTCCAAGGGAGAACGACGTATTCTTACATGTGGAGTAAATCATTTTCTTCGTAAACGTATTGAAAATTATTATATACAGCAGCACTGGTTGTATATGTGAACACATTTGACCAACCTAAAGTGTCCCCATGTAAAATGTCTTTACATCTTCGAGATACAGCTTTAAATCATAATAAGCTATGATTGTCCAGTCTGCAGTTGCTAGTCGAGTAGATCCAATTTTTTCGTAATAAATTCCTGGCCTCGAACCACACCTGGGTATGTTAATCGGACGGGTGGTAGCTAATGGTAATAGCAGCAGCAAGATTAATAATGGCATCGATATCATTGGTAAGGATGGGCTTTTCCGTCTTTTTGGCTCTTGATCTTCCTTTGTTTCTTCTTCAGCATCTTCTTCATTATTCTTGACGGAATAGTGAAGCAAGCTTATGAATTGCTATTTTAAAGACTCCTGTTGCAGTTTTAACGTCTGCAACTCGCACATATCCATCTTGACCTGGATAAATTTGTATTATTCGTCCTATAGGCCAGTGAAGCATAGGCACATTGTCTTCCTTGACAATAACCATCATGCCTTCTCTTACATTTTTATGGGCCTGTTTCCATTTTGAGTGTTGTTGCCGGCTTGTTAAATATTCTCTGCGTCCAGCATGTGTGTGCTTGAGTCGTTGCAACAGTTCCCATTGTTCAGGTAGTGGTTTTATTCTTAGTGGTTCTGGGTCTGGCTGAGCGACTAGTGCTTCTCCAATCAATAAATGACCTGGTGTAAGGACTGTAAAGTCATTAGGATCATTCGACATTGGAGTAAGGGGCCGAGAATTTAATACTGCCTCGACATTTGTTATGACAGAGCTCAACTGCTCAAAGGTGAAGTTTGCAGTGGACACATTTTTAAATAACAACGTCTTTGCTGACTTTACTGCAGCTTCCCATAATCCACCAAAGTGAGGGGATCTCGGTGGAATAAATTTAAAGTGATCACCCTTCGTATTGCACAGCTGGACTATGGATTTCTTAGCCTGCTGTGAGTGGATTGTTTCCTTTAACTCCTTCAATTGGTTGCTGGCGCCAACGAAATTTGTTGTATTGTCGCAATAAAGAGTCTGACACTTCCTGCGACGACTTATAAATCGCTGTAATGCTCCAAGGAATGCTGCAGTCGTTAAATCTCCGACAAGTTCCAGATGGACAGCCTTTGTGGAGGAACAAACAAATACTGCTATGTATGCTTTATCAGGTCGCTTGCCTCGGACTTTGTGATGTATCCAGAAGGGTCCGCAATAATCAACTCCGGTATTTAAAAATGGTCTGTTTTGTGAGACTCTATGCTCAGGTAGTTTGCTCATTATTTCAGAAAGTAATTTTGGACGAAACATGGCACGCATTTCATAATTACGTTTCTAACCATAAGAGTGATTTTGATAATGTGATACTGTTGTCGTGCAATACCTTTTAAAGTATTTTGACCACAGTGCATATTTTCTTCATGAAGTTTATGTAACAGCATTTTTACGATGTTGTCATTGTATGGGAGTAAGTAGGGATTCATTGCATCCCGGGAAATTGGGGCATTTTCCACCCTTGTTTCAACTCTTATGATAGAGTTTTCGTCCAAATGAAGATGAAGAGATGCGACCTTGCTGCTATTGGGTAATGGGCGTTCGGGATGATGTCGAAAGTGATTAAATTCATTTGTGAAATCAGCCTGTTGTATACAACGTATTATAATACGCCTAGCTTGTTCTAATTCGTCAAGCTCTAGTAAGACAGGTTGTTTTCTATTTTTACGATAACAAAATCGTAACATGTATGCTTTTATACGTTGCAAGCGATTGAATGAATTTCCGTGTTTAATACCATATATTTCTTCTCTAAGCGAAACTGTTGCCAAAGTAACAATTTTTGTTTTCTGTTCCAAAGAAATAGTGTTGTCCTTTGGAGCTTTAAATAGAGCTGGCCATTTCTCTTCTGGTCCATGAAGAAACAGTGGTCCGTATAACCACAATGTATGTGCACTTAATTGAGATGCAGATATCCCTCTAGATAGTACATCTGCAGCTTTGAGACTTGATGACACATGTCTCCATTGATTTGGACAGGTTGTATCTTGTATTTTCGACAACCTATTTGCAACGAATGTATGGAAATTCGATGCTTTGGCATTTATCCAATATAAGACGATGGTGGAATCTGTCCAGTAATGACTTTTAATGGATTCTGATTGTAATTTAAGATCCTTTTTCACCTTTTCAGCAAGCTCTGCACCTAACACAGCTGCACATAACTCTAGTCGTGGTTTTGATTTAGCGCATAATAGGCGCACAGTCGTTTGTTTGTTCTTATATATGGCTCTTATATAAGCCACAGCACGAAACTCTTTTTCAGAAGCATCCACAAATATATGGAGTTCTTGTTTTTGAGGTATCTTTCCATCATAAATGTGTCTCGGAATAGTCATTTTATTTAAACACAGCAAGTCTTGTGTGAAGGGCCTTTTCTTTAGGGAATCTGATATCTCTGTGTCCCAATCTAGTTTAAGGACTGACAGATTTTGTAGAAACATTTTTGCTCTGATTATGACTGGTGCAGCATCTATAATTGTATCTGCTCCAGTTAGGCAGTCATTAACATAGAAATCATTTTTCAGTGCATTTGATCCTTATGGCCATTTTTCCAAATTTTTATTGGCCAAATGCTCCAAGCATTTTGTGGCAAGAAATGGAGCTGACGTTGTGCCATAAGTCACAGTTTTCAGCCGGTAATATTTTATTCCCTCGGACTGTTTGTAGCGCCAAAAAATCATTTGGTTGAATTGATCCTTTGGATTCATCCAAACTTGCCGATCCTTTCTATATCCGCCGTAAAAACATATTTGTGAACTCTGAATCTCAATAGAATCGACAAATCACTTTGAACAACTGGTCCTGGAAGTAAATCACTTAATGATTTTCCTGTAGATGTTTTACAGGAAGCATCAAAGGCTACTCTTAATTTTGTTGTAGTGCTTTCTGGTTTCAGAACACAGTGGTGAGGAATAAAATAATGATGTTTTGGTATTTGTAATAATTGCTTCATATGACCTAGTTTTTCGTATTCGGCCATAAAATCGTTATATAATTTTTTAATGTCTGGGCTGGTTCTTCGTTCCAACGAAAGGAAACGCCTTGTCGCATTATCGCAAGACTTCCCCAGGGCTGAGGGCCCTCGGCTGAGGAAACTACCATGCAATTTTGTGGCATTTTTGCACTCATGTTTTCTTGCCCAGCAATTATCCAACCAAATTCGGTGTTCTGGAGAATAGGTTGGTCTGAATAAGACCTAATTTGTTCAGGTTTTATAACGGAAAAGTGATGTTCTGCGCCAAGCAATATATCAATCTTTCCTGGTTTGACGTAATGTGGATCAGCGAGCCGGATATTTTTTGAGATTGTTAAACCACTCCCCCCTTCATGAAATCAAGTACCTTTACTTACGAACAGAGATGGTTGACGTTTCTTGTTCATTTTCATCGATTTTCCCCTTTTTCCACATGAACTGTCACTCGCACTGTTATCGTTTAGCCTCTTATACCGGATTACAAAGCGGTCCATTTTTCCAACGCTCGGATAAATTCATCCACTATTCCATATTCTCAATACAATACAATACATTACGCTTTGATACAATACAATCACTCGTGGTGCGCGTGAGTTACCATACCGGTACCATCGACTACGCCACCGCCTAAACCCCTCCGTGCTACCCTCTTTCAACTGGACAGTGACCGGCAGCTAGCCGTTCGTTGTCTCACATAAGAAATGCAACATCAGCACAAGGCAGGATGTTGCTAAACGACACCCACTCAGCAGAGCTCTAGAAAATACTTTGTTAGCATTTACTTACACACACATACATAATTGTAAAACACATAAAATTCTTTGGCGGAGGTTAGATTTGAATCTCAAGCCACAATAAAATTATTCCGTTTGGAACAACCAAAGCGAACACATCAACTGTTTATTTAAATCTTATCTGAATATTGGATGACTAACAGCAGCACTAACAATTACATACTATAACTGGCGCAGCCGGACCTATCAGCCGGAAGGAGAAAAAGGACACACCATACCCGGAGAACTGAGAAGGACCGAAATGATGAAAACAATTATTTTTATAATTTATATGCAACAGTAAGCTAAAATAGTGATGTGATGGAAGTAAGGTGTGTGGTGTAAATAAAAACAAGAAAGGGTGCACATACATAATAACGATAAAATTGAAAGGCATAAAATGAAACAACACAAAAGAAAATTGGCAAGAATAAATTTAATTAAATAATGTGTCGAACCATATAGTTCGACGGAGTGAGTTGCGAGTATGACGTTCGAAGGTTCGATGTTGGACGCGAACATCAAACATGCAGCTTGGGGAAAGAAACCCAGGTCGCTGGTTGGATACTCTGCCTGTCAATAAATGAAAAAAAAAAATAAAAGAAAATATCTATTGCAAGTGACTGTCCGCTCGTGGCTGGAATAAATGCATCGCGCAGGGATTCCAGTTAGCTTCAGCACGACACAAGAAAAAAAAAAAAGAAAGTGTAGAAAACAACATATTATTAGTTGTTGCCATTAGTACCACTGCATCGCGCAAGGGTAATCGATGAACAACATCACAGAAAAAGTAAACAGACAGGGAAATACCAAAGACCACTGCATCGCTCAAGGGTATTTGGTGAATCTCAAGGTTAAATAAAAAAGGGAATAAATCATAACACAAATAAGAAGAAATTGTTGCCATATCGGAAAGCAATGCATCGCGCAAGGGTGACGGTTAAGCAATAATAATAGAAAAAAAATATATAAAAATAATATATGTATGTATATGTTAGAAAAATATAAGGGAACCCGATACCACTGCATCGCGCAAGGGTATAGAAGGGTATGTAAAGAAAAGTAACAAAAAAAAAAAAACACATACACACTTCCAACACAATACATTCTCAAAAAAAAAAAATTATAAAACAAATTGAACAAATGATAATAACAAAATTTTACAGATAAAAGACACCGACACACACCTCACTTCTAAGGAAAAGGAATTATAAAGACACATCAGGAAAAAGCTAAGGAAATACATAATACAATATATACATAAGTATACATCCCTAAAGATTATAAAATGAATGACCGATTTTTAAGGGGATACGGCCACAGCCCAAACCGTAAGAGCAAGAGCAGCCAAATTTTTTCACAGTATTCCATTGGGGGCGTGGGCGCCCACTAAGATCCGATATGCCCCCAGTGGCCCCAAACAGCTCCAACATCCATTATTCTGAGCAAAAAAAAAGTTGATGTATTTAAGCTTAACTTCTAAACTGGTTTGAATTTCGATATTTGGTTTTTTCCGAATTTTAGGTTTTGAAAAGGCCTAATTAGAAATCTAAAAGAAATTTTCATATCCCCCATAATTTCGGGGGCTACATTTAAAATTAACTATTCGATTTAAAAAAGCTAAACGGCTGCTCCGATCAAGATGATTTTTCGCTCAATAGTTATTCTATGGCCCAAATGCTTAAGTTTAATTTTTCAAGTTTTTAAACATTTTTATACCCTGATTAGTAGTTTTTATATATTTTGTGTCGTTTTTGTTTGGTTTTTCTTGTTTTTTTGTTGTGGTATACGATCGAAGTTTGTTTGAAGTGTTGGTTGGTGCTTGATTTTGGTTAAATTTGTGACTATTCTGTATTTTTAATTATTATTTTCTTTTTTAAGTATTTTTAACGAATTTATTTAGATTTTCTAAGTCATTGCCTTGCATTTTGCGGGATCCTGTCGAGAGAACGAAACCCAGAAGCCAAGAGAGCGACGGCCGAGAGAGCAACAGCCAAGAAAACTGATGATGGGGAGGGGTAGTGCTGCAGGGAATGGGGAGGGGAAGAGGCAATTTAAGTTAAATTTGTTTAGGATTTTAAAAACTTAAACTGCTGCTCCGATCAATATGATCTTCGATCAATAGTCAGTCCTGTGGATCAAATGCTTAGGTTTTATTTTTCATTTTGTAGCAGAAGTAAGAGCCTTATTTAATTTCCATCATGGAAGAAAATAGAAAATTACTACAAATTCTGTAAGCAAAGCCAAAATGTTTCCAAGTTAAATATTAATCTTAAGATTCGAACTTTTGACCAAATACGTATGTACATATGTAAATTTGGATATGTTTTGATTTGCTTATATGTACAATACATGTACATACATACAATGTGTGTGTATGTTTCTATTCAAAAGTAGATAATGTGCTTAAATACAAATAAAATGATTTATTATACCCGTTTATCGATCAAATGTGGAATCTCAAAATAATACGTTACTTTGCTGTTTTTGTATTGGATGCCAATCTTTTACTGTGTGTACAAAGGTTTTCGTTTCCTTCAAAACAAGAAATTTGAAAACAACAAATTCCAATTTACAAACAAGTATACATATTTGTGCGCAAATTAAAATTGCATTGATAACATTGTAACTGATAAAAAGTATACTAGCTCACGACTTTTACTTGGATCACTTTCATTTATTATATAGCTCTGCCAGTATCCTTCTGATTCTCTCTCTTGAAGGATCTTCTACAAAGGTTGTTTACACAAAGGTTTTCAAAAAACGCCCAAATAAGAAATAAGAAAGTCCTGACAACCCAATTTCCTAACTCTAAACTAATATTAAGCGAACGAGCAAAAAGTCGTATACAATACAATTTTACAAAGCGTTGGGGCTGAGATGGGTGAAATATTTTTTTTGGATGCACCTGGAGGGACAGGTAAAACCTTCTTGACAAACTTATTGTTGGCAAAAGTTCGAAGTTCAAAAAAAATTGGCCCTAGCTGTAGCATCTTCCGGTATAGCTGCTACCCTGCTCAATGGAGGTCGAACTGCTCATTCTACATTTAAACTTCCTTTGGATTTAGTTAATTTAGAAACACCTCATTGCTCTATTTCAAAGCAATGTAATATGGCTGCGGTGTTTAAAGATTGTAAGTTAATTGTTTGGGATGAGTGCACAATGTCACATAAAGGTGGGCTTGAAGCCATAAATAGAACCCTGCAAGATATTAATGAGAATACTATGTTGATGGGTGGTATTACAGTCCTGCTAGCTGGAGACTATCGCCAAACCCTTCCTGTTGTGCCAAGAGGTACAAGAGCTGACGAAATAAAGGCCTGTTTAAAATCTTCATTTTTATGGCCACAGATAAAAAAACTAGCGGTCACGAAAAATATGCGAGTGCACTTAAAAGGAGACAGTTCTGCAGGAATTTTTGCCGAAACTCTTTTAAAAATTGGGAATGGCGTCCATCCAACAGTTGATGGAAAAATAGTTATAACATCACGCTTAGGAAATGTAGTCAAAAACGTTTAAGACCTTACATCCAAAATATTTCCTGACATTTCCAACATATCATGTAAAAGCTTAGATTGGCTATCTGAGCGCGCCATTTTGACAACGAAAAATGAAAGAGCAACCACTATTAATAATTTATTGCTAAACTCATTTGATGGTTTAGAAGTCTCCTATAAATCGGTCGACTCTGTTTCTGATGCTGATAATGCTGTTCATTACCCTGTTGAATTTTTAAATTCCTTTCCACCCATAATGTTATTGCGAAATTTAAGTCCCCCAAAGTTATGCAATGGGACACGATTGCAGATAAAAGGTCTTCATAAGAATGTAATCGAAGCAACAGTATTTACGGGGTGCACGAAGGGGGAAACAGTGTTTATACCCAGGATCCCATTAATACCATCCAGTCTGCCGTTTCAGTTTAAAAGGCTACAATTCCCTCTAAAAGTTTGCTTTGCAATAACTATAAATAAATCGCAGGGGCAGAGTTTGAAGCTGGCTGGACTAGATCTTAGAGAAGATTGCTTCTCTCACGGACAATTTTATGTCGCATGCTCTAGAGTTAGCTCTGCCAGTAGCCTTATTATTCTCGCTCCTGAAGGATCTTCTAAAAATTTTGTTTACACAGAGGTTTTAAAGTAATCATATTAATTAACATTATTAAACCTAGAAAGTTTCAGTGGAATAGGTCTAATTGGAGATACCACATTAAAAAAACGAGCCAATTTCTCTACCTCAGGGGTGGTGTGGAATTGGGAAAGTCTTGACAACCGTACTCAAAACTAATTTTAAGCGAACGAAGTCGCGCCGGGTACAGCTAGTATACTATATACACATAAAATATATAATAAGCGTAGGCAAAAAAATATATAATTTAAAGAGTAAACAAAAGAGAATTGTAAATGTCAAAAATCAGCAAAGTTAAAGAGTCACTTAGGCCTCTGACTAGAAGTAAAGTTATCAAAAAGGCTACCAGTTTGCCAACGATAGTGGAACAATTAAATTTTGAGCCCTCAACTTCTAGAGCAGTACAGAACAGGGAAGCTGATACAATGACGCATCAGGAAAATTTAGGAATGCAACAGGCAACGTTTGAGATGTTAGGCACGGTAAAAATTTCCGATGTGATCCGTTCAATGCATGTTTATATGGGAGAAAAAGAAAGGTTAAACGAGTTTATGTTAAACGTAGAAGAGATCCTTTTAATGATTAGAGGAATGGATCAAACACATATGGGACTAATGATCCTTAGGCAAATAAGGAATAAAATCCAAGGAAAAGCCGATGACATTTTAGTTAAATCAAATGGTGGATTAAATTGGGATGAAACTAAAAGAATTTTGGTATCCCATTTTGCAGATAAGAGGTCAGAACCCGATTTACTGAGGGAATTAAACCAGTTGGAAAATAAAAGACTAACAGTAGAATTATTTTACTCGGAGGTATCTGATGTGCATAAGGCATTGTGTAAAGTTATAGACAGGACAGATACAAACCCCATCGCAATTCAGGCAAAAAAGAAATTATATAAGGAAACGTGTCTGGAGGCGTTTGTAACAGGTCTAAAAGGCAATTTAGGTAGTGCCGTCAGGGGAAGAGTTCCGAAGACGCTTTTGGAAGCATACGAGTTAGCGATTAAAGAGAGAGACATTTATTACCGGTCTAAAGAAGTACCCAGGAACAATAATTTCAGTACTGCAGGGGGGTATAACAGGCAGAACTTTGGTTATAATAGAAACAGAGGGTACAATAATAACTTTAACAGAGATAATGGAGGATATAGGCAACAAGGAGGAAATAATAGGAACCTCAGGTGGAATAGGGAAGAAAACAGGAATAGAGGATATGACGATCAGTCGACCTCTAATTCTTCAGGGTATAATAGAAGGGCAATTATGCCAAAACAAGAAATTGCAGAATATTCATGAACTGGACCTAGAAGTGCCAAACGATGGCAGTCAGGGAAATTAAATACAGTAGAAAGAGAAGAGGAGCAAGAGTTGAATAACAGTGATGACGAAGGAAATTTTCGTCAAAATGGAAAGGAAAGAACGAAAAAGAACTCAAATTATTAATAGACTCGGGAGCTACGAATTCATATTTAAATCCCGCAATAGTTAGTAAAGATTAACAGCAAAAATTGGAAGAAAACTTTGTTATTAAAACACCAATAGGAAGCCATAAAATAAACAGTTATGTAAAAGATATTGAGCTGCAGGAAATCGCAAAAGGGGAATCGTTTGATTTCTTTTTATTTCATTTTCATTCCTATTTTGATGGATTATTGGGAATGGACATATTAATTAAGTTAGGTGCAAGTTTAGATTTAGAAAATCTCGTATTAAGAACTAAGACAGGGACAGTTAAAGTCCATTTGAAGCCCAATAGGGCCACTGGCATACATTTCCTGGAGGAGGCGACTAAAACAATTGTCACCTTACCAGTTTCAATAAACAATGGTTCATTTTTGAATTTATTATGCAAGGAAGGGACAGGCCGACCTGGAAGTTGTTAATTTCACAGGAAAAGAAAAGAAATTATACCTGGAAAAGCCTTTGGCTGTCACTGCATATGATTCCAAAGATTATGTAGAAATCGAAATTCTAAGACCATTTAAACAGGAGTATGTAAGCAGGGAAATGAACACAATGGAATTAGCCGGGGGTGATGCAAGGCATGCAAAATTGGATATGTCGCATCTAAATACAGAAGAGGCGGCAAGCCTTATAAAACTGTATTCGGAATTTCCAAGTATTTTTCACACAAAGGGAAATCAATTGACATTTACCAATGCGGTAACTCACTCAATTCCAACAACGGATGATATTCCTATCTATAAAAAGCCATACAGATATGGATTTAAACAAAGGGAAGAAGTGAAGAATCAGATACAGGAGTTGTTAAAACAGGAAGTTATTAGGCACAGTCACTCACCTTGGAGTGCACCAGTTTGGCTAGTACCAAAGAAGATGGACCTATCAGGAAAACAAAAGTGGAGATTGGTGGTCGATTTTAGGAAGTTGAATGAGAAGACAGTGAAAGATAGGTATCCGATGCCAGTAATTGGCGAAGTACTTGATAAACTGGGAAAGGCCATGTATTTCTCGGTATTAGATTTGGCTAGCGGATACCATCAGATTGAGATGGAAAAACAGGACATTCCAAAAACAGCATTTACAACAGATAACGGGCACTTTGAATATGTAAGGATGCCATTTGGACTGACAAATGCCCCGGCGACGTTTCAAAGAGTGATGAATAACCTGATGGGAGAGTTGGTAGGCAAGATTTGTCTTGTCTACATGGATGATATAATTGTGTATTCCCCGTCCTTACAAAGTCACATGCAAGACTTGAGGACAGTTTTTAAAAGAATAAGTGGAGCAAATTTTAAACTTCAAACAGATAAGTCAGAATTTTTAAAGAAGGAGATAGAGTATTTAGGGCATGTAGTGACACAAGAAGGAGTCAGAACAAACCCAAAGAAGATTGAGGCCATAAAGCTTTTTCCTTTGCCCAAAACACCAAAGGAAATATAGTTATTTCTTAGACTCATTGGGTATTACAGGAAATTCATAAAAGATTTTGCAAAAATAACCAAACCATTAACTAAGAGACTAAAAGGGAAACAACAAATAATCATAGATGAGGAATATACAAAAACCTTTGAATATTGCAAGACGTTGTTATGCAATGATCCATTGTTGAGATATCCAGATTTTACTAAGCCTTTTATTTTGACCACAGATGCTAGCAATTTTGCTATTGGTGCGGTGTTATCACAAGGAGCAATGGGAAGTGATCGCCCAATCGCATTTGCGAGCAGAACGTTAAATGAGGCTGAAGTAAATTATTCCACAGTAGAGAAGGAAATGCTTGCCATAGTTTGGGGTATAAAACACTTCAGACCGTACTTGTTCGGTTACAAATTCACAATAGTCACAGATCACCGCCCACTAACTTGGCTAATGGGATTTAAAGAACCCAATTCTAAGTTGGTGAGGTGGAAGCTGCAACTATTGGAATATGACTACGAGGTGACCTACAAAAAGGGCTCACAAAACGTCGTGGCAGACGCATTGAGCAGAATCGAACTACAAGTTCACAACAGTGAACTGGAGTCAACTCAGGCCACTTGTGCGGGTTATACAGGTCAACTGGAATTAAGTAGCATTCATGTGGCAGAAAAGCCACTGAATGACTTTAATATCCAGTTAATATTTGAGGTTGGGCCGACACCAGGCAGAACAGTGGTGACACCTTTTAGGAACAAGATAAGAAGGACAATAACAGAAAAGGAGTTCACTTAAACCGTACAGGATGTGTGCGATATACACGTCAGATGAAGTTTTTAAAAAGGTAGAAAAAGCGTTTCAGAATTATTTTTGCAAGAGCAAACTGTATAAAGCAGTACGATGTCTTACCTTCATGCGGGAAATAACAGATATTAGTGAACAAAGAAAAGAAATAGAAAAGTATCATACCTCAGGTAATCATAGGGGAATAGACGAAACGTTTTGGAAGATGAGACGTGGCATTTATTTTCCATTTATGAAAAACCGAGTAACACAGGTCATTAATGCGTGTGAAACTTGCCAGACATTGAAATATGATCGGCAACCGCAAAAGGTGGTATTTCAAAATACGGAAACCCCGTGCAAGCCACTTGACATCGTTCATACGGATTTATACTCAATTAACAAAAACTACGTAATAACAATAATAGACAAGTATTCAAGGTTTGCAAGATAGTTTAAATATTGTTAAATCAATGAAGAAGTTCATAAGTCAGTACGGTGTTCCTAAAAAGATCATATGTGACCAAGGCGCAGAGTATGCCTCGGCATTATTCAGGGATTTCTGTAGGCAGAACGGAATTGAATTGCATGTGACGTCGTTTCAACAATCGTCCAGCAATTCACCGGTTGAAAGGCTTCATTCAATACTGACTTAAAACTAGAAAATGAGCATGAGGAAGTTTTAGATGAAGTTTTCCTAACTTATAATAACTCAATACACTCCAGTACGAAGTTGAAGCCGTTCGAATTGTTCTCGGAGAGAGCTAACACCTAGGTTTACGGAGCACACAGTAGATGATGATAATGGGGTTACATTCGTTACAAAAAGGAAACAAAAGATACAAAAATCAAAAATTAAAAAAATAATTTAACAAAATAGAAACTAATCAATCACGGTTACAGGTGCATATTGGTCCATGGACAGACAATGGTCGTGCAAACACTAAAACGAGAAGAAGCGATCTTAAAAATGGAACTGGGAAAAGCAAGAGTAATGGTCGGAGCGAAGACGTTCGACCATATAATAAACTTTAAAGACTACGAAGGTAATATTGCACAGATTGAAAACGCGTGTTAGACATAGAGAATGTTAGTGGTCAGAAATAAGAACGAGTTGAGTTGCGTATATGTGGACTGTATTAATTTTATTCTTGCCAGTTGCGAAGCCTATTTGACACTGAATTGAATTTTGCAATATGACGCCGTCTTAGCGGCGTTGCGAAACAAAATTTATTTTTTTTTTAGCGGCGTTGCCAGAATAGAATATTTTGTACATAGAATAGAATATATATAATAGAATAGAGAGGCATTATGCGCCTATATATTAGAGATGATTAAAGCTGCAAGCGTTCACGAACATCCCGGCCCGCCCTGAAACACAGTTTCTGAATGGGGCAATACAGCAACTTTCGTGATGGGTCTGATCATCTCTCCTGTCGGGGTCTTCAATTTGACTGCTTGAACGAGGCTGTCCTTCCCTGGATAGGTTTCCATAACCCGAGCGATGTGCCAAGATGCCGGTGGTGAATTGGACTCTTTTACGAGCACAACATCACCGGTCGAGATGTTGGGTGTTGAAGTAGTCCATTTTGGACGTTGCTGCAGAGTAGTCAGATACTCCTGATGCCATTTTCTCCAGAATCCTTGAAGCATAGACTGGATGCTTTGCCAATATCCTAATCGGCCCACTGGGATGTGACTCAAATCGGGATCTGGCACTGTTGTTAATGGTCGCCCAATTAGGAAGTGAGCTGGGGATAGGTAGTTGGTTTCCGTATCCGGTGTGTAGCACAAGGGGCGTGAATTTATCACTGCGCTTATTTGAGCAAGAAGTGTGCGCATCTGTTCAAAGGTGAGCGTTGAGTTTCCGGTAATTCTGCGAAGATGCAGCTTGACACAACGAACTGCCGACTCCCATTTCCCTCCCCAGTGAGGGGCTCTCGGGGGAATAAATACCCATTGGATACCATCATCCGCTAGTGTGCTAGACACGGTGTCCTTGTGTGTCTGTGAAGAAAGCAATTCTTGCATCTCGTCGAGGGATCGCTTAGCTCCAATAAAATTTGTGCCATTGTCACTGTAGATCTTACTGCACTTGCCACGTACCGATATAAAGCGCCGCAAGGCAGCCAAGAAGGTTTCTGTCGTCAAATCTGTGGCAAGTTCCAGGTGGATGGCCGAGGTGACCATGCAAACAAATAGGCATATGTAACCCTTGCTGATACGTGGCTTCCGAACCTTAGCATCCTTCAGAAGTATTGGACCTGCATAGTCGCAACCAGTATATATAAATGGAAGCGCTTGTGTAATGCGTACGCTGGGTAAATCAGCCATTTGTTGCTGGGATGTGTGGTAGCGCTGACGAAAGCAAGCTAAACAGTCGTGGGTTATTTTGCGAATTAGATTACGTGCTCCAAATATCCAGAATTTTTGCCGAACAATAACAAAAAGTGAGGAAACGCCAGGGTGGAGGTTCACTCGGTGCTCGTGTTCCAGAATCAGCTTTGAGATGCGGTGTGTTTTTGGTAGCAATACTGGGTGTTTTGCATCGTTTGACAACTGCGATTGGTGCAGTCGTCCGCCTACCCTCAGCAAATCGTTTTCGTCGATTATAGGTGCCAGTTTGATCAGCTGTGATCGGTTCCTTAAAGGTTTTTTACCGAGGAGCAATTGGTAATCGTCTTTGAAACAACCTTGGGCTTGTTTTATGCACAGAATCCTTGCCTCCTTAATCTCGTCAAATGTGAGAGCGCTAGATACCCTTTTGGGAGTTCGGTTTCGTGTACGTTGAATAAACCGCTTCACGTAGCCGACAATATGGACGAGCTTGATCCAAGAAGACACTCGCTCGGTTAGTTCATCAAATGGATGAACCGGGGTTGCTTCAGCCAGTGTGGCCAAACAGTTGGATTTGACTTCTCCTTGAATGCGTTTGTCTGTAAGAGATAAACCGAAACGTGAGTCGTTTAACTTTACCAGATACTGCACCTTGTCCCGTAGCCATAAAGGCCCATTCCACCACAAATGGAAGTCGATGAGATCAGCAGCCATCAGTCCCCTGGACGCACAGTCCGCTGGGTTTGTTTTGGAATCTACGTGATGCCAAGCACTCCTTGGAATAGTGTCAAGGATTTCCGAGGTTCTGTTTCCAACAAATGTCTTGAGTTGGGCTGGCGTATACGATAACCAGGTGAGCACTATTGAAGAGTCGGACCAGCCAAAAACAGTTATGTTTTTGTGGCGCAATGCAGATGTGATCGAGCGAATCAGTTGGCTAAGGAGAAGTGCTGCGCAAAGTTCTAGACGTGGCAAGGATTGTTGTTTCAGTGGAGCCACCCTTGTTTTCGCAGCCACAATGGATACCGAGATGGAGCCATCGTCATTCGTGACTCTGCTGTACACCACAGCAGCATATGCCTTGGTTGACGCATCCGAAAATCCGTGGAGTTCGATGTTGTCCGGGTCGTTGGCGACAAATCGTGGTAGTTGAAATGTTTGAAGATTGTCCAGATCTGCTCTCCACTTTAGCCAGTTGTCCGCCAGTTTAGTTGGGAGTGGGTCATCCCAATCCAAATTCAAGAGCCATAGCTTTTGGAACAGGATTTTGAATTGGATTACAATGGGTGCCAAGAGTCCGAGAGGATCAAATATCCTCGAGACGTCGGACAAAACTTGTCTCTTTGTGCAATCAGGATTTTTGGCTAGACCGACATTGTACGTTAGAATGTCTTTACCAGGATGCCAGTACAGTCCGAGAACCTTTACTGGTGACGTTTGTGCAGGTTGTGTGTCGCTATCATCCGTTTGTATACATGGTGTATTTGATACCCATTTCCCGAGTTCAAGATTTGCACGAGACATCAGCTGAATCAGCTCGTTTCGGTTCCGAAGTAGCTCATCCTCACTGTTTGACCCAGTAAGAACGTCATCTACATAGAAATCCTCCAGCAGGATTTTCGACGCATTTGGGTATTCCTCTTGATGATCTACAGCAAGTTGTTCCAGCACTCGCACGGCCAGGAATGGTGCGCATGAAGTTCCGTAGGTTACAGTGCACAATTGGAAGTGCTTGATGGAATCGGATGGATCTTCTCTCCAAACGATTTTCTGGAAGTTTCTGTGCTTTTCGTTGACCCATATCTGGCGGAACATTTTTACGATATCCGCTGAGAATGCAAATTTGTACATTCGAAAACGAAGGCACACAGCGAATAGATCGCGCTGGATACTGGGACCTGTAAACAGGGTGTCATTTAAAGCCTTACCATTGGCGTCACGAAAAGATCCATCGAAAACTACTCGTAGCTTCCGACCCAGAACTGGGTGGTGTGGTAGATAAAACTGATTTCCAGTAGCGTTTTCTTCAGGTGGCACCTCTCGCATGTGCCCCAGATTTGTGTATTCCCGCATAAAGTATACGTACTGTGTACGCAGCTGCTCGTTCTGTTGCAGCCGCCGCTCAACCGATTTAAAGCGTTTGAGCGCTCCTTGTAGAGTTTCTCCGAAATCGGGGCTTTCAGTGTTGAATGGAAGATCCACGATATACTTCCCGTTTTCATCGCGACTGTGAGTGGCGAGAAAGTGCTTCTCGACCTGATCATCCTCCGGATCCAATTTTGCGCTGCCTTGAACGCTTTCCAATTGCCAAAACTTCTGAAGCGTGGCGCCTATGTCTACTGTTGTAGTCAGTGCAATAGCGTTGCTTGGATTTGATGTGATGAGTGAGGTTATTACCCATCCGAACACCGAAGAAATGGCGATAAGATTACCCTTGTTGTCGTACATCTTTCGTCCTGTAAACACCGACCATACGTGTTCGCTTCCCAATAGAATGTCAACAGGTGAGTTTGTGTTGAATTCTGTATCCGCCAACTGCAGATCCTTGAATGCCTCGAGTGCCGATGCATCGATGTTTTGGCGTTCCAGCGAAGAAGTAATTCTGCCTAGAACGTGGGCGTAGACAACCAAATGATCCTCGGAGATACGGGACTTGATATGCAAGGTGCTGCATCCCCTTGTCGTGTCTGCTTTCACCGAAGAGATTCCCGTGACCAAGATGCGTGATGCCGAACGTGTCAATCCGAGAGCTTGAATGCAACGCTCGGATACGTAGGAAAGCTCCGAGCCTGTGTCCAATAAGAGACGGCATGTTACGAGGTCACCTTTTGAACATAAACCATGGCAGTTGGTAAAATGCTTCGCTTAATTTCCGTTTCCTGTGTAGATTTTGCAGTGCCCTGTGCACATACAACTGATTGAGTGCCCTCTCCTTGGGCGAAATGACTGAGAGTCACCGAAGTGTTGTTGGACGCACCTATGTTTCGCTCGTCCTCGCCTACTATCTGGGCAAGATTCCCAATAGCCTGTGGATTCGCTTGGACATGTAGAAGGGAGTGATGATTTCCCTTGCATTGCCTACATTTGTATGTCGACTTGCACTTGCTGACTCCATGACCAGGTCGCAAGCAGTTGTAGCACAGTGATTTCTCCTTTACGAAGGATCGCCTCTGCATCCCAGACATATCCAAGAACAGCTGACAGTTATACAGAGTGTGTTCTTTTGAATTACATTTGATGCAGCCACTGCCTTCGATCGCAACCATCGATTGTGTGACCCTTTTTGGTTTTTCTGCATGTGTTGTTGTCTTGCTACCAGTCGCAAGCTCCCTTTTACTCAGTTCCAGTTCCTCGCAACGAGAATCCAGAAATTTGAAGAATTCCTCGAGAGTGGGGGAATCTGTGTCCATGCTGCGCTCAATCCACCTACGCCGCGTGTCGGCGTCAAGTTTCTCCAGGGCCAGATAGATGATCCAGCAATCGCGTCCCATCTGGTTGACTGCATCCAATCCGCGAATAATTTCGTTTGCTCCGTCTGACACCTTCCGTAGAATTGATGCATCTACCTTTGTAGTTGTTGGCAGGTTCATAAACTGCTCCAAAAATGAGTTTACAATGTGCCGTGGACGATTGTACCTTTCCTTCAGACGTTCCCAAGCGGTGTTGTAAGCTGTATCCGTAATGGCCAAATGCCGTACCAAGTTGGCAGCCTCATCAACAATAAGTGTTTTCAAGTGATGGAACTTCTGTGTGTTGGACAAATGTTGCTTGTTATGAATTGTGCTTTCATAAATGTCTTGAAAAGAGGGCCACTCTGTGTAGTTGCCAGAGAATCGTTTGATTTGAATTTTCGGCAATTCACTGAGATTGGAATTCGCCGCATTTACCGAACTTGAATTCGCCAAAGAGACGTCACCACCAACATGAACCGGCGTGCTCGAATGACCTTGATTTGCAGCCAGTCGCTCAAATAGTTGTTGGTTTTGTTGTAGCAAATTTACAATTGCGTCGCCGTTGAAATGCAGACCGTTGCTGCCATTCACAATGCCTGTAGATGTACTCGGTTGTAGAGCATCACTTCTGTCCTTGAGAATTGCGTTCGCCCTTAGGTACTTTTCTTCGTAAATTGCGTTATCCATCTCCGGATCGACATAACCTTCTACCTCCTCGTGGAGAGCAATGCAATCGCCGAACTGGTTGAACTCCTTCCAAGCTTCGTGGAGAAGTTGTATGCGCGTGGAGATCTCCGCCTGTGTTGCAGATTCCGCTTGCTCAGCCCATGAGAGACAACGTGTGATGTTGCCCTTGAGTCTGGAACGGCTTTTCACCAATGCTTTTAACTGTTCCATAGCAAACAATTAACCTGAGAATCAAAGCACTTCACTAACTGTCCAAGAATCCGGAACGAAGGACCAACAATATGGTCAGAAATAAGAACGAGTTGAGTTGCGTATATGTGGACTGTATTAATTTTATTCTTGCCAGTTGCGAAGCCTATTTGACACTGAATTGAATTTTGCAATATGACGCCGTCTTAGCGGCGTTGCCAGAAACCCAAAAGACATTGTATACATGTTTTTTTTTGTACATAGATTAAATATATAGAATAGAATAGAGATGGCATTATGCGCCTATATATTAGAGATGATTAAAGCTGCAAGCGTTCACGAACAGTTAGATTCTCAGGTGAGGCAGTCCAGGTGGTTAAGGAAAAATTGTACCAGGTGAAGGAGAAGCTAGAAATATTTAGACCAAGAAGTAGGGTCAAAAGAGGAATTTTTATTGGGTTAAGAAATATAATAAAAATAGTTTTTCGGGAAATATGGACGCGTATGATGAGAAGAAAATAGGAAATAGATTAAAAGAATTAAGAAACGAAACAAGGTTTCTTACACAAGAAGCGGACGAGCAAAGAACCTTTTATCAGGAAACCTTGAGAAGGTTTACGAAAACTACTAAGCATATAAATAAGGAACAGGAAGATAAAAATTTGTTTATAAAAAATTATAAGAATAACGTAGCGTATAAAAGGAAAGGAGTGCTTGAGGAAGATGTTAACGAACAAACCACCAATATGCGATTCAGTAAATCTAGAGGGGAGAGAAATGGTTTTGACACCTGAGGATGGAAATTAAATTTGATCGTATTGGTTGATTAAAAAAAATATAAATTTTATTTTTATATTTCACTTTATTGGTGCAGACCTTAATTCACTAACTCTTTATTACATCAAGACACTTTCACTTATTATTATTTCTTATGACCGATCCCGGTTTCAATCCGAATAAGACTGACTCCTTAATTCTAAAATCTTCTCCAACGAACCTCGGCCAGAAGCTTTTCTTTTTTAAGCTTCTAGAACTTTGATTTTTGTTTAAAATAAAAGCTTATGTTGAAACTGTCGCATCTCGTTGTGAAATTCAATTATGCTGACCGATGCAATTTTGATTAAAAATTGGAACGCAATACTTTTGTCTTTGAACGTGAGAGTTTGGCTTCGAACGGAAGCTGTTGTTTACTTTACTATAGGTTTATTTTTTATCTTAGCAGAACGGTCAAGCGTGGCCTTCGAAGTTAATGAAAAAGGCGAAGGCAGAATCATAAATTAAGGCAAAGGCAATGTAGCTGAGATTGAATTTAAAAATTTGTTTATTAATCCCATAAGTGGAACCGTTGGATAATTGAATTTAAAAATTTGTTTATTAGTTCCATAAGTGGAACCGTTTCACGGGTTGGATAACTCTCCCCCTTCTAAAATGGATCGTCCCGATTCATTATGGATTTCGTTTAAACGATCTCTTAATTCTGTTAAAAATATTTCTTCGTTAATAGGTTTTTCTAATTCTGGCCGTTGTTTTTTGGTTACAAATATATGTCTGTATTTAATAATAGGTAGAGAAATCAAATATATAATGATTAAAATTAATAATATAAAGGATATAGATATTTTGGTATTATTAATTTTAATGAATGGATTTAAAATATTTATATTATCTAAAGAGAGTTCCGAGTTATTTGAAAATATATAATATTATATATAAAAATATATAATATTTCATAATTTTTGAAGTGGTTTGTAGTAATATGGTTTAGAATTTTGTTGTCTAAATTGGTATATGAAACGTTATTTATTGTGGTTGTACCGTTAAATGTTATTAAGAATGAACCACCTAATTCGGAGTTGTTGACGATGTTGTTTCCATTTATTAAAATGGCACCATCTTGGATAATGTCTATTTTTTTATTTTTTTCTCTTATTTTTTTACAAATTGATTGTTCACCGTTTAATAGTCGGGTAAAACATGTTTTTTCTAAACTTAGAGTGCAATAGTTATTAAAGAGTTCTTTCTTAAATATAGACATTTCATAATATGTATTTTCGCATTTTGCGACTTGATTACTTATTAATAATTTTCCATCGATTTGGGAAATGGGTCGAGTGTAATATAATTCGCATCTATTATTTATTATTGGGTATTTTATATAAATTATTAAAAGTTATTTATGAATGCGATTTTGAACACAGAGATATCCATTAAGTCAGCGATAATTACTGGCTTTTGCTCGTGTTTTAATATTTCTTTTATATCTTCATTGTTTAAAATTTTGGTGTTGAAAACGTCAATTTTTGCAAGGGTGATAGAATCAATTAAATTTTGTAGATCAAATGTTATCAATCGTAAGCGATGTTTTCTTAGTGGTAAATCTTGATCAATAAAAACGTTTTTTAAATCTTCAGAGAGAGATTCTATTTCTTTGAACAATTTGGAATTAATAATAGACTGTTTATTATTATTTTCAATTAAGTCATTGATTTTATTTTGTACTTTAATGAAATCATCATGATCCGGAGTTCCAGCTAACCATTTCCACACGGTGCCTAACTCATTTATTCCTCTTTTTGTTCTAGCTGATATTAACTGGGATAAGATTAATTCGATTACTTCTAAGTCGTACTTTATTTCCCATTGTGACCTTTTATTTAAATCCTTTTTTATATTATCTGATTCTATATTAATTATTTCCTTATAAAAACTTAAATTAGTTACGTGGAATAAATCGTTGTAAGATTTATACGTAAGTACATCCTTGTTGTCTTTGAACAGAAAAAATTCATGGTTCGAGTAATCAATTATTTCTGAACTGGCCAATATTATAATTGATAAAATATGTATTAAAGAATACATTTTCTGTAAGTTAAAAAAAAAAATAATTTATTAATGCTTAATATTATCTTTGTGAATAATTCTGTTTCTACTGTTGATTATTATTTTATTAGGCATAACATCTTTAACTATTTGTTTCTTATATCTTGGTTTAAGTTTATTTCTTTCTCCATATTTCTTCTCATAAACAACTTGTCCTACGTGATATTGTTTTTCTTTTCTGTTTTCATTATGTGTTTCTAACATTTTTTCCTGTGTATTTTTTAATAATTGTGGAATATTATCGTGTTCGATTTTATTATAAAGAATGTCAATAGGTTTTTGGTTTGTTGTGGAATGAATACTCTGATTATATTCCTGAGCGGCTCTTATTACGATTTCGTAATAGTCAGTTAAATTAAATTGTTCTTTTATGCAGCGAGCTAATTCTGTTAATGTCGAATGTGCCCTTTCCACTTGTCCGTTTGAGGTACTGTGCCTCGGGTCTGCGTAATGTAGAGTTACTCCGCATCTTTGTGCAAAAGATTTAAATTGAGCTGAGGTAAAGCTCGGTTCGTTATCGGTCATAATTACTTTAGCTAGGGGAAAATGTTGAAGTAGTTCCATTACTTTATTTTCGATATTTAATTTATTCTGAATTTCTTTAACTACTAGGAATTTAGAGTACGCGTCAATACAAGTTAAAAAAGTTAAACTTTGCGCATAATATATATCAATGTGTAAATTTTCGGCTTCTTTAGTTGGGACTGGGGCTTCCCCAATTGGAATTTTAATAGGGTGTCTGTTATATTTGTTCTCATTGCAAATTGTACAATTTTTTATATATTCTTTTAGTTTTACAAATAGATTGGGCCAATAATATAATCTACTGATTTGTTTATGATTTTCGTCTAGTCCCCTATGAGCTCGATTGTGTGTTTCCTCTATTATTATAGCTCTATCTTCGGCGTTTTCTACGTCTTGTAAAAATAATCGCGTAAAAAGAAATTTGTTAGTAAAACTATTTCTTAAAGAAACTTGAATATGATATAAATCTTCTAAACTACAATGAATTCCAACTGTTATGTTAGGTGGAAGATACTCTCTTAATATGCTTATTAAATTCTCAACTGTATCATATTCGATTATGTGTCTTGTCTTGTCAAAAATGTCCAGTGACTCATGTATTGTATACCTCCCCGTTGTTAATAACAATTGTTGTTTAAATTGATTTAACAACGTCTATATCGCTGTTTGTAATATTATTTATTTGTATTCGTGATAATGCTTCGGCTACAACATTTGTTGTTCCGGGTTTGTATATAATTTTTGGGGTAAAACTTTCAATGAAAGAATACCATCTTTTCATCTCTACGTTTGGATTTTTATCCGAAATTGTAAACGATAAGGATTGATGATCCGTTTGTATTTCTATGCCAATTACTCCATATAAATAATTCCGAAGATTTTTTAAAGCCCATACTATAGCTAACAATTCTTTTTTATTTGTGGCATAAAGTTGTTCCGTTTTATTTAATGTTTTTGAAATAAACGTAATTGGTTTATTATCTTGTGTAAGTACTGCACCGATAGCTACGTCTGATGCGTCTGTAGTTAAAACGAATTTCTTACTATAATCTGGCTGAATTTATTCGACTTGTGCTATTAGATTCTCTTTTAGCTCGTTGAAAGCTTGTACAGCTGATTCGTCAAACTGTATTGAAACTTTAGTAGACATTCTTTTAGAAACCTTTCCATTTTCCCCTCCTAGATATTTTGTTAATGGTTTAGCAATTTTTCCATAGTTACGGACAAATTTTCTGTAATACCCTGTTAAACCTAGAAAACTTCGGAGTTCTCTAATATTACGTGGAATCGGATATTTTTTAATTGTGGCAATTTTTTCGGGATCCGTTTTAATTACATTATGAGAAACAATGTACCCTAGAAATGTGGTTTCTAATTTAAAGAATTTAGATTTTTCGAGTGAAATTTTCATATTTGCTCTTTGTAAAATATTAATTATTTTAATTAAATCAGCATAGTGTTGTTCAATAGTGTTTGAAAAAATAATTATATCGTCCATATAAACATGGCAAGTTTTTCCTACTTGTTCTCTTAAGATATCATCCATAGCTCTTTGAAAAATTCTGGGTGCGTTTGTTAACCCGAAAGGCATTCGTAAAAATTCAAATTTTCCGTTATTAATAGAAAATGCTGTTTTTTCAATATCTGAATTTTTCATTAAAATTTGGTGGAATCCAGATTCCAAATCAATTGTTGAGAAGTATTTAGCCTTCCCTAAATTAGCTAATATTACAGACGGGTCTTGCATCGGGTATCTGTCCGGTATAGTGTTTTCGTTCAGTTTTTTGTAATCTATTACTAATCTATGTTTGAGACTGCCATCTTCATTTTGACCTTTTTTGGGTACCACTAACACTGGAGAATTATAAGGACTTCTACTGGGTCTTATAATTCTCCGTTCAGGATTTTTTGATCCCAAACTATTTA
Organism: Drosophila rhopaloa; assembly: GCF_018152115.1. Classification (NCBI taxonomy): domain Eukaryota; kingdom Metazoa; phylum Arthropoda; class Insecta; order Diptera; family Drosophilidae; genus Drosophila; species Drosophila rhopaloa. The sequence continues at coordinate 155,914 of NW_025334991.1, forward strand.
ATTTTTTGTTGACGGAAATTTCATCGTCGGCGTGTTCAGGCTTTGTTGATCCCAAACTTTTCTCGCTTCTTTCCACAAATATAGAATCTGTGTTTTCGAAACTTATATAATCAAAATATTTTTTTAAAATAAATTCTTTTAATGGAAGAGTATTATTGACTTCCATTAAACTTGTTTCATTTTTTTCCTCACTATCGTAATATAATAACTTTTCTGTATTCCCTTTATACTCCAACACTCTCTTTTCAATATTTATAATTGCTCCGATTTTTCTTAATAAATTAAACCCAATTAATAGGTCAGATTCCAATCCTTCTATTTCATAGAACAAATGTCTTGTTCCAAATATATTTATATAATGGTAATATTTAATAATTGAATACCCATGAACTGTAGATACTTTTTTGTAAATAGATAATTCATTTTTATTCTCAAAAATTCCCTTCTTTATATAGCAAGCCGTAGCTCCCGTGTCTATTAAAACATTTAACTCTTTCTTAGTTTTTCTGTCCACTCTTTTTAGATAAGGCATTCCCCTTTAGGGGTCTGATCTAAAAAATGATCTTCATTGATATTATTTAATCTTGTTACCTTATTAGCAGGCTGATTAACTGTTCCTTCTAGTTCCCTTTTTTGAGCTTGAGTTTGCTCTTTGGTTTGATTTGGACGATAATAGTTTGTGCGATTATTGTTTTGATAATAATTATTATTATATCTACCTCGATTATTATTTGACTGCCAATTATTTCTGGGCTTATTTTGAAATTGGAGCGATGAATCTACATCCATTGGCTCGACAGGTTGTTCTTTTTGATTGGTATTCTGATTATTATTTTGCCAAAAATTCTTATTCTGTGGCCAATTATTATTTTGATTATAATTCCAATTATTTCCGTTCCCTTTAGTATTAGTGTTTTGTTTAGAATTAAATCTTAAATTATTTCCCTGATTTTTATTTTCATTTTTAAAGCCATAGTATCTGTTTGCAAATTGAGCTCGGAAATTGTTTGACTCTAATTCCTGGACCTTTACCAACGCATTGGGCAAGTCCGGTGGATTTAATGAGAAAAGGGTTTCTGCTATTGGACCATTTAATCCAGAGATGAAAATTCGTAGAGCATTGCTCCTTATTGTTTTGTTTGTTTCTTTGGTAATTAATCTTTTCCGTATGTCATTATAGTTTTGTTTATAAGTAAAGTCATTTTTTCAGTAACTGTCATTCTACCTTGTCTAAGGATACTTAATTCGGACTCAAGAATATGGATTGGTCGTTTATCACTATATATAAAATCCAATCTAGATAAAATTCCTTGAAAATTTAGAACAGTGCCATGATTGTTAAGAGCGTCATGGGCTGATCCCATGATTTTATTTCGTAAAATTGTTAACGCGATAAAATACTGCTGACTCTGAATTTTATAAAGGCTCATTGCAGTTTCTGCAGCTTCTCTCCAACCTACGTATTGAGTTGGTTCCCCGGTGAACTTCGGAAATGATTTGATTACTTCAAGAGTGGTTTCACATTTTATATTTGGGTCAACTTCTTGAATTTTATAGTGCTCTACTATGTTTGCGTCTGTTGCTAACTTTTCTTCCAAACCATCCAATTGAACATTAATTAATCTGTTAATTAATTCCACAGTTAGGTTACTGGCTGTGGCTAAATCACCTGCAGAAAAATTATTTGAACTTCCAGTTGCCATTGTTAAATTTAATTCACCGAAACTATCTATTAACTTTTCCAGATTGTTCTTTTTTTTCTCACTGTTATTTCATAAAAAATTTGCTTGTCTTAAATTAATTTTCTTTTATTTTCCCTTATTTAAAATAAAATTATATTTATCCTCACGATACTGTCCGGTGGGGTCTTCCTTCAATTTATGCGATGTTCTTCTTGTTGTCGATAGAGATTAAAAATTTTTTCCAGTGTTGGCGAGGGATTGCCCTACAGCCCTTCCTTCAATTTGTCTTTGGTTGGTTATATGTTGTCTGATTATTTGCTTGTTGTTTTTGGTTGGTTTTTTAGTTTTATTTGTTTTAGCGGTTTTAGCGGTTTTCGGATTTATTTTATTTTTAAAGTGTTCTTGATGCTTGAGATTTAGATCTTCAGTCCACCAACTAATCAACTTAATGGATTATTTCATTTATTGATTTCCATTACACGATCACTGTTTGTTGTTGGATGTTTTAATTTTTCCAATAAAAATTTGAGTTCTTGGCTGCGCGAGTTCCGTTGTAAATTTAACTTTGTTTTTCATTAAATTTTTATTTTTGGAACTTTTTAATGACACAGCCCCACGTTGGGCGCCAATTAAATTTGATCGTATTGGTTGATTAAAAAAAATATAAATTTTATTTTTATATTTCACTTTATTGGTGCAGACCTTAATTCACTAACTCTTTATTACATCAAGACACTTTCACTTATTATTATTTCTTATGACCGATCCCGGTTTCAATCCGAATAAGACTGACTCCTTAATTCTAAAATCTTCTCCAACGAACCTCGGCCAGAAGCTTTTCTTTTTTAAGCTTCTAGAACTTTGATTTTTGTTTAAAATAAAAGCTTATGTTGAAACTGTCGCATCTCGTTGTGAAATTCAATTATGCTGACCGATGCAATTTTGATTAAAAATTGGAACGCAATACTTTTGTCTTTGAACGTGAGAGTTTGGCTTCGAACGGAAGCTGTTGTTTACTTTACTATAGGTTTATTTAAGTTATGACCAGTCATGGTCAGAGGGAGAATAATTCCCCTTATATTACCTAAAAGATGTTATTTTCATGCTGATCCTTCCTGCTGATCCTTCGTCCTGCTTACTTCGTCCTTCTTCCTTCGTCCTTCTTATTCCCTTTTTATTTAAAAACGATTTTACTTTAAAATAAAACTGTAATCGATTTCTTTCGTTACAAGCGGTTTTATTATTTAGAAATATTGTAGTGTTCAGATCGGGGGTACAAATAGAATTAATTCTAACAATTATATTTTGGTGGCTTGTTGGCTTGGGCAGCGCTGCGACGTCAGCAGACCGCTGGCAGAGCGGTTGCGGAAATATCCAAGCCGACACCAACGGTTTTGGGTGTCTGACCCGAAGTGTTTCTCCACTCCAGATGCTAACGCTGCACTTATGCCTGGGCTCGGCGAAGGGTAGGGGTAGCGGCGGCTATTGCTGAGGCAACTAGCCGACGCTCGGTGTTCTTCCGCTATTGCGCTATTGCCGATGCAATTCGATCGCTGACGTTCCGTCGCTGTCGCTGTCGTTCCGACGTTGTTGACATTCGGTCGCTGGGTCGCTGGTCGCTGTGTCGCTGGGTCGCTGTTGCTGCATCGCTGTCGTCGTTGGCGTTCGCTGGTTTCATAATTCGGCGGTGTTATTGCAGCCACTTGGAATTATAGCCACTTTAATATTGTTGCTGTTGATGACTGAGTAGGGTGAACGGAATGGGTTCCAGTTTGTGGGTAACCGAGAGGGGTGGATGGTGCGTTGTTCGGTGTCGTAGGGCTCAAGAGGGGTATAGGGAAATGGGCAGTTGGCTGGTGTTAACTCCTCCCTACCACAAGATCTGTGTCCCACAGATCATTTAGGCCTTGATTGCAGGTTCCGGCGTACTCCGCGCTTCCAGGTTTCCAGGCGGGTCTCGCAGCTTAGGAATTCCTTTGGTCGATGTTACCTTTTTCCAAACGAGGTATACTGCTGTCATTATGGAGAGGGCTATGACTATTTCTACTGAGAAAGATATCAAAATCTCATTGGACATGACTGATAATCTTTTCAGGTTTTCCATGCTGAATTCGTGGACGTACTTCAACGAAAGCTCGTAACCCGTGGTTTTTATTTGGGTTAATACGGCTGGCATTGCCATGAGGTGTGTTGACGAGTAGCTGCTGTAGTTCCGGTCACCAATCATAATTGTTTCGTTGTCAAATTGTACGATGTACGAACCCTCCAAGTGGTGTTTCTTAATCGGAGTCGATACCGATCCGTTGAAGTTAGTAAGAAAGATTGTCCCGTCGTCGATGAGTTCCACTGTTTCCTGGTTAGTCCTCAGGTAGTCACATTCGGCTTGGCCTCCTTTTAGCAATCTCGGTATACAACTGTCCTCATCCAACTTGAGTAGGTCTTTTTCTCGGCACACGGTTGTGTTACCGATCGATATGCAATTTCCGAGTAGCGCATACGTTTCCAGGCTGTCCATTGCCAGTGTGGTGTACTTCAGTACCACTTGTTTACCATCCGATGTCGTTGGGTAAATTTTCATCAGTCGATATCTCCTGTCCACCACTTTGGGCATTGCCAGGATATACAGGAGAGTAGTCCCGTTTGTGAGGATTGTAGGTCGGGAAAACTCAACTGCTTCCACGACGTTTTGATACGGGAGGCTGTCCACCTCTGCCAGAATCGTGTCGACCTCCTCGTGGTCCAAGAGGTTTGTGTTGACCACTCCAGTCTTTCCTAGTTGGCAGGCTCTCAGTATCTCGTTGACCTGGTCCGCAATTATGATTGCTTTGTGGAGAATGGCTGTCGTCACGTGGAAATCCCCTTCTATTGCGTTGACCGTCCCTATTACGTCATTCAGCTTCTGGATTGATTCTTGTGCTGAGTCAAATAGCTTATTGTTGACCCGTATTTGTTGGTTGTTGTTCCTTGCCAGGCTGTCTTCTTCTTTCAAAATGGCATTCCAATCCGATTTGTCCGGTGATCCCGCGACCCATTTCCAAGCTGATCCTAGCCAGTCGATCGAGCGTTGCCTCCGTGACGGTGCGCTATTCATGCGCGAGATCCCTTCTGAAGCCTGTTGCAGATAGTGGTCCACCAAAGCACCGATCCGTTGGTCCGTGATTAACTTAGCTTCGTCTGCTATCTGATCGATGAGCTGCTGCATGCGCCCTAAACTTATGATGTGAGCCAGTTTGAAGACGCCATTGGTTCTCCAGACGGTGCCTTGTTGTAAGGGGACGACCGGTGAATCATATTTAAAAATATGAAGGGTTGCCGCCACATAGATTGCGGACGCGCTTATAGTGTCAGCAAAAGGTTAAAATAAAAAATGTAAATTCTTATAGTTAGGTCGTTATTCTTTCTTAGTCTAGGTGTTTGTATTCGTGTTTTCTTGTGTCTTATCGTTACCCTTTATCCTTTAGTATAATTTTCTTCTTAATCTAAGTGTTGCTTAACTATTTTCTTTTATATTTCTTAAGTGCTAAAAAAATTTTTAGTTGATTTAATTGGTTTTTGAAGGAGGTTATGAGTTAGTGAAACATTTAATACACACTTCCCTTTATGTTTTTATTGTGAAACAGTTGTAAAAAAAATTAAAATAATCTGCTGGCAGCCCTCCCGGTCTGGAGATCGAGAGTAAAATTTTACCTAGGAGTTCCCAAATTACTTTTTTAAATGAGATTTGTGAAAAATTTTTCCCGATCTTGTTTTTATAGTGACTCTACGGTCATCCTGAACCTCTTCAGGCTTGAATCGCTGCTTTTCTTTTGTTTTAATCTGTTTGTTGGCGACATATACCGTGTCACCCTGTTCGTAAGAAATTGGGTCGCTTCTATTTTTATTGCGCCCATTGTTGGTCAGTGTTTGTTTATGTTCTATGAGACCTCGAATATCTTCAAAAGTTTGCTCTTTGAAATTGGCCAAACCCTGGTAATTTATTCTAGAGGTACGATTAAAGAAAATATCTACGGGTTTTTTATTCGTCACCGAGTGGACAGAGTTATTGTACCTGTCTGTGACAATAGGTATAAGTTCGGTGGGTTTGAAAGTCGGATATTCCTTCTTCAAGCATCGATATATTTCCATGAATGTAGAATGAAATCTTTCAACCTGGCCGTTTACTTCGCTTTTTTGAGTAGGAGTATGGTATAGTTCAATTCCTAGTGTTCGCAAATAATTCAGGACAGTTGGGCACAGAAGACCTCTTTCGTTGTCCGACACTATCATCCTAGGTGCGGTGAAATAATGAAGTGCATCTAATAGGGTCTCGCGGAGATGAATCGCTGACTTTGATTGTAAGGGAAAAAGTTTGGCAAACTTGGAGAATTTGTCGATGCAACTGAGATAAATTTTCTTTTCTAATGTGAAAACGTCGATATGAAGTATTTCACACGGGTAATTTGGGATAGGGGTTGGTTGCAGCAAGGGTTTATTGGGGTGCCTGTCGTATTTTTGCAGCTTACAAATGGTGCAGGTCGAAAGCTGTGCACGAATAATACTCGCCATCCTGGTGAAGTAATATTTTTCCAAGACTTGAACGCGGACCTCTTTAGGGCTTCTATGGGCTCTGCGATGTTCTTTCTCGATTATTTCGCAAATTTGCTCTTTATCCGTGATATCTTCTACCAAGCGTTGCGTTATACGAATTTTATATAATTTGAAATTCTGGGAGCAACAGGTTTGTAGGAGTTGCAAGTAATCGTCTGGGATTTTAATTCCATTAATTACTGAGGGTTTCAAATATTTTATAAGTGAGTCTATGAGGGTTGATGGTGTATGGTCAACAAGCGGAATTGAATGGCGCACATATCCAACTTGTGGGTGTTCGCACAAATAATCAGACAAATCTGGACAAAAAATTAATTGATTTCTGTAGGCATTAATCGGGGTTTCTACGTGAGGAATAAAATGAGATGCATCTTGAAGAGCGCTATGAATTGTAGCAATCGAATCAGAATCGGAGGCTTTCTCAGAGCCAGAGCCAAGGTGATTTACATATGTTGTGACTCGTGACAGAGCATCGGCCACTATGTTCGATTTTCCAGGTTTGTAAATTAATTCACAATTATATTCTTCAATACGGGCCTTCCAGCGTTTTAGCTTGGCGTTAAAATTCCTATTACCCAGAGCAAATGTTAAAGGCTGGTGATCGGTGTAAATCTTAATAGATCCAGCACCATACAGATAAGAGCGAAGGTTATCTAAGGCCCATACTATCGCGAGCATTTCTTTTTCATTAGTGGCGTAGTTTTCCTCTGTCTGACTCAAAGATCGGGAGATATACGCTATGGGCCGATCTTTGCCAGAGTCCACTTGAGAGAGGACTGCTCCGATTGCGTAGTTTGACGCATCCGTGGTCAGGTGAAATGGTTTAGAGAAGTTTGGAAATGCTAAAACTTCCGAAGATGAGAGCAGAGTTTTTAAATCGTTGAAGGCTTTCAACGCTTCTTCACCGAGTTCGACTGGAATTTTTTTGGACTGTGAGGCCTTCACTCTAGCGAATTCCCCTCGGGTTAAATTTGTTAAGGGTTTTGCGACTTTTGCATAGTCCTTGATGAATTTTCTATAGTAGGAAGTCATGCCAAGGAAACTCTTTAATTCTTTGACGGTGGTGGGTGGTTTCATTTTCGTGACCCCCTCGACCTTTTTTCCGTCTGATTTAATGCCGTTTCCAGTTACCACGTATCCTAGAAATTCAACATGTGTTGATAGGAAATTTGTTTTTTCCAAATTTACCTGGAGTTTGGCTTTTTCCATTTTGTCAAAGACAGCACGTAGGTTTTTCCAATGGCTATCATAGTCCTCACTAAAAACTATTATGTCGACGATGTACACGTAGCATATTTTGCCAATGTGTTCCCTTAATACATCGTCGATCATCCTTTGAAAAATCGCAGGGGCGTTTTTCAGTCCAAACGGGAGACGAAGAAATTCGTATTTCCCATTTAATGTTGAAAATGCCGTTTTAGGGGTGTCGGATTCCAACATGTAAATTTGATGAAATCCCGAAGTTAAATCGAGGGTGGTAAAGTATTTAGCTTTCCCCAGACTAGCTAGAATTGAATTTATATCTGGTATTGGGTAGGCGTCCGCGATTGTGACAGCGTTCAAACGCTTGAAATCGATGACCATGCGGTATTGTTTTTCTCCGTTCGGTTTGGGTTTTTTTGGAACTACCCAGACCGGGGAGTTATATGGACTTTTTGATGGTTTTATAATACCATCCCGCAAGAGTTCCTCTATTTGTCTATCCACTTCCCCTCTCATGTTGGTAGGGTAGGGATAGCTCTTTGAGTATATAGGGTCTGAGGTGCTTGTGCGAATCTCAGCCCTGACGCTAGTGTCTACAGCCTCTCCGGGCGAAAGTGGTTCAAAAATTTTGAAATATTCGCTGATAAGCGCATTTAAGGCTTCTTTTGCGAATTCGGGGTGTGTTGCATCCATTAGTAGGTGTATATTCAATGATTTTTTGGCAAGAAGGGGTATTTTAATACCGGGTGATATCGTTAGGAGGTCGTTTTTCCTATCGATAAGGGCCTTTAGTGTTTTTAACGTGTCATCTCCAATAATGCCGTCAAATGATTTGAGTCCGGGAAGGACAAAAAACGTGACAACTGTATCGTTTCCTATTGGTTTAAAAAATGGTCCCGTTATACTGTGTGTGATTTTTATGTCACCCCCAGCAGATTGGACAATGAATGGTGTAGATAACGTTGTGGAACCGGCGGAATTTTTGGGGCTTATAAAGTTGTTATTAGCGCCGGTGTCTATGAGGAATTGTAGCTTAGCCCCATTTCTAGTCTCATATTCTATGTATGGTATACTAGAGAGGCGTCGGTCATAAAATTTGGTTCCCCATCGCTAACACAGGCTACTTCTTGTACGGGGGAACAATGTTCTACCCCTTGAGGTGGGTCCGATAATTCCTCAGCCTCGTTACCAGACTCTTGTTGGTAGTATTCATTGGAGGCGGGGTTCGAAAATGAAGTGGATTGTATATTGTAAAGCCTTTGTGCTTTACGGAAGGGATTCAGGTTGGAGTTAGCGCTCGGGCTTCGTTTGATGCCGCCGGCCTCTCCTTGACGCGAGTTGAAATTGGACCTATAGCTCTGACCTGATTGGTTCGGCTCATATTTAATAGCTGGTCTAGCTCCCTGAAATCTTGGTGGGCCCTGTATGCTTCCACTTGGAGCATAGTTGTGACCTGAACTCATCTGTGGCCTATAATTAATTTGATGTGTTTGAGGGAATCTCGGTGAATTGGGCTGTCTATAGCCTTGGTAACCTTGGTTAAAGGTTTGTTTAAATAAGGGCGCTCTAGGAGTAGGGTTCCTTGGTTCCATTCTCTGCAACTCCACACAAATGGAGTATGCTTCGTGGACGTCCGCAGGCTTACGTATTATTAAAAGCCTAGACGCGTCGCCACTTAGCCCTCTAATAAAGGCGTTGAGAGCCTTGTCCCTTTGCCCAGCAAGGAAAGCGTTTGTTATCTCCGTGGAGTAACCCATGCTTTTTATCCTATTCATGATTAGGGAGATATGGTTATTTACCTTAAGGTAGAAGTCCTCTAATTTCTGACTGCCCTGGGTCATTTGGGTTAGCTCATACTCCAACGTACCAACATCTCTTTTGTCGGCATAGTGTAGCGCTAGTACCCTTTTAACTTCGTCCCAGTCATCATCCTTTACGTTGTAGGCATTAAGCGCCATATCGGCGTTGCCTCTAATCTTCTGCCTAATTTGGACGAGAACTGACCTATACAAGGGTCTGTCCCGGATGACTTTATAGTCGTTAATAATCGATTGGGCCCTATTAACCCAAGAAACATACTTCTCGGAATCCCCCTCGAAAGTTAGAAGTTCTTTTACACAATCCGGCACTGCCGAAGACTCTTTGAGTTCGTACTCTGTACGAGGGCGCGTTAGTGGTAGCGGTATATTTGCTACTGGGTTACGCCGCTCGAGGTCGGTTTCGAGAACATTTACCCTAGCCCCCATTTTCTTAACATCCTCCTTCATGCCCACCATTTGTGTGGTTAAGGCCGCAATAGTGGAGTCAAGTCGGTTTAGTACCTCCTTCATTTCCTCCATTTTGAATCGTAAAAGGGTATTTTTTGTTGAAATTGGTTTAATGGGGAGTCTTAAGTTTTTCTTTTATCTCGGGTCGAAGTGGGATGGTTGGCAACAGATTTATTTCTTGGATTTAAATTGTTATCACAATTATGTTTAAATAGCTTTTTCAAATTTTTATTAGATAGTAAAATAAATTTTTATTTGTAAGAATTTAATTTCTAAATTATATTTTTTTTTTTTTTTTTTTTTTGATAAACTTATTTGTAGGAATTTGTTTTTTAACTGTATTTTCGATTTTTCTTTATTTTTATTAATAGGGAAATATGTGTATAAAATTGTTTCACTCACCCTTTTATCCTTTTTATTGGCCTCTTTGGCTTGTGTTTAATGGAATTGTTCAATGTTGTTTATTTAGACTCCTTCTTACAAGGTTATTATTCTGAAAGTAAATAAGAATTAGTTTTTCGTATTTTTGTTTATAAAAAAAAAAAAATTTTGGTCAGATTTCTTGGTGTGTGTGCGGTTTATTTTTTCCTTATTTTTTATTTGTGTGTTTTCTCTTATCTGGTAAGTGTGTTAATAGGCGCGATGGTCCGTATTTGTCCGTTTTGGCGTTTCGCCTACTAAGGTACGGTTGCCACACAATCCACTGGGCAGCTTTTTTGAATGCATTCCACATTCGTTAGCCTTTCCAGCAGATTGCCACACACAGTTTTTTAAAATATTGGTTTTTGATTATTATTATATTTTTTTATTATATTTTTTTATTTAAATATTTTTTCGCTCGCAAATTAATTGCCGCAGCGGTTATCTTGTTTTTTATTATGATTTATCGCAATTTTTTTACGCTCGCGAATAAGCTACCCATTGGGGTGGACTTATCGCCGCAGCGGACTATTGCCTTCTTTTTTGTTAATTCGGTTTTTTATTTGTGCCCGCGAATATGCCGCGCAACAGTGTGCGTGGACAAATCGCCGCGGCAGGTTCACCGATTTTTTTATTCACAATTTTTTTGCGCCCGTGGGGAGTGGCAGCTCTGAACGGCAGCACCCCCACCGCAGCGGATAACTGTGTAACTTTCACCAATATTTTAATATTTTCACTTCAATATTTTTTCTTCACACAAGTAACATTTTTCCTTTATTTAAATTTTACTTAACTTAGTTTTACACACACTACACCATATTCTGAATTTGTTCCCCTTTCCTTTTCTTTTTTTTCTTTTTTGGGGGGGTTTCTTCCACTTCCACAGGGAAGTGGAGACTGCTCGGGCGCCAGTTATGACCAGTCATGGTCAGAGGGAGAATAATTCCCCTTATATTACCTAAAAGATGTTATTTTCATGCTGATCCTTCCTGCTGATCCTTCGTCCTTCTTCCTTCGTCCTTCTTATTCCCTTTTTATTTAAAAACGATTTTACTTTAAAATAAAACTGTAATCGATTTCTTTCGTTACAAGCGGTTTTATTATTTAGAAATATTGTAGTGTTCAGATCGGGGGTACAAATAGAATTCATTCTAACCATTATATTTTTGTGGCTTGTTGGCTTGGGCAGCGCCGCGACGTCAGCAGACCGCTGGCAGAGCGGTTGCAGAAATATCCAAGCCGACACCAACGGTTTTGGGTGTCTGACCCGAAGTGTTTCTCCACTCCAGATGCTAACGCTGCACTTATGCCTGGGCTCGGCGAAGGGTAGGGGGAGCGGCGGCTCTAGCTGAGGCAGCTAGCCGACGCTCGGTGTTCTTCCGCTATTGCGCTATTGCCGATGCAATTCGATCGCTGACGTTCCGTCGCTGTCGCTGTCGTTCCGACGTTGTTGACATTCGGTCGCTGGGTCGCTGGTCGCTGGGTCGCTGGGTCGCTGGGTCGCTGTTGCTGCATCGCTGTCGTCGTTGGCGTTCGCTGGTTTCATAATTCGGCGGTGTTATTGCAGCCACTTTGAATTATAGCCACTTTAATATTGTTGCTGTTGATGACTGAGTAGGGTGAACGGAATGGGTTCCAGTTTGTGGGTAACCGAGAGGGGTGGATGGTGCGGTGTTCGGTGTCGTAGGGCTCAAGAGGGGTATAGGGAAGGGGGCAGTTGGCTGGTGTTAACTTTTATCTTAGCAGAACGGTCAAGCGTGGCCTTCGAAGTTAATGAAAAAGGCGAAGGCAGAATCATAAATAAAGGCAAAGGCAATGTAGCTGAGATTGAATTTAAAAATTTGTTTATCAAGTTGGAACCGTTGGATAATTGAATTAAAAAATTTGTTTATTAGTTCCATAAGTGGAACCGTTTCACGGGTTGCATAACTTGGACACATATTCATTTTCAACTCCTTGAACTTACCTGTAAACAACACGTGTGGAGAAGATATTGCAGTATCGGGGGCATTAGCAATCAAATATGCAAACTGTTCGATCGAAATAAATGGCATAAAGTATGATGGCCAAGTTATGGAACATAAAGAGGACCATATAGTACTTACCACTGCAATAAGTAAACAGATACTTATAAATAACACCAAGCAGGAGTTAAACCTAGAAGTTTTACATCTCGAAGATATGAGAAACCTCAAAAAAGTAGTGTACATAGGAAAAGTACAGGAAACACATTTTTCCGTAATATACGGTATGTTGGTCCTTCTAACGATAACAGTACTGTTAATATGGAGAATTAGAAAAAAAAAAACAATCTTCACCCCCAATGTGATGTGGCCATCGCTCCATTCTAGGCGGGGAGGAGTTACCATACCGGTACCATCGACTACGCCACCGCCTAAACCTCCCCGTGCTACCCTCTTTCAACTGGACAGTGACCGGCAGCTAGCCGTTCCTTGTCCCACATAAGAAATGCAACATCAGCACAAGGCACGAGGTTTTTGCTAAACGACACCCACTCAGTAGAGCTATAGAAAATACTTTGTTAGCATTTACTTACACACACATACATAATTGTAAAACACATAAAATTCTTTGGCGGAGGTTAGATTTGAATCTCAAGCCACAATAAAATTATTCCGTTTGGAACAACCAAAGCGAACACATCAACTGTTTATTTAAATCTTATCTGAATATTGGATGACTAACAGCAGCACTAACAATTACATACTATAACTCGTGCGTGTGTTGAAAAAATTAAATCGATCAATCGATATATGATCTACAAGATCGAGGAACTCACGCGCACGCGCGTGGTGAGCACTTGACACGAGCGCGGCTGTTTTTAAATTCCCGGCTTGTTTCAGAGAGTTAAAACTTACTCTGATATTTTCGAATGGGTAAATACCCACTCGGACATTACCGAGTGGGTACTACTACCCATACTACCCACGTCAACCGCCGGCCCTGACTCTAGCCGTTGCTAATAGTGTGTATTTGTTCTCACAATCGTTTTTCGTAGCAGCAGAAGCGGACGTTTTAGGTTCGGTATTTGGTTTTCCGTTACCTAAATGTAGCAATGTGTTGTGTTTTTTTTTACATTTTATGCATGTATATTTAGACATGCATTGCTTGGTCATGTGGTCTGCCTTAAGACAATTGACGCATAACCTTTTTCGCTGAACCCAGGTCGGCCTTTCAGCAGGAGTTGACTCCTTAAATTTCTCGCATTTGTATATGCTATGCCCTTTTTGAAAAAACAGGCATGCCAATGAACTTGTTGTTGCTGAAGCACTTTTTTTTTGTTTGTCTTTATGCATTTTTCCGCCGATGGCTTCGAGTGCGAGAAAACGTTGTTCTAGAAACCCAAGGAATTCCTTTATTGTTTGAATTTCCCTGGTATCTAAAATAGCTTTCTCATTCAGTGTGTGTGTAAGCCAATCTAGTTTTCTTGTCATATGGAACAAGAGGACTGTATCCCATGTATCAGTTTTTATTCCAATATTTTTCAAGGCTTGCAGGGATCCATTGACATTGTCATGCAGATTTTTTATTGACTGAGAATCATTCGTTACATTAGGGTGATCAAATAATTTTTCAAATATTGCAGTCGAAAGGAAACGTTCTTTAAGCAGGGTCCAGGCAGTATCATAATTAACTTCTGTTAATTCTAAATGCCTGACTAACCTTTCTGCTTCTCCAGAAAGATTAGCTTTAAGATACCACATTTTTTGTATTTTTGGTATCGCTGTTTCATGAACCATTTTATTAAAAATGTCATGAAATTGTTGCCATTTTAGATAGCTTCCATCAAATTTTGGAATGGAAACTTTTGGCAACTATATCGAAGAGATTGTAGAAACCGCTTGATTGGTGGCTACTGAAAAGGGTTCTGCATATGGATGACAGAATTGCAACATTGCTTCTTCCGCGGAGATAAATCGCTCCATACTATAGCCCACTTCTTCAGGTGTTATACATAACTTGTGGATTTCAAAATGAAGACTTTCAATTTGTTTCCATAAATTATCAATTACCGATTTATAGGTAAATTTATTTTCTGGAGATATACTTGTATGTTTCATGGTTCTTGACATCGATTCCAGAACCGCTGCTTGGTGTCTGATCAGCTTTTGTATGTGATCCAACTCTTCTGAAGATGTTTCTGTTGCCGGTAAATGTAGAATTTTTGCGTTAAATTCTTCGATAGCTTGATGAACAATCGTCTGTATTTGATTGTAATACTGTTTTTCAAAATAAACATGCGGATGTGGAGTGCCCTTTAATACTTCTAGGATACTATTATTTCCTTGGTCGAATTTTTTCCAATGCTCTTCAATTTGTCGTTTTCTGTCTTCAAAATACGACGCCTTTTCCTTTCGTTTGCTGGAATCCTTTTTAATGTTCCGTAGTAAAATTTGGATTTCTTCGCCAATTTGGCTTTGTATGGCAATCAAATTTTCAACCTCCATTTTGCCTTAACAATTGCCTGACCCGTTGGAAGATAATTGATTTGCTTATATAAGCTGGCTACGCTTCTACTCGCAACCGATTTATGGTCAAAGACAAGTAAGGATTTTCGGATTAGAAAAGAGAGCCAAAAATAGTTTAAAACCTTTTTATTTAAAAAGTATTTTTTATTTTATTTAATATGTGTGTTAAATAAATGTTTTTAGTTTTGGATGCAAATGCTTCCAGATATATTCAAGAGCCGTCTTGTTGACTACTTGAAGTTGTTGAGTTCCAAATCGGATTATATGGATGTTGTACGTTGGAAGAGTCGCCGGGTTGACTTCTTCTACTTTTAAATAGATGTGTTATTGGAGTCGCCAAGTTGACTTCCAATATTGTAGTAACAGATCGCCAAGTTGATAAGTTACTCCTTGAAAATTTCAAGTTGTTCGGGAATATGCTCCTTTGTTATGAATTTTGCTCAATATCTGGTTTATTGAGCAAGATTTTCACAACTTTAACTCTAGATGATTCGATCGCCAAGTTGAACGGGAATCTGTCTAGAAACGTAAGTGCAGAAATTAGTCGCCAAGTTGACTAGAATTTCATGCAATGGTCGGGGTCACCAAAATGTTTGTAGTTTTATTTTTATTATTTATAGGAATGGTTGCCCCTAGAACATACTCTAGTGACGATAGGTTGCTAAACCAACACTTAAATTGGTTTAACTCGGAGGGATCATGCGTATGAGGGCCAAAGACACAACGATGCTCACTCGTAGAACGCAGAGTAGTTGAATACACAAGTATTGCTTGAGAACTGATTTTATTAGGGCAAAAGGTCGGGCTTATATACACGTTTTCAGAGTCAAGGGGGCACCATAGCGAAGAAGTGGTATGGGGCTGTTAGTTAAAAATACATTGCATTACTTATGTTCTAAGATATACAAAGGTACAGAGTCATCATAATTGTCTCCCACTCGAGGAGTTAATACGCTAGGGTTAGTAAAAATAGAGAAGGTAGCTCAGGCAGAGCTGGCGCTGTCCGTGGGCGTCAAGTGGCTTAGCGACTCAAGTGGTACGCTATCAGTACTTATCGATCGCAACTCGATCTCCCTCTCACCAAGTCCTTCGTGGCCTGCCGGTCATTACTTCGTCGAAGGCCTCCATAGCCTCCTTCAGCTGAGCCTCCTTCATCTGAGCCCCGACGGCAGCTCCACGTCAAAAATCCTATCTTCGTCACAGCCTATCTGACTGGTGACACTGATCGCGATACCAAGAGTCCCACTTGGGACTGAAGAACGGCACCGGAGTCCCCCCTCCATCCCCCGCCGGCTGTTCCTTGGGGCCGCTACCCCCCACCACGGGAACGTGCGCTCATCTCGCTGTCTGGCCTAGAATAGGCCAGCGCCCGTTGACGAAACCTCGGTTTTCGTTTCCTGGTAACTCTATATACGTAACGGTCCACATATTCCAACGTTGTCTGAACTTCCAATTTATTTAAGTCAACTTTCCGTTATCAACTGTGTTGGTAGTGTTGGGAAATTTTAATTTACATGGAGTTACGGGGTCCTTGGTGGATGGATCAAATGTCGTACAACCTATAGCACAACCTGCATTTATTTGATGACTTGCTTGACATATCGTTATCTCAAGTAAACCAGGTTCGCGATCAACTAGGTCGCCTACTTGGCTTATGTTTTGTATAAAATCCTGAAGGTGTGTTTCGGACCAGGGTTACACCACTTACGCAACCTAAAGCTCCATATTACTGTATTATCGACACGGGTACCGTAATAGAGGAAAAATCAGATCTTAAACGGACGACTACATTGTTCTACCACAAGGCAGACTTCCTAAAGCTAAGTAATTTGGATTCTGGTTTTAATTGGTCTGATCGTTACTGATATAAAAATATGTTTGATAACCTATGTTATGTTTTTACACATCAATAAATTTATATTTTGATTCTTAAATTCAGTGGTATTATACGACAATCTCAAAATAAATGACACAGTAAAGAAATACAAAGTCCAGATTTTATAAGATATATAAAAATATCGGATTTCAATTTGTTTTTTATAGATATTTAAGTTAAGTTATTCATTAAACGAAGATCCACAACTACTAGCCTATTGGATATCACTTCATTTGTAATAAAGGGCTTTAAAAGTAGTTCTCAAACAGACTATTATATTGCGTGTATTAAAATGAATCTAACAACAATCGTGACATGATTAATTGACACACAAAACTGTTCAATGAGCAACGAAAAAAATAATGAGCGTAGAGGCTCAGTAAACCAAAGAAACGGCTTTTACTCTTACTTCTTAACCCAGGAGACCGAAGTGAAGTATTGTCGTAAAAGAGCGACCCTGTTGTACAGACCGTTTATAGCCAAAGGGCAAGGTCTAGCTCACCCTCTCTTCTCACTCCAACTCGAACGTCATGGAGTGTGCAGTTCAGACATACAATCGGTCCTAAATGTTTTTCAAGCATAGTGTTGTGAAAATCTTTCGGACTTAAATAGTGCTAAGTGTAAAGTAATGACATTTTTTAGAGTGAACCCACAATATGTCATATATTCGCTGGGTGGTTGTGCATTGAATAGAATCACGCATGTTGATAGCCTTGGCGGTCTTTTGGACCCAAAACATAAGTTTTCTGACCATATTATTTCCATGGTGAATAAGCCAGTGCTCGGATTCATCAAAAGGTGGTCAATAAATTCGGTGATCCCTATGTCACAAAGACTTTAATTATTTCACTATTCCGTCCAATCCTGGAGTACTGTTCACCAGTTTGGAATGCCCAGTATGGCGTACATATAGACCGGATACAGTCCGTTTAGAGTGCTGTATAATGACTATAATACACTATACTATGTTATTTCTACTACCGACTCTTTGCCAATCTTAAAAGCATTAATTGTATCTTACTTAGCAAAAAATTAGTATTAGTATGTGGTTTCGTATGTATTATAACTTATTCTGTCCGTTTCTATATTGTCCTTTTTCACTTCTCGCGATGTCTGTTTTTGAGCCTATTGGGGAATAGGGCTCCGCGGGTAACAAGCACTGGTTGGTGCCGTAAGGGCCACTTATTTCAATGTCCGATAATAAAAACCCTGGCGTCGACGAATGGCTCACCAACAACAAGCAGTGCTACAATTTCTACAACCGCAGCAAATCCAACAACATCGCGATGCCAACGACTCTAGTAGCTGCTGCAAATAAAATTAATTCTGAAAGCTCTTAAGCGATCCTGGCTACATAGACCGGAATGGATCGCATTGAGATCAGGCGTAAGCTTAGCCCACGAAATGATCCAGCGGACAACAAAACAAAAATAAATCGCTTCCAGAAGATCAATGAAGAACCAGAGATATCCAATAAAAACAGATTTCCTCTTTTGACGGAGGCTGAGGAAAAGAAACCTGCGCACCATACTTTAAAGAAACCCAAGCCCCATTCAATCTATGTCAGGAAGCAAAGCTCGAACAACCTGGTCAAAAAAATTGTAACGCTGTTAGAGAATGAGAACTTTTATGTTGTTTCGGTTACTAAAGGGAATCGAACCTGACGTTACCAGCACCGAAATAGCAAGTCCCCTGGAAAAAAAGGGTTTTGCAGCTAAGGGAAGGAAAATCCACTACAGAAAGCTTTCAGCAGGCCCCAGGACAGTTAAATAACAAAATAAAAGCAATGAAGTTTACCCTGCAACAAAGCATGATGGAACGACTATGCAAACACGTGTTCAAAACCAGAACATGGTGATGCAGTTGCTCGTGGCACAACAGTCTAAATAATCGATGCATATTCTACAAATATTAATGTGGTATAACATAATTCCTTAACGAAAATCATACAGTCGTTATGCTGCTGATAGAAACGTACCTCAAAAGCAAGTACATTTTTCAAATACGAGGTTATACATTTTACTGCACAGAGTATCCGGATCATCCGCACTCCGATCGAAACGATTACCCCGATCAGAGACTCTTCAGGATGCTGGGCCCCAAGCGGCGGAGACAGAGCTTAAACTTTTGATTAGTCCTGTAAGAAATCAAAAAAATCATAAGAAAACTAAAGCCAAAAAAGATTTCCGGTGCTGACTTACTAAACCCAAAAATGATAATCGAATTTTCAAACTGTGCTATTAAGTAAAAAAATGTATCATCATCATGATACCGAAGCACGGAAAACAGAACACAATTCCGTCATCGTAGAGAACAATAAGCCTACTGTCTTGTTTGTCTGCAAGCACACAATGTCATCCGGGCACACCAGTTTGTCTTCCGAAGAAACCATGGAACCATCGAGCAAGCTAACAGAAAAACATCAGAAATACGCTTAGCCTTCCAGCATTATTTGCTATATTCACAAACCTTTGACCGAGTCGTGGTCCCATGTCTAAAATCCAAATGCATTTGCATTTACATCCACAAACTCCTCCTTGCTGCAAAGCAGCAACATCGGATATCCCTACTATGAACGTCCACGTTTGCCGACGATACTGCGATCCTGAGTCGCTCCAGATGCCCAATCCGAGCAACAAGCCATCTCGCTGATCATATTGCTGTAGTGGAAAGGTGGCTATCTGACTGGCGTATGAAACTAAACGAGCTAAAATGTAAGACCCGTAACGCTTACTTACTTGAAGTAACGTACCTCAGCGTCCACCTCGACAGGCAACTAACCTGGCGTAGACACATCGAATGCAAGAAGTTGCACTTATAACTAAAAGCCTTCGGACTCCACTGGATTGTAAACGCTCGATAACCTCTCTGCCTGGAACACAAGATCCTGCTCTACAACTCAACTCTTAAACCCATCTGGACATATGCCTTCCAGGTGCGGGGCGCAAGCGCGAGGGCAGCAACAAAGACATCATACAAAAACAATGCAAGTACAATCAAAAATATTGAGAATTATCACTGGGGCACCATGGTATGTTCGCAACAATAACATCTACAGAGACCTTGGCATCCTTGCAGTAAAAGACGAAATTGAGAAAGATAATGTGACTTACAAAGAAAAGCTATCTGCGCACCCAAATTCTCTCGCTCGGGGATTGACTCGGGTTTCCAGCAGAATAGTGTTCAGGGCCGCCTAACTCTGTAACAGTCAATATGACTGTTAGTTTAATTGACGCAATCGAACGCTTGAGGAACATATTGGCATCAAAAGATGTTATACTTATGTACCCAGATTTAAAAAAGCCATTTGATTTAACCACCGACGCCTCGGCATGTGGCATCGAAGCAGTGCTGTTTCAACAAGGCAAGCCTTTCACAATGATATCTCGCACACTCAATACGCCACTAACGAAGGGTACTACTGTCCATCGTGTGGGCCCTAGGTAAATCGCAAAACTACCTTTACGGCTCCAGAGAGCTACATATATATCCTGATTATCAGCCACTTACTTTCGCAGTGTCAGAAAAGAACGCAAAGATCAATAAGTGGAAGGCGTTTATAGAAGAACATACCGCAAAAATTTATTGGAAATCTGGGAAAGAATATTTCGTGGGAGACGCCCTATCAAGGCAGAATATTAATGCACTTCAAAATAAACAGCAATCTGATGCCGTTACAATTCATAGTGAAATATCCCTGAACTACACAATCGAGACAACCGATAAACCCTTAAACTCCTTTAGAAATCAAATGATTCTAAAAAGGCAGGCTTTGATTTTCATAAAGGGCAATGCATTGCCTTGCGACCTCCCATCTCTGGCCACTATTCAGCTCTAATAAGTGGCATTATTTCCAGCGACTAAGTTCTGGCACCGCAATAATTTGGAGTCTGATATTACCAGAAAAAGCGGGAAGGTAGAAATAGTCAAAGCGGAACATAATCGTGCACATAGAGCAGCACAGATGACAAAATAAGCCAACGAAGAGTGTGCGAAGGCCAAAAACGATCGGTACCCAAAAAACAAGAACTTGGAAAAACGCCGATACCATCTTACCCCACCGAAAAAAATTGTTCCTAACCGTTATTGACAAATTTTCCCAATTAGCAAAGGTGGAACCATTAGCATCTAGAGCCATAATTGACATAACAACCCCTCTTCTTCAGTTAGTCAATTTATTCCTTAACATTAAAACTAATTTTTGCGATATCAAACTTTCATTCAATTCAGAAACAGTCACCCCACTATTAAAAGTGAATTTGACTTATACATTGTGAAGGTGGAGCGCCACAGCACCCTGGCAGAGATTGCTAGGTAGGTGCCTAAAAATCGACAAACAAATTAGTGACACAGTTCAAGCAATACTTCGCGCAACTATAGAATACAATAGCACCATCAATTCAGTCACAGGGCAAAGAACACTTGACTTAATTTTAAACACACCTAAACCAGTATTACACTTGATTAAGGAAAAGTTAACAAACCCACAACAATACCAGCCTTCAAAATGCAATCCAGATACGTAAAACAGAGTGTTTGATGTAGGCGATAAATTATATCTTAAACCGAATAAAAGAGTGGATAACAAATTATCCCTATTATATTCTGAAGAAAAAGTTCAGGCAGAACGTCTGTTCTTATTAAGGGGACGGTGGTCCACAAAGCCAACCTGAGATAGTTACACAAGACATACTACGCTCACACTCACCAAACTACAAGTACATCCCTTTATCGGAGAGCAACGTTTTTGTACGGGAACAGACTAATTTTATTAGACACTCTTCTCTTAAATAATTTAAAGCATGGTAGAAGACACAGAATGAATGTACCAAATATTCCCTTAGTCCCATATGCGGAAAATTCTCGATGTAGACATATATCATATTAAAAAACCTTTTGTCCGTTTTAACTATACACCACAGGATAGCCAGAAGTCTTGACTTTATAGGCACAGCATTAGATTTTGAAAAAATTAGAATAACTGATGCTCAATTGATAGGGTCAAATAATAGACAAGCAATATTTAATACAGTAACGTACAGTAAGGCAAATAAACCAACTCACCGAAACCATCAATAAAATTATTAAAGCAAAAAAAAAAGGAAGAACTTGTACGAAATGATTTTGGCAAAGAAATAGCATGTTACTCACAGAAATTCAAACCCCACAATTTTTGACCACAACGATTTAAAGTCTATTTTTACTGATCAGCTCACAGAAGTCCCTATAGTTAGTTTGATGGGTGTTTTAACTATTAAAGTATTTCAGTCCGATTCCATAAATCACATATTATTTTAATACCCTAAAGAAGAACATATGTAAAAAGATCATGGTTTTTCCCGTCGTACGCAACCACGCCGTTCTGCAACATCAAGTTACAAACAAGCAAAGATACTACAAACAACGACGCGACGTTCTGTAAGATAGGCACGCATGATACCTGCGCCCGCGGACTAAACTCAGGTGGGATAGCTGATTGCCGCATGCAGCCTACCACCAATTGCCGAAGCAGACAATGGGATTGATAATGATCTCAAATGCCAGCATTACCGATTTCCCCATGTTGGCACTAGATGAAAAATATTTAGTCACCTTCGAACGCACAGCCATTATAAACAACACAACATACCGGAACTACAACTCCATCATAAGCAAGACCCCTATTATCGTAGCATCGCCGATGCTTAATATCATGGACCATAACCAAGTTGCAAGCCTTACAATGCTGAAGCGGATGAAAGAGATCAAAATAAAAGTTATCCAAGAACTTTAGGGCAAGTAACACCAGGCAGAGTTTTCCAGTTGTGGTTAATCGTCAGCATATGCATCAGCCT
The DNA here is from genome assembly GCF_018152115.1 of Drosophila rhopaloa. Lineage (NCBI taxonomy): Eukaryota > Metazoa > Arthropoda > Insecta > Diptera > Drosophilidae > Drosophila > Drosophila rhopaloa. Next base: position 178,273 of record NW_025334991.1, read on the forward strand.
TACCTTTTGTAGGTTACTCGTCGCTCATTAGTACTATAGGCGCTGGCATACTTCGGTAAAAATAAAGCAGGCCATCAAGGAAATCTCCACGAGCGAGGACAGTCATGATCTTAAGGGGGAATAGTTAACAAGTTAAGAAACAGCCCTCGCGATTAATAAACACACTGTAGAGTTAGACTTGGGAATCGCATCAGGAGTGCAGACACAGCAGCGACATTGTTGTGGGCAGTTCCCTTAATATATTGGCTAGGTCTGCGTTTTCTATGGTACACTCAGCTTGATGGCTATGCTTTATCTTTTATTGTTTAATACAGCAAGAGCTAAAGGTTAGACTCAAATCTAGCTCAGGCAAACGCAGCGCCCAGCGGTGTCGGGGAAACAACTTAATCTCCCTAATTCTACAGTGAATCTTGGAAGCCGACGACAACTCGATCATCGCTTCCGCACAGGACGGAACATAAATATAATATAATATAATATTGTACACACTTTTACAGTTTGCTAAATAAAAACGGTAAGGTTGCGCGATTGTTTTAACTCCGATGTCAATATAAAACTGGCGGAAAAGCAAATCGGCTTGTAAGAACCTTATAAAATACATTTTTATCTCGCCACTGTAGAAATTTGTCGGCTGTTTTTGGGTGATGGATAGTATAGCCACGCGAATAAATTTAATAATTAGCGAATAGTTATTTTGCCCAAGTGGAAATATTTTTATTGCCATATACCTTTAAAGTCGTGAAACCCCGATTTCTAAAGAATACTGATATCAAGCAAGATTAGGAATAGGGTCCATCAAAAATATTTGATTTTTAAATAGTTAGCTCTACTAACCTATATTCATATAATACAATTACTGAACTGCTCGATCTGTTCACTTCGGCTTCAAAAGCTGTCAGAAAAAAAATCCTTTCAGCGATACAACCTTTTTGTACCGACTCAATACAGTCTTAGTGTTGATATTTGAGGACTTTATACAGAAGCTAAAATATCTTAAATAAGACGGACAAGGGAAGTAAACAACAATTTAGTTGTAAAAGGATTGTTATGGAACTGCATATTTATTCTTCCTGGGACGGCCGGTTAGCTCCGAAATCCTCAGGGCGGAGTAACCCCAATGTCCCTACAGCTCCCTAACATTAAACATCGATAACTACGCTGTCTCACATCCCAAAACTATCGATCCTCACTAACAATCAAAACAAACAAAACGTAAACAAAGCAAATAATTATGAGTGACGGGAAATATATAATGTTTTGGTGGCTTTCGTTGACCTAGCCAAGCACGCCCACCCAACCAAGGATGCCCCGGAGGATTCTGCAGAGGCATCACCCATGTTCAGTTGGTCAAAGTCACTCCTCGCGACTAAGACAGCTCCATCTCCCCCACAGCGACAACTCACTCGCACATTTCGGTCTTTATATACATTTAATAATCACCGTAAGTACTAATGTTTAAGATTATAATGCCTCCCATATTAATTAATTTATCTTTCCTCAGCCTTCACGACCAAATTTTTTTTTTTTTTTTTTTTGTAAATATATGCTTTATTTATTGAATCTTCTCTATATGAGACTAACAATAAGTATATCAAATCTTAAGAATATAACTTAACTTACAGTCATGTAGACTGAATTTAGACTAACGGGCCCTAATATTTATTGCTGGGCTGGTAGATCGTTACGATGCAGACGAGTTCTGTTCGAAACCCGTCTTAGGTTCCTTGCGAGATTATTTGGGTGCAGTGTAAGCTTGTTATGGTAGGCCGCTTTCTGCTTTGCTATTTCATCTTTGACCGGTGGTATGCCCAGATCCCTGTGGATGTTTTCGTTCCGAACATACCATGGTGCCCCAGTGATTGTTCGCAGGATTTTTGATTGTGAGCGCTGTATGATGTCAACGTTGCTGTTGCTCGCGTTCCCCCAGAGCTGGGAGCCGTAGGTCCAAATGGGCTTGAGGGTGGAGTTGTAGAGAAGAACTTTAAAGTCCAGACACAGGGGTGATCGAGAATTTATAATCCAGTGTAGGCTGCTAGCTTTAAGTCTGAGATGTACTTTCTTGCATTCAATGTGCCTCCGCCAGGTTAGGCGTCTGTCGAGGTGGACGCCGAGATATGTTACATCGCTGGCTTGGGGAATCTGCGTACCATTCAAAGTTAGCGGCGGGCACGATTGTCTGTTAAGGGTAAACGTTATATGTTTACACTTTTGTTCATTAATTTTGATTCGCCAGTCTGATAGCCACTTTTCAACTACCACCAAATGATCAGCCAGTTGAGCTGTTGCTCTAGTTGGGCATCTCGAGCGGCTCAGGATTGCGGTGTCGTCAGCAAATGTGGACGTAGTCAGCCTCTCGTTCGTAGGGATGTCTGCTGTGTATAGAATAAACAGGGTAGGGCCCAGGGCGCTACCTTGTGGGACTCCGGCTTCAATGTTATACTCGTTGGATGTCGTTGTATTGCATCTAACCTCAAAGACTCTGTGGTAGAGGTACGACTTAAGTAACTTATGAGTGTTTTCTGGCAGTAATGTTATGATTTTATGCATAAGGCCTTCAAGCCACACTCGGTCGAATGCCTGAGAGACGTCGAGGAATATCGCACTACAATATTCCCGATGTTCGAAGGCTGTACGAATTTCTGAAGTTATCCGGTTGACTTGCTCGATGGTTCCGTGGCTTTCACGAAACCCGAATTGATGTGCCGGGATTAAGTTTTGTTCTCTTAAATATGGTGTAATGCGCGTGAGCAGGCATTTTTCCAGTAATTTGGACAGGCACGATAGTAAGCTTATTGGCCTGTACGATGAGGGAATTGTGTGGTCTTTGCCAGGCTTCGGTATCATTATAACCACGGACTTTTTCCATTTTTTGGGGTAGTAGCCAAGTTTTGCGATCCCGTTAAATAGCTTGCATATAACATCCACTGCGCAGTTTGGAAGTTCAATTATCATTTTTGGGGTTATTAGGTCGGCCCCTGGAGCCTTTTTTCGGTTTTATTTGCTTCCTAATGACGTTAGCAATTTCAGGTGTTTGAAACAAAATCGGGTTAATTGCAATTTCAGAGCTAAACGGCGGTAGTTGAAGAGAGTTTGTGGCGGCGTTCGGCTGAAATACATTTCGTAGGTGTAAAGCAAATGTTTCGGCTCTGTCTTCGTCACTGCGGGCCCAAGTACCCGAGGAGTTTCTAATCGGAGTGACTGATTCTATCGGAGAGCTTAAATTTGGGTGAGCTCTCCACAAAGGATGCTTTGTATTGGTCGGCGACAGTTTCTCGATGTACCGGCGCTGCGCAAGCTCCTCTTCTTGCTTGAGGGTTTTGGTGAGTCTGCGGGTGGCATCATTATAGAGTTGCTTCGAATGGGGCGATCTGCAGGATTGCCAAACGCGTCGTAGACGTCGTTTTTCCCGAACCAGTTGTTCGATTTGCAGATTAGTTTTGTATTGGTTGCTACGCACGATTGTCTCTTCTGGTGTTGAGATTTTGGCTGCTGCCACGAGTACTGACTCCAGGGCATCAGCACAGAAGTCGATGTCGTTCTCTATGTTTAACTGTGGTGTTAGTTCAATGTGGGAACTTACGTACTTTTTGTACTTTAGCCAGTTAGTTCTAGTCGAGGTCAGCCTGAAGGGGTGCTCGATTACTTTCGGGCTTTGAAGGAGAGTTATTAAAACAGGCGAGTGGTCCGATGATAAGTCCGATAGCGATTTGGCGCTGACTAAATTTCTTGGGATGTTCTTGGTCACAGCGAAGTCAATTAAGTCCGGGAGTTTTCTGGGGTCAGCTGGCCAATATGTGGGGCTGCCAGGGGAGACATAGTCGAGTTTGTTGCTCAAATTTATGATTGCTTTATACAGTTGTCTTCCTTTGGGCGTCACTAGTCTTGATCCCCAGTGCGTGTGCTTGGCGTTGTAGTCTCCTCCTGCTATAAAGCGATCTCCGAGTGAATTGTAGAAGTCCAAGAATTGCTCTTCAGTTATTGTAAAACGCGGTGGGCAATAGACAGCGGCTATAGTGATACTGCCGTTGCCTGCTTGTAGTTTTATAGATGTAGCCTGCAAATAATTTGTTGCAAACCTCTGGTGAAAGTGGTGCTTAATGCGTTCCCTGATTAGGATTCCAGTTCCTCCGTGAGCCTTACCGTCCGGATGATCTGTGCAGTATGAAGTATAACCTCTTATTTGGAAGTTGTATTTACTTGTGAGATGCGTTTCTGCCAGCAGCATTACATCTATTTGGTTTTCATTGAGGAATTGAGTTATTTCAAGTTTGTGCCGTGAAACGCCATTGGCATTCCACATGGATATTCGAAGACAAGACATCGATTATTTAGATTGTTGGGATGTGAGCAAATTTATTAAAATGTTTTGATTTTGCATAAGGTTTGTCATTGTTGTTTTCATGAAGGACATAAATTCCATCATACCCTGTTGTAAAGTCAGCATCATGGTTTCCATGCTGTTTGGTATTTGTCCTATTGCTTGCTGAGGTGTTATTATATTTTGCTCAGAGCATTGAGCTTGTGGGAACCCCGTCTGATTGGCAAGTCCTGATTTTAGGGCACTGGCGTATGAAACTCCCCCATTTGTGTTGAGGGGCCCAAATGAAGATCTGGCTGCTTTCGCAAAGAAAACATTAGGTGTGGTTTGGGATTGCACGTACGCATTTCGTGCATTCTGGGAGCGTGCTTGTTTTGCTTGTTGAAACTGACTCTTTAGCTCTTTATAGACCGGGCAGCCTCTGTAGTTTGCGGTATGGTTATCTCCACAGTTAGCGCATTTCTTTGTCTTTGGGTCTTCTTTGCTTGCAGGGCAAGGTTCGGATTTGTGGAAGCCACCACAAGCTACGCAGACTGAACGAAGCCCGCAGTTGTTTCTGGTGTGTCCATACTCTTGGCAGTTTGTGCATTGTAGCGGGCCATTCCGCTTATGCGGTTCTTCAACAGTAATCCTTCTGTGCAACAGGTATTGCAGTTTATAGATCGGGTGCACTTCATTTTTCTTCAAGGCTCTGCTTTCAGGCTCCAGTTCGACCTTAAAGAGTGGTTGCGGCTTTTTATTTTTGTTGATAATATTAATAATATTTTTGGAGAAGAATCCTTTTTCTTTCAGTGCCTCTTTTACCTCATTGGTGGATACGTCGGGCTCTATGCCCTTTAGCACTACTTGCAAGCCCTTGCTACTCTTGAGCTGGTACGTGTAGTAGGGTTTCCTAGCCTCGTCTAGGTAATTTGTTACAGCTCTGAATTGATCTTCTGTTTTAGCTTGAAGCTTTGTTTCATGAATATTCCCTTTAACAAGGGGAGTAACATAAAAGTTGTCATTCCCGACCAGCGCAACAATTTTCTTTACTAGGGTATTTGAGTTCTGTTCCCTTATGTAAATTGGTGGGGGCTTTGGTTTCTTTTGAACAGCCTGTCCAGATTCGGATTGATTATTATCAATTTCCGACAATAGGGCGAATCTGTTGTTACTAGATGCCCCTGGTTGTTCGCTGCCTTTATTAGGGCAATTTTGTTTTGGTTTATTTCCAACCATTTTATTTTCTGGGCTTAGCTTCCGTTTGATTTGGATGTAACGGTCCATGCCAGTCTGTATAGCCGGACCCACTTGTTGTTGTTTGATATTGCCGATATTGGCACTCGTACTTACAAGATTATACTAAAAACCAAAGCAAAAAAAAAACTTTAGTAAAGCACGACTCTGTAAATTACTTACTTATTGTTCGAAAACTCGACCTGTTTTGGTTTACAGTTGATCTCCTTATATGTATTTTAAGTTTTTTTAGTGACTGGACACAAATGGTCCGTTAAAAAGATTCTTATTAGCCTATCAATTTAAAATATGCGACTTAATACTAATACGTTATTATAATTTTTCTTTCGCCTTCTGTAATAACACATCTTGATTAACTTTTGACCGGCTATGACCACACCTGATTTGCTCAAGAATGGAGCACCCGTTACCCGCATTTTTTGGGATCTTTAGAAATAATTAGTCAATACACGAAAACAAGGTCCATCCTTGTGTGGCGTGTTCAATAAACTATAAAAAAAAAAAAAAAAAAAATAATTTTTCTTTCGGTGCCTAAACTGGGATGCATATATACTCTTACCTTCTTATTCTAGTAGATCACTTTTAACTAATTTGCCTGTCCTAGCCAACCGTTGAACGATGCTTGGTGTTGTCTCCCTTTATAACCTTATTCACAATGGATTGATAGCCCTGACTTGGTAGGTCGGACTAACTTTTCTGTGACAAGTAGATTAAATAAATCCAAAGCATTCCTTCTCGGTTCTAAGTAAATGTTTATAAGACTCATTCAAATGTGTCACAAAACACCTGTACCACCACGAACCTCCCAAGTGCTGCCGCAGCTCCTTGACATTTGTCGAGGGTTTTAATTAAACTATCGTTAATACCTTTTCTGGGTATGTTTATATGCCTTGGTCTGTGTTGCGATTTCCCAAGAATTGTAGTTCCTTCTTGAAGAATTTACACTTATCCGCCCGCAGTCTCCTAAACACTTCTTTAAGGTTTTGCATATTCGCCTTCAGCGTCTGTCCAGTGACTAAACCATCATTCAGATAGGGGAGGGCATGCGGCATCGTTTCGGGTCTTACAACTTGTTCCAACGCCTGCTGGAATGAGACCGACGCAGAGTGCAGATCAAATGGCATCACCTTCCACTGAAGGTGGACTCAACAGGCATCTTCCAGTACATGACCTAAAAAGTCAAGGCAGCAGATGTTTTAAGCATCACTCAGTTTGACTGGAATACAATTTATCACCGGCATTGGGTACACGATCTGCACGGCTCTTGCATTTATTTGTTGGCATTGTATAGTCTCCATTTCCTAGTTTATTTTTCACCACGACCATTGGTGCGCTGTTTGGACTCCTTTATAGCTCCATGCACCCTTTTTTGAATATTTCGTCAACTTTGGCGTTGATCTTGCCCTGCAATTTTTATAGTACCGCTGTTTGATCAGCTGATCGTCTTTCATAGTGATCCTGTGTACTGCCACGTTAGTTGTGCCCTTTCGGTCTTCCAGTTCCTCCAACTCGGCCTTTCGAAAACTGTTGCTGTCTTCCTTTGGCATGCCAGCTTCGCCATTAATATTCGAGGAAGGAAGTAGCCATTAAAGCTGCCTTTTTCTTACACCTCAAACCTCAAACCTCATATTCTGTCCCATTTTAACAGAAAGCTCTCTTCTTTTGGATCTTCTTCGTATTAAGGGGGTCTTTTAGTCTAGAGGCTCGAATTTCGACCTTTTTTTAACAATTCAGAAAAAAAAAGCAATAGATATTTTTTCTATCCGTTTTTTTTATCATTTGTTTATTAAACTTAAAGGAGTACATAAAATAAATTTCAAAAAAAAAAAATTAGTTTTCATTGACTTATTCCTTCTTGAAGAAGAGGGAAAAAAAGAGGCCGTGTCCGCGTCGTTATGATATCTATGCTTGTAGTTATCTGAAAAATAAAAAAATGATAGATTCTTAATGAGCACGAATGTCGCTATGGCATGAGCCACCAAAAAAAAATATTTTTTTTTTTTTATGAAATAGCGGCTACTCAAAGAAAAAAGTCGATTTTTTTCACTAATTTTTCCACTTTGTCGAATTTTTAAAAATATTATAAATTTAAATTTTTATTTTTTGTTGTTTCATGCGATAGCGATATATTTAAAGAATATTCATGCCAAATTTCAAGTTTGAGTGGCGACCGCATCAAAAAAAGTAGTTTCGAGAAAAACGCGTTTAAAGTTCCAGTCGTTCGCTCAACCGGTCTAGTTGCCACATCACTAAATCGGCTATAACTTTGAAAATAATTTGAGTTTTGAAAAATCCTTTTAGGGAGATATTTGTGAATATAAAAACAAGAAAGAACGCTATAGTCGAGTGCCTCGACTATTAGATACCCGTTACTCAGCTAAACAATTGCAACTGTGTACAATGTAAGCACATACATATGTATATGCTTGCATACATGCACACATACGCCATTGTTTGACTCAGACCTCCAATTTGGCTAACTATATTTGATTTGCATAGTTCTTGGGATATAGTTCGGTATTGACAAATGAAAACCATCGACATTTCCTTTAATAGAAATCCTTATCGAGAATCAACGTTGACTCTGTTGAGCACCTTGGCCAGCTGTTTCAAAGTCATCCGTTAGATGGCGCCATGAAAGGCGGAAATGTAGGCGCTAGCCAGGCTTAAGCGTTTAATTGGTTAGAGTGGGCGTGGTAAACTTTTATTAGGCCAATCGATAGGTATTGACGAAACAAATACATATCAATTAAAATTTTCATCATAGCATCAAAACTGAGGCCACAGCTTGGCTTGTGGGCATCAGAGGGGGCGTGGCACCATTTTGAAATAAACTTGCGCTGCGTAGGAACTCCTAAAATCTACATGCAAAATGCCAATCTTCTAGCTTTTATAGTTTCCGAGATCTCAGCGTTCATACGGACAGACAGATGGACAGACAGACGGACATGGCTAGATCGACTCGGCTAGTGATCCTGAACAAGAATATATATACTTTATAGGGTCGGAAACGCTTCCTTCTACCTGTTACATACTTTTGCACGAATACAATACGGGTATAACTATCGAATTATGAAAAATAAAATTTTTCGATTTTCTCAAATTTCTAGACTAGAAGACCCCCTTAAGCCTATTTATTCGCCAGGGCCCGATGGTATTCCTGGGTGCGTGCTTAGGTATTGCGCTAAGGCCCTGTGTAAACCTCTTCACAAGTTGTTAACCTTATCTCTAGAAACCTCCCAATTCCCAAATATTTGGAAGGAATCATTTGTTATTCTTCTTTTCAAAAAAGGTAACAAGTTAGAAGCCAATAACTACAGAGGTATTTCTAAGTTGTCAGCTATTTCTTAGCTTTTTGAAAAAATTATTACTCCTCATTTGCAGCACCTTTGCAGATCAATTATTTCTCAGTGTCAACACGGATTTATTAAACGTAGATCCACAACCACAAACCTTCTAGAGCTCACTACATTTGTAATAAAAGGCTTCAATAGTAGTTTTCAAACAGACGTCATTTACACTCACTTTAGTAAAGCATTTGACTCTGTAAATCACTTACTTCTTATTCAAAAACTTGACCTTTTAGGTTTTCCAGTTGATCTGCTTAAATGGATTTCAAGTTATCTGAATGGCAGGTCACAAAGGGTCCTTTTTAAAAATTCAATTTCTGAAATTCTCCGTGTTACCTCCGGTGTCCCACAAGGAAGCCATCTGGGTCCGTTACTTTTTACATTATTTATTAACGATCTTCCCTCAATTATAAGCGTACTTATGTACGCTGATGATGTTAAGTTGTGCCTGCAGTATAAGGACATTTCCTGCCATTTAGACTTTCAATCCGATCTAGATAATTTTCAAAACTGGGGCCGAGATAATTTACTAAATTTAAACGGTTCCAAAGTGCAAGCTGATGACTTTTTATCGGGCCAATTCGATATACGCGACTTACACGTTAAGTGGCAGCTCTTTGGATAGAATAACTCTTGTAAACGATCTTGGCGTTCTCTTGGACCCTAAACTAAAATTTTCTAATCACATTTCGTCCATGGTTAATAAAGCCAGAGGAGTGCTTGGATTTATTAAAAGGTGGTCAAAAGAATTCGAAGATCCTTATTTGACTAAAACTTTATTTATTTCGCTTGTCCGTCCGATTCTGGAGTATGGGTCTCCCGTCTGGAGTCCACAATACGGAATACATATTGGTCGTATTGAATCTGTACAGAAAAACTTCCTTCTTTTTGCTTTACGGCGCCTAAACTGGGATGCAAATCTTATCTTACTTTCTTATTCTAGTAGACTTCTTTTGATTAATTTACCATCCCTAGCCAACCGTAGAACGATGCTTGGTACTATCTTTATTTATAACCTTATACATGGTGATATTGACTGCCCTGACTTGTTAAGTCGGCTAAACTTTTCTAACTTAACTTAAACTTTTCCCCTAATTTTAAATCATTGTAGATCTAACTATGCCTTGCATGAGAATTTCAGAGTATTATGTTCTGACTATACACGGCTGCGCCCCTCGGTCGGTTGGGCGGGTAAGTGGGCCGTGGGACTCCGCGCGAAAAGTCCGAAAAAAAAGTCTGTTCCCCCTTATCGCCCAGCCACCTTGATGACCAGAATCCTTAAGTTCGATTTAACCCTGACCTAGCACCGTTGTAGCCTTGTAGACTCGTCGTCGTTCGCGGTCTCGACTTTTCGATCTCGGAACTTTGGCATTTTGAACTTCGCCTGCTTACTGGTTCCACGTCCTATTTGCAGCCTCTTTCCCCAAACAGCAAACGATATCCACTGTGGAAAGCTAAATCAGGTATATGTCCACCAATCTAAAGTGAGTCGCCATTTCACACACAAACAGGAGAATGGGCTCGCAGCAATGAAGAGAGGGCAAATGTATTTGACGCACATCTAGAAAACGTTTTCAAACCACTCCCACCAACAAATAGCTTTGTGCTCCCAACAAACATCTTTCCAGAGGCTACCCTGCCTATTATATTCCAATCAAGAGAAGCGATAAAAATGATAAGGGCTAAAGAAAAAATAAAGCGTCAGGACACGATTTAATGTCCCCTAAAATGATTATAGAATTGCCGAACTGTGCAGTAAATCTTCTCACCACAATATTCAACAGCATGATGAAATTGGGCTTTTATCCACAACAATGGAAATCATCATCACTATGATCCACAAAGCGGGAAAGGACAAGTCCCAGCCTTCATCATATAGGCCTATCAGTCTCCTGCCGTGCATATCAACGATATTTGAAAAGCTGCTCCTAAATCGTATAAAGCAACACCTACAGTCCCTAATGCCTTTCCAAACCACCAATTTGGTTTTCGCGAGAAACACGGAACCATTAAACAAGTAAGCCGAATAACCTCCGAGTTACGAAATACATTTAAAAATCGAGAGTATTGATCCGCAGTCTTTCTGGATGTCGCACAGGCCTTCGACCGCGTTTGGCTGGACGGCTTAATTTATAAAATTAAAACCTTGCTTCCACAGAACACCCATAAAATACTGGAGTCATATCTTGAGCATAGACGTTTCGACGTGCGATGTAAAGATTTCCTCTCCGAATACCATCCAATTAAAGTTGGAGTACCTCAAGGTAGCGTGTTTGGACCAACACTGTATATAATTTACACAACAACCTCAACATTTGCTGATGATACTGCCATTCTAAGTCGATCTAAGTGTCCCATAAGAGCAACGCAACAGTTATCAGCTCATATCAGGCTTCTAGAGAAGTGGCTAGCAGATTGACTAATAAAGGTTAACGAGCAAAAGAGTAAACACGTCACCTTTACCCTAAACAGACAAACTTGCGTCCCACTATATCTGAACAACATTCATATTCCACAAACAACTAAAGTAACATATCTTGGAGTCCACCGTGATAGAAGGCTTAATTGGCGAAGGCACATCGAAGCTAAAAGAACACAACTTAAATTAATAGCAAGAAGCCTATATTGGTTAATAAATGCACGTTCTCCGATAAAATTGGACTCCTGTACAATGCAGTTCTCAAGCCAATTTGGAAATATGGCTCCGAGTTATGGGGAAACTCATGCGTTAGCAACCTAGAAGTAATACAGCGAGCTCAATCAAAGATACTGAGAACTATAACTAATGCACCGTGGTACATACGGAATGAACACATTCACTGATATTTAAATGTGGGATCTGTTAAAGACGAAATCGACAATGTAAAAGCAAAGTATACGATCACGCTACAGGCTCATCCAAATAGGCTTGCGCGATCTTCAACCTGGAACTCTAGCCATTGACGACTCAGGCAAAGAGATCTCCCCACCCAGCAACAATGGATATGGCCGTTCTCCTAAAAAAACTTAATTTTAACTAATTAAATGTATGTAGGCTAAGATTTGAATACTTGTCGTTAGTCTCGAAGAGAAAAGCTTCGATAAATAAAAATACCGTAATTACAAAAAAAAATGTAATATTAAGCCATGAAGTATTTAAATTAATATAATTAAATTAACAGTATAAAGGTCAGAATGCAGGGTAGCTCGTCATTTAAGGTCAGCTTATCGTCAGCGCGCCAAACCAAAAATTTAACAGCAATAACAACGTTGCTAACTGCGCACAAGCGAAAGCGAAAAAAAAAAGAATTGACCGCTGTTTGTCTACGAGGGCTTATGTATTGGTTATGTATAGCGGCTGGGATGAATTTCCCAACTATTAATTTTCGAGTTTCAACCTAATGAAAAAACTTGGGCGACAGTGATTGCAAAAATATTCGTAAGAAAACACAAGAAAATGAAAAAAAAAGCAAAGGCGGTTCAAATAGGTTATGTAATGTGAATGTAAGTTATATGACACATTACTTAGGGGCCCTTGCCCAATTTATAAACAACTGACCGACTCCGAGATAAACCGGTGGTCAGCTATTTCTTTAAACTACACCTCCAATCGATTCCCACACAGATCAGTTTTACACTCTCCGGTTCAAACGGATTCTGTACATCGAAGCCAATACTGTAAACACCAGAGACCTAAAAAGGAAGCCCAAAAGTCCGATAACGTAAACATCAATTTCCGGCACAATTTCAATTCTGCATAATTTCAATTTCAAATTTAATTGACAAATTTAATCAACCCCAAAATTTTCCGACTCTCTTGTATCATTCTCTTAATCAGATTTTTGGGATAAATCTCCTGAGCCGAGGTTTGATTATTAATCATTAAGCTCGAAGCCCGTGAGTCACCAAGTGTAAAGTAGTGAGCAGTGAAAAATATATAGTAATAGTGAATAATAAAATAAATAAAATTTTTTTATACTTTTCCAGAAGGTATTATAATTTTAGTCAAAAGTTTGCATCGCAGTGAAGGAGACATTTCCGACTTTATAAAGTATATATATTCTTGATCAGCATCACAAGGAGAGTCGATTTAGCCATTCCCGTCTCTGCGTCCGTCCGTTTCTACGCAAACTAGTCCCTCAGTTTTAAAGCAACATATGTTCTTGAAACTTTCCCAAGAGTTGTATTTCTATTGCAGGTAGTATATAAGTCGGAACGAGCCGGATCGGGCGACTATATTATATAGCTCCTATAGGAACAATCGGAAATAAAGTTCATTTTACATAATTAATTATCAAAATAAAAACTATAATCAGAATAAATGGAACTAAAGGAATTGATAAGCATAACACTCAACAGGAACAACCTGAAATTAAAAGAGTACCAACAGGAACTGTTAAAAAAACGGCTAACAAAACAATGAGGTTGAACCACATTGAAGATCATTTTTTAGGGCAAACTCAGGAGTAGGCTTACCCTACTTGATAAGAAATGATAATAAAATAAATAAAAAATTAAAAATATTAATTGATACCGGGGCAACCTCTTGTTACATTAAAACAGGAATTTATAAAAATAAAAATAAACTACCTATATTTAAAAGAGTATCCACAGTGAATGAATACTCAATAATTAAGAATTATAATATACTCGTATATATATATATATTTTTTTTTTTCGCGCGGAGTCCCACGGTCCACTTACCCGCCCAACGGACCAAGAGGCGCAGCCGTGTATCGGAAGATAGAAGATAGACGCGAGATAAGAAAATATAGGTAAAAGTCCGGGGAAAAAATAATAGTAACATCAATTTTGTGCCAATGAAGCTAGTATTAATCGGTTTAGGAGCGGCTGAGAGTGAAGAAAGGCTCATGCAAGGCATAGTTAGATCTACAATGATTTAATTTTAGGGGATTATAATTTCTAGTTAATCAACTTGGCAGAGAAAATTTTAGCCGACTTACCAAGTCGGGGCAGTCAATACCACCCTTGTGGGACACCGGAGGTAACACGGAGAATTTCAGAAATTGAATTTTTAAAAAGGACCCTTTGTGACCTGCCATTCAGATATCTTGAAATCCAGTTAAGCAGATCAACTGGAAAACCTAACAGGTCAAGTTTTTGAATAAGAAGTAAGTGATTTACAGAGTCAAATGCTTTACTAAAGTGAGTGTAAATGACGTCTGTTTGAAAACAAATGTAGTGAGCTCTAGAAGGTTTGTGATTGTTGATCTGCGTTTAATAAATCCGTGTTGACACGGAGAAATGATTAGTAGCCTTGGTTAAAAGTTTGTTTGAATAAGGGCGCAATTGGTGTAGGGTTCTCGGCTCCATTCTTTGCAACTCTACACAAATAGAGTAAGCTTCGTAGACGCGTCGCCACTCTAATTAAGGCGTCGAGAGCCTTGTCCCTTTGTCCAGCAAGAAAAGCGTTTGTTATCTCCGTAGAGTATTATTTGGTTACCACTCCACAAGAATGTGGAGACTGCTCGGGCGTCAGTTATGACCAGTCATGGTCATCACGGTCATGGTTTCCCGATATAACCTAAATAAGACAGATTTCAGGTTAGTTCTTCCTTCGTCCTTCTTGACTTGGTTTTATTACAACGAGTTTACTTTTAAAATAAAACAGTAATCGAATTGATTCGTTACAATTGGTTTTATTAAATATGCGTACCGCTGACAGAGCGGTCGCAGAAATATCCAAGCCGACACCAACGGTTTTGGGTTTCTGACCTAATGTGTTTCTACAGTCCAGATGCTAACGCTGCACTTCTGCCTGGGCTCAGCGAAGGGTAGAAGGAGCGGCGGCTATAGCTGAGGCATCTAGTCGACGGTCAGTGCTCTTCCGTTATTGCGCTGCTGCCGATGCAATTCGACCGCTGACGTTCCGTCGCTGTCGTTCTGACGTCGTTGACGTTCGGTCGCTGCGCCGCCGTCACTGCATCACTGTCGTCATTGGCGTTCGCTCGCTAAGTCGCCGTCGCTGCATTGCTGTTGCTGGTCTCATAACTTAGCGGCGTTATTGCAGCCACTTGGAATTATAGCCACTTGAATATTGTTGCCGTTGTCTGACTGAGTGGTGTGAAGGGAATGGGTTCCAGATTTACCGTGCTTAATGCTCAGTTTTGTAATAGTTACTTAAACCGTTGTAAGGTCCAGTTCTCTCAAGACCCGAAACAGTTTTATAACTTCGTTAACACCAAGTGTAAATCTAATTCATATCCTTCCTCGCAGTCGTTCGAAAACATGACGGCAACCACAGATCAGGCAATAGCCGATTTATTTGCCCTATTTTTTCAACCGATTTTTCATCACAGCCTTATTCTTACACCATATCCAAGTCAAAACTCATATTCTGTCCCACTTTAACAGAAAGCTCTCTTCTTTTGGATCTTCTTCGTATTAAGCCTGTTTATTCGCCAGGGCCCGATGGTATTCCAGGGTGCGTGGTATACTATTTTTGAAATAGATGGGTTAGACTCAGATTTACTTGTTGGTTATAACCTATTGAAATCTGAGTTGTAATTGATACAGCAAAAGGGGTAAAAAAGTATAATGGAAAGGAGGAAAAATTAAATTATGATAACGATAATATTTTCCACCAATATTCTTTGACAGATTAAAACACTATTCTTCCGTTAAAAGAATTTACAATAAAAAAATACATTGATGAAAAGCCTCAAATCAGATCCGAATCTGAAGAGAGAAATCAAAGTATGTTTAGTTTGGGATATACAAATCCCGATCACGCCGTCGTTGAACTATCCGACGAAAATTAAAGTTTGGAATATACAAATCCAAAACCCGCCGTCGTTGAAGTATCCGACAACCGAAAAATTAACGGGCTGAAGTTATTGGAGCTGATAAACGCAGATGTGTGTGGACCTTTTCCGACACAGTCTCTGGGAGGTTCCAGATATTTTCTGAACTTCATTGACGACGAATCCAGAAGGATTCTTGTGTATTTTCTGCGTGGGAAGGACGAGGTGCTGACAAAGTTAATCGAGTTTAAGAATCTGGTTGAACGGCAGACAGGCAAAAAGCTGAACTGCCTGCGGAGCGATAATGGTGGAAAATTCGTCAATAAGGAGTTCGACGAATGTCTCAGGTACCACGGAATTGCAAGGCAACTCACAATAGCGTATACACCCCAGAAAAATGGAAAAAAGGGCTAATAGGACGCTGGTCCAGGCGGGTCAGGGAGATGTTTTATGGATAGAGGCAGTCAACACTTCGGTTTATTTGAGAAACCCATCCTCTACCAGCGCGGTGTAAAACATCTAAAAGTATTTGGATCTCTTGCACTCGATATGAACAAAGGCCCAAGGAAGGGTAGCAAATTTCAATCTAAGGGCAAGATGTACACCATGGTTGGGTACTCGGTAGCAGCCAAAGGTTATACGACCCAGTATCTCGACAAGTGGTTGAGAAACACGATGTTTTGTTTAATGAACATCATGACGTGTCATCCAAAGGTGAAGCTGTGTTGATCGATGTGGTGTAATACGAGGAATCCCCCCACCCAGATAAACCCGAGGCTGCAGGAAGCGTTCCTGACTAATCTATCGACAACGGCAGCTCCGTTGAGAGCTAAGATCAGTACCAAAGTGCCGAGGATAAGGATGTGGAGGTGAAAGAGGAGCCACCCAGAGGACCTGGTCGCCCCAAGATCATCCGGACGGGAAAGCCTGGTCGTCCCAAGACGCAGTACAACATCTTAAGTACTCTTGTTTCGGAAAATGTTCCGATTCCATTAACTTTTAAAGAGACATTAAGTTGTACGCATGCACCAGAGTCGAGCGAGGCCATAACTAGGTTGGTTGCCAATCAGACGTGGTAGATTAACAATTTACCGAAGGATCAGCAAGCAAGCGGATGCAAGTGGGTGTTCAACGTAAAGAGCGACAAGGATGGTCGAATACATCGTTTAAAGGCTCGTTTGGTGACAAAGGGATGCTCCCAGCAGTTTGGCGTTAACTATATGGAAACGTTTTCGCCGAAATGCTGACTGGAAAGTGTGCGTTTTATGATAGCACTAGCAGCGAAGCTCAAGCTATATCTTCACCAAATGGATGCATGCACCGCGTACCTCAACAGCGAACACCGCGAGACTGTCTACATAAAGCAGCCTGAAGGCTATCTAAACGAGAAGAATCCTGAGAAGGGGCTGTGATCAATGCAAAAGGGTTGATCCAACTGTTTATCAGTCTGTAATGGGAGATGTATTGTGGCTAGCACTTATGACAATACGAGACATCCTGCATTCCCTTTCAAAGTTGTCTCAGCGGAATCAAAACACTCATGCTGAACACATGACTGGCATAAGACATGTCTTTAGATATCTCTCCTCGACTGTTGGCATGAAATTACACTACTGGCAATGTGGTCAACAGTTCTGTGAATATGTGTATACACATTGGGCAGGCGACTAGCTAGACAGGAAGTCCTACACTGGATACATCTACAGTCAGCACAAAATTTATTTGGACATTCTCTATTATCAAGTTTAAAAACTTATTTGCGGAACTTTCCCGTGGGCATTCTCAGACTCGAACTCTGCGGATCAGCTCTTGTCGACTGACCTGAGCAAGGGGCGTTTCGTTCGGAATGTGAGGATAATCACATTTAAGCTCTCGGTGCGATCTGAGTCGCCAACGAGTTGGTCGTCGCTGCAAATGAACGACCGAGAAAAAAAACCCAAGTCGAATGCTGCCAAAGGAGGAGCTATTCATTACCCGTAGCTATTTAAATAATATTTATAATTAAATAATAATTATAATTATAAATTAATAATTTGTATAACTAAATAATAATTATAATTATATATAATTATTTTCGAACGGAGCCTGAACGGTGAAATTAAACCTTGGCTTTGATTCGGAAGAAATGTTCACTGGGTTATGCCGTCGGAAGCGCAGTGCACGCGTGAGGGACCTGGAAGAAAGAGAGAATGGAAAAACAGCAACAATAACAACACGGCCGCTGCAATGGTTAATGCGGCACTTTGGGAAAAAAAATAATCGCGGTTGCGCCCGTGTGGATTTGAATTTATTTTTTTTTTTTTAATGTTGCTATTTTGTCTTGCTTTAGTTTCCTTTGGCTTGGTAGAGGCAGAAAATATATAAATGTGGGATGAGCATGCACAATATGTATGTGTGAGCGTATGTGTTGGATGCTGCTCTTTGTCATACAGTGCAAACCCGATAAGTGGACTGTAGTTGTGATGGCATACAAAACATTTATGGAGGCAGAAAATATATTTATGTAGATATGGGCATGCATGCATTTATTGATATATGTGTGTATGTGTAAGTGTATCGGTACAGTAGAGCGTCGAGGAGTGGACTGTATTTGAAGTGACGGAACAGAGAAAATTATGTAGACAAAAAAAAAAAAATATCGCTACAGCTGCGGATTGTTCGGCGAAAGGGAAATTCCCGAAATTAGTTCACACCGAGTGGCTGATATTAGTTAGGTCTTTTTATTTTCCACCGCACAATTCACCTTTTGTCGTATTTCTTTTTTTTTTGGGGGGGCGAATTGCCCATTTTTTTTTTTTTTTTTTAAACATTTGCATTTTATTTATTGGATCTTCTCTGAATTGAGACTAACAATAAGTATATAGAATCTTAAATTAAAAAGCTATCTGACAGTCAAGGTGACTGGCGCGAAAATTTAGGGGCTCTAATAACTATTGCTGAGCTGGAAGGTCATTGCGTTGCAATCGGGTCCGGATGGAAGCCCTGGCTAGGCCTCTGGCGAGCTGGTTTGGATGAGAAGTTAGCTTGGTGTGGTAGGACGCTTTTGTTTTGATATTTCATCTTTTACGGGTAGAATGCCAAGATCTCTGTGGATGTTGTCGTTCCGAACATACCAAGGTGCCCCAGTGATAGTTCTCAGGATTTTTGATTGTGCTCGCTGAATAATGTCGATGTTGCTGCTGCTCGCGTTTCCCCACAATTGGGAGCCGTAGGTCCAGACTGGCTTAAGCGTTGAATTGTAGAGCAGGACCTTGAAGTCCAGGCAAAGGGGGGAGCGCGTTTAAAAGCCAATGGAGACTGTTTGATTTTAGTTTTAGGTGAATTTTCTTAGCTTCGATATGTCTCCGCCATGTAAGTCTCCTGTCTAGGTGGATGCCAAGGTACGTTACATCGTCAGCTTGTGGAAGTGGCGTGTTATTCAGGGTTAGCGGGGGACACGTTTGTCTGTTAAGAGTAAACGTTATGTGTTTACACTTTTGCGCATTTATTTTTATACGCCAGTCTGATAACCACCTCTCCACTACAACGAGATGATCAGCTAGTAGTGCTGTTGCCTGAGTTGGGCATTTGGACCGACTTATGATCGCGGTATCGTCTGCGAATGTAGAAGTAGTTAGCCGCTCGTTCGTGGGAATATCTGCGGTGTAGAGGAGAAATAGAGTTGGACCAAGGGCGCTACCTTGGGGAACTCCAGCCTCTATAGCGTAGTCATCGGATGTTGTGGTGTTGCATCTCACGGCGAAGGCTCTGTTGTAAAGGTACGATTCCAGTATCCTGTGAGTGTTTCCTGGCAGGATCGTTCTGATTTTATGGATAAGGCCATCAAGCCAGACTCGGTCGAAAGCCTGTGCAACGTCAAGGAATACCGCACTGCAGTATTCCCGAAGCTCGAATGCAGTCCTTATTTCTGTTGTTAATCTGTTGACTTGCTCTATTGTTCCATGGCTTTCTCGAAAGCCAAATTGATGTGCTGGAATAACGTTGTGCTCTTTCAGATATGGAATGATGCGCGTCAGAAGGCATTTTTCGAGCAGTTTTGACAGACACGAGAGTAAACTTATCGGTCTATACGAAGCTGGTATTGTGTGATCTTTCCCTGGCTTTGGGATCATTATGATTACCGATTTTTTCCATTTTTTTGGGAAATAGCCAAGTCGTGTAATCCCGTTGAAGAGTTTACAAATAACCTCAACTGCACAGTTTGGAAGTTCGATTAACATTTTGGGAGTTATTTGATCACCGCCTGGGGCCTTTTTTGGTTTCAATTGCTCGCTGATTACTTTTGCAATTTCATTTGGTTGAAACAGAATTGGCTCCGTCTCAGATTCAATTCGAATTGACGGCGACGGTAGTGCGAATGAATTAGTTGCAGGGTTTGGCTGAAAAACATTTCGAAGGTGTAAAGCAAATGTACAAGCTCTGTCTTTGTCGCTTCTGGCCCAGCTGCCTGAAGAGTCTCTTATGGGGATTACTGTTTCGGCCGGCGCACTTAGTTTTGGGTGGGCCCTCCACAAGGGATGCTTAGTGCTGGTGGGTGAAAGTTTCTCAATGTACTGGCGTTGTGCTTTTTCTTCTTCTTGCCTTAGAGCCCTGGTAAGTCTGCGACCAGCTTCTTTAAGACTTTGTTTTGAGGATGGCGATCTGCTGGTTTGCCAAGTACGTCTCAAACGTCTTTTCTCCAAAACAAGCTGTTCGATTTCATGGTTAGTTTTGTGTTGGTGTGTGTGCCCATCCCTCCCTTGCGGTGTTGAGACTTTGGCTGCTGCGACGAGTACAGACTCCAGGGCATCGGCGTAGCAGTCGATGTCCTCCTTGATGTTGAGCTGTGGAGTTAGTTCAATGTGGGAACTTACGTACTTTTGAACTTCAGCCAATTGGTTCGATGCGACGTCAGCCTGCGAGGGTGCTCGATTAATTCCGGGCTTTGAAGAAGAGTTATTAGCACTGGTGAGTGGTCCGATGATAGATCCAAAAGCGATTTTGCAGATATTAGATTGCGAGAGATGTTTTTTGTCACAGCAAAATCAATTAAATCAGGTAGTTTTCTAGGATCTGTAGGCCAGTATGTAGGGCTGCCTGGTGAAACGTAGTCCAGTTTGTTGCATGTTTTAATGAGTGCATTATATAGTTGCCTTCCTTTGGGGGTCACAAGGCGGGATCCCCAGTGCGTGTGCTTGGCGTTGTAATCTCCTGCTGCTATGAATCGCTCTCCAAGTGAATTGTAGAAGTCCATGAATTGGTCTTCGGAGACTGTAAAGCGGGGTGGGCAGTAGACAGCGGCAATGGCAAGGTTGCAGTTGCCCAACTGTAATTTTATCGATGTAGCTTGCAGATAATTTTTAGCAAACCGTTGGTGAAAGTGGTGTTTGACGCGGTCTCTTATTAAGATTCCAGTGCCGCCATGCGCTTTACCATCTGGATGATCTGTGCCATAGAACGTGTATCCCCGTATTTGAAAGTTATATTTGCTGGTGAGATGCGTTTCTGCCAGCAACATAACGTCGATGTGGTTTTCGTTCAGAAATTGAGTTATTTCAGGTTTATGCCGTGAAACACCGTTGGCGTTCCACAGAGTTATTCGAAGGCTAGGCATGGTTTATTTGGACTGCTGAGCTGCAAGCATTTGTAGTAAGATATTTTGGTTTTGCATAAGGGTTTGCATAGTGGTTTTCATGAAGGACATAAATTCCATCATATTTTGTTGCAAAGTAATCATCATAGATTCCATGTTACTTTGTGGCTGTCCCATGGCCTGCTGGATGTTATCAACTTTCGGCTCTATGTGAGCTGTGCCTGATCTTAGAGCACTGGCGTAAGAAATTCCGTTGGTGGTAATTGAAGGGCCAAATGATGATCTGGCTGCTTTTGCGAAGAAAACTTCCGGTGTCGTTTGTGATCTCATGTAAGTGTTTTGTGTGTTCAGGGAGCGTGCCGTTGTTGCTCGTTGCATCCGACTTTTCATCGCCTTGTAGACTGGACAGCCTCTGTAGTTAGCTGTGTGGTTTCCTTGGCAGTTTACACACTTTTTAGTGAGAGAGTCTTCCTTGTTGGCAGGGCAGGGTTCGGAGCCGTGGCAGTTTCCACAAGCTACACATACTGACCTGAGGGTGCAGTAAGCCCTGGTATGACCGTATTCCTGGCAGTTTGTGCATTGCACTGGTCCGGTCCGTTTGTGCGGCTCTTCCACTGTGATCCTACGGTGCAGAAGGTACTGCAACTTGTAGATCGGGTGCACTGCGTTTTTTTTCAAAGTTCTGCTGTCTGGCTCCAGCTCGACCTTGAAGAGTGGTTGCGGCTTCTTGTTTTTGTTCATAATGTTTATAACATTTTTTGCGCAAAAACCGTTTTCTTTTAAGGCCTCTGTAATTTCGCAGGGGGTCACATCGGGTTCTATTCCCTTAAGCACAACTTGCAAACCTTTGCAACTTTTCAGCTGGTACGTGTAGTAATTCTTTTTGGCATCGTTTAAGTACTTCGACACTGCTCGGAAATCGTCTTCGGTTTTGGTTTGGAGTTTAGTTTCGCTTATATTCCCTTTCATAAGCGGAATAACATGAAAGTTATCTTTTCCGACAAGCTCAACTATTTTGTTGACTAAGCATTCGAGATCTTCTCCCGAATAAAAATAGGTGGGGGCTTTAGTTTCCTTGGGGCTAATTGTTCAGACTCTGTTTCAGGCTCCGCCAGAATGGAAAATCTGTTTTCATCTAATGGCCCAGGATTTAAAGGGCCTTTGTTGGAACGATTTATTTTGGGCTTATTGCCGTCCGAGTTTTTTGGGGGTGTTAGCTTGCGCTTGGAGATATTAATGTAGCGATCCATGCCTGTCTGAATGGCCGAACCCGCTTGCAGAATTGTCACTTCTTCTACCGTAGCTTTGTTTTTGCCGTTTGCACCGATTTTTGCACTTGGTTGTGTTGTTGCTTTACCCGCAGCACAAGAAGAGGGTGGAGTCGTTATTGCATTGTTGGCGACAGAGACCGTTGTAGTAGTCGTAGTAGTTTCTGTTGTTGTTGCGCTAGGCGGCAGAAGCTCTGTTGGAGTCTTGCATTGCTCACTCCATGGCGTTCGAGCGGTGAAGAGCAGGGCGGGAGAGCAAGAGTTAGCTCTCTGGTTTTCGGCGGTCAGTAAACTTGCACCTTCAAGCACTTTCGGTTCTAGAGTATTACTCGTCACCGTAAAATAGGCGTTGTTACGGGCCAAAGAGAGACGACGTTTGTCTTGTTCTCTCTGAATTTTTTCACGGGCTTCGTCTTGTTGTTTTTGTCGTTGAGTGCGCTGATCCACGTTCTTACTCATTTGTTTATAGTTAGTGCGTAAAGATTAATTATTTAATTAATTAAAACTTTAGTTTACGATATGCGATTTGCATCGCGAAACGCAAAACCTCGCGCTTATTTTTTTTTTTCGAACGTTTTTGACTGGTTGGCTAATTGTTTTTCCGGAGCGTTAATAAAACACGTCTGCACGCAGCCGAATTGATTTGGAAAACTAAAAATATTTGAAAAAAACAACGCGGGGGGGGGTGTGGGTGGAGAAAAAAATATTTTAAGTTGGTGGTATACAACGGGGAACGAAAAGGGAGTGGCGACGCACACAGGGGGCGGATAGAAAAATTGTTTTCGACTACCGTTGTGTCGGGACGCGGAGTTGACACAAAAAATTGATCTTGCGCAGTGGGATCGAAATTTAATGTTCGAACCACTGCTGAAGACCGGCAGCGAGGGGGAGACGGAAAGGCCTTCCACTTTATCTTTTTTTTTTTGTTTGAAAAATCTGGTAGAATGGCGGAAGGATATCCTTATCCGGCTCGAAGGACCTAATGATGTAGGGGGGCGATCCTGCCACAAAAAGATTCCTCGTAAGCCACCACAAAAATCGCACGGCGCGAACGCAAAGTAGACGAAAATGAAGAAGTCCTTGGCGTCGTGGTAATTCAAGAGGTCAGCTTTATTACGCTGCATACATGAGACTATAAACTTAACTTAAACACAAAACCGCTTTACTCCGCTGAAGCGAGAGCGGGAGATCAGCAGCGGCCGACCGAGGAGTTCGGATCCGAAACCCAAGGCTCGCGCTCATGATACAATAACTTAAGGTAGTCTCGTCGGCTGTCTAAACGTTCGGGTTTTGGTCAGTGCGTGTTCGTCTTTAACCCTTGAGCAACATGACATTTTGCAATGTGTGCCGCAAACACGTCGATGGCGTAAAGGCACCGAAATGTTTGGAAAAAGAGCGCTGTAGGGGCTGTAGGGGATACTTTTTAAAATAACAAAGAATGTAAACGAAACTTTAATAATCGCAGCCGAAAATATTAGTATAAGTTTTTATGTCTAAACTTATACTAACATTTTCGGCTGCGATTATAAAAGGTTCGTTTACATTCTTTGTTATTTTAAGATTAGAATATATTTTAGAATTAAGAATCTTAACAAAAGACTCAGTATTCAGAGACAAAAACAACATCTAATTTCAAATTCAAAATTATTAAAAATTAAATTATAAAAAAAAATTAAACTCCTTTTATTATGAAAGGCAAAAAAAACCCCCTGAACCATCTAAGGGTTGATCCACACATTCTATTGTCGCTCTGCTCGCACTTACTAAACAGTTCCCATCTCACTCGCACTCATTTTTACAATAGTAGGGTACCAAAATTTTGCCGACGAGACTACCTTATGTTATTGTATCATGCTCGCGCTCAAGATCGCGGACGTTGCGAGAAAGCGAGCGAGGGAGCGCAAGAGGGGCGAGAGCGAAAGCTCGGAGAGCTCAGTGAGCAACGGCGATGCAGTGGACCACTTACCTAAAATGTATCATAGAAACAGTTATTTTCAGAAAACATTACACAAAAGAATTTTTAATTTTTTGTATTAGCCTTAAGAATATAAAAAGAAAAGAAAAAAAAAATTCCTAAATTGTTGCACAAATTATTCGAACTTTTCTCATTTACTGTGTTTTTTTCTGAACTCAGCGATAATCGGCGATTCCTTTTAAAGTACTTTAATTGAAATTCCCTCGGAGTAATGTTCGACGTGTTTTTATACCCTTGCAGAGGGTATTATAATTTTGGTCAAAAGTGTGCAACGCAGTGAAGGAGACATCTCCGACCCTATAAAGTATATATATTCTTGATCAGGATCACCTCCTGAGTTGATATAGCCATGTCCGTCTGTCCGTCTGTCTGTTTCTACGCAAACTAGTCTCTCAGTTTGAAAGCTATCGAGTTCAAACTTTGCACACACCCTTCTTTCCTTTGCACGCAGTATATATGTTAGGACGGCCGGGATCGGCCGACTATATAATATAGCTGCCATATAACTGATTGATCGGAAATGCCATAATTTTGGTGTTTGTAAAGTTAATAAGCTGGGATTTTCTATGGCTTTTATATTTGGCCAATCAGTCCCACCTACCAAATTTCATAAGGATCGGCCTACTATATCCTATAGCTGCCATATAACTGATTGATCGGATATGCCATAACTTTGGTGTTTGTAAAGTTAGGAAGCTGGAATTTCCTATGGGTTTTATATTTGGCCAATCAATCCGACCTACCAAATTTCATAAGGATCGACCGACTATATCCTATAGCTGCCATATAACTGATTGATCGGAAATGCCATAACTTTGGTGTTTGTTAAGTTAGGAAGTTGGGATTTTCTATGGCTTTTATTATTGGCCAATCAATCCGACCTATCAAATTTCATAAGGGTCGGCCGACTATATCCTATAGCTGCCATATAACTGAACGATCGGAAATGCCATAACTTTGGTGTTCTTAAAGTTAGGAAGTTGGGATATTTTATAAGTATTAAGAATGCATCATATTAATAATTTTGGAGAATATAATATATAGAGTATTCTGCAAGGGTATATCAACTTCGGCTCCGCCCGAAGTTAGCTTTCCTTTCTTGTTTTTAAATTAAATTTTTGGATTTTTGGTAACATTTTAAAATCAAAACCGTGGTTTTAGCCTAAAAATTCGATATATTAGTTATTTTAAAATGAAAAATAATCAGTAAAAAAAACTCGACGTCAGTACCTGAGGATTTAGGTACAGAACTAGTGTGCAAAATTTCAAAACGATTCGTCCAGTAGATTTTGCAGGATCGTGTTCACCGACATTGAAATGACAACTTTTCAGGAGAGCGTTTTAAAGTTTTAGACACCCAAAAATCGGATACAAAACGAGCTAACTCACCTACGTTCAACTGCCTATAACTTCGGAAGTTTTACTCGGATCAATCTAAAATTTTAACCCAATATTCTTCAAATGTTGTGCATTTAGAATAGAAAAACAAAAAAAAATCAAAAAGATGTAATTACCATACCCCCTTAACGGAATACATTCAACCTATCATAACAATAGGAATTCATTGTACTTTAGAATACCTTTATAAAACTCAAAAACCACTTAAGAATTATTATATAAATAAATTTGTATTTTACTACGCTGAAGACAGGTCGCTAATAATAACAGAAACGCATTGTCGAGCACACAGAAGGCTTGGTGAAAACTATAAACGAATTACCCGACTATGTTATTGGCCCAACTTATATAAAAAACTCAAGGAGTTTGTTAAGAATTGCACAATCTGCAATCAGAAATTCTGCAACAGTTCTCATTAGCCAAAAGTCTAATTCTGAAAATTGGCTGTGGAGACGATAACACACCGATCGCCGTTTATGGAGACAATCCAAGCGCACAGGCGTTAACTAAGAATCCTGTATAACATTCCAGAACAAAGCATATTGACACACGTCATCATTTTGTCCGAGAGATTGTTAAAGAAGGGCAAATTTTGTTAAAATATAAATCTACAACTAAAGTGATAGCAGATATTTTGACTAAAAACCTCCCAAAGACGAAACATGTAGAGATTTTGTATTTGATTTGTACTGGGGTGTAGAAAATAAAGTCCCTGTATATTTTGCTCCATAAGGCAATGCACGCTTGTATATGTAAAAACAAATCGAGAGGCTCGTATATTTGTCTCGCTCTAACGAATTAGGTGTAAGGAAAATATGTATTATTTGTGCGTCTTCACAGAGTACGGTCGTGTTTTTGTTTTGCGCTCCGAATTTTCATTTTTCTTATTGAAACCACCGGGGTTTACTTAAATCTCTTTAACGTTTCCTTTAAGTGTTTTCTAACAACTTTCCGTACGCTTCGCGAGTGCATCGTGATTAACTTGTGTTTAGTAAACAAAAAGTTTTTATCATAATTTAATTCGGTACTGGTGTGTTGTTATTGTTTTCTATTGCCCCTCTTTTCAGTCTTTCTCTTCGTCGTTGAGCGCTGTTGGAACGGCACGCACTCCAACGGTCATATCTCTCAGAGGTGTTTTATACCGGAGTTAATCGGTTAATAATCCCGCTCTCTCTCTCTTTTCGTTTCTATATCGTTTCGTGGTGCCTAACATCAAAGTTATTCGGTGTTTCGCTCCCGCTCTGTCGCTCTGCTTGATCTCTTATTAAAAAGTTCTTGAGCGCTTTCGATTTTTTGTCTGCTATAGTGCACTGTGGTCCGCGGTCAGCGAAAATGGCTTTCTGTTCATTAAAAAATTGCAAGAAAGTTATCTCGGCTGGACAGCAAAGTATTCCCTGCCATACATGTGATAAAATTTATCACGCAAAGTGTCTTGGCTATTCTGGCCTGGTTCGTGATGCCATCGATAAGAGGAGTGGCCTACGCTACTACTGCGATGAATGCATTGTATACGAGAACCAGGCAATAACTATTAGGCGGCTCACAAAAAGCAGTGTTTCGGAATTAATCCGGAACTGCCGTAAAAATACGGACCTGCTCGTGGCGCTTGAATCTCAGCTCACTAGCCGCATGCTAGCTGAGCCCGATTCCCCAAAGCGCAAAACAGTCGCGGTCGGTGGGCATTCTATGGCAGGTGCTGCCCGCGATTCGACTCCAGCTCAGCTGCCAATCTTAGGCGCCACTCAAATGGTACTAAGATCGGGGGCAAAAAGTGATTCGGTATCCGAAGTTGCTGGAATCGATGTGGCTCCGCTAGGTACTTCCGCTCTGTCCGATCAAAATAAAGTAGTGGCCCCAACACCTCATATAGACTTAACGTCCGGATTACCGGCCGATACTGGTAGTACAGATACATATTCTGTAGTACCAAAAAGGGTTGCATGTGTTGTACCAAAAACGGTTACTTGTGTTCGGGTGCCCCAGCTAAAACATGTATTTGTTTCACGGCTCGCCCCAGACCTCGCATCACTGGATATTACGGCTTATATCCGTAACAAAATCCAAGTTGATGATTTGAAGGTCGAACAATTTAAATTTTCTTATGCTAGGAAAGTATCATCATTTAAGATTGGTATTCCTTGTGCTCTTTTTGCATCTGTGTGTTCCACCAGTTTCTGGCCCGAGGGCATATTTGTAAAAGAGTACGAAGCTAAGAGAAAAAAGAATAATTCAGGGGAAATGGAAAATACCATTAAAGAACCATCCCCAGCGCCCTCCACATCCTCTTCTGTCCCAAAAAACTAGCCTCCTCTTTTCTTCTTTGCTATCAGAATACAAGAGGCTTAAATTGTATTCGGATAGTTTTTCTTTCCCATATAATATTATGGTATGTACAGAGATCTGATTAAGGCCGGATATTCTTAGCTTCGAAATTCTCCCGGGTAAGTACACATTTTATAGGCTTGATCGTCAGTCCAGACGGGGAGGTGGAGTCCTGATTGCTGTCGACTCCACCTTTTCGTCTGAATTACTAACTTTCGAAGAATTTTATGACATCGAATTCCTAGGTATAAAATTATCGTTTCCCGGTAGTTTTTTATATATTACTTGTTCATATATCCCACCATCATCTGAGTTCCCTATTTACGCAAATCACCTTTCCGTTATTCAGTCCATTTCCAAAAAACTGTCAGATTGAGATCAGTTAATAGTATTGGGTGATTTTAATATACCTAGTGCGACATGGTCCCCTGACGAAAACTCTAACATTTTACTTCCTTTAGCGCAGCATGACTTAATTGACGGCTTGCTTGACATTGTGCTATCCCAAGTGAACCATATTAAGAACTCCTTAGGACGTTTACTGGACTTGTGTTTTGTTTCAAATTCAGAAGGCGTTTGCCTATCAAGCACGTCACCACTTACACAACCGGAAGATCCTTATCATCCAACTCTAGAGTTGACTGTAGACGCAAGAACAGAGCTGAATAAAAAATCCGAAAAATCGGTTAAACGAATCCGTTGCTTTCGTAAGGCAAACTTTCATCTTTTAAATACTTTTATATCCGACTATGACTGGTCCGAATTTTATTCATGCACTAACGTGGCTAAGGCCGTTAATATCTTTTATAATGCATTGAATTCCTTCTTTTATCTGTGTGTTCCGTTATACTATCCGTCAATTTCAAATAAACCTCCGTGGTTTAATAAAGAGTTGTCACACCTAAAAAATATTAAGTCCAGAATTTTCAATAAATTTAAAATGTGCGGTTCACAATCTGCCTTCTCTCGGTACCTAAGGGCTCGGTCAAATTTTATCGTGCTTAACGCCCGGTGTTATAAAAGCTATTTGGCTCGTTGTAGGGTCCAATTTTCACAAGATCCAAAACAGTTTTATAATTTTGTTAACACTAAGCGTCACTATTATTCCATTCATGACAACGCCACAATCCATCAGGTCCTCAAATTCAGAGAAGCAGCAAGAGATACGTAAACAGACTTCATGAACATTCTGGCAATCTGGCAATAAACCTGTTAGATAACAGCACACAAACCAGGAGGTTACAAAGAACCCACCCCTTAGATCTACACTGGGACTAACGTCCGATCCGAAATACACTCTGGGGCCGATGTTTCACCCGCAACACTCATTGAATGATGTCTGACCTGATTTCACAACTCCCAATACACCTGTAAAAACCATAAGCGAAGTACCTCACCACCACATTTATTGATTGTCCACAAAGGACAGTATTAAATACTAAGCCACACGTTAATAAAAAAAAAAATTAAAAATAATATCCATGAGTTCGGAAATACCAGACATACATATGTATAATAGAGTATGATATGGTTACTGTCAGATTAATTTTTTTATAAGCGTATCAAAGTATAACATTTAAACTAAGTTTTCACAAATTTTCATCGAAAAAAAAATAAATGAGCCGTTCGCAGCCAAGCTCCGTAGGCGCCTCCAAGAAAAAGGTTTTGCTGTGAACAGCATAACTCGTTACTGGAACATCAGAAAAAATAAAAAAAATTTTTATTAGGTAAGATGTTTCTAAAGGTACCTACTTTAATTTTTTTAAATTAAATTTTTTGATTTTTGGTAACATTTTAAAATCAAAACCGTGGTTTTAGCCTAAAAATTCGATATATTAGTTATTTTAAAATGAAAAATAATCAGTAAAAAAAAACTCGACGTCAGTACCTGAGGATTTAATACAGAAATAGTGTGCAAAATTTCAAAACGATTCGTCCAGTAGATTTTGCAGGATCGTGTTCACCGACATTGAAATGACAACTTTTCAGGAGAGCGTTTTAAAGTTTTAGACACCCAAAAATCGGATACAAAACGAGCTAACTCACCTACGTTCAACTGCCTATAACTTCGGAAGTTTTACTCGGATCAATCTAAAATTTTAACCCAATATTCTTCAAATGTTGTGCATTTAGAATAGAAAAAACAAAAAAAAAAATCAAAAAGATGTAATTACCATACCCCCTTAACGGAATACATTCAACCTATCATAACAATAGGAATTCATTGTACTTTAGAAGACCTTTATAAAACTCAAAAACCACTTAAGAATAATTTTATAAATAAATTTGTATTTTACTACGCT
The DNA here is from genome assembly GCF_018152115.1 of Drosophila rhopaloa. Classification (NCBI taxonomy): domain Eukaryota; kingdom Metazoa; phylum Arthropoda; class Insecta; order Diptera; family Drosophilidae; genus Drosophila; species Drosophila rhopaloa. The sequence continues at coordinate 208,758 of NW_025334991.1, forward strand.
GAAGACAGATCGCTAATAATAACAGAAACGCATTGTCGAGCACACTGAGGGCTTGGTGAAAACTATAAACCAATTACCCGACTATGTTATTGGCCCAACTTATATAAAAAACTCAAGGAGTTTGTTAAGAATTGCACAATCTGCAATCAGAAATTCTGCAACAGTTCTCATTAGCCAAAAGTCTAATTCTGAAAATTGGCTGTGGAGACGATAACACACCGATCGCCGTTTATGGAGACAATCCAAGCGCACAGGCGTTAACTAAGAATCCTGTATAACATTCCAGAACAAAGCATATTGACACACGTCATCATTTTGTCCGAGAGATTGTTAAAGAAGGGCAAATTTTGTTAAAATATAAATCTACAACTAAAGTGATAGCAGATATTTTGACTAAAAACCTCCCAAAGACGAAACATGTAGAGATTTTGTATTTGATTTGTACTAAATATTTTTGTAAAATGCTGGCATTGACGAAGGGTGTAGAAAATAAAGTCCCTGTATATTTTGCTCCATAAGGCAATGCACGCTTGTATATGTAAAAACAAATCGAGAGGCTCGTATATTTGTCTCGCTCTAACGAATTAGGTGTAAGGAAAATATCTATTATTTGTGCGTCTTCACAGAGTACGGTCGTGTTTTTGTTTTGCGCTCCGAATTTTCATTTTTCTTATTGAAACCACCGGGGTTTACTTAAATCTCTTTAACGTTTTCCTTTAAGTGTTTTCTAACAACTTTCCGTACGCTTCGCGAGTGCATCGTGATTAACTTGTGTTTAGTAAACAAAAAGTTTTTATCATAATTTAATTCGGTACTGGTGTGTTGTTATTGTTTTCTATTGCCCCTCTTTTCAGTCTTTCTCTTCGTCGTTGAGCGCTGTTGGAACGGCACGCACTCCAACGGTCATATCTCTCAGAGGTGTTTTATACCGGAGTTAATCGGTTAATAATCCCGCTCTCTCTCTCTTTTCGTTTCTATATCGTTTCGTGGTGCCTAACATCAAAGTTATTCGGTGTTTCGCTCCCGCTCTGTCGCTCTGCTTGATCTCTTATTAAAAAGTTCTTGAGCGCTTTCGATTTTTTTGTCTGCTATAGTGCACAGTGGTCCGTGGTCAGCGAAAATGGCTTTCTGTTCATTAAAAAATTGCAAGAAAGTTATCTCGGCTGGACAGCAAAGTATTCCCTGCCATACATGTGATAAAATTTATCACGCAAAGTGTCTTGGCTATTCTGGCCTGGTTCGTGATGCCATCGATAAGAGGAGTGGCCTACGCTACTACTGCGATGAATGCATTGTATACGAGAACCAGGCAATAACTATTAGGCGGCTCACAAAAAGCAGTGTTACGGAATTAATCCGGAACTGCCGTAAAAATACGGACCTGCTCGTGGCGCTTGAATCTCAGCTCACTAGCCGCATGCTAGCTGAGCCCGATTCCCCAAAGCGCAAAACAGTCGCGGTCGGTGGGCATTCTATGGCAGGTGCCCTGCTGCCCGCGATTCGACTCCAGCTCAGCTGCCAATCTTAGGCGCCACTCAAATAGTACTAAGATCGGGGGCAAAAAGTGATTCGGTATCCGAAGTTGCTGGAATCGATGTGGCTCCGCTAGGTACTTCCGCTCTGTCCGATCAAAATAAAGTAGTGGCCCCAACACCTCATATAGACTTAACGTCCGGATTACCGGCCGATACTGGTAGTACAGATACAAATTCTGGAGTACCAAAAAGGGTTGCATGTGTTTTACCAAAAACGGTTACTTGTGTTCGGGTGCCCCAGCTAAAACATGTATTTGTTTCACGGCTCGCCCCAGACCTCTCATCACTGGATATTACGGCTTATATCCGTAACAAAATCCAAGTTGATGATTTGAAGGTCGAACAATTTAAATTTTCTTATGCTAGGAAAGTATCATCATTTAAGATTGGTATTCCTTGTGCTCTTTTTGCATCTGTGTGTTCCACCAGTTTCTGGCCCGAGGGCATATTTGTAAAAGAGTACGAAGCTAAGAGAAAAAAGAATAATTCAGGGGAAATGGAAAATACCATTAAAGAACCATCCCCAGCGCCCTCCACATCCTCTTCTGTCCCAAAAAACTAGCCTCCTCTTTTCTTCTTTGCTATCAGAATACAAGAGGCTTACTTAGTAAGCTGACTAAATTGTATTCGGATAGTTTTTCTTTCCCATATAATATTATGGTATGTACAGAGACCTGATTAAGGCCGGATATTCTTAGCTTCGAAATTCTCCCGGGTAAGTACACATTTTATAGGCTTGATCGTCAGTCCAGACGGGGAGGTGGAGTCCTGATTGCTGTCGACTCCACCTTTTCGTCTGAATTACTAACTTTCGAAGAATTTTATGACATCGAATTCCTAGGTATAAAATTATCGTTTCCCGGTAGTTTTGTATATATTACTTGTTCATATATCCCACCATCATCTGAGTTCCCTATTTACGCAAATCACCTTTCCGTTATTCAGTCCATTTCCAAAAAACTGTCAGATTGAGATCAGTTAATAGTATTGGGTGATTTTAATATACCTAGTGCGACATGGTCCCCTGACGAAAACTCTAACATTTTACTTCCTTTAGCGCAGCATGACCTAATTGACGGCTTGCTTGACATTGCGCTATCCCAAGTGAACCATGTTAAGAACTCCTTAGGACGTTTACTGGACTTGTGTTTTGTTTCAAATTCAGAAGGCGTTTGCCTATCAAGCACGTCACCACTTACACAACCGGAAGATCCTTATCATCCAACTCTAGAGTTGACTGTAGACGCAAGAACAGAGCTGAATAAAAAATCCGAAAAATCGGTTAAACGAATCCGTTGCTTTCGTAAGGCAAACTTTCATCTTTTAAATACTTTTATATCCGACTATGACTGGTCCGAATTTTATTCATGCACTAACGTGGCTAAGGCCGTTAATATCTTTTATAATGCATTGAATTCCTTCTTTTATCTGTGTGTTCCGTTATACTATCCGTCAATTTCAAATAAACCTCCGTGGTTTAATAAAGAGTTGTCACACCTAAAAAATATTAAGTCCAGAATTTTCAATAAATTTAAAATGTGCGGTTCACAATCTGCCTTCTCTCGGTACCTAAGGGCTCGGTCAAATTTTATCGTGCTTAACGCCCGGTGTTATAAAAGCTATTTGGCTCGTTGTAGGGTCCAATTTTCACAAGATCCAAAACAGTTTTATAATTTTGTTAACACTAAGCGTAAATCAGCCTGTTACCCTGCATCATTATCATTCCAAAACTCTACGGCAAATTCTGATCAGGCAATTGCCGATCTATTTGCCCAGTTTTTCCAGACAACATATTCTGTTTCATCCCGTCCAAATCCGTCTTATTCAAATGCCTTACCCAAGTCGAACTTGATTTTTTGTCCGAGGTTAAGCGAAAGCTCCCTTATTTTTGATCTCCATAAAGTTAAACCTGTCTATTCACCGGGTCCGGACGGAGTTCCAGGCTGCGTGCTGAGGTACTGTGCTGAAACTCTGTGTAGACCTCTGTACATATTGTTTACCTTGTCTTTAAAAACATCTCATTTCCCACTTATTTGGAAGGAGTCATATGTCATTCCCCTTCATAAGAAAGGAAATAAATGCAATACGAGTAATTACAGAGGCATATCCAAAGCTTTTCGAAAACACTATTACACCCCATTTGCAACATCTTTGTAGATCGTAATAATTTGTAATAAATGACTTCAGAAAGAACATGCAGGCTGACGTAGCTTACACTGATTTTTTTTAGTAAAGCGTTTGATTCAGTAAATCAGTCGATTCTTGTATTAAAGCTAGACTTATTAGGGTTTCCATGTGACCTTCTAACATGGATCTCAAGTTATCTGAGTGGTAGGACTCAAAGAGTCCTCTCCTAAAAACACGATCTCTGATTTGATCCGAGTTACTTCAGGCGTCCCACAAGGTAGCCACCTTGGCCCACTTCTTTTTACTTTATTTATTAACGATCTCCCTCTAGTCTTGACAAAGTCGCGTGTCCTTATGTACAATTATAACGAAATTTCTAGCAGTTCAGACTTACAATCTGACCTAAACGCTTTTCAAACATGGTGTTGTGAAAATCTTTTAGATTTAAATAGCGCTAAGTGCAAAGTAATGACATTTTTTCGGGTGAACCCACAATATGCAACGTATACGCTGGGTGGTTGCGCGTTGTCTAGAATTACGCATGTTGATGACCTTGGCGTCCTACTTGACCCTAAACTTAAGTTTTGTGACCATATTACTTCTATGGTGAATAAAGACAGGGGAGTACTTCTTCTACATTTCGATAGGTATTGATAAACACAATAAAACTGCATTTTTACTTTTCCGAAATATTTAAATTTTTAAATTCGTATATAAGCGATTGTGGGCGTTAAAGGGGGCGTGGCACCTTTTTGAAACAAACTTGCGCTGCGTAGGAACTCCTAGAATCTGCATGCAAAATGCCAATCTTCTAGCTTTTATAGTTTCCGAGATCTCAGCGTTCATACGGACAGACAGACAGACAGACGGACAGACGGACAGACGGACAGACGGACATGGCTATATCGACTCGGCTAGTGACCCTGATCAAGAATATATATACTTTATAGGGTCGGAAACGCTTCCTTCTAGCTGTTACATACTTTTGCACGAATACAATATACCCTTTTACTCTACGAGTAACGGGTATAATAATCAGTAAAAAAAAACTCGACGTCAGTACCTGAGGATTTAATACAGAAATAGTGTGCAAAATTTCAAAACGATTCGTCCAGTAGATTTTGCAGGATCGTGTTCACCGACATTGAAATGACAACTTTTCAGGAGAGCGTTTTAAAGTTTTAGACACCCAAAAATCGGATACAAAACGAGCTAACTCACCTACGTTCAACTGCCTATAACTTCAGAAGTTTTACTCGGATCAATCTAAAATTTTAACCCAATATTCTTCAAATGTTGTGCATTTAGAATAGAAAAACAAAAAAAAAAAAATCAAAAAGATGTAATTACCATACCCCCTTAACGGAATACATTCAACCTATCATAACAATAGGAATTCATTGTACTTTAGAAGACCTTTATAAAACTCAAAAACCACTTAAGAATAATTTTATAAATAAATTTGTATTTTACTACGCTGAAGACAGATCGCTAATAATAACAGAAACGCATTGTCGAGCACACTGAGGGCTTGGTGAAAACTATAAACCAATTACCCGACTATGTTATTGGCCCAACTTATATAAAAAACTCAAGGAGTTTGTTAAGAATTGCACAATCTGCAATCAGAAATTCTGCAACAGTTCTCATTAGCCAAAAGTCTAATTCTGAAAATTGGCTGTGGAGACGATAACACACCGATCGCCGTTTATGGAGACAATCCAAGCGCACAGGCGTTAACTAAGAATCCTGTATACCATTCCAGAACAAAGCATATTGACACACGTCATCATTTTGTCCGAGAGATTGTTAAAGAAGGGCAAATTTTGTTAAAATATAAATCTACAACTAAAGTGATAGCAGATATTTTGACTAAAAACCTCCCAAAGACGAAACATGTAGAGATTTTGTATTTGATTTGTACTAAATATTTTTGTAAAATGCTTGCATTGACGAAGGGTGTAGAAAATAAAGTCCCTGTATATTTTGCTCCATAAGGCAATGCACGCTTGTATATGTAAAAACAAATCGAGAGGCTCGTATATTTGTCTCGCTCTAACGAATTAGGTGTAAGGAAAATATGTATTATTTGTGCGTCTTCACAGAGTACGGTCGTGTTTTTGTTTTGCGCTCCGAATTTTCATTTTTCTTATTGAAACCACCGGGGTTTACTTAAATCTCTTTAACGTTTCCTTTAAGTGTTTTCTAACAACTTTCCGTACGCTTCGCGAGTGCATCGTGATTAACTTGTGTTTAGTAAACAAAAAGTTTTTATCATAATTTAATTCGGTACTGGTGTGTTGTTATTGTTTTCTATTGCCCCTCTTTTCAGTCTTTCTCTTCGTCGTTGAGCGCTGTTGGAACGGCACGCACTCCAACGGTCATATCTCTCAGAGGTGTTTTATACCGGAGTTAATCGGTTAATAATCCGCTCTCTCTCTCTTTTCGTTTCTATATCGTTTCGTGGTGCCTAACATCAAAGTTATTCGGTGTTTTCGCTCCCGCTCTGTCGCTCTGCTTGATCTCTTATTAAAAAGTTCTTGAGCGCTTTCGATTTTTTTGTCTGCTATAGTGCACAGTGGTCCGCGGTCAGCGAAAATGGCTTTCTGTTCATTAAAAAATTGCAAGAAAGTTATCTCGGCTGGACAGCAAAGTATTCCCTGCCATACATGTGATAAAATTTATCACGCAAAGTGTCTTGGCTATTCTGGCCTGGTTCGTGATGCCATCGATAAGAGGAGTGGCCTACGCTACTACTGCGATGAATGCATTGTATACGAGAACCAGGCAATAACTATTAGGCGGCTCACAAAAAGCAGTGTTTCGGAATTAATCCGGAACTGCCGTAAAAATACGGACCTGCTCGTGGCGCTTGAATCTCAGCTCACTAGCCGCATGCTAGCTGAGCCCGATTCCCCAAAGCGCAAAACAGTCGCGGTCGGTGGGCATTCTATGGCAGGTGCTGCCCGCGATTCGACTCCAGCTCAGCTGCCAATCTTAGGCGCCACTCAAATAGTACTAAGATCGGGGGCAAAAAGTGATTCGGTATCCGAAGTTGCTGGAATCGATGTGGCTCCGCTAGGTACTTCCGCTCTGTCCGATCAAAATAAAGTAGTGGCCCCAACACCTCATATAGACTTAACGTCCGGATTACCGGCCGATACTGGTAGTACAGATACATATTCTGTAGTACCAAAAAGGGTTGCATGTGTTTTACCAAAAACGGTTACTTGTGTTCGGGTGCCCCAGCTAAAACATGTATTTGTTTCACGGCTCGCCCCAGACCTCTCATCACTGGATATTACGGCTTATATCCGTAACAAAATCCAAGTTGATGATTTGAAGGTCGAACAATTTAAATTTTCTTATGCCAGGAAAGTATCATCATTTAAGATTGGTACTCCTTGTGCTCATTTTGCATCTGTGTGTTCCGCAGTTTCTGGCCCGAGGGCATATTTGCAAAAGAGTACGAAGCTAAGAAACAAAAAATGAATAGTTCCGGAGAAATGGAAAATACCATTAATGAACCATCTCCACCGCCCTCTACATCCACTTCTGCCCAAACACTAGCCTCCTCCTTTCTTCTTTTCTATCAGAATACAAGAGCCTTACTAAGTAAGCTGACTTTATTGTACTCGGATAGTTTTTCTTTCCCATATAATATTATTGTATGTACAGAAACCTGGTTAAGGCCGGATATTCTTAGATCCGAAATTTTTCCGGGTAAGTACACAATTGACAGGCTTGATCATCAGTCCAGACGGGGAGGTGGAGTCTTGATTGCTGTCGACTCAACCTTTTCGTCTGAATTACTAACTTTCGAAGAATTTTATGACATCGAATTCCTAGGTATAAAATTATCGTTTCCCGGTAGTTTTGTATATATTACTTGTTCATATATCCCACCATCATCTGAGTTCCCTATTTACGCAAATCACCTTTCCGTTATTCAGTCCATTTCCAAAAAACTGTCAGATTGAGATCAGTTAATAGTATTGGGTGATTTTAATATACCTAGTGCGACATGGTCCCCTGACGAAAACTCTAACATTTTACTTCCTTTAGCGCAGCATGACTTAATTGACGGCTTGCTTGACATTGCGCTATCCCAAGTGAACCATGTTAAGAACTCCTTAGGACGTTTACTGGACTTGTGTTTTGTTTCAAATTCAGAAGGCGTTTGCCTATCAAGCACGTCACCACTTACACAACCGGAAGATCCTTATCATCCAACTCTAGAGTTGACTGTAGACGCAAGAACAGAGCTGAATAAAAAATCCGAAAAATCGGTTAAACGAATCCGTTGCTTTCGTAAGGCAAACTTTCATCTTTTAAATACTTTTATATCCGACTATGACTGGTCCGAATTTTATTCATGCACTAACGTGGCTAAGGCCGTTAATATCTTTTATAATGCATTGAATTCCTTCTTTTATCTGTGTGTTCCGTTATACTATCCGTCAATTTCAAATAAACCTCCGTGGTCTAATAAAGAGTTGTCACACCTAAAAAATATTAAGTCCAGAATTTTCAATAAATTTAAAATGTGCGGTTCACAATCTGCCTTCTCTCGGTACCTAAGGGCTCGGTCAAATTTTATCGTGCTTAACGCCCGGTGTTATAAAAGCTATTTGGCTCGTTGTAGGGTCCAATTTTCACAAGATCCAAAACAGTTTTATAATTTTGTTAACACTAAGCGTAAATCAGCCTGTTACCCTGCATCATTATCATTCCAAAACTCTACGGCAAATTCTGATCAGGCAATTGCCGATCTATTTGCCCAGTTTTTCCAGACAACATATTCTGTTTCATCCCGTCCAAATCCGTCTTATTCAAATGCCTTACCCAAGTCGAACTTGATTTTTTGTCTTTTTGTTAAACCTGTCTATTCACCGGGTCCGGACGGAGTTCCAGGCTGCGTGCTGAGGTACTGTGCTGAAACTCTGTGTAGACCTCTGTACATATTGTTTACCTTGTCTTTAAAAACATCTCATTTCCCACTTATTTGGAAGGAGTCATATGTCATTCCCCTTCATAAGAAAGGAAATAAATGCAATACGAGTAATTACAGAGGCATATCCAAAGCTTTTCGAAAACACTATTACACCCCATTTGCAACATCTTTGTAGATCGTAATAATTTGTAATAAATGACTTCAGAAAGAACATGCAGGCTGACGTAGCTTACACTGATTTTAGTAAAGCGTTTGATTCAGTAAATCAGTCGATTCTTGTATTAAAGCTAGACTTATTAGGGTTTCCATGTGATCTTCTAACATGGATCTCAAGTTATCTGAGTGGTAGGACTCAAAGAGTCCTCTCTAAAAACACGATCTCTGATTTGATCCGAGTTACTTCAGGCGTCCCACAAGGTAGCCACCTTGGCCCACTTCTTTTTACTTTATTTATTAACGATCTCCCTCTAGTCTTGACAAAGTCGCGTGTCCTTATGTACAATATAACGAAATTTCTAGCAGTTCAGACTTACAATCTGACCTAAACGCTTTTCAAACATGGTGTTGTGAAAATCTTTTAGATTTAAATAGCGCTAAGTGCAAAGTAATGACATTTTTTCGGGTGAACCCACAATATGCAACGTATACGCTGGGTGGTTGCGCGTTGTCTAGAATTACGCATGTTGATGACCTTGGCGTCCTACTTGACCCTAAACTTAAGTTTTGTGACCATATTACTTCTATGGTGAATAAAGACAGGGGAGTACTTGGATTTATTAAAAGGTTGTCAAAGGAATTCGATGATCCCTATGTTACAAAGGCTCTGTTCATTTCCCTAGTCCGTCCAATCCTGGAGTACTGTTCAGCAGTTTGGAGTCCTCAGTATGGTGTACATATAGACCGGATAGAGTCTGTGCAAAAGAACTTTTTATTATTTGCTCTACGGGGCCTTAACTGGAATGCAAGCCTTATTTTACGATCCTACTCTAGTAGACTTCTCCTAATTAATCTACCATCCTTAGTAAACCGTAGAACGATGCTTGGTACAACTTTTATCTATAAACTTATTCACGGGGATGTGGAGAGTCCCGAGTTACTGGGTCGCATAAGCTTCTCCGTGCCTAATAGAATTACCAGGAACTATGTTCCTCTTACATTAAATATTTGTAGATCTAACTTTGATATGCATAAACCGTTTAGAGTACTGTGTAACGACTATAATAGACTGTACCACATTATACCTACTACCGACTCTTTGCCAAGCCTAAAATCATTAATTTTATCTTACTTAGCACAAAATTAGTATTAGTATTAGTCTCGTACGTATTTCTAATCTTAGTCTGTCCGCTTCTACATTGTGCTTTTAACTTCCCGCGATCTCGTTTTTACGCCTATTAGGCTCCGCGCGTAACAAGCACTGCTTGGTGTCGTAAGGGCCACTTGTTTGCGCTGATCATAGTGCATCAACGTCCAACGACCTAATATATACCAATTTGTTTCTTCTTTTACTTTCAAGCGTCAGTCAAAAAAAACTCCGCAGCATACACACGGTGTTCTGAATGTTTCCCCTTGAAATTACGCCACTCAATAATCAATATCAGACCTATCTGGGCATATGGCATGGCAATTGTGGGGCACAGCCAGCAAATCAAACATCAACTGCATCCAGGTGCTGGAGAACAAAATCCTGCGCATAGCCACGAACGCCCATCTGTTTCATGACAACGCCACAATCCATCAGGTCCTCAATTTCCGTTGGTAAAGGAAGAAATTCAGAGAAGCAGCAAGAGATACGTAAACAGACTTCATGAGCATTGCAACAATCTGGCAATAAACCTGTTAGATAACAGCACACAAACCAGGAGGTTACAAAGAACCCACCCCTTAGATCTACACTGGGACTAAGGTCCGATCCGAAATACACTCTGGGGCCGATGTTTCACCCGCAACACTCATTGAATGATGTCTGACCTGATTTCACAACTCCCAATACACCTGTAAAAACCATAAGCGAAGTACCTCACCACCACATTTATTGATTGTCCACAAAGGACAGTATTAAATACTAAGCCAATAATAAATGAGTTCGGAAATACCAGACATACATATGTATAATAGAGTATGATACGGTTACTGTCAGATTAATTATTTTATAAGCGTATCAAAGTATAACATTTAAAAACAAGAGAGAACGCTATAGTCGGGTGCCCCGACTATCAGATACCCGTTACTCAGGTAAAGGGAGTGCGAGGGAGATGGAGATAGAAACTTTGATCACGCATAACTTTTTAACGAATGGTCCGATTTGAAAAATTTCTTCAACATTTCGATAGGTATTGATAAACACAATAAAACTGCATTTTTACTTTTCCGAAATATTTAAATTTTTAAGATCGTATATAAGCGATTGTGGGCGTTAAAGGGGGCGTGGCACCTTTTTGAAACAAACTTGCGCTGCGTAGGAACTCCTAGAATCTGCATGCAAAATGCCAATCTTCTAGCTTTTATAGTTTCCGAGATCTCAGCGTTCATACGGACAGACAGACGGACAGACGGACAGACGGACAGAAGGACAGACAGACGGACAGACGGACATGGCTATATCGACTCGGCTAGTGACCCTGATAAAGAATATATATACTTTATAGGGTCGGAAACGCTTCCTTCTAGCTGTTACATACTTTTGCACGAATACAATATACCCTTTTACTCTACGAGTAACGGGTATAATAAATGAGCCGTTCGCAGCCAAGCTCCGTAGGCGCCTCCAAGAAAAAAGGTTTTGCTGGGAACAGCATAACTCGTTACTGGAACATCAGAAAAAATAAAAAAAAAATTGTTTATTAGTTAAGATGTTTCTAAAGGTAACTACTTTAATTTTTTTTTTTAAATTAAATTTTTGGATTTTTGGTAACATTTTAAAATCAAAACCGTGGTTTTAGCCTAAAAATTCGATATATTAGTTATTTTAAAATGAAAAATAATCAGTAAAAAAAAACTCGACGTCAGTACCTGAGGATTTAGGTACAGAAATAGTGTGCAAAATTTCAAAACGATTCGTCCAGTAGATTTTGCAGGATTGTGTTCACCGACATTGAAATGACAACTTTTCAGGAGAGCGTTTTAAAGTTTTAGACACCCAAAAATCGGATACAAAACGAGCTAACTCACCTACGTTCAACTGCCTATAACTTCGAAAGTTTTACTCGGATCAATCTAAAATTTTAACCCAATATTCTTCAAATGTTGTGCATTTAGAATAGAAAAACAAAAAAGAAAATCTAAAAGATGTAATTTCCATACCCCCCTTAACGGAATACATTCAACCTATCAATAGGAATTCATTGTACTTTAGAAGACATTTATAAAATTCAAAAACCACTTAAAAATAATTTTATAAATAAATTCTTATTTTACTACGCTGAAGACAGATCGCTAATAATAACAGAAACGCATTGTCGAGCACACAGAGGACTTGGTGAAAACTATAAACGAATTACCCGACTATGTTATTGGCCTAACTTATATAAAAAACTCAAGGAGTTTGTTAAGAATTGCATAATCTGCAATCAGAAATTCTGCAACAGTTCTCATTAGCCAAAACCTTGATGATAGATAACTAGCCAAGTTTTTCTTCATCCGAATTTAAATCTCTTGCACAAACAAACGGGAAATCTTTATTTTATGCAGATCCTCGACATAGTACTTCCAACGGACAAATAGATAGGGCACACTCTACCTTAACAGAAATTGCTCGCTGCATTTAAGATGAGCTTAATTTAATTGATTATTCTGAAATTATAATTAGAGCAGCACAAAAAAATTAATTTAACATTTCACTCAATAACCAACCAACGACCTTTTGATACATTATTATAAAATCAAACATAAGGAAACTCCTAAATTATTGCAACCAGCAACAAGCATTTTCACAATAAAGATAGACAAATTAAGAATTATCATGTAGGAAAAGTTATTTACGAAAAAAAACACGCGGAAAGAAATAAGCTTAATTTTAGATATAAAAAACAAGTAGTTAAGGAAAATCTCCCTAATAAAGTTATTAAGAAGCCGTACGATTCATAAAGATAATATTAAATAATTTGTTTCAAATTCCATATAATGATTTCAATAATGTACTTATTATTGCTGGTAGCTACAACCAAATCCGAAATTATGGATTACACAAACCATGATTTCCTTCTTTACAAGGATACCAAAGATGTTCTTATTTATGAATCATACGCAGACTTATATGAATATAACTAATATACGTTTTTATAGAGAAATAATTAATCTTGAAGGAGAATTTCTAAAGAATCACGACACCAAGAATTTTCTTTGGGAAATATCCCACGATTTAAAAATTATAAAAATACTTATCTCTCAAATAATACCCAATAGATCGAAAAGAGGCATTAATGAATTAGGCACTATTTGGAAATGGATAACGGAAACACCAGATCATTATGATTTCATAACAATCAAAAATAAAATTGATGATTTAATACAAAACAATAACGATCAATTCGTTATTAATTCTAAAATATTTAAAGGGATCAAATCTTTATCTGAAGAATTCAAAACAGTCTTTAAGGATCAAGAAGTTCCACTCAGAAAATATCCTCTGCGCTTGCTTACTTACCACCTTATGAATTTAATGGACACAATCACACTCGCAAAAATTGATGTATTTAATACTTAAACTCTAAATAATGATGATGTACAAGAAATTTATAAACACGAAAGCAGACCTTTAATTATAAGAGACCTATTGGATATATCTGAATTTAAAATCGCTTTGCACATAAACTACATTATTATAACCGATCGTTGTGAAATTTACAATTCAAGATCCATTTCATGATGGCAAATTATTAATAGACAATCACGTCGCAAAATGTAGAAATAAGTACTATGTAATGTCTAATTTTAAGACAGAAATATTCAATAATTATTGCACACTTAACCCTGAAGGTTCTTGTTTTACCAGATTACTAAATGGGGAAAAATCTATTTGTAACAAAATCCGAGAAAACTAGAAAGTAAAGCTAGCCTCGGGCGGATCCGAAGTTGATATACCCTTGCAGAATATTCTGTAAATTATATTCTCCAAAATTATTCATATGATACATTCTTAATACTCATAAACCGTACCAACTTCCTAACTTTAAAAACACCAAAGTTATGACATTTCCAATCGTTCAGTTATATAGTCGGCCGATCCTTATGAAATTTGGTAGGTCGGATTGATTGGCCAAAATTAAAACGCATAGAAAATACCAACTTTCTAACTTTAAAAACACCAAAGTTATGGCATTTTCTATCAATCAGTTATATGGCGGCTATAGTCTACAGTCGTCCGATCCTTATGAAATTCGGTAGGTCGGATTGATTGGCTTTAAAAACACAAAAGTTATGGCTTTTCTGATCGTTCAGTTATATGTCAGCTATATGATATAGTCGCCCGATCCGGCTCGTTTCGACTTAAAAACTACCTGCAATACAAAGACAACTTTTGGGAAAGTTTCAATCAGATAGCTTTAAAACTGAACAACTAGTTTGGGTAAAAACGGACGGACGGACAGACGGAAGGACAGACGGACATGGCAATATCGACTCTCCTGGTGATGCTGATCAAGAATATATATCCTTTATAGGGTCGGAAATGTCTTCTTCACGGCGTTGCAAACTTTTGACTGACTCTGCAAGGGTATAAAAACAAGAAAGTAAAGCTAACTTCGGGCGGAGCCAAAGTTAATATACCCTTGCAGAATATTCTGTAAATTATATTCTCCAAAATTATTCATATGATGCATTCTTAATACTCATAAAAAAACCCATCTTCCTAACTTTAAAAACACCAAAGTTCTGGCATTTCCAATCGTTCAGTTCTATGGCAGCTATAGGATATAGTCGGCCGATCCCGGCCGTTCCGGTGTGTGCAAATTTTCAATTCGATATCTTTAAAACTGAGAGACTAGTTCGCGTAGAAACAGACAGACGGACAGACGGACATGCTTATATCAACTCAGCACGCGATCCTGATCAAGAATATATGTATATACTTTATAGGGTCGGAAATGTCTCCTTCACTGCCTTGCACACTTTAGACAAAAATTATAATATAATAAACATAATATAATAAAAAAATAGACGTTATACAAGACTGTGCAGGAAATAATATTGTAAACGGTACTTATTTAAAAGGAAAAAATTTAATTACATTCAATGGTACTACCGTAAAAAACAATATATCCTATACAAACATAGATAATAAGAGGCTCAAATTTATTACAGCCCACAATTACATTAATTTGAAATATCCGAATATATACTATCCAATAATTCGGAACTATCCTTTGTTAATATCAAAATTCTAAATTCATTTGTTAAAATCAGAAAAACAAAAGTACCCTTAACACTTATTGTAATGTCAGTAGTTTCAGTATTTATAATTTTATTGTTAATCCTTAAATTCAAAAACGGCTAAAAAATATTATAAACAAGAGAGAACGCTATAGTCGGGTGCCCCGACTATCAGATACCCGTTACTCAGGTAAAGGGAGTGCGAGGGAGATGGAGATAGAAACTTTGATCACGCATAACTTTTTAACGAATGGTCCGATTGCTTCTACATTTCGATAGGTATTGATAAACACAATAAAACTGCATTTTTACTTTTCCGAAATATTTAAATTTTTAAAATCGTATATAAGCGATTGTGGGCGTTAAAGGGGGCGTGGCACCTTTTTGAAACAAACTTACGCTGCAAACTAAACGCTTCCTTCAAGCTGTTACATACTTTTGCACGATTACAATATACCCTTTTACTCTACGAGTAACGGGTATAAAAATAATATTATTTAAAATATTTCCCTAAAAGAAAATGTAGTAGCAGATTTAGCAGCTTAACTAAACGCCAATCACCATTTGAATCGGGACGCTTCAATTTAAAAGGGAGAGTGTTATTCAACCCATGAATGTTCGCAGCTTATGAGTTTCATAAACAATTTTTCAATCGTAGCAACCGCTTAAACCGCAACCGCTTCGCCAGCAGAATCTCCCCTCTCTCAACCCGATCCCAGTGAGAACCACACTCGGGCTATTGTAAACAAATGACCTTTTCCAATCTTTGCAACCGCAGAAAATTATAGCTTCGCTAGCGGAATCTCCACTCACTCAAACCGAGCCCTGTGAGAACCACATCCAGACTACTGTAAACAAATGACCCCAGCCATAAACAATTCTTAAAAATTTTCCACCTAGGGTCCGATCTAGTCCGTTTAATCAGCCAATTGTCCTACTCTCTTAACTTTGCCTAATCTCTTTAAATCTATTTTGAGCAAGATTCTCTTAAGCCGTGGTTTCATGATTAATAACTTATTAAACGGAGGGTCGCGATAATTTGAGATAAAACATATGTGACTTGTGAAAGTGTATTAAGAAATAAAATAAAAATCAAATTAAAATAAAGAAAATATTTTTTTTTTAAACTAATAAATTTAATTTGCATGAACCGTTTAGCTAAAAGTGGAGAAAGCCCCTGGCGAGGACTTGCTGGACAACAGGACCATCAGACTACTTCCAGATCAAGCTTTGCTATTTATTTATTGTGCTCCGGGAAAAAGTATTCAATAAAATCACAAAAGTGCAGTGACCGTTTTAATAAATCTACTATAACGCGAAAAGACGCTTTCTGCGATGAAATCGCGAATGTTTATATTGATTGGTCATTTAATTAATATAAAACTTAACACATAAAACTCTAATTAACTTTACTACGAATACAATGAGTCTGAACGACGTTCGCATATAACGTCAACGTGAGCAAGACGAGATACGTCTCTCAGTACAATGAAATAACGCGTACTTCTCTTTTAAAGCAACAGAAAATAATGCAAGCTGTGATCAAGCGAGGGCAATTACCCCATACTTGACCGAATTCTTAAACGTAGCGAGCGAGAGAGCGCGTTCTTGCTCCCTTTCGCTGCCATCGACGTCTCTGCTGCCAAAGAGCGCTCCATGCAGGTATGCAATAACCTAAGCTCATCAGCAGTAACTAGCACCGCAATTTCTTTAACAGCGTCAACTGTAACTACAACAACAACTGCAACTGTATCGACTGCGCGTTTAATGACATCATCAGCTAGCAGCGCAAATATTATTATTATTACTGCCCGAAAAACAGAACAAAACCAATGAATGTGCTAAGCCGGCTGTGCAGACTGGTATGGATCGCTACATCCAAATCAAACGGAAGCTGAGCCCTCTAAATTCTCAACGCAAAATAACCTGCAAGTCGTACTTAAGGGCATAGATTCCGACGTAACGCCTGCAGAGATAACAAAGGCGCTTCAAGAGAAGGGATTTAACGCTAAGACATCCTTAACAGGGATAGAAAGCCGCAGCCACTCTTTAAGGTTGAGCTCGAACCAGAAAATGAGCCCCTAAAGAAATACGAAGTGCACCCCATTTACAATCTTCAGTTCCTGCTGCACCGCAGAATTACAGTTGAGGAACCGCACAAACGCAATGGCCCGGTACAATGTGCGAACGGCCAAGAATATGGCCATACAAGGTCATACTGTAAACTGCGCCCGGTGTGTGTAGTTTGTGGAGATCTTCATGACTCCGCACACTGCCCAGCGAGCAAAGATGACTGCAACTCGAAAAAGTGCGGCAACTGCGGTGGCCATCACACTGTTAACTATAGAGGCTGCCCTGTTTATAAAAAGCTGAAAAGTCGCATCCACCAGAAAGGAACTGCCGACCGCACCCAAAATAAACAGATGACAGCTTCCAGATCAAACCCTGAAGTCTTCTTCTCGACTGCAGCCAGATCCTCACTAGGACCCTTAAACTCTGATAAAAATGTGACTTACGCAAGCGCTTTAAAATCAGGACTACCTATCCCTGTCTCAAAAAGTTCATTTCTGCAATCAGCATACCAAGAACCGAACACGGCTCAGCAGCAACCATTCCCGGAGCAGTCAAAAAGCAACTTTGAAGATATAATATACAGCCTGCAGCAAAGCCTTACGGAGTTTATGTCGTTTATGCGCACAACTATGCAAGATTTAATGCGAAACCGAAATCTATTGATTCAAATGCTGGTTTCACAACAATCCAAATAATGACTTCCCCTACGTGGAACGCTAACGGCGTCTCACAGCTTAAACTTGAGTTAGCTCAATTCCTACTCGACAATCATATCGACGTAATGCTGCTTTCAGAAACACACCTTACAAACAAATACAATTTTAAACTACGAGGTTATTCATTCTACGGAACAAATCATCCAGATGGTAAAGCACATGGTGGGACAGGAATTCCAATCAGAAGCCGTATTAAGCACCACTATCATAACAAATTTGCTAAAAATTACCTACAGGCCACATCTATAAATATACAAATAAATACCGGCAACCAACTTACACTAGCCGCCGTATACTGCCCCCCCTCGCTTCACTATAGCTGAAGATGAGTTTATGCAACTCACTAGGAGACCACTTCATAGCAGCCGGGGACTACAATGCCAAGCACACACACTGGGGATCACGTCTCGTGACTCCGAAAGGAAAACAGCTCTATAATGTTTCCCCTGGCAGAATAACATACTGGACGTCTCTCGGATCTTTCATCTGTCCACTCGCCTGTCATGTTTATTTTACTCCGACATCCAGGCGCATTGGAGCAATCGTTTAAGTTGACATCACAGAAAACCAATTGGGTTAAGTACAAGAAATACATTAGCTCACACATTGAGCTAAGTCCTCATCTCAACGATGAAGCCAACGTAGACAGATTTGTTAATACACTGGAGTCTGTACTCGTCTCTGCAGCTCGAGTTTCAACACCCCAAACTACAAGTACGCAAAGCAACCAAAAGAAGACAAATCTACAAATAGAAGAGCTCGTCCTCGAAAAGCGACGTTTACGTCGAGATTGGCAACTCCACAGATCGTCATCTGCTAGGCAAAGCTTAAAATATGCCTCACGTCAACTCACAAAAGCTTTACAGCAAGAAGAAGCACAGGTCCACCGACGCTACATAGAGAAATTGTCAACATCTAGTACAAAACACTCACTATGGAGAGCTCACCCTACTCTAAGCTCACCGAAAGTAACCGTGATGCCTATTAGAAATCCCACAGGCGGCTGGGCGCGCAGCGATGCAGACAGAGCCAGGACGTTTTTCAACCACCTTAAAAATGTCTTCCAACCAAATCCTGCCACTAGTGCGTTCACCTTGCCGACTTTACCATATGAGCCTCAGCTTCAACATGAGCCAATTGAGTTTCGCCCAAGCGAAATCGTTAACATCATCAAAAAGCAGCTGAATTCGAAAAAATCCCCGGGCCGCGATTTCATAACTCCCAAAATGATCATTGAGCTCCCATATTGCGCCATTTGCGCCATCACCCAGCTTTTTAATGCCATCGCAAAACTTGGCAACTTTCCAGTGAGATGGAAAAAGTCGATTATAATAATGATAGCAAAGCCGGGAAAAGACCACACAATTCCCACGTCGTATAGACCTATTAACCTACTCTCATGCTTATCTAAACTCTTTGAAAAATGCGTATTGACTCGGATAAACACATACTTAAGAATCCAGGAAGGAATTCCGTCACATCAACTTGGGTCTCGTGAAAAGCACAGAACAATTGAGCAGGTCAACCGGATAACATCAGAAATCCGGAACGCGTTCGAAAAACGAGAGTACTGTACTGCCATATTTTTAGACGTCTCTCAAGCATTTGATAGAGTTTGGCTAGAAGGTCTAATGTACAAGATCAAGACAATGCTCCCCTACAACACCCATGAGCTTTTAGAGTCTTACCTCTACGACAGAAAATTTGCTGTGAGATGCAACACTGCTATAACTGACGATTTCACTATTGGAGCTGGAGTACCTTAAGGAAGCGTGCTTGGGCCAACATTATATGTCCTCTACACAGCGGACATCCTAACAAGCACACGACTAACAACATCTACGTTTGCTGATGATACAGCCATTCTTAGCCGCTCAAAATGCCCGATGCAACCAACTGCGCATCTAGCTCTTCATCTGGTCGATGTTGAAAAGTGGCTATGAGATTGGCGAATTAAAGTGAACGAACAAAAATGCAAGCACGTTACGTTCACCCTGAACAGGCAAAACTGCCCGCCGCTCATGTTAAACCATACTCTACTCCAGCAAGCAAACGAAGTGACATATCTAGGAGTACACCTCGACAGAAGACTCACATGGCGCCGGCACATTGAAGCCAAAAGAACACACCTAAAGCTAAAAGCCAGTAGCCTTCATTGGCACATCAACGCTCGGTCTCCCGTTAGTCTTGGATATAAAGTCCTGCTGTATAACTCGGTACTAAAACCTATATGGATGTACGGCTCTCAGTTATGGGGGAATGCCAGCAATAGCAATATTGACATAGTCCAGCGAGCTCAGTCGAAGATCTTGAGAACAATCACCGGGGCACCGTGGTACGTTCGCAACGAAAACATACATCGCGACTTAAACATTCTACCAGTCAAAGAAGTGATCACAGAACAGAAGGAAAAGTACTTTACCAAGCTATCGTTGCACCCTAACCACCTGGAGAGGCTGATTTTAAACAGAATGCTGAGTGTTGAGGCTGTCACCCGTGCGATTCCCAAGTTCCAGTTTGGTTTCCGCAGACAGCATGGTACCCCAGAGCAACTACATAGAGTTGTCAACTTTGCGCTGGAAGCCTTGGAGGAGAAAGAGTACGCGGTGGCTGCTTTCTTGGATATCCAGCAAGCTTTTGACAGAGAAATTGCACAAAGCCAAGAAATTGCTAACACAACAGCTTTTCTTGCTAATAAGGAGCTTCCTGGAAGGACGCTCTTTTCATGTGGCGACCGATGGATATAAGTCGTCGACCAAGCCTATAGAAGCGGGTGTTCCACAAGGTAGTGTGCTTGGCCCTACATTGTATACACTATTCTCTGCCGACATGCCAACCCACTCCTGGCTACTCTCCGCTAAAAACAAGCTTTCCCTGGACTCCGACCCTTTTCTACGCAATACAGGTGTACGGTATCTCAGCTAAAACGCACTTCAGCAAAATACGGATACTTCAAGCCAAGACGCTGAGGAGGATCTCACAAGATCCATGGTACATGAGAATGGCGGACATCGAGCGCGACTTTAAAGTACCCAAAATTGGGGATAAAATTCGGGCGATTGCACAAAAATACACGGAGAGGCTTGGAGGTCATCCTAACTAAATGTATATAATTTTTCTATAATTTATATTTATTATATGCTGCTGCCATAACTAATTTTTCTGTATATTATTTCTGATTTGTTTAAGTTGCCCAGTTAGGTAACAGTGCACCTATCTTTGTTACCACTTCGTTATTATTTCACAATAAAAAAAAAGCAAGAAAGGAAAGCTAACTTCGGGCGGAGCCGAAGTTGAAATACCCTTGCAGAATATTCTGTAAATTATATTCTCCAAATTTAATCATATGATGCATTCTTAACACTTATAAAAAATCTCAACTTCCTAACTTTAAAAAGACCAAAGTTATGGCATATCCGATCAATCAGTTGTATGCCAGCTATTGGATATAGTCGGCCGATCCTTATGAAATTTGGTGGGTCGGATTGATTGGCCAAATATAAAACCCATAGAAAATCTCAACTTCCTAACTTTACAAACACTAAAGTTATGGCATTTCCGATCGTTCAGCTATATGACAGCTATAGGATATAGTCGGCCAATCCCGGCCGTTCCGACTTATATAGTGCGTGCAAAGGATGGAAGGGTGTGTGCAAAGTTTCAATTCGATATCTTTAAAACTGAGAGACTAGTTCGCGTAGAATCAGACAGACGGACAGACGGACATGCTTATATCAACTCAGAAGGTGATCCTGATCAAGAATATATATACTTTATAGAGTCGAAGATGTCTCCTTCTCTGCGTTGCACACTTTTGACCAAAATTATAATACCCTCTGCATGGGTATAAAAAATGAACCGTTTAGAGTACTGTGTGATGACTTTTTCAGATATGACTTTTTCAGATATCCTTCCTTTCGTATTTCCCTGAAATTTGGAAGGAATCGTTTATCATTCCACTTCATAAAAAGGGAAGCAAATCCGACATTAAAAACTATCGCGGTATTGCAAAACTGAGCGCGATCCCCAAGTTTTTTGAACAGCTTATTACCGCTCAGCTACATCATCAATGCAGCTCAGTAATGTCCCCAACTCAGCATGGTTTTATGAAACGAAGGCCAACGACTACAAATCTTCTGGAATTTACTTCAGTCATCAGAAGCGCTTTTAAAAATAACAATCAAACTGATGTTATTTTTACGGTCTTCAGTAAGGCTTTTGATTCCGTGAATCATCAGTTATTATTAAATAAACTAACATTACTAGGATTCCCGATCATGTTGACTAAGTGGATTTCAACATACCTTTTGAACCGGACTCAGAGAGTAGCTTTTAAAAGCACAATCTCAAACTCTGTTCACGTGAATTCTGGTGATCCGCAAGGGAGCCACCTAGGACCCCTACTGTTTGGAATTTTCATAAATGACTTGCCTCAAGTAGAACTCTCTTCTTATGTTATAATGGATGCTGACGACGTAAAACTTTGTTTGCCATGATCGAACCCCAATTCCCATGATCTCTTGCCAGCCGATCTGAACAACCTACATTCTTGGTGCATCCAGAATTTGCTGTTTTTAAACAACTCGAAATGTAACTTGATGTCCTTTTATCAGAACAGGCTTCTCCTCACGTTATATTCTATTGGGTCAAACGATCTTGAACGCAATAAATTTCGTAACAGACCTTGGAGTGTTATTCAACCACAACATAAACTTTTCTGATCACATTGGCATTATTGTCAGTAAAGCTAAAGGGGTTTTTGCCTTTGTTAAACGTTGGTCTAAGGAATTTGAGAATCCCTATACCACGAAACACTTATATATTTCCTTGGTTCGTCCAATTCTTGAATACTGCTCGTGTGTTTGGTCTCCTCAATATACCAATCATCAATACCTTATCGAATCGGTACAGAAACAGTTCCCTTTGTATGCAGTTCCCTTTGTTTAAACTGGGAAACACATCGTCACCTACCATCTTACGTCGATAGACTGCGTCTATTGAACCTGCCCTCCCTCAAGGATCGTCGAACATGAGTTCCTTCATAAATTAATAACTGGACTTTTAAATTCATGCTACCTACTGGGTCAAATACGGTTCTCCATCTCTGTAAGGTCTACTCGTCAATTTCGACCTATTGCCCTCGATATTTGTAATACGAATTTCGAAGTACATGACTCATTTCGCGTTTTATGTTCGCAATATAACGAACTGTATCTTTTGATATATTCTAAATGCTCTGTTAATTTAATTGTAACAAACATTCTAACTCACCTGCCCTCGCCCCCTCCCACTTGATGTGAGTCGGGTACTATGTTTATGTTGGCAGATATTTGTTAACTTTAATGTAATAAATAAATAAATATTTAAATAAAATAATAGACTATACCATGTTATTTCTACTACCGACTCTTTGCCAATCTTATAAGCATTAATTTATCTTACTTTGCACAAAATTAGTATAAGTATTAGTTTCGTATGTATTCTAACTTAGTCTGTCCGCTTCTATATTGTTATTTTTCACTTCTCGCAATGCAAGGATCTTAAGTTCGTTTTTTACTCATAAAGTATACTGGATGTTAAGTGGATCATCTGACCGTAGTTTAAGGATTTCCGCAAAGGGATTACTTGAAATCCGTCAATGCAAGCGTCTGTTTGACATTCAGTCTTATATCATCGTTACGAACAGTTCTTCTTTGAGTCCCATATACAATTTGGTGTTGTCAATTGGGGGCTTAGAATTAATAGCATAGTCTTGAATACACTTTTGAAAATAGGTGCTTCAAAATTTGAAATTAGACACTGCTTCAATCTTTTCTGGCTTTAAATAATTTGTATACCCTTGCAGGGGGTATTATAACGCAGTGAAGGAGACATCTCCGACCCTATAAAGTATATGTTCTTGATCAGGATTGCGTCCTGAGTTGTCGTCTGTCCGTCTGTCTGTTTCTATGCGAACTAGTCTCTCAATTTTAAAGATATCGAACTGAAACTTTGCACAAACCCTTCGTTTCTTTTGCACGCAGTATATAAATCGGAACGGCCGGGATCGGCGGACTATATCCTATAGCCGCCATATAACTGATTGATCGGATATGCTATAACTTGGAGTTTTTATTTTTGGCCAATCAATCCGACCGACCAAATTTCATAAGGATCGGCCGACTATATCCTACAGCTGCCATAAAACTGAACGATTGGAATTGCCATAACTTTGATGTTTTTAAAATTAGGAAGTTGGGATATTTCATGGGATTCATTATTTCATAATAATCGGCCGACTATATCCTATAGCTGCCTTACAACTAATTGATCGGAAATGCCATAACTTTGGTGTTTTTAAAGTTAGGAAGTTGGGATTTTTTATGATTAGTATGGAGAATATAATTTACAGAATATTTTGCAAGGGTATTTCAACTTCGGCTCCGCCCAAAGTTAGCTTTCATTATCGATGTACGGCAAATAATGCGAGTCAACTGCCGAAAAATAGCTGGAAAACGACAGGATGTACATTTTCGGCTTGACTCTGAGAAAGAAATAGGCAAAATCCGTACTTCAATTCGATCGTGTGGAAAATCTTTTCCTATTGTAGTCGGTCTAGTTAATCAATGATGATGAAAGGGGCAGAGGGAAATGGTATTTGACGAATATTTTATTGTCCTTTTGAAATCAAAACCATGTCGTGAAGAGCCGTCTCGCCTCTTTACCATTACCACAAGGCCTCTTAACTCGAAATAAGAAACTTAAATGATCCCATTTTTAACCATTTTCTTCAACTAGGCTCGTCTCCGGTCTTATAAAAATTGTTGATCGTCCTCCAGAATTATGTGTATCTTTATTTTAATTGTCTTTAGGTGAAGTGGCTTATAGTTACAAATTATCGTAAGAATTTCGACTTTCGCGAACGTTTGTTGTGGTCTGGTATATTTTATTGACATTTCCCCAAATTTTTATAGAGATTTGAGCAGTAGAAAGAAAGTTACAGAGCTCCCAGCCGCCCGCCTCGTCCCCGCTCAAACCCAAACTTGATACTTTAAACGCGAATATCTCGAAATGGTGTTTTTTTAAAAATGACTTTGCGGTGATACTGATTGGCGAAAAACGACTGAGCCGATTTTCTTCAAATTTTGTTTTAAATGTTCGTGATGAATTTTGTGTGTACTTTAACGATCGATTTCTCATGCACAAATTTTTTTTCGCTGAAATGGATTTTCTTTTTAAAACTCCAGCTACCGAAAATTTAATTTTTAAAAAACTGTATGCACAAAAAAAAATTATAACAAGAAAGGAAAGCTAACTTCGGGCGGAGCCGAAGTTGATATACCCTTGCAGAATATTCTGTAAATTATATTCTCCAAAATTATTCATATGATGCAATCTTAATACTCATAAAAAATCCCAACTTCCTAACTTTAAAAACACCAAAGTTATGGCATTTCCGATCAATCAGTTATATGGCAGCTATAGGATATAGTCGGCCGATCCTTATGAAATTTGGTAAGTCGGATTGATTGGCCAAATATAAAACCCATAGAAAATTCCAACTTCCTAACTTTACAAACACCAATGTTATGGCATTTCCGATCAATCAGTTATATGGCAGCTATAGGATATAGTCGGCCGATCCCGGCCGTTCCGACATATATACTGCGTGCAAAGGAAAGAAGGGTGTGTGCAAAGTTTCAACTCGATAGCTTTAAAACTGAGAGACTAGTTTGCGTAGAAACAGACAGACGGACAGACGGACATGGCTATATCAACTCAGGAGGTGATCCTGATCAAGAATATATATACTTTATAGGGTCGGAGATGTATCCTTCACTGCGTGGCACACTTTTGACCAAAATTATAATACCCTCTGCAAGGGTATAAAAACGATCGTTCAGATACACGGAATTACTCTAAAGTAATGAAATTTATTTATTTTTACGGTTTCAGTTGACCCGTTCGTCATGAGGAATTATCACCGCCAATCCAAACTTTCCTATTTTTTTCAATAAAAAAAGGTATAAAACCCCTTAAACAATATGTGTGAAAATTTTCATCCAAAAACATTGAAAGTGAGTGAGATAAAGGCAATCTCTGGCGGCACCTTGAACAAAAAGGTAGCCTGCGGTGTACATCGTAACTAATCACAACTAATCACAAAATCATCTTAATTGAAAAAATTAAATTGCATTATTAAAAGGACAAATTTCCCCAGGCTGTCGAGTGTTTATTTTTTTTCCGATTTTTAAAGGCACTTGCACGTCATAAACCTCGGTTTTCGTCCAAGTATTCGACAGCGTTACCTGAGGAATTTGGTAAAGAAGTACTGTGCAAAATTTCAAAACGATTCGTCCAGTAGACTTTGCAGAATCGTGAACACTTTGAAAAAAATTTTTTTAATTTTAATACTGTCGATGTACTTTTCGACTTTAGCGTTTCTCCTTTTCATACCCTTGCAGAGGGTATTATAATTTTGCTCAAAAGTGTGCAACGCAGTGAAGGAGACATCTCCGGCCCTATAAAGTATATATATTCTTGATCAGGATCGCCTCCTGAGTTGATATAAGCACGTCCGTCTGTCCATCTGTCTGTTTCTACGCGATCTAGTCTCTAAGTTTTAAAGATATCGAATTAAAACTTTGCACACACCCTTCTTTCCTTTGCACGCAGTATATAAGTCGGAACGGGATCGGCCGACTATATCCTGTAGCTGCCTTACAACTGATTGATCGGAAATGCCATAGCTTTGGTGTTTGTAAAGTTAGGAAGTTGGGATTTTTTATGAGTGATAAGAATGCATCTTATGAATAATTTTGGAGAATATAATTTACAGAATATTCTGAAAGGGTATTTTAACTTCGGCTCCGCCCGAAGTTAGCTTTCATTTCCGGTTTATAAGTGAAATTATAAATCTCTATGTCATCTTGGTGCGGAGAGACTGTCATCCCAACTTTTTGGTTTTTCTCCGGCCATTGCCGTTATCATAGTTTTTGGGGATCGGCTTGTACGTTTCGTCGGGTTTTGTTGTGGTGTATATGGTGTATATCTTTAAAACCGCATCCGCTTCTGCTTGCGTTATCGCTGCTACTTTTGCCCATTTTAAAAATATATCCACGATTACTGCTAAGGTGCATGTTTGCATGTTCTATTTTGCTTCTCTGATTTTCCCGGTGGCCAGGCACTATTTCTGTGGCACTTTAGTTTTATTCTTCTTAGCCTAACATCCTGTTGGTATTATGTTCCTAGTTTAATCCCACGCCTGTTCTCTGGCATTTCTCTGCATTTACTTTTAGGTTTTTCTTGAGCAGCCTTCTAAACACTCCTCGAAGCTTCCCCAAGTGCTCCTCATGCGTTTTCCAATGACCACAATATCGTCTAACTCCAGATTGCCACATTGGTGTGAGTCCCCACCAAAAGTCCATCCCCAGTAGTATTCCTTACCTTACTTGGATTAGGGTTAAGAACGATAATTGGAGTTCCTACCGAATTTTATCGTGGCTGTGATATTTCCCGCGGTTTTTTATTTTGCTGCGTTATCATCAGCAGATATATCATTCCTCTTACTTATCACGCTCCATTCTTAACACGGCTTTTATTTGAAACCCGTCGCAACTTAATTGGTCCCACACCCTTTTACAAACGTAACAGAACAGTCATGCGGGCTGTTGCTTGTTTTTGCGGTATTTCCCGTCCCGCCGCATCTCATTCAGATTTCCGAGCATTCCCCTTTCATTAAACCCGAACTCATATGTGAATTAGTTCCTATTGCTCTCAGAATGTCTATGAGGGGAAAGAACAATTGTTTTGGCATATTTGCCTTTGCTTTCTCCATTTCGGAAAATTCCCAATATTGTCCATCCGAACAGAATTCAGGGAAAGTTCCTGGTGCTTCATTTTTCTACTGGTAGAAGCATATCCTTCCCTGCCTGTAGTTGGGGATGCAGTTGGACTTATCGAAGGACGTCTGCGCTTCATTAATAGCTGCTCAGCTATTAAAAGTTTGAAGTCGAAGATTAGCATTTATTGATCTGACTAACGACGCCATAAAATCCATAACTTAACTACGCACATATCATGTGAAAAAATATTTTTTTTTTACCATATTTATAAAGTCACAGTCCCCTGCCAACTTCATATATCCATTATTGTTGAAGTGCAAGAAACGTTTTATGGTGTCCCAACTGTTGCAAGTCATGGTGCCATTTATAAATTCTTGACCAAGAGTTTAATTCCAATAGAGTATGGAAGATGGTAATTGTACCAACGACATTTTAAAAGTCTGTCGGTGCCTCTAGTTTATTGATACAAGTTCTTTCAAACGGAAAGTTCTCCTCCGAATACGGAGGCAAGTGACCGGCCTTCATATGGCTGTTCCTGTCCGTTTTGGCATTTTCGTTGGCTTTGCTTTTGACAAGGTTGGCCTTTCACAGCGGTCATCTGAACAACTCTCATCGGTCTCCGGAATATAAACATCTTCCTTCTCTATTATTATACCCTTGCAGATGGTATTATAATTTCAGTCAAAAGTTTGCAACGCAGTGAAGGAGACATTTACGACCCTATAAAGTATATATATTCTTGATCAGCATCACCAGGAGAGTCGATCTAGCCATGTCCGTCTGTCCGTCCATCTGTCCGTCCGTCTGTCCGTCCGTCTGTCCGTCTGTCCGTCCGTTTCTACGCAAACTAGTCCCTCAGTTTTAAAGCTATCTGCTTGAAACTTTCCCAAAAGTTGTCTTTCTATTGCAGGTAGTATATAAGTTGGAACGAGCCGGATCGGGCCACTATATCATATAGCTGCCATATAACTGAACGATCGGAAATGGTGCTTTTAAAGTTAGGAAGTTGGGATTTTCTATGGGTTTTATTTTTGGCTAATCAATCTGACCAACCAAATTTCATAAGGATCGGACGACTATATCCTATAGCCGCCATATAACTGATTGATCGGAAATGCCATAGCTTTGGTGTTTGTAAAGTTAGGAAGTTGGGACTTTTTATGAGTATTAAGAATGCATCATATGAATAATTTTGGAGAATATAATTTATAGAATATTCTGCAAGGGTATATCAACTTCGGCTCCGCCCGAAGTTAGCTTTCCTTTCTTGTTTTAATTCCAACAACTTTGTCTTAAGAGTTTTTTGTCTTTGCAAAGAGCCCAAGCAAAGATCCAGAGAACTATCACACAAAAAAGTTCTGTAAATATAATTCGAACAGAAAACACATTTGTGTTGTGATCGTAACACATTTGTGGGTGCCTGAAATATGGTCATAAAGTAAAATATAATATATACATAAAATGGTTTGGTAGTTGTCCTTAGATTTCTTTTCCTCGGGATATTGGCCACCATTCGACAACTTGGACCTTAAATGAATATTTCACAAACGAGAAATATAACAAACAAAGTATTGCGGCGGATGAAATAAGAACAATTTAAAACTGTTTAAAACTTTTTAAAAGGAAAGGCAAATAAGCAAAAGGGACAGAGACAGCGATAGAAGCGGAAAATAATTTAATCAGAAGGCGAAACGAATTTCATCAGAAGTGGAAAAGAATTTCATGAGAAGGCGAAAATACAGAAACATGGGCGAGTGAGGCGGAAGCAGCGAGTGGCAACGACGACATTGAGTGGCGGTGACTCAAGAAGAGAATTGCATCTGATCAGGCTGGTAAAAAGCAAGGATTAGGGAGCAGCGGAGCAGGCTGGAGACAGACGAGATCAAGCAAGACATTGAAGCTGGTGGCGTTAACGGAGCGTGCGGGCAAGAACATGTTGGCCAGGACAGGAACACTGAATTGGAGGCAGAAGTGGACGGCCAGGCGGATTTCAATTGAGTTCAGACTCGTAAAGGCCGCGGTATAATTGCAGAACAGCAGCGTATTAGGCTGGGCAGCTTAAGAAGCAGCGAATCCGGTTGGAGAAAGCATAAGGCAGACAAGCAGAAGCGAGAGGTGCAGAGCGGAAGCAGCAGAGCATCGTCGGTGCGTGCGAGCAAAGCCTTGTTGGCCGGAGCTGAGGCACGTGGCAAAGCTGATTCCAATTGGAGGAAAGCAGTGTCGGTGCGTGCGAAAAAGAGAGGAAGAACGCTACAAAGAGCAGTGAACGCGAAAAGTAGCGAGTCGAAAACAGAGTCGTCGTCGGTTATATATCGGTCTGAAGACTTGTCAGTTTGATTACAACTGTATCAAAAGGAATTAGAGTTAATACACAATTTTGTCATCATATTAACTGTAATTTTTAGCAGGTTACTTTTGTAAAATGGAGAGAGGCGAGATCTTGGCATTGCGAGTGGAAGAGTTGCGACGTAAGTTGTCAGAACTGCAGTTGGGTACAACCGACTAAAGTCTCAATTACAACAACGATTGCTAAACCATTTTGGGTTGATGGATGAGGGTGAGTCAGAAACTAAGGGTGAGCCCGCAGATTTTAGGTCTACATCGTCCACACCGGCCGTTCCCCATAGCAGAGAAGAAAGACAATATGGTGGTCAACATTAAAAGACGTCAAAGGAAGTGTTTCTCAGTTTTCAGGCTCAGGAGTCCCAAATATAGATCTGTGGATTGAGGAGTTAGAAGATTGTGCGGCTACCGTGGAGAAGAGCCCGCTAAAGCAGTTTGTTTACTTGGTGGAGCAGTAAAAATGTTTGTGCGTAACCAGAGAGACCTTAAGGACTGGGAAAGTTTGAAGTTGTCACTGGAGTTCGGATTGCAGGTATCTACAGCGTCGTCAAAGTATTGGTGAATCATTGCAGGAGTTTCTATATGCATTAATGGAAATAGCTAAGCCGATACGTTTGGAGGATGAAAGTCTGATTCAGTACTTCCACTAACCATACAACATATAGACTGGTCATTTAATACAACGAAAATAGACACAACAGCGTATTCACTATTAGGTTAATGATAAACAAATAATGTTATATGTTTTAATATATTTTTTAATATTTCAGCATAAATTTTATTTTGGTTTACAAATTCAAATCAGTGGTAGCAGTAAAATGTTCTGCATATATGTAAGTATTCCAATACTGAGATAAGAACAGGGCATATCGCAGTCGGTGCCACTTAAAACACCGACTGCTCATAATTGGTTGATAAAACTTCAAACAAAATCAGCTTTGATTATTGTTCTGCGAGCGGATGGTGCCTGCATACCCTACCGACCTTTTCCATTGATTGATAAGGTGTCTAGGTGTAGCTTGTCCAGAGATAGTATCTTAATCGTTCGACTGTAAATGATTTGGTTGGTTGGTGTCATTAAGAGTGTGAAGTCGTCGTGTTCAATCAATGTGTTGTCTGTGTATTCGATGTCGTTTATTGCTACTGTGCAATTACTGTATTGCACGATTGCCGATCCATTAATTTGGAATTCGTTGTGGCAATCGGGTTTTACCGTTATTTTTTGCCCGTTGAGGATGATGATTGTTCCTTTTTCAACCTCGAAAATATTTACTTCCGGCTCTATTTTTGCCACATCGCATTTGACCTGCTTCTGGCCTCTAATTATGTTAAATAGGCACCCATTATTCCCGTTACTTGTTTATGATTTTTCGCACAGAGAACTCTCTAACTCTTCTATCTTCAGGCATTAGTGCTGGTATTGATGGAGGTTGTCCTTGTTGTTGTTGGCCACAAAGTCCGATGATATTATTAGCTTAGAATTATAAAAATTTTTTTTATCGAAAATGGGTATTGTGATATTGAACAGGAGTGTATTATTGAAAGTTTAACAGGAGGGGGATAAAAAGTTGTGTTCATCTAGTGTTAGGGTAACGTTTTGTTTGTTTATTATTTCCCTCGTGTGCTCTATTTGTTCTTTATTGAATAGGAATTTAGGGATGATGTTTAATTTACTGGCTAGAAGGCTATAGATTACATTGTTTATATGTTCGTGTCTCTATATTATAATTTATTTTATTAATGTATTGTAAGGAGTAGATATTGTTTCTCTCTTCTCTGAGTTAATTGTAAATAGAATTTTGTGCCGAATCAAATATTTTGTATTGCTAGTTGTTTTTTGGAAATATGTTTCGTAATGCTCTTTAGTTTAATGACTACATCCTTATTGAATCGTCTTTGACATTCAAAGTGAACGGTCGTGTTTTTTTTCTGCGCTTCGAATTTTGCATTTTGTTTTCGTTTATTCCCATCGGTGGGTTTTATCAAAACAATTCTAATTCGCTTCCGGTTTATTTAAACATAAATTTAAACTCCGTTCGCTTCGCGAGTGCACTTTGTATTTAATACTAATTAATTGTTTTAGTTTTTCGTAATTCTTATCTGTGTTTTCTTTTCCTATATCCCCGCCGTTTCTCTTTTGTGCATGCACTTTAACTTATTTACGCTCCCGCTCTCTTGCTCTCTTTGCTTTTGAAAGTTCTAAGCGTGCAGTTTCTGCGCTCTTGCGGTACTTATAACTGCTCGCTTATAAATTTCAATTTCGCTTTCTTGGTACAGTGGTAAATAAATAAAATGAATAATAAAAATTTAGTCTGCTTCTGCAAAAAATGCAGCCTCGTAATCAGGGCTGACCAGTCTAATATGACTTGCTGGCTGTGTGAAAATATGGTGCACACCAAGTGCGCCGGTTTTACTGGCCGGACAAGTGATGACCTTTCAAAGGGGCCCAATTTGCAGTTTTGTTGTGACGCTTGTGTCGAGGTTGCGAACGAGATGAAATCGTTCATGCGCCAAACTAAAGGCGGCCTGATGGGACTGATTAGCTGTTTCGGAGTGGCTAGAGATAGTTTTCGCCGAGCTGATGATCTCCTATCTGCGCTGGACTCGCAGTTTAATAGTCGTAAGCTATTAGAAGAGTCCCCTAAGCGCAAAAAGGCCGCTGGTGGTAAGGAGCAAAGGGGGAACACCCCGCAACCGAAATCAAAAGAACAACAGAGCATTCCGGCGGATCAGCAGCTGATTTCAGCAAACCCTCAAATGTTGCTAAGATCAGCAGCTAAAAAAGATTCGGTATCCGAACAATCCGTTACAGAATGCATGCAACTAGGGACTTCTAAGAATTCCGATTTGTCCGTAGTGGTTTCACAATTAGTGGATCCACCTATCTCTCAGAATGTAGCATCACCACCACAAGGGACTACTGAGTCCGGACAACCGGCTCAAGTTGGTTTTGCAGAAACAATATCTGCTTCACCAAAATCCCTTTCAGTGGTTCCACTAAAAAAACAAATTTTCGTTTCTCGGCTTTCCCCTGATCAAACATCTTATGATGAATTGTCTTATATACAAGACAAAACTAAAGCCGATTGTAATAGTGGAAAGGTGGAAAAGTTTAAGTTTTCTTATTCTAGATCTTTCAAGATAACTGTCCCTAACGAGCTTTTTGAAACCATATGCTCGGGCGACTTTTGGCCGGATAATATGGTTGTCAAAGAGTTCGAGGCTAAGATAAAGAAGAAGGGGCCCGTGGGAGTAAAACTTCCTAGTCGAGGCCAAACCAGTGTACCAATTTCAAAAAACTAACTTCTAACCTCCTTCTTTCCTATCAGAATGCAAGAGGTTGCGTAGCAAGCTCACTAAATTGTATTCCGATAGCCTTTCCTTTGCATCTCATATTATTGTGTTCACAGAAACCTGTTTAAAGCCGGAAATCTTTAGCTCCGAAGTTTTTCCAGGTAAGTACACAATATATAGGTATGACCGTCCCTCTAGACGGGGAGGTGGAGTCTTAATTGGAGTTGATTCAAACCTCCCGTCTGAGGGGTTATTTTTTGATGAATTCAATACCATTGAATTTATTTGTGTAAAGTTATCGCTTCCTGGTAACTTTATATACATAACTTGCTCATATATTCCGCCGTTGTCTGAACTTCCTGATTATTTAAATCACCTATCCGTTATTAAGTCCGTTGCAAATAAGCTTTCCGATAGGGATCAGTTGATAGTTCTAGGTGATTTTAATATACCTGGAGTTACTTGGTCCACTGAGGATGGATCGAATGTCTTACTACCTATAGCACAGCATGATTTTATTGATGGCCTGCTTGACATATCTCTATCTCAAGTAAACCATGTTCGAAATTCATTAGGTCGCCTACTTGATTTGTGTTTTGTATCAAATCCTGAAGGTGTGTTTCTGTCCAGAGTAGCACCATTCACGCAACCTGAAGATCCATATCATCCAACAATCGAACTTTCATTTGATACGGTTAGCGTTATAGAATAAAAATCAGAAAAATCCAAACGAATGCATTGTTTTCGCAAGGCAGACTTTCTGAGGCTAAATAATTTTATTTCTGGCTTTAATTGGTCTGATCTTTACTTATGCATTAATATGTCCGATGCAGTTAATGTTTTTTACACTGCAATAAACTCATTTTTTAATTCCTGTGTTCCGTGGTACTATCCGTCAACTTCCAATAAATCACCTTGGTTTAGCAAAGAGTTGACACACTTAAGAAATGTAAAGTCCAGACTTTTTAGGAAATATAAAAATACCGGTTCTCAATCTGTTTTTACTAGATATTTAAGTGCTCGGTCAAGATTTACCGTGCTTAATGCTCAGTGTTATAATAGTTACTTAAACCGTTGTAAGGTCCAGTTCTCTCAGGACCCGAAACAGTTTTATAATTTTGTTAACACCAAGCGTAAATCTAATTCTTTTCCTTCCTCGCTGTCGTTCGAAAACATGACGGCAAACACAGATCAGGCAATAGCCGATTTATTTGCCCAATTTTTTCAAACGACTTACTCTACTTTAGATTATTCATCACAGCCTTATTCTTACACCATGTCCAAGTCAAACCTCATATTCTGTCCCACTTTAACAGAAAGCTCTCTTCTTTTGGATCTTCTTCGTATTAAGCCTGTTTATTCGCCAGGGCCCGATGGTATTCCTGGTTGCGTGCTTAGGTATTGCGCTAAGGCCCTGTGCAAACCTCTTCACAAGTTGTTTACCTTATCTCTAGAAACCTCCCAATTCCCAAATATTTGGAAGGAATCATTTGTTATTCCTCTTCTCAAAAAAGGTAACAAGTTAGAAGCCAGTAACTACAGAGGTATTTCTAAGTTGTCAGCTATTCCTAAGCTTTTTGAAAAAATTATTATACCCGTTACTCGTAGAGTTTGTATTCGTGCAAAAGTATGTAACAGCTAGAAGGAAGCGTTTCCGACCCTATAAAGTATATATATTCTTGATCAGGGTGACTAGCCGAGTCGATATAGCCATGTCCGTCTGTCCGTCTGTCCGTCCGTATGAACGCTGAGATCTCGGAAACTATAAAAGCTAGCATTTTGCATGCAGATTCTAGGCGTTCCTACGCAGCGCAAGTTTGTTTTGTTTAACGCCCACAATCGCTTATATACGATTTTAAAAATTTAAATATTTCGGAAAAGTAAAAATGCAGTTTTATTGTGTTTATCAATACCTATCGAAATGTAGAAGAAATTTTTCAAATCGGACCATTCGTTAAAAAGTTATGCGTGATCAAAGTTTTTATCTCCATCTCCCTCGCACTTCCTTTTACCTGAGTAACGGGTATCTGATAGTCGGGGCATCCGACTATAGCGTTCTCTCTTGTTACTCCTCATTTGCAGCACCTTTGCAGATCAATCATTTCTCCGTGTCAACACGGATTTATAAAACGTAGATCCACAATCACAAACCTTCTAGAGCTCACTTCATTTGTGATAAAAGGCTTCAATAGTAGTTTTCAAACAGACGTCATTTACACTGACTTTAGTAAAGCATTTGACTCTGTAAATCACTTACTTCTCATTCAAAAACTTGACCTTTCAGGTTTTCCAGTTGATCTGCTTAAATGGATTTCAAGTTATCTAAATGGCAGGTCACAAAGGGTCCTTTTTAAAAATTCAATTTCTGAAATTCTCCGTGTTACCTCCGGTGTCCCACAAGGGAGCCATCTGGGTCCGTTACTTTTTACATTATTTATTAACGATCTTCCATCAATTAAAAGTCATTCTTGCGTACTTATGTACGCAGATGATGTTAAGTTGTGCCTGCAGTATAAGGACATTTCCTGCCATTTAGACTTGCAATCCGATCTAGATAATTTTCAAAACTGGTGCCGAGTTAATTTACTAAATTTAAACGGTTCCAAGTGCAAGCTGATGACTTTTTATCGGGCCAATCCGATATACGCGACTTACACGTTAAGTGGCAGCTCTTTGGATAGAATAACTCTTGTAAACGATCTTGGCGTCCTCTTGGACCCTAAACTAAAATTTTCTAATCACATTTCGTCCATGGTTAATAAAGCCAGAGGAGTGCTTGGATTTATTAAAAGGTGGTCAAAAGAATTCGATGATCCTTATTTGACTAAAACTTTATTTATTTCGCTAGTCCGTCCGATTCTGGAGTATGGGTCTCCCGTCTGGAGTCCACAATACGGAATACATATTGGTCGTATTGAATCTGTACAAAAAAACTTCCTTCTTTTTGCTTTACGGCGCCTAAACTGTGATGCAAACCTTATTTTACCTTCTTATTCTAGTAGACTTCTTTTGATTAATTTACCATCCCTAGCCAACCGTAGAACGAGGCTTGGTACTATCTTTATTTATAACCTTATACATGGTGATATTGACTGCCCCGACTTGTTAAGTCGGCTTAACTTTTCTGTGCCAAGTAGATTAACTAGAAATTATTTTCCCCTAATTTTAAATCATTGTAGATCTAACTATGCCTTGCATGAGCCTTTCAGAGTATTATGTTCTGACTATAATAGACTTTTTCCTGTAATATCAAATCTTGACTCTCTGCCGCTCCTAAAACGATTGATACTTGCTTCATTGGCACAAGATTGATCTAACTATTACTTTTTTCCCCGGACCTTTACCTATATTTTCCTATCTCGCGTCTATCCTATCGCGAATCGTGCCGTACGATACACGGCGGCGCCCCTCGGTCGGTTGGGCGGGTAAGTGGAACTCCACGCGAAAAAAAAAAAAAAAATTGCTTGATTATCCAGAGTCTCTGCTAACTGTTTTGAATTAGTTTCTATGTTTTTTAACTCTGCTAGGATATTTTGTCCGTCATTGTCGTCTAGGTTACCCGAAATAGACTTGAGTAGAGTCCTTAGGCCGTTGATAAGACCTCTTTTACTCCTAGTGTGTGGCAAAAGCGTGTCCACCCTGTCTTCTACCTGTTTAATCTTTTTACGTTGGACTTCTAGTGATACTGTGAGATTTGGTGTAAATTGTAATGCTTCTATTGTTTTCTTGATTGTCTGTACGGATGATTTGTATACGTGAATGTTAACTATGAGGGATATGATTTTATGGGTGCTTATGATACGTGCGTTTCCAAGGGTGATAAAAAAGGCAGGTGATGATCCATTGATTTTGCTGATGGTGAATGATTTTGCGGTTGTCAAGAGGGTTCTGTAAGTATGGGTCAATATGTATGATTTTAGTAGGTGCCGATATTATGTATTAATGTTAGTATTTCCTGGATGATGGTTTAAGGGGTTGGTGTTTATACTTCTCTTGACTATTCTTCTGATTTTCTGTTTGTGTAACTTTTGTCTTTTGGTGGTTAGCGATTTTATACCCTTGTTTAGATTTGGATGTTGCTGAATTTTTGAGTATAGGTATTTCCTGAATTCGTTCTGTTTTGTCAAGTAATCGGGGTGATTATCGTATTTTATTTTTCTGTCGAATATATAAACCTCGAAACGTGTATAGGATGTGCTTGAATGTATTGAATTATTATAAGTATATATTTCTGCTAGTACTGTTGCATGGTCGATTAGCTGTTGCTCTTTTTTTGTAACTATTTTTTAAAGTTCTGTCAAAGTTGAATGGAGCCTCTTAACTGGTGCGTTACCTATTGATTTCTGGAATTTGGGGTATAATATTATATTGTGATAGAAAATCGTTGAAAAGGTTACCAGAAAACTCGGAACCCTGGTCAAAAACTATTTTTTTATTTATGAATTGGGACAAGGCTGCAATGACTTTTTTCACCCTTTCTATTGCTCAGCGGATATGCTTATGCAAATTTTGAGAAATTGTCAATAATTGTTAGGTTGGAGGTGTTATTTATGGAATAAATGTCTATTTGGGAGACTTGGAGCGGTTCGGCTGGTGGAGATGGCATTAAAGGTTTGTGGATCGTATTTCAGAGTTAAACGATGTCACAATCTTTGATGATTTGTGTTATTAGGTTTTTCATTCCCAGGAAATAAATTTGTTTTTTTAAATGGCTGAATGTCTCTTCTATGCCCCTATGGTTGCTATTAATGTGGTATGAACGGACTTTGTTATGTTGTTCTTGTGGATCAACTAATTCTGATAGGTATTCTTATCGCAACGATATATTTTATACGATTCATTTTGTGAGAAATAGTTATTATAAGATTCTTCTATTAACTGGAAAACCTGGGTAAGTGCCTTAAGGGGGTCTTTTAGTCTAGAAATTTGAGAAAATCGAAAAAAAAAGTTTTTTAATTCGATAGTGTTTATATTCACAAATATCTTCCTAAAAGGATTTTTCCAAACTCAAATTATTTTCAAAGCTATAGCCGTTTTAGTGACGTGGCAACTAGACCGGTTGAGAGAACGACTGGAACTTTAAACGCCTTTTTCTCGAAACTACTTTTTTTGATGCGGTCGCCACTATATCTCAAGTTCTAATCAGTCGATTTACCTGAAATTTGGCATGAATATTCTTTAAATATATCTCTATCGCCGGAACCAACAAAAAATAAAAATGTTTAATTTATAATATCTTTAAAAATTCGACAAAGTGGAAAAATTAGTGAAAAAATCGACTTTTTCCTTTGAGTTGCCGCCATTTCATGAAAAAAAATATTTTTTTTTGGTGCTTCATGCCATAGCGACATTCGTACTCATTAAGAATCTATCATTGTTTTATTTTTAAGACAACGACAAGCATAGAAATCATGGCGACGAGGAATAACTCAATGAAAACTAATTTTATTTTTTTTGAAATTTATTTTATGTACTCCTTTAAGTTTAATAAACAAATGATAAAAAAACTGATAGAAAAAATATCTATTGCTTTTTTTTTATTAAGTGCCAAAAAAAGGTCGAAATTCGAGTCTCTAGACTAGAAGACCCCCTTAATAGCAAGTGTTTTGTTTAGTTTTAAAATAGTTTGTAAAATGTGTGTAATTGAATCAAAGGTGTATGCATCTTTTGAAATGGTATATCTGGTTTTGTTTGGTAATGATGTTACTGTTGTTATTGGATTTGTTGTTCCGATTTGGAACACTGCTTGTAAATTGAATTGATAAGTGGGAATTGGGATATTTGTATCGGTAATGGGTCTTCGTTTATGTTTAAGTTCGGTTCGAAGCGACTTAGATTGTCTGCAACAACATTCTGTGAACCTTTTTTATAGACAACTTCGTAAATGTATGCGGTCAGGGTGGTCTTCCACCTTAATAGTTTTGGGTTTTGGCCTTTGATGCTTTCCAGCCTGATTAATGGCTTATGATCTGTGACGATCTTGAATTTCCTGCCGAAACGGTATGGCCTGAAGTGGCCTTCTGACCAAATGATGGCCAATATTTCTTTTTCTATCGTAGAATATCTGACTTCTGTATCTGACAGTGTTCTACTAGCGAACGATATTGGTCTATCGAGTATGGATAAACGAGTACGGGGTCGTTACATAGGAGTGTTTTCAATATTTCTACTGCATTCCTGAATTTTTCATCTATTACAATGGTTTTTTTCCTTTTAGTTGTCTCGTAATATGCTTGGTGATTTTGGTGAAATCCTTAATAAACTTCCTATAATATCCTAGCAATTCTAGGAATGATTTAATTTCCCTAGTTGTCTTGGGGCATGGGAAGTCTTTGATAGCCTGAATTTTATTGGGGTTGGGTTTGACGCCGACGATATGCCCCAAAAAGTCGTTTTCTTTTCTGAAGAAATTGCATTTGTTTGGCTGGATTTTCAAGTTGGCGTTTTGCAATTTGGTAAATACTAATTTTATATCTGTAAGGTGTTTTCGAAGTGACGGTGAAAAAACTATAATATCGTCTAGATAGACGAGACAGATATTTCCTACCAAGTACCCTAGAACATTATCCATAATGCCCGTTTTCAACCGTGAACGCTGTTTTACAAGCGTCGTCCTGATTCATCTCGATCTGATGGAACCCGTTGGCTAGGTCTATGGTTGTAAAGTATTTTGTTTTTCCCATGCTGTCAAGGATATCGGCGATATTTGAGACGGTTTTTTCATTGAGTTTACCACTTTTTCTCGCCTGTTCCATACGCTTTTTTTAGTACAACCCATACAGGTGCACTCCTAGGGGAATGGCTGTGTTTGATAATGTTTTGTTCAAGCATTTTCGTCTTTTTGTCTTCGCACCTCCTCTTTGTGAATAAAGGAGTTTCGATAAGATTTTGTAAGAATAGTATGTTTAACAAAATTCGAGAATGTGAGTTGGTTTGTGTCGTTGTAAAAAAGTTTCTTAAATGTTACACAAAGTTTTGTTAGGTTCTGTCGTTCCTTTTCGTTTAAATGTTCTGTTTGTATTTGTAACGTTTGTTCTGTCGCTGTTTGTTTACTAACTGTAACAGCGGTTAGACAGTGTAATAGGCCAAACTCTTGGGTGGGAAGTTCTTTTACTTGCAATGGTTCCTCTAAGGATATTGTTTTATTTTCGTTAGAAGTGTTGCAAACCTCTAGAAGTGCGAAATCTTCGATTGTTAATCGTCGAGATCGGTGGTCTCCTTGTAGGAGGTTGACTGGTAGAGCAAGTCTTAGTTTGCTATATTCGGGAATTCGGGAGTGTCAACAGGGTTTTGACGTGTGGAAATGGGAATAAAGTTTTTATGTGTTTCTAGTACAGATTCTGCGAAATTAATTTTTGCGTTTAATTCGGATAGAAAATCCATGCTTAAAAGACAATTGAAGAGTGGGTGGAATTTGAATAGAAGAATTTAAAATTTGTTACATGTTTGAATTCTTCGATTGTAAGTGAGTCTGTAAATTCTTTGATATGGAAAGTGTTGAGTACGGTATGGATATTTATGTGAGTTTTTAATGTGCTCTTAAAATTGTCTGTAACTAATTGTGGGTCTATTAAGGAATATGTAGACCCTGTATCTCTTCAAAATTTGAGAGGTTGGGGTGATGTATCTCTTGAAGAAAGGGAACATAAGGGAGTGATGACACGTGGGTCTTCTTGTTTAGGTAGCCGAATGGTCTGTCGAGGCTCCTTGTTGAAAATTTGCATCATCATTGATGTTGCACAAAGTGGGGTTGTGTGACTTTTGACTTGGATTTTGGTTTGAATTTTGATTTTGTCTGATTGTAGAAAGGGTTTTTAATTATGTTCGTTTGCCTCTCTTGGTTATTGTCGCGATGTGCCCTATCCGTGGTTGTTGTTTTGTCTCTGCTCTTGTTGGTTATAGTACTGTTGTCGCGATGTGCCCTGTCCGTTGTTGTGGCTTTGTCTCTACTCTTGTTGGTTATAGTACAGTTGTCGCGATGTGCCCTGTCCGTTGTTGTGGTTTTGTCTCTGCTTTTGTTGTCTTCTATATTAGGGGTGGTTTCTTTTAGTTCTTTTGTCGCTTCTGCGATTGTCGTGGTGTCTGTTTAAATTGAATTCAGTCTGTCCGATTTCATAGGCCTGTTATATAGTAGTTGGTCTTTGGTTCCTAATGGCCGAGCGGGTTGCTTAATCCGATCAAAAATGTATTTAGGCAAAATTTATCGCATTGTAAGCGCTTGTCTGGTACGGCGCGGCCACTAGGATCTGTTTCCCTGGCCAGTGCCTTTAGTTGGCTCCTTATTTTTGTGGCCGTAAAATACTATTTCCCCATAGTAAGCCCATCAGCAAGATTGTGTAGTTCTCTTACTAGCATTTCTTCGGTTTTTTACTCGAATAGAGACGCTTTAGATTTACTTTCAGATCATCCCAGTTAAGGAATGTATCGCAGACGCTTAAAGCGTCGTCCGCTCCACCTTTAATCTTATCTCGGATCGTACCCAAGAGGTTTTGACCATAGGTCGTATGATCCACTGACCCGGCTAACGTCAATAACTGTTCGATGAAGTAGTAATTGATTCAAATTGAGGTTAGTGTTTGTTACGGTGAAAGAGTTACTGATTGTGGGGCTAAGTGAGCCCGATGCATTCCCTGAGTCGATTGGATTATATATAGAGACTTAAATCCTATAGAGCACCTTTGGGGGATAATAAAGAAGACGATTGGTAAGTTTAAGTCCAAAACTAGGGCAGATTTGTGAAAGAAAGTGAATTCCGAGTGGTACTCCATTGAACCATTAATTTGGGCAAATTTGGTGGATTCTATGGGACAAAGTCTTGTAACCAAAGTCATTAAAAATTGCGGTGGCACAACTATATATTAAAGTTACCATCTAAACTAATAGGCGTTGAAGCTACAAAACTGTTTTTTTTATAGAATTAACTCAGTCGTTTCTTTTATTTTTTCCAGGCCTAAAATTTTTAAAAAGTAGTTTTTAGTTCATAACGTTTTTTGAAAATTATTGTTTTGGTATATTTTGACACATAAATGTATAGGCTATCAATCAAAATTATTAAACTTACAAAAAAAAATTAACTGCTACGTGTCTGGCGTACACAAGTTCAAGCGCTATAGGTGTCGAGTAACGCATGCAGCCG
Organism: Drosophila rhopaloa; assembly: GCF_018152115.1. NCBI lineage: Eukaryota > Metazoa > Arthropoda > Insecta > Diptera > Drosophilidae > Drosophila > Drosophila rhopaloa. Next base: position 251,129 of record NW_025334991.1, read on the forward strand.
CTACCTGTATTTTTATGTTTGGTTGTGTAGATTTTTGTTAATCAATGAGTTTTATTTTTATTGTAGTGCAATGTTGTAACACCGGTGCCTAATCAACGTTTGATGTGCAAGTTAACAAGTCAACATAAACCAGCAAAAGTCAATGGACCAGCCGCTGACTTTTGTTGTTATTTAGCTTCGGCCGAAACTGCTGATCCAGCATTTAGCCCGGATGCTCATGCACAGACGGCAAGCACTGCATATTTGCGTGGCCGCTGTGAGTCTTTTGTTAGCTTTAAGTTTCTTTTCAATTCAGTTTATATCAAAGCCTTGAATAAAGAGCACCAGCTCTGATAATATTTAACTCCGGCTACCGCCGTTAAAGATCTTATTATTTCACACTGACTGAGTCTCTAGGCCAGCAGGTAAAGAAGGGCAGTCACCCTTCCACCCTATTCTTCCTAATTTATCGACGGATGACAACAGCCAACCGGCTACCTTCACGGGGACAGCTGCGAGGGAACCTCTACGGAGTAAAATACTAATTGGCGCCCAGCTCGCGGAAAACCCACCCGCATAAATTCGGACCTAAGAGGGAAACTAGGATAGGAAAACCATTTCACAAAAAATGTAAGTGGACTCCTCCCGCTATTTAATTTTTAGTCTGCAAAAATTCCCAGTCTTTTACGTGTCCCAAGTTTTTATCTGCAAATATTTTATGCGACAAATACGAAAAATATTAATCGCCGTGTTTAAAAAATAAAAAGTAATAAATAAAAAATACACTGCAAGTATAACGTACTAACCAACAAATAAGAAATCAAACACAATTAGTGGAAATCAGCCTTTTAACTTTGAATTTGATTTATTGTGGTTGTTTTTTTTCTGTGTCTTTCTGTTCGGGCCGTTCAGTCACAGCCTTACAGTAAAACGCAAGCCCCTCTACCCCCCAGTACAAATGGATCCCGACCAGCTTAGGGGCTTGATTGACGCTGCCGTTGGCAGAGCGCTGGCAGAGCAGGCCGCGCAAAATCACCAAAGAGAGCTGGAGCTGCGGCAGACGATCGAGCTGCTCGCTGCTCAAGTGGCTGAAGTTAGGGTACAACCGAAGCCAGCCCAAACCTTAGAAATTACAACATATGAAGCTATAGAGATTAATGACAATGTTCGATGTGACGAGCCATTGGATGCCGTTAAGTGCCTGCCAGAATTTTCAGGGGCACAAGATTCATACGTTATCATATTTTTATACCCTTGCAGAGGGTATTATAATTTTGGTCAAAAGTGTGCAACGCAGTGAAGGAGGCATCTCCGACCCTATAAAGTATATATATTCTTGATCAGGATCACCTCCTGAGTTGATATAGCCATCCGTCTGTCCGTCTGTCTGTCCGTCTGTCCGTCTGTCTGTTTCTACGCAAACTAGTCTCTCAGTTTTAAAGCTATCGAGTTGAAACTTTGCACACAGCCTTCTTTCCTTTGCACGCAGTATATAAGTCGGAACGGCCGGGATCGGTCTATATCCTATAGCTGCCATATAACTGAACGATTCGAAATGCCATAACTTTGGTGTTTTTAAAGTTAGGAAGTTTGGATTTTTTATGAGTATTAAGAATGCATCATAGGAATAATTTTGGAGAATATAATTATAGAGTATTCTGCAAGGGTATATCAACTTCGGCTCCGCCCGAAGTTAGCTTTCCTTTCTTGTTAGACGATATAATGGTAGCTCACGCCACTACCAGGCAGTTATCATTATCAGAAGCAAGGTCAGGGGCCCTGCCGATGCTGTGTTGTCTTCGTTTAGCACAGTGCTGAATTTTGACGCGATAATAAGTCGCCTTGATTTCACGTACAGTGACAACGACCGATGCACGTCATCGAACAGGAGTTAGGAACTTTAAGGCAAGGGGGCCTAACTCTGTTAAACTATTATGACGAAGTAGAGAAGAAACTCACTTTGTTAACAAATAAGGTGCATATGTCACATGATTCGGGTATGGCAAAAGTTCTGTGTGACAAATTCAGGGAAGACGCTCTGAGAGTATTTATATCAGGACATCTCACAGACGTGGTCTTTGCGGCAAAACCTAAAGATTTGCCGACGGCCCTGGCCCTAGCACAGGAGGTTGAGTCCAACCATGAAAGGTACACCTTCGCGGCAACCTTTGCAAAAAGCCAAGAAGATCGCAAAATAGGCGAAAAAACACAAAATCGGCAACAGGTAAAAAACCATCAGCCGGCGGACTCTCAAATAGATGGCGGCAAAAACCCGCACTTTTCTAGACAGACTAGGGCGCAAATCCATTCCGATCAGCGCAATAATAACTTCCAAAACAGAAGTTACATTTCAGAACCTATGGACATTGATCCTTCACTTTCACAAATAATTCCACCCGTTCAAACGCAAGCCTACCAAAATCGGAGACCTGCCACATCCGACCGAACCAAAGCAAAGCAACAGCAAAGGGTAAATCACGTCACCCAGGGTGTAGGAAATGAACCAGGGTCATACGCCAGCACAGCTTCCAAGGCGGCGGAGAAAATCGATGATGACATCATCACAGATTATGACTCTGATGTCATTAATTTTTTAGGGGAAGATCCCTGCTGCCCGTCATCAGACGAAGAGTAGCGGGGACCGATATGAGGTTTCTTATCGACACGGGCGCGTCAAAAAATTTCATCCGACCTCACAAAGGGTTGAAAGGCGTTCGCCCCGTAGAATCCCCATTCCCAATACATTCAATCCTTGGCACTACCAAAGTTATGAAGAAATACTTCGTATCAATGTTTAATTTAAAGGCTACGTTCTTTATACTACCCGACTTGTCTTCCTTCCACGGAATAATCGGCCTTGACCTGTTAAAACAGGCAGAGGCATCACTCTGCCTATCCTCCGGTCACCTAAAATGGGGCACCGAGGTAGAGCAGATCGATTTCCACAAGTGCACTGACGTCAATTTCACCAGCGTGGATTGTTCAGATGCACCGCTTTTGGCAAAGAGTGCGTTTTCAGAGATGCTAAGGACCCGGAGAAAGGCCTTTGCAGACCCTAACGAGGCTTTACCTTACAACACTTCGGTGGTAGCTACCATCAGAACAGTTAACGAGGAGCCCATATGGAGCAGCGGATTTTGTCAACAACGAAATTCAGGATCTGCTAAGAAATGGAATAATTCAAAAGTCGGCATCCCCCTACAACAACCCAATATGGGTGGTAGACAAAAAAGGGACCGACGAAAGCGGAAATAAGAAAATGCGGCTAGTCATCGACTTTCGCAAATTAAATGAAAGGACCGTGTCCGATAAGTACCCCATGCCAAATATTTCAATGATATTGGGGAATCTCGGCAAAGCGAGGTATTTCTCAACGCTGGACCTTAAGTCTGGCTATCACCAGATTACGCTCGCGGAACGAGACAGAGAAAAAACCTCGTTCTCAGTAAATGGGGGTAAATATGAGTTTAAAAGGCTTCCGTTTGGTCTCAAAAATGCAGCCAGCATTTTTCAGAGGACCATAGATGACATCCTTCGAGAGCAAATAGGTAAATTTTTCTATGTTTACGTTGACGACGTAATAATATTCTCGGAGGACGAAAACTCTCACGTTAAACACGTAGATTGGGTTCTACAGAGCCTGTACGAGGCAAACATGAGAGTGTCGGTAGAAAAGTCGAGCTTTTTTAAGAAAAGTGTCAGCTTTCTTGGGTTTATAGTCACTTGTAATGGTGCTACCATTGACCCAGAGAAAGTAAAGGCCATCAAGGAATTTCCGGAGCCCAAGAATGTATTCGAGGTACGGTCATTTCTGGGCCTGGCTAGCTACTACCGATGCTTTATTAGGGATTTTGCGGCAATAGCAAGACCTATCTCGGAAATCTTAAAAGAGGAAAACGGAACAGTTAGTAGACACAGGTCACGAAACATTCCGGTACAGTTCACTGGCACTAGCCAAACTGGCCAAACTAAGGCATTATTTATACGCGGTCAAAGATATAAACATCTTCACCGACCATCAGCCATTAACCTTTGCTAGTATCGGAATCCAATCCGAATGCAAAAGATTAAAAGATGAAAACGCGCATTGACGAATCCGGAGGGCGAATATTTTACAAACCCGGTAAGGAAAATCTAGTTGCCGACGCACTCTCGCGACAACAACTTAATGTCATGGAGGAGCAAGAAGCTGAATCGTGCGCGGCCACTATACACAGCGAACTCTCCCTGACACACACAATCGAGACGACGGAGAAGCCATTAAATTGCTTCCAAAACCAAATAATCTTGGAGGAGGCACGCTTCCCGTCAAAACGCAGCTTCGTCCTTTTTGGTAACAAGAGACGGCATGCGATTAATTTTTCCTGCATAGAGAGTTTACTTGATGAGCTCGCAGATGTAATCGTTCCTAAAGGCGTAAACGCTATCTATTGCGACTTGCACACGTTGGCAATGGTACAGGACGAACTGGTTCGGCAGTTTCCGGCCACAAAATTTTGGCATTGCAAAAATCGTGTAACAGACATTTTTGCAGTCAGCGAAAGGCGGGAAATCCTCACCGTCGAACACAACAGGGCCCACAGGTCATCCCAGGAAAATGTAAAGCAGGTACTCTCCGAGTACTACTTTCCAAAAATGGCCAAATTAGCTACCGAAATCGTAGCGAATTGCAGGACTTGCGAGAGAGCCAAGTACGTCAGGCACCCAAAGAAACAGGAGCTCGGCGAGACATCGATCCCCTCTCATGTAGGAGAAATGTTACATATTGACATTTTCTCTACAGATAAAAAATACTTCCTTACTTGCATCGACAAGTTTTCGAAGTTTGCCGTCGTGCAACATGTCCACTCAAGGACAATTGAAGACCTCAAACCGGCTCTACTACAAACTATGAATTTCTTCCCAAGAGCTAGGGTAGTCTACTGTGATAATGAACCATCATAAAATTCACACACTATCTCAGCCATGCTCGACAGCCATTTTGGCGTTAGCATTGCAAATGCACCGCCCCTCCACAGCGTCTCAAACGGGCAAGTAGAGCGCTTTCATAGTACGCTTGTGGAACTTGCGCGATGCCTGAAAATCGACAAGGGAATGACGGACACTGTAGAGATAATTTTATTGGCCACCGCCAAATACAATAAGTCGATACACTCGGTTGTTAACAAACGACCAGCCGACATTGTGCAAACACACCCAGACGACCCGCAGATGGAAGCCCAAAATAAAATAATACAAGCCCAAAACACTCTCAGGACTAGGGAAAATGCCTCCCGGCAAAACAGAGTATTCGAGGTCAGCGAAAAAGTCTTGGTCAAAACAAACCGAAGACTTGGCAATAAACTCACACCGCTGTGTGAGGAGAAAGCCGTTGAAGCGGACCTGGGGACCACGGTCCTCATTAAGGGGAGGGTGGTCCACAAAGTTAACCTAAAATAGGATTAATTTTTTACATCTTTAGCCACTTGGCAACCGTTTACTTATTTTTTTTGTTAAGTTAGAATTACATTCCTTGAAAAAATTATTACATCAAGGATCATTCCACAGGTGCGGACTTACCATCCTACTATCCCTGTCTATGGTGTCGGCACACATCGTCGACTATTCGCGAGCTAAATACATTCCCATCATTGATGGTGAGGTATTAGTATGGGAAGAATTTCCATACGCGACTCACACTGCAAACCTTTCGGAGTTCACACGATTACTAGACGAAACAACAAACATGTGTGACAAGTTTCCCCAATCGCACATGAGAAAGTTGCTGGAAGTAGATACCGCGCATATGCGAGACCTACTGGAATCGCTAGGCGTGCACCATAGGGTCGCCAGGAGCTTAGATTTTTTGGGACCAATCTTAAAGGTAGTAGCAGGAACACCGGATGCCGGTGATATGGAGAAGACAAGATTTACGGAAATGCAGCTAATAAGCGCAAACAACAGACAGGTGGAAATTAACACTAAAGTTCAAAGTAAAATCAATCAATTGACCGCCACAGTAAATCAAATCCTAACGGTTACAAAAAATAAACAAATTGACACAGGCCATTTATATGAAGCCCTCCTTGCTAGAAATAGAATGCTAATGATGGAACTATAGAACCTTATGCTTGCAATTACATTAGCTAAAATTAATATTGTCAGCCGAAATATATTAGACCACGCAGACCTAAAGTCAATTTGGCTTGAGGAACCCACTAATACCCCCATAAGGGATCTCTTGTCCGTAGCGTCCGTTAAAATATTACAATCTGCCAATTCCTTGCATTTCATAGTTAAGTTTCCAAAGGTAAAGTTCGCCTGTAAGAAAGTCACAATATTACCCGTCACTCACCATAATATCATGCTGCGGATACCGAACAATGTTGTGGCAACATGTGGTGGAGAAGTCCACACCGTTAAGGATTGTACCGTGTCGCCAGGAGCTACGTTCTGCCAAATATCATCAGGCAGCTCTTGCGCTAGAGAACTCTATGCAGGTGTTTTGGCGCACTGCGAGACCCAACCAACCGACTTACAACCCATAACTCGAGTCGATGAAGGAATAATCATTGTCAACGACCAAACAGCTAAAGTCCGGGTAGACAATGGTACTGAGGTCTGGCTGCACGGTACTCACCTTGTCGCATTTGAAGATTGCGTCTCCATCAACGAAACCCTCTACGTAAATCATGACAAGATCCAAAGAAGAACTCCAGGAGTTGCAAGCTCACCATTGCTTAACATTACCATCAATCACGACGTATTGAGCCTCCCTTACCTTCATCGATTAAACGAACGTAATGTGGAGCTCATTCGAGAGTTCGACAAGGATATTGGGACCAATCTAAAATATCGCGCAATGCTCATAGTAGGAATTCTATGTTGTGCGATGATTGGCATTGTCATGATCTATCTCCATTTCTTCAACGCAAGAAGATCTGCGGCACAGCTGAAGGAAGTCATCACCGAGATAGCGGCGGCCGAGGGCGGCCTTAATTCAAAGGGGGGAGTAGTTAACAAGTCAACATAAACCAGCAAAAGTCAATGGACCAGCCGCTGACTTTTGTTGTTATTTAGCTTCGGCCGAAACTGCTGATCCAGCATTTAGCCCGGATGCTCGTGCACAGACGGCAAGCACTCCATATTTGCGTGGCCGCTGTGAGTCTTTTGTTAGCTTTAAGTTTCTTTTCAATTCAGTTTATATCAAAGCCTTGAATAAAGAGCACCAGCTCTGATAATATTTAACTCCGGCTACCACCGTTAAAGATCTTATTATTTCACATTGACTGAGTCTCTAGGCCAGCAGGTAAAGAAGGGCAGTCACCCTTCCACCCTATTCTTCCTAATTTATCGACGGATGACAACAGCCAACCGGCTACCTTCACGGAGACGGCTGCGAGGGAACCTCTACGGAGTAAAATACTAATTTGCACATATTCGGTTACAATTTTGAACCACTGTTTAATTATTTTGTAGATATTTTATTTTTGTATGCAAGTTATATGACACATTATTAAGGGCCTCTTACCCAATTTATAAACAACTTTGAGCTGAGAGCCAATTTCCAATTAACTCTGACAAGACCCGAGATAAATCCGTGGTCAGCTATTTCTGCCAACTACGCCTCCAAATTATTCCCACCCAGATCAATTTCACGCAGTCCGCATCAAACGGATGCTGTAAACATCCAAGCCGATATTGTAAACATCGGAGCCCCAAAGCGAGCCCTGAGTCCGCTAGCGTAAACAAAAGATTCCCAAAGCGATCCCTTAAGTCCGCTAATGTAAACACCAATTTCCGGCAAAATTTAGATTTCAAATTTAATTGGCAATTTGCATCATCCTATTTTCCGATAAATTTGGGATATTTTTTGGGATAAATCACTTAAGCCGAGGTTTGATTATTAATCATTGAACTCGAGGCAGTCAGTCCGTTTTTGAGATCCGAACCGAGCACCAAAGAAAAATCAAGTGAAAGTAAAAGAGCAGTGAATAAAATAAGTTCGACATATTGAAAAATTGTAATAGTGAATAAGTGATAATAAAAAATAAAAATAAATTGTTTTAGCTAATTCACAAGTGAGAAAGATAATTGGCGCCCAAAGTGGGGCCGTGCGACTAAAAAAATTCTAAAACAAGGCTTTAAAATAATAGCAAAAAAAGTTTTAAAGTAAACAAGAGAGAACGCTATAGTCGGGTGCCCCGACTATCAGATACCCGTTACTCAGGTAAAGGGAGTGCGAGGGAGATGGAGATAGAAACTTTGATCACGCATAACTTTTTAACGAATGGTCCGATTTGAAAAATTTCTTCTACATTAGGTAGGTATTGATAAACACAATAAAACTGCATTTTTACTTTTTCGAAATATTTAAATTTTTAAAATTGTATTTTAGCGATTGTGGGCGTTAAAGGGGGCGTGGCACCTTTTTGAAACAAACTTGCGCTGCGTAGGAACTCCTAGAATCTGCATGCAAAATGCCAATCTTCTAGCTTTTATAGTTTCCGAGATCTCAGCGTTCATACGGACAGACAGACAGACGGACAGACGGACATGGCTATATCGACTCGGCTAGTGACCCTGATCAAGAATATATATACTTTATAGGGTCGGAAACGCTTCCTTCTAGCTGTTACATACTTTTGCACGAATACAATATACCCTTTTACTCTACGAGTAACGGGTATAAAAAGTAATTTAACGCGGCCAAGTACCCGATACAACCGACGAAAATATAAAGCTTGTGTTGATCAAAAAAATAAGGTGGAAATTAATAAATGCAATAATCCCCTTAAACTGGATACAACTGGCCAAAAATAAAAAAGTTTGTGTTGATCAATAAGTACTAAGGTGGAAAATAATTAATGACAAAAAAATCATCATCGGAAAAACAATTTATTTTAAAAAATATTTACAAAAATGAACAAAAAAATTCATCAAAGCCATCATACAAAAAAACAAAAACATTCAAAGAAAACAGGCTGAAGGGCAATCCCTCGCCAAAAATAAACATTGAAAAAGAAGGAAAGCCCCAAGTTTAAAAAAAATCTGAAAACCAAAAAGAGAAGGACGACCCCAAGCAGGATCAACAACAAAGAGAAGGACGACCCCAACAGGATCAGCAAACAACGATAAGAAAAATAAGCAGGACGATTCGTGAGCGATAATACCGTTTTTTATTATTATTAAATAAGAAATTTGTAAAAAAAAAGAAATAAAAAAAAACGAAGTGGAAGACTTAATTTCTGATTTCGAAAAAGTTCTCAAAATGTCGTAACCTTCAACCAGCCAGACTGGAGTAAATAAAAGACTACACATGAATCCCCCTCTAGAAAATACCAACCATCAGGCGGTAACAAACAATACAATGTGAAATGTAGGAGATTTAATAAAACAAATTGTTAATTTTGAATTAAATCCATTAAAGGAGAAGATCGTAAGCTTAAGATCGCAGCTTTCTCACAAAATAAAAAAGGGTTAAAGATTATCAGATACAGATTGTAGATCCAAATATTAAGTGCGACACATCTTAAGAGATCATCAAATCTGTTAGAGAATATAAAGGTGAAGAAGATAAATATGTAAGCTGGAGAGAATCAGCTGAAATAGCCATGGGTCAGTATGCCAGAGGGAGTGAAAGATTTTATTCTGCCTTATCTATATTAATAAACAAAATAACGGGAATGGCAAACGATGCCTTAACCCATAATGGTACGGTGATAAATGTTGATGCCCATTATGGCATCAGACTTGAATTTGTCTTTAGCGACAAACGTCCAATTCATATTATCGAAGAGGAATTAAGTGTATTGAGTCAGGAAAAATTATCCATAATGGATTATTATGGTACTGTTAATAGAAAATTAACTCTACTAATTAATAAAACTATTATGATGAAACAAACCAATAACAACGGAAAAAATTGAAAAACGTAGGAAGACAGCTATTATTATTTCAGATACTATTTTCGCAATGAATCCACCTGACCCACCAAATGCAATGGTCATAGTTCAGGAATTAGAAAGCAACAACATGAGGGCTCATTTCGCAAATAGTTTCTCAACTACTCAGAGAAAACATAGTGAGCCAAACTATGGTAGTAATATACAAACATATTTCAATCAAAAGCCAAGACAACAAAAAAATAATTATAATATCCAGCGAAACAATAATAATTTAAGGTTTAACCAAGATAACAACCAGAACAGAAATAATTATGGTTATAATAATCAGAATAAAAATATTTCTTGGAACCAGGGTAAATTTAATAATAACCAACAAAATCAGTGGAACACTTATAGACAGCCACAAAATAAGCCAGAACCAATGGAAATAGACGAGTCTATCCAGATTCAGAACAGGGCTAATAACGGTTGTAATCAAACCTATAATAAATATCAAAATAATAATTATAGACAGAACAAGCGGCATTTGTTTGGCTGGATTTTCAAGTTGGCGTTTTGCAATTTGGTAAATACTAATTTTATATCTGTAAGGTGTTTTCGAAGTGACGGTGAAAAAACTATAATATCGTCTAGATAGACGAGACAGATATTTCCGACCAAGTACCCTAGAACATTATCCATAATGCCCGTTTTCAACCGTGAACGCTGTTTTACAAGCGTCGTCCTGATTCATCTCGATCTGATGGAAGCCGCTCGCTAGGTCTATGGTTGTAAAGTATTTTGTTTTTCCTATGCTGTCAAGGATATCGGCGATATTTGAGACGGCTTTTTCATTGAGTTTACGAAAACCAATGACCAATCGCCACTTTTTCTCGCCTGTTCCATACGCTTTTTTTAGTACAACCCATACAGGTGCACTCCTAGGGGAATGGCTGTGTTTGATAATGTTTTGTTCAAGCATTTTCGTCTTTTTGTCTTCGCACCTCCTCTTTGTGAATAAAGGAGTTTCGATAAGATTTTGTAAGAATAGTATGTTTAACAAAATTCGAGAATGTGAGTTGGTTTGTGTCGTTGTAAAAAAGTTTCTTAAATGTTACACAAAGTTTTGTTAGGTTCTGTCGTTCCTTTTCCTTTAAATGTTCTGTTTGTATTTGTAACGTTTGTTCTGTCGCTGTTTGTTTACTAACTGTACCAGCGGTTAGACAGTGTAATAGGCCAAACTCTTGGGTGGGAAGTTCTTTTACTTGCAATGGTTCCTCTAAGGATATTGTTTTATTTTCGTTAGAAGTGTTGCAAACCTATAGAAGTGCGAAACCTTCGATTGTTAATCGTCGAGATCGGTGGTCTCCTTGTAGGAGGTTGACTGGTAGAGGAAGTCTGAGTTTGCTATATTCGGGAATTCGGGAGTGTCAACAGTGTTTTGACGTGTGGAATCGGAATAAAGTTTTTATGTGTTTCTAGTACAGAATCTGCGAAATTAATTTTTGCGTTTAATTTGGATAGAAAATCCATGCTTAAAAGACAATTGAAGTGTGGGTGGAATTTGAATGGAAGAATTTAAAATTTGTTACATGTTTGAATTCTTCGATTGTAGGTGAGTCTGTAAATTCTTTGATATGGAAAGTGTTGAGTACGGTATGGATATTTATGTGAGTTTTTAATGTGCTCTTAAAATTGTCTGTAACTAATTGTGGGTCTATTAAGGAATATGTAGACCCTGTATCTCTTCAAAATTTGAGAGGTTGGGGTGATGTATCTCTTGAAGAAAGGGAACATAAGGGAGTGATGACACGTGGGTCTTCTTGTTTAGGTAGCCGAATGGTCTGTCGAGGCTCCTTGTTGAAAATTTGCATCATCATTGATGTTGCACAAAGTGGGGTTGTGTGACTTTTGACTTGGATTTTGGTTTGAATTTTGATTTTGTCTGATTGTAGAAAGGGTTTTTAATTATGTTCGTTTGCCTCTCTTGGTTATTGTCGCGATGTGCCCTATCCGTGGTTGTTGTTTTGTCTCTGCTCTTGTTGGTTATAGTACTGTTGTCGCGATGTGCCCTGTCCGTTGTTGTGGCTTTGTCTCTACTCTTGTTGGTTATAGTACAGTTGTCGCGATGTGCCCTGTCCGTTGTTGTGGTTTTGTCTCTGCTTTTGTTGTCTTCTATATTAGGGGTGGTTTCTTTTAGTTCTTTTGTCGCTTCTGCGATTGTCGTGGTGTCTGTTTAAATTGAATTCAGTCTGTCCGATTTCATAGGCCTGTTATATAGTAGTTGGTCTTTGGTTCCTAATGGCCGAGCGGGTTGCTTAATCCGATCAAAAATGTATTTAGGCAAAATTTATCGCATTGTAAGCGCTTGTCTGGTACGGCGCGGCCACTAGGATCTGTTTCCCTGGCCAGTGCCTTTAGTTGGCTCCTTATTTTTGTGGCCGTAAAATACTATTTCCCCATAGTAAGCCCATCAGCAAGATTGTGTAGTTCTCTTACTAGCATTTCTTCGGTTTTTTACTCGAATAGAGACGCTTTAGATTTACTTTCAGATCATCCCAGTTAAGGAATGTATCGCAGACGCTTAAAGCGTCGTCCGCTCCACCTTTAATCTTATCTCGGATCGTACCCAAGAGGTTTTGACCATAGGTCGTATGATCCACTGACCCGGCTAACGTCAATAACTGTTCGATGAAGTAGTAATTGATTCAAATTGAGGTTAGTGTTTGTTACGGTGAAAGAGTTACTGATTGTGGGGCTAAGTGAGCCCGATGCATTCCCTGAGTCGATTGGATTATATATAGAGACTTAAATCCTATAGAGCACCTTTGGGGGATAATAAAGAAGACGATTGGTAAGTTTAAGTCCAAAACTAGGGCAGATTTGTGAAAGAAAGTGAATTCCGAGTGGTACTCCATTGAACCATTAATTTGGGCAAATTTGGTGGATTCTATGGGACAAAGTCTTGTAACCAAAGTCATTAAAAATTGCGGTGGCACAACTATATATTAAAGTTACCATCTAAACTAATAGGCGTTGAAGCTACAAAACTGTTTTTTTTATAGAATTAACTCAGTCGTTTCTTTTATTTTTTCCAGGCCTAAAAACTTTAAAATGTAGTTTTAAGTTCATAACCTTTTTTGAAAATTATTGTTTTGGTATATTTTGACACATATTTACAGGAAATGATCCTGTATAGACTATCAATCAAAATTATTAAACTTACAAAAAACAAGAAATGAAAGCTAACTTCGGGCGGAGCCGAAGTTGATATACCCTTGCAGAATACTCTGTAAATTATATTCTCCAAAATTATTCATATGATGCATTCTTAATACTCATCAAAAATCCCAACTTCCTAACTTTAAAAACACCAAAGTTATGGCATTTCCAATCGTTCAGTTATATGGCAGCTATAGGATATAGTCGGCCGATCCTTATGAAATTTGATAGGTCGGATTGATTGGCCAAAAATAAAGCCCATAGAAAATCCCAACTTCCTAACTTAACAAACACCAAAGTTATGACATTTCCGATTAATCAGTTATATGGCAGCTAAAGGATATAGTCGGCCGATCCTTATGAAATTTGGTAGGTCGGATTGATTGACCAAATATAAAACCCATAGGAAATCCCAGCTTCCTAACTTTACAAACACCAAAGTTATGTTATTTCCGATCAATCAGTTATATGGCAGCTATAGGATATAGTCGGCCGATCCCGGCCGTTCCGACATATATACTGCGTGCAAAGGAAAGAAGGGTGTGTGCAAAGTTTGAACTCGATAGCTTTAAAACTGAGAGACTAGTTTGCGTAGAAACAGACAGACGGACAGACAGACGGACAGACGGACAGACGGACGGACGGACAGACGGACAGACGGACAGACGGACATGGCTATATCAACTCAGGAAATGATCCTGATCAAGAATATATATACTTTATATGGTCGGAGATGTCTCCTTCACTGCGTTGCACACTTTTGACCAAAATTATAATACCCTCTGCAAGGGTATAAAAATTAACTGCTACGTGTCTAGTGTACACAAGTTCAAGCGCTATAGGTGTCGAGTACCGCATGCGGCCGCTACTTGTATTTTTATGCTTGGTTGTGTAGATTTTTGTTAATCAATGAGTTTTATTTTTATTGTAGTGCAATGTTGTAACACCGGTGCCTTATCAACGTTTGATGTGCACATATTCGGTTACAATTTTGAACCACTGTTTAATTATTTTGTAGATATTTTATTTTTGTATGCAAGTTATATGACACATTATTAAGGGCCTCTTACCCAATTTATAAACAACTTTGAGCTGAGAGCCAATTTCCAATTAACTCTGACAAGACCCGAGATAAATCCGTGGTCAGCTATTTCTGCCAACTACGCCTCCAAATTATTCCCACCCAGATCAATTTCACGCAGTCCGCATCAAACGGATGCTGTAAACATCCAAGCCGATATTGTAAACATCGGAGCCCCAAAGCGAGCCCTGAGTCCGCTAGCGTAAACAAAAGATTCCCAAAGCGATCCCTTAAGTCCGCTAATGTAAACACCAATTTCCAGCAAAATTTAGATTTCAAATTTAATTGGCAATTTGCATCATCCTATTTTCCGATAAATTTGGGATATTTTTTGGGATAAATCACTTAAGCCGAGGTTTGATTATTAATCATTGAACTCGAGGCAGTCAGTCCGTTTTTGAGATCCGAACCGAGCACCAAAGAAAAATCAAGTGAAAGTAAAAGAGCAGTGAATAAAATAAGTTCGACATATTGAAAAATTGTAATAGTGAATAAGTGATAATAAAAAATAAAAATAAATTGTTTTAGCTAATTCACAAGTGAGAAAGATAATTGGCGCCCAAAGTGGGGCCGTGCGACTAAAAAATTCTAAAACAAGGCTTTAAAATAATAGCAAAAAAAGTTTTAAAGTAAAAAAGTAATTTAACGCGGCCAAGTACCCGATACAACCGACGAAAATATAAAGCTTGTGTTGATCAAAAAAATAAGGTGGAAATTAATAAATGCAATAATCCCCTTAAACTGGATACAACTGGCCAAAAATAAAAAAGTTTGTGTTGATCAATAAGTACCAAGGTGGAAAAATAATTAATGAAATAATCTCCTAAAATCTCAAATTACAAAATAGAACAAAAATCGTAACAAGAAATTCACTGCTCAGACATTGTCAAAATTAAAAAGTGACCAAAAAATCATCATCGGAAAAACAATTTATTTTAAAAAATATTTACAAAAATTAACAAAAAAATTCATCAAAGCCATCATACAAAAAAACAAAAACATTCAAAGAAAACAGGCTGAAGGGCAATCCCTCGCCAAAAATAAACATTGAAAAAGAAGGAAAGCCCCAAGTTTAAAAAAAAATCTGAAAACAAAAAAAAAAAGGACGACCCCAAGCAGGATCAACAACAAAGAGAAGGACGACCCCAACAGGATCAGCAAACAACGATAAGAAAAATAAGCAGGACGATTCGTGAGCGATAATACCGTTTTTTATTATTATTAAATAAGAAATTTGTAAAAAAAAGAAATAAAAACAAGAAAGGAAAGCTAACTTCGGGCGGAGCCGAAGTTGATATACCCTTGCAGAATACTCTATAAATTATATTCTCCAAAATTATTCATATGATGCATTCTTAATACTCATAAAAAATCCCAACTTTCTAACTTTACAAACACCAAAGTTATGGCATTTCCGATCAATCAGTTATATGGCAGCTATAGGATATAGTCGGCCGATCCTTATGAAATTTGGTAGGTCGGATTGATTGGCTAAATATAAAACCCATAGAAAATCCCAACTTCCTAACTTTACAAACACGAAAGTTATGGCATTTCCGATCAATCAGTTATATGGCAGCTATAGGATATAGTCGGCCGATCCCGGCCGTTCCGACTTATATACTGCGTGCAAAGGAAAGAAGGGTGTGTGCAAAGTTTCAATCCGATAGCTTTAAAACTGAGAGACTAGTTTGCGTAGAAACAGACAGACGGACAGACGGACAGACAGACGGACAGACAGACGGACAGACGGACAGACGGACATGGCTATATCAACTCAGGAGGTGATCCTGATCAAGAATATATATACTTTATAGGGTCGGAGATGTCTCCTTCACTGCGTTGCACACTTTTGACCAAAATTATAATACCCTCTGCAAGGGTATAAAAAACGAAGTGGAAGACTTAATTTCTGATTTCGAAAAAGTTCTCAAAATGTCGTAACCTTCAACCAGCCAGACTGGAGTAAATAAAAGACTACACATGAATCCCCCTCTAGAAAATAGCAACCATCAGGCGGTAACAAACAATACAATGTGAAATGTAGGAGATTTAATAAAACAAATTGTTAATTTTGAATTAAATCCATTAAAGGAGAAGATCGTAAGCTTAAGATCGCAGCATTCTCACAAAATAAAAAAGGGTTAAAGATTATCAGATACAGATTGTAGATCCAAATATTAAGTGCGACACATCTTAAGAGATCATCAAATCTGTTAGAGAATATAAAGGTGAAGAAGATAAATATGTAAGCTGGAGAGAATCAGCTGAAATAGCCATGGGTCAGTATGCCAGAGGGAGTGAAAGATTTTATTCTGCCTTATCTATATTAAGAAACAAAATAACGGGAACGGCAAACGATGCCTTAACCCATAATGGTACGGTGATAAATGTTGATGCCATAATGGCCAGACTTGAGTTTGTCTTTAGCGACAAACGTCCAATTCATATTATTGAAGAGGAATTAAGTGTATTGAGTCAGGAAAAATTATCCATAATGGATTATTATGGTACTGTTAATAGAAAATTAACTCTACTAATTAATAAAACTATTATGACCTATGGTAGAAACAAACCAATAACAACGGAAAAAATTGAAAAACATAGGAAGACAGCTATTAGAGTTTTCATTACTGGCCTCAACGGCCAAATTTCAGATACTATTTTCGCAATGAATCCACCTGACCCACCAAATGCAATGGTCATAGTTCAGGAATTAGAAAGCAACAACATGAGTGCTCATTTCGCAAATAGTTTCTCAACTACTCAGAGAAAACATAGTGAGCCAAACTATGGTAGTAATATACAAACATATTTCAATCAAAAGCCAAGACAACAAAACAACAATTATAATATCCAGCGAAACAATAATAATTTAAGGTTTAACCAAGATAACAACCAGAACAGAAATAATTATGGTTATAATAATCAGAATAAAAATATTTCTTGGAACCAGGGTAAATTTAATAATAACCAACAAAATCAGTGAAACACTTATAGACAGCCACAAAATAAGCCAGAACCAATGGAAATAGACGAGTCTATCCAGATTCAGAACAGGGCTAATAACGGTTATAATCAAACCTATAATAAATATCAAAATAATAATTATAGACAAGAGGTATCAAACTAAACAATTTGAGACCCAGAACACTCCGCAAGGCCAAGCCCAAAATAAAAGGTTACCAACTGGAACTGTTAACCAACCGGCTAACAAGACCATGAGATTAAATAATATTGAGGAGGACCATTTTTTAAACAGAGGTCCGGAGTAGGCTTACCCTACTTAATTAGAAATGATAAAAAAATAAATAAAAAATTAAAAATATTAATTGACACTGGAGCAACCGCTTGTTATATTAGAACAGGAATTTATAAAAAAAAGAATGAGCTTCCAATATATAAAAGAGTATCCACAGTGAATGGATATTCAATAATAAAATACTATCACATGATAACTATTTTTGATACGAGATATACCTATTATGAATTAGATTCAGATTTACTGGTCGGCTATAACCTTTTAAAAAAAATAGGAGCTGTAATCAATACGGCTAAGGGAGTAATTAAATATAATGGAAAAGAAGAAAAATTAAATTACGATAACGGAAAAATCTTTAACCAACTTTCTTTAAAAGAAGAAACCATTATTCTTCCATTAAAAGAATTTATATTAAAACAAGAAATGAAAGCTAACTTCGGGCGGAGCCGAAGTTTATATACCCTTGCAGAATACTCTGTAAATTATATTCTCCAAAATTATTCATATGATGCATTCTTAATACTCATCAAAAATCCCAACTTCCTAACTTTAAAAACACCAAAGTTATGGCATTTCCAATCGTTCAGTTATATGGCAGCTATAGGATATAGTCGGCCGATCCTTATGAAATTTGATAGGTCGGATTGATTGGCCAAAAATAAAGCCCATAGAAAATCCCAACTTCCTAACTTAACAAACACCAAAGTTATGACATTTCCGATTAATCAGTTATATGGCAGCTAAAGGATATAGTCGGCCGATCCTTATGAAATTTGGTAGGTCGGATTGATTGACCAAATATAAAACCCATAGGAAATCCCAGCTTCCTAACTTTACAAACACCAAAGTTATGTTATTTCCGATCAATCAGTTATATGGCAGCTATAGGATATAGTCGGCCGATCCCGGCCGTTCCGACATATATACTGCGTGCAAAGGAAAGAAGGGTGTGTGCAAAGTTTGAACTCGATAGCTTTAAAACTGAGAGACTAGTTTGCGTAGAAACAGACAGACGGACAGACAGACGGACAGACGGACAGACGGACGGACGGACAGACGGACAGACGGACATGGCTATATCAACTCAGGAAATGATCCTGATCAAGAATATATATACTTTATATGGTCGGAGATGTCTCCTTCACTGCGTTGCACACTTTTGACCAAAATTATAATACCCTCTGCAAGGGTATAAAAATTAACTGCTACGTGTCTAGTGTACACAAGTTCAAGCGCTATAGGTGTCGAGTACCGCATGCGGCCGCTACTTGTATTTTTATGCTTGGTTGTGTAGATTTTTGTTAATCAATGAGTTTTATTTTTATTGTAGTGCAATGTTGTAACACCGGTGCCTTATCAACGTTTGATGTGCACATATTCGGTTACAATTTTGAACCACTGTTTAATTATTTTGTAGATATTTTATTTTTGTATGCAAGTTATATGACACATTATTAAGGGCCTCTTACCCAATTTATAAACAACTTTGAGCTGAGAGCCAATTTCCAATTAACTCTGACAAGACCCGAGATAAATCCGTGGTCAGCTATTTCTGCCAACTACGCCTCCAAATTATTCCCACCCAGATCAATTTCACGCAGTCCGCATCAAACGGATGCTGTAAACATCCAAGCCGATATTGTAAACATCGGAGCCCCAAAGCGAGCCCTGAGTCCGCTAGCGTAAACAAAAGATTCCCAAAGCGATCCCTTAAGTCCGCTAATGTAAACACCAATTTCCAGCAAAATTTAGATTTCAAATTTAATTGGCAATTTGCATCATCCTATTTTCCGATAAATTTGGGATATTTTTTGGGATAAATCACTTAAGCCGAGGTTTGATTATTAATCATTGAACTCGAGGCAGTCAGTCCGTTTTTGAGATCCGAACCGAGCACCAAAAGAAAAATCAAGTGAAAGTAAAAGAGCAGTGAATAAAATAAGTTCGACATATTGAAAAATTGTAATAGTGAATAAGTGATAATAAAAAATAAAAATAAATTGTTTTAGCTAATTCACAAGTGAGAAAGGTAATTGGCGCCCAAAGTGGGGCCGTGCGACTAAAAAATTCTAAAACAAGGCTTTAAAATAATAGCAAAAAAAGTTTTAAAGTAAAAAAGTAATTTAACGCGGCCAAGTACCCGATACAACCGACGAAAATATAAAGCTTGTGTTGATCAAAAAAATAAGGTGGAAATTAATAAATGCAATAATCCCCTTAAACTCGATACAACCGGCCAAAAATAAAAAAGTTTGTGTTGATCAAAAAATACTAAGGTGGAAAATAATTAATGAAATAATCTCCTAAAATCTCAAATTACAAAATAGAACAAAAATCGTAACAAGAAATTCACTGCTCAGACATTGTCAAAATTAAAAAGTGACCAAAAAATCATCATCGGAAAAACCATTTAATTTAAAAAATATTTACAAAAATTAACAAAAAAATTCATCAAAGCCATCATACAAAAAAACAAACACATTCAAAGAAAACAGTCTGAAGGGCAATCCCTGGCCAAAAATAAACATTGAAAAAGAAGGAAGACTCCAAGTTAAAAAAAATCTGAAAACCAAAAAAGGAAGGACGACCCCAAGCAGGATCAACAACAAGGAGAAGGACGACCCCAACAGGATTAGCAAACAACGATAAGAAAAATAAGGAGGACGATTCGTGAGCGATAATACCTTTTTTATTATTATTATGTAAGGAATTTGTAAAAAAAAGAAATAAAAACAAGAAAGGAAAGCTAACTTCGGGCGGAGCCGAAGTTGATATACCCTTGCAGAATACTCTATAAATTATATTCTCCAAAATTATTCATATGATGCATTCTTAATACTCATAAAAAATCCCAACTTTCTAACTTTACAAACACCAAAGTTATGGCATTTCCGATCAATCAGTTATATGGCAGCTATAGGATATAGTCGGCCGATCCTTATGAAATTTGGTAGGTCGGATTGATTGGCTAAATATAAAACCCATAGAAAATCCCAACTTCCTAACTTTACAAACACGAAAGTTATGGCATTTCCGATCAATCAGTTATATGGCAGCTATAGGATATAGTCGGCCGATCCCGGCCGTTCCGACTTATATACTGCGTGCAAAGGAAAGAAGGGTGTGTGCAAAGTTTCAATCCGATAGCTTTAAAACTGAGAGACTAGTTTGCGTAGAAACAGACAGACGGACAGACGGACAGACAGACGGACAGACAGACGGACAGACGGACAGACGGACATGGCTATATCAACTCAGGAGGTGATCCTGATCAAGAATATTTATACTTTATAGGGTCGGAGATGTCTCCTTCACTGCTTTACCAATAGAAAAACCCAACCGGATTGGCACACTTTTGACCATAAATTATAATACCCTCTGCAAGGGTATAAAAATACTTTGATAAAAAGGCTCAAATCAGATCCGAATCTGAAATGGGTAATCAAAGCGAATTTAGTTTGGGATATAAAAACATGACAGGCGAGTGGACAGATGAAAGATCCGAGAGGCATTCGGCGCTTATCAGATTTTTATATCCTTGCAGAGGGTATTATAATTTTGGTCAAAAGTGTGCAACGCAGTGAAGGAGACATCTCCGACCCTATAAAGTATATATATTCTTGATCAGGATCACCTCCTGAGTTGATATAGCCATGTCCGTCTGTCCGTCTGTCTGTTTCTACGCAAACTAGTCTCTCAGTTTTAAAGCTATCGAGTTCAAACTTTGCACACACCCTTCTTTCCTTTGCACGCAGTATATATGTCAGAACGGCCGGGATCGGCCGACTATATCCTATAGCTGCCATATAACTGATTGATCGGAAATGCCATAATTTTGGTGTTTGTAAAGTTAGGAAGCTGGGATTTTCTATGGCTTTAATATTTGGTCAATCAGTCCGACCTAATAAGTTTCATAAGGATCGGCCGACTATATCCTTTAGCTGCCATATAACTGATTGATCGGATATGCCATAACTTTGGTGTTTGTAAAGTTAGGAAGTTGGAATTTCCTATGGGTTTTATATTTGGCCAATCAATCCGACCTACCAAATTTCATAAGGATCGGCCGACTATATCCTATAGCTGCCATATAACTGATTGATCGGAAATGCTTTAACTTTGGTGTTTGTTAAGTTAGGAAGTTGGGATATTTTATAAGTATTAAGAATGCATCATATGAATAATTTTGGAGAATATAATATATAGAGTATTCTGCAAGGGTATATCAACTTCGGCTCCGCCCGAAGTTAGCTTTCCTTTCTTGTTAGGAATGTTTTTGGTAATTGCAAAGTCTATTAAATCGGGTAGTTTCCTTGGGTCTGCCGGCCAGTATGTTGGTCTGCCAGAAAAAACATAGTCCAGCTTGTTCTTGGCTTTTATAACTGCATTATAGAGCAGTTTTCCTTTTGGAGTCACGAGACGTGATCCCCAGTGTGTGTGCTTGGCGTTGTAGTCCCCTGCGGCTAAGAAGTGGTCTCCTAGTGAGTTGAAAAACTTCATAAACTCATCTTCGGCTATAGTGAAGCGAGGGGGCAATATACGGCGGCTAGTGTAAGTTGTTCGCCAGTATTTATTTCTATATTTCTTTCTATCCCTGTTAAGGGTGTTGAATACTGTCTTAGCGTTGAAGCGCCTTTGTTATCTCTGCAGGCGTTACGTCGGACTCTATGCCCTTAAGTACGACTTGCAGGTTATTTTGCTTTGAGAATTTAGAGGGCTCAGCTTCCTTTTGATTTGGATGTAGCGATCCATACCAGTCTGCACAGCCGGCTTAGCACATCATTGGTTTTGTTCTGTTTTTCGGGCAGCGCAGCGGCAGACGTATTAATATTTGCGCTGCTAGCTGATGATGTCATTAAACGCGCAGTCGATACGGTTGCAGTTGTTGTTGTAGTTACAGTTGACATTGTTAAAGAAATTGCGGTGCTAGTTACTGCTGATGAGCTTAGGTTAATGCATACCTGCATTGGAGCACATTCAGCGATCTTTGGCCGCAGGGACGTCGATGGTAGCGAGGGAGAGCAAGAACGCGCTCTCTCGCTCGCTACGTTTAAGAACTCGGTCAAGTTGGGGGTAATTGCCCGCGCTTGATCAGAGCTTGCATTATTTTCGGTTGCTTTAAAAGAGAGGTACGCGTTATTTCTTTGTACTGAGAGCCGTCTCTCGTCTTGCTCACGTTGACGTTGTGTGCGAACGTCGTTCAGACTCATTGTATTCGTGGTAAAAATAATTAGAGTTTTAAGTGTTAAGTTTTATATTAATTAAATGACCAATCAATATAAACATTCGCGATTTCATCGCAGAAAGCGTCTTTTCGCGTTATAGTAGATTTATTAAAACGTCACTGCACTTTTGTGATTTTATTGAATACTTTTTCCCGAAACAATAAATACACGTCTGCATGCGACGACGGTTTAAAAGCAATTTGAAAAATCCGACAAAAATAAAAGTTTGGTAGTTAAAAATCCTGAACCCGCCGTCGTTTAAAAATCCGACAAAAATAAAAGTCTGGGAATTATAAATCCTGAATACGCCGTCGTTGAATTATCCGACAATAAAAAATTATACAACATAAAAATATCATCTGCAGATCAAAGAAAAGATTTAAAAAACGAAATAATAAATATTATTAAAAAAGAACATTCGAAAATAAATATCCAGATTCCTTTTAGGACATGATAGGGCCATTTACAGTAAACAATACCAATACAAGTGGGTAGAACATGTCATGTTTATATGGATGACAAAAATAAAAGTCTGGGAATTATAAATCCTGAATACGCCGTCGTTGAATTATCCGACAATAAAAAATTATACAACATAAAAATATCATCTGCAGATCAAAGAAAAGATTTGGAGAACGAAATAATAAATATTATTAAAAAAGAACATTCGAAAATAAATATCCAGATTCCTTTTAGGACATGATAGGGCCATTTACAGTAAACAATACCAATACAAGTGGGTTAAACATGTCATGTTTATATGGATGACATTATTATATTTATTTTGTTGAAAAACATTACAAAGATTTAATTGTCAAATTAAAATTTTGCTAAACGCAAACAAGAAAATTTTGATTGAAAAATCAAAGTTCTTACAATTAGAAACAACCTTTCTAGGTTACGTTGTTTCTCACAATGTGATCAAAACCGATCGCGAAAAAAATTTCTACAATTGTAAAATATCCGATCCCTAAAAATATTCGAGAGCTTAGAAGCTTCCTAGGCCTTACAGGATATTACAGAAAATTTGTGCAAAATTACGCAAAGATAGCTAAACCTTTAACAAAATATTTAGAAGGCCAAAATGGCAAAGTATCTAAAAAAACATCACGTAAAACTTTGAACCAGCTTGATGATTCAGCTGTAAGAGCTTTAACGAGTTTAACGAGTTTACAACAGACACCCAATACAAATTCCTATCGGTCAAGCACCTATTCCAGAAAGGGAAGGTGGAAGTTTGCATCTTGACATATATTACGCCCAAAATCTTATATTCATTACTTATATATATTCTTATTCGCAATATTTAGTCGTAAAAGAAATTCCTAATAAACTAAATATAGAAAATAAAGTTTCAGAAATTTTACAACAATTTCCATTAGCCAAAACTTTGATGATAGATAACGAACCAAGTTTTTCTTCATCCCAATTTAAATCGTTTGCACAAAGAAATGGGATATCATTATTCTTTGCAGATCCACGACATAGTACGTCCAACGGACAAATAGAGAGGGCACACTCTACCTTAACAGAAATTGCTCGCTGCATTTAAGATGAGCTTAATTTAATTGATAATTCTGAAATTATAATTAGAGCAGCACAAAAATATAATTTAACATTTCACTCAATAACCAACCAACGACCTTTTGATATATTATTTAATAAAATCAAACATAAGGAAACTCCTAAATTATTGCAACAAGCTCAAGAGAAATCATTGCATTTTCACAATAAAGATAGACAAAATAAGAATTATCATGTAGGAGAAGTAATTTACGAAAAGAAACACGGGAAAAGAAATAAGCTTAATTCTAGATATAAAAAACATGTAGTTAAGGAAAATCTCCCTAATAAAGTTATTAAGAAGCCGTACGATTCATAAAGATAATATTAAATAATTTGTTTCAAATTCCATATAATGATTTTAATAATGTACTTATTATAGCTGGTAGCTACAACCAAATCCGAAATTATGGATTACACAAACCATGATTTCCTTCTTTACAAGGATACCAAAGATGTTCTTATTTATGAATCATACGCAGACTTATTTCATATAACTAATATAAGTTTTTATAGAGAAATAATTAATCTTGAAGGAGAATTTCTAAAGAATCACGACACCAAGAATTTTCTTTGGGAAATATCCCACGATTTAAAAATTATAAAAATACTTATCTCTCAAATAATACCCAATAGATCGAAAAGAGGCATTAATGAATTAGGCACTATTTGGAAATGGATAACGGAAACACCAGATCATTATGATTTCATAACAATCAAAAATAAAATTGATGATTTAATACAAAACAATAACGATCAATTCGTTATTAATTCTAAAATATTTAAAGAGATCAAATCTTTATCTGAAGAATTCAAAACAGTCTTTAAGGATCAAGAAGTTCCACTCAGAAAATATTCTCTGCGCTTGCTTACTTACCATCTTATGAATTTAATGGACACAATCACACTCGCAAAAATTGATGTATTTAATACTAAAACTCTAAATAATGATGATATACAAGAAATTTATAAACACGAAAGCAGACCTGTAATTATTGGATTAATTATTGGATTTGTTTGATGGAGCAGGAGCGTTTTCCTGACCCACATGAGACTGTAGGGAGTCGGGGGGATAGTTAAGTTAATGAAGCAAATCCAACCGTCTTGTCGCAGTACCAAAATTGAACTCTTTATTCTTACGTTGGATAATAGCCTTCGTGGCCAGTGTGGTGAATTACATGAGAGCGAGAACTTAAGCTTTACCACTGAGAGCGCAGCTCAGGTTAACAAATTAGATCCATACACTTCAAGAAAAATTAATACTTCAAAATTACATTCATGTTTTTCTCAAGATTCAATAGTGGCCCAACATTCCGGCCCCATTGAAAGTACCTAGTTACTTTAAATTAATTGGTAAACGGGCCAATTTGTGAATCGGTCGCCTTATGATTCCTTTTGACGTCCGAACATCCGCGACCCGGACGTGGTTGTCCTGACCTGGTATAGTTGCTTCGATGCGACCTAACAGCCATCGATGAGGAGGGACATGATCTTCGTGGATTAGGACCATTTCGTTGACTGCAATATTTGAAGATCCAGTCGTCCAGTTTGATTTGGCCTGAAGCTCGTGAAGATACTCCGTAGACCAGCGCCTCCAGATGTGTTGCTTGATGGCGCTGACACGCTTCCATCGTTGAGAGCAGTTGATCTGATCATCCTTGACAGGCCAGTCTGGGAGTGCTCGAAGAGCGTCCCCGGTTAAGAAATGACCAGGCGTTAAGACGGCCAAATCGCTGGGATCCGATGAGTGTGGAGAGAGCGGGCGAGAGTTTAGGATCGCCTCAGTCTCAGCAGCGACAGTTGAGAGCTCCTCGAAGGTCAATCGGGCATCCTTGAGCGTGCGGTACAAGAGATTCTTGGCGCTTTTAACGGCAGCCTCCCAGAGGCCGCCAAAGTGTGGAGCCCTAGGAGGTATGAAATGGAACGTTACAAATTCGTTTGTACAGTACGATATAATGTCTTGCTGGTTCTTGGTGCTGAAGAAAAAGTCCTTCAGGTCTTGCAACTTGTTGCTCGCGCCTACAAAATTCGTCGCATTGTCGCAAAAGATGTCTGCAGGTAGACCACGTCTGGCGATCATCCGCTTCAGAGCACCCAAGAACGAATCAGTTGATAGGTCTCCGACGATTTCGATATGCGCCGCCTTTGTGGCGAAGCACACAAATATTGCGATGTAGCTTTTAACGGGCACCTTTCCTCGAACGCGTAGATAGGTATGAACCGGCCCGCAGAAGTCTATTCCACATCGAGCAAATGGTCTTGACAGGGTAATTCTCTCGACTGGGAGGCTGCCCATAAGTTGTTGCAGCAGCTTAGGCCTGTAGCGCACACAGTGGACACAGTTGCGTACAACACGACGAGCGACATCTCGGGCATTCACGACCCAAAACTCCAGCCGCATTAGTCCCACCAGGACCCTTGGTCCAGCGTGGTAGTTCCGCAGGTGTAGATGACGTACGTAGTTGACGACAGCAACATCCTTAGCGGGAAGCAATATAGGATGCTTGTGGGTGTCTGGGATCGATGCGAGCTCCAATCGTCCTCCGACGAGAAGTAGGTTGAATCCATCTGTGATCTGCAAGAAGGGCGATAAGAATTTAAGATGGCTACGAACCGGCGCGCCTTTTTGCAAGAGAGTTATTTCCTCGATGAAATATCGCTGTTGTAGGTTCCATGCGACGCAAAGCATGGCCCTTCGCAGTTCCAGTGGGGAAAGTGACCTCGTAGTGAAGGGGTTTTTCTTCCGACATCGGTCGCAAAATCGAAGCATCCATGCTACCAATCTTAGGCCAGACTGGTGTGATTCCTTGTTGTGGAGGGCTTCCAAGACTCTATTTCTGGAAGGCGATGTCGATGCAAGGAATGCTGATTTGCGTTTTTCTGAAAATACGACATCCATGTCCAGATTGCCGTGTACATTAGGTGGCCATGATGTCGGCAGATTTGATAGAAATGTAGGTCCGTGGAACCATGTTGAGTTGGTGAGTTCTGAAAGGTTGCATCCTCTGGAGATCATGTCAGCTGGGTTGTGCCGTGTCGGAACGAACCTCCATTGACAGTCTGGAGTGAATTCTTGGATATCGGATATCCGGTTGCCGACAAACGTAGAAAGTGTTGCAGAATGTTGTCGAATCCAATGCAACACCAGCTGTGAATCTGTCCACAGAAACGTCTCGGGCGTGTGTTGTAGAAAGGCTGTCTTTATCTGGTTGTAGAGTCGTGCTAGAAGATGCGCTCCACAGAGCTCGAGCTGCGGCAGCGTCTTCTTCTTCGTTGGTGTCACACGCGACTTTGAGACGATTAGATGAACTTCGACGTGGCCATCGGCACGCCTTGTTCTTGCGTAGATGCAACA
The DNA here is from genome assembly GCF_018152115.1 of Drosophila rhopaloa. Taxonomy (NCBI): domain Eukaryota; kingdom Metazoa; phylum Arthropoda; class Insecta; order Diptera; family Drosophilidae; genus Drosophila; species Drosophila rhopaloa. Next base: position 278,682 of record NW_025334991.1, read on the forward strand.
TCCGTACCCTCTTATTGAAGCATCGCTGAAGCCGTGAAGTTGGAGCTCATCTGAATGGGGCTGCAGGCAGAAACGTGGGATGAGCAGAGAGTCCAAATGCTGTAGCGACGACACGAACGATAGCCACGCTTGTTGGAGTGTCATTGGCACTGATTCATCCCAATGCAATCTAAGAAGCCAAATTTCCTGTAGAAGGATTTTTGCCACCATAATAACTGGCGAGACAAGTCCCAGCGGATCGAAGAGGGATGAGGCCACTGAGAGAATGGTTTGCTTTGTGATACTTTCCGGAGCTGTGCTGCAGTTGAATGAGAATTTGAAGATGTCTTCTCGTTGGTCCCACTTCAGTCTCAATGTGCTTGTCGTAGCGTAGTCGTCGAGATTTAGCTCCTTGACCGTTGTATCATTGACGAAATCCTGATGGTTGGAGTGCCATTTTGCCAGTTCCATCTTGCCGGCCGTGAGGATAGCGATGACTTCGGTTTGAATCTGGTTCAATTGATCTAGCTTATTTGCTCCACCGAGAAAGTCATCCACATAGAAACACGATTTTATGGCTTCTGCTCCAATTTGATGTGAACTTGCATGTTGATTGGCGAGGTGAGACAGGCTGCGAATTGCTAGATACGGCGCTGATGCGGTGCCGTAAGTAACGGTGTTCAGCTGGTATGTGCGAATCTCCTGGTCGTTGGAGCTTCTCCATAAGATGTACTGAAATTTACGATGCGATGGATCAATTAATACCTGCCGGTACATCTTGACGACGTCAGCAGTTAGTACATAACGATGAGTCCGGAACCTTAGTAAGATTGTAAACAAGTCTGGTTGAATCGTGGGTCCAACTAGAAGGGTGTCGTTTAAGGACTTGTAGGTGCTTGTTGGGCACGAGGCGTCAAAGACTACCCTTAGCTTAGTTGACGTGCTGTTGAGTTTAAACACGCAGTGGTGTGGTATGTAGTAGTGGGGTTCGTTGAGGAGTGGGCTGGTTACTAATTCCATGTGACCCAAGCGCTCATATTCTTCCATAAAATTCGTGTATTCGGCTCGCAAATTCGCGTTTCGGCTTAAGCGACGTTCCAACGATGCAAATCTTAGCCGTGCTGTTTCAAGAGACCTTCCCAACAGATTAGGGTCATCCTTGAAGGGCAGTTGAACCATCAGTCTTCCATCCGCTACCTGACAGACAGATTTTTGGAAGATCGATTCGCATTTAGCTTGCGGTGGAGTAAGTGTTAATGGCGTAGTAGAAACTTCCTCTATGCGCCATAAGCGCTCCAGGTTCAGGTTTATTGAATCCTCTGATGAAAGGAAACTATGGGCTTGGGCGGCATGGCCTTGATTGCCGGTACGCCCTGATACTACCCATCCAAAGATCGTCTTTTGCAACATGGGGAGATGGGGACCCAACTTGATTTGGCCAATAGACAAAGCGGTGAAGAACGTTTCTGTGCCAAGAAGAAGGTCGATATGGCGAGACTGATACAAATCTCTCATCAGCCAGTGGAGCGTTGTCTGGGAGGCTCCATGATGAAATGTCGATTTCTGCATCGGGTTGATAGGCGATTCTCGAGGTTATACAGCATTCGACGGGTAACTCTGCTTCACCGAATCGTGACTTTACAACGGTCGAAATGCGATGCTTGATGCGGGTGAAAGAATCGCCAATGCTTCGAATGTCGATAGGTCCCTTGCTTCGGGGCAAACGAAGTTGTTGAGCGAAGTCTTCGGACATGAAGTTAACTTGGGAGCAAGAGTCCAGTAGTGCACGTCCTGGTACGTAGTTGCCCACAGCATCCTGCACTAGTATTATGGCTGTAGCCAGAATGATTTGGTCGTGGTGGGTATCCACGTGTGCGTGAGCGACGGCCTCAGCGACATGGTGCTGAGGTGGCGCATTAGTCGGACTTGGCCGCCTAGGACTCCTGGATTCCTGTCCTGACGGATCGAAGTGAAGCATAGTGTGATGCAGCCGTGAACATATTCTGCACCTATTTGAAGATGGACAATTTGACGGATGATGAGCCTTTCCAAGGCAGTTTGTGCACAGCGATTTTGTCCGGACAGCTTCTAGACGTTGGGCAGGCGACATGTTTTGCAGTCGCGAACATCTAAAAATCCGATGATCCCTGCCAGAGCATATAGGACACGCTTGCGTGGAGCACGTAAAGCTGTGGCCCATGCGTGGAGCTTGCGGTTGTCGCGTTCTGCCGGATGTATTTTGAGCCGTATTCGGATTGCCGATGTGATGTATTGAGGACTCCAAGTGTTGGCAGTGCCGTTCAATCAAGGAGAGGCAGGCATTCCAAGAGGGTAGTGCTGCGAACGTGAGAGATTCGTTCCAGAGCTGCCGGGTTCTCTTATCTACCTTTTCCATGACAATAGCAATCAACATCGTTTGAGCTATCTGCGCTTCGGATCCTAAAGATCGCAACGAGTTAAACAACGCTGATGCGTTGTCAACCAGGCTGCGCAACTGTACACTATTTTCGGTGGTCACAGTTGGCAATTTGAAGAGTGACGCTATGTTGTCCAGGAATACGATGGTGGGGTTATCGTACCTGCTCTTTAGGCGAAGTAAGGCCTTGCTGTAATTCTCTGGAGTGACTTGATACGCCTTGATGGTTTCTAAGGCGGCGCCTCTGAGACGGTTTATGAGGTGATTAAACTTCTCGATCGGCGATAGCGCTTCCTGCTGATCTACAACTTGCAGGAACGTAGTAATAAAATTTCTGTATTCCGCGTACTCGCCAGCAAAGGTCGGGAGCGCAAGAGTTGGTAGCTTAAGAGATGATGTTGGTCCAGGCCTGAGTAGCGTGTCTTGGGCGAGCGGCGCAGAATTGTGCACGTCGTCTCCAAGCTGATCCTTTATGGTCACCTTTGTAGCGATGAACAGATCTTCCAGCTCGGCCCGGTAGTTTAGCTGTTCCTCGGTTGAGTCGAGTGCCTCGATTTCGGTTTGGACGGCCATGATTTGTTTGAAGTAGGCCTCCAAAATAGTTAGCCGACACGTGAGTTCGGCTGGCGTCAGCGCGGCATTTGGCTTCTCAACCTTCTCCGTCTTGGCGACTGCTGCTCCAATGCGGGAAATGCTCCTGCGTATGTTAGATCGCTTTTGTTTTAATACGTCTAGCGGTGTGGGACACATGGTTATTGTGATTTACTTACAATAAGCCCTTGTAAAGTGTATGTAATTATAAATTAGAGCTTCTGGTGTGTGGTTATAGACGTATGCTGCCAACTTGTGTAGTTCAATATATGGCAGCGCTTTGGTTCCGCAATGAACCAGTTCCAGGTTGATGCGTTGCGCGGTGACTGCTATTGGCACTCGTGGTGACTGTACGCGTGTACAGTGGACTTGCAGGTTTAAACCAAAAGCACTACAGTGACGGCGGAATGAGACCAAAGGAGACTCAGCGATTGGCGTGAGAGCTCTGGCAGCGTTGGCACTGATGACGTAACCTTACCGTTGTGGCGTTACGTAGTCCAGCAAAACGATTTTCCAGGTTAGAGATGATATTGTCGATGGGGCGATGGAGATTCGGCTCCGCAATCGAGAATATAAGTGGCGTAGCTGACTGGGAACAGCGTAGCGTAATCCAGATCTTCTGAGCAACCCGCGCCTTCCAACGATGGTGTATGGGGGTTGTACTGCCGTGTCTACGGATGTAAGTGTGCGTGTGTCGTTAGGGGAACGTTGAGCAGCGCATCACATATGAAGTAGGGCGAATCGTAACGTAACAATGCGCGGCTTACGGAATTAACTTTGGGCGATCAGGTTGACTTGAACACTAAGGATTTTTTTTTTTTTAATTTTTTTAATTTTTTAAATTAACTATCCTGCCCCACGTTGGGCGCCAAAATGTTTGATGGAGCAGGAGCGTTTTCCTGACCCACATGAGACTGTAGGGAGTCGGGGGGATAGTTAAGTTAATGAAGCAAATCCAACCGTCTTGTCGCAGTACCAAAATTGAACTCTTTATTCTTACGTTGGATAATAGCCTTCGTGGCCAGTGTGGTGAATTACATGAGAGCGAGAACTTAAGCTTTACCACTGAGAGCGCAGCTCAGGTTAACAAATTGGATCCATACACTTCAAGAAAAATTAATACTTCAAAATTACATTCATGTTTTTCTCAAGATTCAATAGTGGCCCAACAGGATTATTGGATAATTATTGGATATATCTGAATTTAAAATCGCTTTGCACCAAGATCTTATTATAATTTACATAAAATACATTATTATAACCGATCGTTGTGAAATTTACAATTCAAGATCCATTTCACATAATGATGGCAAATTATTAATAGACAATCACGTCGCAAAATGTAGAAATAAGTACTATGTAATGTCTAATTTTAAGACAGAAATATTCAATAATTATTGCACACTTAACCCTGAAGGTTCTTGTTTTACCAGATTACTAAATGGGGAAAAATCTATTTGTAACAAAATCCGAGAAAACTAGAAAGTAAAGCTAGCTTCGGGCGGATCCGAAGTTGATATACCCTTGCAGAATAAAAAAAGTTATGACATTTCCAATCGTTCAGTTATATAGTCGGCCGATCCTTATGAAATTTGGTAGGTCGGATTGATTGGCCAAAATTAAAACCCATAGAAAATACCAATACTTTCTAACTTTAAAAACACCAAAGTTATGGCATTTCCTATCAATCAGTTATATGGCGGCTATAGTCTACAGTCGTCCGATCCTTATGAAATTCGGTAGGTCGGATTGATTGGCTTTAAAAACACAAAAGTTATGGCTTTTCTGATCGTTCAGTTATATGGCAGCTTTATGATATAGTCGCCCGATCCGGCTCGTTTCGACTTATATACTACCTGCAATAGAAAGACAACTTTTGGGAAAGTTTCAACCAGATAGCTTTAAAACTGAGGGACTAGTTTGGGTAGAAACGGACGGACGGACAGACGGACGTACAGACGGACATGGCAAGATCGACTCTCCTGGTGATGCTGATCAAGAATATATATCCTTTATAGGGTCGGAAATGTCTTCTTCACTGCGTTGCAAACTTTTGACTGAAATTATAATACCCTCTGCAAGGGTATAAAAACAAGAAAGTAAAGCTAACTTCGGGCGGACTTCTGTAAATTATATTCTCCAAAATTATTCATATGATGCATTCTTAATACTCATAAAAAAACCCATCTTCCTAACTTTAAAAACACCAAAGTTCTGGCATTTCCAATCGTTCAGTTCTATGGCAGCTATAGGATATAGTCGACTAATATACAGCGTGCAAAGGAAAGAAGGGTGTGTGCGAAGTTTCAATTCGATATCTTTAAAACTGAGAGACTAGTTTGCGTAGAAACAGACAGACGGACAGACGGACATGGCTATATCAACTCAGGAGGTGATCCTGATCAAGAATATATATACTGCGTTGCACACTTTTGACCAAAATTATAATACCCTCTGCAAGGGTATAAAAATATAGAATAATCCAAGATCGAGCCATTACAGTTAATGACACTTATTTTAATGGGTCATATTTAATAACCTTTAATGGCACCTCTTAAATTAATAATAAATCTTACACCAATGTAGACAATAAGATATTGGAATACATCACCGCTCGAAAATATAGAGATTTTGTAGTATCCGAATATATTATATCCAATGATTCGGAACTCAATTCGATAGTATTAACATACAAAATCCTTTTATTCAAATTAAACAAACTCAAATACCAGTTACGTTAATATTAATCATATTCACATTTATATATTTAATTATTATGGTCATAATCAAATACAGAAAATTTTTAATATTCAAACCATGGCAAATTCATATAGAAATCGAACCTGAAAGCAAAATTTCCGATAATGAAATAAATAATATCCCCGTCAATGAAAATACCCTAGAAGAAAATATCATTGTCGAATTAACCAACCAAATACAGTCAATATACTCATCAGTTCCAATGAATCGGGACGATTAAATTTAGAATGGGGGGAGTTATATGACACATTATTTAGGGGCTTTTGCCCAATTTATTAAGAACTTTGAGCTGAGAGCCAATTTCCAATTAACTCTGACAAGACCCGAGATAAATTATTCCCACCCAGATTAATTTCACGCAATCCGCATCAAACGGATGCTGTAAACATCCAAGCCGATATTGTAAACATCGAAGTCCCAAAGCGAGCCCTGAGTCCGCTAGCGTAAACCAAAGATTCCCAAAGCGATCCCTTAAGTCCGCTAATGTAAACACCAATTTCCAGCCAAATTTAGATTTCAAATTTAATTGGCAAATTGCATCATCCTATTTTCCGACTCTCTTGAGTCATTCTCTTTATCATAAATCTCTTAAGCCGAGGTTTGATTATTAATCATTGAACTCGAGGCAGTCAGTCCGTTTTTGAGATCCGAACCGAGCACCAAAGAAAAATCAAGTGAAAGTTAAAGAGCAGTGAATAAAATAAGTTCGACCTATTGAAAAATTGTAATAGTGAATAAGTGATAATAAAAAAAAAAAAAAAATGTTTATCTAATTCACAAGTGAGAAAGTTAATTTGCATGTACGTGGTCCCGGTGCCTTATCAGCGTTTGATTTGCACATATACGGTCACGATTATGATCCCGGTGCTTCATCAGCGTTTGACTTGTTCATATTGGGTTATGAATGCATGAGTGAATAGTATAAGTTTTAAGTCGTTGGGGAGAAAAATTCATATAGTTTCATACTCTTCCCATTTCACTTGCACATACGGAATGTTCGATTTTTAAATTTGCTTGTAGGTATATTTCTTGTTATTTTTATTATTTATTTGTAACTAGCTGACCTGGCGAACTTTGATCCGTCTTATCTTAATATCAATAAATACCTGCAACCGCTATGTTAGATCTCGCCCGAGCAGTTGCTAAAACTAATGACATGAGGAATGTCTTTCCAGTTCCACCTGGGGCATCTAGGAAATATAAACACCCATTTTCATCATCGATTGCCTTCATTAAAGTATCATAAACTTCCTTTTGTTGGTAATTCAACAGGGGTACATTCGTTTGAACTACTAAATCTTATTCCTGGTGATCATATTCACGTTCCCGTTTCATTTCTCGATTAAATGCGTCATTCCTTTCCGACATGGTGCTGGCATTCCTAACCTGATTAATAAAGTACCGCACATGAGGTATGTTCGATATGTTCGATAAAAACTAAAGCACGATTATTTATCACGTACCTAACACGACTTTCTTTTATATTATATATATAGATTATTAACTTTTGTCACACATTTTGCTGCTCTACCACTGGTTCGCTTGCCTGAGCTTACAGAGTAATCAGAACGAAGGACGTAAGTAGGGCATTTTCAATCCCAAGTTCGTGGTCCGGATGCGCCAATTATGAGTTCGGGATCCGGGGTGCTCTGTTGTATGTATATCTTGATTTTAAGTGTTTCAGAAATAAAATGCTGAAATGAAAATACGTCTGATCTGTCGTTTATTAAATTTCAAAAGTATAAGCTAAGTGTGTATATAAGTATATGAACGTCTCGGCTTGCTGCTGAGTGCAGTGTTTATGCCGCAAGCTGCAGAGTTATTTCCGCCAACTTTCTTAGTCAGCACTTACGCTAGTCGATGGCTTGTTGCAGCCGGGCAGGCCGTGTCTATGTTGGTGTGAGGGGATAAGGTAACTCAGGCGCAACCTTCTTCAAAATGCGCGACTGAACGACCGAATTGGTGCAATGAATGCGCGAGCCTCAAATTGAGAATAAGAATGAGAGCGAAAAAAACCCGAACGCATGAAGCGTCTTGGTTCTTGACTTTTGGTATGCCTGGATCTGCCACTTCAAGAGTTTCAGATATTTTGATGCTCCCGTTGGCAGTTTGATGGGTAGGTAGGAATTGGAGAAAGTCAGGTGCTAACTTTCGGCAGCTTCAAAGCGCCAGTGAATATCGATGGCATAGAAATGTGGATCGAGATCCACGTGATTTCAGACGAGGACATGAAGTTTGATGTAATCTCAGGAACAACAATTTTAGAAAACGTCGACATGATGGTTACGAGGAGGGAAACTGTGTTTGCGAGAAGGGTTCAGTGTACGCAGCCACAGGAGGAACAGATAAGAGAAAGTTCTTGTGCGCAACTAATGCATGAATTTGATAGCCTTTGTATGTTAATTAACTAGATCATTTAAGTAAAGGTGTCGCTGTAGAAGTAGAGTTGATCCTGATCAAGAATATATATTCTGCGTTGCACATTTTTGACCAAAATTATAATACCCTCTGCAAGGGTATAAAAATATAGATGTAATCCAAGATCGAGCCATTACAGTTAATGACACTTATTTTAATGGGTCATATTTAATAACCTTTAATGGCACCTCTTAAATTAATAATAAATCTTAAACCAATGTAGACAATAAGATATTGGAATACATCACCGCTCGAAAATATAGAGATTTTGTAGTATCCGAATATATTATATCCAATGATTCGGAACTCAATTCGATAATATCAACATACAAAATCCTTTTATTCAAATTAAACAAACTCAAATACCAGTTACGTTAATATTAATCATATTCACATTTATATATTTAATTATTATGGTCATAATCAAATACAGAAAATTTTTAAGATTCAAACCATGGCAAATTCATATAGAAATCGAACCTGAAAGCAAAATTTCCGATAATGAAATAAATAATATCCCCGTCAATAAAAATACCCTAGAAGAAAATATCATTGTCGAATTAACCAACCAAATACAGTCAATATACTCATCAGTTCCAATGAATCGGGACGATTAAATTTAGAATGGGGGGAGTTATATGACACATTATTTAGGGGCTTTTGCCCAATATATTAAGAACTTTGAGCTGAGAGCCAATTTCCAATTAACTCTGACAAGACCCGAGATAAATTATTCCCACCCAGATCAATTTCACGCAATCCGCATCAAACGGATGCTGTAAACATCCAAGCCGATATTGTAAAAATCGAAGTCCCAAAGCGAGCACTGAGTCCGCTAGCGTAATCCAAAGATTCCCAAAGCGATCCCTTAAGTCCGCTAATGTAAACACCAATTTCCAGCCAAATTTAGATTTCAAATTTAATTGGCAAATTGCATCATCCTATTTTCCGACTCTCTTGAGTCATTCTCTTTATCATAAATCTCTTAAGCCGAGGTTTGATTATTAATAATTGAACTCTAGGCAGTCAGTCCGTTTTTGAGATCCGAACCGAGCACCAAAGAAAAATCAAGTGAAAGTAAAAGAGCAGTGAATAAAATAAGTTCGACCTATTGAAAAATTGTAATAGTGAATAAGTGATAATAAAAAAAAAAAAAAAAATGTTTATCTAATTCACAAGTGAGAAAGTTAATTTGCATGTACGTGGTCCCGGTGCCTTATCAGCGTTTGATTTGCACATATACGGTCATGATTATGATCCCGGTGCTTCATCAGCGTTTGACTTGTTCATATTGGGTTATGAATGCATGAGTGAATTGTATAAGTTTTAAGTCATTGGGGAGAAAAATTCATATAGTTTCATACTCTTCCCATTTCACTTGCACATACGGAATGTTCGATTTTTAAATTTGTTTGTAGGTATATTTCTTGTTATTTTTATTATTTATTTGTAACTAGCTGACCTGGCGAACTTTGATCCGTCTTATCTTAATGTCAATAAATACCTGCAACCGCTATGTTAGATCTCGCCCGAGCAGTTGCTAAAACTAATGACATGAGGAATGTCTTTCCAGTTCCACCTAGGGCATCTAGGAAATATAAACCCACATTTTCATCATCGATTGCCTTCATTAAAGTATCATAAACTTCCTTTTGTTGGTAATTCAACAGGGGTACATTCGTTTGAACTACTAAATCTTATTCCTGGTGATCATATTCACGTTCCCGTTTCATTTCTCGATTAAATTCGTCATTCCTTTCACGACATGGTGCTGGCATTCCTAACCTGATTAATAAAGTACCGCACATGAGGTATGTTCGATATGTTCGATAAAAACTAAAGCACGATTATTTATCACGTACCTAACACGACTTTCTTTTATATTATATATATAGATTATTAACTTTTGTCACACATTTTGCTGCTCTACCACTGGTTCGCTTGCCTGAGCTTACAGAGTAATCAGAACGAAGGACGTAATTAGGGCATTTTCAATCCCAAGTTCGTGGTCCGGATGCGCCAATTATGAGTTCGGGATCCAAGGTGCTCTGTTGTATGTATATCTTGATTTTAAGTGTTTCAGAAATAAAATGCTGAAATGAAAATACGTCTGATCTGTCGTTTATTATATTTCAAAAGTATAAGCTAAGTGTGTATATAAGTATATGAACGTCTCGGCTTGCTGCTGAGTGCAGTGTTTATGCCGCAAGCTGCAGAGTTATTTCCGCCAACTTTCTTAGTCAGCACTTACGCTAGTCGATGGCTTGTTGCAGCCGGGCAGGCCGTGTCTATGTTGGTGTGAGGGGATAAGGTAACTCAGGCGCAACCTTCTTCAAAATGCGCGACTGAACGACCGAATTGGTGCAATGAATGCGCGAGCATCAAATTGAGAATAAGAATGAGAGCGAAAAAAACCCGAACGCACATGAAGCGTCTTGGTTCTTGACTTTTGGTATGCCTGGATCTGCCACTTCAAGAGTTTCAGATATTTTGATGCTCCCGTTGGCAGTTTGATGGGTAGGTAGGAATTGGAGAAAGTCAGGTGCTAACTTTCGGCAGCTTCAAAGCGCCAGTGAATATCGATGGCATAGAAATGTGGATCGAGTTCCACGTGATTTCAGACGAGGACATGAAGTTTGATGTAATCTCAGGAACAACAATTTTAGAAAACGTCGACATGATGGTTACGAAGAGGGAAACTGTGTTTGCGAGAAGGGTTCAGTGTACGCAGCCACAGGAGGAACAGATAACAGAAAGTTCTTGTGCGCAACTAATGCATGAATTTGATAGCCTTTGTATGTTAATTAACTAGATCATTTAAGTAAAGGTGTCGCTGTAGAAGTAGAGTTGGAGAATTATAAGCTGATAAGAAAATATGTTCGCCAGTGGAGATGAAGATTTCGTTGACAGACGAGTTGCCGGTATTTCAACCAAGGCGTTTGGCCAATTGTGATCAAAACATAGTCGATGACCAGGTGCAGGAATGGCTTAGGAGTGAAATAATCAAGCCAAGGACATCCGAGTTTGCTTCGCAAGTTGTTTTAGTGGATAAGGAGAATGGGTAGAAGCGTTTGACAAATTAAAACAAGCTCTAATCAGTGGGCCCATTTTGAAGCTTTATGACCATTCACTTGAAACAGAAAATCATACCGATGCCTCGAAATTCGGAGCCGTGAAGCTTCAGCGAGACAGGAAGGATAGTTTGTGGCACCCAATTTTCTATATGAGTCCGAAGACCAAACCATGCGAAGAGAAGTATCATTCTTATGAAGTGCTAGCAGTTATTGGAGCTTTGGTAAAGTGGCGAGTTTACGTTCCTGGGAAAAAATTTAAAATAGTCACAGAATGCTATGCTTTTGCCATGACTATGAAGAAAAATGAGATACTGTTTTGTTGTGACGGATAGCTTAATACATCGCTTGCAAAAGGGCACAGCAAACAGATAATTGGACAAAGGCAGTGAAGAGTGTTGTTGAAACCAAAGAGTATGACGATTTCTATATATCGAATGGAATTTTATTCAAGGACCCAAATAAGGAGTGGCTTGTAGTTCCATCGCTGATGGAAGATGAGATAATTCGAAATGCACACAAGCAAGGTAATTTTTCATCCAAAAAGACTCAGGAGTTGATTGAAAAGTCATATTATATCCCCAAAGTGAAGGAAAAGATAGCAAGAATTTTTAAGAGCAGTGTAGAGTGTTTTTTGGTGAATGCGAAAGCTGGGAATAGACCAAGTTGGCCCGATGGAGTTAACCAAAAAGCGTTATAACCACATCCTCGTTATAGTTGATGCTTTTTCTAAGTTTGAAGAAATACTGAGTTACTTGGAGCGTCAATCAGTTCTTTTCGGTAGCCCATAAAGAATCGTATCTGCTGGTATAAGCAAGTCGGCAGGGTACAAAAAAGACGATGAAAAAGACTGAGCCAAGGAGTACAAAGGTTTCTCCGTTCAAGTTGCTAACAGGCCTTGTGTGCAGTTTTGTCATCGCTAGTTTCTGGCGAGAGAGCCGTGAGATTAGGAAAAAAACTGCACATGTTCGAGTTGGTCACACAGAGAAGTACTTGGAATTGGAAAGAAGACACCCGTGAATTTGATCCGCGAATATAACTTGAATTGTATCCTAAGTGCACAATATATAACACTATATTTCAGTATAAACCCCAATCTTTTTCATTGTTTCCCTCTTCAGTCAAACACAAACATATGGTGACCATGAGGGGAACTGAAAGTCTGAACGTCGCGCTTAGAACAACCACACGCCAGCATATAATATCTAATATGTGCGTTTAATTCATTCAAGATTATATTTAAATTCATCCAACGTAACCGTGCAAAATCCGGACACAATTAAAACAAAGTAAAATATTCTTATTCGGTGTCCAATTTCAACGAAACAAAGGGAGAAGCAACTCGCAAAATCGACAAGTTTTACCGCAAGTTCGCAGCGACCATTCTAACTCCGCGGCACTCAGTCAGAAGCTTGGCAACGGTGCGCAGCTGGTCAGTGGATCTAAAACTGCAAGTCAAACTGTAACAAAGTGTTAAAATGACCGACACTAATGATCTGGATGGTTTAGCCAAACTACACTACGGATCGTCACGAAGCTCTTAAGGCAACTTAAAAGTGTTTCCAGAAGGATGATATGTCACGGAAAACAGTCATTTATTTCCAGAAGCGACTTCAGAAAGTAGATGATTTGGAGGCGAACTTTTTAGAGACACACACAAAGATAGTTTGGCCTCTGAGTTTGAAGAACGCTATTTGGAAGTATATTGCACTATCGACGAAAGCTACAAACAGATTCATGCACCGGAACCACCTCTCGTAACACCCCAGCCAGTGCATAAGGCAGAAGCTGCAATACGTGTTAATTTGCCCCAAATACCTGTACCCAAGTTCTCGGGTAACATCATCGAATGGCCCGCGTTTTACGACGCAACAACTAAGTAATAGTCAAAGATTTTCTAAAAGATTCCCCTGGCGCAGGTCGCGATTGCGACATCCAACAGGCTCAGCCAATTATCAGGTGGCATGGTCGACGCTCATTAAGCTCTATAATAACCCACGTATCGTATTTCCACACCACATGAATGGATTGTATAACTTGTCGACCATACATAAGGAGAAGACGGAAGATCAACGATCTCTGTTGAGTACCGTAAACGTCTGCACGTGAGCACTTCAGCGCATCAGTGGAATGGCCAAAGAACCCACTCATTGGCTCGCTCACTATGTGTCTACAAAATTTCCGAAGGAGACGCATGCGGCAACACAGAGGTGCCATAATTCCTCAAACTGGAGCAGTTCCTAAATGATCGTCACGATCGATGCTATTGAAAACTGAAACGCCTCGTTTGCGCAACAGGTTCGTCCGTCCACGGACTCCACTAGACGTATCCAATCTCTCAATGCGCAAGCGCGGGTTCCCAGCAACCTTCGTTGCGTGCATTGCGGGAGGTGCCCCGAATTTCTGCCCATGGACTCTTATCAGCGAAAGGAGTTAGCAATCCGGTTTAAACAGTGTCCTAACTGTTTGGGAACCTCACACACGCACTCACGGTGCACAAGTACGCGGAACTGTCAGCAATGTGGTCAGCGTCACCATACGCTCCTGCACCACCCACAGCGTCCGCCACACACACAAGAAACCCAGTCTACACCTGTAACAAACGGCATCCAGCCTGCATTCAACGCAGCACAAACTCCACAGTTCAGCAACTCCAGCCTGAACTGTCTCACTGCAGTTTCTTCTAACGCACCAATACGGAGCATTTTACTAGCGACCGCCCGAGTCCATATCACCAATCCAAAAACCGGACAAGAAGCCACGATCAACGCCCTACTGGATCATGGATCCGAAGCAACCCTAATCTCGGAACATACAGTCCAATCGCTAAGTCTTAAGAAGGTTTCCACGCGCACCACGATTGGAAATGAAGCAAGTAAGACTCAGCAGTGCAAGGGCACCGTTAGCTTCAGCATTCGTCCACCGAGCAGCAGCTCACCCAGTTTAGAAGTCAGAGCTGCCTATGCCCTAAATTCCTCAAAAAGCATTTTTGCCGGCCATAGCATCCCTTCTCGGAACTGGGAACATCTCACTGGCCTTGCGCTAGCAATTCTACCGCTCCAAACGAATCGACCTAATAAACGGAGCAGATTTGTTGTCTCAAATATTTCTGCCAGGCCTGCGAACCGGGTCAGCAGGCGAGCCCATGGCACAAAACACAATCTTCGGATGGGTCCTGTTCTGACAAGCAGGATCTGCCGAGCCCAACCAACAACCGCATTGTCATCACACCGCAATAGATACAGAACATCTATTAAAACAGTTTTGCGAAATAGAAGCAGTTCCTGAACGCCATCCTGTCTCCACTGAAGAGTCTTGGTGCGAAGAATTCTTTAAAGAAACCCACCCGCGCCTAGAGAGTGGACGTTATGAAGTCAGATTGCCGTTCAAAACACTTTTCGACCCAGAAATGACCATCGGACGATCACATCAGATGGACCTAAACAGATTCCTACTCCTGGAGTTAGGCCAGATAACGCAAGCGAAGAGTACCGAGCGACAGAACACCCAAGTAAACGCTAGCAATATATCGGTATCCTCTTGTGTTCTTCCACATCACACGGTTATCAAACATAGGATCGTGTTTGACGCATCCGCCAAGACTTCCAATGGTCGGTCGCTTAACGACATTCTGTGTGTGGGACGAGCATTGCATAGCCTGGCTGCAGTTATTCTGAATTGGAGAAAATATCCATATGCATTCACAGCAGACATCCAAAAGATGTATCGATGAATAAACGTACATCACGACGACCACCAGTACCAACGGATCCTTTGGAGGGCAGCCGACGGCGAAATCAACGACTATTGTCTCACAACGGTAACTTTCGACAGAGCATCCACTCCGTTTACAGCGATTCGAGTGCTACATCAAATTGGCGAAGACTAAATTATAAGATATCCGAGGGCGAAAAATGTCCTGAAGCACGAGGTGTACGTCGATGATATGCTTACCAGGGACTATACAGTTGAGGCAGCAAAGCTGGTACGATGGGTATTGGAAAATAATACATGGACCAATGAGCCCATCGCAGTATTTTACTGGACGGATGCGACGATCGTCTTACATTGGATAAATGGGGACCCAAACCGTTGGAAAACATTCGTGGCGAACAGGGTGGCATATATCCATGCACACTCAAACCCACACCAATGGAGACACGTGAGCACCAACGATAATCCTGCCGATCTTGCCACACGCGGGAGAAGTCCTAAGGAGCTTTCTACATCGTCCCTGTGGTGGAAGGGCGACAATGATTGGCCTACCAATTCCATCCCACCAATCGAAACAAGTATTCTAGAAGCCAAACCAGACAAGATCAACATCCACATGCTCGTCAAGGAAGACAGCATTCTCAACCGCGATTCAACCTTTAGCCGTCTTATCTGCATAACCGCCTAAATTCTCAGGTTTAGTATAAACTGAACTCAATGACGCCCTACTGTGCATAGTTCGATTGGTTCGAGCTGAATCGTTTACAGCGGACCTAAAAGCAATTCACTCTTCCAAACCACTTCCGAAGCTAAGCAAACTGCGAAATCTAAACCCATTTATCGAAGATAACGTTCTTTGCGTCCCTAACCGCTTAAGTCACGCGCATTTATGGTTCAATCGTAAACATCCGATAATCTTACCAGCACAACAATCATTCACAGATCTTGTCATTAAGGATGCGCATCATGCCACGCTTCATGGAGGAGTTCAGCTGACATTAACGCAAACACGTTTACGATTTTGGATTGTGAACGGACGCGTAACTACCAGACGGATGATTCGAGGATGCAAGCAATGTTTTCATGCTTGCCAAACAGCTGGCATGCAACTCATGGGGAATTTACCAACACATCAAATCAACCCGCCATGTCGTCCCTTTTGGGCTACCGGCATCGACTACACCGCAGCCATTGAACTCAAGGCTGCCCGACTGAGAGGAACAGCAACGTATAAGGGTTATATCGTCATATACATCGGACTCCAAACTCACCGGACTAACATCGGATCATTTTATTTGGGCACTGGATCGGTTCATAGGACGACGCGGACTATGTCGTCACATATATAGCGACAATGGCACCAATTTTCTGGGCGCGGACAAAGCACTCCTGAATGAGCACCACCAGAATGTAGAGCCCCATCAACTAAGTTTAAAGAAAACTTTCTCAACCTTCCATGGATTCTGGAAGAAATGGACTCAGAATTGGCTTGCCCATTTGCAGAAACGGGCAAAATGGTGTGAAGTCACAGAAAATCTGAAACTTAATGACCTAGTAATTCTAAAGGATGTCGAGACTCCGCCTGCTCAATGGAAGTTAGGGCGGATCATTCAGTTACATCCCGGCTAGGATGAACTCGTACGGGTCGTAACCATCAACACTTAAAATGCAACATTTAATCGGGCAATTAGCAAGATATGCCGTTTACCACTACCTCATTAACTCTGTCTAATCCTGTTATATACATTCCGAATAATCTTACATCTTACAGCGCTGACTCAATAAGAATCATATTATGTTACGTCGAGCATTGCCGGGCGGCATGTGCAGTTTTGTCATCGCTAGTTTCTGGCGAGAGAGCCGTGAGAGTAGGAAAAAAACTGCATATGTTCGAGTTGGTCACACAGAGAAGTACTTGGAATTGTAAAGAAGACACCCGTGAATCCGAGAATATAACTTGAATTGTATCCTAAGTGCACAATATATAACAATATATTTTAGTATAAATCCCAATCTTTTTCATTGTTTGCTTCTTCAGTCAAACACAAACACCTTGAAATGCGTGTTTCCAGCAATGCAGAGTTAAATACATTGATTGAAGAGTCTTAGATTTCCGAGCTAGACGAAGAAAGAGAGAAGTTGCGAGGGAAAGCAAGGCAATATTCAGGATTTTTAAATAGTAAATTTGAGATTGACGATTTAGTAGCTATTAAACGTACCCAATACGGAACAGACTTGAAGTTAAAAGGAAAGTACTTAGAGCCTTATAAAGTAGTCAAGATCAATAATCAGTAGGATAAGGAGAAGGCCCATATATAACTATGACAGTTACAGAATATATTAATATACCGAAAAGGAAGTAATCAACTGCAGAAAATAATGTCTGGCAACTACTTGCAGAGTCAGTCGCCGCCAGAATCTCATCTCGATCGGACGTTTTGCACAATTAAAGAAGTTTTGTTAAATTTAAGCTACAACTTGAATGGAATAAACCATATCAATAATTTAAAGCCGGTCTTACAACTTTATTGAAAAGAGGACACTGCATTCATAAAAATATATACAATAAAATACAAAATAACAATATTAAATAAATCGACACATTTCTACCAAGTCATATATAAATCTTTGATTACATTATGAGCCATTTGTAGTAACAAGCTAAATTTAAAAAAACTAAAGATCAATTATATGTAAACAATGTATGTATGGCCCACTGTAAAACCAGCGGTCCAAATTTTGAAGCAACGACTATTTTGGAACAAGAACAACATTACAAAAAACGCTTCACCATAGAAATGTTACATACATATAACAAACACACCTACAAGCATAAGACTAAACTACAAAACAGACGTTGAAAATTGCGCTCACATTTACAGACACTTACTTAATAACAACTAGTATTAATCTCCACGTCCGACGGTGCAGACGTGTAAAATTATGTAGGTGTACTAATTTTTAAAGCTTTGTTTTTTATTGTCTAAATTTATGTTATTTTATGTGTTTATGTTGATTATAGTTGCCCTGAAGACGATTGCCGAAGTGCAACTGAAATATATTGGAAAGAACAAAAAATAAAATTTAAAAACTTTTATTTAAAAAATTTTTCAATTGTTGACCTCGAGCCGGAAAAACTCAAAAAATTTAAACATACATCAAAGGTCGCCTACAAACAAAATTAAAAAAATAAAAAAAAATAAACATTAAATATTTATAAAGCGTAAATTAGAGATAAGTTAATAATTATAAAATAATTAATTAATATTTAAACATTCACGATTTATTTTTTCAATACCCTCCGCTACAAAATGTATCGTAGATGTTTAATTTAAATTATTTATATTATTTTATTTATTAATTTTTTTTTTTCGCGCGGAGTCTCACTGCCCACTTACCCGCCCAACCGACCGAGGGGCGCAGCCGTGTATTGTACGGCACGATTCGCGAGAAGATAGACGCGAGATAAGAAAATATAGGTAAAAGTCCGAGGAAATAATATATATAATAGAAATAGCAATTTTGTGCCAATGAAGCTAGTATTGGTCGTTTTAGGAGCGGCAGAGAGTCAAGATTTGAGATTATAGGAAAAAGTCTATACTAGTCAGAACATAATACTCTGAAAGGCTCATGCAAGGCATAGTTAGATCTACAATGATTTAAAATTAGGGGAATATAATTTCTAGTTAATCTACTTGGCACAGAAAAGCTTAGCCGACTTACCAAGTCGGGGGAGTCAATATCACCATGTATAAGGTTATACATGAAGACTACTGTCCAAGCATCGTTCTACGGTTGGCTAGGGAGGGCAAATTAATCAACAGAAGGCGCCGTAAAGCAAAATGAAGGAAGTTTTTTTGTACAGATTCAATACGACCAATATGTATCCCGTATTGTGGACTCCAGATAGGAGACCCATACTCCAGAATCGGACGGAGTAGCGAAATAAATAATGTTTTAGTTAAATAAGGATCATCGAATTCTTTTGACCACCTTTTAATAAATCCAAGCACTCCTCTGGCTTTATTAACCATGGACGAAATGTGGTTTGAAAATTTTAGTTTAGGGTCCAAGAGAACGCCAAGATCCTTTACAAGAGTTATTCTATCCAAAGAGCTGCCACTTAATGTGTAAGTCGCGTATATCGGATTGACCCGATAAAAAGTCATCAGCTTGCACTTGGATGCGTTTAAGGTTTGTGATTGTGGATCTACGTTTAATAAATCCGTGTTGACACGTAGAAATGATTGATCTACAAAGGTGCTGCAAATGGGGAGTAATGATTTTTTCAAAAAGCTTAGGAATAGCTGACAACTTAGAAATACCTCTGTAATTACTGGCTTCTAACTTGTTACCTTTTTTGAAAAGAGAAATAACAAATGATTCCTTCCAAATATTTGGAAGTTTCTAGCGCTAAGGTAAACAACTTGTGAAGAGGTTTGCACGCACCCCTGGCGAATAAACAGGCTTAATACGAAGAAGATCCAAAAAAATAGAGCTTTCTGTTAAAGTGGGACAGAATATGAGGTTTGACTTGGATATGGTGTAAGAATAAGGATGTGATGAATAATCTAAAGTAGAGTAAGTCGTTTGAAAAAATAGGGCAAATAAATCGGCTATTGCCTGATCTATGGTTGCCGTCATGTTTTCAAACGACAGCGAGGAAGGAAAAGAATTAGATTTACGCTTGGTGTTAACGAAATTATAAAACTGTTTCGGGTCCTGAGAGAACTGGACCTTACAACGGTTTAAGTAACTATTATAACACTGAGCATTGAATATCTAGTTAAAACAGATTGAGAACCGGTATTTTTATATTTCCTAAAAAGCCTGACTTTAAATTTCTTAAGTGTGTCAACTCTTTGCTAAAACAAGATGATTTATTGGAAATTGACGGATAGTACCTTGGAACACAGGAATAAAAAAATGAGTTTATTGCAGTGTATAAAACATTAACTGCATCGGACATATTATTGCATAAGTAAAGATCAGACCAATTAAAGCCAGAAATTAAATTATTTAGCCTCAGAAAGTCTGCCTTGCGAAAACAATGTATTCCTTTGGATAACTTTTCTGATTTTTCTTCTATAACTCTACCCGTATCAAATGAAAGTTCGGTTGTAGGGTGAAATGGATCTTCAGGTTGCGTGAGTGGTGCTACTCTGGCCAGAAACACACCATCAGGATTTGATACAAAACACAAATTACTTGAGATAAAGATATGTCAAGCAGGCCGTCAATTAAATCATGCTGTGCTATAGGTAGTAAGACATTCGATCCATCCTCAGTGGACCAAGTAACTCCAGGTATATTAAAATCATCTAGAACTACCAACTGATCCCTATCGAAAAGCTTATTTGCAACAGACTTAATTACGGAAAGGTTATTTAAATAATCAGGAAGTTCAGACAGCGGCGGAATATATGAGCAAGTTATGTATATAGAGCTACCAGGAAGCGATAACTATGCACAAATAAATTCAAATTCATTGAATTCATCAAAAAATAATTCCTCAGACGGGAGATTTGAATCAACTCCCCGTCTAGAGGGACGGTCATACCTATACATTGTGTGCTTACCTGGAAAAACTTCGGAGCTAAAGATCTCCGGCTTTAACCAGGTTTCTGAAAACACAATAATATGATATGCAAAGGAAAGGCTATCGGAATACAATTTAGTGAGCTTGCTACGCAACCTCTTGCATTCTGATAGGAAAGAAGGAGGTTAGAAGTTAGTTTTTTGAAATTGGTACACTGGTTTGGCCTCGACTAGGAAATTTTACTCCCACGGGCCCCTTCTTCTTTATCTTAGCCTCGAACTTTTTTACAACCATATTATCCGGCCAAAAGTGGCCCGAGCATATGGCTTCAAAAAGCTAAATTTTTATATTATCTCGAAATAAAAACTGACCCGACTACTGAAATACGCTTTTGAATAATTTGGAAATTAAAAAAAAAACAATACAATGTGAAATGTAGGAGATTTAATAAAACAAATTGTTAATTTTGAATTACAGGAGAAGATCGTAAGCTTAAGATCGCAGCTTTCTCACAAAATAAAAAAGGGTTAAAGATTATCAGATACAGATTGTAGATCCAAATATTAAGTGCGACACATCTTAAGAGATCATCAAATCTGTTAGGGAATATAAAGGTGAAGAAGATAAATATGTAAGCTGGAGAGAATCAGCTGAAATAGCCATGGGTCAGTATGCCAGAGGGAGTGAAAGATTTTATTCTGCCTTATCTATATTAAGAAACAAAATAACGGGAATGGCAAACGATGCCTTAACCCATAATGGTACGGTGATAAATGTTGATGCCATAATGGCCAGACTTGAGTTTGTCTTTAGCGACAAACGTCCAATTCATATTATTTTTTTTGTTTTAACATTTTGCATTTTATTTATTGGATCTTCTCTGAATTGAGATTAACAATAAGTATATAGAATCTTAAATTAAAAAACTATCTGACAGTCAAGGTGACTGGCGCGAGATTTAGGGGCTCTAATAACTATTGCTGAGCTGGAAGGTCATTGCGTTGCAATCGGGTCCGGTTGGAAACCCTGGCTAGGCCCCTGGCGAGGTGGTTTGGATGAAAAGTTATCATGGTGTGGTAGGACGCTTTTGGTTTTCATATTTCATCTTTTACGGGTAGAATGCCAAGATCTCTGTGGATATTGTCGTTCCGAACATACCAAGGTGCCCCAGTGATAGTTCTCAGGATTTTTGATTGTGCTCGCTGAATAATGTCGATGTTGCTGCTGCTCGCGTTTCCCCACAATTGGGAGCCGTAGGTCCAGACTGGCTTAAGCGTTGAATTGTAGAGCAGGACCTTGAAGTCCTGGCAGAGGGGGGAGCGCGCGTTTAAAAGCCAATGGAGACTGTTTGATTTTAGTTTTAGGTGAATTTTCTTAGCTTCGATATGTCTCCGCCATGTAAGTCTCCTGTCTAGGTGGATGCCAAGGTACGTTACATCGTCAGCTTGAGAAAGTGGCGTGTTATTCAGGGTTAGCGGGGGACACGTTTGTCTGTTAAGAGTAAACGTTATGTGTTTACACTTTGGCGCATTTATTTTTATACGCCAGTCTGATAACCACCTCTCCACTACAACGAGATGATCAGCTAGTAGTGCTGTTGCCTGAGTTGGGCATTTGGACCGACTTATGATCGCGGTATCGTCTGCGAATGTAGAAGTAGTTAGCCGCTCGTTCGTGGGAATATCTGCGGTGTAGAGGAGAAATAGAGTTGGACCAAGGGCGCTACCTTGGGGAACTCCAGCCTCTATAGCGTAGTCATCGGATGTTGTGGTGTTGCATCTCACGGCGAAGGCTCTGTTGTAAAGGTACGATTCCAGTATCCTGTGAGTGTTTCCTGGCAGGATCGTTCTGATTTTATGGATAAGCCAGACTCGGTCGAAAGCCTGTGCAACGTCAAGGAATACCGCACTGCAGTATTCCCGAAGCTCGAATGCAGTCCTTATTTCTGTTGTTAATCTGTTGACTTGCTCTATTGTTCCATGGCTTTCTCGAAAGCCAAATTGATGTGCTGGAATAACGTTGTGCTCTTTCAGATATGGAATGATGCGCGTCAGAAGGCATTTTTCGAACAGTTTTGACAGACACGAGAGTAAACTTATCGGTCTATACGAAGCTGGTATTGTGTGATCTTTCCCTGGCTTTGGGATCATTATGATTACCGATTTTCTCCATTTTTTTGGGAAATAGCCAAGTCGTGTAATCCCGTTGAAGAGTTTACAAATAACCTCAACTGCACAGTTTGGAAGTTCGATTAACATTTTGGGAGTTATTTGATCACCGCCTGGGGCCTTTTTTGGTTTCAATTGCTCGCTGATTACTTTTGCAATTTCATTTGGTTGAAACAGAGTCGGCTCCGTCTCAGATTCAATTCGAATTGACGGCGACGGTAGTGCGAATGAATTAGTTGCAGGGTTTGGCTGAAAAACATTTCGAAGGTGTAAAGCAAATGTACAAGCTCTGTCTTTGTCGCTTCTGGCCCAGCTGCCTGAAGAGTCTCTTATGGGGATTACTGTTTCGGCCGGCGCACTTAGTTTTTGGTGGGCCCTCCACAAGGGATGCTTAGTGCTGGTGGGTGAAAGTTTCTCAATGTACTGGCGTTGTGCTTTTTCTTCTTCTTGCCTTAGAGCCCTGGTAAGTCTGCGACCAGCTTCTTTAAGACTTTGTTTTGAGGATGGCGATCAGCTGGTTTGCCAAGTACGTCTCAAACGTCTTTTCTCCAGAACAAGCTGTTCGATTTCATGGTTAGTTTTGTGTTGGTGTGTGTGCCCATCCCTCCCTTGCGGTGTTGAGACTTTGGCTGCTGCGACGAGTACAGACTCCAGGGCATCGGCTGTGGAGTTAGTTCAATGTGGGAACTTACGTACTTTTTGAACTTCAGCCAGTTGGTTCGATGCGACGTCAGCCTGTGAGGGTGCTCGATTAATTCAGGGCTTTGAAGAAGAGTTATTAGCACTGGTGAGTGGTCCGATGATAGATCCAAAAGCGATTTTGCAGATATTAGATTGCGAGAGATGTTTTTTGTCACAGCAAAATCAATTAAATCAGGTAATTTTCTAGGATCTGTAGGCCAGTATGTAGGGCTGCCTGGTGAAACGTAGTCCAGTTTGTTGCATGTTTTAATGAGTGCATTATATAGTTGCCTTCCTTTGGGGGTCACAAGGCGGGATCCCCAGTGCGTGTGCTTGGCGTTGTAATCTCCTGCTGCTATGAATCGCTCTCCAAGCGAATTGTAGAAGTCCATGAATTGGTCTTCGGAGACTGTAAAGCGGGGTGGGCAGTAGACAGCGGCAATGGCAAGGTTGCAGTTGCCCAACTATAATTTTATCGATGTAGCTTGCAGATGATTTTTAGCAAACCGTTGGTGAAAGTGGTGTTTGACCCGGTCTCTTATTAAGATTCCAGTGCCGCCATGGGCTTTACCATCTGGATGATCTGTGCCATAGAACGTGTATCCCCGTATTTGAAAGTTATATTTGCTGGGGAGATGCGTTTCTGCCAGCAACATAACGTCGATGTGGTTTTCGTTCAGAAATTGAGTTATTTCAGGTTTATGCCGTGAAACACCGTTGGCGTTCCACATAGTTATTCGAAGGCTAGGCATGGTTTATTTGGACTGCTGAGCTGCAAGCATTTGTAGTAAGATATTTTGGTTTTGCATAAGGGTTTGCATGGTGGTTTTCATGAAGGACATAAATTCCATCATATTTTGTTGCAAAGTAATCATCATAGATTCAATGTTACTTTGTGGCTGTCCCATGGCCTGCTGGATGTTATCAACTTTCGGCTCTATGTGAGCTGTGCCTGATCTTAGAGCACTGGCGTAAGAAATTCCGTTGGTGGTACCCTGCAGGGCAGGGTTCGGAGCCGTGGCAGTTTCCACAAGCTACACATACTGACCTGAGGGTGCAGTAAGCTCTGGTATGACCGTATTCGTGGCAGTTTGTGCATTGCACTGGTCCGGTCCGTTTGTGCGGCTCTTCCACTGTGATCCTACGGTGCAGAAGGTACTGCAACTTGTAGATCGGGTGCACTGCGTTTTTTTTCAAAGTTCTGCTGTCTGGCTCCAGCTCGACCTTGAAGAGTGGTTGCGGCTTCTTGTTTTTGTTCATAATGAACATTTTTTGCGCAAAAACCGTTTTCTGTTAAGGCCTCTATAATTTCACTGGGGGTCACATCGGGTTCTATTCCCTTAAGCACAACTTGCAAACCTTTGCCACTTTTCAGCTGGTACGTGTAGTAATTCTTTTTGGCATCGTTTAAGTACTTCGAGACTGCTCGGAAATCGTCTTCGGTTTTGGTTTGGAGTTTAGTTTCGCTTATATTCCCTTTCATAAGCGGAATAACATGAAAGTTATCTTTTCCGACAAGCTCAACTATTTTGTTGACTAGGGCATTCGAGATCTTCTCCCGAATAAAAATAGGTGGGGGCTTTAGTTTCCTTGGGGCTAATTGTTCAGACTCTGTTTCAGGCTCCGCCAGAATGGAAAATCTGTTTTCATCTAATGGCCCGGGATTTACAGGGCCTTTGCTGGAACGATTTATTTTGGGCTTATTGCCGTCCGAGTTTTTTGGGGGTGTTAGCTTGCGCTTGGAGATATTTATGTAGCGATCCATGCCTGTCTGAATGGCCGAACCCGCTTGCAGAATTGTCACTTCTTCTACCGTAGCTTTGTTTTTGCCGTTTGCACCGATTTTTGCACTTGGTTGTGTTCTTGCTTTACCCGCAGCACAAGAAGATGGTGGAGTCGTTATTGCATTGTTGGCGACAGAGACCGTTGTAGTAGTCGTAGTAGTTTCTGTTGTTGTTGCGCTAGGCGGCAGAAGCTCTGTTGAAGTCTTGCATTGCTCACTCCATGGCGTTCGAGCGGTGAAGAGCAGGGCGGGAGAGCAAGAGTTAGCTCTCTGGTTTTCGGCGGTCAGTAAACTTGCACCTTCAAGCACTTTCGGTTCTAGAGTATTACTCGTCACCGTAAAATAGGCGTTGTTACGGGCCAAAGAGAGACGACGTTTGTCTTGTTCTCTCTGAATTTTTTCACGGGTTTCGTCTTGTTGTTTTTGTCGTTGAGTGCGCTGATCCACGTTCTTACTCATTTGTTTATAGTTAGTGCGTAAAGATTAATTATTTAATTAATTAAAACTTTAGTTTACGATATGCGATTTGCATCGCGAAACGCAAAACCTCGCGCTTATTTTTTTTTTTTTCGAACGTTTTCGACTGATTGGCTAATTGTTTTTCCGGAGCGTTAATAAAACACATCTGCACGCAGCCGAATTGATTTTGTTTGTCAATATAAATTCATATTATTGAAGAGGAATTAAGTGTATTGAGTCAGGAAAAATTATCCATAATGGATTATTATGGTACTGTTAATAGAAAATTAACTCTACTAATTAATAAAACTATTATGACCTATGGTAGAAACAAACCAATAACAACGGAAAAAATTGAAAAACATAGGAAGACAGCTATTAGAGTTTTCATAACCGGCCTCAACGGCCAAATTTCAGATACTATTTTCGCAATGAATCCACCTGACCCACCAAATGCAATGGTCATAGTTCAGGAATTAGAAAGCAACAACATGAGGGCTCATTTCGCAAATAGTTTCTCAACTACTCAGAGAAAACATAGTGAGCCAAACTATGGTAGTAATATACAAACATATTTCAATCAAAAGCCAAGACAACAAAACAACAATTATAATATCCAGCGAAACAATAATAATTTAAGGTTTAACCAAGATAACAACCAGAACAGAAATAATTATGGTTATAATAATCAGAATAAAAATATTTCTTGGAACCAGGGTAAATTTAATAATAACCAACAAAATCAGTGAAACACTTATAGACAGCCACAAAATAAGCCAGAACCAATGGAAATAGACGAGTCTATCCAGATTCAGAACAGGGCTAATAACGGTTATAATCAAACCTATAATAAATATCAAAATAATAATTATAGACAGAACAAGCGGTATCAAACTAAACAATTTGAGACCCAGAACACTCCGCAAGGCCAAGCCCAAAATAAAAGGTTACCAACTGGAACTGTTAACCAACCGGCTAACAAGACCATGAGATTAAATAATATTGAGGAGGACCATTTTTTAAACAGAGGTCCGGAGTAGGCTTACCCTACTTAATTAGAAATGATAAAAAAAAAATAAAAAATTAAAAATATTAATTGACACTGGAGCAACCGCTTGTTATATTAGAACAGGAATTTATAAAAAAAAGAATGAGCTTCCAATATATAAAAGAGTATCCACAGTGAATGGATATTCAATAATAAAATACTATCACATGATAACTATTTTTGATACGAGATATACCTATTATGAATTAGATTCAGATTTACTGGTCGGATATAACCTTTTAAAAAAAATAGGAGCTGTAATCAATACGGCTAAGGGAGTAATTAAATATAATGGAAAATAAGAAAAATTAAATTACGATAACGGAAAAATCTTTAACCAACTTTCTTTAAAAGAAGAAACCATTATTCTTCCATTAAAAGAATTTATATTAAAAAAATACTTTGATAAAAAGGCTCAAATCAGATCCGAATCTGAAATGGGTAATCAAAGCGAATTTAGTTTGGGATATAAAAACATGACAGGCGAGTGGACAGATGAAAGATCCGAGAGGCATTCGGCGCTTATCAGATTTTTAGGAATGTTTTTGGTAATTGCAAAGTCTATTAAATCGGGTAGTTTCCTTGGGTCTGCCGGCCAGTATGCTGGTCTGCCAGAAGAAACATAGTCCAGCTTGTTCTTGGCTTTTATAACTGCATTATAGAGCAGTTTTCCTTTTGGAGTCACAAGACGTGATCCCCAGTGTGTGTGCTTGGCGTTGAAGTCCCCTGCGGCTATGAAGTGGTCTCCTAGTGAGTTGAAAAACTGCATAAACTCATCTTCGGCTATAGTGAAGCGAGGGGGCAATATACGGCGGCTAGAGTAGGTTGTTTGCCAGTATTTATTTCTATATTTCTTTCTATCCCTGTTAAGGGTGTTGAATACTGTCTTAGCGTTGAAGCGCCTTTGTTATCTCTGCAGGCGTTACGTCGGACTCTATGCCCTTAAGTACGACTTGCAGGTTATTTTGCTTTGAGAATTTAGAGGGCTCAGCTTCCTTTTGATTTGGATGTAGCGATCCATACCAGTCTGCACAGCCGGCTTAGCACATCATTGGTTTTGTTCTGCTTTTCGGGCAGCGCAGCGGCAGACGTATTAATATTTGCGCTGCTAGCTGATGATGTCATTAAACGCGCAGTCGATACGGTTGCAGTTGTTGTTGTAGTTACAGTTGACATTGTTAAAGAAATTGCGGTGCTAGTTACTGCTGATGAGCTTAGGTTAATGCATACCTGCATTGGAGCACATTCAGCGATCTTTGGCCGCAGGGACGTCGATGGTAGCGAGGGAGAGCAAGAACGCGCTCTCTCGCTCGCTACGCTTAAGAACTCGGTCAAGTTGGGGGTAATTGCCCGCGCTTGATCAGAGCTTGCATTATTTTCGGTTGCTTTAAAAGAGAAGTACGCGTTATTTCTTTGTACTGAGAGCCGTCTCTCGTCTTGCTCACGTTGACGTTGTGTGCGAACGTCGTTCAGACTCATTGTATTCGTGGTAAAGTTAATTAGAGTTTTAAGTGTTAAGTTTTATATTAATTAAATGACCAATCAATATAAACATTCGCGATTTCATCGCAGAAAGCGTCTTTTCGCGTTATAGTAGATTTATTAAAACGGTCACTGCACTTTTGTGATTTTATTGAATACTTTTTCCCGAAACAATAAATACACGTCTGCATGCGACGACGGTTTAAAAGCAATTTGAAAAATCCGACAAAAATAAAAGTTTGGTAGTTAAAAATCCTGAACCCGCCGTCGTTGAAAAATCCGACAAAAATAAAAGTCTGGGAATTATAAATCCTGAATACGCCGTCGTTGAATTATCCGACAATAAAAAATTATACAACATAAAAATATCATCTGCAGATCAAAGAAAAGATTTGGAGAACGAAATAATAAATATTATTAAAAAAGAACGTTCGAAAATAAATATCCAGATTCCTTTTAGGACATGATAGGGCCATTTACAGTAAACAATACCAATACAAGTGGGTAAAACATGTCATGTTTATATGGATGACATTATTATATTTATTTTGTTGAACAACATTACAAAGATTTAATTGTCAAATTAAAATTTTGCTAAACGCAAACAAGAAAATTTTGATTGAAAAATCAAAGTTCTTACAATTAGAAACAACCTTTCTAGGTTACGTTGTTTCTCACAATGTGATCAAAACCGATCGCGAAAAAAATTTCTACAATTGTAAAATATCCGATCCCTAAAAATATTCGAGAGCTTAGAAGCTTCCTAGGCCTTACAGGATATTACAGGAAATTTGTGCAAAATTACGCAAAGATAGCTAAACCTTTAACAAAATATTTAGAAGGCCAAAATGGCAAAGTATCTAAAAAAACATCACGTAAAACTTTGAACCAGCTTGATGATTCAGCTGTAAGAGCTTTAACGAGTTTAACGAGTTTACCACAGACACCCAATACAAATTCCTATCGGTCAAGCACCTATTCCAGAAAGGGAAGGTGGAAGTTTGCATCTTGACATATATTACGCCCAAAATCTTATATTCATTACTTGTATATATTCTTATTCGCAATATTTAGTCGTAAAAGAAATTCCTAATAAACTAAATATAGAAAATAAAGTTTCAGAAATTTTACAACAATTTCCATTAGCCAAAACTTTGATGATAGATAATGAACCAAGTTTTTCTTCATCCCAATTTAAATCGTTTGCACAAAGAAATGGGATATCATTATTCTTTGCAGATCCACGACATAGTACGTCCAACGGACAAATAGAGAGGGCACACTCTACCTTAACAGAAATTGCTCGCTGCATTAAAGATGAGCTTAATTTAATTGATTATTCTGAAATTATAATTAGAGCAGCACAAAAATATAATTTAACAATTCACTCAATAACCAACCAACGATTATTTAATAAAATCAAACATAAGGAAACTCCTAAATTATTGCAACAAGCTCATGAGAAATCATTGCATTTTCACAATAAAGATAGACAAAATAAGAATTATCATGTAGGAGAAGTAATTTACGAAAAGAAACACGGGAAAAGAAATAAGCTTAATTCTAGATATAAAAAACAAGTAGTTAAGGAAAATCTCCCTAATAAAGTTATTAAGAAGCCGTACGATTCATAAAGATAATATTAAATAATTTGTTTCAAATTCCATATAATGATTTTAATAATGTACTTATTATTGCTGGTAGCTACAACCAAATCCGAAATTATGGATTACACAAACCATGATTTCCTTCTTTACAAGGATACCAAAGATGTTCTTATTTATGAATCATACGCAGACTTATTTCATATAACTAATATAAGTTTTTATAGAGAAATAATTAATCTTGAAGGAGAATTTCTAAAGAATCACGACACCAAGAATTTTCTTTGGGAAATATCCCACGATTTAAAAATTATAAAAATACTTATCTCTCAAATAATACCCAATAGATCGAAAAGAGGCATTAATGAATTAGGCACTATTTGGAAATGGATAACGGAAACACCAGATCATTATGATTTCATAACAATCAAAAATAAAATTGATGATTTAATACAAAACAATAGCGATCAATTCGTTATTAATTCTAAAATATTTAAAGAGATCAAATCTTTATCTGAAGAATTCAAAACAGTCTTTATGGATCAAGAAGTTCCACTCAGAAAATATCCCCTGCGCTTGCTTACTTACCATCTTATAAATTTTTAATGGACACAATCACACTCGCAAAAATTGATGTATTTAATACTAAAATTCTAAATAATGATGATATACAAGAAATTTATAAACACGAAAGCAGACCTGTAATTATTGGATTAATTATTGGATTATTGGATAATTATTGGATATATCTGAATTTAAAATCGCTTTGCACCAAGATCTTATTATAATTTACATAAAATACATTATCGTTGTGAAATTTACAATTCAAGATCCATTTCACATAATGATGGCAAATTATTAATAGACAATCACGTCGCAAAATGTAGAAATAAGTACTATGTAATGTCTAATTTTAAGACAGAAATATTCAATAATTATTGCACACTTAACCCTGAAGGTTCTTGTTTTACCAGATTACTAAATGGGGAAAAATCTATTTGTAACAAAATCCGAGAAAACTAGAAAGTAAATCTAGCTTCGGGCGGATCCGAAGTTGATATACCCTTGCAGAATATTTTGTAAATTATATTCTCCAAAATTATTCATATGATACATTCTTAATACTCATAAAAAGTCCCAACTTCCTAACTTTAAAAACACCAAAGTTATGACATTTCCAATCGTTCAGTTATATAGTCGTCCGATCCTTATGAAATTCGGTAGGTCGGATTGATTGGCTTTAAAAACACAAAAGTTATGGCTTTTCTGATCGTTCAGTTATATGGCAGCTATATGATATAGTCGCCCGATCCGGCTCGTTTCGACTTATATACTACCTGCAATAGAAAGACAACTTTTGGGAAAGTTTCAATAAGATAGCTTTAAAACTGAGGGACTAGTTTGGGTAGAAACGGACGGACGGACAGACGGACGTACAGACGGACATGGCAAGATCGACTCTCCTGGTGATGCTGATCAAGAATATATATCCCTTATAGGGTCGGAAATGTCTTCTTCACTGCGTTGCAAACTTTTGACTGAAATTATAATACCCTCTGCAAGGGTATAAAAACAAGAAAGTAAAGCTAACTTCGGGCGGACTTCTGTAAATTATATTCTCCAAAATTATTCATATGATGCATTCTTAATACTCATAAAAAAACCCATCTTCCTAACTTTAAAAACACCAAAGTTCTGGCATTTCCAATCGTTCAGTTCTATGGCAGCTATGGGATATAGTCGACTTATATACAGCGTGCAAAGGAAAGAAGGGTGTGTGCGAAGTTTCAATTCGATATCTTTGAAACTGAGAGACTAGTTTGCGTAGAAACAGACAGACGGACAGACGGACATGGCTATATCGACTCAGGAGGTGATCCTGATCAAGAATATATATACTGCGTTGCACACTTTTGACCAAAATTATAATACCCTCTGCAAGGGTATAAAAATATAGAATAATCCAAGATCGAACCATTACAGTTAATGACACTTATTTTAATGGGTCATATTTAATAACCTTTAATGGCACCTCTTAAATTAATAATAAATCTTACACCAATGTAGACAATAAGATATTGGAATACATCACCGCTCGAAAATATAGAGATTTTGTAGTATCCGAATATATTATATCCAATGATTCGGAACTCAATTCGATAGTATTAACATACAAAATCCTTTTATTCAAATTAAACAAACTCAAATACCAGTTACGTTAATATTAATCATATTCACATTTATATATTTAATTATTATGGTCATAATCAAATACACAAAATTTTTAATATTCAAACCATGGCAAATTCATTTAGAAATCGAACCTGAAAAACTAAAATAAATAATATCAATGAAAATACCCTAGAAGAAAATATCATTGTCGAATTAACCAACCAAATATAGTCAATATACTCATCAGTTCCAATGAATCGGGACGATTAAATTTAGAATGGGGGGGAGTTATATGACACATTATTTAGGGGCTTTTGCCCAATTTATTAAGAACTTTGAGCTGAGAGCCAATTTCCAATTAACTCTGACAAGACCCGAGATAAATTATTCCCACCCAGATCAATTTCACGCAATCCGCATCAAACGGATGCTGTAAACATCCAAGCCGATATTGTAAACATCGAAGTCCCAAAGCGAGCCCTGAGTCCGCTAGCGTAAACCAAAGATTCCCAAAGCGATCCCTTAAGTCCGCTAATGTAAACACCAATTTCCAGCCAAATTTAGATTTCAAATTTAATTGGCAAATTGCATCATCCTATTTTCCGACTCTCTTGAGTCATTCTCTTTATCATAAATCTCTTAAGCCGAGGTTTGATTATTAATAATTGAACTCTAGGCAGTCAGTCCGTTTTTGAGATCCGAACCGAGCACCAAAGAAAAATCAAGTGAAAGTAAAAGAGCAGTGAATAAAATAAGTTCGACCTATTGAAAAATTGTAATAGTGAATAAGTGATAATAAAAAAAAAAAAAAATGTTTATCTAATTCACAAGTGAGAAAGTTAATTTGCATGTACGTGGTCCCGGTGCCTTATCAGCGTTTGATTTGCACATATACGGTCACGATTATGATCCCGGTGCTTCATCAGCGTTTGACTTGTTCATATTGGGTTATGAATGCATGAGTGAATAGTATAAGTTTTAAGTCGTTGGGGAGAAAAATTCATATAGTTTCATACTCTTCCCATTTCACTTGCACATACGGAATGTTCGATTTTTAAATTTGCTTGTAGGTATATTTCTTGTTATTTTTATTATTTATTTGTAACTAGCTGACCTGGCGAACTTTGATCCGTCTTATCTTAATATCAATAAATACCTGCAACCGCTATGTTAGATCTCGCCCGAGCAGTTGCTAAAACTAATGACATGAGGAATGTCTTTCCAGTTCCACCTGGGGCATCTAGGAAATATAAACACCCATTTTCATCATCGATTGCCTTCATTAAAGTATCATAAACTTCCTTTTGTTGGTAATTCAACAGGGGTACATTCGTTTGAACTACTAAATCTTATTCCTGGTGATCATATTCACGTTCCCGTTTCATTTCTCGATTAAATGCGTCATTCCTTTCACGACATGGTGCTGGCATTCCTAACCTGATTAATAAAGTACCGCACATGAGGTATGTTCGATATGTTCGATAAAAACTAAAGCACGATTATTTATCACGTACCTAACATGACTTTCTTTTATATTATATATATAGATTATTAACTTTTGTCACACATTTTGCTGCTCTACCACTGGTTCGCTTGCCTAAGCTTACAGAGTAATCAGAACGAAGGACGTAAGTAGGGCGTTTTCAATCCCAAGTTCGTGGTCCGGATGCGCCAATTATGAGTTCGGGATCCGGGGTGCTCTGTTGTATGTATATCTTGATTTTAAGTATTTCAGAAATAAAATGCTGAAATGAAAATACGTCTGATCTGGTGTCGTGTCCAAAAAGAACTGTCGTTTATTACATTTCAAAAGTATAAGCTAAGTGTGTATATAAGTATATGAACGTCTCGGCTTGCTGCTGAGTGCAGTGTTTATGCCGCAAGCTGCAGAGTTATTTCCGCCAACTTTCTTAGTCAGCACTTACGCTAGTCGATGGCTTGTTGCAGCCGGGCAGGCCGTGTCTATGTTGGTGTGAGGGGGTAAGGTAACTCAGGCGCAACCTTCTTCAAAATGCGCGACTGAACGACCGAATTGGTGCAATGAATGCGCGAGCATCAAATTGAGAATAAGAATGAGAGCGAAAAAAACCCGAACGCACATGAAGCGTCTTGGTTCTTGACTTTTGGTATGCCTGGATCTGCCACTTCAAGAGTTTCAGATATTTTGATGCTCCCGTTGGCAGTTTGATGGGGGAGGGGTTGAGTTTTTTGGCAGTTTGATGGGTAGGTAGGAATTAAAGAAAGTCAACAGATAATGCAAGAATTTGATAGCCTTTGTATGTTAATTAACTAGATCATTTAAGTAAAGGTGTCGCTGTAGAAGTAGAGTTGGAGAATTATAAGCTGATAAGAAAATATGTTCGCCAGTGGAGATGAAGATTTCGTTGACAGACGAGTTGCCGGTATTTCAACCAAGGCGTTTGGCCAATTGTGATCAAAACATAGTCGATGACCAGGTGCAGGAATGGCTTAGGGGTGAAATAATCAAGCCAAGGACATCCGAGTTTGCTTCGCCAGTTGTTTTGGTGGATAAGGAGAATGGGTAGAAGCGTTTGACAAATTAAAACAAGCTCTAATCAGTGGGCCCATTCTGAAGCTTTATGACCATTCACTTGAAACAGAAAATCATACCGATGCCTCGAAATTCGGAGCCGTGTAGCTTCAGCGAGACAGGAAGGATAGTTTGTGGCACCCAATTTTCTATATGAGTCCGAAGACCAAGCCATGCGAAGAGAAGTATCATTCTTATGAAGTGCTAGTAGTTATTGGAGCTTTGGTAAAGTGGCGAGTTTACGTTCCTGGGAAAAGATTTAAAATAGTCACAGAATGCTATGCTTTTGCCATGACTATGAAGAAAAATGAGATACTGTTTTGTTGTGACGGATAGCTTAATACATCGCCTGCGAAAGGGCACAGCAAACAGATAATTGGACAAAGGCAGTGAAGAGTGTTGTTTAAACCAAAGAGTATGACGATTTCTATATATCGAATGGAATTTTATTCAAGGACCCAAATAAGGAGTGGCTTGTAGTTCCATCGCTGATGGAAGATGAGATAATTCGAAATGCACACAAGCAAGGTAATTTTTCATCCAAAAAGACTCAGGAGTTGATTGAAAAGTCATATTATATCCCCAAAGTGAAGGAAAAGATAGCAAGAATTGTTAAGAGCAGTGTAGAGTGTTTTTTGGTGAATGCGAAAGCTGGGAATAGACCAAGTTGGCCCGATGGAGTTAACCAAAAAGCGTTATAACCACATCCTCGTTATAGTTGATGCTTTTTCTAAGTTTGAAGAAATACTGAGTTACTTGGAGCGTCAATCAGTTCTTTTCGGTAGCCCATAAAGAATCGTATCTGCTGGTATAAGCAAGTCGGCAGGGTACAAAAAAAGACGATGAAAAAGACTGAGCCAAGGAGTACAAAGGTTTCTCCGTTCAAGTTGCTAACAGGCCTTGTGTGCAGTTTTGTCATCGCTAGTTTCTGGCGAGAGAGCCGTGAGATTAGGAAAAAAACTGCACATGTTCGAGTTGGTCACACAGAGAAGTACTTGGAATTGGAAAGAAGACACCCGTGAATTTGATCCGCGAATATAACTTGAATTGTATCCTAAGTGCACAATATATAACACTATATTTCAGTATAAACCCCAATCTTTTTCATTGTTTCCCTCTTCAGTCAAACACAAACATATGGTGACCATGAGGGGAACTGAAAGTCTGAACGTCGCGCTTAGAACAACCACACGCCAGCATATAATATCTAATATGTGCGTTTAATTCATTCAAGATTATATTTAAATTCATCCAACGTAACCCGGACACAATTAAAACAAAGTAAAATATTCTTATTCGGTGTCCAATTTCAACGAAACAAAGGGAGAAGCAACTCGCAAAATCGACAAGTTTTACCGCAAGTTCGCAGCGACCATTCTAACTCCGCGGCACGCAGTCAGAAGCTTGGCAATGGTGCGCAGCTGGTCAGTGGCTCTAAAACTGCAAGTCAAACAGTAACAAAGTGTTAAAATGACCGACACTAATGATCTGGATGGTTTAGCCAAACTACACTACGGATCGTCACGAAGCTCTTAAGGCAACTTAAAAGTGTTTCCAGAAGGATGATATGTCACGGAAAACAGTGATTTATTTCCAGAAGCGACTTCAGAAAGTAGATGATTTGGAGGCGAACTTTTTAGAGACACACACAAAGATAGTTTGGCCTCTGAATTTGAAGAACGCTATTTGGAAGTATATTGCACTATCGACGAAAGCTACAAACAGATTCATGCACCGGAACCACCTCTCGTAACACCCCAGCCAGTGCATAAGGCAGAAGCTGCAATACGTGTTAATTTGCCCCAAATACCTGTACCCTAGTTCTCGGGTAACATCATCGAATGGCCCGCGTTTTACGACGCAACAACTAAGTAATAGTCAAAGATTTTCTAAAAGATTCCCCTGGCGCAGGTCGCGATTGCGACATCCAACAGGCTCAGCCAATTATCAGGTGGCATGATCGACGCTCATTAAGCTCTATAATAACACACGTATCGTATTTCCACACCACATGAATGGATTGTATAACTTGTCGACCATACATAAGGAGAAGACGGAAGATCAACGATCTCTGTTGAGTACCGTAAACGTCTGCACGTGAGCACTTCAGCGCATCAGTGGAATGGCCAAAGAACCCACTCATTGGCTCGCTCACTATGTGTCTACAAAATTTCCGAAGGAGACGCATGCGGCAACACAGAGGTGCCATAATTCCTCAAACTGGAGCAGTTCCTAAATGACCGCCTCGTCACGATCGATGCTATTGAAAACTGAAACGCCTCGTTTGCGCAACAGGTTCGTCCGTCCACGGACTCCACTAGACGTATCCAATCTCTCAATGCGCAAGCGCGGGTTCCCAGCAACCTTCGTTGCGTGCATTGCGGGAGGTGCCCCGCATTTCTGCCCATGGACTCTTATCAGCGAAAGGAGTTAGCAATCCGGTTTAAACAGTGTCCTAACTGTTTGGGAACCTCACACACGCACTCACGGTGCACAAGTACGCGGAACTGTCAGCAATGTGGTCAGCGTCACCATACGCTCCTGCACCACCCACAGCGTCCGCCACACACACAAGAAACCCAGTCTACACCTGTAACAAACGGCATCCAGCCTGCATTCAACGCAGCACAAACTCCACAGTTCAGCAACTCCAACCTGAACTGTCTCACTGCAGTTTCTTCTAACGCACCAATACGGAGCATTTTACTAGCAAGCGCCCGAGTCCATATCACCAATCCAAAAACCGGACAAGAAGCCACGATCAACGCCCTACTGGATCATGGATCCGAAGCAACCCTAATCTCGGAACATACAGTCCAATCGCTAAGTCTTAAGAAGGTTTCCACGCGCACCACGATTGGAAATGGAGCAAGTAAGACTCAGCAGTGCAAGGGCACCGTTAGCTTCAGCATTCGTCCACCGAGCAGCAGCTCACCCAGTTTAGAAGTCAGAGCTGCCTATGCCCTAAATTCCTCAAAAAGCATTTTTGCCGGCCATAGCATCCCTTCTCGGAACTGGGAACATCTCACTGGCCTTGCGCTAGCAGACCCGCAATTCTACCGCTCCAAAGGAATCGACCTAATAAACGGAGCAGATTTGTTGTCTCAAATATTTCTGCCAGGCCTGCGAACCGGGTCAGCAGGCGAGCCCATGGCACAAAACACAATCTTCGGATGGGTCCTGTTCTGACAAGCAGGATCTGCCGAGCCCAACCAACAACCGCATTGTCATTACACCGCAATAGATACAGAACATCTATTAAAACAGTTTTGCGAAATAGAAGCAGTTCCTGAACGCCATCCTGTCTCCACTGAAGAGTCTTGGTGCGAAGAATTCTTTAAAGAAACCCACCCGCGCCTAGAGAGTGGACGTTATGAAGTCAGATTGCCGTTCAAAACACTTTTCGACCCAGAAATGACCATCGGACGATCACATCAGATGGACCTAAACAGATTCCTACTCCTGGAGTTAGGCCAGATAACGCAAGCGAAGAGTACCGAGCGACAGAATACCCAAGTAAACGCTAGCAATATATCGGTATCCTCTTGTGTTCTTCCACATCACACGGTTATCAAACATAGGATCGTGTTTGACGCATCCGCCAAGATTTCCAATGGTCGGTCGCTTAACGACATTCTGTGTGTGGGACGAGCATTGCATAGCCTGGCTGCTGTTATTCTGAATTGGAGAAAATATCCATATGCATTCACAGCAGACATCCAAAAGATGTATCGATGAATAAACGTACATCACGACGACCACCAGTACCAACGGATCCTTTGGAGGGCAGCCGACGCCGAAATCAACGAATATTGTCTCACAACGGTAACTTTCGACACAGCATCCACTCCGTTTACAGCGAGTCGAAAAATGTCCTGAAGCACGAGGTGTACGTCGATGATATGCTTACCAGGGACTATACAGTTGAGGCAGCAAAGCTGGTACGATGGGTATTGGAAAATAATACATGGACCAATGAGCCCATCCCAGTATTTTACTGGACGGATGCGACGATCGTCTTACATTGGATAAATGGGGACCCAAACCGTTGGAAAACATTCGTGGCGAACAGGGTGGCATATATCCATGCACACTCAAACCCACACCAATGGAGACACGTGAGCACCAACGATAATCCTGCCGATCTTGCCACACGCGGGAGAAGTCCTAAGGAGCTTTCTACATCGTCCCTGTGGTGGAAGGGCGACAATGATTGGCCTACCAATTCCATCCCACCAATCGAAACAAGTATTCTAGAAGCCAAACCAGACAAGATCAACATCCACATGCTCGTCAAGGAAGACAGCATTCTCAACCGCGATTCAACCTTTAGCCGTCTTATCTGCATAACCGCCTAAATTCTCAGGTTTAGTATAAACTGAACTCAATGACGCCCTACTGTGCATAGTTCGATTGGTTCGAGCTGAATCGTTTGACAGCGGACCTAAAAGCAATTCACTCTTCCAAACCACTTCCGAAGCTAAGCAAACTGCGAAATCTAAACCCATTTATCGAAGATAACGTTCTTTGCGTCCCTAACCGCTTAAGTCACGCGCATTTATGGTTCAATCGTAAACATCCGATAATCTTACCAGCACAACAATCATTCTCTTGTCATTAAGGATGCGCATCATGCCACGCTTCATGGAGGAGTTCAGCTGACATTAACGCAAACACGTTTACGATTTTGGATTGTGAACGGACGCGTAACTACCAGACGGATGATTCGAGGATGCAAGCAATGTTTTCATGCTTGCCAAACAGCTGGCATGCAACTCATGAGGAATTTACCAACACATCAAATCAACCCGCCATGTCGTCCCTTTTGGGCTACCGGCATCGACTACACCGCAGCCATTGAACTCAAGGCTGCCCGACTGAGAGGAACAGCAACGTATAAGGGTTATATCGCCATATACATCGGACTCCAAACTCACCGGACTAACATCGGATCATTTTATTTGGGCACTGGATCGGTTCATAGGACGACGCGGACTATGTCGTCACATATATAGCGACAATGGCACCAATTTTCTGGGCGCGGACAAAGCACTCCTGAATGAGCACCACCTACAAACTAAATTAAAAAAATAAAAAAAAATAAACAATAAATATTTATAAAGCGTAAATTAGAGATAAGTTAATAATTATTAAATAATTAATTAATATTTAAACATTCACGATTTATTTTTTCAATACCCTCCGCTACAAAATGTATCGTAGATGTTTAATTTAAATTATTTATATTATTTTATTTATTTTTTTTTTTTTTCACTTTCCCGCCCAACCGACCGAGGGGCGCAGCCGTGTATTGTACGGCACGATTCGCGAGAAGATAGACGCGAGATAAGGAAATATAGGTAAAAGTCCGAGGAAATAATTTATATAATAGAAATATCAATTATGTGCCAATGAAGCTAGTATTGGTCGTTTTAGGAGCGGCAGAGAGTCAAGATTTGAGATTATAGGAAAAAGTATATACTAGTCAGAACATAATACTCTGAAAGGCTCATGCAAGGCATAGTTAGATCTACAATGATTTAAAATTAGGGGAATATAATTTCTAGTTAATCTACTTGGCACAGAAAAGCTTAGCCGACTTACCAAGTCGGGGAGTCAATATCACCATGTATAAGGTTATACATGAAGACTACTGTCCAAGCATCGTTCTACGGTTGGCTAGGGAGGGCAAATTAATCAACAGAAGGCGCCGTAAAGCAAAATGAAGGAAGTTTTTTTGTACAGATTCAATACGACCAATATGTATCCCGTATTGTGGACTCCAGATAGGAGACCCATACTCCAGAATCGGACGGAGTAGCGAAATAAATAATGTTTTAGTTAAATAAGGATCATCGAATTCTTTTGACCACCTTTTAATAAATCCAAGCACTCCTCTGGCTTTATTAACCATGGACGAAATGTGGTTTGAAAATTTTAGTTTAGGGTCCAAGAGAACGCCAAGATCCTTTACAAGAGTTATTCTATCCAAAGAGCTGCCACTTAATGTGTAAGTCGCGTATATCGGATTGACCCGATAAAAAGTCATCAGCTTGCACTTGGATGCGTTTAAGGTTTGTGATTGTGGATCTACGTTTAATAAATCCGTGTTGACACGTAGAAATGATTGATCTACAAAGGTGCTGCAAATGGGGAGTAATGATTTTTTCAAAAAGCTTAGGAATAGCTGACAACTTAGAAATACCTCTGTAATTACTGGCTTCTAACTTGTTACCTTTTTTGAAAAGAGAAATAACAAATGATTCCTTCCAAATATTTGGAAGTTTCTAGCGCTAAGGTAAACAACTTGTGAAGAGGTTTGCACGCACCCCTGGCGAATAAACAGGCTTAATACGAAGAAGATCCAAAAAAATAGAGCTTTCTGTTAAAGTGGGACAGAATATGAGGTTTGACTTGGATATGGTGTAAGAATAAGGATGTGATGAATAATCTAAAGTAGAGTAAGTCGTTTGAAAAAATAGGGCAAATAAATCGGCTATTGCCTGATCTATGGTTGCCGTCATGTTTTCAAACGACAGCGAGGAAGGAAAAGAATTAGATTTACGCTTGGTGTTAACGAAATTATAAAACTGTTTCGGGTCCTGAGAGAACTGGACCTTACAACGGTTTAAGTAACTATTATAACACTGAGCATTGAATATCTAGTTAAAACAGATTGAGAACCGGTATTTTTATATTTCCTAAGAAGCCTGACTTTAAATTTCTTAAGTGTGTCAACTCTTTGCTAAAACAAGATGATTTATTGGAAATTGACGGATAGTACCTTGGAACACAGGAATAAAAAAATGAGTTTATTGCAGTGTATAAAACATTAACTGCATCGGACATATTATTGCATAAGTAAAGATCAGACCAATTAAAGCCAGAAATTAAATTATTTAGCCTCAGAAAGTCTGCCTTGCGAAAACAATGTATTCTTTTGGATAACTTTTCTGATTTTTCTTCTATAACTCTACCCGTATCAAATGAAAGTTCGGTTGTAGGGTGATATGGATCTTCAGGTTGCGTGAGTGGTGCTACTCTGGCCAGACACACCATCAGGATTTGATACAAAACACAAATTACTTGAGATAAAGATATGTCAAGCAGGCCGTCAATTAAATCATGCTGTGCTATAGATAGTAAGACACTCGATCCATCCTCAGTGGACCAAGTAACTCCAGGTATATTAAAATCACCTACAACTACCAACTGATCCCTATCGAAAAGCTTGATTGCAACAGACTTAATTACGGAAAGGTTATTTAAATAATCAGGAAGTTCAGACAGCGGAGGAATATATGAGCAAGTTATGTATATAGAGCTACCAGGAAGCGATAACTATGCACAAATAAATTCAAATTCATTGAATTCATTAAAAAATAATTCCTCAGACGGGAGATTTGAATCAACTCCCCGTCTAGAGGGACGGTCATACCTATATATTGTGTGCTTACCTGGAAAAACTTCGGAGCTAAAGATCTCCGGCTTTAACCAGGTTTCTGAAAACACAATAATATGATATGCAAAGGAAAGGCTATCGGAATACAATTTAGTGAGCTTGCTACGCAACCTCTGATGCATTCTGGAAATT
This sequence comes from Drosophila rhopaloa, assembly GCF_018152115.1. NCBI lineage: Eukaryota > Metazoa > Arthropoda > Insecta > Diptera > Drosophilidae > Drosophila > Drosophila rhopaloa. Next base: position 320,712 of record NW_025334991.1, read on the forward strand.
AAAAAAAAAACGAGGACGGAAGCTAACTTCGGCAAGCCGAAGTTTTAATACCCTTATAAGTAAACTAGATTTGCATCGTTTTAAGTCAATTGCTTTTATACTGCAAAAATGTCATATACAAATAGAAAAAAAGGGATACTTTCGCAGCCTTTAATAATTTTTCCTATCTCCTTTAAGATATAGACTACCGATCGGCAAGCGCTTTTACCCTAATCAAGATATGCGTAAATAAAAAAGAATTGGAAAAATGTATGTTAGTAGCTTACACACTGCGCGAAATATTCTGATAATCGTCAAATTTGGACCGATTTCACCCTATTGTTCCTATGGGAGCTATATGATATAGACGTCCGATCGGCACGCGCTTTCACTTTGATCAATGTATGCATAAAAAAATACGATTTGGAAAGATTCATGTCAATAGCTTGTATACTGCGCGAAATATCCTAAAAATCATTAAATTTTAACCGATTTTACCATTTTGTTCCTATGGTAGCTATAGGATATAGACGTCCGATCGTCACGCGCTTTTACCCTGATCAAGGTACGCATACAAAAATAAGATTTGGAAAGATTTATGTCAATAGCTTTTACACTGCGCGAAATATCTTCCAATCTTGCAAGTTATATCCGATTGTTCCTATGGGAACTATAGGATATAGACATCCGATCGGGTTTTCAAACTTGATCTGCGTACACTTGTTTTAGGACGGCTGTGAAAGTTTCAGATCGCTAGCTTTTAAACTGAGCTCGCAAACGGTATTGAAACAGACGGACAGACGGACAGACGGACAGACGGACGGACGGACAGACGGACATGGCTATATCGACTCCCCTATTGATCCTGGTCAAGAATATATATACCGACCCTATAAGTCGGAAACGTCCCCTTCAATGCGTTACGAACTTCTGACCAAAATTATAATACTCTCTGCAAGGGTATAATTAATTCATTGTTACAATTAAAAGAAGAAGATAATAAAAGTAAGATTACTTTTCAAGTAAGATTATTGGATTTTATCTATGTTTTATTAAATAAGTTTTATAGGTTTAAGTTTACAAAGTATTTATTAGAATAGGTATTTAGAATCAGCTTGATAATGAATTTAGGGCTGACAACTGATGCCCATAATGCCACCTTACATTCGGCCATCCTGCTAATCATCTGGCCCAGATGCATCATCATCCTCTGCATTTAGTTCGTCTTCTTCTTCATAGTAATAATAGCTTCATAAAATCAGCGTTCAAACTCTGCCGATGCATTTATTGGCCAACTTTCTTTCGGTGATGAACTGCGTTGCTTTGATGGCTACTAAATCACCCAACTGGTAACCATGCTGTCCCTTTCTTTTCTTGTCATAGTTTTTCCTTTAGGTATCTTAATCTTCTTCAATTTGCAGCCTAGTTTCCTGCCAAATTCAATCGCGTTCCTCTTGAAGGTTTAACAGCATCTCATCTTGTAGGACCTTCAAAAGCTCAGGACTGGAGTTATTTTTGATTCTGTGTCCAAACATAACTTCAAAAGTGTGCGTCTATAGCCTGCTACACTTGGGATGTGTACTTTCAACATTTTGCTGATTCCGCTGCTGACATCTTTGAGAGTACTAAAATAATAACTCTGTTGACCCGTTCGATTTGACCATTGCCCCTTGGTACACCTTCTGAAGTCTCGTTATGCTCAATCTTGTTGTTATTGCAAAATTCTTAAAATGCATGTGATGTAAATGCAGCTCCTTTATCACTGATGATTCTTTGAGGACTACCAAATAATAAAATCCAGGATTCCATATGCCTAATATATTCTTCTGCGTTTGTCGACTTCGTAGGGAATATCCAGGTGAATGTATGACCATGTTGCGAAAATGGTCAATGTGCAACGTTGGAAGGGATGTGTCGCCTTTATCTATAGCGTGTAGATAATACTCTTGGTTACACAACTTTTGGTTATGTGTTATGCATTCAATATAATTCGAAAATATTTGCTTAACTTTCTTTTATAGTGCGGTATGTGATAGTCCTGCTGAACTGCATGTAAAGTCTTCTGCGTTCCCATGTGGTAAAGGTTATGTGCGTCTTTTATTATCTCCTTCTGCATGCATTTTAGACTGCCAAAAGATAGCATTAACTAACAGTTAATTAAATAATTAACTGTTCTATTATTTTCTTTTATTGTATTAATATTAAAAAATAATATAAATAATGAAATTACAATCATCACTGATGCTATAATCATCACTGGAAAACGACTCAAGCTATCGACCTCCAGAACAAACTTGTAAGCCGTTCCTCTTGTAACGTTGTTTTCTTACTCCAGTAAAAAACAAGGTGATAATTACCATCGTTTTGCTGCAAAAGTGTTCCACAGAATCCATGTTTAGATGCATTCACATGCAACTGTGTTTGTTTCTTCTATTAGGGCTGCTTCTAGTTGCTCCATTGCTTTCTTCCGTTCTCCTTCTATCTTAAAAGCGGATACTTTTTTTTTTAGCAGTTTTCCAAAAAAATTAATATGCTCTTTTAAAAAGTGTCATTTTGATCATTTTATATCAAGGCCGTACTGCTCTGCCTGCTTCAGGACCCTCTTCATGGTGCTCTGTTAAATTTGAAAAGTCCCTCCTTTGTCACGAAAGCTGTGTATTTACGGCTGGGTTCATCGATTTCGACGTGGAAAAAAAATATTCTTAAGGTTGAAGACTGAAAAATACTTCGCACCTTGCATCTTGTCAAGCACTTCGTCTATTTGTGGAACTGGAAATCGATTTTTCAGAACCATTGTGCTCAAAACACGGTAGTCTATGCCAAGCTATCCTTCTTTTTAGCTAGCATAACTTTACTGGCAACATCCGAATGGGATGTACTTAGCAAGACTTTTCTGCAGTATCAAATTCAGCAAAATTCTCTTTGTATGCCCTGAATCGCATAAGGGACACATCAGCACCAATATCGACTAGACAGGAAACGCATTGGGTTAAGGTTATTAGAGTGCAGCAGAGATTCGCAAATTGAGGCACGGTCCAAAAGGTTCCTATGAGATAACTCTTGAGGTATCCATACATCAAGCTTTTTTGCCTTTTTTTCGACTTCAAATGCCTACGAACGGCTTCTGTGCTTAGTTTGACCTCCTCTGAGATGATTTTAATAGTCACATAACAATCTCGATCCATATGATTTTATCCGTATCAACGGTCAATGGCCTTCCGTCGGGTTTGGGTGTTTCGGTGACAAAATAATCACTTCGAAATCGCCAAAGCCATGTTCAGCAGTCTTAGTTGATATTTTGTTATCTTATAAGACAGAAATAATATGTATGCGAGTTTTATATTACACATTTGCATATAAGTTTTGTTAAAAAAAGAAATTTCATTTTTTTTATCTTTATATTTTTTAAGAAATATGTTTTGACCATACCTTTAAGCCTAGTGGATTTGTATTTTCAACAACTTCTATGAATTTATTTGTTTCAAACATTCTTAAGTTATTATACCCGTTACTCGTAGAGTAAAAGGGTATATTGTATTCGTGCAAAAGTATGTAACAGCTAGAAGGAAGCGTTTCCGACCCTATAAAGTATATATATTCTTGATCAGGGTCACTAGCCGAGTCGATATAGCCATGCCCGTCTGTCCGTCTGTCCGTCCGTATGAACGCTGAGATCTCGGAAACTATAAAAGCTAGAAGATTGGCATTTTGCATGCAGATTCTAGGAGTTCCTACGCAGCGCAAGTTTGTTTCAAAAAGGTGCCACGCCCTCTTTAACGCCCACAATCGCTTATATACGATTTTAAAAATTTAAATATTTCGGAAAAGTAAAAATGCAGTTTTATTGTGTTTATCAATACCTATCGAAATGTAGAAGAAAGTTTTGAAATCGGACCATTCGTTAAAAAGTTATGCGTGATCAAAGTTTCTATCTCCATCTCCCTCGCACTCCCTTTACCTGAGTAACGGGTATCTGATAGTCGGGGACCCGACTATAGCGTTCTCTCTTGTTTTTGATTGAAAATGCCTATGCCGGTCAATTGAACGGCAATTTTTAGCTCCAAAGTTATTCCAGATAAGTTCACAATATATAGGTACAATATATGAAATATTTTTTGAGGAATTCAATACCATTGAATTTATTTGAGTAAAGTTATCTCTTCCTGGTAACTCTATATACATAACTTGCTCATATATTCCGCCGTTGTCTGAACTTTCTGAATATTTAAATCACTTCTTCGTTATTAAGTCTGTTGCAAATAAGCTTTCCGATAGTAGTTAATTTGTCCACCGAGGATGGATCGAATGTCTTACTACCTATAGCACAACATGATTTTATTGACGGCCTGCTTGACATACTCATGGATCTCAACCATGTTCGAAATGGTTGAATTGTAATACTGTAATATATATACTTGTATTATAATTATACTTAATATGTATTTTGTATCAAATCCTGAAGGTGTGTTTCTGTCCAGAGTAGCACCACTCACGCAACCTGAAGATCCATATCATCTTACAATCGAAATTACAATTGATACGGGTACAGTTATAGATTAAAATCAACCAAACGAATACATTGTTTTTGCAAGGCAGACTTTAATTGGTCTGATCCTTTTTTACACTGCAATAAACTCATATTTTAATTCCTGTGTCCCGTGCTACTATCCGTCTGTCTCCAATAAACCACCTTAACTTAACAAGGAGTTGACGCACTTAAGAAATGTCAAGTCCGGAGTTTTTAGTGTTACTTTTACCGTTGTAAGGTCCAGTTTTAAAAGGATCCGAAACCTTCCTCGCTGTCGTTTAAAAACATGATGTCAACCACAGATCAGGTAATAGCCGATTTGTTTTCCCAATTTTTTCAAACGACTTTCTCTACTTTATATCATTTACCACATCTTTATCCTTACAACATATCGAAGTCGAACCACATATTCTGTCCCACTTTAACCGAAAACTCATCGTGCTAAGTCTGTTTATTCACCAGGGCCCAATGGTATTCCTCGGTGCGTGCTTAGGTATTGCGCTGAGACCCTGCGCAAACCTCTTGACAATTCCGCGTAGTTGAAAGGAATTATTTGTAATTCCTCTTCACAAAAAAGGTAACAAGTTTGACATGCCAGCTATTTCAAAGCTTTTTGAAAAACTTATTACTCCTCATTTGCAGAACCTATGCAGATCAATTATGTTTCCTGTCAACGCGGTTTTATTAATCACTGACGTTTTGGAGCTCACTACATTGGTGATAAAGGTCTTCAAAAGTAGTTTTAAAACAGACGTCATTACACTGACTTTAGTAAACCATTTGACTCTTTAAAACACTTTTTGTTAGAAACCTTGATCTTTTATGTTTTCCAGTTGATCTCCTTATAAGGTCGCAAAGGGTCCTTTTTAAAAGTTTTATTTCTAGAATTCTCCTCTGGTGTCCCACAAGGAAACCATCTTGGTCGGCTTCTTTTTATAATATTTATTAACGATCTTCCCTCAATTATAAGTCATTCTCGCGTACTTATGTACGCAAATGATGTTAAATTATGCCTGCAGTATAAGGACATTTCCTGCCATTTAGACTTACAATCCGATCTATATAACTTTCAAAACTGGTGCCAAGATAATTAACTAAATTTAAATTAAATTAAGTGCAAGCTGATAACTTATTCTCGGGTCAATCCGAAATACGCGTCCTAAGCGTTAAGTGGCAACTCTTTGAGTAAAATAACGATCTGGGCGTTCTTCTAGACCCCAAACTAAAGTTTTCTAATCATATTTCGTCTATGGTTAATAAAGCCAGAGGCGTGTTTGGTTTTATTAAAAGGTGGTCAAAAGAATTCGAGGACTGTTATGTCACTGAAAAAACTTAATACTCTTTTGTATTAACAAATACGTGAATTGGTGGATCTCGGACGATTTTAATAACGACGAAGAGAATGACGAAAAGGAGTGCGGTTTGGATCGAGTTCGTTATAACACTGGCTTTTAATTTCAATATAAAAATGCTTAAGCCTAACTTAACGACGGGGGCGAGAGACGGGGCGAATTTGCGAGAGCGATTAGATCTTTATTGCGCTCCCGCTCCCGCCATACACTATTCAACAAATTTTAAAACACGCAAAGTGCGCGAACACCGCCCCCTCTGAAGGACCGCCGTCTTCAGCATGCCACAGGAAGCACCGCCAGCCTATGCACCGCTCGCCGATACGTCCCATCCTTCGTCTTCACGTCCGCCCTCGGACCTTGCCGTCAGCGCCGGTGCACCGCCACGATCCGCCCGGTCATCCACTGCTGCGGCGGAAGGTTGTCCTCGGCGACGACGACGAGAGCTCCCACGTCGACGTTTTGGACCTCCTGGTGCCACTTGTTTTTTGCCTGGAGGCTCGAGACGTACTCCCGGGACCAACGCTGCCAAAACCTGTGCCTGAGAGACGAGACACTGCGCCATCGTCGTAAGCAGGTTGGGCTGACTTGGTCCGGGAGCGCTGCTGAGGGTGGAGCTAGGAGGGGCCCGCCGATCAGGAGATGGCCTGGGCTTAGGGCTTCGCCGTCGTTGGGATCCGTGCTGATCGCTCCGAGGGGCCTGGAGTTGAGCACGGCCTCCACGCTGATGAGGAGAGTTCCGAGCTCCTCCGCGGTCAGAATGTCTTCGCCGACCGTCCGAAATAACAGGTGCATTGCAGACTTCACACCTGCTTCCCATAGTCCGCCGAAGTGAGGTGCTCTGGGCGGTATGAACGCAAACTCGCATCCTTTTCTTAACGCGAATGTTGCGATACCGCCCCCCTGCTCCTCCAGACGGGCCCGGAACTCTCTCATGTGGCGATCGGCTCCGACGAAGTTCGTCGCGTTGTCGCACCACACCTTCTCCGGAATCCCGCGTCGACTCACGAACCTTTGGAATGCCAACAAAAACGCATCAGTGGTGAGGTCAGACACTAACTCTAAGTGGACCGCTTTGGACGCAAAACATACAAACAATGCCACGTATGATTTGTACGGTGGCTTGCCACGGATACGATACGTTGTGTTAAATGGGCCACAAAAATCAACACCACAGATATTAAAAGGGCGGAGAGCTCGAAGTCTGTCTGATGGCAAGTTCCCCATGATTTGCGTCAAGAGTTGCGGCTTGCACCGAAAGCAACGAATGCAAGAACGAACTGTTCTGCGGCAAACTTCCTGCGCATTAACCAACCATATCTTTTCTCGCAACAGACTTACAAGAGCTCGAGGGCCAGCATGACAATTTGTAACGTGCAGGTAGGACACGTACGTTTTAACAAACTGTGAGCCTTTCGACAACAACAACGGGAATTTGGCTTCGTACGGGATAGGAGCATTCAATAACCGACCCCCAACTCGCAGCAATGTCGAGGAACACCAATCTAACTTTTTCTCCTGGAGAAAAGGGCTTAGTTTTTGTATATTCGTTGCTACCGGTTTTTTTTTTTCGAATTTTACCTATGTCGTCATTGAACTCGTGAGCTTGGATCACTTCCACTATTTTTTTCAAAGGGCTGCGACACTTTTTTACACCTTTGAATAAACCGTAAGACCCACACGAAAACCCTTAGAAGCCTTATGTGCGACGAAAAGGATTCTATTTTCTGAAGCACATAATTGGGCTCTGGAATTACCACAAGCGCCAATGCTGATTTGCGTAATTCCATCGACACGACATCAGCAGGTACTTCGAAGTGTCGATTTACAGGCCAATCTTTTTCTGCATCGAGCAAAAACGACGGCCCAGCGAACCAAATGGAAGCTGTAAGTTCCTCAACGTCACATCCCCGTGACACTTTCGTGGGGACATGTCTCCAGATTGCTTTTTCCGACCACTCTTGAATCTCCGCCACTCGGTTTGAGACAAAAACTGACAACGACGAAGGATGCGTTTTGATCCAATGCAAAGTGATCTCCGAATCCGTCCAGAGGAACACTTTTGTAATCGGAAAATTGAGCAATGGTCTTACACGATTATAAAGATCCGCAAGAAGGTGAGCTGCGCACAACTCAAGGCGAGGCAAAGTTTTCGTCTTGAGGGGAGCTACTTTGGATTTTGCTGTCAATAAAGATACTTTTAAACCTTCAGCGGTACTAGTGCGAACGTAGATGCACGCTCCATATGCTCGCATGGAAGCGTCAGCGAAACCATGTATTTCTGCCGGGACTTTGGCGTCTGTATGAACGAATCGCGATACCTTGATCTTGGGCAGCTGCAACAGCGTTCTCTTAAAGGCTTCCCAAGATGTCTGCAGTTGCATCGGCAGCGACTCGTCCCAGTCTAACTTTCGAAGCCACAGTTCCTGCAACAACATTTTTGCCCTAGTCACTAGAGGACACAATAGGCCAAGCGGATCGAAAAGTCGGGCAGTCACCGACAGTATGTTTCGTTTTGTCGCACGAAGATCCAGGAAAGAGTCATCCAACCGAAATTGAAAGTAATCTTTACCCGGCAACCAAACCACGCCAAGGGTTTTAGTTACGTCTGAGTCTGCCGTTAGCGGCATGACAGCGCTTTCAGATGCGGACAACTCTGGGCAGTTAGAAAACCACTTTGCCAATTCAAATCCTGCCTCTTGCAATACCTGAGAAACTTCGTCTCGAAGGCTTAGCAGGTCCTCAACGCATCTGGCGCCAGTCAACAAATCGTCAACATAAAAGTCATTCTGAATGACCTTAGCGGCTTTTGGACACGAATCCTGCGCGATCTCTCCAAGCCGCATTAAACACCGAATCGCCAGATAGGGTGCTGGCGAAGTTCCATAAGTCACGGTGTTCAGCTTGAAGATTTTTAGAGACTCAGATGGATCTCGTCTCCACACTATGAGCTGAAAGTTTCGGTCAGCTTCGTCAACCATTACTTGACGATACATCTTTTTTACGTCTGCTGCAAGCGCAAACTTGTGCAGTCTGAACCGAAGAAGGGTCGAATACAGCTCCTCTTGAATGGTGGGGCCAACCATCAAGATGTCATTCAACGCGACCTGCGTCGATGTACGGCTCGAGGCGTCGAATACCACTCTCAACTTTGTCGAGGTGCTTTGAGGTCGCAGCACGCATTGGTGCGGAATGAAATAGTGCGAACTGTCTGGAATTTTATTGTCAGTGGAAGACATGTGGCCCATGGCTTCATATTCTTCCATGAATTCCAGATACATCTTTTTTAAAGAAGGATCTTTGGATAATCTTCTTTCAAGCGACAAAAATCTACGTTTCGCAACTTCATATGATGAACCAAGAGTGTTCGGGTCAGATTTGAACGGCAAACGAACCGAAAATCTTCCGGACGACAATCTTTGAGTATTTTTCTCAAAGTGTTGCTCACAAAGTTGCTGCTCAGGAGTATGGACCTTGGCCTTGGGCGGCAAGTCCTCCACAGACCAAAATTTCTGCAGGGTTGTGTCTATTGACTCCAACACTTCCTCCTGGCAGCTGAGATGTACCAACTTTTCAGCATTTCTTATTTTTTCTGAGGCACATCTCCCTGACACTATCCAGCCGAGAACTGTTTTCTGCAAAATGGGAAACTCAGGCCCTTGCTTTATCTGGCCGACTGACAATAGTTCAAAGAACGAGTCTGCGCCTATAAGCATGTCTATTTTTTGGGGCTTGAAGAAGAATGGATCTGCCAATTGAATATTTTCAGGCACCCTCCAGCCGCTGGTGTTCACCGTTTGATCCGGATGATAACCAGAAATATTTTTTAGTATGTAAAATTCGGACGACAATTGACTGCTACCCACTCGCGACTTGACTATCGTGTGTATTTTCTTGGTTGCTTGAGCATTAGTTCCACCAATGCCCCGCAAGCTCAAACACACGTCCTCTCTCTTAATCTGAAGTCTCTGAGCGAGCTCGTCGGTCACAAAATTTACTTGTGAACCAGAATCGAGCAACGCTCGAGCCAAAACTAATTCGCCACTTTTTGTTTGGACGCTCACGATGGCTGTGGCAAGAATAACTCTATCCGATGCAGTCGCATGCAAAACATGCGAAGTGGATGGAGTATTCTGCAAGAGCGTGGGCTGAGGAGGAGGTGGCAACGCGAGATTTGATGGCGAATAAATGTGCAGCAATGTGTGGTGTGAGGACTTACACACCCTGCATCTCTTCGATTTGCATCTTTTTACCGTGTGGCCCTTACGAAGGCAGTTAATGCACAAGGGAGTCTTTTTGCGAAATCGAATCTTTGCTGAACTGTTACGGCAGCAAAAGCAGTGCAATTTCCTACTTGATGTTCTGCTGAGTTGCAAAACACACATACTTCGCGGTCGTCCATGGCAGCAACAAACGAAAAACTCCTGTTTCCATTCTTCTTTGGATAAGCCTGGCTCTGCTGAACAATTTTTGGCTTACACGCTTCTTCGGCAACCATATGCTGATAGCGCTTGTTCAGGGCCGACTCACACTCGCTCCAAAGAGGAAGCGAGGTATAATCCAATTGTTCTTCCCATTTTCTTTTAGTTCCTGCATCGACTTTGCCCATTACTAGATGGATGAGGATGGCATTCGTAATACGTTTGTCATCCCCAATGGACAAAAGAGAATCGTACAGCGCTGTGACTGTGTCGATCAGGTTTCTCAAGGCGGTAGCTGATGGCTGGGCAATCTTTGGCAGATTAAACAGTGTCGATATATTGTCAAAGAAAATTAAACAATCATTATCGTACACCCGCCTTAGGCTAGCCAGAGCTTTTGGATAATTATCCGCGGTAACTTGGAATGCCCTGACTGTTCCTAGCGCGTCTCCAGCCAAACACGATATTAGATGGTTGAATTTTTCGATATCGTGCAGAGTGTCATCTTTGTCAACAAAAGTTTCGAAAAGGCTTATAAAATTTTTAAATTCGGAATGCTTTCCGCTGAAGGTTGGAAGAGCGACGCTCGGCAAACGGCATTGGGGTGTGCGCGTTGCCGGCGGAGCGGAATTGTCAACGCTCTTACGCTTTGTTTCCGCAATTAGGGAAATTAGCAACGATTTTGCTATTATCGCAGTCTCTTCGAACTCTTCGCGGTACTCATCATCTCCATCTTTCGCTTCAATTTTATTTTGTATAAGCGAAGCATTTTCGATGTGCGTATTTAGGATTTCCAATCGACATTCTAACTCAACCGTATTTAAAGAGAATCGACCCTCATTTAAATATCTTTGCGTTCGCTCTATACTCCTCATATATCCATCTCGTTGGTTTTTCAACTCTTCGATTTCCTGGTTGTTGCTTTCTGATTTTGGCATTTTTTTTTTTTTTTGGTATCGAAGATTTTTAAATTTAATTTAATTTATTTTTTTTTTTTTTTTTTTAATTATATGTAAGTGTGTACAAAAAAATTTTGTTTTTAAATTTATTAAATTTAAATAATAATAACCAACGAGAGGAATAAGCTGAACGCAAGCAGTGTAGGGGAGTTATTTAAAATTAATTAAGAAATTAATTTAAGGAATCCTAAATTATTTAATAATTCAATATAATATGCCGAGCGCACGTAGTGTAGGGGAGCACACGCCAAACTCAAACACCAAAAAACGAACAAACGTTTAGGCAGCGGCAACGCTTGCACCGTTCCAGCGATCGAAAACGAAAACGACGAAAGAGAACTCGAAAGAACGGGCTGCGTTGTCTGTGTGTGTGTGTATGTGTGTCCGGCTGGCGGTGCTCAACGCAATGCTAACGGAGGATGATGCACTGACCGATAACTAAGGGCAACGAATATATAAACCTGACGCTTAAAAGCGCGGGAAATGGCGAAAAGCGAGGGAAATTTGAAGAAAATGCGCGGCAGAAAATTTGCCGGGGATTTAATTCTCGAATTATAACTTTTCACAAGTCTCAACTTTTGCCTTTTTAATTTTTTGCACAGCTATAATTGGTGTTCACTACGACGAGAAATGGGGGAATTTTATTTTTTTAAAAAAACCAGGATGCCGACAAATATTTATTTTATTTTGGTCCAAAGCGATTCACTTACTTATGTATGAATAATTCGAAATATGTAAATATGTATGGATGTATATATCAGAATTATAATTGTTAGTACATGCAAGTTTTATTTATTTCTTGGTTAGAATGCTCGCTATCTACCGAATTTTTCACACGAATGCAAAAAGTTTAAAGATGGGCCAAAACACAATTAAAACGCCACAGATTAGCTTTCAACTTTTCGCACTCTATACGCGCTTGGCCAATTTTGGGCTTGAGACTTCCTTTTTTTCCATTTTCACAGCAGCAAGAGGGAGGGTTCAGCAGACTTCCAACGCAGTTCCAAAGAAAACGAAAACTTTGTTGCCGTACCGACGCGAGTTTTTGTTTTTTATTTTTTGTTAAAATTAAAATCGCGAAAACTCCAAATATCACGTCGGGGTCACCATGAAAAAACTTAATACTCTTTTGTATTAACAAATACGGGAATTGGTGGATCTCGGACGATTTTAATAACGACGAAGAGAATGACGAAAAGGAGTGCGGTTTGGATCGAGTTCGATATAACACTGGCTTTTAATTTCAATATAAAAATGCTTAAGCCTAACTTAACGACGGGGGCGAGAGACGGGGCGAATTCGCGAGAGCGATTAGATCTTTATTCCGCTCCCGCCTTACACTATTCAACAAATTTTAAAACACGCAAAGTGCGCGATACAGTCACTAAAACTTTATTTTTTTTTTTTTTCCTTTTCTTTTTGTGGGGTAATATTCCTTCTTCTTCTCCAAAAAAAAAAAAAAATATATAATAAAAAAAAAAAAAAAAAAAAATATTTTTTTTTAAAGTATAAAAAAAGTTTTTTTATTTTTTTTTTTTTTTTAATAATAGTTTTTTATTTAATCAAAAAAAAAAAAAAAAAAAAATAGGTTTTATAATCAATTTTTAAAAAATTTATAATGATAAAATTGGACACCCCCGATTATTTAAATCGGCTTAACTTTTCTGTGCCAAGTAGATTAACTAGAAATTATATTCCCTTCATTGTAGATCTAACTATCACTTGCATGAGCCTTCTTCTTCCTAACATATCAAATCTTGACTCTCTGCCGCTCCTAGAACGTGTGACGGTTTGTAGTTGTCGGGTGGCTCAGGGATGGTCAGGGTTCGTCACAAGAATTTGTTTGTGTCAGGTCTGGTTGCTGAAAGAGAGTTCCGACCCAGCCCAGAGTAGAAGTCGTGGGAAATTACTTAGTAATTGATTATAGCTAGGTTTATTTCACTAAGAATCTTGACATTTGATTAATTTGAACTAACGGGTTCTCCGGACTGGCGGGGTGCCGCCCTTGCTGCTTTCGCTTCCTTCGTCCATTTCGAATGCCTGGTATCGGGAGCCGTCTAGCTGCTCGAGAGGAACAGCACGGGATTACGGCTGCGGGTAGAGTAGATCCCGGGGTGGGTTGCCACGTAGCGAGCCTGAAATGCGAGAGAGAGAGAGAGCTTTTAGTGATTGGGGACCCGAAAGTCAACCGCAAGAGAGAGAATGTTGCTTGGGGACCCTGAAGTCAGCCACAAGAGAGAGAATAAGTTGCTTGGGAACCCTGAAGTCAGCCACAGGAGAGAGCGAGAGTTGCTTGGGGACCCAAAAGTCAGCCGCAAGAGAGAGAGAATGTTGCTTGGGGACCCTGAAGTCAGCCACAAGAGAGAGAATTTTGCTTGGGGACCCTGAAGTCAGCCACAAGAGAGAGAGAATGTTGCTTGGGGGCCCTGAAGTCAGCCACAAGAGAGAGAGAGGGTGTTGCTTAGGGACCCTGAAGTCAGCCACAAGAGAGAGAATAAGTTGCTTGGGGACCCTGAAGTCAGCCACAAGAGAGAGAGAGAGAGAGTTGCTTGGGGACCCTGAAGTCAGCCACAAGAGAAAGACTTGCTTGGGGACCCTGAAGTCAGCCACAAGAGAGGAGAGTTCGGCCGGTGAACCGAGCCGTAAGGAGGCGTGATCCTGAAATCAGACGTCCCCTAGTGAAACCTTTGGATCGGCAAGCCGAGCCGGGCTTAAGAAGGGTAGTGGGAGGAGGAAGTATTACGGGAACTAACTAAAATGTATAAGCGGACTTGGATCGAATGATCTAGTCTACCAAAAAGTGACTTTGCTGCTTACCACCACTGGGAGTTGCCTCTGTACCCTTAGACGGTTGGCTGCTGAATGCCCTTCTATGGCCCGTGGTCCGCCTTATATAGGGCTCGGCGAGATCTAATGTGCCCGCCGCCTGTGTGGGATTTGCCGGTCTATGTGTGACCATCTCTCTCGGTCTAGTGTACCCCTACGCGCGCGATCGTTGGCGGGCGCGCGTTCTTAGTTTGAATCGGAATTAAACGCTCCTTTCGTTGAACTTTTTTAGTCTCTTTTTCTTTACATCTTGTTTTTGGGGGCGCAGCGTCACTCCCCCCGTTATGGATTCTAGTGGTATTGAATCGTCACGAAATTTCCTCCGTTCGATACCACTCGCCAGGTTGTTTCTCCATCCTATATCAGCCATCGCTGCTGCCTTCCGGTTTTTTCTTTCCCGCTAGCTTTTCCTTGATGCTGTCTCTTGCCGTTCTTGATAATATTGCTCCTTCCGGTAGCGTCCATCCCTCGTCGTTGTGCTCCTCCTCATGGTGCTCTAGGATATCTCTGTGCGGTGTCTCGGTTGCTCGGCTCTCCTGGGAGGTTCTGGCTACTGTACTTATGGTTTGGCTGTTGCCCTGCCCGGACTGGATGTTCCTGGTTGTTTGCGGTGCCGTGGTCTTCATCTTCGCCGGTGCCGTCCGCTTTCGTGCGGTTCCCGCCATCGGCATCGGCTCCACCAACTTGGTCCTAGTCTGCGCTGCTGCTATCTTTGCGTGTTTTTCGCGGAATCTTAGCGATGCCTTTGCGAACATGTTCATTTTTTCGTGTTCGTTCTGTATTGTATTTGTTCCTCCGTACGGCTTAGTGTCTCCAATGTATATCCTTTTTCCGTTTGCTCGGTAGCTGTGTATTTACGGCTGGGTCCATCGATTTCCACGTGGAAAAAAAATATTCTTAAGGTTGAAGACTGAAAAATACTTCGCACCTTGCATCTTGTCAAGCACTTCGTCTATTAGTGGAACTGGAAATCGATTTTTCAGAACCATTGTGCTCAAAACACGGTAGTCTATGCCAAGCTATCCTTCTTTTTAGCTAGCATAACTTTACTGGCAACATCCGAATGGGATGTACTTAGCAAGACTTTTCTGCAGTATCAAATTCAGCAAAATTCTCTTTGTATGCCCTGAATCGCATAAGGGACACATCAGCACCAATATCGACTAGACAGGAAACGCATTGGGTTAAGGTTATTAGAGTGCAGCAGAGATTCGCAAATTGAGGCACGGTCCAAAAGGTTCCTATGAGATAACTCTTGAGGTATCCATACATCAAGCTTTTTTGCCTTTTTTCGACTTCAAATGCCTACGAACGGCTTCTGTGCTTAGTTTGACCTCCTCTGAGATGATTTTAATAGTCACATAACAATCTCGATCCATATGATTTTATCCGTATCAACGGTCAATGGCCGTCCGTCGGGTTTGGGTGTTTCGGTGACAAAATAATCACTTCGGAATCGCCAAAGCCATGTTCAGCAGTCTTAGTTGATATTTTGTTATCTTATAAGACAGAAATAATATGTATGCGAGTTTTATATTACACATTTGCATATAAGTTTTGTTAAAAAAAGAAATTTCATTTTTTTTTTAATCTTTATATTTTTTTAAGAAATATGTTTTGACCATATTTTTAAGCCTAGCTGAGATTTGTATTTTCAACAACTTCTATGAATTTATTTGTTTCAAACATTCTTAAGTTATTATACCCGTTACTCGTAGAGTAAAAGGGTATATTGTATTCGTGCAAAAGTATGTAACAGCTAGAAGGAAGCGTTTCCGACCCTATAAAGTATATATATTCTTGATCAGGGTCACTAGCCGAGTCGATATAGCCATGCCCGTCTGTCCGTCTGTCCGTCCGTATGAACGCTGAGATCTCGGAAACTATAAAAGCTAGAAGATTGGCATTTTGCATGCAGATTCTAGGAGTTCCTACGCAGCGCAAGTTTGTTTCAAAAACGCCCACAATCGCTTATATACGATTTTAAAAATTTAAATATTTCGGAAAAGTAAAAATGCAGTTTTATTGTGTTTATCAATACCTATCGAAATGTAGAAGAAAGTTTTGAAATCGGACCATTCGTTAAAAAGTTATGCGTGATCAAAGTTTCTATCTCCATCTCCCTCGCACTCCCTTTACCTGAGTAACGGGTATCTGATAGTCGGGGACCCGACTATAGCGTTCTCTCTTGTTTTTGATTGAAAATGCCTATGCCGGTCAATTGAACGGCAATTTTTAGCTCCAAAGTTATTCCAGATAAGTTCACAATATATAGGTACAATATATGAAATATTTTTTGAGGAATTCAATACCATTGAATTTATTTGAGTAAAGTTATCTCTTCCTGGTAACTCTATATACATAACTTGCTTATATATTCCGCCGTTGTCTGAACTTTCTGAATATTTAAATCACTTCTTCGTTATTAAGTCTGTTGCAAATAAGCTTTCCGATAGTAGTTAATTTGTCCACCGAGGATGGATCGAATGTCTTACTACCTATAGCACAACATGATTTTATTGACGGCCTGCTTGACATACTCATGGATCTCAACCATGTTCGAAATGGTTGAATTGTAATACTGTAATATATATACTTGTATTATAATTATACTTAATATGTATTTTGTATCAAATCCTGAAGGTGTGTTTCTGTCCAGAGTAGCACCACTCACGCAACCTGAAGATCCATATCATCTTACAATCGAAATTACAATTGATACGGGTACAGTTATAGATTAAAATCAACCAAACGAATACATTGTTTTTGCAAGGCAGACTTTCTAAAGCTTAATAATTTTATTTCTGGCTTTAATTGGTCTGATCCTTTTTTACACTGCAATAAACTCATATTTTAATTCCTGTGTCCCGTGCTACTATCCGTCTGTATCTATCTTAGCGATGCCTTTGCGAACATGTTCATTTTTTCGTGTTCGTTCTGTATTGTATTTGTTCCTCCGTACGGCTTAGTGTCTCCAATGTATATCCTTTTTCCGTTTGCTCGGTAGCTGTGTATTTACGGCTGGGTCCATCGATTTCCACGTGGAAAAAAATATTCTTAAGGTTGAAGACTGAAAAATACTTCGCACCTTGCATCTTGTCAAGCACTTCGTCTATTAGTGGAACTGGAAATCGATTTTTCAGAACCATTGTGCTCAAAACACGGTAGTCTATGCCAAGCTATCCTTCTTTTTAGCTAGCATAACTTTACTGGCAACATCCGAATGGGATGTACTTAGCAAGACTTTTCTGCAGTATCAAATTCAGCAAAATTCTCTTTGTATGCCCTGAATCGCATAAGGGACACATCAGCACCAATATCGACTAGACAGGAAACGCATTGGGTTAAGGTTATTAGAGTGCAGCAGAGATTCGCAAATTGAGGCACGGTCCAAAAGGTTCCTATGAGATAACTCTTGAGGTATCCATACATCAAGCTTTTTTGCCTTTTTTCGACTTCAAATGCCTACGAACGGCTTCTGTGCTTAGTTTGACCTCCTCTGAGATGATTTTAATAGTCACATAACAATCTCGATCCATATGATTTTATCCGTATCAACGGTCAATGGCCGTCCGTCGGGTTTGGGTGTTTCGGTGACAAAATAATCACTTCGGAATCGCCAAAGCCATGTTCAGCAGTCTTAGTTGATATTTTGTTATCTTATAAGACAGAAATAATATGTATGCGAGTTTTATATTACACATTTGCATATAAGTTTTGTTAAAAAAGAAATTTCATTTTTTTTTTAATCTTTATATTTTTTTAAGAAATATGTTTTGACCATATTTTTAAGCCTAGCTGAGATTTGTATTTTCAACAACTTCTATGAATTTATTTGTTTCAAACATTCTTAAGTTATTATACCCGTTACTCGTAGAGTAAAAGGGTATATTGTATTCGTGCAAAAGTATGTAACAGCTAGAAGGGAAGCGTTTCCGACCCTATAAAGTATATATATTCTTGATCAGGGTCACTAGCCGAGTCGATATAGCCATGCCCGTCTGTCCGTCTGTCCGTCCGTATGAACGCTGAGATCTCGGAAACTATAAAAGCTAGAAGATTGGCATTTTGCATGCAGATTCTAGGAGTTCCTACGCAGCGCAAGTTTGTTTCAAAAACGCCCACAATCGCTTATATACGATTTTAAAAATTTAAATATTTCGGAAAAGTAAAAATGCAGTTTTATTGTGTTTATCAATACCTATCGAAATGTAGAAGAAAGTTTTGAAATCGGACCATTCGTTAAAAAGTTATGCGTGATCAAAGTTTCTATCTCCATCTCCCTCGCACTCCCTTTACCTGAGTAACGGGTATCTGATAGTCGGGGACCCGACTATAGCGTTCTCTCTTGTTTTTGATTGAAAATGCCTATGCCGGTCAATTGAACGGCAATTTTAGCTCCAAAGTTATTCCAGATAAGTTCACAATATATAGGTACAATATATGAAATATTTTTTGAGGAATTCAATACCATTGAATTTATTTGAGTAAAGTTATCTCTTCCTGGTAACTCTATATACATAACTTGCTCATATATTCCGCCGTTGTCTGAACTTTCTGAATATTTAAATCACTTCTTCGTTATTAAGTCTGTTGCAAATAAGCTTTCCGATAGTAGTTAATTTGTCCACCGAGGATGGATCGAATGTCTTACTACCTATAGCACAACATGATTTTATTGACGGCCTGCTTGACATACTCATGGATCTCAACCATGTTCGAAATGGTTGAATTGTAATACTGTAATATATATACTTGTATTATAATTATACTTAATATGTATTTTGTATCAAATCCTGAAGGTGTGTTTCTGTCCAGAGTAGCACCACTCACGCAACCTGAAGATCCATATCATCTTACAATCGAAATTACAATTGATACGGGTACAGTTATAGATTAAAATCAACCAAACGAATACATTGTTTTTGCAAGGCAGATTTTCTAAAGCTTAATAATTTTATTTCTGGCTTTAATTGGTCTGATCCTTTTTTACACTGCAATAAACTCATATTTTAATTCCTGTGTCCCGTGCTACTATCCGTCTGTCTCCAATAAACCACCTTAACTTAACAAGGAGTTGACGCACTTAAGAAATGTCAAGTCCGGAGTTTTTAGTGTTACTTTTACCGTTGTAAGGTCCAGTTTTAAAAGGATCCGAAACCTTCCTCGCTGTCGTTTAAAAACATGATGTCAACCACAGATCAGGTAATAGCCGATTTGTTTTCCCAATTTTTTCAAACGACTTTCTCTACTTTATATCATTTACCACATCTTTATCCTTACAACATATCGAAGTCGAACCACATATTCTGTCCCACTTTAACCGAAAACTCATCGTGCTAAGTCTGTTTATTCACCAGGGCCCAATGGTATTCCTCGGTGCGTGCTTAGGTATTGCGCTCAGACCCTGCGCAAACCTCTTGACAATTCCGCGTAGTTGAAAGGAATTATTTGTAATTCCTCTTCACAAAAAAGGTAACCAGTTTGACATGCCAGCTATTTCAAAGCTTTTTGAAAAACTTATTACTCCTCATTTGCAGAACCTAT
Source organism: Drosophila rhopaloa (assembly GCF_018152115.1). Taxonomy (NCBI): domain Eukaryota; kingdom Metazoa; phylum Arthropoda; class Insecta; order Diptera; family Drosophilidae; genus Drosophila; species Drosophila rhopaloa. Next base: position 340,321 of record NW_025334991.1, read on the forward strand.
GCAGATCAATTATGTTTCCTGTCAACACGGTTTTATTAATCACTGACGTTTTTATGCTCACTACATTGGTGATAAAGGTCTTCAAAAGTAGTTTTCAAACAGACGTCATTTACACTTACTTTAGTAAACCATTTGACTCTTTAAAACACTTTTTGTTCGAAACCTTGATCTTTTATGTTTTCCAGTTGATTTCCTTATAAGGTCGCAAAGGGTCCTTTTTAAAAGTTTGATTTCTAAAATTCTCCTCTGGTGTCCCACAAGGAAACCATCTTGGTCGGCTTCTTTTTATAATATTTATTAACGATCTTCCCTCAATTATAAGTCATTCTCGCGTACTTATGTACGCAAATGATGTTAAATTATGCCTGCAGTATAAGGACATTTCCTGCCATTTAGACTTACAATCCGATCTATATAACTTTCAAAACTGGTGCCAAGATAATTAACTAAATTTAAATTAAATTAAGTGCAAGCTGATAACTTATTCTCGGGTCAATCCGAAATACGCGTCTTAAGCGTTAAGTGGCAACTCTTTGAGTAGAATAACGATCTGGGCGTTCTTCTAGACCCCAAACTAAAGTTTTCTTATCATATTTCGTCTATGGTTAATAAAGTCAGAGGCGTGTTTGGTTTTATTAAAAGGTGGTCAAAAGAATTCGAGGACTGTTATGTCACTAAGACTTTATTTATTTTGCTAGTCCTTCTGATTCTGGAGTGTAGATCTCCCTTCTGGAGTCCTCAATACGGAGTACATATTGGTCGCATTGAATCAGCACAAAAAATGTTTTTCTTTTGAACTGGGATGAAAATGGTATCTTACCTTCTTATTCTAGTTGACTACTGGTTATTACTTTACCCTAGCCAACCGTAGAACGATGATTGGTACTGTCTGCATTTATAACCTTATTCATGGTGAGATTGACAGCCCCGACTTGGTAAGTCGGCTTAACTTTTCTGTGCCAAGTAGATTAACTAGAAATTATATTCCCTTCATTGTAGATCTAACTATCACTTGCATGAGCCTTCTTCTTCCTAACATATCAAATCTTGACTCTCTGCCGCTCCTAGAACGTGTGACGGTTTGTCATTGTCGGGTGGCTCAGGGATGGCCAGGGTTCGTCACAAGAATTTGTTTGTGTCAGGTGTGGTTGCTGAAAGAGAGTTCCGACCCAGCCCAGAGTAGAAGTCGTGGGGAATTACTTAGTAATTGATTATAACTAGGTTTTATTTCAGTAAGAATCTTGACATTTGATTAATAAATAACGGGTTCTCCGGACTGGCGTGGTGCCGCCCTAGCTGCCTTCGCTTCCTTCGTACATTTCGAATGCCTGGTATCGGGAGCCGTCTAGCTGCTCGAGAGGAACAGCACGGGATTACGGCTGCGGGTAGAGAAGATCCCGGGGTGGGTTGCCACGTAGCGAGCCTGAAATGCGAGAGAGAGAGAGCTTTTAGTGATTGGGGACCCGAAAGTCAACCGCAAGAGAGAGAATGTTGCTTGGGGACCCTGAAGTCAGCCAGAAGAGAGAGAATGTTGCTTGGGGGCCCTGAAGTCAGCCACAAGAGAGAGAGACAGGGTGTTGCTTGGGGACCATGAAGTCAGCCACAAGAGAGAGAATAAGTTGCTTGGGGACCCTGAAGTCAGCCACAAGAGAGAGAGAGAGAGAGTTGCTTGGGGACCCTGAAGTCAGCCACAAGAGAAAGACTTGCTTGGGGACCCTGAAGTCAGCCACAAGAGAGAGAGTTCGGCCGGTGAACCGAGCCGTAAGGAGGCGTGATCCTGAAATCAGACGTCCCCTAGTGAAACCTTTGGATCGGCAAGCCGAGCCGGGCTTAAGAAGGGTAGTGGGAGGAGGAAGTATTACGGGAACTAACTAAAATGTATAAGCGGACTTGGATCGAATGATCTAGTCTACCAAAAAGTGACTTTGCTGCTTACCACCACTGGGAGTTGCCTCTGTACCCTTAGACGGTTGGCTGCTGAATGCCCTTCTATGGCCGTGGTCCGCCTTATATAGGGCTCGGCGAGATCTAGTGTGCCCGCCGCCTGTGTGGGATTTGCCGGTCTATGTGTGACCATCCCTCTCGGTCTAGTGTACCCCTACGCGCGCGATCGTTGACGCGCGCGCGTTCTTAGTTTGAATCGGAATTAAACGCTCCTTTCGTTTAACTTTTTTAGTCTCTTTTTCTTTACATCTTGTTTTTGTGCGCGCAGCGTCCCCCCCGTTATGGATTCTAGTGGTATTGAATCGTCACGAAATTTCCTCCGTTCGATACCACTCGCCAGGTTGTTTCTCCATCCTATATCAGCCATCGCTGCTGCCTTCCGGTTTTCTTTCCCGCTAGCTTTTCCTTGATGCTGTCTCTTGCCGTTCTTGATAATATTGCTCCTTCCGGTAGCGTCCATCCCTCGTCGTTGTGCTCCTCCTCATGGTGCTCTAGGATATCTCTGTGCGGTGTCTCGGTTGCTCGGCTCTCCTGGGAGGTTCTGGCTACTGTACTTATGGTTTGGCTGTTGCCCTGCCCGGACTGGATGTTCCTGGTTGTTTGCGGTGCCGTGGTCTTCATCTTCGCCGGTGCCGTCCGCTTTCGTGCGGTTCCCGCCATCGGCATCGGCTCCACCAACTTGGTCCTAGTCTGCGCTGCTGCTATCTTTGCGTGTTTTTCGCGGAATCTTAGCGATGCCTTTGCGAACATGTTCATGTTTTCGTGTTCGTTCTGTATTGTATTTGTTCCTCCGCACGGCTTAGTGTCTCCAATGTATATCCTCTTTGTTTTCCGTTTGCTCGGTAGCTGTGTATTTACGGCTGGGTCCATCGATTTCCACGTGGAAAAAAATATTCTTAAGGTTGAAGACTGAAAAATACTTCGCACCTTGCATCTTGTCAAGCACTTCGTCTATTAGTGGAACTGGAAATCGATTTTTCAGAACCATTGTGCTCAAAACACGGTAGTCTATGCCAAGCTATCCTTCTTTTTAGCTAGCATAACTTTACTGGCAACATCCGAATGGGATGTACTTAGCAAGACTTTTCTGCAGTATCAAATTCAGCAAAATTCTCTTTGTATGCCCTGAATCGCATAAGGGACACATCAGCACCAATATCGACTAGACAGGAAACGCATTGGGTTAAGGTTATTAGAGTGCAGCAGAGATTCGCAAATTGAGGCACGGTCCAAAAGGTTCCTATGAGATAACTCTTGAGGTATCCATACATCAAGCTTTTTTGCCTTTTTTTCGACTTCAAATGCCTACGAACGGCTTCTGTGCTTAGTTTGACCTCCTCTGAGATGATTTTAATAGTCACATAACAATCTCGATCCATATGATTTTATCCGTATCAACGGTCAATGGCCGTCCGTCGGGTTTGGGTGTTTCGGTGACAAAATAATCACTTCGGAATCGCCAAAGCCATGTTCAGCAGTCTTAGTTGATATTTTGTTATCTTATAAGACAGAAATAATATGTATGCGAGTTTTATATTACACATTTGCATATAAGTTTTGTTAAAAAAAGAAATTTCATTTTTTTTTTATCTTTATATTTTTTTAAGAAATATGTTTTGACCATACCTTTAAGCCTAGCTGAGATTTGTATTTTCAACAACTTCTATGAATTTATTTGTTTCAAACATTCTTAAGTTATTATACCCGTTACTCGTAGAGTAAAAGGGTATATTGTATTCGTGCAAAAGTATGTAACAGCTAGAAGGAAGCGTTTCCGACCCTATAAAGTATATATATTCTTGATCAGGGTCACTAGCCGAGTCGATATAGCCATGCCCGTCTGTCCGTCTGTCCGTCCGTATGAACGCTGAGATCTCGGAAACTATAAAAGCTAGAAGATTGGCATTTTGCATGCAGATTCTAGGAGTTCCTACGCAGCGCAAGTTTGTTTCAAAAAGGTGCCACGCCCTCTTTAACGCCCACAATCGCTTATATACGATTTTAAAAATTTAAATATTTCGGAAAAGTAAAAATGCAGTTTTATTGTGTTTATCAATACCTATCGAAATGTAGAAGAAAGTTTTGAAATCGGACCATTCGTTAAAAAGTTATGCGTGATCAAAGTTTCTATCTCCATCTCCCTCGCACTCCCTTTACCTGAGTAACGGGTATCTGATAGTCGGGGACCCGACTATAGCGTTCTCTCTTGTTTTTGATTGAAAATGCCTATGCCGGTCAATTGAACGGCAATTTTTAGCTCCAAAGTTATTCCAGATAAGTTCACAATATATAGGTACAATATATGAAATATTTTTTGAGGAATTCAATACCATTGAATTTATTTGAGTAAAGTTATCTCTTCCTGGTAACTCTATATACATAACTTGCTCATATATTCCGCCGTTGTCTGAACTTTCTGAATATTTAAATCACTTCTTCGTTATTAAGTCTGTTGCAAATAAGCTTTCCGATAGTAGTTAATTTGTCCACCGAGGATGGATCGAATGTCTTACTACCTATAGCACAACATAATTTTATTGACGGCCTGCTTGACATACTCATGGATCTCAACCATGTTCGAAATGGTTGAATTGTAATACTGTAATATATATACTTGTATTATAATTATACTTAATATGTATTTTGTATCAAATCCTGAAGGTGTGTTTCTGTCCAGAGTAGCACCACTCACGCAACCTGAAGATCCATATCATCTTACAATCGAAATTACAATTGATACGGGTACAGTTATAGATTAAAATCAACCAAACGAATACATTGTTTTTGCAAGGCAGACTTTCTAAAGCTTAATAATTTTATTTCTGGCTTTAATTGGTCTGATCCTTTTTTACACTGCAATAAACTCATATTTTAATTCCTGTGTCCCGTGCTACTATCCGTCTGTCTCCAATAAACCACCTTAACTTAACAAGGAGTTGACGCACTTAAGAAATGTCAAGTCCGGAGTTTTTAGTGTTACTTTTACCGTTGTAAGGTCCAGTTTTAAAAGGATCCGAAACCTTCCTCGCTGTCGTTTAAAAACATGATGTCAACCACAGATCAGGTAATAGCCGATTTGTTTTCCCAATTTTTTCAAACGACTTTCTCTACTTTATATCATTTACCACATCTTTATCCTTACAACATATCGAAGTCGAACCACATATTCTGTCCCACTTTAACCGAAAACTCATCGTGCTAAGTCTGTTTATTCACCAGGGCCCAATGGTATTCCTCGGTGCGTGCTTAGGTATTGCGCTCAGACCCTGCGCAAACCTCTAGACAATTCCGCGTAGTTGAAAGGAATTATTTGTAATTCCTCTTCACAAAAAAGGTAACAAGTTTGACATGCCAGCTATTTTAAAGCTTTTTGAAAAACTTATTACTCCTCATTTGCAGAACCTATGCAGATCAATTATGTTTCCTGTCAACACGGTTTTATTAATCACTGACGTTTTTATGCTCACTACATTGGTGATAAAGGTCTTCAAAAGAAGTTTTCAAACAGACGTCATTTACACTGACTTTAGTAAACCATTTGACTCTTTAAAACACTTTTTGTTCGAAACCTTGATCTTTTATGTTTTCCAGTTGATTTCCTTATAAGGTCGCAAAGGGTCCTTTTTAAAAGTTTGATTTCTAAAATTCTCCTCTGGTGTCCCACAAGGAAACCATCTTGGTCGGCTTCTTTTTATAATATTTATTAACGATCTTCCCTCAATTATAAGTCATTCTCGCGTACTTATGTACGCAAATGATGTTAAATTATGCCTGCAGTATAAGGACATTTCCTGCCATTTAGACTTACAATCCGATCTATATAACTTTCAAAACTGGTGCCAAGATAATTAACTAAATTTAAATTAAATTAAGTGCAAGCTGATAACTTATTCTCGGGTCAATCCGAAATACGCGTCTTAAGCGTTAAGTGGCAACTCTTTGAGTAGAATAACGATCTGGGCGTTCTTCTAGACCCCAAACTAAAGTTTTCTAATCATATTTCGTCTATGGTTAATAAAGTCAGAGGCGTGTTTGGTTTTATTAAAAGGTGGTCAAAAGAATTCGAGGACTGTTATGTCACTAAGACTTTATTTATTTTGCTAGTCCTTCTGATTCTGGAGTGTAGATCTCCCTTCTGGAGTCCTCAATACGGAGTACATATTGGTCGCATTGAATCAGCACAAAAAATGTTTTTCTTTTGAACTGGGATGAAAATGGTATCTTACCTTCTTATTCTAGTTGACTACTGGTTATTACTTTACCCTAGCCAACCGTAGAACGATGATTGGTACTGTCTGCATTTATAACCTTATTCATGGTGAGATTGACAGCCCCGACTTGGTAAGTCGGCTTAACTTTTCTGTGCCAAGTAGATTAACTAGAAATTATATTCCCTTCATTGTAGATCTAACTATCACTTGCATGAGCCTTCTTCTTCCTAACATATCAAATCTTGACTCTCTGCCGCTCCTAGAACGTGTGACGGTTTGTCATTGTCGGGTGGCTCAGGGATGGCCAGGGTTCGTCACAAGAATTTGTTTGTGTCAGGGGTGGTTGCTGAAAGAGAGTTCCGACCCAGCCCAGAGTAGAAGTCGTGGGGAATTACTTAGTAATTGATTATAACTAGGTTTTATTTCAGTAAGAATCTTGACATTTGATTAATAAATAACGGGTTCTCCGGACTGGCGTGGTGCCGCCCTAGCTGCCTTCGCTTCCTTCGTACATTTCGAATGCCTGGTATCGGGAGCCGTCTAGCTGCTCGAGAGGAACAGCACGGGATTACGGCTGCGGGTAGAGAAGATCCCGGGGTGGGTTGCCACGTAGCGAGCCTGAAATGCGAGAGAGAGAGAGCTTTTAGTGATTGGGGACCCGAAAGTCAACCGCAAGAGAGAGAATGTTGCTTGGGGACCCTGAAGTCAGCCAGAAGAGAGAGAATGTTGCTTGGGGGCCCTGAAGTCAGCCACAAAGAGAGAGAGAGGGTGTTGCTTATGGACCCTGAAATCAGCCACAAGAGAGAGAATAAGTTGCTTGGGGACCCTGAAGTCAGCCACAAGAGAGAGAGAGAGAGTTGCTTGGGGACCCTGAAGTCAGCCACAAGAGAAAGACTTGCTTGGGGACCCTGAAGTCAGCCACAAGAGAGAGAGTTCGGCCGGTGAACCGAGCCGTAAGGAGGCGTGATCCTGAAATCAGACGTCCCCTAGTGAAACCTTTGGATCGGCAAGCCGAGCCGGGCTTAAGAAGGGTAGTGGGAGGAGGAAGTATTACGGGAACTAACTAAAATGTATAAGCGGACTTGGATCGAATGATCTAGTCTACCAAAAAGTGACTTTGCTGCTTACCACCACTGGGAGTTGCCTCTGTACCCTTAGACGGTTGGCTGCTGAATGCCCTTCTATGGCCGTGGTCCGCCTTATATAGGGCTCGGCGAGATCTAGTGTGCCCGCCGCCTGTGTGGGATTTGCCGGTCTATGTGTGACCATCCCTCTCGGTCTAGTGTACCCCTACGCGCGCGATCGTTGACGCGCGCGCGTTCTTAGTTTGAATCGGAATTAAACGCTCCTTTCGTTTAACTTTTTTAGTCTCTTTTTCTTTACATCTTGTTTTCTAGTGGTATTGAATCGTCACGAAATTTCCTTTGTTCGATACCACTCGCCAGGTTGTTTCTCCATCCTATATCAGCCATCGCTGCTGCCTTCCGGTTTTCTTTCCCGATAGCTTTTCCTTGATGCTTTCTCTTGCCGTTCTTGATAATATTGCTCCTTCCGGTAGCGTCCATCCCTCGTCGTTGTGCTCCTCCTCATGGTGCTCTAGGATATCTCTGTGCGGTGTCTCGGTTGCTCGGCTCTCCTGGGAGGTTTTGGCTACTGTACTTATGGTTTGGCTGTGGCCCTGCCCGGACTGGATGTTCCTGGTTGTTTGCGGTGCCGTGGTCTTCATCTTCGCCGGTGCCGTCCGCTTTCGTGCGGTTCCCGCCATCGGCATCGGCTCCACCAACTTGGTCCTAGTCTGCGCTGCTGCTATCTTTGCGTGTTTTTCGCGGAATCTTAGCGATGCCTTTGCGAACATGTTCATGTTTTCGTGTTCGTTCTGTATTGTATTTGTTCCTCCGCACGGCTTAGTGTCTCCAATGTATATCCTCTTTGTTTTCCGTTTGCTCGGTAGCTGTGTATTTACGGCTGGGTCCATCGATTTCCACGTGGAAAAAAAATATTCTTAAGGTTGAAGACTGAAAAATACTTCGCACCTTGCATCTTGTCAAGCACTTCGTCTATTAGTGGAACTGGAAATCGATTTTTCAGAACCATTGTGCTCAAAACACGGTAGTCTATGCCAAGCTATCCTTCTTTTTAGCTAGCATAACTTTACTGGCAACATCCGAATGGGATGTACTTAGCAAGACTTTTCTGCAGTATCAAATTCAGCAAAATTCTCTTTGTATGCCCTGAATCGCATAAGGGACACATCAGCACCAATATCGACTAGACAGGAAACGCATTGGGTTAAGGTTATTAGAGTGCAGCAGAGATTCGCAAATTGAGGCACGGTCCAAAAGGTTCCTATGAGATAACTCTTGAGGTATCCATACATCAAGCTTTTTGCCTTTTTTTCGACTTCAAATGCCTACGAACGGCTTCTGTGCTTAGTTTGACCTCCTCTGAGATGATTTTAATAGTCACATAACAATCTCGATCCATATGATTTTATCCGTATCAACGGTCAATGGCCGTCCGTCGGGTTTGGGTGTTTCGGTGACAAAATAATCACTTCGGAATCGCCAAAGCCATGTTCAGCAGTCTTAGTTGATATTTTGTTATCTTATAAGACAGAAATAATATGTATGCGAGTTTTATATTACACATTTGCATATAAGTTTTGTTAAAAAAAGAAATTTCATTTTTTTTTTAATCTTTATATTTTTTTAAGAAATATGTTTTGACCATATTTTTAAGCCTAGCTGAGATTTGTATTTTCAACAACTTCTATGAATTTATTTTTTTAAACATTCTTAAGTTATTATACCCGTTACTCGTAGAGTAAAAGGGTATATTGTATTCGTGCAAAAGTATGTAACAGCTAGAAGGAAGCGTTTCCGACCCTATAAAGTATATATATTCTTGATCAGGGTCACTAGCCGAGTCGATATAGCCATGCCCGTCTGTCCGTCTGTCCGTCCGTATGAACGCTGAGATCTCGGAAACTACAAAAGCTAGAAGATTGGCATTTTGCATGCAGATTCTAGGAGTTCCTACGCAGCGCAAGTTTGTTTCAAAAAGGTGCCCTCTTTAACGCCCACAATCGCTTATATACGATTTTAAAAATTTAAATATTTCGGAAAAGTAAAAATGCAGTTTTATTGTGTTTATCAATACCTATCGAAATGTAGAAGAAAGTTTTGAAATCGGACCATTCGTTAAAAAGTTATGCGTGATCAAAGTTTCTATCTCCATCTCCCTCGCACTCCCTTTACCTGAGTAACGGGTATCTGATAGTCGGGGACCCGACTATAGCGTTCTCTCTTGTTTTTGATTGAAAATGCCTATGCCGGTCAATTGAACGGCAATTTTTAGCTCCAAAGTTATTCCAGATAAGTTCACAATATATAGGTACAATATATGAAATATTTTTTGAGGAATTCAATACCATTGAATTTATTTGAGTAAAGTTATCTCTTCCTGGTAACTCTATATACATAACTTGCTCATATATTCCGCCGTTGTCTGAACTTTCTGAATATTTAAATCACTTCTTCGTTATTAAGTCTGTTGCAAATAAGCTTTCCGATAGTAGTTAATTTGTCCACCGAGGATGGATCGAATGTCTTACTACCTATAGCACAACATGATTTTATTGACGGCCTGCTTGACATACTCATGGATCTCAACCATGTTCGAAATGGTTGAATTGTAATACTGTAATATATATACTTGTATTATAATTATACTTAATATGTATTTTGTATCAAATCCTGAAGGTGTGTTTCTGTCCAGAGTAGCACCACTCACGCAACCTGAAGATCCATATCATCTTACAATCGAAATTACAATTGATACGGGTACAGTTATAGATTAAAATCAACCAAACGAATACATTGTTTTTGCAAGGCAGACTTTCTAAAGCTTAATAATTTTATTTCTGGCTTTAATTGGTCTGATCCTTTTTTACACTGCAATAAACTCATATTTTAATTCCTGTGTCCCGTGCTACTATCCGTCTGTCTCCAATAAACCACCTTAACTTAACAAGGAGTTGACGCACTTAAGAAATGTCAAGTCCGGAGTTTTTAGTGTTACTTTTACCGTTGTAAAGTCCAGTTTTAAAAGGATCCGAAACCTTCCTCGCTGTCGTTTAAAAACATGATGTCAACCACAGATCAGGTAATAGCCGATTTGTTTTCCCAATTTTTTCAAACGACTTTCTCTACTTTATATCATTTACCACATCTTTATCCTTACAACATATCGAAGTCGAACCACATATTCTGTCCCACTTTAACCGAAAACTCATCGTGCTAAGTCTGTTTATTCACCAGGGCCCAATGGTATTCCTCGGTGCGTGCTTAGGTATTGCGCTCAGACCCTGCGCAAACCTCTTGACAATTCCGCGTAGTTGAAAGGAATTATTTGTAATTCCTCTTCACAAAAAAGGTAACAAGTTTGACATGCCAGCTATTTCAAAGCTTTTTGAAAAACTTATTACTCCTCATTTGCAGAACCTATGCAGATCAATTATGTTTCCTGTCAACACGGTTTTATTAATCACTGACGTTTTTATGCTCACTACATTGGTGATAAAGGTCTTCAAAAGAAGTTTTCAAACAGACGTCATTTACACTGACTTTAGTAAACCATTTGACTCTTTAAAACACTTTTTGTTCGAAACCTTGATCTTTTATGTTTTCCAGTTGATTTCCTTATAAGGTCGCAAAGGGTCCTTTTTTAAAAGTTTGATTTCTAAAATTCTCCTCTGGTGTCCCACAAGGAAACCATCTTGGTCGGCTTCTTTTTATAATATTTATTAACGATCTTCCCTCAATTATAAGTCATTCTCGCGTACTTATGTACGCAAATGATGTTAAATTATGCCTGCAGTATAAGGACATTTCCTGCCATTTAGACTTACAATCCGATCTATATAACTTTCAAAACTGGTGCCAAGATAATTAACTAAATTTAAATTAAATTAAGTGCAAGCTGATAACTTATTCTCGGGTCAATCCGAAATACGCGTCTTAAGCGTTAAGTGGCAACTCTTTGAGTAGAATAACGATCTGGGCGTTCTTCTAGACCCCAAACTAAAGTTTTCTAATCATATTTCGTCTATGGTTAATAAAGTCAGAGGCGTGTTTGGTTTTATTAAAAGGTGGTCAAAAGAATTCGAGGACTGTTATGTCACTAAGACTTTATTTATTTTGCTAGTCCTTCTGATTCTGGAGTGTAGATCTCCCTTCTGGAGTCCTCAATACGGAGTACATATTGGTCGCATTGAATCAGCACAAAAAATGTTTTTCTTTTGAACTGGGATGAAAATGGTATCTTACCTTCTTATTCTAGTTGACTACTGGTTATTACTTTACCCTAGCCAACCGTAGAACGATGATTGGTACTGTCTGCATTTATAACCTTATTCATGGTGAGATTGACAGCCCCGACTTGGTAAGTCGGCTTAACTTTTCTGTGCCAAGTAGATTAACTAGAAATTATATTCCCTTCATTGTAGATCTAACTATCACTTGCATGAGCCTTCTTCTTCCTAACATATCAAATCTTGACTCTCTGCCGCTCCTAGAACGTGTGACGGTTTGTCATTGTCGGGTGGCTCAGGGATGGCCAGGGTTCGTCACAAGAATTTGTTTGTGTCAGGTGTGGTTGCTGAAAGAGAGTTCCGACCCAGACCAGAGTAGAAGTCGTGGGGAATTACTTAGTAATTGATTATAACTAGGTTTTATTTCAGTAAGAATCTTGACATTTGATTAATAAATAACGGGTTCTCCGGACTGGCGTGGTGCCGCCCTAGCTGCCTTCGCTTCCTTCGTACATTTCGAATGCCTGGTATCGGGAGCCGTCTAGCTGCTCGAGAGGAACAGCACGGGATTACGGCTGCGGGTAGAGAAGATCCCGGGGTGGGTTGCCACGTAGCGAGCCTGAAATGCGAGAGAGAGAGAGCTTTTAGTGATTGGGGACCCGAAAGTCAACCGCAAGAGAGAGAATGTTGCTTGGGGACCCTGAAGTCAGCCAGAAGAGAGAGAATGTTGCTTGGGGGCCCTGAAGTCAGCCACAAGAGAGAGAGAGAGGGTGTTGCTTAGGGACCCTGAAGTCAGCCACAAGAGAGAGAATAAGTTGCTTGGGGACCCTGAAGTCAGCCACAAGAGAGAGAGAGAGAGAGTTGCTTGGGGACCCTGAAGTCAGCCACAAGAGAAGACTTGCTTGGGGCCCTGAAGTAGCCACAAGAGAGAGAGTTCGGCCGGTGAACCGAGCCGTAAGGAGGCGTGATCCTGAAATCAGACGTCCCCTAGTGAAACCTTTGGATCGGCAAGCCGAGCCGGGCTTAAGAAGGGTAGTGGGAGGAGGAAGTATTACGGGAACTAACTAAAATGTATAAGCGGACTTGGATCGAATGATCTAGTCTACCAAAAAGTGACTTTGCTGCTTACCACCACTGGGAGTTGCCTCTGTACCCTTAGACGGTTGGCTGCTGAATGCCCTTCTATGGCCGTGGTCCGCCTTATATAGGGCTCGGCGAGATCTAGTGTGCCCGCCGCCTGTGTGGGATTTGCCGGTCTATGTGTGACCATCCCTCTCGGTCTAGTGTACCCCTACCGCGCGATCGTTGACGCGCGCGTTCTTAGTTTGAATCGGAATTAAACGCTCCTTTCGTTTAACTTTTTTAGTCTCTTTTTCTTTACATCTTGTTTTTGTGCGCGCAGCGTCCCCCCCGTTATGGATTCTAGTGGTATTGAATCGTCACGAAATTTCCTCCGTTCGATACCACTCGCCAGGTTGTTTCTCCATCCTATATCAGCCATCGCTGCTGCCTTCCGGTTTTCTTTCCCGCTAGCTTTTCCTTGATGCTGTCTCTTGCCGTTCTTGATAATATTGCTCCTTCCGGTAGCGTCCATCCCTCGTCGTTGTGCTCCTCCTCATGGTGCTCTAGGATATCTCTGTGCGGTGTCTCGGTTGCTCGGCTCTCCTGGGAGGTTCTGGCTACTGTACTTATGGTTTGGCTGTTGCCCTGCCCGGACTGGATGTTCCTGGTTGTTTGCGGTGCCGTGGTCTTCATCTTCGCCGGTGCCGTCCGCTTTCGTGCGGTTCCCGCCATCGGCATCGGCTCCACCAACTTGGTCCTAGTCTGCGCTGCTGCTATCTTTGCGTGTTTTTCGCGGAATCTTAGCGATGCCTTTGCGAACATGTTCATGTTTTCGTGTTCGTTCTGTATTGTATTTGTTCCTCCGCACGGCTTAGTGTCTCCAATGTATATCCTCTTTGTTTTCCGTTTGCTCGGTAGCTGTGTATTTACGGCTGGGTCCATCGATTTCCACGTGGAAAAAAATATTTTTAAGGTTGAAGACTGAAAAATACTTCGCACCTTGCATCTTGTCAAGCACTTCGTCTATTAGTGGAACTGGAAATCGATTTTTCAGAACCATTGTGCTCAAAACACGGTAGTCTATGCCAAGCTATCCTTCTTTTTAGCTAGCATAACTTTACTGGCAACATCCGAATGGGATGTACTTAGCAAGACTTTTCTGCAGTATCAAATTCAGCAAAATTCTCTTTGTATGCCCTGAATCGCATAAGGGACACATCAGCACCAATATCGACTAGACAGGAAACGCATTGGGTTAAGGTTATTAGAGTGCAGCAGAGATTCGCAAATTGAGGCACGGTCCAAAAGGTTCCTATGAGATAACTCTTGAGGTATCCATACATCAAGCTTTTTTGCCTTTTTTTCGACTTCAAATGCCTACGAACGGCTTCTGTGCTTAGTTTGACCTCCTCTGAGATGATTTTAATAGTCACATAACAATCTCGATCCATATGATTTTATCCGTATCAACGGTCAATGGCCGTCCGTCGGGTTTGGGTGTTTCGGTGACAAAATAATCACTTCGGAATCGCCAAAGCCATGTTCAGCAGTCTTAGTTGATATTTTGTTATCTTATAAGACAGAAATAATATGTATGCGAGTTTTATATTACACATTTGCATATAAGTTTTGTTAAAAAAGAAATTTCATTTTTTTTTAATCTTTATATTTTTTTAAGAAATATGTTTTGACCATATTTTTAAGCCTAGCTGAGATTTGTATTTTCAACAAGTTATTATACCCGTTACTCGTAGAGTAAAAGGGTATATTGTATTCGTGCAAAAGTATGTAACAGCTAGAAGGAAGCGTTTCCGACCCTATAAAGTATATATATTCTTGATCAGGGTCACTAGCCGAGTCGATATAGCCATGCCCGTCTGTCCGTCTGTCCGTCCGTATGAACGCTGAGATCTCGGAAACTATAAAAGCTAGAAGATTGGCATTTTGCATGCAGATTCTAGGAGTTCCTACGCAGCGCAAGTTTGTTTCAAAAAGGTGCCACGCCCTCTTTAACGCCCACAATCGCTTATATACGATTTTAAAAATTTAAATATTTCGGAAAAGTAAAAATGCAGTTTTATTGTGTTTATCAATACCTATCGAAATGTAGAAGAAAGTTTTGAAATCGGACCATTCGTTAAAAAGTTATGCGTGATCAAAGTTTCTATCTCCATCTCCCTCGCACTCCCTTTACCTGAGTAACGGGTATCTGATAGTCGGGGACCCGACTATAGCGTTTCTCTCTTGTTTTTGATTGAAAATGCCTATGCCGGTCAATTGAACGGCAATTTTTAGCTCCAAAGTTATTCCAGATAAGTTCACAATATATAGGTACAATATATGAAATATTTTTTGAGGAATTCAATACCATTGAATTTATTTGAGTAAAGTTATCTCTTCCTGGTAACTCTATATACATAACTTGCTCATATATTCCGCCGTTGTCTGAACTTTCTGAATATTTAAATCACTTCTTCGTTATTAAGTCTGTTGCAAATAAGCTTTCCGATAGTAGTTAATTTGTCCACCGAGGATGGATCGAATGTCTTACTACCTATAGCACAACATGATTTTATTGACGGCCTGCTTGACATACTCATGGATCTCAACCATGTTCGAAATGGTTGAATTGTAATACTGTAATATATATACTTGTATAATAATTATACTTAATATGTATTTTGTATCAAATCCTGAAGGTGTGTTTCTGTCCAGAGTAGCACCACTCACGCAACCTGAAGATCCATATCATCTTACAATCGAAATTACAATTGATACGGGTACAGTTATAGATTAAAATCAACCAAACGAATACATTGTTTTTGCAAGGCAGACTTTCTAAAGCTTAATAATTTTATTTCTGGCTTTAATTGGTCTGATCCTTTTTTACACTGCAATAAACTCATATTTTAATTCCTGTGTCCCGTGCTACTATCCGTCTGTCTCCAATAAACCACCTTAACTTAACAAGGAGTTGACGCACTTAAGAAATGTCAAGTCCGGAGTTTTTAGTGTTACTTTTACCGTTGTAAGGTCCAGTTTTAAAAGGATCCGAAACCTTCCTCGCTGTCGTTTAAAAACATGATGTCAACCACAGATCAGGTAATAGCCGATTTGTTTTCCCAATTTTTTCAAACGACTTTCTCTACTTTATATCATTTACCACATCTTTATCCTTACAACATATCGAAGTCGAACCACATATTCTGTCCCACTTTAACCGAAAACTCATCGTGCTAAGTCTGTTTATTCACCAGGGCCCAATGGTATTCCTCGGTGCGTGCTTAGGTATTGCGCTCAGACCCTGCGCAAACCTCTTGACAATTCCGCGTAGTTGAAAGGAATTATTTGTAATTCCTCTTCACAAAAAAGGTAACAAGTTTGACATGCCAGCTATTTCAAAGCTTTTTGAAAAACTTATTACTCCTCATTTGCAGAACCTATGCAGATCAATTATGTTTCCTGTCAACACGGTTTTATTAATCACTGACGTTTTTATGCTCACTACATTGGTGATAAAGGTCTTCAAAAGTAGTTTTCAAACAGACGTCATTTACACTGACTTTAGTAAACCATTTGACTCTTTAAAACACTTTTTGTTCGAAACCTTGATCTTTTATGTTTTCCAGTTGATTTCCTTATAAGGTCGCAAAGGGTCCTTTTTAAAAGTTTGATTTCTAAAATTCTCCTCTGGTGTCCCACAAGAAAACCATCTTGGTCGGCTTCTTTTTATAATATTTATTAACGATCTTCCCTCAATTATAAGTCATTCTCGCGTACTTATGTACGCAAATGATGTTAAATTATGCCTGCAGTATAAGGACATTTCCTGCCATTTAGACTTACAATCCGATCTATATAACTTTCAAAACTGGTGCCAAGATAATTAACTAAATTTAAATTAAATTAAGTGCAAGCTGATAACTTATTCTCGGGTCAATCCGAAATACGCGTCTTAAGCGTTAAGTGGCAACTCTTTGAGTAGAATAACGATCTGGGCGTTCTTCTAGACCCCAAACTAAAGTTTTCTAATCATATTTCGTCTATGGTTAATAAAGTCAGAGGCGTGTTTGGTTTTATTAAAAGGTGGTCAAAAGAATTCGAGGACTGTTATGTCACTAAGACTTTATTTATTTTGCTAGTCCTTCTGATTCTGGAGTGTAGATCTCCCTTCTGGAGTCCTCAATACGGAGTACATATTGGTCGCATTGAATCAGCACAAAAAATGTTTTTCTTTTGAACTGGGATGAAAATGGTATCTTACCTTCTTATTCTAGTTGACTACTGGTTATTACTTTACCCTAGCCAACCGTAGAACGATGATTGGTACTGTCTGCATTTATAACCTTATTCATGGTGAGATTGACAGCCCCGACTTGGTAAGTCGGCTTAACTTTTCTGTGCCAAGTAGATTAACTAGAAATTATATTCCCTTCATTGTAGATCTAACTATCACTTGCATGAGCCTTCTTCTTCCTAACATATCAAATCTTGACTCTCTGCCGCTCCTAGAACGTGTGACGGTTTGTCATTGTCGGGTGGCTCAGGGATGGCCAGGGTTCGTCACAAGAATTTGTTTGTGTCAGGTGTGGTTGCTGAAAGAGAGTTCCGACCCAGCCCAGAGTAGAAGTCGTGGGGAATTACTTAGTAATTGATTATAACTAGGTTTTATTTCAGTAAGAATCTTGACATTTGATTAATAACTAACGGGTTCTCCGGACTGGCGTGGTGCCGCCCTAGCTGCCTTCGCTTCCTTCGTACATTTCGAATGCCTGGTATCGGGAGCCGTCTAGCTGCTCGAGAGGAACAGCACGGGATTACGGCTGCGGGTAGAGTAGATCCCGGGGTGGGTTGCCACGTAGCGAGCCTGAAATGCGAGAGAGAGAGAGAGCTTTTAGTGATTGGGGACCCGAAAGTCAACCGCAAGAGAGAGAATGTTGCTTGGGGACCCTAAAGTCAGCCACAAGAGAGAAAGAGTTGCTTGGGGACCCTGAAGTCAGCCACAATAGAGAGAGAGAGTTGTTTGGGGACCCTGAAGTCAGCCACAAGAGAGAGAGTTCGGCCGGTGAACCGCGCCGTAAGGAGGTGTGATCCTGAAATCAGACGTCTCCTAGTGATACATTCGGACCGACAAGCCGAGAAGGTTAGGTAACTACAATGTATAAGCGGACTTGGATCGAACGATCTGGTCCACCAAAAAATGACTTCGCTGCTTACCACCACTGGGGAGTTGCCTCTGTACCCTTAGACGGTTGGCTGCTAAGTGCCTTTCTATGGCCCGTGGTCCGCCTTATATAGGGCTCGGCGAGATCTAGTGTGCCCGCCGCCTGTGTGGGATTTGCCGGTCTAAGTGTGACCATCTCTTTCGGTCTAGTGTGCCCCTACGCGCGCGATCGATGGTCGCGCGCGTTCTTAGTTTGAATTTTAAATTAAATGCTTCTTTCGTTAAATTTGTAGTGTTTTTATTTATTCATGCAATGTTTTTGTGCGCGCAGCGTCACAAACGATTAATACTTACTTCATTAGCCCTGTTTTCTATCATTCCTTCTAACTTCTCGCGAATCGTGCCGTACGAGGCACGGCTACTCCACTCGGTCGGTTGGGCGGGTGGTGGGCCATGGGACTCCGGGCGAATAGAAATAAATAAAAGTAAAATTGATAAGCATCAACAAAGAATTAACAGCAGTTCATAAACGGTATATTAAAAGAAGAAATAAATTACAGAAGGTCTAGTAAGTTAGGTAAATGAAGTATATAGACTACATAAGGCATTCTGTGGTCTTAAGCAATCTGATATGTGTTGGCTTCAAATATTCGAACAGGCATTGAAAGAACAGATATATTTAAATTCACCCGAAGATCGTTGAATATATTATCTTGTTAAGGGATATAAATTAATTATATACTAAAAGTAAACAAGTTACAAAGGATTTAAGGTATACTTCATGAACAAATGTACGAGGGCACTCCGATAAGTACTAAGCCTCACCGCCCGATGGCGTCTCTATCGCAAGAGAAATTTACTATCGTGTATTACATTCTCGTAGACGGCTACTGTCGAAATTTCAGCCGAATCGGACTCGTAGATTTGTTTTGACTGCGTGTGGAATCGGACGTGTACGCGGATTTTAAAAAAATGGAGAAAGAGCAATACCGGTCTGTGATTGGATTCTTGTTTTTGGAAGAAAATTCGCGCAGCGAAATCAAAGAGCGCTTGGATGCTGTGTACGGTGACTCTTCTCCATCGATGGCGACTGTCAATGAATGAAAAATTTTTTTCTCAAATTTTTTTTTATTTTATTCAATGTAGTCCCCTTATAGGTCGATACACTTGTTCCAGCGATTTTCCAACTTCTTGATCCCATCCGAAAAGTAATTTTTCGGAAGGTCTGCAAAATACTCCTCCGCGGCGTCGAGGTCTTCCTCGCGTGAGCTGAATTTTTTATTATGCTGAAGCAATTGGAGCCTTAAGTCACTTAGTTTAGCCGTGGTTGCTACGCTCTTGTGCGCCGGTGCATTGCCTTGGAAAAACACGAAGTCCACGAAGAGTATCCCATGACAATCCCAAAAAACTGACGCCATAACCTTTCCGACCAATCGAGCCGCCCTCGACCGCTTCGGAGCACTCGTGCCGGCTTTGGTCCATTGCCGGGCACTCATTCTGTTCTCTGGTGTGTAATAGTGGATCCAGGTTTCATCAACAGTTACCAATCGACGCCAAAAGTCCGCCGGATTCCGCATCAGTAAGTCTAAACTGCTCTCGCGTTCGAGTTTTTGGTCCAGAGTGAGCATGCGCGGCACCCAGCGGCAGGATAACTTTTTCATATGCTCGCTCAAAATATGACGTGTGCGATTAGTACTGATCTTTGTGGCATCTGCTATCTCGTGCACTTTCACTTTGCGATCAATCAATACCATTTCATGTATTTTTTTGACATTGTCCTCTGTAACCGCATCGGAAGGCCTGGCGCTGCGGACTTAATCGGTAGTGGAGTTGCGGCCACCACGAAACTCTCGAAACCAATATTTCACGGTGTAATCTGACGGAGCATTTGCCCCAAAATATTATGTTTTATGAGAGAACGAAAATCGTTTTTGTCCATATTCAACATGATGCCAAACACGTCAACAACAATCAGCTGCCAAAACAAAACCAAGGGCATTATCGCACTGAAATTTGGTATACTTGCCTAAATATGAACGCACCGTAAGGAACCATAACCTTCTTTGCAGTAGTAGCGCATTCTGGCGGTCAAGGAGGCTACTTTTCACCCCACCTAGTACGACCCCATTTGGCGAAGAAAAAAGTACTCTTCCATCATGACAACGCACCGGCTCACACTTCCGCCCTCGCCAAGGCCAAATTGGTCGAATTGGGTTACGAACTGCTACCCCAACCACCATATTCTCTAGATTTGGCCCGGTGTGACTTCTTTTTGTTTCCAAACTTTAAAAAGTCACTCGCTGGACAGAAATTGGCGTCGAATGCGGAGGTCGTCGCTGCCACAGAAGCCTTTTTTTGCAGACCTCGAGAAAACGTATTTTTCAGACGGGTTAAAGAAGTAGGAGCATCGCTGGGTCGAGTGTACCGAGCTAAAAGGAGATTTTGTTGAGAAATAAATCGCCACTTTTCCAAAATTTTCTTTTTCTTTTGGAGGCTAAGTACTTATCGGACCACCCTCGTATAGTGACCGATTTAAATGAGATTACATTTTTAATAGGCGTCAATGCTTATAGAAGTCATGGTCAGATAAGTCTCAGTCAATCTGTTTACAAAAAAACAATAGTTTTTAAATTTAACATGGAAAATTGCAATCTTGTTAACTGTCTTCTTTCAACTAAACTTAATCATTCTCCATGGTGAAGCTTAATAGGCTTTTTAAAGGAAATAATGTTATATCTGTCGTTCTTGAGAAAATAACTTTGGGAAAAAGTACAATTAAGTTAAAATTAACCTTTAAGAAAAATTAAGATTTTAATGCATTTTTGTTTGGTTATGTTGGTTTAGATTCTAAACATAATAATTCAAGTTGGGTATCCAATTAAATTATAAGAATATAACGTCGCATTCAGATGGAGTAGCTCAATCAGTACACCTTGCTTTAATAGGGCTGGTACAACTCTTACTATTCGTTGAGCAGATCTACAAAGTTTTTTGCCCAAAACCATCTCTCACCTGCGACTGCGGCAAGGCGGCCTAACATGTGAAAGAGATCACATAAAAAGTATCGCACCGATCCACATCGCGAAGAGAGTAGTGAGAAAGTAGAGAGTGCGGTCGCGTTCTAAAATCGCTCCCACTTACCCCTCTAGTTTTCAGCACAAATCAACAAGCGTAGCCGGCCATCCGGCTTGGGGTTACATAACACCTGGACATCTTCTGGTGGCCAGGAGGCCGCAGGCGACAGCTGGGAATCGTTTCCTCAACAGGTTTGGCGACCAGGCAGGGTCATAGGTGAGGGAGGGGAGGTGTCTCTGCCTCATCATTTCCACTCGTTGTTTGTTTAGTTGTTGTTAATTCCACTCGCGCTTTTTTATTTTCGCAGACACACGTACAGTGGTGGAAAGCGCTTGCGCGATCAGCTGATCGTAATGTCCGAAAGGGGCTGCGGGTGCCATAGCAGCGAGCTTCGAACAGGGTGCAGGACAAGCACATAAGTGCGTGCCGTAGCACGTAGGGAAATATTGGGCGGTTCGTTTGAATTTTGGGCGGTAAATTTTAAAAATTTTAATAAATATATTTTAGTACCAAGATTTATTCCTTATACTAAATTTAATTTTTTATTTCTTTTTATACCCGTTACTCGTAGAGTAAAAGGGTATATTGTATTCGTGCAAAAGTATGTAACAGCTAGAAGGAAGCGTTTCCGACCCTATAAAGTATATATATTCTTGATCAGGGTCACTAGCCGAGTCGATATAGCCATGTCCGTCTGTCCGTCTGTCTGTCTGTCTGCCTGTCTGTCTGTCTGTCTGTCCGCATGAACGCTGAGATCTCGGAAACTGAAAAAGCTAGAAGATTGGCATTTTGCATGTAGATTTTAGAAGTTCCTACGCAGCGCAAGTTTGTTTCAAAATGGTGCCACGCCCCCTTTAACGCCCACAATCGCTTATATACGATTTTAAAAATTTAAATATTTCGGAAAAGTAAAAATGCAGTTTTATTGTGTTTATCAATCCTATCAAATTAGAGTTTAAATCGTTAAAGAGTAATCGATAAAGTTTCTATCTCCTCTCCCTCCTTTTTGAGTAGGTATCTGATAGTCGGGGCACCCGACTATAGCGTTCTCTCTTGTTTTAATTTGTGTCCGATCGAAGATCAGCAGGAAAAGGGTCTAACCTTCCCAAAAAAACAAGTGCACACGCACTTAATCCCCCAGGCGGGGGGAACTGCTGAACTCTGGAACGAAACCGACCTTCTCTAGAGCCGGAACCAGTTCCATCATTGACCTCACATTCGCGAGCGCTGGATTGGCCTCAGGCTCCAGCTGAGGTTAGTAAAACCTACATGGGTAGTGACCATGCAGCAATAATCTGCACGATAAAACCGAGAAATGGCCCACCACGGAAAAACGGCCCACGGCCCTGGAAACAAATATAAAAGATAGCAAACGCAGGTGCTTTAATAATATATGCGAAGAAATAGAGTCTAACCCAAGGGGCTTCGCATATAAATTCGTCACAAAACGGCTTCGGGTATTTAGTAGGCAAACGCCGTTATGCCCAGCCGGGCTGAAGAGGATAGTGGAAACACTAGCAAACACAGAGCAAGAGAGTATGGCGCGAACCTTACAGATCGTGAAGTCCACCGGGTATTGAAGACAATACTGGACGACAAGGCACCGGGACCAGATGGCATCCCGAATAAAGACCTTAAAATTGCTATTAAGGCAAACACAAAAGAGTATGTTGACATGTATAACGCACGCCTAATAGAAGGTACTCATACCAAAAGGGGACAAGCCAGCGGAGGAGCCTTCTTCATATAGGCCACTCTGCATGCTACCATCGACGCTGTCGGTAAACTGTGCGAAGTCGCAGATAAAGCGATCGAGGGGAAAAAGTGGTTGTACGGCACAAAGCAGTACTGCATAGCGGCAACGCTGGATGTTAAAAACGCATTCTATTCCGCTAGCTGGGACCACACTCTAAATGCATTGAAAAATCTTAATGTTCCAATGTATATACAGAGACTAGTAGCGAGCTACTTTAAAGGCCGCCTGCTCCTGTACAAAACTGATTCTGGCCAATCGACCCACAGGGTCAGCGGGGGAGTCCCACAAGGATCAGTCCTAGGCCTCTTGTTGTGGAATGCCACGTACGATGGGATCCTTAGGATCGCGATGCCCGAAGGTGCACGACTCATTGGCTTTGCCGATGATGTAGCCATAGTAGTCACTGCAAAGAAGCTACCAGATGCAGAGAGAATCTGCAACGAAGCTGGGGAACGAGCAAGCGCATGGCTCGACGCCAAGGAACTCACTTTGGCAGCGCACAAGACGGAAGCAGTCCTGATAAGCAGCAGGCAGATAGTAGAGACGGCTACTATCAAAATTGGAGAAGCCACAATTAAATCTCGCCCAAGCCTAAAATACTTGGGTGTCATGATTGACCACCGGCTAACCTTCAAAGAACATCTAGCGTACGCTAGTGGCAGGGCAGGTAGGACCGCGGCCGCGATCTCGAGGATTATGGCAAACACTCGGGGACCGATGCAACCAGGTCGGATATTACTGGGTTGTAGCGTTGTCACATCGACGCTGATGTATGCTGCTCCCATATGGGCCCGAGCCACAAAAAATGAAAGTTACATGCAAGATGCTGACTCCGTGCAGAGATTGTGTGCCCTGCGGGTATGCTGTGCGTTCCGCACGGTATCCCATGACGCGGCGTTGGTAATATCGGGAGTTATACCGATTGACCTGCATTGGAATCAGTTGAGATCCGAGCAGGTAGCACGGAAATCGAAACAGCTGAATCCCTACGGAAAAGGTGCAGAGAACTTACCATTGCGAAGTGGCAAGAAGGGTTGGCACAAAGTAGCAAAGGACGATGGACGTATAAGCTTATCCCAGAACTGCAGAGATGGCTGGGACGGAAGCATGGACATGTGGACTTCTACTTAACGCAACTGTTGACAGGACATGGATGCTTTAAATACTATCTTAATAGATTTAAGCATGAACGTTAACCGCACTGTCCCCTCTGCGAGTCGGATAACGAAGACGCAGAACACGTGTTTTTTGTCTGTCCGAGATTTGAAAATGAACGAAGAGATCTGAGGGTTGGGAGGACGCCAGCCGCTTGTAACCTGGTGGACATTATGCTCGTTTCAGAATTGGTCTGCAGTATGCAATATGGCCACAATAGTACTCAAAAAGCTCCGCAACGCAGAAAGACTGCGAAATTCCAATAGGATAGAATCCTAGAGAGCCCTAAGGGCATTCCCCCCGGCCAAGTAATACCTAACGGCAGTACCGCCGGGGAAGCGGGGAGGGGGTGGAGTTCTTACTGGGTTAGAGTCCCAGACTTCGGCAAGCTATCTCAGCTCCGAGTTGGCTTTCGATGCTTAGACAAAAAAAAACCGATCCACATTGCGGACGATGCGCCTTAACATTATTCCGGCCATTGAACAGAGAGATATCCAGATAACAGATCATTTTCAAATGGTGCAAGAAGTGGATGAAAATTGCTATGCAGCGATTTGATAGCGCGGGACGGTGTGAAGTTGATGAGGCAATATTTAATAACCAATTTTTGTAGATCGGTCGGCCTTCTGGTGCAAGTGCGGGCAATAACTTTGCTACGTTTCCGACACCACCAAATAAATACCGGCATTTCAAAGAGAGGTGAAAGAGGTCTTTAAAAAACTTTATATTATTTTATTTTTTTTTATAATATTTTACTCTACTCAAAAAAAAAAAATCCGGAAAAAACCAAAATCCTTTTATATTAAAAATAAAAAAAAAAAAAACCCCAAAAAAAAAAAAAAAAAAAAAAAAATTTAAAAAAAAAAATTTTATTTTTTTTTTAAATTTTTTTTTTTTTTTTTTTTTTCTTCCCCTTCTTCCCCCCCCAAAACCCCACCCACCAAACCCCCCCCCCCCCCTGGACGGTTAAAAATTAAAAAAAAAAAAAAAAAAAAAAAAAAAAAAAAAAAATTATTAAATTATTAATTATAATAAAAAAAAATATAAAAAAATAAAAATATTTAAAAAAAAAAAAAAAAATCGAAATAATAACGCCGATATAATTAGTTAAACGTTATAATAAGAATTTTTATTGTTGCGGATAATATTGGAGGATACAGAAAATATATGCCAATATATTGAGCGCGCGCAATGAATGTACATGAGAGAGTGATCCCGCTTTAGATAATTAGCGCAGATAAAGGCCTCATCTGACGATGCTGCCGATAAGCGCTGAAGTCGAGCGGCGAGAGAGAGAGAGAGTCGGCTTGCGACCAACGAAGGCGAGAACATAAGCAATTAGTATGTAATACGAAAGCTTTGTTTGAGCTTTATCTATAAATTAGGTGGCGGCTGCTGCTTGTCCCGACATTCTCCCCCCAGTTGGGCCTGGCTTCCAACTTCGTCCTTAAGGGGCAAAAGGCACAGCTTAGATACTGCGCGCTTGGTGGTTCCAGATGAAGTTCTGATCACCGCCACTCGAGCCACTCCGTCCCTACCAGATACCAGTTCCATGATTCTCGCGAGCGGCCACTTCATCGGGGGTAGGTTCTCGTCCTTGACCAGCACCACATCGTTGACTGCCAAAGCAGGGCCGGAGGTACGCCATTTGGAGCGTTGCTGAAGGAGGCTTAAGTATTCCTCTTTCCATCGGGACCAGAAAGACTGCTGCAGAAAGGACACACGTTGCCAACTGTCCAGACGATTGAAGTTTAGCTTTGTAACATCAGGTTCGATTAAACTAGATGGCGGACCTCCAGTTAAAAAATGTGCTGGCGTTAGAACATCGAGGTCTGCAGGATCTTCTGAAAGAGGCAATAATGGTCGTGAATTTATGACAGCACCAATGTGGCAAAGCAGAGTTCGCAGCTCCTCAAATCCAAGAATTAAGGACCCCACAGCCCGGTAAAAATGATGCTTGGCAGTTTTGACTGCCGCTTCCCAGAGTCCGCCGAAATGCGGAGATCGAGGAGGAATAAAATGCCATTCGATGGACTCAATCGCACAAAACTCCAGAAGTGTCCGCTGATGCTCGTCGCTGATAAAGAGCCGCCGCAGCTCACTTAGCTCGTTTCTGGCTCCAACAAAATTTGTAGCGTTGTCCGACCAAATGTGTTGTGGCTTTCGGCGGGTGCATATAAACCGTTTTAGTGCCTGCAAGAACGCAGTAGTGGATAGATCCTTTACGAGCTCCAAGTGGACGGCCTTTGTAGCAAAACAAATGAAGACGCTCACGTAGCATTTTACCGGAGCCTTATTACGAACTTCTGGCTTGTAATGGAATGGCCCACAAAAATCCACGCCAGTGACTCCAAAGACTTGGCAACCGTTGACTCTTTGTTCCGGGAGATCAGCCATAATGTGCTCCAGCAGGCGAGGCTTGGACCGGAAGCATCGGATGCATTTGTGCAACGCCTTCGTCACCGTTTTCCTCCCCCCAATTGGCCAATATTGGGATCGAATCATAGCCAAAAGAGCACGAGGTCCCGTGTGTAAATTTCGCTCATGGAAATCAACAATTATAGCAAGAGTGACTGGGTGGCTTCTAGGGAGTATAATTGGATGACGACTATCAAAATCCAACGGCGAATTCTTCAGGCGACCATCTACACGCAGTAGACCGAACTTATCCAAGAAGGGTGAAGATGTGGCAAGTACGCTGGACGACGATATCTCTTTGCCATTCTGAAGCGACCTTATATCATCCCAAAAATGCACCCGCTGTACCAACCGCAATAAAAGTTGAGTTCCAGACTTGATATCTCCTGCGGTGATTCCCTTGTGGCGTATTCGATGACAAAACTTGTGCACATAAGCAAATACCCGCTGCAGAGATGAGAAGGAATTAGCGTACTTGGAGGCAGCTATTATGTCCACATACGGCGACTGAATGAGCAAAACCTTTGCGCGCAGTTCCAGGGTCGGCCTCTCAGCTGGGAACGCAACTGGACACTCATCTTGAGGACCAAGAAGAAACGGAGGACCATGTGCCCACAGCTCATCAACGATCAACTCATTAGGAAGAGCACCACGGGACAGGATGTCCGCCGGATTCAAGGACGTGGGAACATAGCGCCACTCCATCGTTCTGGTTAACTCCTGGATCGTCGCAACTCGATTGGCAACGAAAACATTAAACCGGGCAGGCTCCTCTCGAATCCAGGACAGCGCCACTGCAGAATCGCACCAACAATAATGCTTCCCAGCGTACATCTTCAGATTAGCTACTTCTGACATAAGCCGCGCCAGCAATTCTGCTCCTGATAGTTCCAGTTTCGGCACCGTAACAGTCTTTAGCGGCGCCACTCGAGACTTCGAGCAAAGCAGGTGACTTCCCGCTCCTGTACCCCTTGAGACGACATAAATACAGGCACCATAAGCCTCGATGCTAGCGTCACAAAATCCATGAATCTCCAAATCGGTCGGTGATGATAGTGACCATCTGGGAAAATCGGCCCTCTGAGCCATAGCGAAACTGCAGCAAATTTTTTCCCAATCAGAGTGAAGAGCCTGAGGAAGACTCTCATCCCAAGACAACTTCTCACGGCACAGCTTCTGAAGAAAGATCTTTGACCTTGTGATGACTGGCCCGACAAGTCCTAAAGGATCATACAACCGGGCGATTGAGGAAAGGACGATGCGCCTAGTTGGATTTAAGGTTGACTGAAGGCCCTCAAATGAAAATAGCAAGCGATCAGTAGCAGGATCCCAAGCGAGGCCCAGAGTTTTCGTAAAGTTGCTGCCGTCATCAAATCTCAGAAACGACTCCCGATCCTCTTCCGGCACATCAGACAACACCGCAGCTACGTTGGAGCACCACTTTCTCAAGCGAAATTGACCTTTGGCAAGGATCCCTGATGTTTGCTGCATAATGTTGACAGCTTCAGCCACAGAAGCATCTCCAGAAATTAAATCGTCCACGTAAAAGTCGCGTCGCAGAATCTCGGCCCCCTTTGGAAACATCGACTGCTCATCCTCGGCCAATTGATGCATTGCTCGCACTGACAAAAATGACGCTGGTTTTGTTCCATAAGTTACAGTGTCAAGTTTAAAAACCTGCAACTCGTCCTGGGTGGAATCCCGCCAAAGGATACACTGCAAATGGCTGTCCTCAGGGAAAACTCTGACACATCGGTACATTTTGCAGATATCTCCTGTAATGGCCACCCGATGGTAACGGAACCTTAACAGGATGTGAAGCAACTTTGGCTGTATAACTGGGCCGGACATCAACACGTCATTCAACGAATACCCAGAAGTGGTAGCAGCAGATCCATCAAAAACAACCCTGAGCTTGGTTGTTGAACTGTCCTCTTTCAAAACACAGTGGTGAGGTAGGAAGTACTGAGGAGTGAGGCTCGCATTAGCAGGAACTGCAGACATATGGCCCAACTCCAAATACTCTTTTATAAACGCAGCATACTGATTCTTCAATTGAGGGTGACGACTGAGCTTCCTTTCTAGAGAGAGAAATCGACGCACGGCTTGGGGATACGATTCTCCCAGCAAATCAGAACTGCATTTCAACGGCAGCCTCACAGCATAAGCGCCTGACTTGAGCCGAGTAGAGTGTTGCACAAAATGCGCTTCGCAATCCAGCTCTTCCTTTGTCCACTTCACTATTGGTTCGGAGCAGTCCTCTATTTCCCAGAACTGGCGGAGCAGACAATCTAAACGTTCATCCGGCAGGCTTGGGCTCTTCGTGACATCCTTGCAGGCTGTGGCTACGAGTGACCTTCTCTCGACAGGTGAACCGCCTCCACACACAACCCATCCAAGTCGGGTTTTCTGCAGCAACGGTAGGCCAGCTGAGAGCTGAACTTGTCCAACACACAGCAATTCATAAAAGAGGCTGGCTCCGATGAGCAAATCGATACGCTGTGGTCGAAAGAATTCTGGATCAGCGAGATTAAGATTGCATGGTATATTCCAATTGGAGACATCTAAGCAGAAACTAGGCTGGAGATCCGTAATGTTGCCAGCGACGACTGCACTAATAAGAGACGAGTATTCTGAACAGTGAGAACGTAGGAGCACATCAACAGAGAATCCGTCCGTCGCATAGCCGGTATCGCCAATTCCAGACACCGACATGAATGATTTGCATTTACGCAACTGCAGCTGATTAGCCAATCGGGACGTAATCATGTGTACTTGAGATCCAGAATCCAGAAGCGCTCGGCAAGGAACAAAAATACCAGCGCGGCTCCTAACAAGTATGTTCGCTGTTGCAAGCAAAGCTATATCGCCGCTACGACCTTGGGCAATTAAGGCATTGACTGTGGATGGCGATGAGGCTAGAGGTTCAGAACCCTCGGATGAGGAGGAAATGGGTAAAGCAACTGGCAGATGGCCGCTAGAAGACTGCGAGTCCAGAAAATGCAGCAAACTGTGATGCCGTCTCCCACAGCTGTGGCAATTATTAGCGACGCAGTCTCGCAGGTGATGGCCGGTTCTGAGACATTTTCGACAAAGACCAAGTCGCCTAGCCTCGCCTAGGCGGCTCTCAGGGGACAACAGCAGAAACCTTGGACACGCAGGCACCTCATGGGACCTCCCACCGCATAATATACAGGTAGCGGGAGGCGCATTAGTAATAATGAAGGCGGATCTACTGTTATTAGCAACTCTACGTCTTCCCACCTGAGTGCCTGGCGCGTATGCGGCCATGGCCACATCCACAGCCTCGAGAGTCCTGCATCGCTGCTCCAGGAATTCCGACATCGAGTCCCACGTAGGAATAAGGTCTGAATTGATGGCAGTCTGGCCTTCCTCCCACTTCGCCTGGGTAGCTGGGTCCAATCTTTGAAGAAGCACCTGGACGATGATGCAGCCGGCAATTTGTTGCGTCGTTCCCAAATTCTTCAAGGCCCGCATATGGGCATTGAACTTATCTGAGAATCCTCGTAGACCTGCCACTGAGCCACCTTCCACGACACAGAGGCCTAGAATCTCGTTCACATGAGCCTGAAATATTAAACGACGGTTACTAAATCGCTTTTCCAAAAGACCCAATGCAACGTCATAATTTTCCTCGGAAGTTACCAAGGACCGAACTGCTTCTAACGCTGAGTCGCGAAGACAGGATCGTAGCCTCTGCAGCTTTTCCACCTTGCTTATATGTGGATTTCCGCCTACCATAGTTGAGAAGATAGATTGGAACTCAGACCACTCGGAGTATCCTCCACTGAAGGTAGGGAGCGGAATAGGCGGCAGAGCTTGAAAGCTGCGACTGAGCCCTGGGTCTGGCATAGAGGAGATCCCGTTGGTGAGAGTTGAGTGGGCAGCCATTTGAGCAGAGCGTCGCAAGGTTTCGTGCTCTATTTCAGCGTGCATCGTCGCGACGAGCTCCGACACGGTCCATCGCAAGTCGCTGCCGATCTCCGAAATGTCTAATTCTTCAAGATTCCCGTGGATGGCCTTGAAGTCATCGTACACTGAGACTAACTGGCCATGACGCACGTGGAGCATGGCGTCCTCCACGCTTGAAATTGGGTGAAGGGCTCCTTGTATCCTCTTCAAATCCTGGAGGAGAGCATTGGCCTTGCATTTCAAAATAGCACTCCGAGGTAGAGTGGGTGAACCTGCGTCTGCCGCGCTGGCATCCATCGCCACTAGTCTCAAATTACGACCAATTTAACAAAGCTAAACTGCAGCGAAATTAGTATTATTATTTTTATTTATTTGTATTTTCGTATTATTTTATTATTTTTTTGTATTATTTATTATTTATTTTATTATTTAATAATAGTTTTAATTTGCTCGCGACGAATACAACCTGTCCCACTGTGCACGGCCGCTAAGCTGAAGCCAAATTTAATATTACAAATTGTTTAATAATATTATATAATAATATTTCGTATTTGACCACGGCGAACGCAATCTGTCCCACTGTGCACACAAGAACCGTACCCGAATTAGCGGCTGTATGTTTGTATAACGGTTTGTGCGCCGGCGAATGCACTCGAAAACGGAATGTATGTATTGTATGTATACGTAGGTAGCAGGTGCACTAAATAACGGACCGGATGGCAATTGACGACCGGCATGCACTTTATAACTATTTTTGGTTATGAAACTTTATATGTATGTTTATTTATTTTAAACAATGATATGCACTGTAGTGTATATATGTGTATATTTTAGAAACTTTATTTTACTTTCGCGAATTAATAATTGTTTCAAAATATCACGTCGGGGTCACCAATGTTCAGTCATTGAGATTTTTCAACGACTATCCTTTAAACTCGAAATAATAACGCCGATATAATTAGTTAAACGTTATAATAAGAATTTTTATTGTTGCGGATAATATTGGAGGATACAGAAAATATATGCCAATATATTGAGCGCGCGCAATGAACGTACATGAGAGAGTGATCCCGCTTTAGATAATTAGCGCAGATAAAGCTCTCTATCTGACGATGCTGCCGATAAGCGCTGAAGTCGAGCGGCAGAGAGAGAGAGAGAGTCGGCTTGCGACCAACGAAGGCGAGAACATAAGCAATTAGTATGTAATACGAAAGCTTTGTTTGAGCTTTATCTATTTATTTTAAAATTTAGGTGGCGGCTGCTGTTTTCCCCAAAGCTTATCTAGTACTTTTGTCTTCTTATTCGTCTGATGTAAGTTCCGAATCTGATCCAATTATATTGAGAAGACATCTCGTATGATACCTAGTGATTTTCAAACCAATTATTTTTTTTTTTAATTTATCAACGAGATACGTTTCCTGCGTATAAGAAAATATCTCCCGGTGTTAATTGTGTTGTGTTTCGTTTTGTGATCGTACACGTATAAAATTGTTTCAAATTTTGTAGAACGATCTTTTACGTTTTCTTCATTACTAATAACTCTATGCTATTCATTTACTGACGTGAGGAATATTTCTACTTCTGGTAAAACATTCTTGCTAGTTGTAAGAGATAAACTTACACCTTCTGATTTCAACCAATTTTGTAATGCTTCACACATGAAAACTGAGTCTTTATCTGCTTTGATTTAATAAATATTTTTTTGCTTCTCGCCATCTCGACTTTTCAATTCGATTAACTTAGCGAATTTCGAGTAGATAGCGAAACAAAACAGGAATTGTTGGTTGGTTATAGAAATAATTTAAAAATTAGTTTCAGAGGACATTTTGGTATTTTGGTTTTCTTTTGTTTACATTCGTTAATGATACTTTTAATGAATTTCTGACTATCAGGAAATTTGTGCTCTTCTGAAAACCAATTGATAGTTTTTTCAATTCCTGGGAGGAGAAATTCTTAATGTTGAAATATTAGAAAAACTTCGTCGTTATGGAAATAAATTGCGTTCTTTTTCGTACAGAGTTTTTTTTTTTAAATAATATTGGCAAACTCTTCTGTCATTTCTTCGTAAGTAATTTTAATTTTTAATTTAATTTATTTCCTTTCCCTAGCTCTTTCTTTCTTGAAAAATAGTTTAAGGTCAGTGTTGCTAATATAATGCTGGTTGTCTTTTACAGCACTGTGTACAGTTGCATTTGCGCTATTAGCTACTTTTCAAAGCATGTTTTCTTGCTTCGAGAACGGGAATCTGCAACGTAGTATTTCTTTCTTCTTCTTTTTCGGGAAGATTTTTTATTTTATAATAAAATTCATTCAATTCAGCCGCACAAGATGTATGTACTAAGTATTTCTTCAAAATAGATATCGTCTAAAATATTTTTTAGGCCAAATTATCGCTTCCAGTTCTTTTGCATAATTGCAAGTGTGATAAAAGTTAAGTGGATAAATCGTTGTGTTATAGATTATAAATTAAAATATAACCAACGTATGCCCTCGAGTAATCCAATAGCTACATTTATTATAAAAACGGTCAACCCAAACCAACATAAACAAAAGTGGATATACATGCCCAACAAAACTTCAGCAGCATGCTTTTGAAGAATTGAAGGCAAGCTTGGTGGCCGACCCAGTACTTGCAGACTTACGCCAGCGATTAGGTTCAATCCTTAATCAGGAAACAGAGGACGCCGAAAAGGTTATATCATATTCAAGCATGACCATAAACGGCGCGGATAAAAATTACTCCACAACAGAAAAAGAATGCTTGGCAATCGTGTGGGCGATCAGAAAGCTGAAACAATACTTATAAGGCTACCATTTTAAAGTGATAACGGACCACATGGCATTAAAGTTGTTAAACATCATCAAAAGCCCGTCGGAAAGGATGGGCCCTGGAGTTACAGCTGTGGGACTTCGAAATAGCATGCTCTATCAAGACAACCTTTGCCAGAGATCATTAGGGGCGGGACCTTCCGATGGCTGCAATTGGGTCAGGTCGATGTGCGAGAATATACGAGCGCAACTACAAAAAATACCAAGACTACGTAATGGAAGGCGAATCACAGAGTGAAGATGTCGTGATATGCAAACTGTGCGTTCCACAAGGACTAAGAAAAACAGTGCTACAAGAAAATGATGACTCCCCATCCGATGGGCATGTCGAAATTGGAAGAATCATAGCACGGTTGGAATGCACAGAAACCGAAGTACAAGCCCAATCAACTGCTGGCGGTCGGCAAAATGCTAACTCAGATATCAACACGGAAACCAAATGCTAATGGTATTAGCTGACCGGTTTTCGAAATGGACAGAAATTGTGCCACTACGGACAGCAACAGCGGAAGGTAGTGATAACTGACAACGGAGTGAAGTTTACCAGTTGGACCCTTAAAAAGTTTCTCAGCGAAATGGGAATAAAGCACCACGGCGCCCTAAACACCGCAAGAAAACCCAACAGAATGAGCGAACAGAACTGTGAAGACAATGATAGCTGAGTTCGCAGGGAAGGACCAAAGAAATTGGGACGGGAATTGGCCAGCTCTTCAATGCAATGATGAGAGTCGGTTACTTTCTTGAGAAGTAGAAGAAGTCGATCATTATAATGATACCTAAGCCTGGAAAAGACCACACAGCCGGTTCATCTTATAGACCTATAAGTCTAATATCATGCCTATCAAAGCTATTTGAAAAGTGCCTGTTGACCCGTATTGTACCGTTTCTAAGACACCACAACATAATCCCAGCACATCAATTCGTGAAAGGGCGTCCAATAAAACACGTCTTCCTTGTTGAGTTGATATTTCAAAACTGGTTTTATTTAAGAATATCTTCGACTTAAATAGCTAACATGAGACTTACAACTATTCTTATCTTTTGACCTATGAATCGGTATATCCCCGATTCCGGGAAATATGCTAAGGGTGATAGAGGAGATAGCAATTACTCCGATCGCACTTATCACTGACCATGTGGTGACCACTTGCAGGAGGTCATTTTACAACCTTTTTACCTAGTTGTTTTAGGTATGCACACACGTGGTACATTTGGTGCGGCTACAATTCCGCTACCTAAATATATACTTTTGTATATCTGCGTGTTCATGTTTGAACATACTGCCAAAGGCCGGTAAGAATGATATAATTATACCCGTTACTCGTAGAGTAAAAGCGTATATTGTATTCGTGCAAAAGTATGTAACAGCTAGAAGGAAGCGTTTCCGACCCTATAAAGTATATATATTCTTGATCAGGGTCACTAGCCGAGTCGATATAGCCATGTCCGTCTGTCCGTCTGTCCGTCTGTCTGTCCGTCTGTCTGTCTGTCTGTCTGTCTGTCTGTCTGTCCGTATGAACGCTGAGATCTCGGAAACTGAAAAAGCTAGAAGATTGGCATTTTGCATGTAGATTTTAGAAGTTCCTACGCAGCGCAAGTTTGTTTCAAAATGGTGCCACGCCCCCTTTAACGCCCACAATCGCTTATATACGATTTTAAAAATTTAAATATTTCGGAAAAGTAAAAATGCAGTTTTATTGTGTTTATCAATACCTATCGAAATGTAGAAGAAATTTTTCAAATCGGACCATTCGTTAAAAAGTTATGCGTGATCAAAGTTTCTATCTCCATCTCCCTCGCACTCCCTTTACCTGAGTAACGGGTATCTGATAGTCGGGGCACCCGACTATAGCGTTCTCTCTTGTTATACCCTTGCAGAGGGTATTATAATTTTGGTCAAAAGTGTGCAACGCAGTGAAGGAGACATCTCCGACCCTATAAAGTATATATATTCTTGATCAGGATCACCTCCTGAGTTGATATAGCCATGTCCGTCTGTCCGTCTGTCCGTCTGTCCGTCTGTCTGTCCGTCTGTCCGTCTGTCCGTCTGTCTGTTTCTACGCAAACTAGTCTCTCAGTTTTAAAGCTATCGAGTTGAAACTTTGCACACACCCTTCTTTCCTTTGCACGCAGTATATAAGTCGGAACGGCCGGGATCGCCGACTATATCCTATAGCTGCCATATAACTGATTGATCGGAAATGCCATAACTTTGGTGTTTGTAAAGTTAGGAAGTTGGAATTTTCTATGGGCTTTATATTTGGCCAATCAATCCGACCTACCAAATTTCATAAGGATCGGCCGACTATATCTTATAGCTGCCATATAACTGATTGATCGGAAATGCCATAACTTTGGTGTTTGTAAAGTTAGGAAGTTGGGATTTTCTATCGGTTTTATATTTGGTCAATCAATCCGACCTACCAAATTTCATAAGGATCGGCCGACTATATCCTATAGCCGCCATATAACTGATTGATCTGAAATGCCATAACTTTGGTGTTTGTTAAGTTAGGAAGTTGGGATTTTCTATGGGTTTTATTTTTGGCCAATCAATCCGACCTACCAAAGTTCATAAGGATCGGCCGACTATATCTTATAGCTGCCATATAACTGAACGATTAGAAATGCCATAACTTTGGTGTTTTTAAAGTTAGGATGTTGGGATTTTTTATGAGTATTAAGAATGCATCATATGAATAATTTTGGAGAATATAATTTACAGAGTATTCTGCAAGGGTATATCAACTTCGGCTCCGCCCGAAGTTTGCTTGCCTTTCTTGTTTTAATATATGAATAGTAATGATTTAACGATTTAGTGGACTGTAATTATTTATTCAATTTAATTTTTTAAACTCAAATCTTGCTCTTTTTGTGTATATATATTTCAGCTTAGACATGTAATTCTCTTAAAGCTTAACTCTAACATTGGCTTGATTTATTCTTTTAAAATTTATAATACTTCGTATTCTGATGAACATTCTGCCAAAGGCCCGGCAAACTTTACATTTAGTTTAACAATATATTTTATTTTTGACAACTGTGCAAACAACGGTTTAGTCTACTGTAAATGTATTATTTTTCAATACATTTTTTTTTTTTACTTAACTATTTAACTTTAAATTCCTTGCAAAGGGCCTGCGAACGTTATGGCTTCAAATCTTTGCCTAACAAAACATTTTTTCACAAGGTATATTATCAAAATTCCCAAAACTATTAATGACAATATAAGACCAGCATGTCCGGCGCCACCCCCCGGCTAGCGAGATCTGCCGGGTTATGCTCGGAGCGGACGTGTGCCCATTTCTCCACCTCGGTGAGCTGGGTGATCTTGGTTACACGATTTGCCACGAACGTTGTCCAGTGGCACGCTGGCTTATGCAACCAGGCGAGAACAATCGTAGATTCTGTCCAACAGTGCAGGGCGGACGCCTGCCCGGGCATCTTCGGAAGAACGGCGTTGGCCATTTCGGACAATAACAAGACTCCGCACAACTCGAGCCGCGGGAGCGACACCGTTTTTACTGGGGCCACCCGCGTCTTTGCCGTGAGCAAGTTAACCATTACCGCGGACCCAGCCTCAACTCGGACGTAGATAGCTGCGCCGTACGTTTTCTGCGAGGCGTCGCAGAACCCATGATGCTCAATTTTCAAATGTGGTCGTAAAGCGACCCATCGGGGAATGTGGATCTGATCAAGAGCGGAGTAATTTTCCAGTAAGTCAACCCATCTTTGGCAAAAATCTCGAGGGAGGGCATCGCCCATCCTAGATATGAAGGGGGCGAGCCAACCCGCTGGATCAAATAGTTTGGCGATTTGGGATAGGACTTGACTCTTTGTGAACGTTTAACCCAAGGTCAATTCGGGCGGAATGAAGAAAAACTCGTCAGACGTCGCCTTCCACCGCACTCCGAGAGTTTTAGCCGTGCTCTCTGCGTCGATTTCAAGGAAGTCCGCGCGAAGGAGATGGTCACTCTGGATGTTGGCCAAAATCGCCTTGCTATTGGATGTCCATTTTCTAAGGGGGAACCCTGCTGAATCCAGGACCCCCTGGAGCTCGCGGATAGCCGCTTGCGCTTCGGTTTTGGAGTCTGCCCCCGCGAGTACGTTGTCGACGTACATGTACTGTCGGATAATCCGACTCGCCTGCTGATACCTCGACTCTTCGTCGTCGGCGAGCTGTTGCAGGACACGGATCGCTAGGAACGGGGGACAATTGACCCCGAAGGTGACTGTCTTCAACTCGTAGAATGCGCTGCAAGGGAGTATGCTGGGGGTCTACCCAAATTTGCCGATACATCATCTCGATGTCGGCGTTGAAAACGAACCTGAAGTATCGCCACTTCAGGATTTGAATCGTGAGGTCGGATTGTAAGACCGGGCCCGCGTAAAGTATGTCATTCAGACTGGTGTTGAAAACCACCCGCACTTTAGTGGTTGTACTCTCGGGCTTAAGAACGGCGTGATGTGGAAGGTAGTGAGTGACGGAACTGCTCGTCAAAAGGACCTCGGCCATGTGACCTAAGTCGAGGTATTCTTGGATCACAGAGTCATACCGGGCCTTCAGGGGAGGATCTCTTTTTAGGCGCTGCTCGTTACGCAGAAATTGAGCCAGAGCAAAGGATCGTGAAGATGCGAGCTCGGAACCACTATGCTCGGGATCGCGCAAGGGGAGCATCACAACGTATTTGCCACGATTGTCCCTTCTTGTAGTCTGGACAAAATTGTGTTCACAGACGGAATCAGACTCGGGGACTATCTGTGTGGGCACTTTCTCCACCTCCCAGAATTCGGTAAGGAGATGAGCCCGCAGGTAACTCGAGTGGAGAAGGCGGACAAATTGCGGGGGGCCGCTGGAGATATGGGGCCTGTCAACACCCATCCAAAAATGGTTTCCTGGCCGAGAAGTGAACCGCAAATGTTAGCCCTGGCGTTGCCGAGGAGGATGGACGGGAGAGTGTCGGCTCCTATCAAGACATCGATTTGGGAGCTCTCGAAGAACTTGGGATCCGCAAGGGGGATGTCAGGAATTCCCTTAAGAAGATCTCGAGAGACTGGATACGAAGGCAGATTCCCAGCCAGCTGCGGAAGAACGTAAGCTGAAGTTTCTAAATGCAGGCCGGGTCTGGAAGGGGATCGAATAGAAAAATGACAGAGTTTCGTGGACTGAGCGGCAACGGTTTGGTTAAGACCAGAGACTTGGGCCTGGATAGTCTTGAAGTTTGACGAGGTTGAAAAATCTCTCCGTTAAAAAGGTTGCCTCGGAACCAGAGTCGATCAGGGCTCGCGCCTGGAAATTGCACCCTAAATGCCAAATGTTAATGAGGGCTGTGCCCAGTAAGACGACTCTTGAGCCGGGAGCGAAGCAGACTTGCACATCAGAGTGATCCTCCTTGTAGTAGGCGCGGGTCGAGACCTGGATGGCGCAGACGGACTTGGAGCGGCCGCGAATGGATTACCGCGGTGCAGGAGGGTGTGATGACGGCTGTGGCACGTGAAGCAGCTATGGGCGCTAGTGAAATTCCGTTACAGGTGCCCTCGTACAAAACAGTTCAGGCAAAGCTGCTTTTTCCTAATGTAGCCTTATAGCCTTTGAGTTCTCTCGATAATCTGTAACAGTCCTCAGATGACATGGAAACTTCCCTCGACGTCGCTTCTTCTCGTTTAATTTATTTTCCTCCCCAATATGCTTGACCCATAGAATTTTTCTTCTTCTCTCCAGCTTTTATCCTTGTAAATCCTTTTAGCCTTCGAGTCCTATTGATCATGCAGATAGTTCTCTCGGCGCCCACTCCTGAGTTCCACAGCGCCCATCCTCCGATTCTCTTGAATTTCTCGCGTTCTTGGTATCTATTTTCCTCCGTTTTATAAAGACTCGTTGAATTTATATGAAAGTCATGTCAAAAAGACAAAAGACATTCAAGCGCTTTCGGATGTTATGGAATTTTTAGAGCAAAGGCTCAATTCCATATCATCATTGTCACAGGGAGAGAAACCTGTAAAGAAAGTCATTAATACAACGCATAATAGTAATAGCGAAAATTGTGCGTGTTGTAAATTACGGGAACATTATTTAGTCCAGTGCTACAAATTTAAAAGAATGAATCCAGCAGAGAGAAATGACTGGGCAAGAAAAATTCAAATTTGTATAAAATGTCTGAAACATAAGAATTTTAAGAGATGCACCAGCGAGCAGCTTTGCTTGACTTGCAACAAACAAAGTTCCAGAAAAAGTGAACACATGTAGAACAACGGAGCACGTATTATTAGCCACAGCCATAATTGAGGTCAAATCAAGAAATGGAGGCTATGAAAAATTAAGGGCTTTGATTGACAGTGGGTCTCAAAGTACGATAATTTCAGAGGAAGCTTCACAAATTCTCCAATAACCGAAAATTAAAAATTATACGGAGATTAGTGGAGTTTCCTCAGTTAAAACATGCATTTAAAGGCACAAAGTTAGCTTACAAATGAAAACAATCCAAGAAAATAAAAATAATTTGACAGTAGATGCGATTATCCTTCCAAAATTAATGAAGGCACTACCAGTACAAGCAGTTAATATTGATACGACAAAGTGGGACAAATACCGACTTGCTGATCCCGAATTTTATAAGCCAAGTAGAGTAGACCTAATAATAGGTGCAGATCTAAACGTGCACATTTTTAAAAGAGGAGTTAAAAAAATAGACGGACTCCTAGGTCAGAATACTGAGTTCGGGTGGATAGTGTCGGGCTGCACAAAGTCAAAAGGCAATAACACAATAGTTGCAACTGTGATCGAGTGTACGGATTTGATAAGTTTTGGGAATTAGAAGAAGAGAGTAAAGATGATTTAGAATTTCAGATATGCGAAGAAAATTTCATAAAAACAACTAAAAAAGATTCATCAAGTCAATATGTGGTCTCAATGCCTTTTAAAGATGATCAGGTTTTAGGGGATTCAAAAAACCAAGCAATGGCACGGTTTTTAAATTTAGAGAAAAAATTAAGTAAAGATGAAAATCTAAAACAACAATATTATAAGTTTATAACTGAATATATAGACTTAGGTCATATGATTGAATCTAAGTCTGAAAGAAAATATTACTTGCCGCATCAAGCCGTAATTAGGGATGAGAGCTTAACAACAAAGTTAAGAGTGCTTTTTGATGCGTCTGCAAAAACAACTAATAATAAAAGTCTTAACGACATTATGTGGATTGGGCCTCGAGTGCAAAAAGATATTTTCGATATTATTCTAAAATGGCGTAAATGGCAGTTTGTAGTTTCAGCAGGATGGACGGGAGAATGTCGGCTCCTATCAAGACATCGATTTGGGAGCTCTCGAAGAACTTGGGATCCGCAAGGGGGATGTCAGGAATTCCCTTAAGAAGATCTCGAGAGACTGGATACGAAGGCAGATTCCCAGCCAGCTGCGGAAGAACGTAAGCTGAAGTTTCTAAATGCAGGCCGGGTCTGGAAGGGGATCGAATAGAAAAATGACAGAGTTTCGTGGACTGAGCGGCAACGGTTTGATTAAGACCAGAGACTTGGGCCTGGATAGTCTTGAATGGAAGTTTGACGAGGTTGAAAAATCTCTCCGTTATAAAGGTTGCCTCGGAACCAGAGTCGATCAGGGCTCGCGCCTGGAAATTGCACCCTAAATGCCAAATGTTAATGAGGGCTGTGCCCAGTAAGACGACTCTTGAGCCGGGAGCGAAGCAGACTTGCACATCAGAGTGATCCTCCTTGTAGTAGGCGCGGGTCGAGACCTGGATGGCGCAGACGGACTTGGAGCGGCCGCGAATGGAATACCGCGGTGCAGGAGGGTGTGATGACGGCTGTGGCACGTGAAGCAGCTATGGGCGCTAGTGCAATTCCGTTACAGGTGCCCTCGTACAAAACAGTTCAGGCAAAGCTGCTTTTTCCTAATGTAGCCTTATAGCCTTTGAGTTCTCTCGATAATCTGTAACAGTCCCCAGATGACATGGAAACTTCCCTCGACGTCGCTTCTTCTCGTTTAATTTATTTTCCTCCCCAATATGCTTGACCCATAGAATTTTTCTTCTTCTCTCCAGCTCTTGTCCTTGTAAATCCTTTAAGCCTTCGAGTCCTATTGATCATGCAGATAGTTCTCTCGGCGCTCACTCCTCCTTGAGTTCCACAGCGCCCATCCTCCGATTCTCTTGAATTTCTCGCGTTCTTGGTATCTATTTTCCTCCGTCTGGTCACACTACCGCTGTCCCGATCGGTTTTTCGGCTGATATCAATAACTTGAACTGGCGCTGCGTGAAAAAAAAGCATGAAGCGACAACATAGTACATAGGGAAAAAAATTAATATAATAATAAGATTAGTTTAAGAGAATAAAAAACCTGAAACGAATTCAAATTCAAATAAGAAGGCGGGCACACTGATCCACGATCACCGGGTCACACTGACCCAAGATTACCTGGTCACACTGACCCATGATCAGCTGGTCACACGCGCTAAGCCGTATGACCAGGGATTTTGACGTGGTGGGGGCACACTTATTCACGCCAACGGGTATAAAAAGGGAGCCGGTTGCCCAGTTCAGGTCACTCTGCAACCGACAGCAATCGGAGAAGGTGAGCCTTACGCATTGGTGTGAGCAACCTCTCTGGGAGTTACTTGTCGAGTCTTGTTTTGGGATAGGGTCTAGTACCCCGTCCAAATACATTGTAGTTACCCCCTTCCCCCTCCTCTACCCACTCTCCGAATGACCGGCCGTCATTAGTGCCAGCCGATCTTTGGGGTTTCACCACCCACCCATCCACCCACCACTAACCGACTCGGAGCGACGAAGCCGCCATCAGTGGCAGCGGACTCTAAGCTCGAGCCATCCCTCGGTTCACCGAGTCGCCCACCCGCTCGGGTTTCTTTCCCCCCCCTCGTCTCACCGAACTCACCTTCGTAAACCCACAGTGGGGTGCGACTCGTCTCACAACCTGGAAGACCTCAGTGGTCTCCACACACTCTTTCACTCCTAACCTGGAAGACCTAAGGGGCCTCCAAAACTCTCTCGCCTAAACCTGGAAGACCTAAGTGGCCTCCAAAACTCTCTCGCCTAAACCTGGAAGACCTAAGTGGCCTCCAAACCCTCTCTCACACACGGAGATATCAGGGATATCTCGGGGGGGAATTATCTAGAGGTAAAGGGACGCATACAGAGGGACGTATTCTCGGGCGCAAACAGGAAGCCGTTGCTATCGTGTCCAACCACCGAGGGGCATACTTTCCGGCGCAGATAGCCGTATTCTTTTTTTCTCATCTACAGGACGCCAGCCGCTGCGCAACTACCGAAGGACGATCAGTAGCCGCCCACGACCGCACTCGACGACACCGCACTCGACGACACCGCCGAAGACGGAACCAGCCGCGCCGCTCTATCCTTGTCTTAAACTCTGTAAAATTTAAGTAAATAAACACAACCCCCTTCAATTTCACCGAACCCCGCTTGTGTCATACTCTGGGAACCGGGTCAAACTCTTACAGCAACCACTCCTGACATAAATAAATGTTGGAACGAACTCCTGGACACCGTTGAACTACCCCAGCATAGCAGGAACGTTACAACTTTTCAATAAATTTAAAATGTGCGGTTCACAATCTGCCTTCTCTCGGTACCTAAGGGCTCGGTCAAATTTTACCGTGCTTAACGCCCGGTGTTATAAAAGCTATCTGACTCGTTGTAGGGTCCAATTTTCACAAGATCCAAAACAGTTTTATAATTTTGTTATCACAAAGCGTAAATCAGCCTGTTACCCTGCATCGCTATCATTCGAGAACTCTACGGCAAATATTGATCAGGCAATTGCCGATTTATTTGCCCAGTTTTTGCAGACAACATATTCTGTTTCATCCCGTCCAAATCCGTCTTATTTAAATGCAATATCCAAGTCGAACTTGATTTTTTGTACGAGGTTAAGCGAAAGCTCCCTTCTTTTGGATCTCCATAAAGTTAAGCCAGTCTATTCACCGGGGAGTTCCAGGCTGTGTGCTTAAATACTGTGCTGAAACTCTGTGTAGACCTCTGTACAAATTGTTTACCTTGTCTTTAAAAACATCTCATTTCCCACTTATTTGGAAGGAGTCACTTATTTGTCATTCCCCTTCAT
Organism: Drosophila rhopaloa; assembly: GCF_018152115.1. Classification (NCBI taxonomy): domain Eukaryota; kingdom Metazoa; phylum Arthropoda; class Insecta; order Diptera; family Drosophilidae; genus Drosophila; species Drosophila rhopaloa. Next base: position 383,299 of record NW_025334991.1, read on the forward strand.
AAGAAAGGAAATAAATGCAATACAAATAATTACAGAGGCATATCCAAATTATCCACCATCCCAAAGTTTTTCGAAAACACTATTACACGCCATTTGCAACATCTTTGTAGATCGATTATATCTTCATGTCAACATGGATTTATAAGGCGAAGATCTACGACGACAATCCTCTTGGAGCTAACGTCTTTTGTAATAAATGGCTTTAGAAAGAACATGCAGACTGACGTAGTTTACACTGATTTTAGTAAAGCGTTTGATTCAGTAAATCACTCGCTTCTTGTATTAAAGCTAGACTTATTAGGGTTTCAATGTGATCTTCTAACATGGATCTCAAGTTATCTAAGTGGTAGGACTCAACGAGTCCTCTTTAAAAACTCGATCTCTGATTTGATCCGAGTTACTTCAGGCGTCCCACAAGGAAGCCACCTTGGCCCACTTCTTTTTACTTTATTTATAATCGACCTCCCTCTAGTCTTGACAAAGTCGAGTGTCCTTATGTACGCAGATGACGTGGAGTTATGCCTGCAGTATAACGAAATTTCTAGCAGTTCAGACTTACAATCTGACCTAAATGCTTTTCTAACATGGTGTTGTGAAAATCTTTTGGATTTAAATAGCGCTAAGTGCAAAGTATTGACATTTTTTCGGGTGAACCCACAATATGCAACGTAGACGCTGTGTGGTTTTGCGTTGTCTAGAATTACGCATGTTGATGACTTTGGCGTCCTTCTTGACCTTGAAACTTAAGTTTTGTGACCATATTACTTATAAGGTGAATAAAGCCAGGGGAGTACTTGGATTTATTAAAAGGTGGTCAAAGGAATTCGATGATCCCTATGTTACAAAGACTCTGTTCATTTCACTAGTCCGTCCAATCCTGGAGTAATGTTCAGCAGTTTGGAGTCCTCAGTATGGTGTACATATAGACCGGATAGAGTCTGTGCAAAATAACTTTTTATTATTTGCTCTACGGGGCCTTAACTGGAACGCATACCTTATTTTACCATCCTACTCTAGTAGACTTCTCCTAATTAATCTACCATCCTTAGTAAACCGTAGAACGATGCTTGGCACAGCTTTTATCTATAAACTTATTCACGGGGATGTGGAGAGTCCCGAGTTACTGGGTTGCATAAGCTTCTCCGTGCCTAATAGAATTGATAAGAATTGATATGCTTATCGGTGCCGTTCTTTGAACTTTTATCTGTTGACCAGATCAAGCAGGGGCCTGAGCTTACCATCATACAAAAAACAGTTCTCGGCTGGATAATGTCTGGGAGGTGAGCCTCTGAAGATAAAATAAAGTCTGACAAAATGGTACATCTCAGCTGCCGTGAGGAAGCGGTGGAGTCAATTGAAACAACCCTGCAGAAATTTTGGTCTGTGGAGCTGCCGCCCAAGGCTAAAGTCCATACTCCTGAGCAGCAACTTTGTGAACAACACTTTGAGAAAAATACTCAAAGATTGTCGTCCGGTAGATTTTCGGTTCGTTTGCCGTTCAAATCTGACCCAAATTCTCTTGGCTCATCATACGAAGTTGCGAAACGTAGATTTTTGTCGCTAGAAAGGAAATTGTCAAAGGACCCTTCTTTGAGGAAAATGTACATTGAATTTATGGAGGAATATGTTTCCTTGGGCCACATGTCTTCCACCAATGACAAAATTCCAAACGTTCAACGGCTACAAAGTAATTCGACCAAGTTGAGAGTAGTTTTTAATGCATCGTGCCGTACATCGACGCATATACCGTTGAATGACATGTTGATGGTAGGCCCAACTATTCAAGAGGAGCTGCACTCGAGACTGCTTCGGTTTAGATTGCATAAGTTTGCCCTTGCGTCAGACATAAAAAAATGTATCGCCAAGTAATGGTGGACGAATCTGACCGAAACTTTCAGCTGATAGTATGGAGACGAGATCCTTCTAAGTCCCTGAAAACTTTTAAGTTAAATACCGTAACATATGAAACTTCATCAGCACCCTTTTTGGCGATCAGGTCTTTAATGCGGCGAAAAGCCGCACAGATTATAGCAGATCTGTATAATCGTGTCAGGCCATTGCTTAATTGTCCTATTGAGAATGTTTTTCTATGGACAGACTCCCAGATCACATTAAACTGGATCAAAACCCATCCTCCGTCGTCGTCGGTTTTTGTGTCAAACCGGGTCGCAGAGATTCAGGAGTGATCGGAGAACGCAACTTGGAGACACGTTTCCACGAAAGTTAACCCATCAGACATAGTGTCCCGTGGATGTGACGTTGAGGAGCTTACAACTTCCATCTGGTTGGCGGGCCTCTGTTCGTGCTGGACTCAGAAAATAATTGGCCTGTTAATCGACATTTCGAACTGCCGGCCTCATTAGTGTCGATGGAATTACGCATATCGGCATTAGCTGTCGTAGTCAGCACAGAGCCAAATTATCTGCTTCAGAAAATATAAAACTTTTCGTCGCACCTGAAGCTTCTGAGACTTTTCGTATGGATTTTCCGCTTTATTCAAAAGTGCAGAAAAGGGTCGAAGACCTGTGACGAACCCGCCTAGGAAGCGAGTACGTCACAATGGTTTTTCTTTTCATTATACTAGTTGTAAGAAAAATATCATGAAGTTCAATAAATATTAAGACATAGTTATATCTAAGTTCAAACCCCGGGGTGGCAACGCCATCCGATATTTAGCCAAGACACATTCAGTATCAGTAGTATCAGTAATGGAAAAATACTAGAAATCCCGAATGTGGGAAAAAGGAGGAAAAGGGTAGGCGATCACACAACAACCGGACAGCGTGACTTCTCTCGGGATCGCGGAACCAGGCAGACGTGTGATCGGCATACGGCTCAGCGAAACTTCGAGACCCCACGTGCACTCCGCAAGCTTATTCGCAAGACAGGCCAAACGTGACACTTAACGCGACTTTTCAAAGTTTTCTCATCGCGAGTGTTCCGCCGGTTTAATTTGGCCAAGTGCTGTCGATCGGGGGGTGACATTAAAGACGTTAGTACGAATAGGTTTTCATACGCTCAGAACGGTGTAGCGGACTCGGGTGAGGACAATCTCAATAAAGTGTTACGATTGTTTAATCACATCTCCCGATCGTGTGTATTTCATTTTGTAGTTAGAAAAGAAACCTAACCTCATTCTCACATCTACTTTGGGCCCGAGCGTGGACATACTTCCCGTTCGCCACGGTAGCCATAGTTTTGCTCCTTGTAGTGCCATCGGACCTGAACGCGGACCCCTTCCCGTTCGGTCTAGTAGTTCCCCCAACACTTCCCTTACGTAGTTTGGGATTTGAGCGCCGACACCCGTCCCGCCGGATCCGTTCTCCGGTAGTTTCCCCACTCCCTTACGAAGTTTGGGATTTGCGCGTGGACACCCATCCCGCCGGATCCATTCTCCGGTAGTTTCCCCACTCATTACGTAGTTTGGGATTTGCGCGCGGACACCCGTCCCGCCGGATCCGTTCTCCGGTAGTTTCCCCACTCCCTTACGTAGTTTGGGATTTGCGCGTGGACCTCCGTCCTGCCGGATCCTTTCTCCGGTAGTTTCCCCATTCCCTTACGTAGTTTGGGATTTGCCCGCGGACACCAGTCCCGTCGGATCCGTTCTCCGGTAGTGTCTCCACTCCCTTACGTAGTTTCAGGATTTGCGCGTGGACACCCGTCCCCCCGGATCCGTCGCCTTAGTTTTCCTATGTAGTTTGGGATTTGCGCGTGGACACCCGTCCCACCCGATCTATCAACCTAGTGTCTGGTCTACGTAGTAGTTTGGAGACTGGCACGTGGACACCCGTCCCGGCCGGTCAATCGAGTCGAATCCCTCCGTTACTATCAGGCCCCCTCCCAAAGTATCCTCCCGGCTCGGCCTCGCCCGAAGGTCCAGCCCGGTGGATTTTTCGCCCTTGACGCGAGATCTAGGACTTTAACTCCCGCAAAGTATCCTCCCGGCTCGGCCTCGCCCGAAGGTCCAGCCCGGTGGATTTTCCGCTCTTGACGCGAGATCCAGGTCTTCAACGCCCGCAAAGTATCGTCCCGGCTCGACCTCGACCGAAGGTCCAGCCCGGTGGATTTTTCGCCCTTGACGCGAGATCCAGGACTTCAACGCCCGCCCAGTATTCTCCCCATCCTCCGTCGTCGTCGGTTTTTGTGTCAAACCGGGTCGCAGAGATTCAGGAGTGATCGGAGAACGCAACTTGGAGACACGTTTCCACGAAAGTTAACCCATCAGACATAGTGTCCCGTGGATGTGACGTTGAGGAGCTTACAACTTCCATCTGGTTGGCGGGCCTCTGTTCGTGCTGGACTCAGAAAATAATTGGCCTGTTAATCGACATTTCGAACTGCCGGCCTCATTAGTGTCGATGGAATTACGCATATCGGCATTAGCTGTCGTAGTCAGCACAGAGCCAAATTATCTGCTTCAGAAAATATAAAACTTTTCGTCGCACCTGAAGCTTCTGAGACTTTTCGTATGGATTTTCCGCTTTATTCAAAAGTGCAGAAAAGGGTCGAAGACCTGTGACGAACCCGCCTAGGAAGCGAGTACGTCACAATGGTTTTTCTTTTCATTATACTAGTTGTAAGAAAAATATCATGAAGTTCAATAAATATTAAGACATAGTTATATCTAAGTTCAAACCCCGGGGTGGCAACGCCATCCGATATTTAGCCAAGACACATTCAGTATCAGTAGTATCAGTAATGGAAAAATACTAGAAATCCCGAATGTGGGAAAAAGGAGGAAAAGGGTAGGCGATCACACAACAACCGGACAGCGTGACTTCTCTCGGGATCGCGGAACCAGGCAGACGTGTGATCGGCATACGGCTCAGCGAAACTTCGAGACCCCACGTGCACTCCGCAAGCTTATTCGCAAGACAGGCCAAACGTGACACTTAACGCGACTTTTCAAAGTTTTCTCATCGCGAGTGTTCCGCCGGTTTAATTTGGCCAAGTGCTGTCGATCGGGGGTGACATTAAAGACGTTAGTACGAATAGGTTTTCATACGCTCAGAACGGTGTAGCGGACTCGGGTGAGGACAATCTCAATAAAGTGTTACGATTGTTTAATCACATCTCCCGATCGTGTGTATTTCATTTTGTAGTTAGAAAAGAAACCTAACCTCATTCTCACATCTACTTTGGGCCCGAGCGTGGACATACTTCCCGTTCGCCACGGTAGCCATAGTTTTGCTCCTTGTAGTGCCATCGGACCTGAACGCGGACCCCTTCCCGTTCGGTCTAGTAGTTCCCCCAACACTTCCCTTACGTAGTTTGGGATTTGAGCGCCGACACCCGTCCCGCCGGATCCGTTCTCCGGTAGTTTCCCCACTCCCTTACGAAGTTTGGGATTTGCGCGTGGACACCCATCCCGCCGGATCCGTTCTCCGGTAGTTTCCCCACTCCCTTACGTAGTTTGGGATTTGCGCGTGGACACCCGTCCCGCCGGATCCGTTCTCCGGTAGTTTCCCCACTCCCTTACGTAGTTTGGGATTTGCGCGTGGACCTCCGTCCTGCCGGATCCTTTCTCCGGTAGTTTCCCCACTCCCTTACGAAGTTTGGGATTTGCACGTGGACACCTGTCCCGCCGGATCCGTTCTCCGGTAGTGTCTCCACTCCCTTACGTAGTTTCGGGATTTGCGCGTGTACACCTGTCCCGCCGGATCCCTCGCCTTAGTTTTCCTATGTAGTTTGGGATTTGCGCGTGGACACCCGTCCCGCCCGATCTATCAACCTAGTGTCTGGTCTACGTAGTAGTTTGGAGACTGGCACGTGGACACCCGTCCCGGCCGGTCAATCGAGTCGAATCCCTCTACCCCCGTACTATCCGGCCTCCTCCCAAAGTATCCTCCCGGCTCGGCCTCGCCCGAAGGTCCAGCCCGGTGGATTTTTCGCCCTTGACGCGAGATCTAGGACTTTAACTCCCGCAAAGTATCCTCCCGGCTCGGCCTCGCCCGAAGGTCCAGCCCGGTGGATTTTCCGCCCTTGACGCGAGATCCAGGTCTTCAACGCCCGCAAAGTATCGTCCCGGCTCGACCTCGTCCGAAGGTCCAGCCCGGTGGATTTTTCGCCCTTGACGCGAGATCCAGGACTTCAACGCCCGCCCAGTATTCTCCCGGCTCGGCCTCGCCCGAAGGTCCAGCCCGGTGGAATTTTCGCCCTTGACGCGAAGCACAAGACAAGGATTCCACGCGTCCACGTTTCCGTCGACACAGATAAGAACCTTCGGTGCAGACTCCCCATCAAAATCATCCGTTCACCTGTAGAACGGAACTCTCTAGTCCGGTGTTTCGGCGATTTACAAATTTCTTGTTAAGGACCCTTGACGCGAGATCCAGTACTTCAACGCCCGCAAAGTATCCTCCCGGCTCGGCCTCGCCCGAAGGTCCAGCCCGGTGGATTTTCCGCCCTTGACGCGAGATCCAGGACTTCAACGCCCGCAAAGTATCCTCGCGGCTCGGCCTCGCCCGAAGGTCTAGCCCGGTGGATATTTCGCCCTTGACGCGAGATCCAGGACTTCAACGCCCGCCCAGTATTCTCCCGGCTCGGCCTCGCCCGAAGGTCCAGCCCGGTGGATTTTTCGCCCTTGACGCGAGATCCAGGACTTCAACGCCCGCCCAGTATTCTCCCGGCTCGGCCTCGCCCGAAGGTCCAGCCCGGTGGAATTTTCGCCCTTGACGCGAAGCCCAAGACAAGGATTCCACGCGTCCACGTTTCCGTCGACACAGATAAGAACCTTCGGTGCAGACTCGCCATCAAAATCATCGACCTGAGAAGAACTCTCTAGTCCTTTTCGGAGATTTATCTTCAAGGTTGGTCCGACTGAGATATGCCCGCGAAAAAAAAGGAAAGCTAGGAGTTTCAACCGGCCCACTGAAAAAAAGAGTCCGGAGAAAGTACGAAGAAGGTAGTTATATCAAAAACCGTGGTGTAGGAGTTCCCTGGATATATGCCCGCCGAATAGACGAACTCAACTCCCTTGCCGTTGAGTTCGGCTTTAAAGCGGATGGTACCGTCGAAGAGGCCAGGAAGGCGTTTGCCAACCTGGTCAGCGCAGGATCCTTTCCACAACGGGTGTGGAACCGGCTAGCTCAGTTGCAGGAACAGTACAGCAGTCGTGCCCCGAGCCCTATTCCCACAGGAAAGAACGACGAGGTGGGGCAGTTTGCGGAGTCCCTACGGATCCCCGTCGGCTCCGACGCTGCGCCGGTCGAGGTTCCAGCTCGTCATCGAGGGGTACATCCACGAACGACACACGGCGTCTGGGTGCCGCCAGTAGACGCTCGCTTGGCCACTGGCCTACAGGGGCAGGAGGTACGGACTAATTCGACTCCCACTCAGCACTTGCTCCCCGAGAAGATGCACAAGTGGAACCTGCGGTTCGATGGTAGCTCGGATCCGTTAACTCTCATCGCCGCACTCGAGGAGAAGATGACGACGTATAGGATAAATCCTTCGAGGGCCCGGCGGCACTGTGGTTCCATACTAGCCATCTGCAGTCCGCCTCTTGGGGAACTTTCCGGAGGGAATTCCTGGAGTTCTTCTTACCTCCTCGATACTTTAAACGATTATAGGATGAGATTTGGACTCACGTGCAGAGAAGAGGAGAACCTTTAAAAACATACCTGATCGAGCTCGGGACGAAGATGCAGCAGGCCGGGTACCGAGAAGAGGAAGAGTTGTACCGCGCATACGAAAACATGGCTCCAGAGTACCGGCTGTACATCAAGCGCAGTGAATTCGGGACGTTGAAGCAGCTGACCCACATGGCTACTGAGTACGAGTGTGTCAAACAACTCGAGCCGACTCGAGACGGCACCACAGGAGGAACGGACAGGAACCACGAGGGATCGCAACTTCGGCGATCGCCGAATCCCTTTCGGAACTTGGAGAGTACTACACAGGCAGGACACGTGACTCACCGGATGATTGGGCAAGAAACCTCGCGAGTGGACGTGCAGCGGACCTGCGGCCGTTGCGGTGAGAACGGACATTTCCGTCGCGGCTGTCCCAACCCACGTCGCGACTTCTGTTGGGATTGTGGCCGGGTAGGAGTGCTAACTATAGAGTGCTGCCGTCGAAATGCCTCGGGAAACGGAGGACGTCTCCGCCGGTATCCGGGTACGGCAGAGACGAGCGAAGCAACGACCCGACCCCAACAAAACCCCCGTTAAGGATACACGGTGGGCTCATCACAGCAGTGATAGAAGTCGGAGGAAGGTGGGTAGGCGCCACCGTTGATACAGGGGCATCGAGGAGTTTCGCCAGTGAAAGTTTTACAAAGCTGGTTGCCCGCGCAGACGAGGTTCGTGAAGTTGTCACTAGAATAGCGTTGGCCGATCGGTCATGTCTGGATGTGACGAAATTGTGGCGAACCCCGGTCACGTTGGCGGGCACCACAGTAATCATACCCATGTTGGTGATGCCCACCATGTTGGACCGAGTGATACTTGGGATGGATTTCCTCAAAGCATCCGGGACGCACGTGCGATGTGGGCAGGCCACCCTCGAATTGCGATCCGAACCCCAAGCAAAAGGGGATCTTTTGTTAAAACCAGTGCTCATACCTCCGAGGGACGATCGAGAAGAAGCGGTACACTCCGACAAGTTTAGGATCCAATTGGGGACTGCCAGACAAGGAGGAACAGAGGTTCTTAGCCCTACGCCTACGCGGGACGCGGCCACGACAAAGGACACTGGGAAAACTGCTAGGATGGAGGCGGAAGACCAGGACGAAGAGCGACAGATTGTAACATTGAGCCCGAGGCAACAAGGCTTCCTCGAACGAGAGTTAGCTTTGTTCAAGAGTCTCCAGGGAGTATCTCAGATCGCTGAGCATCGCATCGTCATGCGCGACGATAATCCCTTAAAGCAAAGGTATTATCCCAGGAACCCTGCAACATGTCATCGATACCCAAGTAGATGAACTGCTTCGCGCAGGAGCCATCGAGCCTTTCAGGAGCCCACACAGCGCAGCAATCGTATTGGTGAAGAAAAAGGGTGGCGATTGGCGCATGTGTGTCGACTATCGACAGTTGAACGCACACTCAGAGCCCGACGCCTACTCGGTCCCGAGAACCAATCATATCCTGGAGAAGTTGCGTCACGCCCGGTATATCTCCACGTTTGATTTGAAAAACGGCTATTGGCAAATACCCATGGCCAGGGATAGTCGTCAATACAAGGCCTTCACGGTTCCAGGTCGGGGACTATATCAATGGAAGGTCATACCCCTTGGCCTGCACTGCGCCAGTGCAACGTTCCAACGTGCTCTGGACAGTGTGATTGGGGCGGAGATGGAGCCGGTCGCCTTCGCCTACTTAGATGACATGATTGTCGTTAGCGCTACGGAGGAGCAACACTTCGCTCACCTCGCCGAAGTGTTTCGCAGATTACGGGCGGCGAATTTGAGGATAAATCCAAGGAAGTGTACATTTTTCAAGCAGAAACTGGTTTACTTCGGTCATGTGATCAGCGGCGAAGGGATTCAGACTGATCCCGAGAAGGTGTCTGCGATCAATGGGCTGAAGACCCCCACCAACCTGAAGGAACTACGCCAATGGATCGGGATGGGATCCTGGTACCGGAGATTCGTCCCAGGCTTCGCGACCATCGTGCAACCAGTGACCGCGTTGCTGAAGAAAGGCCGGAAGTGGACCTGGAGACCGGTACAGCAAACCGCCTTGAAAGAGATTAGAAGATGCCTGACCACCGCCCCCCTGTTGGGTTGTCCGGATTTCGACCGGAAGTTTGTCTTACAGACTGATGCGAGTGACGTAGGCTTGGGAGCGGTGTTATCTCAGGATGTCGAAATCATCGCATACGCTAGCCGTCGACTAACTCCCGCGGAGCACAATTACACGACGACAGAAAAGGAGTGTCTGGCCATCATCTGGGCCATCAGGAAGATGCGATGTTACCTGGAGGGCTACCGATTTGAAGTCGTTACCGACCACTTGGCCGAATAGCGCTCTGGGCTTTGGAATTACAACAGTTCCAATTCGACGTGCGTTACCGACGAGGGAAGTTGAACGTCGAGGCTGATACGCTTTCCCGACAGCCCTGTGAGCTACTTCAAGGCGCTATCGAGCTCGAGGACCACTGCGAATGGATCAGGAAGATGAAAGACAAGGTACGCGACGAGCCGGAGAAGTTCTCTGACTATATGTTGGAGAACGGCCAGCTCTATAGGAACATTGGTTACCGAGCAGACGACGAGGACTACTTCCCGTGGAAACTCTGTGTACCCACTCCCTGTAGAGCCCGCGTCTTACACGAGTGTCGTGATTCCCCGACCGCAGGACACTTGGGGGTCCGAAAGACCCGAATCACCCGCCTGTCGCAAAGATATTTCTGGCCCGGCATGTACCGCGACGCAAAACAGCACGTTCCGTGCTGCGAGTCTTGCCAGAAATTTTAGACCGCTCAGACCAAAGCAGCAGGGAAAATGCTTACCCGTGTCGCAAGCGGACCCTTCGACATTCTCTGCGCTGACTTTGTAAGTCAATTGCCCCGATCGAAACAAGGGAACTCGATGCTTCTCGTTTTCCATGACGTGTTCTCCAAATGGGTAGAGTTGATCCCACTCCGGAAAGCCACCGCCGCGGCAGTACAAAAAGTGACGAACCCGCCTAGGAGGCGTGTAAGCCACAATGTTTTCTCTTATCATTATACTAGTTGTAAGAAAAATATCATGAAGTTCAATAAATATTAAGACATAGTTATATCTAAGTTCAAACCCCGGGGTGGCAACGCCATCCGATATTTAGCCAAGACACATTCAGTATCAGTAGTATCAGTAGTGGAAAAATACTAGAAATCCCGAATGTGGGAAAAAGGAGGAAAAGGGTAGGCGATCACACAACAACCGGTCAGCGTGACTTCTCTCGGGATCGCGGAACCAGGCAAACGTGTGATCAGCGAAACTTCGAGACCCCACGTGTACTCCGCAAGCTTATTCGCAAGACAGGCCAAACGTGACACCTATCGCGACTTTTCATAGTTTTCCCATCGCGAGTGTTCCGCCGGTTTAATTTGGCCAAGGTTAGTACGAATAAGTTTTCGTACGTTCAGAACGGTGTAGCGGACTCGGGTGAGGACAATTTCAATAAAGTGTTACGATTGTTTAATCACATCTCCCGATCATGTGTATTTCATTTGGTAGTTAGAAAAGAAACATAACCTCATTCTCACAGCTACTTTAGGCCCGTGGACATACTTCCCGTTCGGCACGGTAGCCATAGTTTTGCTCCTTGTAGTGCCATCGGACCTGAACGCGGACCCCTTCCCGTTCGGTCTAGTAGTTCCCTCAACACTTCCCTTACGTGGTTTGGGACACCCGTCCCGCCGGATCCGTTCTCCGGTAGTTTCCCCACTCCCTTACGAAGTTTGGGATTTGCGCGCGGACACCCGTCCCGCCGGATCCGTTCTCCGGTAGTTTCCCCACTCCCTTACGTAGTTTGGGATTTGTGCGCGGACACCCGTCCCGCCGGATCCGTTCTCCGTTAGTTTCCCCACTCCCTTACGTAGTTTGAGATTTGCGCGTGGACACCCGTCCCGCCGGATCCGTTCTCCGGTAGTTTCCCCACTCCCTTACGTAGTTTGGGATTTGCGCGCGGACACCCGTCCCGTCGGATCCGTCGCCTTTGTTTTCCTATCTAGTTTGGGATCTGCGCTTGGACACCCGTCCCACCCGATCTATCAACCTAGTGTCTGGTCTACGAAGTAGTTTGGAGATCGAGTCGAATCCCTCCCTTACTATCTGGCCCCCTCTCAAAGTATCCTCCCAGCTCGGCCTCGCCCGAAGGTCCAGCCCGGTGGATTTTCCGCCCTTGACGCGAGATCCAGGACTTCAACGCCCGCAAAGTATCCTCCCGGCTCGGCCTCGCCCGAAGGTCCATTCCGGTGGTCCTTACAGACCTTTGAAAAAAGTATTTCGCCAAGATAACAGATTTTCGCTTTTGAGAAAATTGTTGCAGTTATCCAATTTCATGAATTCAGTGACGATATTAGTTAAATTCGGAAAAATAAACCGGTAGCAACGAATATTCAAAAGATAAGCCCCTATATTCAGGAGAATAAATTTAATTGGTGTCCCTCGACATTGCTACAAGTTGGGGGTCGGTTATTGAATGCTCTGATCCCAAATTCCCGGGGTTGCTGTCTAAAAGCTCATAATTCATTAGATCATATGTATCATACCTGCACATTAAGGAGGCCCTTGAGCTCTTGTAAGTCGTCGCGAGAAAGTATGGCTAGTCAATGCTCAAGAAGTTTGCCGACGAACAGTTCGCTCGTGCATGCGCTGCTTTCGCTGTAAGCTGCAACTCTTGACGCAAATCATGGGGAACTTGCCAGCAGATAGACTTCGAGCTCTCCGCCCGTTTAACATCTGTGGCGTTGATTTTCGTGGGCCCTTTAGCAGAAGTCGTACGTGGCCTTATTCTTCTGTTTGAGTCCAAAGCGGTCCATTTGGAGTGTGGTGCGACAACGCCAACAACTTAGTCAGAGCCGACCGACACATGAGGGACTTCCGAGCCCATATGGAGGAGCAGGGGGGCGGTATACAAACATACGCATCAAGAAAAGGATGCAAGTTTGCCTTCATTCCGCCCAGAGCACCGCACTTCGGTGAACTTTGGGAAGCAGGTGTGAAGTCTGCAAAAGCACCTGTTCCTTCGGAGCTCGGAACTCTCCTCATCAGCGTGGAGGCCTTGCTGAACTCAAGACCCCTAAGAACCCTCAGCAACGACCCAAACGACGGCGAAGCCCTGACCCTAGGACATCTGCTCATCGGCGGCCCCCTGTTGGCCCCACCGTCGGAAGCACTCTCGGCCCGAATCAACCTGACCTGCTTGCGTCGATGGCGAGGTGTCTTGTCGCTCAAGCACAGGTTGTGGCAGCGATGGTCCCGGGAGTACATCTCCAGCCTGCAGCAGAGGACAAAGTGGCACAAGGAGGAGCCAAACCTCGACGTGGGAAAAATGGTCGTCGTCGCCGAAGACAACCTTCCACCCCAGCAGTGGAGGATCGGGCGAGTGGAAGCGGTCCACACCGGCGCCGATAAGAAGGTTCGGGTGTCGGACGTTCGGACGCAGAATGGAGTATACCGGCGAGCTACCCAGCGGCTTGCTGTGTTGACTGTGTTGGGCTGAAGGACGTCGTCCCTTCAGAGGGGGCGGTGTTTGCGTTACTCTCCCCCTTAGCTAAACATAGGTCTAAGAGATGTTTGTTGAAATTGAAATGCCAGTGTTGGATTGAATACCATCTTGACCGCACTCCTTTTCGTCGTCGCTATTTCGCAGAACAACTTAGTATTTTGAATATGAATCAATACAAATAATGAACATTAAGTTCTGAGCGTAAAAAATGTCTATATGCTGATTTTCTCCTTCTTTATTTGGGATTGGTGCCTGACCAATAGGAATTAGAACTGGGTGTCTGTTATATTTGTTATTATTGCAAATTGAACAGTTCCTTATGTACTCCTGCAGTTTTTGTTTAAATTTTGTCAATAGTAGTTTGACCAAATAGTATAATTTGCTTGTAATTTTCGTCTCTTATGTGTTCTACAATGTGTGTCTTCGATTATTAATACTCTGTCTTCAGGATTTTCTACATATTGGACGAATATTTTTGTATATAGGAATTTATTCGTGAAATTATCTTTAAGTGGATTTTGAATTTTGTATAAGTCTTCTAAAGTACAGTGAACACCTATTGTCATATTTGGAGGAATATATTCCCTTAAGATTGATACCAAATTTTCCGGGGTATCAAATATGTCTGCTATTTCCGAATATATTGAGCGTCTCATGTATTGTCTACCTCCCCGTTGCTAATAGCAATAGTGTCATAAACTGGTTTAAGGCTTTGCGGGTCTCTTGTATAACATTCTCAAAACTACTCTCTGCTGAATGCTGAGTGTTTTGATCTGAGACCGACTCGTTACTATCAATTGTATTGTTAATTTGAATTCATGATAGGGCGTCTGCGACTTCATTGGTAGATCCTGATTTATAAATTATTTTGGGAGAGCAACTTTCAATGAATGAATACCATCTTTTCATTTCGATGTTTTGGATTTTTTTTTTAAATTGAGAAAGAAAGTATTCGATTATTTGTATAGATTTCTATGTTGTTAATGCCGTATAAATATTTTCGCAAGTTTTTAAATGCCCAAACTATTGCTAAAAGTTCTTTCTTGTTAGTTCCTTAAATTTGCTCGTTCTTACTTAAAGTTTTTGAAATTAAGATTATTGGTTTCCCTTCCTGAGAAAGAACAACACCAATAGGTAAATCAGACGCATCGGTTGTTCAAGTTTTTATTATTATCTGGTTTTACCAGTTCAATTTGTGCAATTAAATTATCTTTAAGCTCGTTAAAAGGTCTTACAGCTGAATCGTCCAATTGTATTTAAGTTTTTAAGGACATTTTTTTGGATACTTTACCATTTTGACCCTCGAAATAGATAGACTTTTTCCAATTTTGGCGTACTTCTAAGCTCTGTAATGTTTTTTGGAATTGGATATTTTATAATTGTAGATATTTTTTCGGGGTCGATTTTGATTACATTTTGTGATACAACTTATCCAAGAAATGTGGTTTCCACTTTGAAGAACTTTGATTTTTCAATTGAAATTACAATTCAGCAATATTTTAATTATGGCGATTAAGACTATGTAGTGTTGTTCAATTGTTTTAGAAAATATAATAATGTCATTGATATATACATGCAGGTTTTAACTTCTTGTTCTCTGATCTGGTTAAACCCAGGCTCCAGGTCGATAGTGGAAAAGTATTTACCTTTCCCAAGATTTGACAAAATCACCGAAGGATCTTGCATTGGATATCTGTCCGGAATGCTGTTTTCATTAAGTTTTTATAGTCTACAACTAATCTGAGTTTTGCAGTACCATCTTCATTAAAACCCTTTTTTGGTACCACCAAAACAGGAGAATTACAAGGGCTTTTACTTATAATTACTTATAATTCCTTCTTTTCTCAGTGATTAGCTTCAGAGTTTACGAAATCTGAAGCCGATAGAGCAGTGGGATACTGCTAGCTATAAATAGCCTTATCGTTGTCGGTGTTTATTTCACAGCGAATTTCGGTTCTGAAATATTTATTATCTTGTTTTTTAAATCCTTTCTTTGATTTGAAATTGATTTACTCATATTGTTTACTTCATTGTTGTCGGATAATTCAACGACGGTGTGTTCAGGATTTTTGAATCCCAAACTTGTGTTTTTGTCAGATATTTCAACGACGGCGTGTTCAGGATTTTTTGAATCCCAAAATTGTTTTGCTTTGATATGCTATTCAGACTCAGTTGTGATTCGGCACTTTTCATCAAAGTATTTTCTCTATAGAAATTCCATTGGTTTGGGTATTATATTGCGGATTATACTGTTTGCCTGATTTCAATTATGATTTTAATTAATTCTATTCTGGTTATCGGGTTGGTTAAACCTCAAGTTGTTGGTATTTCTTTGATAACTATTATAGTTATTATGGTTACTTTGCCTGGATTTATTATTTGGGTTTTAGTACCCGTATAAGTTTGACTCGTAAGTCTTGCGATGTGATGTTGTGAAATTGTTTGCGAATTGTGCCCTCAAATTATTGCTTTCTATTTCTTGTACTATTACCATTGAGTTCGGTAAATCTGGTGGATTCATATAAAAAATTACGTCTGAGATATGGCCGTTGAGTCCAGTTATGAATACTCTAAGTGCTGTCTTTTTGTGTTTTTCATTCATTTATCGCTGAAAACTAAGTCCAGTCTTGCTATTATGGAGTCAAAAGTTAATACTTTTCCATTATGTGTTAGGGCTTCATTGGCTGTACCAGCTATTTTGTTTCGCTAACTCTAGCAAATTTCCCCATGGCTATTTCAGCTGATTCCCTCCAACTTTCATATTTGTCTTCCTCACCGTTAAATTCCTTGATTTGATAATTTCAAATTAAGTTTCACATTTTTGGGTCAATAACTTCTACTTGAAAATCTTCAACCTTTTTTATATTATGATTTAGTTGTGCTTTTAGACTCACGATCACATCCTTTAAAAGACTCAACTCATTATTGACAATATGTGTAATAAAATCGCTCACATTATATGAATGGTTTTTAGCTTGGCTGCTAGAAGCCGTTGCAGATATGGGTTAGGACATGGTGAGAATCCTTTCCAAATCGTTTATTAAGTCTTTCACCTTGTTTGATTTTATTAAATTTGTTGCTTTAAAATGTTAACGCTCACTAATTGTCTTCTTTCTTCTTTGATTTAACGTGATGTCTTCTACGTTCCTTTAATGATCCTGCTTGGGGTCGTCCTTCTTGGTAGTTTTAATATACGTGTAGCGAGGGATTGCACTCAGCTCCTCCTTCGATTTATTTTATATTTATAACTGTCTGGCGAGGGATTGCCCTAAGCCCATTCTTCTTGTTGAATTTGTATTTGAATTTGTATTAATTTGTACTTATTTTACTTTTTTAATTTTTTGTTGAATATTTGATTTTGTGAATGTTAGTTTATTTTGAGTTCGATTTGTTTTTTTGTTGAACAACAGTTTATTATATCGATTACTAATTTGCGGATTGTTGTAAGTAAAGGGGATTATTTCATGAATTAATTTCCTACTTTGTTTTCAAAGCGAACTTTTTCGTCGGTTGATTAGGTTTTTATTTGACCGCACAGGTTCCTTTTCACTTTAAAACCGTTAGCTAATTATTTTAACCCTCTACTGCATGAGCATAGAAATAATAAAGGAAAAAATTTTTTGAATCTAATTATGTGTTTATTTAGGCCAAAATAATATATATTTGGACTTTTTTTTTTTGGGGGGGGCATAGTTTGGGGTGGGGGAAATGGAGCCATTTATGGCTTTGTATGCATTTAGCTGATTCAATAGTTTGCCATATATGGCTCTGTATGCATGTGAAAGTTGGTGAAACAGTTTCTTTTGTCGTTGTAGCATAGAAATACATTGCATTTCTCACAAAAGGTGTATGAGCGAAAGGAGCAATCGTTTTTGCAGAGTTGCCTTTGCTTTTTCCAGGTGGGAAAATGCCCAATATGGTCCTCCCGAACAGAATTCAAAGAAATTTCCTGGTGCTTTCGTCTTTTGCTGGTAGTAGGAGTACCTTCCCTACTTGTACACGGGGATGAAGTTGGAGTCATCGCTTTAGAAACGGATCATCGATTTCGTTCGCGTATTGCAAGCTACCGTAAAATAATTGTGCATTCATTTCTAAAAGAAAACAAGTGCAATTGTAATTGTAATATGCTAATAATGCATATGTACATAGAATATAAACATGCACGCGTTACTGCATATAGAGCCATATATGGCGTCCACAGTTTTTTGCATAGAATAGTGTATGTGATGCTCACCTATAGTCAAATTCTATTTTTTATGAACGAAAACTTTATATTCTTTTAGAAAAAAAATACTTTTCAGTGATAAAACTGATTTTTAGTGTGGTAATTTTAATTTTAATTTCACCAAAATTCATTTTCGTTCATCTGCTTGAGACGCGAGCACAAAACTGATTGAAACTTGAGATAAGGCAACACAAAGAAGTTCTGGGTATAGACATCTAACAGAAAATAGTTGAAAGAGAATAAGTGATAACAAACGGTTTAGTATATGTACCGTTTTATTGCAAAAAAAAATTATTGAAAGTGAGAAGCCATATAAGGCTTTATATGCGGTAGAGGGTTAAAGCTTTAGTTAGAACAAATTAGGCGCGGCCCAACATTGGTCGCCAATTAATTATTTCACTTGGGATTTTTTAAAAAAATATATATTTTATTTTTAATTCACTTAATTACAACTTTTCCTTAATATCTATTTTTATTTCACTGTTTACAAATATTAAATGTTAGAACTGATCTTGTCTGATGCAAAAACGGACTGCCTGGCCAAAGGCCGATTATCTGATAAGGAAACCTCTGTTTAAGAGAATCAGGGAAGTCATTAAGAGTTAGGCAATAAGAACACACTACATGTGTAAATTGGTCTGGTCTGTCCACCGGCTTGATAAGCTGAAGAGCATTTATCCGATAAAGTATCCCAAGCCAAACCCAACGCCTTTGCAACATCCGTTCCATCGTGCAAATTTAAAGTCTTCTCCCGATCCGACTCAACTACTCCTTCTAGCGCTGCAGGCTCGTTGGAGCACCATTTGCGAATCGGAAAATGTCCCCTGCCCAAGAGCTCTTTGACTTGTTGCCGAATTTCAACAACCTCTTCAATACTGCCTCCTCCTGAAATTAGATCATTCACGTAAAAGTTTGTGCGTATGATCATGGCTGCTAATAGGAACTCCGCTTCTTCATCATAGCTTCTGCATTGCACGAATTCACAAAAAGGCAGCAGGCTTAGTGCCGTACGTTACCGTGTCAAACGAATATACTTGAATTTCGTCTTCATGCCTATTGCGTCCTAAGATACATTGAAGAAACTATTGGGGATGCGTAATTCGAATGCAACGTTACATTTGGCATACGTCTCCGCACAATGCAGCCCTAAAAAATCGAAAGCAAAGCAAGGTAATGAAGATTTTTGGTTCAATGGAGGGACCTGCGTACAACAAATCATTCAAAGAATATCCCGAAGTGGACTTTGCTGAACCATTGAAAACAACTCTCAGCTTTGTAGTTGTGATTTCCTATTTTTGCACGCAATGATGGGGCAGATAATATTGAGGCGCGGCTGCGCTTCTAAATGCTAGAGACATGTGGCCAAGGTTGAGGTATTCCTTTATAATGGCTGTGTACTGCGACTTCAGGTCTAAATTTCTATCCAATTTAGCATTGAGTGCCTTAAACCGAAAGATCTCACTATCGTATGAACTTCGAAACTAGTTTTGGCATTAAGCAGAACCAAATATTGGCCAGATTCCAGCCGCGTGTACTGCTGTTGAAATAGCTCCTCGCATAGAGCTTCCTCCTTCGAAATGGTTATTGTAGAGTCTGAGCAACTGTCGATTTCCCAAAATCTCTTTAGTATATCAGTAGTATTAGCTCGATGGGCTTACTTTTGTAGAAGAGAGGCTCGGCAAGCTCGAGATTTTCCGGTATTTTCCATTCGGATACTTAAGGTCGAAATGTGGGTGATTATTGGTGACTGACAGGGTAACAGCAACTGTGAGCGACGCGCTGTACTTTGCGTTACTGGATTGTGCAAAAATGTAAACCGTCTTATCCCATGCTAGCGAAGATTCACAGATTCCTGATATAGAAATGCTTGAGCGATGGATTTTAAGTTGATGAGCGGTTTTTGACATATACTATGGCGGTGGCAACCATCACGTATTCGGTATTATCTGGCGACAAAGCTATAGGTGGTGCTTTGGACAAAGCTACAGAAACTAAATATAAGATATGTGGTGGCATTTCAGGACCAGGCTGCGTAGGCAATTTAAACAAAGATGCATTTCGCTGGATGAGTTTTGCTGTAAAACAAAGCTTGGAAACTTCGAGCAAGCAACTGTTGGAATCTGTGACATGTTCTCCAACCAAGACGATTGTGGAGATTGCGGTAAGGACTCATCCCAGTCAAGCTTATCCTTCCATACGACCTGCATAAAAATCTTCAGCTTGGTGATGATCGGGGTCCATGCTCATGTCCATTATCACAACATAATCACCCTGCTTTTCCAAAAACCTTAATTACAATGCCAATGGGTCGCATACAATTATTTCTGGGATATGGGAGTTTTCCATGAACTCTGATAAAGCAGTCGATATTTTTGCGCAATCACGGGATGCAAGCTATTTTGATGGACGTTGATGCACTTCGAGCAGTACAAAGTGCTTGTTACGCGAGGGGCCCTATTTTCAATTTGTGCAAAAAATGCGAGTTCGCGAGGAAAATACATAAAAGAAATAGAGACAAGACACAAATGAAAATGAAAGGCACAACTAAGAGTAAAGCAAATGAGGTAAAATATTAGTTTTTAATAACGGGATAGAAGTTGAAATGCAAATTAAATGATAAAGGTTTTTTTAATTATTCGCGAAAGGGGTCGTGCAGACAAAAATTTGATGTACATCGTGGCAAATTTAGAGGAATATAATTTCGTGTTAGTCTAACAGGAACATTGAAAGTTAGGCGGTTTACAAGTACTGCAGAATCAATATCACCTCTTATAAGATTTTGCATAAAAATAGTACCAAGCATTGTTCTGCGATTTACAAGTGTAGGTAAATTAAGCAACAGTAATCTACTCTGGTAGGAAGGTGTCTTACGTTTTGATCCCAGTTCAAACTTTTTGGGCAAATAGAAGACATTTTTTATTTGTACAGACTCAATACGGTAAATGTGCACTTGATATTGTGGACTCCAAACCGACGAACAATATTGCAAAATAGGACGGACAAGGGAGGTAAATAATAATTTGGTCGTATAAGGGTCATCAAATTCTTTTGACCAATGCTTTATAACGCCCCTCTGAAGGACCGCCGTCTTCAGCATGCCACAGGCAGCACCGCCAGCCTATGGACCGCTCGCCAAAACGTCGCATCCTTAGTCCTCACGTCCGCCACTCGGACCTTGCCGTCAGCGCCGACGTGCACCGCCACGATCCGCCCGATCATCCACTGCTGCGGCGAAAGATTGGCCTCGGCGACGACGACGAGAGCTCCCACGTCGACGTTTGGAACCTCCTGGTGCCACTTGTTTTTCGCCTGGAGGCTCGAGACGAACTCCCGGGACCAACGCTGCCAAAACCTGTGCCTGAGACATGAGACACTGCGCCATCGTCGTAAGCAGGTAGGGCTGACTTGGTCCGGGAGCGCTGCTGAGGGTGGAGCTAGGAGGGGCCCGCCGATCAGGAGATGGCCTGGGCTTAGGGCTTCGCCGTCGTTGGGATCCGTGCTGATCGCTCCTCCGCGGTCAGGATGTCTTCGCCGATCGTCCGAAGGAACAGGTGCTTTGCAGACTTCACACCTGCCTCCCAAAGTCCGCCGAAGTAAGGTGCTCTGGGCGGTATGAACGCAAACTCGCATCCTTTTCTTGATGCGAATGTTGCGATACCGCCCCCCTGCTCCTCCAGACGGGCCCGGAACACTCTCATGTGGCGAGCGGCTCCGACGAAGTTCGTCGCGTGTTCGCACCACACCTTCTCCGGAATCCCGCGTCGACTCACGAACCTTTGGAATGCCAACAAAAGCGCATCAGTGGTGAGGTCAGACACTAACTCTAAGTGGACCGCTTTGGACGCAAAACATACAAACAATGCCACGTATGATTTGTACGGTGGCTTACCACGGATACGATACGTTGTGTTAAATGGGCCACAAAAATCAACACCACAGATATTAAAAGGGCGGAGAGCTCGAAGTCTGTCTGATGGCAAGTTCCCCATGATTTGCGTCAAGAGTTGCGGCTTGCACCGAAAGCAACGAATGCAAGAACGAACTGTTCTGCGGCAAACTTCCTGCGCATTAACCAACCATTTCTTTTCTCGCAAAAGACTTACAAGAGCTCGAGGGCCAGCTTAACAATTTGTAACGTGCACGTTTTAACAAACTGTGAGCCTTTCGACAACAACAACGGGAATTTGTCTTCGTACGGGATAGGAGCATTCAAAAACCGACCCCCCACTCGCAACAATGTCGAGGAACACCAATCTAATATTTTCTCCTGGAGAAAAGGGCTTAGTTTTTGTATATTCGTTGCTACCGGTTTATTTTTCCGAATTTTACCTATGTCGTCACTGAACTCGTGAGATTGGATCACTTCCACTCGAACGCAAAATTCAGTTCTCTTGGTGTAATACTTTTTTCAAAGGGCTGCGACACTTTTTTACACCTTTGAATAAACCGTAAGACCCACACGAAAACCCGAACACGAAACATTTAATTGAAGCACATAATTGGGCTCTTTGATTACCACAAGCGCCAATGCTGATTTGCGTAACTCCATCGACACGACATCAGCAGGTACTTCGAAGTGTCGATTTACAGGCCAATCTTTTTCTGCATGGAGCAAAAACGACGGCCCAGCGAACCAAATGGAAGCTGTAAGTTCCTCAACGTTACATCCCCGTGACACGATGTCCGCTGGGTTTACTTTCGTGGGGACATGTCTCCAGATTTGAGACAAAAACTGACAACGACGAAGGATGCGTTTTGATCCAATGCAAAGTGATCTCCGAATCCGTCCAAAGGAACACTTTTGTAATCGGAAAATTAAGCAATGGTCTTACACGATTATAAAGATCCGCAAGAAGGTGAGCTGCGCACAACTCAAGGCGAGGCAAAGAATTCGTCTTGAGGGGAGCTACTTTGGATTTTGCTGTCAATAAAGATACTTTTAAACCATCAGCGGTACTAGTGCGAACGTAGATGCACGCTCCATATGCTCGCATGGAAGCGTCAGCGAAACCATGTATTTCTCCCGGGACTTTGGCGTCTGTATGAACGAATTGCGATACCGTGATCTTGGGCAGCTGCAACAGCGTTCCCTTAAAAGCTTCCCAAGATGTCTGCAGTTGCATCGGCAGCGACTCGTCCCAGTCTAACTCTCGAAGCCACAGTTCCTGCAACAACAGTTTTGCCCTAGTCACTAGAGGACATAATAGGCCAAGCGGATCGAAAAGTCGGGCAGTCACCGAAAGAGTCATCCAATCGAAATTGAAAGTAATCTTTACCCGGCAACCAAACCACGCCAAGAGTTTTAGTTACGTCTGAGTCTGCCGTTAGCGGCATGACAGCGCTTTCAGATGCGGACAACTCTGGGCAGTTAGAAAACCACTTTGCCAATTCAAATCCTGCCTCTTGCATTACCTGAGAAAATTCGTCTGAAGGCTTAGCAGGTCCTCAACGCATCTGGCGCCAGTCAACAAATCGTCAACATAAAAGTCATTCTGAATGACCTTAGCGGCTTTTGGACACGAATCCTGCGCGAACTCTCCAAGCCGCATTAAACACCGAATCGCCAGATAGGGTGCTGGCGAAGTTCCATAAGTCACGGTGTTCAGCTTGAAGATTTTTAGAGACTCAGATGGATCTCGTCTCAACACTATGAGCTGAAAGTTTCGGTCAGCTTCGTCAACCATTACTTGACGATACATCTGAACCGAAGAAGGGTCGAATACAGCTCCTCTTGAATGGTGGGGCCAACCATCAAGATGTCATTCAACGCGACCTGCGTCGATGTACGGCTCGAGGCGTCGAATACCACTCTCAACTTTGTCGAGGTGCTTTGAGGTCGCAGCACGCATTGGTGCGGAATGTAATAGAGCGAACTGTCTGGAATTTTATTGTTAGTGGAAGACATGTGGCCCATGGCTTCATATTCTTCCATGAATTCCAGATACATCTTTTTTAAAGAAGGATCTTTGGATAATCTTCTTTCAAGCGACAAAAATCTACGTTTCGCAACTTCATATGATGAGCCAAGAGTGTTTGGGTCAGATTTGAACGGCAAACGAACCGAAAATCTTCCGGCCGACAATCTTTGAGTATTTTTCTCAAAGTGTTGCTCACAAAGTTGCTGCTCAGGAGTATGGACCTTGGCCTTGGGCGGCAAGTTCTCCACAGACCAAAATTTCTGCAGGGTTGTGTCTATTGACTCCAACACTTCCTCCTGGCAGCTGAGATGTACCAACTTTTCAGCATTTCTTATTTTTTCTGAGGCACATCTCCCTGACACTATCCAGCCGAGAACTGTTTTCTGCAAAATGGGAAACTCAGGCCCTTGCTTTATCTGACCGACTGACAATAGTTCAAAGAACGAGTCTGCGCCTATAAGCATGTCTATTTTTTGGGGCTTGAAGAAGAATGGATCTGCCAATTGAATATTTTCAGGCACCCTCCAGCCGCTGGTGTTCACCGTTTGATCCGGATGATAACCAGAAATATTTTTTAGTATGTAAAATTCGGACGACAATTGACTGCTACCCACTCGCGACTTGACTATCGTGTCTATTTTCTTGGTTGCTTGAGCATTAGTTCCACCAATGCCCCGCAAGCTCAAACACACGTCCTCTCTCTTAATATGAAGTCTCTGAGCGAGCTCGTCGGTCACAAAATTTACTTGTGAACCAGAATCGAGCAACTCTCGAGCCAAAACTAATTCGCCACTTTTTGTTTGGAAGCTCACGATGGCTGTGGCAAGAATAACTCTATCCGATGCAGTCGCATGCAAAACATGCGAAGTGGATGGAGTATTCTGCAAGAGCGTGGGCTGAGGAAAAGGTGGCAACGCGAGATTTGATGGCGATGTAAAAAATGTGCAGCAATGTGTGGTGTGAGGACTTACACACCCTGCATCTTTTCGATTTGCATCTTTTTACCGTGTGGCCCTTACGGAGGCAGTTAATGCATCAGGGAGCCTTTTTTGCGAAATCGAATCTTTGCTGAACTGTTAGGGCAGCAAAAGCAGTGCAATTATCTACTTGATGTTCTGCTGAGTTGCAAAACACACATACAAACGAAAAACTCCTGATTCCATTCTTCTTTGAATAAGCCTGGCTCTGCTGAACAATTTTTAGCTTACACGCTTCTTCGGCAACCATATGCTATTAGCGCTTGTTCAGGGCCGACTCACACTCGCTCCAAAGAGGAAGCGAGGTATAATCTAACTGTTCTTCCCATTTTCTTTTAGTTCCTGCATCGACTTTGGCCATTACTAGATGGATGAGGATGGCATTCGTAATACGTTTGTCATCCCCAATGTACAAAAGAGAATGGTTCAGCGCTGTGACTGTGTCGATCAGGTTTCTTAAGGCGGTAGCTGATGGCTGGGAGATCTTTGGCAGATTAAACAGTGTCGATATATTGTCAAAGAAAATTAAACAATCATTATCATACACCCCCCTTAGGCTAAGCTTTTGGATAATTATCCGCGGTAACTTGGAATGCCCTGACTGTTCCTAGCGCGTCTCCAGCCAAACACGATATTAGATGGTTGAATTTTTCGATATCGTGCAGCGTGTCATTTTTGTCAACAAAAGTTTCGAAAAGGCTTATAAAATTTTTAAATTCGGAATGTTTTCCGCTGAAGCTTGGAAGAGCGACGCTCGGCAAACGGCATTAGGGTGTGCGCGCTGCCGGCGGATCGGAATTGTCAACGCTCTTACGTTTTGTTTCCGCAATTAGGGAAATTAGCAACGATTTTTCTATTATCGCAGTCTCTTCGAACTCTTCGCGGTACTCATCATCTCCATCTTTCGCTTCAATTTTATTTTGTATAAGCGAAGCATTTTCGATGTGCGTATTTAGGATTTGTAATCGACATTCTAACTCAACCGTATTTAAAGAGAATCGACCCTCATTTAAATATCTTTGCGTTCGCTCTATAATCCTCATATATCCATCTCGTTGGTTTTGCAACTCTTCGATGTCCTGGTTGTTACTTTCTGATGTTGGCATTTTTTTTTTATCGAAGAGTTTTAAATTTAATTTTTTTTTTTTAATTATATGTATGTATATGTGTACAAAAAAATGTTGTTTTTAAATTTATTAAATTTAAATAATAATAACCAACGAGAGGAATAAGCTGAACGCAAGCAGTGTAGGGGAGTTATTTAAAATGAATTAAGGAATTAATTTAAGGAATCCTAATTTATTTTAATAATTCAATAATTATAATATCCCGAGCGCACGTAGGGTAGGGGAGCACACGCCAAGCGCAAACACCAAAAAACGAACAAACGTTTAGGCAGCGGCAACGCTTGCACCGTTCCAGCGATCGAAAACGAAAACGACGAAAGAGAATTCGAAAGAACGGGCTGCGCTGTCTGTGTGTGTGTGTATGTGTGTACGGCTGGCGGTGCTCAACGCAATGCTAACGGAGGATGATGCACCGACCGATAACTAAGGCAAATATATAAACCTGACTCTTAAAAGCGCGGGAAATGGCGAAAAAGCGAGGGAAATTTGAAAAAAATGCGCGGCAGAAAATTTGCCGGGGATTTAATTCTGGAATTATAACTTTTCACAATTCTCAACTTTTGCCTTTTTAATTTTTTGCAAAGCTATAATTGGTGTTCACTACGACGAGAAATGGGGGAATTTTATTTTTTAAAAAAACCAGGATGTCGACAAATATTTATTTTATTTTGGTCCAAAGCGATTCACTTATGTATGTATGTATAATTCGAAATATATATGTATATGTATAGATGTATGTATGTATCAGAATTATAATCGTTAGTACATACATGCAAGTTTTATTTATTTCTTGGTTAGAATGCTCGCTATCTACCGAATTTTTCACACGAATGCAAAAACACAATTTATGACACGTCACAGATTCAACTTTTAGCACTCTATACCAGGTGGGACGATACACATCCGTCGGCAACTTCCCTCTTCGAATCCATATGCCTTCCTTCGTAGGCAGCAATTGGCGACCAGCAGTGGGAACAACAACTTCTGGTCCAGTTAACGGCGAACTGCAGCGGTTAAAATTGTCCAGCGTCAGCAACGACGAATTAAAGTAGGCAGGAACTGGCGACAAGCAGCGGCAACATCAACTTCACTGCTTTAAAAGCCGGCGCGATTTATTCGTTTTTAATTTTGTTTGTTTCACCAAACAAGAGAGAACGCTATAGTCGAGTGCCTCGACTATTAGATACCCGTTACTCAGCTAAACAACTTAATATAAATATGCCTTCTTGTAATAAATTGACTAGAAATATTAAACATACATACTAATATTGGCTACACCATGTACATATATATATATATTGGTAAACATTACATACATTCTTAAATAGTATTATGTATATTAAAGTCTTAATGTTTGCACAACACGAGTAACGTGTATAGCGAATAGCTTTTTTGAAAGGAGATATCTTTGCCGGGCAATTGCAACTGTGTACAATGTAAATACATACATATGTATATGCTTACATTAATACACACATACGCCATTGTTTGACTCAGACCTCCAATTTGGCTAACTTGATTTGATTTGCATAGTTCTTGGGATATAGTTCGGTATTGACAAATGAAAACCATCGCAATTTCCTTTAATAGAAATCCTTATCGAGAATTAGCGTTGACTCTGTTGAGCACCTTGGTCAGCTGTTCTAAAGTCATCGTTAGATGGCGCCATAAAAGGCGGAAATGTAGGCGCTAGCCAGGCTAAAGCGTTTAATGGGTTTTTGGGCGTTAGAGTGGGCGTGCCAAACTTTTATTAGGCCAATCGATATTTATTGACGAAACAAATACATATCAATTAAAATTTTCATAATATCATCAAAACTGTGGCCACAGCTTGTGGCTTATGGGCGTCAGAGGGGGCGTGGCACCATTTTGAAACAAACTTGCGCTGCGTAGGAACTCCTCAAATCTACATGCAAAATGCCAATATTCTAGCTTTTATAGTTTCCGAGATCTCAGCGTTCATACCGACAGACAGACAGACAGACGGACAGACGGACAAACGGACATGGCTAGATCGACTCGGCTAGTGATCCTGAACAAGAATATATATACTTTATAGGGTCGGAAGCGCTTCCTTCTACATGTAAAGTATGTCTTTTGCACGAATACAATATACCCTTTTACTCTACGAGTAACGGGTATAATAACACTCACCATGAAAAACTTTAATACTGTTTTGTATTAATTAACGCAAAACTTGTGACTGCAGGGAAAAATGTATTTTTGGCGACGAAGCGACGAAATGGAGTTTGCATAATGAGGTTCATATAACAACTGACTTTAATTTCAATATATAAACTCTAAACCTAACTTAACGAAGGGGCGAGAGACGGCGAATTCGCGAGAGCGATTAAATCTTTATTGCGCTCCCGCCTTACACTTTTCAACAAATGAAAAAACGCAAAGTGCGGGAACAACGTTCAAATGCTTTAGGAATTGCCGACAATTTGGAAATACCTCTATAATTCTTGGCATCAGCCTTCGCACTTTTTTATGAAGTGGATTAATAAAAGAGTCCTTCCAGATAGTAGGAAAAACTGATGATGAAATAGACAAATTTAAAAGTTTATGAATCGGTTTACAAATGGTTGACGCACAAAACTTGAGCACACATCCAGGAAGTCCATCTGGACCGGGAGAATAAGTCGGCGTTGTTGTTGCTAAATCTATTAAGAGAGAATTTTCAGTAATTAAAGGGGTAAAAATACAATTTGCCCTATTTAAGGGATTAGGGTAGTTAGAATTTGACGAAGCTGTTGAACTATAAGTAGGAAAAACTCAGCAAATAAATCAGCAATTTCAGAATCCGTCGATGCCTCCGTTAAGTTTCGACGTACCGATGAAGGCAATGCCGATGACTTACGCTTGGCATTAACAAAGTTGAAAAAATGTTTCGGATCATTTGAAAATTCAAATTTACATCGATTTAGATACATAGAATAGCAATGGCTGTTGAGAACATTAAAATCCGATCGAGCCACTAAATATTTCGAAAAATCTGATGGCTTACCCGATTTTTTATACTTTTTATAAGTATTTGATTTAAGGTTTTTTAGTCTTTGAAGCACATTGGTAAACCAAGGAGGCCTGTTTAGGTTTGAAGGGAACCTATCAGGAACGCATTCATTAAAAAAGTATTTAACGCTATATAGAATAGTTCAGTGGCACTTTCAATGTCTGTACACTAAGGAGAGAGGGTACCAGAGCAGGGGAGGAAATTGTCAATGCCATTGTTGGATGATATCGGTTTTCAGGTATAACAAGAGCGTCAATTCTACACACCGTGACCTCAGACGGGTCTGAAACAAACACATAATCTAATTGTCTATTTAAGGAATTTCATATTAAGCTTACTTGCTGTAACGATAATTCTAAAAGGCCATCCACAAAATCATGGGCGGATAAAGGTATAGCGATAAAGGTATGAGTCAGTGGGAGGAGACCAAGAAATATCAGGTAGATTAAAGTCACCCAAAACAATCAAAAGGTCTCTGTTAGAAAGAAGGGATAGTACGGATTTTATTGCGGACAGATGGTGCTCATAAATTACTAAATCAGAGCCAGGTATTGCAAGGAAACTTTCACACTTACAAATTTAATTTCGTTTGGGATATGAGTGAGAATTCTTTCAGATGTTAGGCTAGAGGTAACGGCAATCAGTACACCGCCCTCCCCACGTGAGGGGCGATTGGTCCTATAAGTATTAAAGTTATTTGACAGAACTTCAGAGTCAGATATCTCTGGTTTTAGCCAAGTTTCCGTAAAACCCAAAATATCTTCAGTGAATGCAGAGAAGTCAGCATAAAGCTTGTGTAGCTTCATATTTAGTCCCCTAACATTTTGATACGCCAAAAATAAACTTTTTAGTTTTTTGGCACAGTGGAAGGCCTGTTATTTGTTCTCGGTTTATTGGGAACAAATTCATTAATTACTAAATCATCAATAAGCCAAAATCTTTCAGAAAGTAAAACATTAAACACATCAGGCGGGGCAAACATTTTAAAATACGATATCTTACGAGCGTATGCACATCGAAATTGTTCAACTGCAATATCCTCGGATGGGAATTTTTCACGTATAAATTCCAAAACATCCTCAGATGTGGTATCTGGTGTGAATCTAGAAATAAATAATTGCTTCCGTGGTGGAACAACTGAAAGTTTCTTACGCCCCCAGCAGCAGTCTGAACCTCACTAGGCTGAACACCAGGAACGGTGCCTACTGTACCTATAGGTACGGTCGGCAACGAATTCTTTGACTTAGACGGTACTGTAGATTTTATTCTGGAAACAGGGACTCCACCCGAACTAGCTGTATCCATAGGCACAGTTGGTTCATTTACCCCTGTGTCAACAGAAACTGCTGCTACCAAGTTCGGATTTGGGGTGGATTCCACAATCGTATTAACGGCGGTTAAACTGGCTTTTTTGCGTTTAGGCGACTCGGTTAATAATTTTTTATTATTAAACTGGGCACAGACGGAATTGAACCCCTCATTGAGTTGTTTAAAAGCTCCTGAGATATTCAACAGGCTGTCTCGAGTCTGCTTCATAAAGCCGCTCATCTCAACTACCATTTCCTTGCAGGACCCACATGACCACATGAGACCAGGATTAAGATCAATGAAATCTTTAACTCTGCCAGTAAATCCTGCACATTTAAAGTGCATCATCGAATCGCAGAGCCAGCAAAAAATAAAAGGGTATTTAGTTGAAGACGCAAGAGTAAAATTTTTCGTAGAACAGACAAGAGCCATTCTAAGTTTAAAGCAAATACAAAATAAGATATGAAAAATACCTCAAAGTAAATTTGGCACTGGGATCAAGTCCAAAAACCACAAGGGGACAAAACACGAAAAAAATAAGAGCGCGAGATCACGAAATTAAATCGAATAAAGAGAGCACGAGAGAATAAATCTTATATCGACTGAGCGTGGTTTGTGCGACACAACAACTTTAAGCATAAACAAATGTAATGTAAAGCAAGCAAAAGAGAGAGAGATAGTTAGAGAAATAACCGAAAAAGTCTACCAGAAGTTCATAGAGAGTAAATTACAGTTATAAAATAGAGCGGGAGAGATTGAGAGGGAGTAAAAGAGTTCAAGCAAGTATAGAGAGCGTAAATTACACTAACAAAGCTACGAGAAATATCTATAAACACATACCCGTTTACTGGGAGATCTATTTAAAAGGTCTAACACAAATATTAGGCTAAGCTTTGTAAATAAATGAACACAAAACACTCGCACAAAATCACTGAAAAAATAAAAAAACTCAGAGCACAAAAGTAAACACAACTGTTCACAAGCGACGCTAAATCGAATATGTGACTCATAGTATCACTGATTACCAAATTTCATTATATACACCACCGGATGGACACAACATTTTGCTGGCTGTCTTTATTTTAACCAATCACAACGAATTGATCTTAATTGGCGCTGGTCTGTTCTTTGAAATATTGCTGAAGGGCAATTTCACATTTCAAGACACCAAGCTTGGCTGGAGAGTTTCAGAAGGGAGGTCGAATATGCCAAATCGTAAATCTGTCTTCCATGGTCAAGGATCCTACTGATCATTCAGATAATTACACAATTGCTGCCGAGGTTAAGCGATTTTGGCAAATCTAGAACATCTGTTCACCAAAACCATCGATGTTGGCTGAAGACTTGCGATGCAAACAACATTTCAAAGATGATGAAATAGACAAATTTAAAAGTTTATGAATCGGTTTACAAATGGTTGACGCACAAAACTTGAGCACACATCCAGGAAGTCCATCTGGACCGGGAGAATAAGTCGGCGTTGTTGTTGCTAAATCTATTAAGAGAGAATTTTCAGTAATTAAAGGGGTAAAAATACAATTTGCCCTATTTAAGGGATTAGGGTAGTTAGAATTTGATGAAGCCGTTGAACTATAAGTAGGAAAAACTCAGCAAATAAATCAGCAATTTCAGAATCCGTCGATGCCTCCGTTAAGTTTCGACGTACCGATGAAGGCAATGCCGATGACTTACGCTTGGCGTTAACAAAATAAAATGTTTCGGATCATTTGAAAATTCAAATTTACATCGATTTAGATACATAGAATAGCAATGGCTGTTGAGAACATTAAAATCCGATCGAGCCACTAAATATTTCGAAAAATCTGATGGCTTACCCGATTTTTTATACTTTTTATAAGTATTTGAATTAAGGTTTTTTAGTCTTTGAAGCACATTGGTAAACCAAGGAGGCCTGTTTAGGTTTGAAGGGAACCTATCAGGAACGCATTCATTAAAAAAAGTATTTAACGCTATACAGAATAGTTCAGTGGCACTTTCAATGTCTGTACTATTGTACAAATCTGTCCAATTATAATGAGAAATCATATCGTTAAGTTTATTATAGTCACATTAACGAAAACATCTCATTTTAGTTGGCGACACTAATGGAGAGAGGGTACCAGAGCAGGGGAGGCAAATTGTCAATGCCATTGTTGGATGATATCGGTTTTCAGGTATAACAAGAGCGACAATTCTACACACCGTGACCTCAGACGGGTCTGAAACAAACACGTAATCTAATTGTCTATTTAAGGAATTTAATATAAAAAGCTTACTTGCTGTAACGATAATTCTAAAAGGCCATCCACAAAATCATGGACGGATAAAGGTATAGCGACAAGTGAGTCAGTGGGAGGAGACCAAGAAATATCAGGTAGATTAAAGTCACCCAAAACAATCAAAAGGTCTCTGTTAGAAAGAAGGGATAGTACGGATTTTATTGCGGACAGATGGTGCTCATAAATTACTAAATCAGAGCCAGGTGGAATATAAGAACATGTAACAAAAATAGATAAAGATTGCAAGGAAACTTTCACACTTACAAATTTAATTTCGTTTAGGATATGAGTGAGAATTCTTTCAGATGTTAGGCTAGAGGTAACGGCAATCAGTACACCGACCTCCCCACGTGAGGGGCGATCGGTCCTATAAGTATTAAAGTTAATTGACAGAACTTCAGAGTCAGATATCTCTGGTTTTAGCCCAGTTTCCGTAAAAGACAAAATATCTTCAGTGAATGCAGAGGAGTCAGCATAAAGCTTGTGTAGCTTCATATTTAGTCCCCTAACATTTTGATGCGCCAAAAATAAACTTTTTAGTTTTTTGGCACAGTGGAAAGCCTGTTATTTGTTCTCGGTTTATTCGGAACAAATTCATTAATTACTAAATCATCGTTAAGCCAAAATCTTTCAGAAAGTAAAACATTAAACACATCAGGCGGAGCAAACATTTTAAAATACGATATCTTACGAGCGTATGCAAATCGAAATTGTTCAACTGCAATATCCTCGGATGGGAATTTTTCACGTATAAATTCCAAAACATCCTCAGATGTGGTATCTGGTGTGAATCTAGAAATAAATAATTGCTTCCGTGGTGGAACAACTGAAAGTTTCTTACGCCCCCAGCAGCAGTCTGAACCTCACTAGGCTGAACACCAGGAACGGTGCCTACGTACCTATAGGTACGGTCGGCAACGAATTCTTTGACTTAGCCGGTACTGTAGATTTTATTCTGGAAACAGGGACTCCACCCAAACTAGCTGTTCCATAGGCACAGTTGGTTCATTTACCCCCGTGTCAACAGAAACTTTACCAAGTTCGGATTTGGGGTGGATTCCACAATCGTATTAACGGCGTTTAAACTGACTTTTTTTGGGTTTAGGCGACTCGGTTAATAATTTTTATACCCGTTACTCGTAGAGTAAAAGGGTATATTTTATTCGTGCAAAAGTATATATATTCTTGTTCAGGATCACTAGCCGAGTCGATCTAGCCCTGACCGTCTGTCCGTCTGTCTGTCCGTCTGTCTGTCCGTATGAACGCTGAGATCTCGGAAACTATAAAAGCTAGAAGATTGGCATTTTGCATGTAGATTTGAGGAGTTCCTACGCAGCGCAAGTTTGTTTCAAAATGGTGCCACGCCCCCTCTGACGCCCATAAGCCACAAGCTGTGGCCACAGTTTTGATGATATTATGAAAATTTTAATTGATATGTATTTGTTTCGTTAATAAATATCGATTGGCCTAATAAAAGTTTGGCACGCCCACTCTAACGCCCAAATACCCATTAAACGCTTTAGCCTGGCTAGCGCCTACATTTCCGCCTTTTATGGCGCCATCTAACGGATGACTTTGGAACAGCTGACCAAGCTGCTCAACAGAGTCAACGCTAATTTCATTTGTTTTCATTTGTCAATACCGAACTATATCCCAAGAACTATGCAAATCAAATCAAGTTAGCCAAATTGGAGGTCTAAGTCAAACAATGGCGTATGTGTGTATTTATGTAAGCATATACATATGTATGTATTCACATTGTACTCAGTTCCAATTGCCCTGCAAAGATAACTCCTTTCAAAAAAGCTATTCGCTATACCCGTTACTCGTGTTGTGCAAACATTTAGACTTTAATATACATAATACTATTTAAGAATGTATGTGTTTAGCCAATATAAGTATGTATGTTTAATATTTCTAGTCAATTTATTACAAGAAGGCCTATTTATATTAAGTTGTTTAGCTGAGTAACGGGTATCTAATAGTCGAGGCACTCGACTATAGCGTTCTCTCTTGTTATTTAATGGAATCACGAAAATCCAGGAGATGAGGAAAGGCATGACTTGGCATTATGTTTCGACATACTTAAATCCGTCGTTAGCCCTAAGGAATTGCTGGAGCACTCCCTTTGGGCAAATGGACCTTAAATTCTACAGAAAGACGACTTAAACTGGCCCTCTCTGTTAGATGCAGTAAGGGACCTTCCAGAAAGGCATTTCGCTACGCTAATTGGAATCGTTTGCACTGACATTTCTATCAATCGCAAGTTTCTTAGCTCATTTGACAAGATGCAACGTGTATTCGCGTGCATTGATTGATTCATTTCGAATTGCAGATCCAAATTATTATCAACAATCAGCCAACGAGATCAGCTTCGAAACTGGTACACATAGCCGAGAAGAATAGAGTGCTTAGCCAGGGCAAGCCCTTTCCAGAGAAGAGCAAGCTAACTTCTCTGAGGCCAATACTCGGCTCCGATGAACTAATTCGCGTTGGTGAGAGGCTTCAAAACGCAAACTTGGATACTTGTTACCCACTTGTTACTCTGATATTGTTACCCAAGGAACATCCGGTGATTTTTGTTTATTATTATGAAAAATATTTGCACGCAGGCGTTGCTCGCTACATTACGGAAAAAGCATTGGCCAAATGGTTTAATAAGGAGTTGTCGACCCTAAAAAATGTTAAGTCCAGACTTTTCAATAAATTTAAAATGGAGGATTACAATCTGCCATCTCTCGATACCTAAGGGCTCGGTCAAATTTTACCGTGCTTAACGCTCGGTGTTATAAAAACTATCTGATTTGTTGTAGGTCCAGTTTTCACAAGATCCAACAGTTTTATAATTTTGTTAATACTAAGCGTAAATCCGCATCGCTATCATTTGAAAATTGTACGGCAAATACTGATCGGGCAATTGCTGATCTATCAAACAACATATTCCGTCTCATCCCGTTTAAATTCGACTTATTCATATGCCATATCCAAAGAAAAACTTAATTTGTTGACCGAGGTTTAGCGAAAGCTCCCTTCTCTTGGATCTTAGATACTGTGCTGAAACTCTGTGCAGACCTCTGCACAAATTTTTTACTTTATCTTTGGAAACTTCTCTCCCCTTTATTTGGAAGGATAAGAAAGGAAGTAAATCGAATACAAGCAATTACAGAGGTATATCCAAATTATCCGCCATCCCAAAGCTTTTCGAAAACGTTATTACACCTGACCTGCAACATCTATGTAGATCAATTATATCTCCATGTCAACATTGATTTATAAGGCGATGATCAACGACGACAAACCTTTTGGAGCTAACGTCTTTTGTAATAAATGGCTTCAAAAAGAACATGCAGACTGACTTAGCTTACACTGATTTTAGTAAAGCGTTTGACTCAGTAAATCACTCGATTCTTGTATTTAAGATAGAGTTATTAGGGTTTCCATGTGATTTTCTAACATGGATCTTATGTTGTCTTTGTGGTAAAAGCTCTATCTCTAATTTGATCCGAGTTACTTCAGGCGTTCCACAAGGAAGCCACCTTGGCCCACTTCTTATTACTTTATTTACTAACGATCTGCCTCTAGTCTTGACAAAGTCGAGTGTCTTCATGTACGCAGATGACGCACTATATCGAAATTTCCAGCAGTTCTGACTTATAATCGGACCTAAATGCTTTTCAAACATGGTGTTGTGAAAATCTTTTGGATTTTAATTGCGCTAAGTGTAAAGTAAATACATTTTTAAGGGGGGACCCACAATATGCCGCGTGGTGGTGCGTTGTCTAGAATCACGCATGTTGATGACCTTGGCGTCCTTCTTGACCCAAAACTTAAGTTTTTTGATCATATTACTTGCAAGGTGAACAAAGCCAGGGGAGTACTTGGATATATTAAAAGGTGGTCAAAGGAATTCGATGATCCCAGTGTTACAAAGACTCTGTTCATTTCACTAGTCCGTCCAATCCTGGAGTACTGTTCATCAATTCGGAGTCCCCAGTATGGTGTACATATAGACCGGATAGTGTCAATGCGAAATAACTTTTTATTATTTGCTCTACGGGGCCTTAACTGGAATGAAAGCCATTTTTTACCATACTACTCTAGTAGACTTCTTCTAATTAATCTACCACCCTTAGTAAACCGTAGAACGATGCTTGGTACTACTTTTATTCATAAACTATTCACGGGGATGTGGAGAGTCCCGAGTTTCTGGGTCGCCTAAGCTTCTTTGTGCCTAATAGAATTACCAGGAACTTTAATCCTCTGACTTTAAATCATTGTAGATCAAACTATGATATTCATGAACCTTTTAGAGTACTGTGTAGTGACTATAATAGACTATACAATGTTATTTCTTCTACATTAGTATTAGTATTAGTCTTGTACGTATTTCTAACTTAGTCTGTCCGCTTCTACTACGGACTCTTGGCCAATCTTAAAATCATTAATTGTATCTTACTTAGCACAAAATTAGTATTTGTATTAGTCCCGAACGTATTTCTTACTTAGTGTGTCCGCTTCTGTATTGTCCTTTTTCACTTCTCGCGATCTCGTTTTTACGCCCATTGGGGAATAGGGCTCCGCGCGTAACAAGAACTGCTTGGTGTCGTAACGGCCACTTGTTTGCGCTTATCATAGTGCATCAACGTCCGAAAAAGAAAAACAAAAATTATTAAAATGTTATTTTGCACAGATTTTATCCGGTCTATATAGACCGTATACACCTTACATATGTACACCTTATTGGGGATTCCAAACTGGTGAAAATTACTCTACGCGGCCTTAACTGGAATGCAAGCCTTATTTTAACATCCTACTCTAGTTGACTTCTCCTAATTAATCTACCATCCTTATTAAACCGTAGAACAATGCTTGACACTACTTTTATTGATAAACTTATTTATGTGGATGTGTGCCTAATAGAATTACCAGGAACTTTATTCCTCTTACTTTAAAGCATTCTGGATCAAACTTTGATATGCATGAACCTTTTAGAGTACTGTGTAGTGACTATAATAGACTATACCATACTATTTCTACTACAGACTCTTTGCCAATCTTAAGAGCATTAATTTTATCTTATTTAGCACAAAATTAGTCTCTCCGTTTCCTTTTTCGCTTCTCGCGATCTCGTTTTTAAGCCCATTTGTGAATAGAACTCCGCGCGTAAGAAGCACGTATTGGTGTCGTAAGCGCCTTTGATTGCGCTGATCATAGTGCATCAACGTCCGAAAAAAAAAAATTGGAGGCTGAAAGTTCGTAGTGAGCGTCTCCAAAAAATGCGTCAGATGCTTTCCGATAAAGCCTGTGCCTTGGAAGAACGTTATGGGTAGCCTGCCATTAGATCGGTTTCATCCTAATCCAGCATTTCACATCGTTGGAGTGGACTATTGTGGACCATTCTATCACAAGGCAGAGACCAGGAACAAAGTACCTTTGTCTGCCGTCTTTGTCTGCTTTTCGGCGAAGGCTGCACACTTTGAAGTCGTCCAGGATCTCACAACGGATTCTTTCATTGCAGCTCTGAGAAGATTCATTAACCTGAGAGGCAGTCCGTGTACTATTGGAGTGATAATGCGACACAATTTGTCAGGGCTAAAGTCGAGCTAGCTGAGCAGAAGGAACTATTTTTGAGCGAACCACACACGGCTTCGATAGCTTCCTCCTGCTTAGCAGATGGGATTGATAGGAAGTTAGTGCCCCACATTTCGGTGGTCTATGGGAGGAGGCTGTAAATTCTTGCTACATCTGCCGCGTTATCTATTTAACTAAAGCTACTACGGAAACATTTATAGATTTTGAAGCCAAGTGATCGGCTAGTGATAGTAATCGCTGCAACTCCGAGCGCATGATAATAAAATTACGGAATTGAACTCATCGTGCGTTTAATTTCTATTTCTAACCTCCAAGGGTGGCATTTTGGATTACTTCCCCATAAACAACCTGATTAAGTGCAACAGACCCCTTTATTATTTCATCTATGTTACGAACTTCCTTTTTTTTCTTTGGCAGTGCCGCTAGCTCAGTTTTCTCTCAGGGCGGATTCCCCCTAATGCCACTGTCTCACATCACAAAATTATCGGTCATCACTAACAAACAAAATGTAAACAATCGCAAATAATTATAAAATAGAGAAATTCGGAATGTTTTGGTGGCTATCGTTGACCTAGCCAAGCACGCCCACTCAACCAAGGATGCCCCGGAGGTTTCTGCAGAGGCATCACCCATAGTCAGTTGGTCAGAGTCACTCCTCGCGACTACGACAGCTCCATCTTCCCCACAGCGAAAAATCGTTCGCCCATCTCGGTTTCTACATACATTTAATATTCGCAGTAAGTACTGGTGTTTAACATTATTATAATGGGACTCCTATCAACTAATTTATCTTTCCTCATCCTTCAAGACCAGACTTGGCCGCCGTCTTCAAATTTACGAGGTCAAAGCTAAGAATTCGCTTCCGCTTGGAAAAGGCTACAGGCGCCGCGGAAATTATGTTCCACCAGTCATGTATTGGTGGAACCCGCAGTGAAACGAGGCGCACAAAGGGCACACCCTATTCGTGTGTCGGGTCACCTAAGCAGCTCCTGGGGAAAGGAAGGGACAGGCCAAACGGTATGTAACATGCGCTGTAAACTATCCCGCCGAAAACTAATAATCGCGACCCTTTTCACAGGCAACAACAAGAAAACTAAGGTTTTCGGGTCTAAGTCCGAAGTCAACACGAAAAGTATATAAATTAGGAAAAAATGTGTACATTTAATGAACAATTATGACTTTCAGCCACTTCTGACCAGGCACTGGGCAAGATATACCCCGGCCGAGGAGGTTGCCGGAGGCCAGCGGCAATAAAAGCCTGGACCACCACGAGGAACGGTGGCGAAGGCGAGAATGATAGCGGTGCCTCTCAACGCCGCGGGAATTGGCAGCCTGATGAGTGGGTCTTAATAGCCCGGAACGGACTCACCGGGGAATGTTGAATGGCGTTGGCGGCGTAGGTGCGTATATATATTATATATAAGCCAATCTCCAAATGAAATCTTCCTGGGCCCTTTGTTGGGACCCCGGTTGCCCTACGGATAATTATTCATGAATAAAATAAACTTTAAACCTAAAACGCTAATTCCTCTACCACTCACTTTTTTTTTGATTTCGGCACAAACAGTAATTTAAAAACTCCCGCTCCGTCTAGCTTCCTGGACAATATGGCTGCGACCATCCCATTATCTGCCTATCATTGCCATATCGCCATATTCCCTTGCCTCTCTCGAATCTGGGTCATTGGACATATTCAAGGCCAAAGTAAAGTAATCCCTGAGCGAACCGGTATTATTTCAAATGGCCAGATCGTCCGGCAGATTCCCCAAGGGGGCGCCACCGAAAACATCGCCCTGTCGTCCTACCCTATCGATAGAGTCCATCCCATTATCGACTCCAACTGCAACACCAACCAAAGATTTCGAGAGGCACTACCCGGAGTCCCAGCAGAATGACGAAATAATTGGTAGCTTTGGAGAAACGGTAGGAACACGGCACTGATATCATCCTGCAGTTCGAACGGCGCGGGGCCCACGCATGACGGGAAGTATTACTGATTTTGTCGCTATGCTTGTATTCTTTGTGTGTCCTTCTTTCAGATCAAAGGCGGATGTCCTTAGCGTGATACACTCCAAAACTGCGGCCTTGGAGATCCTCCAACTAGTATGCATTGCTGGCCTTCAGGAACTTGCGAGAAAATTTCGCTTTGAAGGATTTACTGAAGTCACTCAGCACGAAGCGATCGAGCTCGCTTATCATAGCGTTGCCGAACCTTGGCGTGGATTACCCAAAGCTTGTCTTTCGTCTGCATTCCCGCCATCTCGTGGTCGCACAGGGACCAGAGTTGTCTGGCTAGCTTGTAGCTGGAACCGTTGAGAAACATATGATGGCCGAATACGGTGAAAACGGGGCTTCTCCTGGAGCTGAGTGGACAGTGTTCCGGATGGCTACCTCAATCTTGGGCAGATGTGCATCCCATTCCCGGCGATCTTCGTCCAAGAAGTTCGAATCGCTGTCAAGTCACTACGATTAACCCTTACCGTTGCAATGCTCTGGGGTGAGTATATCGGAGTCTACCGAAGCCATCCATCATCTTGGATGTGAACTGCTTTTCATTATCCGAATGTATTATTTCAGGCACACCGCATTTGTAAAATACCTCGTTTACTACGTTCAATGTCGTCGCCTCCTTCATGGCCTTCAGAAAGGTATACTTAGAGAAATGGTCCACTACGATGAATATCCACGCGTGCCCACTCTTGGACCTCGGATATTTGCCCAGGAAATCAATATAGAGTTTCTATAATGGCCTTTCCCTCTCTACCCTTTTTCCGATTCCTACCTGCATCCTGAAGTTGGGCGCTTTGGACTCCTTGCACACCTCGCAAGCCCGGACGTATTCACGAACCGGTATCATCATCCCCGGCCAATAGAATCCAATGTCTTCGCCATTCCACCATGGCCAGTCTTGGGGTCCGAATGGGCACGCTTTACCAAGCTGTGCGTCAGGATCTGTGGGATCCACAGCTTCCACTTGGATCCTTCCAGTTCTTCGTCCAGATTCGGAGTCCCCATGCTGTCCACCTTTAGGTCCGGTAAGTGCTGGACTCCACATCTTGCACTAACTCCAAGTAATCCTCTGCAGAAAATTTGATCGTCTCGAATCCCAATAACTCAGTCGGATCAATAAGGACTAGCTTCTCGCTGCCTTTACGATGCTCAATGCTTCATCGTCACCAACTACTTCAGGCTGGCGTGATCGGTTATGCATGTGAAAGGCATCCCTTCCACATACGGTCTGAACTTCCGAATGGCTAGGAAGGCCGTCAGGCACTCCTTCTCAGTGACCGAGTAGTGGACCTGGTGCTTGTTCATCTTGGCTGAGAAGAACGCGATGGGTTGCTCGTCCCCGTCCTGGTTACGCTGAAACAATACTGCACCGACGCCAACGTGAGATGCGTCACACTTTTTTTTTTTTGTACTAATATTTACTAGATCGTTGATCAACCAACTTAATGGCTATAAAACGCATAGGAATAACAAAGAATGAAAAAATAACATGAAACATAACAGATATAAGAAAATGTAACAATTTTATAACAGAGACAGACTACACTATTGTCTCAAGACGCGGATTTGATGACGTTCTCGTGTCCAAAGTTTACCAGGGTGTCGACGCTTCAGTCTTCTTATGGTTGTTTGATTTGCCAAGGATGCTGCTAGTTGGTTGGTGTGGGCTAGTAGACGGTTATTGTTTCGGCTAGAATGCATGTTGATCTGGTCTCTCACCGTGGGGATGTGAAGATCGCTGGTTTCTTACATACCACCGTGCATTCGTAATTGCACGTAGCGCCCGGTTTTACACTTTTTGGACTCTCATGACATTTGAGTCTGAAGCATATTTGTATGCAATATGTCATTAAAGGAACTACAATCGACTTATACAGCAACATCTTGTTGCTGACGCTGAGTTTACTTGTTCCTTTAAGAATTTAGTTTCCGGAGCTTAGTACGACAAGCTGCTGTTACCTTCGTTATGTGCTGCTTTCACGTAAGTCGTTTGTCCAAAATTAAGCCCAAGTACTGAGCCTGGGAAGATTGCGCTATAACTGTGTCCTGGAATTTTACTCTGGGGAGAATTTTACTCCTAAGAGAGAAGTTGCAGTGCTGGGACTTATTCCCGTTTATCGAAATGTTCCATCGATTCGTCCATTCGCCATACAGGTCCAAAAAGTTTTTGGGGATTTCAATTTTACTCTGGGGAGAATTTTACTCCTAAGAGAGAAGTTGCAGTGCTGGGACTTATTCCCGTTTATCGAAATATCCCATTGATTCGTCCATTCGCCATACAGGTCCAAAAAGTTTTTGGGGATTTCAGTCAATTCGACACGTGGAGTTGGCAATAAAGGCTGTATCATCAGCATATGTAGCCAAGAGGGTACCCGGTTCCCTTCCCGAATAAATTTGATATATGACCTTTCGCCTCTTACATCTACCATAAAATTTGGTTCTAAAAGATACGATTTCAGGAGAAGATATGGTGCAGTAGGCAGAAGAGTTTTCAACTTAAACAGCAAGCCATCGTGCCAAACGCGATCAAAAGCTTCTTTGACATCAAGGAAGACTTCTGAACTGTACTTCTTTTTTTTGTTGGGAAGCTCCAAGGATGTGCTGTGTTACCCGATGGGCTTGCTCTGGACTTCTAAATCTAATCTGGAATGGCATCCTGTACACTTCTTACTGTCATCATACTACTAAGGAATAAATTATTGGTCGGTGGGACGCAACAAGGTTTTCCAGTTTTCCTGGCTTGGGCATCATCGATATCACAGCACACTTTCACTGTGTGGGAAAATGGTGGATACGTAACAAAGAGTTGAAAAGGAGAACTAGAAAAAGTATACTCTTCCTAGGTAACTCCTTGGCAGTTCTGCTGTCGATGCAGTCGTTGAAGACACCCTCAATTGCCGAGGAGGGGGCATTTTGAAATGTTAGGGTTTCATCGACGACTTCGGGCTTAGCGAAATTGAATGGCTGAAAGCCCCTTTCAATTCCTCAGCAAAGGCCGTCGAGATTTCGCGGTCTGATCTGCACCATGTGGTGTCGGCACGGTTTATTGGAATTCGGCAAGGGGCCTGTCGTTTTATATTTCTTGTTGCTCTCCATAAGTTGAATCCATACGGCCTTGTGGGATCAACATTGCGGAGCATATCGTCAAAGTATTATCTCTTCGTTCTTAGCAATAGTTTCTTAAGATTGTCCTCAGCACAACAATATTCTCTTTTGTCAGCAGGGTCTCGAGAACGCATAAATCTACGACGCAATGTTCTTGTAAGCCTCACCAGATCCAGGACCTCAGGTTTTAAAAGAGCATGAGGTGGATCAGATGGGTTGTTTGTTCTTTGTCCGCAGGTTGATGACTCAGCAGCGAAGTGAATATTTCGCACAAACTTTTCAGTAGCATCGTTGATGTCATCAGGAGTGTTCAGGTGCATGTTCAGGTTAACTAAACCGTTAATCGCTTGCGGAAACGTTGGTATATTTGCATTCTGGGGCAGGATGCACGTCTTGCGGGAAAGCTTACAAGTGGAAACTCTGTACTGGATTATTAATGGAATGTGGTCCGAACTCAGCTCAAGAATTTCAGAGATGGTTAGAAAATCAGAACGAATTCCTTTGTAGATGGCAAAGTCTATGGCTGACGGCATGCGTTGGCTGTATGGGTAATGTGTAGGCCCTCCAGTAGCCAGTACCTGCATATGGGATGTGAGAATAATATCCGCTAGAGTTCTGCCCCTGTTTGAAGAAATACGTGATCCCCAGAGACTATGATGGGCATTCCCATCCCCTGCAATTATACAATTTGACCCAGCTCAATTATAAATTCTTGACGCAATGACTATTTCCCCTTGGTCAGTTTTGACTTTGACCGCAACACACTGAGCCGTATGTAA
This sequence comes from Drosophila rhopaloa, assembly GCF_018152115.1. Classification (NCBI taxonomy): domain Eukaryota; kingdom Metazoa; phylum Arthropoda; class Insecta; order Diptera; family Drosophilidae; genus Drosophila; species Drosophila rhopaloa. The sequence goes on from NW_025334991.1 coordinate 426,792, forward strand.
GAATTGGTAGTATTTTAAGGCACGATTTGATGATAATTGCGGATCCTCTGCGATGGCGACGGGCGGGATGGTTTGATAGATGAACGTCATATCCCATTAGCTGATAGTATGATCTAGAGCAGAAGTGAGTTTCGCTGACCAACATAACGTCGATATGATGTTGCTTTAAAAAAAGCTCCATCTCGAACAGTACTCCTTTTTGTGGGGGATTTTTGGGGGAGAGCGTTGGGATGGACGATTTTTTCGAAGTCTTACTATCTGCTGGTAGACAACACAGCCTTTATAATTTGCTGTGTGATTTTCACCACAATTTACACATTTAACAGGATGAATATCCCGTTCGCAAGTCTCTATGGCATGTTTCTGACCACATCTCACACAGCTATGATCCAGAAAACAGTTGTCCTTCGTATGGTTGAAATCCTGGCATTGTACGACTTCATCCTTTTTGTAGGGTAATTCCACTTGAACACGCTGGCGACATAGAATGAATTTCCTTGTTGGTTGAAGATGGCTCTAGTTCAACAAACAGTAGGTTGACGTAATTTGTTTTGTCGAAACGGCTTTTTGGTCTATTAATGAAACGAACAGTATGGCCAAGCAAGGTTAGGCTTTCTTTAATGTGTTCATCCGGAGTGGAGTGATGAACACCTCGAAAAACCACGCGATAAGTTCTGTCCTCTTTAAGCTGCCAGGAGTGGAACGGCCCTTTTTGAAATCAAGGGTTTATTTATAGCTCTATACGTGTCTAAATCTGCGGCAAGGATTAAAACGGAATTGTTAGAAAGGCATTTTACCGATTATTTAGACGGATGAACGATTTTATCTGTGGATTGGGATAGTGTTTGGTATTGTTGTCTTTGCTATTATTGGAGATATTATTATTGGTAGTATTGTTAAGACTGTTGTTGCCTTCATTAATAAATTTACTGTTGCTGCGTTCGACGTTGTTGTTGTTGCTGCAGCTACCATGGTCTAAACCAGTGCTGGTACTGGCCTGATCAGGGTTGTTCCTCAACTGTCTGGCTGTTTGATAGGCTTTTATATTTGTCTTTGTTTGTGTCCATGTCCGAAAGCTGAGCAACTCGGTTGGCTGACTCAAACGTTTTGGGACTATTCGATTTTCTCTGCATTTTATTGGCAAAATTGGGAGACCTGGATTCTGGAAGGCGTTTTTTATTAATTGAGGTCCACCAATCTTCATCGTCACCAGCTATGGCTTCCAGCTCGGGTTCAATGTCTTAGGATGGTAAAGGTGGGGCGGTGATGGAGCTGCTTTTATAATTGCTGCTAAATTGTTGTAATGAGGAATTTGGAGCATTAGTCATAGTCTTTTGTGTCTTTTGCGTTCCCTTGCCTTCTGGACTCTCCGTGAGACCATACGCTTGCCGCTTAACTGATGTTCTGCAAATATCCTATTTCGCGCCTCTATATATCGCCGTAGCCGTTCCTCCGCCGGTAGGTATCTTAGATTGGCTTTATATGCTATTATTGTTATATAACTTGGGAACTACTTTGCGGGATTTCAATCTGGGCGAGTCCCTGCCACTTTTTGACTGCCCAGCCGGCCGTTTTCGACACACTCTGGGCATTTTGGAATAATTGAGTCCGGTCTGCCGCACTTGAATCAAAACCTCTTCCACTCCGTGGACGGGCAGTCTCGGAATCCGTGCTCCGCGGCACTGCAATTCCAGCAGCCTGTCTTGAAAGGATTTCATGGCCGTCCACGGAGCTCGTCCACTTCGAGCTTTTGTTGCTCGTCGACTTCGTCCGGTATGCGCGCCTCGCTGACCCGCAACTTGTTCAGCCGTAAGCAGCGCCCTCCACGACCGAAATTTCCACTTCGACGCACTCCTCCCGAAGTTCGTCCACCGTGAGTACATCCATTGCGTAGACAAATCTGGCTCAAGCCTCAAGCCTTTTTTAACCTGTAATCATCCACGCCTTCACTCGGCTGCTGCTCACGCTGTAGTAACTCATGTATCATTTCGTGTTCCGTCTGGTGACCACGGAACCGATCCATCAAAGCCCTGCGCAGCTGACCACAAGTGTCCACCCTGGATTGGCGAACATGTACCCAATACCACTCCTTTGCTCTGCCCGATAGGAGGGCGTGGAAGTTTCGCAGAACTTCATTCCACTGACACTGATGTTGCCGCTGTGGGAACTCCAGACGGTCGTCCTCGCCGTCATTCCGTTGCCAGCTCCCGGGTTTGCGCAAAACCGCGGCTCGTCCCAGAAATCCGTAGCCTCGATACGTCCTGCCTGCGGGATTGTACTCCGGTTCCTGGCTCAGGCTGCTTTCGATCCCCGGAGAGTCGTTCACCGGTGGCCGAGGTCGCTGCCTGGGCGGCAGCTCCCGAGGCCTTTGGATGCCTCTGTCCGTCTCCTGCCGCTGATGGACTTCTCCCGCTGGGCCATTTGTGACGGCTTCTGGAAGCGTCGGCCTGGACAGCAGCGATCCTTGTCGATTCTCGCTTTCCTTTAGCGGCTGCGGTCTGCTCTCGGCTGGCCTAAGGGCGTCGTTCAGCAACTTCATCATGTCCATGAAGCCGTTTGGCTAACTCCCGACTCTCGATAGGTCTGGGCCGCTTGTGCCAGAACTGCATTTGACGCCGACTCAGCTGCTGAATCTCGATCCAGGCTCTCCTCCTGAGGATCCTTCTGCTCCGTAATCAGCAATTTATCCTGCGCCTTGACGATCGCCTGGAAATCGAGGGTTCTGGGTGACCTATGCTGTGGGGTATCCGCCGGTTGATCCCTAGTCCGATCCACTGGACCACCGCCTATTGGAGTTCTGCGTAAAACCCCAGCCAGTGATACCCGCGGAACCCTGCAGCACCTTCTGCGTCAGTGGACCAGAAGGCGTATTCTTCGTCGCCGGGAGGACCCATCTACCTTAGCTGGTGGCCGTGCCTATTTCACGGAAATTTATCTTTAACTAACTAATTGGGCAACCCGCAACTAATAAATAATAGTAAATAATATAAAATAAATACTATAATATAATGATAAATGATATAGCCAATAAATATGGTAAATAATGTAATAAATAAATAAATAAGAATAAATAAATAAGAATAAATAAATAAATAAGAATAAATAAATATGATAATAAATAACAGTGAAAAAATATATAACAATAACTCAAACTAATCACAAACACCTGTCTTCACGCACCACCAATTAAAATTTTCCTATTTTTCTTTTCAGTTTTTGACATGGAGAGATGGAACTGACCCTCTCCGGTAGACTTCCGATCTAACTCGTCCTACGCTTTCTCCAAAACCCATATTTCCCGTCACCTCTTAGCCGTTCGTCAACTGAACTGGCTATCCCTCGTGGTGATAGCAGCCAGTTAAGGACTTTGGCTGGTTTACTTTTCCTTTCCATCAGCATTTTCTATTTTACATCGAGGAAACCGTGCAGCGTATGGTCACGATTACCATTTAAGTTTATAACCGACATAAAATTAGAAATTCAGGACGGAGAGAAAGACCCAGGAATTAAACACATTCTGATCAAAACAAAATTTTAAATAAATAAACAACAAAAAACAAGCTTTTTAACCTATTCTATCACAGAATTTATCACAGATTTATTTTAGTGTACTCGCTATCACACGATGTACCCCGTGATGTAAAACCTGGCTTCTGCCGGGATGCCATCACCGGTTTACTGGTAAACCTGCCCCTGTTTGAAGAAATACGTGATCCCCAGAGACGATGATGGGCATTCCCTGCAATTATACAATTTGACCCAGCTCACTTATAAGTTCTTGACGCAATGACTATTTCCCCTTGGTCAGTTTTGAGTTTGACCGCAACACACTGAGCCGTATGTAAGAATTGGTAGTATTTTAAGGCACGATTTGATGACAATTGCGGATCCTCCGCGATGGCGACGGGCGGGATGGTTTGATAGATGAACGTCATATCCCATTAGCTGATAGTATGATCTAGAGCAGAAGTGAGTTTCGCTGACCAACATAACGTCGATATGATGTTGCTTTAAAAAAAGCTCCATCTCGAGTGACTTTTTGGTCAAGCCGTCGGCATTCCACACACCGATTTTAAGTCCAATTTGACTCATGGTTGGGCTGGAAAGGCAGAGTGGCGACCAGCGACTGCTTGTGCAGATCCTGGCGCTATTTGGGGTAAGAGGTTTGTTATAAGGGACATTATTGACATCATCATCTGGAGCATTTTGTTAAACCGAGCATCTAGGTCAGACAGTTTTCTTCAGATCGTAAATACATTTGTTCTTGTCGTTTCCATTGCTGATCGTTTTGGAATTGCTGGAGATTTCGTTGATGTTGCTGCTGGAAGGACTGTTGCTGCTGGAAGGACTGTTGCTGTTGTTCGCGGAAATTTGGGTATTGTTGTTGGTCAAGGGCTTCCGTCTGTATGGTTTGTGGCTGTAACAGAGGGTGATCTTTTAGTTTATGTTGCTGGTTACGTCCTTACTGCTTGATTCCAGTGGAGGGAATTGGCTCTAGTGCAGGTTCGCAGGTTGCTGCAACTGGGGTCGGCTACCCTGTTGAGTTTGCTGTCGAGAATGACCATTGGTGACATTTGCGTATGACAAAGCTCCCACGACATCCGATCGAACAGTACTCCTTTTTGTGGGGGATTTTTGGGGGAGAGCGTTGGGATGGACGATTTTTTCGAAGTCTTACTATCTGCTGGTAGACAACACAGCCTTTATAATTTGCTGTGTGATTTTCACCACAATTTACACATTTAACAGGATGAATATCCCGTTCGCAAGTCTCTATGGCATGTTTCTGACCACATCTCACACAGCTATGATCCAGAAAACAGTTGTCCTTCGTATGGTTGAAATCCTGGCATTGTACGACTTCATCCTTTTTGTAGGGTAATTCCACTTGAACACGCTGGCGACATAGAATGAATTTCCTTGTTGGTTGAAGATGGCTCTAGTATGGCCAAGCAAGGTTAGGCTTTCTTTAATGTGTTCATCCGGAGTGGAGTGATGAACACCTCGAAAAACCACGCGATAAGTTCTGTCCTCTTTAAGCTGCCAGGAGTGGAACGGGACCTTTTTTGAAATCAAGGGTTTAGTTATAGCTCTATACGTGTCTGAATCTGCGGCAAGGATTAAAACGGAATTGTTAGAAAGGCATTTTACTGTTGTAATGAGGAATGTGGAGCATTAGTCATAGTCTTTTGTGTCTTTTGCGTTCCCTTGCCTTCTGGACTCTCCGTGAGACCATACGCTTGCCGCTTAACTGATGTTCTGAAAATATCTTATTTCGCGCCTCTATATATCGCCGTAGCCGTTCCTCCGCCGGTAGCTATCTTAGATTGGCTTTATATGCTATTATTGTTATATAACTTGGGAACTACTTTGCGGGATTTCAATCTGGGCGAGTCCCTGCCACTTTTTGACTGCCCAGCCGGCCGTTTTCGACACACTCTGGGCATTTTGGAATAATTGAGTCCGGTCTGCCGCACTTGAATCAAAACCTCTTCCACTCCGTGGACGGGCAGTCTCGGAATCCGTGCTCCGCGGCACTGCAATTCCAGCAGCCTGTCTTGAAAGGATTTCATGGCCGTCCACGGAGCTCGTCCACTTCGAGCTTTTGTTGCTCGTCGACTTCGTCCGGTATGCGCGCCTCGCTGACCCGCAACTTGTTCAGCCGTAAGCAGCGCGCCCTCGACGACCGAAATTTCCACTTCGACGCACTCCTCCCGAAGTTCGTCCACCGTGAGTACATCCATTGCGTAGACAAATCTGGCTCAAGCCTCAAGCCTTTTTAACCTGTAATCATCCACGCCTTCACTCGGCTGCTGCTCACGCTGTAGTAACTCATGTATCATTTCGTGTTCCGTCTGGTGACCACGGAACCGATCCATCAAAGCCCTGCGCAGCTGACCACAAGTGTCCACCCTGGATTGGCGAACATGTACCCAATACCACTCCTTTGCTCTGCCCGATAGGAGGGCGTGGAAGTTTCGCAGAACTTCATTCCACTGACACTGATGTTGCCGCTGTGGGAACTCCAGACGGTCGTCCTCGCCGTCATTCCCGTTGCCAGCTCCCGGGTTTGCGCAAAACCGCGGCTCGTCCCAGAAATCCGTAGCCTCGATACGTCCTGCCTGCTGGATTGTACTCCGGTTCCTGGCTCAGGCTGCTTTCGATCCCCGGAGAGTCGTTCACCGGTGGCCGAGGTCGCTGCCTGGGCGGCAGCTCCGAGGCCTTTGGATGCCTCTGTCCGTCTCCTGCCGCTGATGGACTTCTCCCGCTGGGCCATTTGTGACGGCTTCTGGAAGCGTCGGCCTGGACAGCAGCGATCCTTGTCGATTCTCGCTTTCCTTTAGCGGCTGCGGTCTGCTCTCGGCTGGCCTAAGGGCGTCGTTCAGCAACTTCATCATGTCCATGAAGCCGTTTGGCTAACTCCCGACTCTCGATAGGTCTGGGCCGCTTGTGCCAGAACTGCATTTGACGCCGACTCAGCTGCTGAATCTCGATCCAGGCTCTCCTCCTGAGGATCCTTCTGCTCCGTAATCAGCAATTTATCCTGCGCCTTGACGATCGCCTGGAAATCGAGGGTTCTTGGCGACCTATGCTGTGGGGTATCCGCCGGTTGATCCCTAGTCCGATCCACTGGACCACCGCCTATTGGAGTTCTGCGTAAAACCCCAGCCAGTGATACCCGCGGGAACCCTGCAGCACCTTCTGCGTCAGTGGACCAGAAGGCGTATTCTTCGTCGCCGGGAGGACCCATCTACCTTAGCTGGTGGCCGTGCCTATTTCACGGAAATTTATCTTTAACTAACTAATTGGGCAACCCGCAACTAATAAATAATAGTAAATAATATAAAATAAATACTATAATATAATGATAAATGATATAGCCAATAAATATGGTAAATAATGTAATAAATAAATAAATAAGAATAAATAAATAAGAATGAATAAATAAATAAGAATAAATAAATATGATAATAAATAACAGTGAAAAAATATATAACAATAACTCAAACTAATCACAAACACCTGTCTTCACGCACCACCAATTAAAATTTTCCTATTTTTCTTTTCAGGTAGACTTCCGATCTAACTCGTCCTACGCTTTCTCCAAAACCCATATTTCCCGTCACCTCTTAGCCGTTCGTCAACTGAACTGGCTATCCCTCGTGGTGATAGCAGCCAGTTAAGGACTTTGGCTGGTTTTACTTTTCCTTTCCATCAGCATTTTCTATTTTACATCGAGGAAACCGTGCAGCGCGTATGGTCACGATTACCATTTAAGTTTATAACCGACATAAAATTAGAAATTCAGGACGGGGAGAAAAACCCAGGCATTAAAAAAACATTCTAATCAAAACAAAATTTTAAATAAATGAAACAACAAAAAACAAGCTTTTTAACCTATTCTATCACAGAATTTATCACAGATTTTATTTTAGTGTACTCGCTATCACTACGATGCTACCCGTGATGTAAAACCTGGCTTCTGCCGGGATGCCATCACCGGTTTACTGGTAAACCTGCCCCTGTTTGAAGAAATACGTGATCCCCAGAGACGATGATGGGCATTCCCTGCAATTATACAATTTGACCCAGCTCACTTATAAGTTCTTGACGCAATGACTATTTCCCCTTGGTCAGTTTTGACTTTGACCGCAACACACTGAGCCGTATGTAAGAATTGGTAGTATTTTAAGGCACGATTTGATGACAATTGCGGATCCTCCGCGATGGCGACGGGCGGGATGGTTTGATAGATGAACGTCATATCCCATTAGCTGATAGTATGATCTAGAGCAGAAGTGAGTTTCGCTGACCAACATAACGTCGATATGATGTTGCTTTAAAAAAGCTCCATCTCGAGTGACTTTTTGGTCAAGCCGTCGGCATTCCACACACCGATTTTAAGTCCAATTTGACTCATGGTTGGGCTGGAAAGGCAGAGTGGCGACCAGCGACTGCTTGTGCAGATCCTGGCGCTATTTGGGGTAAGAGGTTTGTTATAAGGGACATTATTGACATCATCATCTGGAGCATTTTGTTAAACCGAGCATCTAGGTCAGACAGTTTTCTTCAGATCGTAAATACATTTGTTCTTGTCGTTTCCATTGCTGATCGTTTTGGAATTGCTGGAGATTTCGTTGATGTTGCTGCTGGAAGGACTGTTGCTGCTGGAAGGACTGTTGCTGTTGTTCGCGGAAATTTGGGTATTGTTGTTGGTCAAGGGCTTCCGTCTGTATGGTTTGTGGCTGTAACAGAGGGTGATCTTTTAGTTTATGTTGCTGGTTACGTCCTTACTGCTTGATTCCAGTGGAGGGAATTGGCTCTAGTGCAGGTTCGCAGGTTGCTGCAACTGGGGTTGAGTTTGCTGTCGAGAATGACCATTGGTGACATTTGCGTATGACAAAGCTCCCACGACATCCGATCGAACAGTACTCCTTTTTGTGGGGGATTTTTGGGGGAGAACGTTACCCTGGGATGGACGATTTTTTCGAAGTCTTACTATCTGCTGGTAGACAACACAGCCTTTTTAATTTGCTGTGTGATTTTCACCACAATTTACACATTTAACAGCATGTTTCTGACCACATCTCACACAGTTATGATCCAGAAAACAGTTGTTCTTCGTATGGTTGAAATCCTGGCAACGATGTCATTGTACGACTTCATCCTTTTTGTAGGGTAATTCCACTTGAACACGTTGGCGACATAGAGTTGTTTCCTAGTTGGTTGAAGATGGCTCTAGTATGGCCAAGCAAGGTTAGGCTTTCTTTAATGTGTTCATCCGGAGGGAGTGATGAACACCTCGAAAAACCACGCGATAAGTTCTGTCCTCTTTAAGCTGCCAGGAGTGGAACGGGACCTTTTTGAAATCAAGGGTTTAGTTATAGCTCTATACGTGTCTGAATCTGCGGCAAGGATTAAAACGGAATTGTTAGAAAGGCATTTTACTGTTGTAATGAGGAATTTGGAGCATTAGTCATAGTCTTTTGTGTCTTTTGCGTTCCCTTGCCTTCTGGACTCTCCGTGAGACCATACGCTTGCCGCTTAACTGATGTTCTGAAAATATCTTATTTCGCGCCTCTATATATCGCCGTAGCCGTTCCTCCGCCGGTAGCTATCTTAGATTGGCTTTATATGCTATTATTGTTATATAACTTGGGAACTACTTTGCGGGATTTCAATCTGGGCGAGTCCCTGCCACTTTTTGACTGCCCAGCCGGCCGTTTTCGACACACTCTGGGCATTTTGGAATAATTGAGTCCGGTCTGCCGCACTTGAATCAAAACCTCTTCCACTCCGTGGACGGGCAGTCTCGGAATCCGTGCTCCGCGGCACTGCAATTCCAGCAGCCTGTCTTGAAAGGATTTCATGGCCGTCCACGGAGCTCGTCCACTTCGAGCTTTTGTTGCTCGTCGACTTCGTCCGGTATGCGCGCCTCGCTGACCCGCAACTTGTTCAGCCGTAAGCAGCGCGCCCTCGACGACCGAAATTTCCACTTCGACGCACTCCTCCCGAAGTTCGTCCACCGTGAGTACATCCATTGCGTAGACAAATCTGGCTCAAGCCTCAAGCCTTTTTTAACATGTAATCATCCACGCCTTCACTCGGCTGCTGCTCACGCTGTAGTAACTCATGTATCATTTCGTGTTCCGTCTGGTGACCACGGAACCGATCCCTCAAAGCCATGGCTAACTCCCGACTCTCGATAGGTCTGGGCCGCTTGTGCCAGAACTGCATTTGACGCCGACTCAGCTGCTGAATCTCGATCCAGGCTCTCCTCCTGAGGATCCTTCTGCTCCGTAATCAGCAATTTATCCTGCGCCTTGACGATCGCCTGGAAATCGAGGGTTCTGGGCGACCTATGCTGTGGGGTATCCGCCGGTTGATCCCTAGTCCGATCCACTGGACCACCGCCTATTGGAGTTCTGCGTAAAACCCCAGCCAGTGATACCCGCGGGAACCCTGCAGCACCTTCTACGTCAGTGGACCAGAAGGCGTATTCTTCGTCGCCGGGAGGACCCATCTACCTTAGCTGGTGGCCGTGCCTATTTCACGGAAATTTATCTTTAACTAACTAATTGGGCAACCCGCAACTAATAAATAATAGTAAATAATATAAAATAAATACTATAATATAATGATAAATGATATAGCCAATAAATATGGTAAATAATGTAATAAATAAATAAATAAGAATAAATAAATATGAATAAATAAATAAGAATAAATAAATATGATAATAAATAACAGTGAAAAAATATATAACAATAACTCAAACTAATCACAAACACCTGTCTTCACGCACCACCAATTAAAATTTTCCTATTTTTCTTTTCAGTTTTTGACATGGAGAGATGGAACTGACCCTCTCCGGTAGACTTCCGATCTAACTCGTCCTACGCTTTCTCCAAAACCCATATTTCCCGTCACCTCTTAGCCGTTCGTCAACTGAACTGGCTATCCCTCGTGGTGATAGCAGCCAGTTAAGGACTTTGGCTGGTTTTACTTTTCCTTTCCATCAGCATTTTCTATTTTACATCGAGGAAACCGTGCAGCGCGTATGGTCACGATTACCATTTAAGTTTATAACCGACATAAAATTAGAAATTCAGGACGGGGAGAAAAACCCAGGCATTAAAAACATTCTAATCAAAACAAAATTTTAAATAAATGAACAACAAAAAAACAAGCTTTTTAACCTATTCTATCACAGAATTTATCACAGATTTATTTTAGTGTACTCGCTATCACACGATGTACCCCGTGATGTAAAACCTGGCTTCTGCCGGGATGCCATCACCGGTTTACTGGTAAACCTGTGACCAGAAGAAATTTGTCAGCAATGTTTGTTGACCAGCCTCCCGTTCTGTACTTTTTGGTACGCCGTTTGACTTTACTGTCATCACTCTCGATGCTATTGCAAACTATATTGCAAGCTACCGTTAGGGATGACGAGGGGTGTCAGGGCCATCAATCTGCGAGACGTCGTCTTAAGTTCTTTGGCGTTGCTGCAAGCTTTGAATCCCAACTCGTTGGCGATTGCTCACCATCTGAACCCTCTGGTTTTTATCAATCTCTCACGTCCAGTCCTCTTTGGGCTCAGTCTAAGCAATTGTTTTGCCTCGACGCTCGACTCTTCGGATAACTGTCCTTTTATACAGTCGGAACATTCTAGTCAGTTTTTTTAGAAAGAAAAAATGTTGTTGAGCCAGTTACCTGGTTAAAGAACCGAATTTAATGACCGAATTTAGGCCATCAAATCCTTGTCGTGGTAGTGATTTCGTTCCTTGAGTAAAGAAAGAATAATAATAAATCAATAAATCACGAACTATGTCAATTTTAAGAGCTTTATTATTATTTATAACTTATATTAAAAACGGGTGCTTGTTGACTGTGCTCTAAGTCGCTTCGTGATAAAAAAAAACGTTGTTCAGTTGAAAAAAGTTACAACCTTTTCGATATGTTGCTATAAATTAAGGGAGTTTTACTTGTCGATATTTTAAATTGTAGAAAATACGTTTGCTTTTCAATTAAATAACCGTTTATCAACATTCTCCTCCCAAGTATTGTAGTCGTTAGTTATTTCAATATATACGACGGTAATACTTTTACAATATCTTGGGCTGAATTAATTAATTAAACAGAGGGTCTCTTATAAATACTGTCTTTAATATTTACATCGACAATAAGGCCTTTTGGCCAGACATTTCTCGGCACATCGGGTTCCATCAATAATACTATATCACCTTTTTGTAAGACGATATAGTTTTTCTTACTTATATGACTAAAAATAAGAAATTGTCTATATTCCTTTTTCTATTTTAACCAAAAAATGTCAGCAAGTCTTTCAGTCGAAAAATCGTTTGGCGTCAATGGATCATATTCAAGTGAGTCTGACGGCACAAAAAGAAGTGGTCTACTGTTTATCATAAATTCGATCTCACAAAACAGAATTTTTAAAACATACTCCCTAGGGTACCTTTCTTTAAGTGAAACTGCCAAATATTTTGTAACTGTTTGTATAAGCCTTTCCCAGGCGGCTCTTATTTGAGGGGATAAAGGCGGATTAAAATAACGTGTACAACCTTTTGTTGTTAAAAATACGTAAGTTCATCATCAGACCAAGTTTTATGATTTCTCATATATCTTTGCCCGCTCTCTTAAAGTTTGTTCCATTGTCCGAATATAATTCTGTTGGAAATCCGCGTCTCCAGCGAAATTGTCGAAATACGTGCGTAAATGCATTGCATGACAAGTCTTCGGCAATCTCCAAATGAACTCCTCGGGAAAAATTACATCGTATCTTTTAACATGGCTTTCATCTGTCTTTCAAATATCAAAGTGCCCATCTGTAATGTAGTCATCCCATTGAATACCGCTGTGCCAAATGGCTTGCAATAGGATTTTATTAAATATCAATAAGTTCGAAAGAAATCCCATCGGGTCGAAAGTAGACGTAGTAATTTTTCAATATTTTTAGTTTAGTTGGTCGTCTACGAATGATATTGCTATTAAGAACTCGAAAATGTGGCAGATAGTAAGTCAAGCGTTATTTTGGTTTTGTCTATGGAGTTTAATGTCTTTAAATACCCCTTTTCTATTTATGAATCAAGACATCGTTATACTTTTTTCCGTATTCTGGGTTTTTGCTTTGTTATAACTTTCTGGTAGTTGTGTGTCGTCGCTTTTCCAAAAAATGCCGCATTGAAATCTGTCATCCGCTCGTTTTAGCATTCTATCAATAATTTCCAGATTATAAAATTATAATTATAAAAACAATATGTATATCAACCCGGCTTGTCGTTTCCTTTCATATAAATTCACTAAGTTTTATTCGGTTTCACTGCGCCGATTACACTGATTCACTAACCTTGTTTCCTACCGACCGGATTTTCTTTCCCACGTTTTTCTTTGTTTTCTTCTTCCGCGAGCCGATAGAGCCTCCGGAAACCGCCGTGTGGCCCTCTCATCCTTTTGACCTTGTCCTTGCCAGATCGGTTTGGTATTTTCTCTATTTTCTAGTATTTATACCCGTTGGTAAAAGGGTAAATTGTATTCGTGCAAAAGTATGTAACAGCTAGGAGGAAGCGTTTCCGACCCTATAAAGTATATATATTCTTGATCAGGATCACTAGCCGAGTCGATTTAGCGATGTCCGTCTGTCCGTCTGTCTGTCCGTCTGTCTGTCCGTCTGTCTGTCTGTCTGTCTGTCTGTCCGTATGAACGCTGAGATATCGGGAACTATAAAAGCTAGAAGATTGGCATTTTGAATGTAGATTTTAGAAGTTCCTACGCAGCGCAAGTTTGTTTCAAAATAGGGCCACGCCCCCTTTAACGCCCACAATCGCTTATATACGATTTTAAAAATTTAAATATTTCGGAAAAGTAAAAATGCAGTTTTATTGTGTTTATCAATACCTATCGAAATGTTGAAGAAACCAAGAAGACCATTCGTTAAAAAGTTATGCGTGATCAAAGTTTCTATCTCCATCTCCCTCGCACTCCCTTTAGCTGAGTAACGGGTATCTGATAGTCGGGGCACCCGACTATAGCGTTCTCTCTTGTTTTCCTATGGTTTCCACCTCGGGCGGATGGTGCGGAACCAAACTCGACCTATTTTGGTTCTGTACCCGAAAATCCATATGTTCGCTTTCCAATTATTAACTCATAATCCTTCATTTTATAAACTTAGACAACTACTGCTTATATACATATTGTGGCGGTCTAGCCGTCAGGCAGGATCGTCATGCTGTCTTCGTGGTCGGCTTGAAGGCTGTCTTCGCCCTTGACATCGGTGAGTTGCATCTCTAGTTCCAATTGCTTCTCCTGAAACTCCAGCTGCATTCGCCGAGTTTTTAGTTGTTGTTGCAGCTTTAAGTGCACTATTTGAAGCTGAAGTTTTTGAACTTTGATTGATTTTTGAGCACGGTGGCCTCTCTCAGATCCCGAGTCCTCGTCCCTACTGTTTCAAATTCTCTGGTTTGGCGTAGTCATGGGAACTAGCGTAACAGTCTACTTCTTTGTTAATATCTATAAAATCATTTAAACCAACAAATAAACTGTCTAAATTACCATTACAATAATCAGAAGTGGCTTAGAACTTAAGACAGCAAAGTGCCTACTAAATAAAATAAAAACTTATATCTGATAATAAATAATTTTAAACAAAATGGATGAAAGTGATTTTGAAAATTATACAATTAACGGCCTTTAGCGTATTTTAAAGACATATAATCAACTTTTAACTGGTAATAAACCAGAATTAATTCAACGTTTACGAAAAGTTTGAGAAGCTGATGCAACTGTAAAATCATTAGCGTCACCAAGCCGCAAGGACAACGAGAACATAGAGGAAGAAAAAGAAGACAAAATGAAAGACAATGGAGAAGAAAGAAAAGTTCGCGAGGCTAATGCAACTGTAAAAACTTAAGCCGTAAGGAAGACGGGAACAAAGAGAAAAGAGAGGAGTGCGAGGCGAAAGAAAATAAACTACAAGGAAATCACTACAACGAAATGCAAGACAACTATAAACCAGACAACAATAGGCCAGACAACGATAAGTCAGACAACGAAAAGCAACAAACTTATGAAATGCAAAACAAAGATGGATATATGAACAATGAAAAAAACGAGATCAACGAAGCAACGAAAATAAATGTGAACGAGAAGAAAACTGAGAATAATGTGGTACGAAATGGAAACGAAGGAAATAATCAAGTAATTGCCGAGACGACATACAAAAGCGAGAGCGAAGAATATGTACAAGAAGTCCTTACGATTACTACATCTGCAACTAAGTCGAAAGTAAATAAAGAAATTTTATACGACCAAAATCTGAACAAAATTAAGCAGGACTACGAAGACATGAAATGGGATTTAAGATAGTCTAGAAATTTGAGAAAATCGAAAAAAAATTTTTTCATAATTTTTGATATTCAAAAATATCTCCCTAAAAGGATTTTTCAAAACTCAAATTATTTTCAAAGTTATAGCCGTTTTAGTGACGTGGCCACGTGGTTGAGCGAACGACTGGTATGGTTGACAGGTATGAATAACTTTCTCTCCTTCTTTCTATAACAATACCCTCATTTTCAGTATACTACACTAATCGTTTGAAGATCATTGTATGGAGCTAGGATAGCTGATTAAGGGAATGTAATTTATACGTAATATCAGTTACGGCGCCACTATATCTCAAGATCTAATCGGTCGATTTACTTGAAATTTGGCATGAATATTCTTTAAATATATCTCTATCGCCGGAACCAACAAAAAATAAAAATTTTAAATTTATAATATTTTTAAAAATTCGACAAAATGAAAAAAAAATCGACTTTTTCTTTGAGTAGCCACCATTTTTTTTGTTGGTGCTTCATGCTATAGCGACATTCGAACTCAATAAGAATCTATCATGGTTTTATTTTTCAAATAACGACAAGCATAGAAATCATGGCGACGAGGACACGGCCTCTTTTTTCCCCTCTTCTTCAAGAACGAATAACTTAATGAAAACAAAGTTTTTGTTTTGAAATTTATTTTATGTACTCCTTTAAGTTTAATAAACAAATTATAAAAAACGGATACTAAAAATATATATTGCTTTTTTTTTAATAATTGTTAAAAAAAAAGCTCGAATTTCAAGCCTCTAGACCCCCATAATGATGCGAGAAGTAGTACTATTAAAAAGGGAATTACGAATTTCAACAAAGGAAAACGAAATATTAAATATGACAAAAAAGGAGAAGTCAGCCGACACACTAATCAACAAAAATATCCCGTTTACTCATCTTAAGGATTTAGTGACAGAATTTGACCCTATGGATGGTGATACCGACATTCACCTAGTTTTAACAAGCAAATTATATCTGTGCACTTGATGATCACAGTGTACGTACATTAATTTCCAATCGTTTAAAAGGAAAAGCTGCCAAATGGCTACAGAGCTGCTCGGAGTCGATGACAATGCCAGTAAATTAACTGCTTTATGAAATGGAAAACATTTTTGATAATCGTGAGTCTCAACTTGCAATGAAACGTAAGTTTGAAAAGAAAATTTGGCAAAGGTATGAATCATTTCAAAAATATTTTTACGAAAAACTAATATTATCAAATAAAACAAATATAAGTCAAAAAGAACTACTGGAGCACTTGATTGACAGAATACCGGATTATGCGCTACGCAACCAGGCAAAAATGAAACGATTTTCAAATACAGCTGAGTTAATGCACGCTATAAGAAAATTCAATTGAAGCAGATTTTGGTGAGCAACAACAAAAAAGTTACGCTCCAGGTAGATACCAATAAATCTGCAATTGTAATTAAGTGCTATAATTGCAATTCAAAGGGACACATGGCCAATGAATGTCACAAAAGCAAGAGGGAGCCTGGATCCTGTTTCGACTGCGTTGAGATGGGTCACACTTCAATCAACTGTCCGAAACGCAAGACTATCAACCCACTGGAAAGCACAAACAATTCAAATTAATTTGTAAGAAAAATTGAATATTTATTTACTAAACAAATTAACAATTTTATCCTCTCATTAGAAACCCTAATCGACATTCGTGAGCTTGAATTTTGTTATGGTCTCCTTCCGATATATTCTTTCCAGTTTCGTTACCCAGTCAATGATATCCGGCTCTTCTACTGTCTGGTCAACGAAGACTCCCAGAATTTTCCTTATCGCATCGACTAAGCCCTGGAGTTCTTATCCTAGAACTTTCCAGCGGCAAAATCCTTTTAAAATTTTAAATGGCCCTTTTTATATAGGGCCAATTTCGCCGCAAATCCATCCACGGTCTTGAGCAAAGTGTGCTTCTCGGCCGAGATTGTCCCCAATCTTTGGTTTCCAAGGGCGCCTCCGGAGATTAAAGCGACGCGTCGGATCCTCCTCAGATTTCTTCATGTTCCGAATGACGAGCTCAAAGTTTCCGCGTTTTTCGACGGGGTTTAGGACTACCTACCAGCGCCGGTGGTTTCTTCGTCGTTGTGTGACGAAGGCCGTCAAGTTTTCCGTGGATTCTACCATCTTTGTGTTCACGGCCAGCTGAAACTTGTAACAAACATGGCAATACAGGGTCGACTGTGCTCAGGGAAAATGGGAATGGAGTTTTGCAATAACTTGGCTCAGATTGAAGTTAACACACGGTCGCCTTTGCCGTACTTACAACACAAATACATTAAATTTGTTTCCAGCGCAGTCGACGGGTCAGTGGAGGATCTGTAAATGAGGATCTGTGTCAGCTGTATGATGTATGCTGAGTGGACTACAAAATTTTGTTAATTAACAGTCAATCTAAGGCCAAATATACATACTTTTATGCTTATAGTCTACAAAATTTTAATCTATTTTAAATACAACAAAAATAATGCAACAGTCAGATCGGTGCCATATTCAACAACTAGACCGAGGGATAGTACAGGGAATCCGGGGTGCCTGCTTATCCGCTTATCCATTTATCTTGGTTTTCCGTACGTCTTACAGCGGTTGGAAAGCTTTGCACAGAACTTCAATTTATTCGGCTACAAGCGAATAGGCTGTTAAGTGGCTCGACTCGAGAGATAGGCCGTCTCCACGAGTTGGCGACCAGAATTTAGCTGGGCAGAATCGCAGGGGATTTGTAATACTACCGGCGAAAGGACGATGAACTGCTGATGCTCATGGTGTTAACGTGGCTCGGTTCGAGAGGTAGGCCGTCTCCACGTGGCAACGTTTACCGATTAGTATTCGTTTATTGAGGGAGCTTAAATCCCTATGCTCACCTAATTAGTTTTTCGACTATCAATTGGAGGTTAGGATCGCTGCCAACGGAAATTTAGCCAGCCAAACTTTGGGAATTTTAAAATCTCATTGTGGTTGTCCTCTTTATTGGGTCTTGTTGGACAGTTATTAAGCCCGATGTGGTGCATATATATGTTTGTACGCAAGGACTTAGCACTCCCTTTACACAATTCGATTGGAATTAAAACGCGTGTGTTTTGGCCGAAAGATCAGAAATAAGAGAACGAAAAACGCAAAACGTAAAACGCGGCTGCAAGCCCGCTGACAAGCAGTGTTATCGTTTGGTATTTTTCTAGGATGTCAGGTTGCCACAAAGTTGCGGAACCATTAGCGCTTGTTTTATATTTAAAAAAAATACAAAAATCTTGACCTAATAATTTCACACCCCTACAGCACAGGATTAATCTTCAGTCTTTACGACAAAGATAAAACCTGAAAAGGGTGTCTACTGTTACCAAATATCCTTTGCATGATAGGTTCCTAATTCCTTCCCATTTAAATCCTCAAGTAAATAGAGTGAGTTTCCCAACCTTTAATTGATACGGGCCCCTTATTCCTACTGGCAAGCTTAGCATTAAAGTGGGCGGCAGCATTGCTAAGGGTGAAGTTTCGTTTAATTACATCGTCTCCTACCTGAAAAGATCCAGGCCATTCTTTTCATAGGCTTTGTCTAAATGCTTTTGGAGGTCAAAACATATGGTAGAAAATTGGTCTTGTCGGTTTAGTCGTAAGGAAATTTAGATTTTTGAGTACTTTATAATATTTTCCGTGACAAATCATATGCTTCCAGAAGACAACAGAGAATGCAGACTCATCTATTGACTGTGTATATGACGACGCGAGCCAATATCGCTTACTATAACCTAAGGGGTTC
Organism: Drosophila rhopaloa; assembly: GCF_018152115.1. Classification (NCBI taxonomy): domain Eukaryota; kingdom Metazoa; phylum Arthropoda; class Insecta; order Diptera; family Drosophilidae; genus Drosophila; species Drosophila rhopaloa. The sequence goes on from NW_025334991.1 coordinate 445,449, forward strand.
CGTATCAATTAAAAATTTCATCTCTCTTTATGAACTTCTTTACCGATTTGAGAAACGTGAATTTCGATAAATGATCGAGTACTATAAAGATTTCTATATGACCTATTTTCGCTCTTGGGAAAGGACCAATAAACTCTATAAAGAGTCTTTGAAATACTCGTTCGCTAACAATTTGCTGTCCTATAAGTGGAAGAAACTTGGGCGTTGTCATTCCAGTGAAATTATTTTCCTCGCAACAACTCGGTGAGGTGGAATGTTTCTTCAGAATATTGGTTAATATGCCGTTGATACCAACCGGTCATCCCGAGGAATCTCTTAAGTTGACGTTTGGTTTTAGGAACAGGAAAGTTGGACACGTTACTTTATTGGGATTCACTTGCAAAGTCCCCTCTTCCGTACTGGACTTTTTTTTAAACATAACTGACTTTTGGCGATATTAATAGTAAGAACTGCCTTATAAAGTTGCTTAGCGACTTCGGCCAATGAGAAAGATGCTCTTCGAAACATGAAGACATGACTAATAGGTTATCTAAATATACCATCACGTGTGATTTCATTCTATAAGGTATTACTGTATCCCTAAGTCTACAGAGAATTTGCAGAGCTTTAGTTAGTCCGAAAGGCATTCGTGTAAATTGATATAAAGGACGGTTGGGTATAGTTATTGCGGTTTTTGGTTTCGATTCTTCCTCCAGACATATCTGCCAAAACGCATCCTTTAATTTTCGATATGCAGTGTACCGATAACAGATTGTAATCGATTTCGATCGGTTGCATTAAGCAGAAGTGAGTGAGAAATTTCATAAATTGAACTGGATTTTCCAAGACCAAATAGTTGCCAAAAATCCATCATTTTGCCAAGCAACATCATATCGATGTTATGTTGGTCAGCGAAACTCACTACTGCTCTAGATCATACTACCAGCTAAGGAAATACGACGTTCATCTGTCAAACCATCCTGCTGACCCCACCAATTATCATCAAATCGTGCCTTAAATACCAAACGGCTCAGTGTGTTGCGGTCAAAGTCAAAACTGACCAAGGGGAAATAATTATTGAGTCTATATATTGTCCACCAAATTCTCAGCTCACAGCTAATCACTATGAAGAGCTTATAAGTGAGCTTGGACCAAATTTTATAATTGCTGAAATGCGCATCATCGTCCCTGGGGATCACGTAACTCTACAAACAGAGGCAGAACTCTATCTGATTTTATACTCATATCAGGTACTTGCCTACAGGCCTACACATAACCCATACAGCCAAAACCTGCCATTAGCCAAAGACTTTGGAATTCGTTCTCATTTTCTAACCATCTCTAAAATTGAACTGAGTTCGGACATCCCATTAATTATCCAGTAGAGAGTTTCCGCTTGTAAACCTTCCCACAAGACGTACACCCTGCCCCAGAATGCAAATATACCACAGTTTCATTAAGCGATTAACGGATTAGTTAAGGTCCTGGATCTGGTGAGGCGTAAAAGAACATTGTGTCGCAGATTTATGCGTTCTCGAGACCATGCTCACAAAAGAGAATATCGTCGTGCTGAGGACAATTTGCTTAGAACGAAGAGTGAATACTACTGATATGCTCAGCAATGCTAATGCCACAAAGCCGCATGGATTCAATCTCCGCCTACACATGGTGCAGATAAGACGGACAAAATTTCGATGGCCTTTGTTCAGGAATTGAAAGGGGCTTTCAGCCATTCAATTTCGCTAGGCCCGAAGTCGTCGATAAACCCCTAACATTTCAAAATGCACCCTCCTCGGCAATCGAGGGTGTCTTCAACGACGGCATCGAACTGCCAAGGAGTTACCTAGGAAGAGTATACTTTTTCTAGTTCTCCTTTTCAACTCTTTGTTACGTATCCACCATTTTCCCACACAGTGAAAGTGTGCTGTGATATCGATGATGCCCAAGCCAGGAAAACTGGAAAACCTTGTTGCGTCCCACCGACCAATAATTTATTCCTTAGTAGTATGATGACAGTAAGAAGTGTACAGGATGCCATTCCAGATTAGATTTAGAAGTCCAGAGCAAGCCCATCGGGTAACACAGCACATCCTTGGAGCTTTCCAACAAAAAAAAGAAGTACAGTTCAGAAGTCTTCCTTGATGTCAAAGAAGCTTTTGATTGCGTTTGGCACGATGGCTTGCTGTTTAAGTTGAAAACTCTTCTGCCTACTGCACAATATCTTCTCCTGAAATTGTATCTATTAGAACCAAATTTTATGGTAGATGTAAGAGGCGAAAGATCATATATCAAATTTATTCGGGAAGGGAACCGGGTACCCTCTTGGCTACATATGCTGATGATACAGCCTTTATTGCCAACTTCACGTGTCGAAATAAAGCGACTCAAATCACTGAAATCTTTTGGAACTGTATGGTACATGGAGGCAGCACATAACGAAGGTAACAGCAACATGTCCTACTAAGCTTCGGAAGCTAAATTGGATCCTTAAAGGAAAAAGTAATCTCAGCCTCAGCAACAATATGTTGCTGTACAAGTCGATTGTAGTCCCTTCAATGACTTATTGCATCCAAATATGGGGTACTGCTTCAGACTCAAATGTCATGGGGGTCCAAAGAGTGCAAAACCGGGCGCTACGTAAGAAAGAAACGATGTCCTAGCCAGCGATTTTCACATCCCCATGGTGAGAGAGCAGATTAACATGCATTCTGCTAGCCCACACCATCCAACTAGCAGCATCCTTAGCAAATCCAACTACCAGAAGAAGACTGAAGCGTCGGCACTCTGGCGATCTTTGGGCACGAGGACGTCATTAAACCCGCGTCTTGAGACAACAGAGTAGTTCTGTCTCTGTTATAAAATTATCATATTTTCTCATTTCTGTTATGTTAGCCATTAAGTTGGTTGATCAACGCTTAAATAAATATTAGTAAAACAAAAAGTTGACAAAAGGACAAGAACCTTAAACCTGAATAACGACTATAATTGTTACATGTTTTGACCCCGAACATTGCCTTCTTAAGAGCAGAGTGCCACAAGCACGAACGATTTCTTAATAGCATGGCAGGTATATCGGCAACCCGACCTCCTCCAAACAGGCGATTTGTAAATAAGCTAGTGCAGAATGAAGAGTCTAGGGAATAAGAGAATTATTAAAACTTGAACGACATTAAAATAAATGCGATGCGCAATGCTGACCGCATTAAATGTTGGAATTGTAAGGAAACCGGGCACAGATATCATGATTGCTTTGGTTGTGGTCGTCCTAACACTTATAAGCCTAGTTTCTTGAAATGTAATCCCCCGGCGGAAAACTCGTAAGAGGATGTCCATCGATTCTGACTGGTGTATATCCTGATTTAAGCTCAGCATCAGTGGTAGGTACTAATCATATTCCATCTTCTAATTTAGCTAACTCTAAACCTGACTCGACAACATTTAACTCACAATTAGACAAACCCAACCGTCAGTTGAATAAAAACACTTCAGAGTCCTCACGAAACTGAATAAAAACACTTCAGAGTCCTCACGAAACTTTAAAATTATCCCCTACCATGAACGAGTACGTAATTGTTATCGGTGTAAAGTAGACATATTTATACTACGAATTGATTCCTCCAACAAAACTCGATCGGCTAATTGAATATGTAAATTTTGGAAACAGCAGCGCAAAATGAAGAAGTATGTCGTATCCTCTATTGTTAGGCAGGACAATGACAACCGCCCCTACATCTCGTTGGTAATATTTAACAAAACTGGTTTGGCCTTGCTTGATAGTGGAGCTAACAGAAGCGTAGTAGGAGGTAATTTGGCTAAGTTTATTCCTACAGATTATCCAGGGTTAAAGAAGTTAAAATGTTATGTTCGTAAGGCCGATGGTCAAAATCAAAACGTCACAGCTAGCATTGTCGTTCCGATTGACTATACCTCCTCATCTCAGAATGTCGAATTTTTGATAGTACCCTGTTGTATTAAACAATATAATCTGCGGAATGGATTTTAGGCAACTATTTGGTCTTGGAATATTCAGTTCAACATCAATTTATAAATTTTCTGGCTCTAATGCTTTAAGTGACACACTTCTGCTTAATGCAACCGATCGAAATCAATTACAATCTGTTATCGAATTCTCTTCACCGTCTGACAAAAACGGTTTAGGAAAAACAACCCTAATTGATCATTATATTAAAACTGGTGCAGCCAAGGCAATTTAGCAAAGATATTACAACCGATCTCCAGCCAAAGAGCTTCAGTTATGCCACGAAGTAGACCACATGATTAGTCTTGGAGTTCCCGCGCCCGCGTCCTCATGGTCTTCTCCGGCAGTGCTTGTCTTAAAACTAGACAAAGTGCGAATTTGTTTAGATTCTAAAAAGCTTAACTCTGTCACTGTAAAGCATGGTTATCCTACTCCTCTTATTGAAGGTTTACTATGTCGCTTATCTCCAGTGCACTGCATATCAAAAATTAAAGGATGCGTTTTGGCCAGAGCTCGCAAATAACTGTCGACCGTTTCTCGTTGTCTGCAAATAAGTGTCTTTTCCTGACTATTTACGAAACGACTCAGAGAGCAACCGACTTACGGGTTCTTGAATTAGCTCGCTCGCAGTCAGAGCGAAACCGTTTTTTTCTATTCTGTTTTATTCTGGTTGTTCCAAGACCTGTTGTGAGGAGCTGAACTAACAACTTTCACAAATATACAGATGTACATATTTAGAAGTATATAGGTTAAGAATAGGATTAAAGTTAGAATAATAAGTTAGTAGACTATAAGTAAGCGTAGGGCCGAAGTAGATTATAAGTTAGCATAGGGCCGAAGTATAAAGTCCCATGAAGGGCTTGTAAATAGTAGCGTAGTGCCGAAGTAGAAAGTCCCATGAAGGGCATGTAAATAGTAGCATAAGGGCTACACCGTCAAATCGACATGTACATGACCGTGCCTGGTTACCCGCCGACAGCGCCAACACACACATAGAGGCAGAGCCAACATCGGCAGAGCCACACCAGAACACAGCATCAGAGCCAACATCGAGCCACACCAGAACACAGCGGCAGAGCCAACATCGAGCCAGAGGCATATCCAAATTATCCGCCATCCCAAAGCTTTTCGAAAACACTATTACACCCCATTTGCAACATCTTTGTAGATCGATTATATCTCCATGTCAACATGGATTTATAAGGCGAAGATCTACGACGACAAACCTCTTGGAGCTAACGTCTTTTGTAATAAATGGCTTTAGAAAGAACATGCAGACTGACGTAGTTTACACTGATTTTAATAAAGCGTTCGATTCAGTAAATCACTCGCTTCTTGTATTAAAGCTAGACTTATTAGGGTTTCCATGTGATCCTCTAACATGGATCTCAAGTTATCTGAGTGGTAGGACTCAACGAGTCCTCTTTAAAAACTCGATCTCTGATTTGATCCAAGTTACTTCAGGCGTCCCACAAGGAAGCCACCTTGGCCCACTTCTTTTTACTTTATTTATAAACGATTTCCCTCTAGTCTTGACAAAGTCTCGTGTCCTCATGTACGCAGATGACTTTAAGTTATGCCTGCAATATAACGAAATTTCTAGCAGTTCAGACTTACAATCTGACCTAAATGCTTTTCAAGCATGGTGTTGTGAAAATCTTTTGGATTTAAATAGCGCTAAGTGCAAAGTAATGACATTTTTTCGGGTGAACCCACAATATGCAACGAACACGCTGGGTGATTGCGCGTTGTTTAGAATTAGGCATGTTGATGACCTTGGCGTCCTCCTTGACCCTAAACTTAAGTTTTGTGACCATATTACTTCTATGGTGAATAAAGCCAGGGGAGTACTTGGATTTATTAAAAGGTGGTCAAAGGAATTCGATGATCCCTATGTTACAAAGACTCTGTTCATTTCACTAGTCCGTCCAATCCTGGTGTACTGTTCTGCAGTTTGGAGTCCTCAGTATGGTGTACATATAGACCGTATAGAGTCTGTGCAAAAGAACTTTTTATTATTTGCTCTACGGGGCCTTAACTGGAATGCAAGCCTTATTTTACCATCCTACTCTAGTAGACTTCTCCTAATTAATCTACCATCCTTATTAAACCATAGAACGATGCTTGGCACAACTTTTATCTATAAACTTATTCACGGGGATGTGGAGAGTCCCGAGTGGCTGGGTCGCATAAGCATCTCCGTGCCTAATAGAATTACCAGGAACTATGTTCCTCTTACATTAAATATTTGTAGATCTAACTTTGATATGCATTAACCGTTTAGAGTACTGTGTAACGACTATAATAGACTATATCACATTATTTCTACTACCGACTCTTTGCCAAGCCTAAAATCATTAATTTTATCTTACTTAGCACAAAATTAGTATTAGTATTAGTCTTGTACGTATTTCTTTTAACTTCTCGCGATCTCGTTATTACGCCTATTAGGCTCCGCGCGTAACAAGCACTGCTTGGTGTCGTAAGGGCCACTTGTTTGCGCTGATCATAGTGCATCAACGTCCGAAAAACTAGAACACAGCAGCAGAGCCAACATCGGCAGAGCAACACCAGAACACAGCGGCAGAGTCACACCAGAACGTATACCGGCAGAGCCACCCATACCGGCAGAGTCCCGGCAAAAACGCACACACGGCAGAGCCGCGGCAGTGCCGTACAACTGGCAGAGCCCCAGGCAGAGCAACGAGTATCGAACGCCCCTCTGCTCGCCGATCAGGAAGTTGGTTTTTGGCACCAGTGGCAATCGGACGTACATCTCGGAGCTGAAGGAAATAACGAGGACACCATGTGTCCAGACTTAGCGGCGCCCAACCGAGCGGCACCACTACCGGCCGCCCAGGAAAACGAGACCCAAGGGACACCGCCATCGTGGATAGGCGGGATGGAGGAACATGAGGAGCTGGTGAGACAGGCCGAACCCTGTGGGGAGCAACTCTCGTGGCGGTGAGACAGATAGGAGTTAGAGCTAGGAACCATTTATGATGAAGGGGAATTAAAATACTTGACGAAACATTTTTTTTTCAGCGCTTTTCTGGCAAGGTTTCCTCTCTCTTCCTCCCCAAGGCCCTCACGTGGCTCGGCAGCCAAGGCGGGAGCGGCAGCCAAGGCGGGAGCGGCACCCGGGTTCAGTGATCACCTGGCTCAGTGACCAAGGCACGAGCGACAAGCGGGGTTTCGGGGTCGTGAACGCTGCAGCCGTGGAGGCCACTCCCACCTCTTTTCGATCTGTATACGGCTCCCGGCTGACGTGATTCCCACGGAGCCAGGCCGGCGGCTCACGGGTGACGTAGCCGTCTAACCTGGGCCCCAAAACAACTTCGTTTGGTCAAACGAGACTGACACACGGCGGACGGGATCGAGCCCATTCTGGTAACTTCCCGGTAGGTCTGCGGAACGGTCGGCACCCGGACTCACGGGACCGGCTTAACTGCACCCCATGCCCAACAACTCCGGCCATTTGGCCAACCGCCCTGTCTGTCCCAGCAAATATATAAATATTTCTGTGGAGGACCCTAGTACGACTTTGTATATATCCTGGCTCGTGATTAGCATCCTTACAGAATGGCGCCCGAGCAGGGACTAGACAGTACATGCTTGACGTCAAGGACATCGACATCCACCGTGGATTAAAGCCCCACAGTTTGGACAGCATAGGAGGAAGTTTATTGAGGTTAGGGGGAATTTTGCGTCAGGGAGCACGCAGGTGCCATGACATTTTTCGGGACGCTGTCTTACATACGTACACACGGATGTATGTGTATACATACGTACATAAGTACACACAAACGCAACAACAAAAAAATCATTGTTCGGCGGAGTCAGTCAACCGGAGTCAGTCCACCCGGAGTCAGTCAACCGGAGTCAGTCAACCCGGAGTCAGTCAACCCGGAGTCAGTCAATCCGAAAGTCGGTCAATCCGAGTGTCGGTCAATCTGGAGTCAGTGAATTCCAGAGTCAATCCCGGAACACCAAGCCGTTGACATTAATCCGTCCTCCGCGATCTACCAAAAAGACAACCAACTCCAAGGATCCTCGAAGGATCACGCAGGACTACACACAGTCAACAATCAACGAAGGACTACCCACAGTCGCCAGCAACGAAGGACTACACACAGTCGCCAGCAACGAAGGACTACTCACAGTCGACAGCACTTACAGTTAACCACCACCACCCAGCTAGGATAACGAATCCTATCCTACCCTATTTGACGATGGGAGTCACATGGGTCTCGTACCGAAGGAAGCATGAGCTCGAAGCCATCCTTCTCTTGATAGACAAGGTAACTAAGAGGGGACCCACTTTCAACGGCACCTCAGATCCGCTCAGCTTCATCGAGCATCTGGAGGAACGGGCTGATACGTATCTGTTCCATGCCCTCATCGTCCTGCTGACCGGACGAGCTGAAAACTGGTTCCGAAGCAGGAGTCTACAAGGAAAAACATGGACCGAGGTACGACGAGAGTTCCTTGAGTTCATTTTGCCGCCGCGCTACTACCAACGTTTGGAAGACGAGATACGCACTCGATACCAGAAAATAAACGAGCCTTTTAAGGAGTACCTCGTCGAACTCAAAATACAAAAGAGACGCACAGGGATCTCAGGAGAGCAAGAACTGGAGCGAATTTACGAGAATATGCTACCAGAAACCAGATGTTCACCCGGCGACAGGATTTCAATACGCTGGACGAGGTAACGCAGCTTGCCGTTAACTTTGAAGTCGCACGCAGCCGCTGAGGCCGAGGTTTTCGTAAGGAAGCGAACTCCGAGGTTACGCAACCGGCCGAACCGACGCTGAACACCCACACAACACTTCGATTCCGAGGAACCGGACGAACATTGGATATTCCACAGTCCATCCGACACAGCAACTACGGCCGGAAAATACAATAACCGACTTCTCACGCCGGAATCCGTCATTAACGCATCTCCAGGGACCCCAACCCCCAGTTGCGGGCAGGAAGGACACAGCGCGACTGTGGGCATTCGAACCTTCGACTGCTGCTGGAACCAGTCGCCGGGAAACGGGCAAGGCCCTCGAGTATCCGGGAGCTACCCGAGGACCCTTCGAGGACCCCTTCGAGCGCCCAGAGACACTGACAACCACCATCCAACAGGATCACAACCGTATCCGCGCTAGGTTAACGGTCGAGGGACGGTCTTTTACCGCCTCCTTGGATACGGTGGCCTCGCACAGCTTCATGAGTGAGCGCCTTGCCAGACAACTCGACGATGGAAGTTATCTCCGAGCCGTACGCTCCCACGTCAAGCTAGCCGATGGGACCGGCCGTGAGGTAAACCAAACACTCAGGGTAACCATTCAGCTAGGAGAAGCACGGGCGTGCATTTGCATCTCCGTCCTCATTATGGCGGATGTGCTGGACGACCTCCTACTTGGGATAGATTTCCTGTGTTACGGATCAGCCACGCTTCAGTGCGGTGGACTTGGACTTACGCTCCAAAAGGCGCACAGCAACACGCGTCCAAAAAACCGCCACCCTAGACGTACCCAAAAGCCGCCACCAGGGCGCACGCCACGCAGAGGCACCAAGAAGCCGCCCCTCGGGCGCAACCACAACAGGACCACAACTTGGCAACCAGGCCACAGCCGGAGGCCACTCTACAAGCCGCTCCACGAGCGCAACCGCAGCATGATCACATCAAGGCTGCCCCACAGCGTCCCAACCACGGGAACACAACGACACACGTCAACAACGCAGGTTGAACAGCGCCGAGCTGGTTTGGAGCCTTGCCCATCCCTGACTCATCGGCGAACCAACGTAATCCGTTTCGTAAGGAAGCGAACAAGTTCGGTTCCAGGATCCAGAACCAGCAATGACCACGAACATTCCAGCGTGTGTACGACTCAGATGAGCCCCAGCGACCACGTCGAGACCTACCCAGAGCCCTGGATAGGAGCATTTCTCGAACGAGAACTCTATCGGTTTGACACCCTAGCCGGCGTCTCCCACATCGCCAAACATAGTATCATTATGCGGAATGGTAAACCGATCAAGCAGCGGTACCACCCGAGGAATCCCGCGATGAGAGCCGTCACCATAGCGCGCCGATCGTCATCGCCGCTAAGAAAAACGGAGACGTCCGGATGTGCGTCGATTACAGGCAACTAAACGACAACTCGATCCCCGATGCATATCCGCTGTTGAGGATCCACCATATTCTAGAGCCGCTACGCCACGCCCGCTTCGTCTCGACGCTGGATCTCAAAAGTGGATACTGGCAGATACCAGTTACGGCGTTCACTGTCCCCAGCCGTGGATTATTCCACTGGAAGGTGATGCCTTTTGGCCTACACTCGGACCCGGCGACCTTTCAACGTGCCCTCGAGTCATCGGCCCGGACATGGAGCCACACGCCTTCGCATACCTCGACGATAACATCGTAATCGGTTCCACGCTCAAGGAACACGCCCAGAACTTGCGAGACGTATTCAGACGCCTGAGGGAAGCCAAACTCCGTCTGAATCGGGACAAGTGACAATTTTTCCAACGGAGCATCAAGTACCTTGGCCAGTGAAGCCGGGATACACTCTGACCCGGAGAAAAATCCGCCATACGAGAGCTGACAGCGCCGACGAATCTCAAGGAGCTTCGGCGATGCCTCGGCATAGCGTCCTGGTACAGACGCTTTGTACCGAATTTCGCCGACGTAGTGGAACCAATGAAGAACCGAAAGTGGGAGTGGTCAGCTAAGCAGGAGCAGGCCTTCCAGGGACTGAAGGAGCTGTTGACGGAAGCCCCGATCCTTGCTGCCCGGAGAAATTTGTTTTACAAACCGACGCCACCGACTATGGTATTGGAGCCGTGCTGACCCAAACCATAGAGCACCACGAACTAGTCATCGCCTATGGCAGAAAGAGTGCCTCGCGATAGTGTGGCCAATCCGCAAGACGCGATGCTACCTCAAGCAGTTCCAGTACGATATCAACTATCGACGTGGGACACAAAACTTGGTTGCCGACGCCCTGTCGCGCCAACCGCGCCAACAACAACTGCAAATGGATCAACAAGATGCTTTCCTGGATTCAGCAGGAACCTGCAAAGTATCCCGACTACCGCGAGAAGATTGAACAGCTATACCGACGTATAGGCTTGCGTCCTGGAAGCTGTGTGTGGGCACTAGTTTCCCCAGAAGGGCATTACAGGAGTGCCACGATCATCCAACCGCCGGGCACCTGGGCGTACGAAAAACATGTACGCGGGTGGCCCAAAAATATTACTGACCCGGACTGTTCCGAGAAGTAGCGACGATGCCTGAGCTGCCAACGCTTCAAAGTTAGCCAGGAGAAGGCAGCTGGAAAAATATTCACACGACAGGTCGACGAATCACTCCCGCGATCAAAACAGGGAATACGGTTCTCCTTGTATTCCTGGACTCCTTCAGCAATTGGGTCGAACTTATTCCCTTGCGACGGGCCACAGGCCCCTATTTGGAGCGAGCCTTCTGGGAAGGGATCCTCAGCTGATTCGGAATCCCGAATACTTTGGTTTGTGACAACGGGACTCAGTTCACCAGCAGGCTTTCTGTAAATCCCTAGGAATGGAATTACAGCATACCGCCCCATACACGACGCGACAGAACCCTACAGAGAGGGCTAACCGCACCGTAAAGACCATGATAGTGCAATATCTTGGCGACGATCCGCAGAATACCTGGGATCAGCAACTTCCGGAGATATCTCTCGCAGTCAGCAGCAGCGTATCGGACACCGCTGGTTTCAGCCCCGCCTCTCTTTTACAAGGCCGGGAACCAACGCACTCTACGTCGAGGTGCGACGCGACGGGGAACAGCATTGAAGAACGATGCCAGCAGCTGCACGGCAACTTCTAAGTTGCCCGTGATAATGCTGAGCGTGCCACCGCCGAGCAGGGTCGGCACTATAATTTGCGACGACGAGAATGGAGGCCAGCTTTGGGCGCTCTCTTGCGCCGGCATGTGTTATCCAACGCCGCAGAGGGATTTGCTGCTAAGCTATCCGCAAAGTACGATGGGCCCTACAAGGTCGTAAAGTTCTTGTCCCCAAATATAGTGCGGCTACAGGAGCCCACGACTCGCCGACGCCGTACCGCAAGTATCAACAATTTGATGACGGTGACGAAGACAGTGGCAACGATCTGGAGCAGACAGGTCAGGCAGATAAGACCAGCATCAACGACGATCATGGTGTCTACGACGCCACGGCCTAGCAGTAACGATACCGCCAAATTTTCAAAGACTTAACGGCCGTCACAGACTTGCCAGACCGCGCAATATCAATCGAACACAATTAATCGATATCCATCGCCGTCGATTGGCTACTCGATCCCGCCATCGACAAAATACGTTTCAAAGAACAGGACACACAAACTTCAGAGATCCCGACGAGTTCACATCATACAAGCTGTTCAGACGAACACGAATATATATACATCTAAATAAGAATTTTTGTGCTCTGTGTAAAGGAGTCATAAATGTACTTGAAATAAACAAATGAAATTGAACACTTGACATGGGTGCAGTGCACATGTAATCTGAGTGCACGCCGCTTATCTAATAAGATGTTCCCCCGCCTCCTAAATGTGTCTCTTCGTTGGAGACCACTGATAGGGTCCTCGTCGCTCGAGATATGTAGATGTTCGGCAGCATGAGACCTAGATACGGCGGGGGTTATTTACTTAGGCCTCTGCGTAGGCCATGTATTAGTCTTATTTGATTCTCATGTAAGCTATTTAAACCGAAGATATTTCTAAATAAAATCAGTTTCTAACCAAAACTCAATGAATGAAAATCGTTTCTTTTTGAACCCTCTTTCATTTGGTCCTTCGACAACTCTGCAGTTTTCCCCCTTGTGGTAAGGGACTTAGAGATAAGGCCAGCACCTTTAAGTCTTGCGAAGTGGTAACACTAGCAACTACAGGTTGCTAAAAATAGTTGACTCTTGATTCCCCCACCAGTGGTAAGAATCAGAGTATAAATTTATAAAGCAAAAAGATACAAAAGAATATTTATTGTTTAAAAATTTGTTTTCAATTATTGAGAACATAGAAAAATTTCTTTGTTTAAAAAAAAAAAAAAATCGTGGTCGAAAAATAAAATCGACAAGAATAAAAAATTCTAACATTTTTTAAATTTTGCTATCAAGCAAATTATATTTGGGCGTATTCGAGGCCAAGATACCCTAAAATCTGTGAAAAAAAAAATCCTACCAAATCAAAAGTTTTCCCAGTTTTGTGACAGTTTCATTAACGAGCAGAAAAGATAAAAAAGTGGCAAGAAAATCAAAGAAAAATAATAGTGCCTGAACGATATATAAAAAAAAAAATTTTGTAAAACAAAAAATAAAAACCATCAGCCAATATCTGCAAAAATTATAATAAAAATAAAAAATGAAAAAATATCAGAAGATTGAAGACGACATTAACAACAGCAACAGAGAAGCAGCAGCAACAACAGCAGCAAATTCAGCAACAACAACCACAGCAACAAGGTGTCGGCGAGCAGCAGCAACAACAGCAGCAGCAGCTTCAGCAACTATAACGACCACTGCAGCAACGTGTCGGCGACAGCAACGACAACAACTACAACTATATGGCAGCGTCGGCGAAGCAGATAAGTCAATTTTAAGATATTTTAATTTAATTAAATTAAGAAAATGTTGTCCGCACAAACGATTGCCCCTATTAAAAGGCAAGTCGAAATCACACTAAGTAGTAAGGAGTTACTGGAACTCCCAAGTTTAACCTTTGAATATTTAAAAACGTTTGACGCACTTAAAGCCGAGTGTATTAATAATCACTCGGCTCTTATGAAAATTGGAGTAATCGATCACGATTACTTCAAAAATAAGCATTTTGGGCAAATGATGTTAGGGTTCGAGAAAATTAAGACACGCATAGACGAGACATTAGACCGAACAGATTAAATTAAGTTAGTCTCAGGCGCAGATAACAGCAGAGAAATTAAAAAAATATCAAATAGGAAACTCTAGCAGTCTGGAAAAGGCTATAGATCAATTGAATAAATACTTGAAAAAAAACATTTTATGACATTAAAGAAAATAAATGGAATTCATTTGAGATTAGGATTGAAAAATTGGATTTTTATTGGAAGAAGCTTGCTGCTTTAAAGGAAGTCGAAATGACTGATGTCACAGATAGGAGGTTTGATGAAATTCTAGATGAACTAGAATTTGATATTATTACAGTCACGATTAATATGAAAAAGAAAATTCTTAATGTGCTTAGTAAAGTAGCAGGCACAAGTCCAAAAATTGACGAGTTGCCGACTCCACCTAAAATACAAGTACCCACATTCTTTGGGGACTCCAAAGATTGGGACTTATTTTATGAGTTATTCACTGAACTCATACATTTAAGGGAGGACCTAAGTCCTACCTTTAAATTTAATTATTTGAAAATCTCTCTTAAGGGAGAAGCCCGAAATGTGGTTTCTCACTTATTGTTGGGAGCAGGGGATAATTATGAGGCCGCTTGGGAATTGTTAAAAGCGTTACAAAAATAAACGGAAAATATTTTCCGATCAATTGAATCGCCTTCTTGAGCTTCAATGTTTAAATGTTGACTCAGCCAGGCAATTGAGAGTGTTTATTGACACAATTAATGAGTCAATTCACATGATCAAATTAAAGGCACAACTATTCGATGAAGTGGATATTATCTTTGCACGCATTATAATTAAAAAATGTAATAAAGAAGCTCTACAATTATATGAGAGCCATGCAAAAAAAACAAAGGAAATACAAATATTGTCCGACGTCACAGAATTTTTAGAGCAACGACTAAGTTCGATAAGCTCGCTTCAGGTTGAAAAACCTGTTAAAAGAAATATATTTAGTAACAATTCAAAAGAATTGTTCACAAATAGTTGTCCCATTTGAAAAGGTGTGGGACACACTATAATTTATTATACCCTTGCAGAGGGTATTATAATTTTGGTCAGAAGTTTGTAACGCAGTGAAGGAGACGTTTCCGACCCTATAAAGTATATATATTCTTGATCAGGATCAATAGGGGAGTCGATATAGCCATGTCCGTCTGTCCGTCTGTCCGTCCGTCCGTCTGTCCGTCTGTTTCAATAACGTTTGCGAGCTCAGTTTAAAAGCTAGCGATCTGAAACTTTCACAGTCGTCCTAAAACAAGTGTACGCAGATCAAGTTTGAAAACCGCCCCGATTGGATGTCTATATCCTATAGCTCCCATAGGAACAATCGGATATAACTTGCAAAAATGGAAGATATTTCGCGCAGTGTAAAAGCTATTGACATAAATCTTTCCAAATCTTATTTTTTTATGCGTACCTTGATCAGAGTAAAAGCGCGTGACGATCGGACGTCTATATCCTATAGCTCCCATAGGAACAAAAGGGTAAAATCGGTTAAAATTTAATGATTTTTAGGATATTTCACGCAGTATACAAGCTATTGACATGAATCTTTCCAAATCCTATTTTTTTATGCATACATTAATCAAGGTGAAAGCGCGTGCCGATCGGACGTCTATATCCTATAGCTCCCATAGGAACAATAGGGTGAAATCGGTCCAAATTAGATGATTATCAGAATATTTCGCGCAGAGTGTAAGCTACTAACATAAATTTTTCCAATTCTATTTATTTACGCATATCTTGATTAGGGTAAAAGCGCCTGCCGCTCGGAAGTCTATATCTTAAAGGAGATAGGAAAAATTGTTAAAGGCTGCGAAAGTATCCCTTTTTTTCTATTTGTATATGACATTTTTGCAGTATAAAAGCAATTGACTAGAAACGATGCAAATCTAGTTTACTTATGTATACCTTATTCCTTTCGCTACTTTTTCACTTTTAGCAATTTCGTCAAAGTCTGCAAGGGTATTAAAACGTCGGCTTGCCGAAGTTAGCTTCCGTCCTCGTTTATTGTCATAAATTTAAAGCGTTAAATCCATCAGAAAGGATGGAAAGGTTAAGAAAGCTTTCTTATGTTTTAGATGTCTAAAACACACATATAATAAAAAATGCACTAGCGAAGTAACGTGTTTCCTGTGCAAAAGAAATCACCATAGCATGCTACATATAAACTTTAAACAAAATAGTGAAAAGGTGAACACTTGTATGACGTCGGAGCAGGCTTTATTAGCAACTGCACGAATTAAAATAAAATCTTCTCAAGGAAATTTTGAAAATTTTAGAGCTTTGATTGACAGCGGGTCACAAAGCACAATTATTTCAGAAGAATCAGCACAGATTCTCAAGGTTAACAGAGTTAGAGCTCAAACAGAGATCAGTGGAGTTTCATCCACAGGAAAGTGCATCTCCAAGCACAAAGCTATTATTGAGATTAAAACCCAAAATTCTCAAAAAACGTTGAAAATTGAAGCTTTAATACTTCCCAAGCTTATGAAGGCTCTACCGTCAGCACAGTTAATGTTGACAAAGAAAAATGGGAGAGCTTCCATTTAGCTGACCCCGATTTTGATAAACCAGGTCGTATTGATCTAATTGTTGGAGCAGACTTATACACTCACATAATACAAAATGGAGTTGTAAAAAAAAATGGGCTGCTTGGGCAAAAAACTGCTTTCGGGTGGATTGTTTCAGGATGTAAAAAATCCAAAGGAAACAAAACAATCGTAGCAACAACTATTGAACTAAAAGATTTAGATCGATATTGGGAAGTAGAGGAAGAACCAAACTAAGGGTATTAACTATTACTTTAGCATGGATTAACAGTGGTCAAAGTAAGATTAAATTCATCAGACGAGAACGGATGACATTCGTAAATTAACAAATACTGAATGGAATCATGTAAAGTCAGAGGACAATCCAGCTGACCGACTGTGATCTTTGGTGGAAAGGTCCGAAATGGCTAGCTGACAAAAAGGATCTTTGGCCTCATCAGCAACCAATAAATGAAACTGAACTAATAAATACAATGCTAAATGATGATACAAATGATGATCCGATTTACAAATTAATAGAAAGGTATTCCAGGATAGAAAAACTCATACGTGTAATAGCATACATAAATAGATTCATTAAAATAGAAACAAAGAATGAGTTATATCCATCTTTTCTCTCAGTAAGGGAATTGAAACTAGCTGAAAGGATTGTTATTAAAAAACAACAGGAATATCAATTCAGTCTAGAGATTAAATGCCTGAAAACAAACAAAGAAATCAATACAAAGAATAGAATATTGTCCTTGAATCCCTTTCTGGATAAGGATGGAGTACTTAGAGTGGGAGGAAGATTGCGAAACTCAAGTGCGGAATTTTAAGTTAAACACTTAATCTCTATTATTGAGATTAAAACCCAAAATTCTCAAAAAACGTTGAAAATTGAAGCTTTAATACTTCCCAAGCCTATGAAGGCTCTACCGTCAGCACAGTTGATGTTGACAAAGAAAAATGGGAGAGCTTCCATTTAGCTGACCCCGATTTTGATAAACCAGGTCGTATTGATCTAATTGTTGGAGCAGACTTATACACTCACATAATACAAAATGGAGTTGTAAATATAAATGGGCTGCTTGGGCAAAAAACTGCTTTCGGGTGGATTGTTTCAGGATGTAAAAATCCAAAGGAAACAAAACAATCGTAGCAACAACTATTGAACTAAAAGATTTAGATCGATATTGGGAAGTAGAGGAAGAACCAAACTAAGGGTATTAACTATTACTTTAGCATGGATTAACAGTGGTCAAAGTAAGATTAAATTCATCAGACGAGAACGGATGACATTCGTAAATTAACAAATACTGAATGGAATCATGTAAAGTCAGAGGACAATCCAGCTGACCGACTGTGATCTTTGGTGGAAAGGTCCGAAATGGCTAGCTGACAAAAAGGATCTTTGGCCTCATCAGCAACCAATAAATGAAACTGAACTAATAAATACAATGCTAAATGATGATACAAATGATGATCCGATTTACAAATTAATAGAAAGGTATTCCAGGATAGAAAAACTCATACGTGTAATAGCATACATAAATAGATTCATTAAAATAAAAACAAAGAATGAGTTATATCCATCTTTTCTCTCAGTAAGGGAATTGAAACTAGCTGAAAGGATTGTTATTAAAAAACAACAGGAATATCAATTCAGTCTAGAGATTAAATGCCTGAAAACAAACAAAGAAATTAATACAAAGAATAGAATATTGTCCTTGAATCCCTTTCTGGATAAGGATGGAGTACTTAGAGTGGGAGGAAGATTGCGAAACTCAAGTGCGGAATTTTAAGTTAAACACTTAATCTCTATTATTGAGATTAAAACCCAAAATTCTCAAAAAACGTTGAAAATTGAAGCTTTAATACTTCCCAAGCCTATGAAGGCTCTACCGTCAGCACAGTTGATGTTGACAAAGAAAAATGGGAGAGCTTCCATTTAGCTGACCCCGATTTTGATAAACCAGGTCGTATTGATCTAATTGTTGGAGCAGACTTATACACTCACATAATACAAAATGGAGTTGTAAATATAAATGGGCTGCTTGGGCAAAAAACTGCTTTCGGGTGGATTGTTTCAGGATGTAAAAAATCCAAAGGAAACAAAACAATCGTAGCAACAACGATTGAACTAAAAGATTTAGATCGATATTGGGAAGTAGAGGAAGAACCAAACTAAGGGTATTAACTATTACTTTAGCATGGATTAACAGTGGTCAAAGTAAGATTAAATTCATCAGACGACGAACGGATGACATTCGTAAATTAACAAATACTGAATGGAATCATGTAAAGTCAGAGGACAATCCAGCTGACCGACTGTGATCTTTGGTGGAAAGGTCCGAAATGGCTAGCTGACAAAAAGGAACTTTGGCCTCATCAGCAACCAATAAATGAAACTGAACTAATAAATACAATGCTAAATGATGATACAAATGATGATCCGATTTACAAATTAATAGAAAGGTATTCCAGGATAGAAAAACTCATACGTGTAATAGCATACATAAATAGATTCATTAAAATAAAAACAAAGAATGAGTTATATCCATCTTTTCTCTCAGTAAGGGAATTGAAACCAGCTGAAAGGATTGTTATTAAAAAACAACAGGAATATCAATTCAGTCTAGAGATTAAATGCCTGAAAACAAACAAAGAAATTAATACAAAGAATAGAATATTGTCCTTGAATCCCTTTCTGGATAAGGATGGAGTACTTAGAGTGGGAGGAAGATTGCGAAACTCAAGTGCGGAATTTTAAGTTAAACACCCTATCATATTAGAAAAGTGCTACCTAACAAACTTATTAATAAAAAATGCTCATATGGAAACATTGCATGGAGTGATAAACATAATGCAAAATTATATTCAAAGAAAGTATTGGATTTTCGGTTTGAAGAATTCCCTGAAAAAGTATTTGAGAGAATGTGTAAAGTGTGCAAGGTACAGGCAAAATACAGCTCAGCAAATAATGGGCAATTTGCCAAAGTGTAGAATTACGATGTCATTTTCATTTTTAAATACTGGAATAGATTACGCAGGTCCTTATTTTGTTAAATGTTCGAAAAATCGGGGACAAAAAACATTTAAAGGATACGTTGCCGTATTTGTCTGTATGGCTACCAAAGCTACTTCTGATGCATTCTTAGCAGCAATCAGACGATTCATTGCTAGACGAGGGAAATGTGCCAATATCTATTCAGATAACGGGACAAATTTTGTAGGAGCTGCAAGAAAATTAGATCAGGAGTTGTATAAAGCAATCCAAGAAAATATAATGATTGCAGCACAGCTGGAAAAGAATAGGATTGATTGGCATTTTATTCCCCGGCAGGACCTCACTTCGGAGGTATTTGGGAAGCTGGGGTTAAATCAATGAAATACCATTTAAAAAGAGTAATCGGCGACACTAGTTTGACATACGAAGAAATGTCTACGCTTTTATGTCAAATAGAAGCATGCTTAAATTCAAGACCATTATATACTGTAGTAAATGAAATGGACCAAGATGAGGTCTTAACACAAGGTCATTTTTTGATTGGAAGACCTCCCTTAGAAATCGTCGAAACAGCGGAAGATGAAAGAATCGGAAATTTGGACAGGTGGAGACTTATCCAAAAAATGAAAAAAGATTTCTGGGGAAAATGGAAAAATGAGTATTTGCATACACTTCAGCAAAGAAACAAATGGAAAAGGGAATGTCCTAATGTAGAAGAGGGACAAATTGTGCTATTGAAGGATGAAAATTGTCATCCAGCAAGATGGCCTTTAGGGAAGGTGAAAAAAATCCATAAGGGGAATGATGATAGAGTCCGAGTAGTTGAGATAAAAATGCAAGAAGGATTTTTCACAAGACCCATTGCTAAAATTTGTCCCTTGGAAGGAATAAAGTCTGTTGACAAAAATGAGCCTGACCCTGAGCTAAAAAGGCAAACTAGAGCAACATCAAAGCTGTCCAAGATCGGGTTTGTCATGGCAATGTTGCTATTTATATTGAGTTGTCAATTTTCTAACGCATTGCCTAATAATGGAAAACCGAAATATACAAAGAGAAAATGAATAAGACGTCAGCAATATATCTTGATCCAATGGGTGACGTTGAGATCGTATCCTCCTCTTGGAATTTGGTAATTTACTATGATATGGAGGTTTATTTTGAAATGTTAAAAAAGGGGAAACAATTAGTTCCAAAAATGAGAGTGGCTTGCGTAAAACTCTATGGGTTCGAAGATCAGTGTCTTTTAGTTTTAAATAATACAGAAAGACAAATTTTGGACTTGGAAGAGAATAATAAACTCTTCATGGCTCAAGGGAAGGCTAGAAACAGACGAGCCCCTTTTGGTTTTATGGGATCCCTATATCACATATTATTTGGGATAATGGATGAAGATGATAGGATTCAAATGGAAGATAATATGAGAAATTTGGTAAGCAATCAGAATAGCCTGAATGAGTTGAGCAAAAAGCAAACGTCTTTAGTCGATTCTACGGCTAATATATTAAAAAGTACGACGGATGATATAAATGCAAACTTTAAAGGCATGAACAAAAGAATTGAGAATATGACGGCCGTGCTAAAAGAATCTTATTATGTGTACAAAGAGTCTATCAACTTTTTCATGATTACCAAGCAATTAAGCAGCATAATAGATGACTGTGAAAAAATACAATCCGTAATCATAAGCCTACTAATTGACATCAATCATGGAAGACTTAATACGAACATGCTGAAACCCAGTCAGTTAAAAATAGAAATTTCCAAAATAAAAGAAATGTTGTCAGAAAACTTATTGTTGCCAGGGAAAAGAACAGGTAATGAGCTAAAGGACGTTTACACTTTACTAACAGCTAGGGGACTATTTGTTGATAGGAAGCTCATTATCAATGCCAAAATACCGTTGTTTGGAAGACATGCTTCAGTGCTCTATAGAATAGTTCCTGTACCTCTTCAAATTGATGAAAGCATGGTTATGGTTCATCTAGATTCACAATATTTAGTTTACAATTTTGAAATAGATGCATATTACCTAATGGCAGAATCAACTCTAAATAAGTGCCAGAGGTGGCACTCGAACAAAAGAGTGTGTGACGGTAGTTGGCCTTGGAGAAGTGCCAATGATAACAGCTGTGAGCTTACGCCTCTTAAACCAAATGGTGCGTCAAATTGTAGATATAAATCCATTACCCCGAACAAGTCATACTGGGTCGAGTTAGACAGGAGAAGTAGTTGGCTTTTTAAGGTGCAGAACAACACTAAGGCTCGGGTCCAATGCGGCAATTCTAAATTAGAGATAGTCGATTTACCTGAACAAGGAATTTTTACGATAAGGTCAGACTGCACTGCTCGAACAGATAGCGATATATTAGTTGCTCATCACAGTATTCAGGTAGAAGATCATAATCATATATCGGTGAAATAACTGAAATACCTAAAGTAGTTTGGAACCAATTAGGGTCTCCAGTAATAAATCATACAGAAGAAATAAAAAATTTAATAATATAATTAAATGACTTAAAAACAAATAGATTAAAATTACATGAACTAGATTTTCATCACGTCACTGGCCATACATCTTTAATGTTGGTAAAGGTGTCATAAATGTACTTGAAATAAACAAATGAAATTGAACACTTGACACGGGTGCAGTGCACATGTAATCTGAGTGCACGCCGCTTATCTAATAAGATGTTCCCCCGCCTCCTAAATGTGTCCCTTAGTTGGAGACCACTGATAGGGTCCTCGTCGCTCGAGATATGTAGATGTTCGGCAGCATGAGACCTAGATACGGCGGGGGTTATTTACTTAGGCCTCTGCGTAGGCCATGTATTAGTCTTATTTGATTCTCATGTAAGCTATTTAAACCGAAAATATTTGTAAATAAAATCAGTTTCTAACAAAAACTCAATGAATGAAGATCGTTTCTTTTTGAACCCTCTTTCACAAGCAGACACAAGGAACAGGAGAGATGGGAAAGCCGAGAAAACCACCCCAGAAGTACGAGTCGCCGCCACCGTTGGTTGCGATACGCGCTCCGCCCAGACGGAACCCACGTACGCCCGCCACCAACAACGTAGCGTCAACACGGTCCTTAGCCGACGCCAACTCCGCAGAGCCTTCTCCGCCTATCAGCCCCACGAAGGGTTATCCCTGGAGGAGATGGTATCGATGATAGTGGACGAAGAAGAGCCCAGGGAGCTGCAATTCGGGCTCCTCCACCTCACGGCGACGTCCCACGTCCGGGCACCGACCTGCCAGCTCTGGTGCTGATTCAGCGGGCCACGACTACACAGCTCGGCGCGGTATACGTACTGATCACAGACTATAAGGTCGTCGAAGTCATCTCCACGAGCAGCAAGAGGGCAGGTGGTGAAAGCGATTCACGGAGGAGCGCCTCAGCCCGGAGCCGCCAGCCTATAGGAGCTAATGAATAGCTCAGCCCCGTCCCATGGGAGGATGAAGCTCGCCGATCGGGGAGTTGGTTTTTGGCATCAGTGGCAATCGGACGTACATCTCGGAGCTGAAGGAAATAACGAGGACACCATGTGTCCGGGACTCAGCGGCGCCCAACCGAGCGGCTCCGCCCAGGACAACGAGACCCATGGGGCCCCGCCATCGTGGATAGGCGGGACTCCATGACGATTTAGGAACAGGAGGAGCTGGTGAGACAGGATTCGGCCCGAACCCTCTCGTGGCGGTGAGACAGATAAGGGTTAGAGTTAAGAACCATTTATGTTAAAGGGGAAATAAAATATTTTTATTTCGGCGCTTTTCTGGCAAGTCCCTCACGTGGCTCGGCAGCCAAGGCGGGAGCGGCACCCGGGTTCTCGGGGTCGCGAACGCCGCGGCCGTGAAGACCACTTCCTCGAGATCCTCACCTGGTTCAGTGATCAAGGCGTGAGCGACACCCGGGTTTTCGGCCATGGAGGCCACTCCCACCTCTTTCCAATCTGTATACGGCTGCCGGCTGATGGGACCGGAGCCAGGCCGGCGGATCACCTTCGTTTGGTCTAACGAGCCCGTTCCGGCAACATCCCGGAAGTGCTGCGGAAGCTGCGGCTCAACTGCACCCATTTTCCACCTCCTATTCTTCCCATGCCCGTGATTAGCATCCTTACACTGTTCAGTAAAGCAAAAGGTCTTTTGCGTATGTATTGGTATACATTCACACGCATAGGCAAGCAAATCGTTAAGAGACTGTTATAAAATATGGAATCGAAATGGAACTTGTTAACAAAAATATTGGAAAATAAATTTAAATTTTCTCTACTAAGCAAATTATAATTTTTTTTTCACAGCAACGAGAGTTTACGTTTACGTTATCCTTTATATGAATTTACACGAATGCCTTTCAGAATAACTAATGCTCCGCAAGTTCTCTTTAAACTTATGGATAAAGTAATACCTTATAGAATGAAATCACACGTGATGGTATATCTATATGACATATTAGTCACGTCTTCATGTTTCGAAGAGCAACTTGTGTATATATATATTTCACTTATTTTCGTTCACTGCACACTGGTCCCAATGACCAATATTTTTGCATAAACTAGAAAAATGAAGCTACAGACTTGAAACTGGACAAAATTTTGTGCCGATCGGGCCACGCCTTCCTTTCCGCCCCATAGAAATGCACCCCGGGACAAAAATTTACAAAACATCCACGAAAATTGGGCCAATATATCCAATAAATTTTAAATATATATAAAATATCTTTAGTAAGCCAATAGCCAATATTTCCAATAAATTTTAAATATATATAAAATACCCTACCAATTTTCAACTTCCAAACTAAATAATGCATCTTAAAAAATTATAATATATTTACTTAATTAATTTTTAATCACTTTCAACATCTAAATCAAAGGAATAGGTATCGTTACATTCAAAGGTATCCAAGTCATCTTCATCATCATTATCTGTAGTAGGATAACTATTTAGGAAATCGACAATTGGTGGTGTTAAAAGATCATTAAAAGGGCATTTTTTTATTCCAGCATCCACATAAGCAACAAAGTTCTTAATCCTCTTTTCAAAGGATCTATGTTTTGCTTTAAGTTTCCAATTCGATGCTGCAACACAAAGTCGTAAAGGCTTTCGGTTTCGCGCCCATGTGCCAGCCAATACTCTAGCATTTCTCCATAACATAGGTCTATGTTGTCTAGCAAAAAGTTTTTTTTTTGGAAAATGGAGCAAAAACGAGCAAAAAAGGTTTATGTCATCGTATTGTAAATAAATGAAAGAACAAAACTGCGTTAATAGTTTTTATAATCCGGCACAATCCAACATACTTTTGTTCCAAGAAACACGAAAAATGATAGGTTAAAATTGTTAAAAATACAACTCTACAAAAGCACACATACACAAAGACAAATCACATTAAACAAATATTGCATTAAACACTTAAATTTTACATACCTCGACTAATATTTTCCATTTTACTTTGTTTTAAAATGTTAAGTATAACTTTTGCAATCTTACTTTAAAGTGTTGATTTTATTTAGCGCGCCAAAAAGTCAACATTTCTGATCAAAGAACTGCTGACTTTCAGGGCTACCAAATTTAACAGGGCTGCAATTTCAGTAACGAAATTGCGATTTTTAAATGCAACGTATATTATTCTACGAAGATAAAATGTTTTTTTTTTCATAACTTCAAAAAAAAAAATAGGTTTTTGCAAAAATATTGGGCATTGGGACCAGTGTGCACTGTCACCTTTCTTCGTATTTCTGTTCGTATTTCTTGCTCAATAACCTTATTTTCCTACCGACCGCGATTTTACTTCCCCACGTGCTTAGCTTGCCAAATTTTCTCCGCGTCGTCCGCCTGCGCGACCTTCTACCTCGAGGTACCAGAGAAAGAGCACCCGAAAGCCGCCGTGTGACCCTCTCGTACTCTCCGGGCTTTCCCTTGCAAGATCGGTTTAGTATTTTACTCTAGTTTTCTAGTATTTTGCGCTATGGTTGGGGCGGATGGTGCGGAAATAAACTTGGCCTATTTTGGTTCCATACCAAAAAATCCCATCGGGTCGCTTTCCGATTATTAAATACTAATACTTCATTTCATTTCTCATACAAACTAATGATTATAAAATATTATACTCAAATAACTACTAACTATACATATTGTGGCCATAGAGTAATAAACTATATAGAGGTTTCATTTGCTCTGCCCGGGCCTCTGCCAAAGCTCTGCTGAGAGCTATGTTCGAAGCAAACTTCTTCTAACTTCTGTTTCTCACCATCCCTAACATGTGCGAAGCACAAGCAATAGTATGGGGAGTTCTGGCACCTATCCTTAGGAATAAGAGCGACCAGTGCAGCAATAAGAATTCACCATGGGCATCGATTCAAGCTCGATTCGAACAAATGAAAAACTCTCTTTTTTTCCGTTTTTCCCCTACGTGGCATCACTGGCAAAGTCACTCGAGAGCGCGGGCAGAGCAAATGAAACCTCTATATAGTTTCTTACTCTATGTTGTGGCGGCCAAGCCATCAGGCAGGGTCGTCAGAAGCTCCCTGACACGACCCGCAGCGCTGAACGTAACGTTGCGCGTCTCTAAACATGCCGGGCCAGAACTACCTCTGGGACAGTCGGGCGCCCAAATGCCCAGCCGGAGGACTCGGACTCTATTTGGACTAGGGACGCACAGTTTCCACGTGAAGTAGTCCTCGTCATCAGCTCTATGTCCTAGATTCCTGTAGAGCTGTCCGTTTTCCACTAAGTAATCTGAGAACTTCTCGGGGTATTCTCTTATCTTAACTTTCATACCTTGGATCCATTTACAGGGTGTCACCACTTTGGCCATCTGTTGCAAAACTTCACAGGGTTGTCGGGATAACGCGTCCACCACCACGTTCAATTTGCCTCGGTGGTAACGCACATCGAACTGGAACTGTTGCAACTCCAACGCCCACCTGCTACCCGACTATAGGGGCTTTCGATGGAGCTCAACCACTTGAGGGCTAGGTGATCGGTAACCACTTTGAACCGATAGTAACACCGCATTTTCCTAATGGCCCATATGATAGCCAGACACTCCTTCTCCGTCGTGTAATTGCCTTCCCGTGAGTCGACGGCTGGCGTAAGCGATGATTTGTGACGGTTTGTCGTTGTAGGATGGCTCAGGGATGGCCAGGGTTAGTCACAGGAATTTGTTTGCGTCAGGCGTGGTTGCTGAAAGAGAGTTCAGACCCAGCCCAGAGTAGAAGTCGTGGGGAATTACTTACTAATTGATTACAACTAGGTTTATTTCAGTAAGATTCTTGACATTTGATTAATTCTGACTAACGGATTCTCCTGACTGGCGGTGTGCCGCCCTTGCTGCTTTCGCTTCCTTCGTCCAATCCGACAGCACGGGGTTACGGGTGCTAGTAGAGTAGCCCCCGGTGCTGGTTGCCATGTAGAGCGCCGGAAATAATAATATGTTGCTTGGGGAGTATAGGTTGCTTGGGGAGCCTGAAGTCAGCCACAAGAGAGAGAATAGATTGCTTGGGGACGTTGAAGTCTGCTACAAGAGAGAGAATAGGTTGGTTGTGGACCCTGAAGTAGAGGTGCAGAAACATCGATGTTCGTGCCCATCGATCTTTTCAAAAAAAACATCGAGTGAAACATCGATGTTTTTAAAAAAAGGCAAATCAGTACAAACGATAACAATGAGGTTTATTTGAGATCATTTAAAGTGTCTATTTTTGTTGAGGAAAAGAAGTTGATCAACAACTTCAGGTTTAAGCCTTGTTCTGCGATCAGATACAGTTTGTCCAGCTTTGCTGAACACCCTTTCAGACTCACAGGACGAGGCTTGTACACAGAAATATTTTTTTGCAACCAATTTTAATTCGTTGTCATCAGTAATCTGTAAAAATTATTTCTTAATTAACATGTTTGTCAAAATTAACAAATTAACAATTTTGTTAGTTGTTAGAAAAAAATTAAGAAATCAATTTTCTTACAATTTGTTCGCACCGAGCGCAGAGTTGTTAAGCCTAGTATCCAGATCGACAAACGATTACGCTAGCGTAAAAACTTTAATCTTTCCAGTGTGACCAAAAGTTTGAGAGTTCATCAGATTTAAGCGTGCTACGGTCGTACTGTCAATCAGCTGGGTTTGTTGACAAGCAGTTAAAATTCAAATATCGTATTTGCGGGAAAGAGCCTTTAAAAGATATTATCAAATACCTTGGCAAGAAAAGTCTGCCGCTGTACAAAGTAATTAAAAAAACCATACAATTTAAATTTAACAGTTGTTTTTTTTAATTTACTGATAATTATTTGCTAATTTAAAGTTCATAGCTGCACTTTTATTGTGTTTTTTCGAACATTCTGGACCTAAAAAACATTTTGCTCTGACAAGAGGCACCCCAGATAGTATTAATGTTATTTTGTCCTCACATGTAAACACCTCCAATCGACTTTTGTGAGTTTTTTGAGTTTTTCCCTCCATTTCTTATAATGTTCAGTGAGAAGCGCGCGCCAAAAGATTCAATTTTTTAATCTTTTCGCTAAATTCCCCCAAAGTTCATTTCCGCAGACTGGCAACGCTCTGGAATTTTCTGGTATTTTTTTTGTCGATCAGGGGACCAACGTGAAAAAAAGGCCCGACGAAAAGTGAACGCCAGCTGTTTGCCTCTCGCTCTCTCTCATGACTGGCGTACGGTTTTCGTCGATCTGGATACTAGGCTTTAGTGAAAACATCGATGGTGGTCACGAACCATCGATGGTTTCGATGTTTTGAAAACATCGATGTTATCGATGTTTCACTCGATGTTTCTGCACCTCTACCCTGAAGTCAGCCACAAGAGAGAGAATAGGTTGCTTGGGGACCCTGAAGTCAGCCACAAGAGAGAGAATAGGTTGCTTGGGGATACTGAAGTCAGCCACAAGAGAGAGAATGCGGCCGGTGAACCGAGCCGTAAGGAGGCGTGATGCTGAAATCAAACGTCTCCTAGTGAAACCTTCGGATCGGCAAGCCGAGCCGGGCTTAAGGAGAGTAGTGGGAGAGGGAAGTACTACGGGAACTAACTACAATTTATAAGCGGACTCGGATCGAATGATCCAGTCCACCAAAAAGTGACTTTGCTGCTCACCACCACTGGGGAGTTGCCTCTGTACCCGAAGACGGTCTGCCGTTCTATGGCCCGTGGTTCGCCTTATATAGGGCTCGGCGAGATTTAGTGTGCCCGCCGCCTGAGTGGGATTTGCCGGTATAAGTGTGGCCACCTCTCTCGGTGTAGTGTGCCCCTAAGCGCACGATCGTTGGCGCGCGCGTTCTTAGTTTGAATTTGAATTAAACGCTCTTTCCGTTTAGCTCTTTTAGTCTTTTTTTATTTACATCTTGTTTTGTGCGCGCACAGCGCACAGCCGTCCGCTTTCGCCCGGCTCCCGTCATTGATATCGGCTCCACCAACTTGGCCCTAGTCTGCGCTGCTGCTATCTTGGCATGTTTTTCGCGGAATATCCGCGCTGCCTCCGCGAACTTGTTCATGTTTTGGTGTTCGTTTTGTATTGTATTTGTTCCTACGTACGGCTTAGTGTCTCCAATGTATATCCTCTTTGTCTTCAGTGTGTTTGGGTCTTTTTCTGCCACTTTCGCCCGCGTCTTCCTTGCTTTCCTCTGCTGTGATACCTTGTACTTCTCCTTGATCCATGTGTCCGTGTACTCTATTGTTTTCAACTCGTCCTGTGCTGCTCTGGGTAAGGCGTCTGCTACCTCATTCCATTTTCCCTTTCTATACTGGACTACGCCTAAGTCCCTGGCATTCGTTTTTGTCTCCGGTTGGTCCACTTTGTCTCCGGCTGCTTTTATCTCTAGCTCCAAGCCTCCATACCTCAGCGTGCTGCGTGCCCCGACCAGAAAGTCCATTCCTAACAGTATTCCTCCTGCCTTTTCTGTTAGTATCATGAACGTTACCCTGAACGCTCTTCCTCCAAATTGGATTTCTGCCGCGAATTCTCCTATCGCCTTCTGCGTCGCTCCGTGGGCCATTGTTATTTCTGCTCGGGTTCCACACCATTTAGCTTGTTGTTTCAGATCTTGATATCTGCTTCTGCTTATCGCGCTTCTTGATGCTCCTGTGTCCACGATTCCTTTCGCTGTCTTGTTACCGACCCTTATCCGGGCTACTATTTGGAACACGTCGCAACACACTTGTTCCCCTGCTGCTGGCTCTTTTATTGCCGCCTGAGCTGCCAGCTTCAACTCGTACCGTTTCTTCCACAGACCCAGCAAAACAGCCTCGGCGGATTGCTGCACGGGCTTGCCGCATGTCCTGTTCCTCCGCAGCGCATGCATATCTCCGGTCTTAGTTGCTGCTGTGCAGGTTGGCTTGCCTGTGTCAGGTCCTCTGCCTGTATTTCTTCTATTTCCTCCGCTAGTTTGAGGAATTCTGTCAACGAGTTGAATCCTGCCCTCCTAGCGTATAGTTTTATCTGGCTCCTGCTGTTTTTGTATACTCGGTCCAGTTTTGCTTCTTCTGAGAGTTTTCTTAGTCCGATTGCGTATTCTCTTACGGGCTCCGTTTCTCTCTGTTTTATCTGCGCAATTTGAGACTCCAACTGTTCCTCATACCTCGGCGGCAAAAAGTATTCTAGCAGTTCTGTTCTGAGCTGATTCCACGTTACGATCCTGGTCGGCGTGGTGTTCCACCAATCGCTCGCGACCCCCTCCAGGATGAATGGCATCGTCTGTATCAGCTGGTCCTCCCGGATTCCGTATCCGCCTGCCCCCTGTTCCATTTCGCTTAGGAACTCCAGTGGGTTTGTTGTTCCTTGGTACCGGATGCCCTAACCGCGTACCCGGTCTATGACTTCTGTTTCCATTATCCAGCGCATCGCAGCGTCAACCAAATATCTTTCGAGCTAATCACAAACGGAACCCACGGAGACATCAGCAGCATTGCCAGCCTATCTGGAGACAGGTCAACCTTCATCTATCCCTGTTCCATAATTCACATACTGCTAAAAATAAATACAGTCATACCCATTTGCCAATTTTCTAACGCCTAGCTGCACTTAACGTACAAAGTAGGGTGAATTGATTCTCGATAGTAGAACTGTTGTTTTTCGAACTGTAGACCTCGTTTATCAAGTTGTTAACACATTTTAACAGTCAAGTCTAACGCCATGAGTCCAACTCACAAAGGCGAAACGACCCCCAGCGATAAGCTACCGTCTTTGCGGCAACAACGATCCAAATTTGAGGACAATATCAGTTAGCTAACCGCATAGAATTGCATTGCGCAAATTCTTGAGTCATAGTTCGGATAGCTACACGAAGGTCTTTGTCATCTTTGAGCAGTGCGGATGATATTATGAATGCGATAATGATAACCCTGGTTCTAGAAGGTTGTCAACGTATCCGAAATCGTTCTTAATTTCGCTGTCAAAGCCGTTTGTAACTACCCAAGCCAGCAGCGTTTCCTGTGGTTTAGCGACTCATTACGAATCTCACTGCAAGTCCTTTGCTAAATTAAATCTAGGTCAAATCAAGGATTACGTTAAAAAGGCACCACTTTGTTCTAACTGCTTACGGAAATCTCACACCCATCGAATTCAAGGTCCAGGTTATGCCAAACGACACATTACACTATTCTGCATGAATTTTCATCAATTCAGCCAGGAATCCAACAGCGGTAGTCCATATCAATGATGGAAACGGCTAGTTTCAGGAAAAAATGCGGCGTCGAGGCAAATATATTACAAACCACGAGTTTCGGGTTTTGAGTGGACATCGAACTTCGGGGTGATCGCCTCCATTTGTGCACAGCAACCGACTGAGGGTGTTGAGGGTGTAGTCCCAGCTGATCCAACATTCTATCAGCCCAGCAAAATCGACTTCCTGATCGGAACTAAAGGAATCTTCGAAGCTATCCGAGTTGGAAAGTGTACAATAGGTACGAACATGCCCATGCTCATAAATACAAGTTTTGGCTGCGTAATTGGTGGAAGTACAATGATGCCTAAAATCAGCCCTCTCTAGATGAAATTGTTTCCCATTTTTGGAAAGTGGTGGGGTACCAAGTGCCATGACAAACGCTTATCGAAGAGGAAAAACTCTGCGAACGGCATTACGAAACCACAGTTGCTATAGGATCTAACAATCGCATTACAGTTCGACTTCCATTCAAGGAATCGCCGCAAACGTTAGGCCAATCATACAACATCGACGCCAAAACTTTTTCCCTACTCAAACGCAGACTAAACAGAAATCCCTCGATAAAAGAATCATATGTTCAATTTATGTGTGATACATCAACACCACGGGTCATATGTCACTAATAAAAGGCAAGGCAAGGGAGAGCACCACTTTTTTCTTCCCCACCATTGTGTGTTACGGCCACAGAGCTTAACCACTAAACTACGAGTTGTAGTGCGCAAAAACGTCCAACAATAACTAATCACGACACTGCTTTCATTTCGTCTCAATCGTTTTGCTTTATCAGGTGACATATATCATGGATATATTGTCAATTTGTGGTCGACGAGCGGTATAGGAAATTTCAACTGATTCTTTGGAGAGAAACCGATACTTACATTCCACAGGTATATCACCTTAATGCGGTGACCTACGGTGTCCCAGCAACTCCTTTCCTCGTCATTCGTAGTTCATTTCACGGAGCCAATTTAAACGAACTAGAATTTCCTATCGCAGCCGCAGTGTTACGAACTGATCTGTTGTGGATGATCTTTTAACAGGCGCAGATGATCTGAACACCGTACTACAAAATAAGGAGGAAGTCTTCAAACTGCTAAGTAAGGCTGGGTTGACGATGACTAAATTTAACAGGAAATCATCAATATTTGGCAATTCATCAGACGCATGGAGGAATTGAAGTCAATGAAAATACTTGGACTAGCATGACAACAATCTGAGGATATATTGGTCTTTTAATTTAAATTCTAGTTTTCTGAGATTTCTACTTGACGGACTGTCCTATCTGAAATATCACGAATATTCGACTCGCTTGGACTTATCGCTACCGTCGTTCATGATTGGGATGAACCAATTCCAAACGATCTCGGTATAAAATCAAAAGTCGCTCCCATGCAATCCTTGTCGATACCAAAGCTTGAGCTGCTGATGATGGCAAAATGCAACGGAAAATCGACATAGCTTCATTGATGGAAATGTAGTCGTTTAGTAAAAACTGGAAGGGTGCACCTAGGCCAGCCGAAGTTTGCTTTCTTTATTGTTTTGTTTTAAAATTTAAAAGACAAAAACCATGACTGCAGGTTATACACCTATGGGTATTGTATTTGAAAGAAAGTGCAGTCAGTAGGGGCGCTACAACATGTTCGTTTTTGACTAATTTGTACATTTTTACCAATTTATTGAAATATGTCCGTGACAGGTAGAGGGAATCGTTTTTGACCCTTAACATTAAATTTTTTTTATTCTAGGTATTGTTCAAAGTTATTTTAAAATATATTACAAAAAATTAAAAACTAAATATTGAAAAAAAGTGACCACTTTTTTAATGGCCATTAACTTTAGGGATTTAATTTGATTCGTGGTGGAAATAAGCTGTGGTTCTTTTAGGTTTTTGTTATTAATTATTTACAAATGTTTCTCAAACTCTTAAAAGTAAGTCTTTTTAAGTTAAAGGAAAATTCTGCACTTTAAATAGTTTAGTAAGTTTAGTTTAATAAGACGAGTGGGAATGTACGTATACTTTGCAGGGCCAATAACGCTTTATTCCTGTTACATACATGTTACATACATTTTAACAATTTCAATTTATAATTTGTTTAAAATTATGTGTTAAAGCGGTTTACTTTGCCCATGTGGTTATAGTGGTGAAGCACCGTTTTCAAAGACGTCATCTTTTGAGTGCTAAAATTTTAATTGATTTGCGTTTATACGAAAGGAACACGAATCGATCATGCTGATTATATAAGAAGTCTAGTATCCAGTACGCAAAGTTGCTAAAGCTGTGTGGCCTGCTCGTTGCTCCGAAGTTTTTTATGTAATAGCTCTGTCAATTTACACAATATATTAAAAATATTTTTTTTTTTCGCGCGGAGTCCTACGGCCCACTTACCCGCCTAACCGACCAAGGGGCGCAGCCGTGTATCGTACGGCACGATTCGCGATAAGATAGACGTGAGATAGGAAAATAAAGGTAAAGGTCCGGGGAAAAAGTAATAGTTAGATCAATCTTGTGCCAATGAAGCAAGTATTAATCGTTTTTGGAGCGGCAGAGAGTCAAGATTTAATATTACAGGAAAAAGTCTATTATAGTCAGAACATAATACTCTGAAAGGCTCATGCAAGGCATAGTTAGATCTACAATGATTTTTAAATTAGGGGAATATAATTTCTAGTAACTCTATTTGGCACAGAAAAGTTTAGCCGACTTAACAAGTCGGGGCAGTCAATATCACCAT
Source organism: Drosophila rhopaloa (assembly GCF_018152115.1). Lineage (NCBI taxonomy): Eukaryota > Metazoa > Arthropoda > Insecta > Diptera > Drosophilidae > Drosophila > Drosophila rhopaloa. The sequence continues at coordinate 479,255 of NW_025334991.1, forward strand.
GTATAAGGTTATAAATAAAGATAGTACCAAGCATCGTTCTACGGTTGGCTAGGGATCCCAGTTTAGGCGGACTAGCGAAATAAATAAAGTTTTAGTCAAATAAGGATCATCGAATTCTTTTGACCACCTTTTAATAAATACAAGCACTCCTCTGGCTTTATTAACCATAGACGAAATGTGATTAGAAAATTTTAGTTTAGGGTCCAAGAGAACGCCAAGATCGTTTACAAGAGTTATTCTATCCAAAGAGCTGCCACTTAACGTGTAAGTCGCGTATATCGAATTGGCCCGATAAAAAGTCATCAGCTTGCACTTGGAACCGTTTAAATTTAGTAAATTATCTCGGCACCAGTTTTGAAAATTATCTAGATCAGATTGCAAGTCTAAATGGCAGGAAATGTCCTCATACTGCAGGCCCAACTTAACATCATCTGCGTACATAAGTACGCAAGAATGACTTATAATGGAGGGAAGATCGTTAATAAGTAATGTAAAAAGTAACGGACCCAGATGGTTCCCTTGTGGGACACCGGAGGTAACAGGGAGAATTGCAGAAGTCGAATTTTTAAAAAGGACCCTTTGTGACCTGCCATTCAGATCACTTGAAATCCATTTAAGCAGATCTACTGGAAAACCTAACAGGTCTGAACAGAACCACCAACCACAAGATTTTCCCAAAAAAAAAAAAAAAAAAAAAAAAAAAAACAAAAAAAAAAAAAAAAAAAAAAAGAAGACAACAAACCAACAACATAAAAAAAAAAAAAAAAAAAAACAAAAAAAAAAAAAAAAACAAAAAAAAAAAAAAAAACAAAAAAAAACAAAAAAAAAAAAAAAAAAAAAAAAAAAAAAAAAAAAAAAAAAAAAAAAAAAAAAAAAAAAAAAAAAAAAAAAAAAAAAAAAAAAAAAAAAAAAAAAAAAAAAAAAAAAAAAAAAAAAAAAAAAAAAAAAAAAAAAACCCCCAAAAAACCCCACCACAAAAAAAAAAAAAAAAAAAAAAAAAAAAAAAAAAAAAAAAAAAAAAAAAAAAAAAAAAAAAAAAAAAAAAAAAAAAAAAAAAAAAAAAAAAAAAAAAAAAAAAAAAAAAAAAAAAAAAAAAAAAAAAAAAAAAAAAAAAAAAAAAAAAAAAAAAAAAAAAAAAAAAAAAAAAAAAAAAAAAAAAAAAAAAAAAAAAAAAAAAAAAAAAAAAAAAAAAAAAAAAAAAAAAAAAAAAAAAAAAAAAAAAAAAAAAAAAAAAAAAAAAAAAAAAAAAAAAAAAAAAAAAAAAAAAAAAAAAAAAAAAAAAAAAAGTTTTTGAACAAGAAGTAAGAGATTTACAGCGTCAAATGCTTTTCTAAAGTCAGTGTAAATGACGTCTGTTTGAAAACTACTTTTGAAGCCTTTTATCACAAATGTAGTTAGCTTTAGAAGGTTTGTGATTGTGGATCTACGTTTAATAAATCCGTGTTGACACGGAGAAATGATTGATCTGCAAAGGTGCTGCAAATGGGGAGTAATAATTTTTTCAAAAAGCTTAGGAATAGCTGACAACTTAGAAATACCTCTGTAGTTACTGGCTTCTAACTTGTTACCTTTTTTGAAAAGAGGAATAACAAATGATTCCTTCCAAATATTTGGGAATTGGGAGGTTTCTAGAGATAAGGTAAACAACTTGTGAAGAGGTTTGCACAGGGCCTTAGCGCAATACCTAAGCACGCACCCAGGAATACCATCGGGCCCTGGCGAATAAACAGGCTTAATACGAAGAAGATCCAAAAGAAGAGAGCTTTCTGTTAAAGTGGGACAGAATATGAGGTTTGACTTGGACATGGTGTAAGAATAAGGATGTGATGAATAATCTAAAGTAGAGTAAGTCGTTTGAAAAAATTGCGCAAATAAACCGGCTATTGCCTGACCTGTGGTTGCCGTCATGTTTTCGAACGACAGCGAGGAAGGAAAAGAATTAGATTTACGCTTGGTGCTAACAAAATTATAAAACTGTGTCGGGTCCTGAGAAAACTGGACCTTACAACGGTTTAAGTAACTATTATTACACTGAGCATTGAATATCAAGTTAAAACAGATTGAGAACCGGTATTTTTATATTTCCTAAAAAGCCTGACTTTAAATTTCTTAACTGTGTCAACTCTTTGCTAAAACAAGATGATTTATTGGAAATTGACGGATAGTAACTTGGAACACAGGAATAAAATAATGAGTTTATTGCAGTGTATAAAACATTAACTGCAACGGACATATTATTGCATAAGTAAAGATCAGACCAATTAAAGCCAGAAATATAATTATTTAGCCTCAGAAAGTCTGCCTTGCGAAAACAATGTATTCGTTTGGATTTTTCTGATTTTTCTTCTATAACTCGACCCGTATCAAACGAAAGTTCGATTGTTGGGTGATATGGATCTTCAGGATTTGATACAAATAACAAATCAAGTAGGCGACCTAATGAATTTGGAACATGGTTTACTTGAGATAGAGATATGTCAAGCAGGCCGTCAATAAAATCATGCTGTGCTATAGGTAGTAAGACATTCGATCCATCCTCAGTGGACCAAGTAACTCCAGGTATATTAAAATCACCTAGAACTACCAACTGATCCCTATCGGAAAGCTTATTTGCAACGGTCTTAATAAGGGATAGGTGATTTAAATAATCAGGAAGTTCAGACAACGGCGGAATATATGAGCAAGTTATGTATATAAAGTTACCAGGAAGCGATAACATTACACAAATAAATTCAATGGTATTGAATTCATCAAAAAATAACTCCTCAGACGGGAGGTTTGAATTAACTCCAATTAAGACTCCACCCCACCGTCTAGAGGGACGGTCATACCTATATATTGTGTACTTACCTGTAAAAACTTCGGAGCTAAAGATCTCCGGCTTTAACCAGTATGATATGAGATGCAAAGGAAAGGCTATCAGAATACAATTTAGTGAGTTTGCTACGCAAACCTCTTGCATTCTGATAGGAAAGAAGGAGGCTAGAAGTTAGTTTTTTGAAATTGGTACACTGGTTTGGCCTCGACTAGGAAGTTTTACTCCTACGGGCCCCTTCTTCTTTATCTTAGCCTCGAACTCTTTTACAACCATATTATCCGGCCAAAAGTCGCCCGAGCATATGGCTTCAAAAAGCTCGTTATGGACAGTTATCTTGAAAGATGAAATAGCATAAGAAAACTTAAACTTTTCCACCTTTACACTATTACAATCGGCTTTAGTTTTGTCTTGTATATAAGACAATACATCAGAAGATGTTTGATCAGGGGAAAGTCGAGAAACGAAAATTTGTTTCTTTAGTGGAACCACTGAAAGGGATTTTGGTGTAGCAGACATTGTTTCTGCAAAACCAACTTGAGCCGGTTGTCCGGCATCCCTTGTGGTGGTGATGCTACATTCTGAGAGATAGGTGGATCCACTAATTGTGAAACCACTACGGACAAATCGGCATTCTTAGAAGTCCCTGGTTGTAGGCATTCTGTAACGGATTGTTCGGATACCGAACCTATTTTAGCTGCTGATCTTAGCAACATTTGAGGGTTTGCTGAAATCAGCTGCTGATCCGCCGGAATGCTCTGTTGTTCTTTTGATTTCGGTTGCGGGGTGTTCCCCTTTTGCTCCTTACCACCAGCGGCCTTTTTGCGCTTTGGGGACTCTTCTAATAGCTTACGACTATTAAACTGCGAATCCAGCGCAGAGAGGAGATCATCAGCTCGGCGAAAACTATCTCTAGCAACTCCGAAACAGCTAATCAGCCCCATCAGGCCGCCTATAGTTTGGCGTATGAACGATTTCATCTCGTTCGCAACCTCGACACAAGCGTCACAACAAAACTTCAAATTGGGCCCCTTTGAAAGGTCATCACTTGTCCGGCCAGTAAAACCGGCGCACTTGGTGTGCACCATATTTTCACACAGCCAGCAAGTCATATTAGACTGGTCAGCCCTTATTACGAGGCTGCATTTTTTGCAGAAGCAGACTAAATTTTTATTATTCATTTTATTTCTTGGGACCACTGTACCAAGAAAGCGAATTGAAATTTATAGGCGAGCAGTTATAAGTACCGCAAGAGCGCAGAAACTGCACGCTTAGAACTTTCAAAGCAAAGAGAGCAAGAGAGCGGGAGCGTAAATAAGTTAAAGTGCATGCACAAAAGAGAAACGGCGGGGATATAAGAAAAGAAAACACAGATAACAATTACGAAAACTAAAACAATTTATTAGTATTAATACAAAGTGCAAACGCGAAGCGAACGGAGTTTAAATTTATGTTTCAATAACCGGAAGAAAATTACAATTGTTTTGATAAAACCCACCGATGGGAATAAATGAAAACAAAATACAAAGACGAATGATGATAAAAATAACTATTTATTAAATACATTGGCCTATATATATACACTTATACATTAATGGGTTTTATTGAGCATTACTTTCTCATATATATCATATTAAATATTTTTACTATTGACGTTACCATTAGGCTATACTATAAATATGTATATTTCATTTAATGAAACTAATATCCAATATAACCTTACCTTACAATTTTTATACCCGTTACTCGTAGAGTAAAAGGGTATATTGTATTCGTGCAAAAGTATGTAACAGCTAGAAGGAAGCGTTTCCGACCCTATAAAGTATATATATTCTTGATCAGGATCACTAGCCGAGTCGATCTAGCCATGTCCGTCTGTCCGTCTGTCTGTCCGTCTGTCCGTCTGTCTGTCCGTATGAACGCTGAGATCTCGGAAACTATAAAAGCTAGAAGATTGGCATTTTGCATGTAGATTTTAGGAGTTCCTACGCAGCGCAAGTTTGTTTCAAAAAGGTGCCACGCCCCCTTTAACGCCCACAATCGCTTATATACGATTTTAAAAATTTAAATATTTCGGAAAAGTAAAAATGCAGTTTTATTGTGTTTATCAATACCTATCGAAATGTATTTGAAATTTTTCAAATCGGACCATTCGTTAAAAAGTTATGCGTGATCAAAGTTTCTATCTCCATCTCCCTCGCACTCCCTTTACCTGAGTAACGGGTATCTGATAGTCGGGGCACCCGACTATAGCGTTCTCTCTTGTTAAAAATTATTTCTTACATATTTAGCCGAATAGAGTACACTTTGTTCAATTATACATTACATCATGCTCGCCCGGCAAATATTCACCATATTGCTGCTGATATCCATTAGAAATAAAATTATTTTGATTTCTATATGCCATGGCTAAGCTGTTCGACATCAAAGTATTATTGCAGGGTTACTGTAGCATAGCAACGTTGGAACCTCCAACAGTACCATAACAAGCGAGTAAAGAAGACGATGTAGATTACAGATCTAACTATGACTTGGTTGAGTCTTTCATAGTATTATGCTCTGACTATAAACAGTATGAGGGCTAAAGCTAGAGGTACTGCTCTTCATAATGCTTTTTCCAACGTTGCATCTGAAGTGCTTGCCACGGGCACGCCCACCCACAATCCGTACAACAGGAGGAGCACCCCGTCGTGCATAGATTGCTTTTTCTTCAAAGGTTTAGAAAGCAGCCTGCTCACTGTGCACGAAGAGTATGACCTGACGTGTGTTCACCTGCCGCTGGGTTGCGACGATATCAACATCGCCACAGAGAACTACTCCGACTTCGAGACTTGTTCCCCCAGGTAGCCATATACAACTCTTCTAAGATGAGCTGAACAATTCTGTTAACCTCAACACAGAGGTAAACACGGCGTGGGACGTCGATAAAGCTGTTGAAATGCTGATTAAGAAGGTCAAACACGCTGCTGAAATGGCATCTCCATCAAGAGCTCCTTCTTGGACAAGAAACGCACGCGGTTCCTTTGATCTAATTCCGGAAGCTGTTGGCCTTCTAACGCTCAAGAAACGCCTTAGACGAGAGCTCATCAGGGCATATAACGCAGCTATCGACAGACTACACGGCAGGATCTCTAACAGAGAGAAAGATACACCCGATGATAAATGAAATGTTGCTCTCTGGAAACCAGAGATCTAAGAGGCAAGTGCCCCGAAGTTTGCGATCCGAAGCCCAAATAGCTCTTGTTAACAATATCCACGGGACAGAGCCGAAGCGTTTGCTACCATTCTCGAGGAAAAATTTCAGCCACTCGAGACAGCGTCGCTCAGGAGATTACAACTGGTAGCTGAGTCTCTAGAAGCTCCTCTGCAGATGGCCCTGCCAGTAACCCCCATTACTCTTAATGAAGAGAATAACGAAATAAAAGCTCTTCGCAATAACAAGGCCCCTGGAGAGGACGCGATGGACGATTGATCATTTAAGCTTCTACCTCACAGAGCATTACTATTTCTGGTACGAACTTTTGAACTCTGCATTTCGACTCGGACACTGCCCAGACGCACTTGACATGCCCTCAAAAGACAACACGAATCCTTCACCTCAATGCCCTGCTAGTTGTAACTTTTGCGGATTACACTGGAGTCTCGGCCAGAAACAAATGCATTTACGCTGCTACTGACATGCTGCAGGCTTACCTTCAAAAATTTGGGCCTCTCGATGGAATATCGCGATAAACCTTGATAAATGTGTATCAGTCACATACACGTCCCCAGGTGTATTGCTGCATGCTAAGCTGCTTAACCAGACTAATGTACATAAGTATCTCGGTCAGACTATTGAGAAGCGGGTCACGTTCAACGTCTCAAGGCCAAAGCTATGTATGGTTTGGCTCCTCAACCCCAGGAACAAGCTATCCCTCAACAACAAGTTGAACCATCTGGAGATATGGCATCCAGGTATACGGCATAACTGCAAGGTCAAACCTAAAACAAGAAAGGAATGCTAACTTCGGGCGGAACCGAAGTTGATATACCCTTGCAGAATACTCTGTAAATTATATTCTCCAAAATTATTCATATGATGCATTCTTAATACTCATAAAAAATCCCAACTTCCTAACTTTAAAAACACCAAAGTTATAGCATTTCCAATCGTTCAGTTATATGGCAGCTATAAGATATAGTCGATCCTTATGAACTTTGGTAGGTCAGATTGATTGACCAAATATAAAACCCATAGAAAATCCCAGCTTCCTAACTTTACAAAACAGACAGACGGACAGACGGACAGACAGACGGACAGACGGACATGGCTATATCAACTCAGGAGGTGATCCTGATCAAGAATATATATATGTCTCCTTCACTGCGTTGCACACTTTTGACCAAAATTATAATACCCTCGGCAAGGGTATAATAAAAAACTTTTGAATGGTTCCGTCTCAATTCCTGCACACGATTTGTGGTGCGGAATGGTATATCCATAGCAACGACAATTATGAGCTCCGGACTCCGAGATTCGGCGATCAACACACAGCCTACCGCTTACCTGAATATGCTTGAAACGCACCCTAACAGACATTAATGGTGTTAAGGTGCGAAGAAGGCTACAAAACATCCATCTCACCGATTTAACTAACCGTTCCATATAATTGTTATATTTTTGTTTCCCTATGTACATTGTTCACTTTAGTCAAGAAATAAATATGTAATGATGTACATACAAGTATACTGCTGAATTAAGATCACAATGTAGCATAAGTTTTTATTCATAGTAACAGTGGGTTATATGAATAAAAACATCATTGACTAAATCTTTTTCTCCACAATAAACGATACATAACATATACATAAGAAAAAATACATCTACCGAAATTATATTTTGAAACATTGTCAAAAAAGAATTTCCCGCTCAGCTCTTAGAAGTGCCAAGCCATAATATTTGGTCACTGAAAAAATCTACATCGCCTAAAAATAAGTAAATATATTGCTAATGATGTTCTATTGTTTTTTATACATTTATAACAGTGGGTTATATTAATAAAAACATCATTGACTAAATCTTTTTCTCCACAATAAAATTAAAAAAAAAATAAAAGAATCCTGCCGTACGATACACGTCTGCGCCACTAAGGCGCTAGGCGGGTGGGTAAAAAAAATACATCTACCGAAATTAGATTTTGAAACATTGTCAAAAAAGAATTTCCCGCTCAGCTCTTAGAAGCGCCAAGCCATAAGATTTGGTCACTGAAAATATCTACATCGCCTAAAAATAAGTAAATATATTGCTAGTGATGTTCTATTGTTTTTTATACATTTCAAATTTGGAAATTGATGTAGCAGAATTAAATTATTAGTCTAACTTTGTAATTATGTTGAAGCTGGAGCTAACGCAAAACCGTGGCTTAATAACTCTACCTTTTGACTTCTTGAATTTGTTACGCAGCGTTTATTAATAAATTTAAACACAAATCAATGCCTATTTTTATTCTTATACAGCGCCAAGTGAAGATTAACAAGTTCAGCAGCGATCAAACATTTTGGCGACCGTGACAGGACGCATTCAAGAATACGAAAAGGTTGAGAAGTTGGCTTTAGATTTTGGAAAAGTGACCAGCGCATCGCACCGGCAAACGAAGGGCGATTTCAGCGTCAACCAAATATCTTTCGAGCTAATCACAAACGGAATCCATGGAGACATCAGCAGCATTGTCAACCTTCATCTATCCCTGTTCCATAATTCACATACTGCTACAAATAAATACAGTCATATCCATTTGCCAATTTTCTAACGCCTAGCTGCACTTAACGTACAAAGTAGGGTGAATTGATTCTCGATAGTAGAACTGTTGTTTTTCGAACTGTAGACCTCGTTTATCAAGTTGTTAACACATTTTAACAGTCAAGTCTAACGCCATGAGTCCAACTCACAAAGGTGAAACGACCCCCAGCGATAAGCTACCATCTTTGCGGCAATAACGATCCAAATTTGAGGACAATATCAGTTAGCTATCCGCGTAGAATTGCATTGCGCAAATTCTTGAGTCATAGTTCGGATAGCTACACGATGGTCTTTGTCATCTTTGAGCAGTGCGGATGATATTATGAATGCGATAATGATAACCCTGGTTCTAGAAGGTTGTCAATGTTCTTAACTTTGCTGTCAAAGCCGTTTGTTACTACCCAAGCCAGCAGCGTTTCCTGTGGTTCAGCGACTCATTACATATCTCACTGCAAGTCCTTTGCTAAATTAAATCTAGGTCAAATCAAGGATTACGTTAAAAAGGCACCACTTTGTTCTAACTGCTTACGGAAATCTCACACCCATCGAATTCAAGGTTCAGGTTATGCCAAACGACACATTACACTATTCTGCATGAATTCTCATCAATTCAGCCAGGAATCCCAAAGGTTTCTCTTGTACGTACCGCAAGAAAGACTCTTATACCAACAGCGGTAGTCCATATCAATGATGGAAACGGCTAGTTTCAGGAAAAAATGCGGCGTCAGTCAAGCTATTAGTGGGATTTTGGACACTTTGAGGCAAATCAATTACAACCACGAGTTTTGGGTTTTGAGTGGACATCGAACTTCGCGGTGATCGCCTCCATTTGTGCACAGCAACCGATTGAGGGTGTTGAGGGTGTAGTCCCAGCTGATCCAACATCCTATCAGCCCAGCAAAATCGACTTCCTGATCGGAACTAAAGGAATCTTCGACGCTATCCGAGTTGGAAACATGCCCATGCTCATTAAAACAAGTTTTGGCTGGGTAATTGGTGGAAGTACAAAGATACCTAAAATCAGCCCTCCCTAGATGAAATCGTTTCCCATTTTTGGAAAGTGGTGGTACGAAACCACAGTTGCTATAGGATCTAACAAATACAGTTCGACTTCCATTCAAGGAATCGCCGCAAACGTTAGGCCAATCATACAACATCGACGCCAAAACTTTTTGCCTACTCAAACGCAGACTAAACAGAAATCCCTCGTTAAAAGAATCATATGTTCAATTTATGTGTGGATACATTACCACCACAGGTCATATGTCACTAATAAAAGGCTAGGCAAGGGAGAGCACCACTTTTTTCTTTCGGTGACCTACGGTGTCTCAGCAACTCCTTTCCTCTTTATTCGTAGTTCGTTTCACGGAGCCAATTTAAACGAACCAGAATATCCTCTCGCAGCCGCAGTATTACGAACTGTTGTGGATGATCTTTTAACAGGCGCAGATGATCTGAACACCGCACTACAAAAGAAGGAGGAAGTCTTCAAACTGCTTAGTAAGGCTGGGTTGACGATGCCTAATTTAAGAGCAAATCATCAATATTTGGCAATTCATCAGAAGGCTGGAGGAATTGAAGTCAATGAAAATACTTGGACTAGCATGACAACAATCTGAGGATATATTGGTCTTTTAATTTAAATTCTAGTTTTCTGAGATTTCTACTTGACGGACTGTCCTATCTGAAATATCACGAATATTCGACTCGCTTGGACTTATCGCTACCGTCGTCATGATTTGCAAAACGTTCATTTAGGATCTAGGCACCCGAAAACTATCTTGGGATGAACCAATTCAAAACGATCTCGGTATAAAATCAAATCAAACAAGAAAGGAAAGCTAACTTCGGGCGGAGCCGAAGTTGAAATACCCTTGCAGAATATTCTGCAAATTATATTCTCCAAAATTATTCATTAATACTCATAAAAAATCCCAACTTCCTAACTTTAAAAACACCAAAGTTATGGCATTTCCAATCGTTCAGTTATATGGCAGCTAAAGAATATAGTCGGTCGATCCTTATGAAATTTGATATGTCGGATTGATTGGGCAAAAATAAAACCCATAGAAAATCCCAACTTCCTAACTTAACAAACACCAAAGTTATGGCATTCCCGATCAATCAGTTATATGGCAGCTATAGGATATAGACGGCCGATCCTTATGAAATTTGGTAGGTCGGATTAATTGGCCAAATATAAAACCCATATAAAATCCCAACTTCCTAACTTTACAAACACCAAAGTTATGGCATTTCCGATCAATCAGTCATATAGCAGCTATAGGATACAGTCGGCCGATCCATAGAAAGTACCAACTTCCTAACTTAACAAACAGCAGAGTGATGGCATTTCCGATCAATCAGTTATATGGCAGCTATAGGATATAGTCGGCCGATCCCGGCCATTCCGACTTATATACTGCGTGCAAAGGAAAGAAGGGTGTGTGCAAAGTTTGAATTCGATATCTTTAAAACTGAGAGACTAGTTCGCGTAGAAACAGACAGACGGACAGACAGACGGACAGACAGACGGACATGGCTATATCAACTCAGGAGGTGATCCTGATCAAGAATATATATACTTTATAGGGTCGGAGATGTCTCCTTCACTGCGTTGCACAGTTTTGACCAAAATTATAATACCCTCTGCAAGGGTATAAAAATGAAACGGAAAATCGACATAGCTTCACTGTTAGTAATATAGGCAAAGAATTCGAAATGTAGTCGTTTTGTAAAAACTGCAAGGGTATACATACCTAGGCCAGCCGAAGTTTGCTTTCTTTCTTGTTTTGTTTTAAAATTTAAAAGACAAAAACCACGACTGCAGGTTATACCCCTGTGGGTATTGTATTTGAAAGAAACTGCAGTCAGTAGGGGCGCTACAACATGTTCGTTTTTGACCAATTTATAAATTTTTACCAATTTATCCGTGACAGGTAGAAAAAAGCGTATTTGACCCTAAAAATTAAATTACGTTTTATTTATTCTAGGTATTGTTCAAAGTTATTTTACAAAACTAAATATTGAAAAAAGTGACCACTTTTTTAATGGCCATTAACTTTAGGGATTTAATTTGATTCGTGTTCGAAATAAGCTGTGGTCCTTTTAGGTTTTTGTTATTAATTATTTACAAATGTTTCTCAAACTCTTAAAAATACTATTCATAAATAATACACCATTTTTTTTAAATTAATGGAGTATTCTGCACTTTAAATAGTTTAGTTTTTGGATAAATGTAAATGAAATAAGACGAGTGGGAATGAACGTATACATTGCAGGGCCAACAACGCTTTATTCGACCTGTTACATGCATTTTAACAATTACAATTTATAATTTGTTTAAAATTATGTGTTAAAGCGGTTTACTTTACCCATGTGGTTATAGTGGGGAAGCACCGTTTTCAATGACGCCATCTTTTGAGTGCTAAAATTTTAATTGATTTCCGTTCATACGAAAGGAACACGAATAAATCATGCTGATTATATAAGAAGTCTAGTACCCAGTACGCAAAGTTGCTAACGCATTGTTGACCGCTCGTTGCTTCGAAGTATTTTATAAAATAAAATATTTTAAAAATAACTATTTATTAGATACATTGGCCTATAAATATACACCTATACATTAAAGGGTTTTATTGAGCATTACTTTCTCATATATATCATATTAAATATTTTTACTATTGACGTTACCATTAGGTTATACTATAAATATGTATATTTCATTTTATGAAACTGATATCCAATATAACATTACCTTACAATTTTAAAATAATTTCTTACAATTAAACGAATGTTTCTAATACATTTTATCATGCTCGCCCGGCAAATATTCACCAGATTGCTGCTGATATCCATTAGAAATAAAATTATTTTGATTTCTATATGCCATGGCTAAGCTGTTCGACATCAAAGTATTATTGCAGGGTTACTGTAGCATAGCAACGTTGGAACCTCCAACAGTACCATAACAAGCGAGTAAAGAAGACGATGTAGATTGCAGATCTAACTATGACTTGGTTGAGTCGCCCACCCACTATCCGTACAACAGGAGGAGCACCCCGTCGTGCATAGATTGCTTTTTCTTCAAAGGTTTAGAAAGCAGCCTACTCACTGTGCACGAAGAGTATGACCTGACGTCTGATCACCTGCCGCTGGTTGCAACGATATCAACATCGCCACAGAGAACTATTACTCCGACTTCGAGACTTGTTCCCCCAGGTAGCCATATACAACTCTTCTAAGATGAGCTGAACAATTCTGTTAACCAACACAGAGGTAAACACGGCGGGGGACGTCGATAAAGCTGTTGAAACGCTGATTAAGAAGGCCAAACACGCTGCTGAAACGGCATCTCCAACAAGAGCTCCTTCTTGGACAAGAAACGCACGCGGTACCTTCGATCTTTTTCCGGAAGCTGTTGGCCTTCTAACGCTCAAGTAACGCCTTAGACGAAAGCTCATCAGGGAATATAACGCAGCTATCGACAGACTACACGGCAGGATCTCTAACAGAGAGAAAGCTACACTCAAATGTTGCGCTCTGGAAACCACGAACAGATTTAAGAGGCAAGTGGCCCCGAAGTTTGCGATCCGAAGCCCAAATAGCTCTTGTTAACAATCTCCACGGGACAGAGCCGAAGCGTTTGCTACCATTCTCGAGGAAAAATTTCAGCCACTCGAGACAGCGTCGCTCAGGAGACTACAACTGGTAGCTGAATCCCTAGAAGCTCCTCTGCAGATGGCCCTGCCAGTAACCCCCATTACTCTTAATGAAGATAATAACGAAATAAAAGCTGTTCGCAATAACAAGGCCCCTGGAGAGGACGCGATGGACGATTGATCATTTAAGCATCTACCTCACAGAGCACTACTATTTCTGGTACGAATTTTGAACTCTGCATTTCGAATCGGACACTTCCCAGTCGCACTTGACATGCCCTCGAAAGACAACACGAATCCTTCACCTCAATGCCCTGCTAGTTGTAACTTTTGCGGATTACACTGCAGTCTTGGCCAGAAACAAATGCATTTACGCTGCTACTGACATGCTGCAGGCTTACCTACAAAAATTTTGGCCTCCCGATGGAACATCGCGATAAACCTTGATAAGGTAAGTCTACCGCTTACCTTAATAAGCTTGAAACGCACCCTAACTGACATTAATGGTGTTAAGGTGCGAAGAAGGCTACAAAACATCCATCTCACCGATTTAACTAACCGTTTCATATAATTGTTATATTTTTGTTTCCCTTTGTACATTGTTTACTTTAGTCAAGAAATAAATATGTAATGATGTACATACGAGTATACTGCTGAATTAAGATCACACTGTAGCATAAGTTTTTATTCATAGTAACAGTAGGTTATATGAATAAAAACATCGTTGACTTAATCTTTTTCTCAACAATAATCGATACACGCCTGCGCCACTAAGTCTTAGCGACTTAGCGGGTGGGTAAAAAAAAAAAATACATCTATCGAAATTATATTTTGAAACATGGTCAAAAAAGAATTTCCCGTTCAGCTCTTAGAACCGCCAAGCCATAAGATTTGGTCACTGAAAATATCTACATCGCCTAAAAATAAGTAAATATATTGCTAGTGATGTTCTATTGTTTTTTATACATTTCAAATTTGGAAATTGATGTAGCAGAATTAAATTATTAGTCTAACTTTGTAATTATGTTGAAGCTGGAGCTAACGCAAAACCGTGGCTTAACAACTCTACCCTTTGACTTCTTAAAATTTGTTACGCAGCGTTTATCAATAAATTTAAACACAAATCAATGCCTGTTTTAATTCTTATACAGCGCCAAGTGAACATTAACAAGTTCAGCAGCGATCAAACATTTTGGCGACCGTGACAGGACGCATTCAAGAATACGAAAAGGTTGAGAAGTTGGATTTAGATTTTGGAAAAGTGACCAGCGCATCGCACCGGCCAACGACGGGCGATTTCAGCGTCAACCAAATATCTTTCGAGCTAATCACAAACGGAATCCACGGAGACATCAGCGGCATTGTCAGTCTATCTGGAGACAGGTCAACCTTCATCTATCCCTGTTCCATAATTCACATACTGCTAAAAATAAATACAGTCATACCCATTTGCCAATTTTCTAACGCCTAGCTGCACTTAACGTACAAAGTAGGGTGAATTGATTCTCGATAGTAGAACTGTTGTTTTTCGAACTGTAGACCTCGTTTATCAAGTTGTTAACACATTTTAACAGTCAAGTCTAACGCCATGAGTCCAACTCACAAAGGCGAAACGACCCCCAGCGATAAGCTACCGTCTTTGCGGCAACAACGATCCAAATTTGAGGACAATATCAGTTAGCTAACCGCATAGAATTGCATTGCGCAAATTCTTGAGTCATAGTTCGGATAGCTACACGAGGGTCTTTGTCATCTTTGAGCAGTGCGGATGATATTATGAATGCGATAATGATAACCCTGGTTCTAGAAGGCTGTCAACGTATCCGAAATCGTTCTTAACTTCGCTGTCAAAGCCGTTTGTTACTACCCAAGCCAGCAGCGTTTCCTGTGGTTCAGCGACTCATTACATATCTCACTGCAAGTCCTTTGCTAAATTAAATCTAGGTCAAATCAAGGATTACGTTAAAAAGGCACCACTTTGTTCTAACTGCTTACGGAAATCTCACACCCATCGAATTCAAGGTTCAGGTTATGCCAAACGACACATTACACTATTCTGCATGAATTCTCATCAATTCAGCCAGGAATCCAACAGCGGTAGTCCATATCAATGATGGAAACGGCTAGTTTCAGGAAAAAATGCGACGTCAGTCAAGCTATTAGTGGGATTTTTTACACCTCGAGGCAAATCAATTACAAACCACGAGTTTCGGGTTTTGAGTGGACATCGAACTTCGGGGTGATCGCCTCCATTTGTGCACAGCAACCGACTGAGGATGTTGAGGGTGTAGTCCCAACTGATCCAACATTCTATCAGCCCAGCAAAATCGACTTCCTGATCGGAACTAAAGGAATCTTCGAAGCTATCCGAGTTGGAAAGTGTACAATGGGTACGAACATGCCCATGCTCATAAATACAAGTTTTGGCTGGGTAATTGGTGGAAGCACAATGATGCCTAAAATCAGCCCTCTCTAGATGAAATCGTTTCCCATTTTTGGAAAGTGGTGGGGTACCAAGCGCCATGACAAACGCTTAGCGAAGAAGAAAAACTCTGCGAACGGCATTACGAAACCACAGACTAAACAGAAATCCATCGTTAAAAGAATCATATGTTCAATTTATGTGTGGATATATTACCACAGGTCATATGTCACTAATAAAAGGCAAGGCAAGGGAGAGCACCACTTTTTTCTTCTCAACCATTGTGTGTTACGGCCACAGAGCTTAACCAAAAAACTACGAGTTGTATTTGATACTAGCGCAAAAAAGTCCAACAATACCTAATCACGACACTGCTTTCATTTCGTCTCAATCGTTTTGCTTTATCAGGTGACATATCCCAAGGATGTATTGTCAATTTGTGGTTGACGAGCGGGATAGGAAATTTCAACTGATTCTTTGGAGAGAAACCGATACTTACATTCCACAGGTATTCACCTTAATACGGTGACCTACGGTGTCTTAGCAACTCCTTTTCTCGTCATTCGTAGTTCGTTTCACGGAGCCAATTTAAACGAACCAGAATATCCTCCCGCAGCCACAGTATTACGAACTGATCTGTTGTGGATGATCTTTTAACAAGCGCAGATGATCTTAACACCGCACTACAAAAGAAGGAGGAAGTCTTCAAACTGCTAAGTACGGCTGGGTTGACGATCACTAAATTTAACAGCAAATCATCAATATCTGGCAATTCATCAGACGGCTGGAGGAATTGAAGTCAATGAAAATACTTGGACTAGCATGACAACAATCTGAGGATATATTGGTCTTTTAATTTAAATTCTAGTTTTCTGAGATTTCTACTTGACGGACTGTCCTATCTGAAATATCACCAATATTCGACTCGCTTGGACTTATCGCTACCGTCGTCATGATTCGCAAAACGTTCATTTAGGATCTAGGTACCCGAAAACTATCTTGGGATGAACCAATTCCAAACAATCTCGGTATAAAATCAAAAGTCGCTCTGTGCATCCGGGCTGATGACCCTAAACATTAAATTACGTTTTATTTATTCTAGGTATTGTTCAAAGTTATTTTAAAAAATATTACAAAACAAGAAAGGAAGCAAACTTCGGCAAGCCGAAGTTTATATACCCTTGCTGTTATTACAAATCGACTACTGCCTACATTACTAAAATCAATGAAGCTATGCCGATTTTGGGCTGCATTTTGCCATTAATTCTATGGCAGCTATATGATGTTGTTGTCCGATTTTGACAAAACTAAAAGCGTAATTCGGATTTAGTAAATAACTAATAAATCTCAAAAGAATATTTTAATAAATAGAAAAACAGCAAAATAATTGTTTTTTTAATTTTAATTTTTTTAATTTTTTGATTTTTCTATTGGAGCTATATGATACAGATGTCTGATATTAATTTAAATAAAACCGTAATTCCATAGTATTTAAATATTACCAAATCTGAAAGAAAAAAAAAAAAAATAAAACAACAATGTTTTACTTCACATATTTTTTCCGATTGTTCCTATGGGAGCTATATTATATAGTCGACCGATCCGGCTCGTTCCGACATATATAATACCTGCAAAAGAAAGAAACCGTTTGGGTAAGTTTCAAGCAGATAGCTTTAAAACTACGGGACTAGTTTGCGTAGAAACGGACGGAGGGACGGACAGGCGGACGGACGGACACACGGACATGGCTAGATCGACTCTCCTGCTTTAGTGTCGGAAATTTGACTGTAATTATAACACCCTCTGCAAGGGTATAAAAAATGCTTATTGTCGGTATAATGTAGCGGCAATTCACGAGCGTCTCAGCCTTGTGGAGGGTTTTTTCATGTTTTCTTAATCAGGTAATTCTGCGACTAGCTCGCTAGTGCTAGTGAACTGTAATACTTTCCGTTGCCTATAAGTCAAATAATTAAACCAATTACACATGCGGAAGATAAAAACACAACACTACTTGTCAATTTTGTTTGCATGATATTTTAGGTGATAAATTTCGACATGAAAATAGATGCCTCAAGAAACAAGAAAGGACTGGTGATGCTGATCAAGAATAGATATACTTTACTTTCACTGCGTTGCAAACTTTTAACTGAAATTATAATACCCTCTTCAAGGGTATACAAAAGGGTGGCTAATTTACATTTCTTTGTAAGAAAAATCGCCGTTTAGTGTGCCAAAGCCATACAAAATGCGGAAGTATTCTATAACCCGATTGCACTTGCTGCTGATAAAGTTTTAACTTTCCTACTTGAGATCTATTCTTCCGTAGAGGAATGTAATCCCATAATGGAATGACGCTAATAATGCTCTTGTCATATTTGCTGAAATTAAAAATACAGCTATAAATTATTATATTAACATCTTATGAGCAAAAGAGGAAAACTTAATATTTGGACGTTGCCCTTAAATTAAGATTTATATTTATTTTAATTTTTGTATCTAGACAGTTCAAAATAAATTCTGATAAATTTTAAGTATATTGCTTTAGAATATCCCAATTTTTTCAGGATCTATACAAAAAGTTGTATCTCGACCACTTAAATTAAACTGTTAAAAATATCATGCCTCCCATCGGCTACTTTTGAGGAACGAATCGGTTCAAAAAATTTACAAATTGGATAGGTTGCATCACGCTCGTAGGTACAGTCGCTGCCCTGTAAGATATATTTAAGAGACCCTTTAATTTTGACACTATTGATTCGGAAAACCGACCCTTCTTTTTCGCCTTCAACGGTCTTAGGCCTCATAAACCATGGCATCGAAGGCTTGAGAAATTGAGAACCAAATCCATATTTTGAGTTAAAGACAAAAGTCAAAGTGTGTTGGTTGGTCCGGTTATCGCCGTTAAGCTTAAAAATGTTTAAGACAAGGCATCAACACTTCGCGAGGTCATATATAAGTACGCAATAAGCCTCAAAAAACTTCGGCGTACAGTAGCGTCCTGGACAGTTGCGATACACAAAATACAATAATACAATTAAATAGTAATGCCCACTAAAAAAAACGTTAGAAAGGTTTTAACAATATTTTTATAATTTTTATTAAGACTCAACTTATAGGTAATAATAATACATAACAACTTAGGATAATTCGTAAGGTTTTTCAGAAAAAAATATAAAGGTGGAGTTTTACAATAATTGTTTCGGTGAAATTATAGGAGCATCACGTTGTTTAAAATGTTAACTTATAGATAACGGTCAATGATGGTTTTGACCCAATATACTAGCCCAACTCCATAGTATGAAAAAGTCGCACAAATCATTATTTCTGAACCACCGTGCTTTGTGTTTTTAAGGTATATTTAAAAAAAAACCACATCGAAACTGTTGATAGGCCTCTAGACAAAACTATTTTGGACTCATCCGACCACAAAATATTCCTCCACTTTTCCAATGGCCAATTCAAGTGCTGTAGTGCAAACTTAAGGGGTCTAGCGGCATGTTTTTTGTGAGTAACGGCACTTCTCATATTTAATAGCATTTCTAACCAGATGCCGTTTTTTTGGCATAAAGTCGAAAAATTGAGTTACACAGCTCAAACTTCGCACATTTTATTGTTATGGCATTAATAATTTGTGATAAAACAAGAAAGGAAAACTTACTTCGGGCGGAGCCGAACTTGAAATACCCTTGCAGAATATTCTGTAAGTTATATTCTCCAAAATTATTCATATGATGCATTCTTAACACTCATAAAAATACCAACTTCCTAACTTTAAAATCAACAAAGTTATGGCCTTTCCAATCGTTCAGTTATATGGCAGCTATAGGATATAGTCGGCCGATCCTTATGAAATTTGGTAGCTCGGATTGATTGGCCTAACTTAACAAACACCGAAGTTATGGCATTTCCGATCAATCAGTTACATAATCGATAGAAAATCCCAACTTCCAAACTTTGCAAGCACCAAAATTTCCGATCAATCAGTTGTATGGCAGCTATAGGATATAGTCGGCCGATCACGGCCGTTCCGACTTATATACTGCGTGCAAAGGAACGAAGGGTGTGTGTAAAGTTTTAATTCGATATCTTTAAAACTGAGAGACTAGTTTGCGTAGAAACAGACAGACGGGCATGCCTATATCAACTTACTGCGTTGCACACTTTTGACCAAAATTATAATACCCTATGCAAGGGTATAAAAATTAAAAACTAAATATTGGAAAAAGTGACCACTTTTTTAATGGGATTTAATTTGAAATAAGCTGCGGTATTTTTAGGTTTTTGTTATTAATCCCTAAAGATTATAAAATGAAAGACCGATTTTTAAGGGGATACGGCCACAGCCCAAACCGTAAGAGCAAGAGCAGCCAAATTTTTTCACAGTATTCCATTGGGGGCGTGGGCGCCCACTAAGATCCGATATGTCCCCCCAGTGGCCCCAAACAGCTCCAACATCCATTATTCTGAGCAAAAAAAAGTTGATGTATTTAAGCATAACTTCTAATCTGGTTGGAATTTCGATATTTGGTTTTTTCCGAATTTTAGGTTTTGAAAAGACCTAATTAGAAATCTAAAAGAAATTTTGATATCCCCCATAATTTGGGGGCTACATTTAAAATTAACTTTTCGATTTAAAAAATCTAAACCGCTGCTCCGATCAAGATGATTTTTCGCTCAATAGTTATTCTATGGCCCAAATGCTTAAGTTTAATTTTTCAAATTTTTAACATTTTTTTAAGTATTTTTAACGAATTTATTTAGATTTTCTAAGTCATTGCGTTGTATTTTGCGGGAGCCTGCCGAGAGAACGAAACCCAGAAGCCAAGAGAGCGACGGCCGAGAGAGCAACAGCCAAGAAAACTGATGAGGGGGAGGGGTAGTGCTGCAGGGAAAGGGGCGGGGAAAGAGGCAATTTAAGTTAAATTTGTTTAGGATTTTAAAAACTTAAACTGCTGCTCCGATCAATATGATTTTCGATCAATAGTCAGTCCTGTGGATCAAATGCTTAGGTTTTATTTTTCATTTTGTAGCAGAAGTAAGAGCCTTATTTAATTTCCACCATGGAAGAAAATAGAAAATTACTACAAATTCTGTAAGCAAAGCCAAAATGTTTCCAAGTTAAACTTTTGACTTGAACTTTTGACCAAATACGTATGTACATATGTATATTTGGATATGTTTTGATTTGCTTATATGTACAATACATGTACATACATACAATGTGTGTATGTTTCTATTCGAAAGTAGATAATGTGCTTAAATACAAATAAAATGATTTATTATACCCGTTTATCGATCAAATGTGGAATCTGAAAATAATACGTTACTTTGCTGTTTTTGTATTGGATGACAATCTTTTACTGTGTGTACAAAGGTTTTCGTTTCATTCAAAACAAGAAATTTGAAAACAACAAATTCCAATTTACAAACAAGTATACATATTTGTGCGCAAATTAAAATTGCATTGATAACATTGTAACTGATAAAAAGTATACAAGCTCACGACTTTTACTTGGATCACTTTCATCCCTAAAGATTATAAAATGAAAGACCGATTTTTAAGGGGATACGGCCACAGCCCAAACCGTAAGAGCAAGAGCAGCCAAATTTTTTCACAGTATTCCATTGGGGGCGTGGGCGCCCACTAAGATCCGATATGTCCCCCCAGTGGCCCCAAACAGCTCCAACATCCATTATTCTGAGCAAAAAAAGTTGATGTATTTAAGCTTAACTTCTAAACTGGTTGGAATTTCGATATTTGGTTTTTTCCGAATTTTAGGTTTTGAAAAGGCCTAATTAGAAATCTAAAAGAAATTTTGATATCCCCCATAATTTGGGGGCTACATTTAAAATCAACTTTTCGATTTAAAAAATCTAAACCGCTGCTCCGATCAAGATGATTTTTCGCTCAATAGTTATTCTATGGCCCAAATGCTTAAGTTTAATTTTTCAAGTTTTTAACATTTTTTTAAGTATTTTTAACGAATTTATTTAGATTTTCTAAGTCATTGCGTTGTATTTTGCGGGAGCCTGTCGAGAGAACGAAACCCAGAAGCCAAGAGAGCGACGGCCGAGAGAGCAACAGCCAAGAAAACTGATGAGGGGGAGGGGTAGTGCTGCAGGGAAAGGGGAGGGGAAAGAGGCAATTTAAGTTAAATTTGTTTAGGATTTTAAAAACTTAAACTGCTGCTCCGATCAATTTGATTTTCGATCAATAGTCAGTCCTGTGGATCAAATGCTTAGGTTTTATTTTTCATTTTGTAGCAGAAGTAAGAGCCTTATTTAATTTCCACCATGGAAGAAAATAGAAAATTACTACAAATTCTGTAAGCAAAGCCAAAATGTTTCCAAGTTAAATATTAATCTTAAGATTCGAACTTTTGACCAAATACGTATGTACATATGTATATTTGGATATGTTTTGATTTGCTTATATGTACAATACATGTACATACATACAATGTGTGTATGTTTCTATTCGAAAGTAGATAATGTGCTTAAATACAAATAAAATGATTTATTATACCCGTTTATCGATCAAATGTGGAATCTGAAAATAATACGTTACTTTGCTGTTTTTGTATTGGATGCCAATCTTTTACTGTGTGTACAAAGGTTTTCGTTTCATTCAAAACAAGAAATTTGAAAACAACAAATTCCAATTTACAAACAAGTATACATATTTGTGCGCAAATTAAAATTGCATTGATAACATTGTAACTGATAAAAAGTATACAAGCTCACGACTTTTACTTGGATCACTTTCATTTTTTAAAGCCCGCCCGTGTTAAGCATGTTCCCCTACTATCACCTTATTATATTGTTTAATATATATGTTTAGAATTATTTATATTCTTTAAAGGGGCGTATTATCCCTAAAGATTATAAAATGAAAGACCGAATTTTTAGGGGGATACGGCCACAGCCCAAACCGTAAGAGCAAGAGCAGCCAAATTTTTTCACAGTATTCCATTGGGGGCGTGGGCGCCCACTAAGATCCGATATGTCCCCCCCAGTGGCCCCAAACAGCTCCAACATCCATTATTCTGAGCAAAAAAAAGTTGATGTATTTAAGCTTAACTTCTAAACTGGTTGGAATTTCGATATTTGGTTTTTTCCGAATTTTAGGTTTTGAAAAGGCCTAATTAGAAATCTAAAAGAAATTTTGATATCCCCCATAATTTGGGGGCTACATTTAAAATTAACTTTTCGATTTAAAAAATCTAAACCGCTGCTCCGATCAAGATGATTTTTCGCTCAATGGTTATTCTATGGCCCAAATGCTTAAGTTTAATTTTTCAAGTTTTTAACATTTTTTTAAGTATTTTTAATGAATTTATTTAGATTTTCTAAGTCATTGCGTTGCATTTTGCGGGAGCCTGTCGAGAGAACGAAACCCAGAAGCCAAGAGAGCGACGGCCGAGAGAGCAACAGCCAAGAAAACTGATGAGGGGGAGGGGTAGTGCTGCAGGGAAAGGGGAGGGGAAAGAGGCAATTTAAGTTAAATTTGTTTAGGATTTTAAAAACTTAAACTGCTGCTCCGATCAATATGATTTTCGATCAATAGTCAGTCCTGTGGATCAAATGCTTAGGTTTTATTTTTCATTTTGTAGCAGAAGTAAGAGCCTTATTTAATTTCCACCATGGAAGAAAATAGAAAATTACTACAAATTCTGTAAGCAAAGCCAAAATGTTTCCAAGTTAAATATTAATCTTAAGATTCGAACTTTTGACCAAATACGTATGTACATATGTATATTTGGATATGTTTTGATTTGCTTATATGTACAATACATGTACATACATACAATGTGTGTGTATGTTTCTATTCGAAAGTAGATAATGTGCTTAAATACAAATAAAATGATTTATTATACCCGTTTATCGATCAAATGTGGAATCTGAAAATAATACGTTACTTTGCTGTTTTTGTATTGGATGCCAATCTTTTACTGTGTGTACAAAGGTTTTCGTTTCATTCAAAACAAGAAATTTGAAAACAACAAATTCCAATTTACTAACAAGTATACATATTTGTGCGCAAATTAAAATTGCATTGATAACATTGTAACTGATAAAAAGTATACAAGCTCACGACTTTTACTTGGATCACTTTCATCCCTAAAGATTAAGATTATAAAATGAAAGACCGATTTTTAAGGGGATACGGCCACAGCCCAAACCGTAAGAGCAAGAGCAGCCAAATTTTTTCACAGTATTCCATTGGGGGCGTGGGCGCCCACTAAGATCCGATATGTCCCCCCAGTGGCCCCAAACAGCTCCAACATCCATTATTCTGAGCAAAAAAAAGTTGATGTATTTAAGCTTAACTTCTAAACTGGTTGGAATTTCGATATTTGGTTTTTTCCGAATTTTAGGTTTTGAAAAGGCCTAATTAGAAATCTAAAAGAAATTTTGATATCCCCCATAATTTGGGGGCTACATTTAAAATTAACTTTTCGATTTAAAAAATCTAAACCGCTGCTCCGATCAAGATGATTTTTCGCTCAATAGTTATTCTATGGCCCAAATGCTTAAGTTTAATTTTTCAAGTTTTTAACATTTTTTAAGTATTTTTAACGAATTTATTTAGATTTTCTAAGTCATTGCGTTGTATTTTGCGGGAGCCTGTCGAGAGAACGAAACCCAGAAGCCAAGAGAGCGACGGCCGAGAGAGCAACAGCCAAGAAAACTGATGAGGGGGAGGGGTAGTGCTGCAGGGAAAGGGGGAGGGGAAAGAGGCAATTTAAGTTAAATTTGTTTAGGATTTTAAAAACTTAAACTGCTGCTCCGATCAATATGATTTTCGATCAATAGTCAGTCCTGTGGATCAAATGCTTAGGTTTTATTTTTCATTTTGTAGCAGAAGTAAGAGCCTTATTTAATTTCCACCATGGAAGAAAATAGAAAATTACTACAAATTCTGTAAGCAAAGCCAAAATGTTTCCAAGTTAAATATTAATCTTAAGATTCGAACTTTTGACCAAATACGTATGTACATATGTATATTTGGATATGTTTTGATTTGCTTATATGTACAATACATGTACATACATACAATGTGTGTGTATATTTCTATTCGAAAGTAGATAATGTGCTTAAATACAAATAAAATGATTTATTATACCCGTTTATCGATCAAATGTGGAATCTGAAAATAATACGTTTCTTTGCTGTTTTTGTATTGGATGCCAATCTTTTACTGTGTGTACAAAGGTTTTCGTTTCATTCAAAACAAGAAATTTGAAAACAACAAATTCCAATTTACAAACAAGTATACATATTTGTGCGCAAATTAAAATTGCATTGATAACATTGTAACTGATAAAAAGTATACAAGCACACGACTTTTACTTGGATCACTTTCATTTATTATATAGCTCTGCCAGTATCTTTCTGATTCTCTCTCTTGAAGGATCTTCTACAAAGGTTGTTTACACAAAGGTTTTCAAAAAACGCGCAAATAAGAAATAAGAAAGTCCTGACAACCCAATTTCCTAACTCCAAACTAATATTAAGCGAACGAAGTCGCTTCGGGTATAGCTATTTATTATATTTGTTTAAACAATCTGAATTTAATATATGTTTTTAAGGAATCTAAAAAGATGATATATATTTTCATCGATTTAACAAATTAATATCGCAAGTATTAGAAGAGGCGTATGCAAAAAATACACTTGCTCTCCTTTGCCACAATTCGATTTTTGGGAGTGAGAAGGAGGCAATTAGAAGAGGGCTATTTTTATTATTATACATATGTTTAAGCAACAATCTGAATTTATTATATGTTTTTAAACAATCTAAAACGATTATATGTATTTTCATGGATTTCACAAATTGAAATCCCAAGAACTAGAATTTTTGGAGTGAGAAGGTGGCAATTAGAAGAGGGCTATACAAAAAAACACTTGCTCTCCTTTGCTACAATTTCAATTTTAGGAGTGAGAAGGATGCAATGATAATGAGGGAGATCAGTAGCAAGTGTATAGGTAGACGCAAAAAAAAGGGGATGATCATGCGCACAACGAACCTCTGAGAGAGCTTGCCCAAAGAGAGAGAAACAAGACTGAGCATAAGATTGACAGTGGTGTGGCAAGGGGGTACGGCCAAAACTCACAATTTTAGTTTAAATTTTTGTTGAAAAACAAACCTCTTTTAGTACACATTTTGATTCTTTTTTGACTTCATTTTAATATTACTTTGATCAAATATTAATATTGAATGAATGACGCCCTCCACAAATTTTTGGTACGTCTATGAGACAGGCACAAGCCAAAAAACGGTTATTTGTTTTTCCATTTTGTGGCGCCACAGATCATGTGACCGTCACACAAATACATATGCAAGCGTAAATAGGACAAAAGGAATGTGGCAACTAATGGCTACACATTTCGACTATTCAGTAGCAATATGAATTTCAACAGGAGCGGAACATTCCAGGCTGCATGGCAGTCCCAACAACATCAGCAGCAGAATTTGCAATTGCAACTGGAGCAACACAAGCAGCAGCTTGAGTTGTTCCAGCTGCAATTGAACAGCCAACAGCCAACGCAGCATCAACAATTGCAGCAGCAGCAACAACAGCTTCAGCAAATGCAGCAGCAAATTTTAATGCAGCAACCAACGAAAGCTGCGCACCCAGGAAAGGATCGGCCGCCATTCCAAACGCTGCGAGAGGCCCACAACAGAATTCAGAAGCAGCAGCGCCAAATAAAGGGCCTTCAGGACAAGGTGGCTGCCTTGGAAAGTTTCCAGGCTTATGTGAGCTCCGTGATGCGCCTGCCCCAAACATGGAGTCCGCCGCAGGCAGTGCCGCCGCAGGTAGTACCGCTGCAGACAGTGCCGTTGCTGGCAGTGCCGTCGCAGAGTTTCCAGTCTGGCCCTTCTGCGGATGAGCTGATGCAGCAAATCGCCATGTTGCAACAGCAGCTCCAAAAGCAACAGGCGCAGGCGCGAGCCCCCGAGGAAGAGCGGCGAGATCAGCCGGGTCAACCTGGCTCAATGATGGCGCAGCAAATCCAGGGCTTGCAGCAACAGCTCCAGCAGCAAGACATTTCCAATTAATTATTTTTTTTTTATTTGTTTTTAATTTTTTATTTAGTCCTTACTTTAATTTAATTTTGTTCTTTTTCCCTTTCTTAGTTTTAAGTTTAATTTCATTACAATTTATTTTTAAATAAAAAAAACCAAAAAAAAAAAATCCATAAAAAAATGCTTATTTTGGGTGGCTCTTTATTGTTAACATATCTTGCATTTTCTTTTCCTGGGGTTTTCATTTTCTGTCTTCTTAGATGCGTTCCATTTTTTACACGAAATTGGAACATGAAAACAAAAAGTTAAAAGCAACTCATGTAATAGGCACGGTTACAAACCAATACATCCACATCTTACGATGTTTGTATTTGTGCTTGCGTCGCCGCTACGCAAATAGCTGAAAATTAAGGACAAGGAAATGAAGGAAACTAATAACAGCTAAACAGGCGCGAGAAGTTTAGTTTTATTTTGGATGCCTAAGCAGCAAGTGAAAGCTATTGTGAAGCGCAAACATTTTAAAATTTTTCTGTGCGTAAAGTTAATTTAAATTCTTACACGTAAGTTATTTTTTCTATTTCCACTATACAAGTTTTGTATAGACGCTAATCAAATTCTTGAGAAGCGAAGTCATAGTGACTTTCATTAGTTAGTTATCCATTTCCTTACAATGTATGGACACTTTTCACGTTAATATTTAACGTTGATCAGTGAAGTCAATTTTGACTTTAAATATAAGCAAGCTGTGCTTGAACGCTTTTCACGTTGCTTTTTAACATTGATTAGCGAGTTACTGTTGGCCTTTTTAAGTTGACATAACTAAATCGATTTTTTTTAACTTCTTTAATTGAAGTTGGCTATAAAAACTTTGGTAAAAGTTTAATTTGATCTTTGACCTTTAATACAAATTTAAAGCTTTAATATGTCAATTGAGAACCTAAGTATTAATGGTGAGCTGGTGCCCCATATGGTGGTTAAAATAATTGGCGATGGTGCTTGCCTGTTTAGAGCCATTTCATATCATTTAAAAGGCTCACAGCATTTCTCTGGAGTGATTCGCCAGGAAATTGTAGCTCACGTTGTTAACAATTGGGATTTTTTTCAAGTGCACGCACTAAACTCTAATGGACTAAATTTCATAAATTCTGCACAATATGAAGAGGAAATGATGAAGTCCCGTACTTACGGAACAGAGTGTGAGCTTCAAGCAGCTGCTAATGTATATTCAGTTTGCTTTCATGTTTTTCGAAATGGAAATTTTCATAGCGGTTATGGTTCAGAAGATAACCCTGTTAAATTATTGAAATTTTCTGGTGATCTTGAAAATGGACATTTCGATGTACTTCTATTGTATGAATCATCACCGTTAACAGATTCACCGTCACAAAGATTAGTTGAGGCTAGCACAAAAAAAAAAGCTCCCAAAAGGAGAGCTCGATTTTCTGATAGAACTAAGTCCCACCAAATAAAGGGAGCTAAAAAAAAATTCAGGATTGATCATACAGAACAAATAAAAGATAAAAATAAGGAATATTACGCTAATAAGACGTCAGAAGGACATCTTTTATGGAAAGTAAAAAAAATGTCTGGATTTACATATGATTGCCAAATAGCGTATAGTGCTGACAAAATTATTGAAATTGGGCCCATGAATAAGAAATGCAACTATTGCAATGCTTTGAAATGGAAGAACGAATCTGACGGAATTTGCTGTAGTTCCGGAAAAGTTAAACTTCCCCAACTTCAAACATTACCTGAGCCTCTTAAGAGCCTAATCCTAGGCGGTCATCCCAAGCATGCCCACTTCTTAGACCGTTTACGAAAATACAATTCATTATTTCAAATGACTTCATTCGGCTGTAATAAAGTTTATGAAAAAGGTTTCATGCCAACTTTTAAGGTTCAGGGTCAGGTATATCACCTAATTGGCAGTCTATGGCCTACAAAGGAAAAAAGAAGCACAGTTCCTTCAAATATATTTTGTTGGTGAGGATGAAAAGGAAACAGAACTGAGATGTAAAAATGCGTCTGATGTGAATCGTGATTTGGTAAAAGCTTTACAATCTATGTTGCATAAAATTAATCCGTTCGTTAAAGATTTAAAATCAACTATTGACAAAGTTCCTGCAAATACTACTGACTACAAAATGATAATTCATGCCGATCGCACACCATCTGGATCTCACAAGGGTTGCTATAATGCACCAAGAGCAAGTGAAGTAGCTTTACTTATTGTTGGTCAGCAGTTCAAACAGAGAGATATTATTCTTGAAAGTCATAATTCAAAATTACAAAAAATTAATGAACTACACCGTTCCTATGACGCTTTGCAGTATCCGCTTCTCTTTCCACATGGAGAGGATGGATATTCAATTGATATACCGCAAGTAGATCCTCTATCAAAAAAACATTTAAAAAAAACCGTATCGGCACTAAATTTTTATAGTTACCGAATAATGATTCGGGAGGGTGAAATTAATCATTTAATTTATTTCAAAGCTCTTTTAAGTCAGTTTTTAGTCGATATGTGTGCCAAAATGGAAGCAGAACGGCTTAATTTTATTCGAAACAATCAAGAAAAACTTAGGGCTGAAAGCTATATACACCTTAAAGACGCTATAGGTAGACAAGATGTAAATCCAGCTCAGCTGGGCCAAATGGTTATTTTACCATCTTCATTCACGAGTTCTGCACGTTATATGCATGAGAAAACTCAGGATGCTATGACATATGTCCGGCACTATGGCCGTCCTGATTTATTTATAACATTTACTTGCAATCCTAAGTGGAAAGACATTACAGAGTCATTATTACCCGGTCAGATGGCCTATGACCGCCATGATATAATAGCGCGAGTATTTCATTTAAAAGTTAAAGCACTAAAGGCTCTTTTAGTTAAGAACGAATTGTTTGGAGAAGTTCAATGTTTCATGTACACTGTAGAATGGCAAAAACGTGGCCTCCCACATGTTCATATACTACTTTGGCTTAAAAATCGAATTTATGCTGATCAAATAGACGATACAATATGTGCAGAAATTCCAGATCCACAGAAAGATCCCGTGCTACATAATATCGTAAAGTCCAATATGATTCATGGACCTTGCGGAATGTTAAACCGTAGTTCACCGTGCATGAAAGATGGCAAATGTTCAAAAAAATTTCCCCGTCAGCTCTCAAAGGAAACAGTAACAGGAATTGATAGTTATCCTCTGTATCGAAGAAGGGCTTCAGATGATGGTGGCTTTACTGTCGAAAAGAATGGTAATATTTTAGACAACCGTTGGGTTGTGCCATATAATTCAGTACTATTACGTGCAATGGAAGCACACATAAATGTTGAAGCCTGCAGTTCAGTTAAGTCTATAAAATACGTATGCAAATATGTCAATAAAGGCAGCGATCAGGCTTCATTTTCCCTTGAAGACCGACGAAATGAAGTTAAAACGTATGAAAATGGAAGATATATAAGCAGTTCGGAAGCCGTGTGGAGAATCCTGGCTTTCCCTATACACGAACGATTTCCAGCAGTTATGCAATTGTCTGTACATTTAGAAAATGGGCAGCGTGTGTACTTTAATCCCAATGATCCGAATCAACTAGCGAAGAAGATAAACACTCCTTCGAATACTACACTTCTCGCTTTCTTTGAACTTTGTAAAATTGATGATTTCGCCAAAACTCTTTTATATGTTGAAGTTCCATCCTATTACACATGGAACAATACAAAGTTTCTTAGAAGAAAACGAGGCAGTGACGTACCTCATTTTTCTGGAGTTAAAAAGGATTCAGCTTTGGGCAGAGTTTATACCGTTCACCCACATAACAGTGAATGTTATTTTCTTAGACTTTTACTCCATGAGGTACGAGGTCCAACTTCATTTTCGTATTTAAAAACTGTAAATGGCGTAATATACAGTACGTTTCAATTAGCTTGCAAAGCATTGGGCTTACTTGAGGATGATAGTCATTGGGACAAAACTTTGGCAGAAGCTAGCGTTTGTCAAGTTCCAAAAAACTTACGTGATCTCTTTGGAATTATGTTAGTTTTTTGTCAACTCTCGGATCCTTTAGGTCTTTGGAATAAGTACAAGACTTTCTTATCGGAAGATATACTTCATTCATTACAAATGCCCGTAAACTCTGACATTAATGACGAAATTATGGATAGAGTCTATAACAAATGTCTAATAAGCATTGAACATTTTGTATTGTCTATTGGTGGAACATGTCTTAAAGAATATGGTCTTCCTCAACCAATTATTCCTGAAGCCGAATTGGAAGAAAATAATACCGATTATCTAAGAGAAATAAGTTATGAAAGTAACAACACTCTCCTTACCAACAACGAAAATTTGCTTACAGACGAGCAAAAAGTCGTATACAATACAATTTTACAAAGCGTTGGGGCTGAGATGGGTGAAATATTTTTTTGGATGCACCTGGAGGGACAGGTAAAACCTTCTTGACAAACTTATTGTTGGCAAAAGTTCGAAGTTCAAAAAAAATAGCCCTAGCTGTAGCATCTTCCGGTATAGCTGCTACCCTGCTCAATGGAGGTCGAACTGCTCATTCTACATTTAAACTTCCTTTGGATTTAGTTAATTTAGAAACACCTCATTGCTCTATTTCAAAGCAATGTAATATGGCTGCGGTGTTTAAAGATTGTAAGTTAATTGTTTGGGATGAGTGCACAATGTCACATAAAGGTGGGCTTGAAGCCATAAATAGAACCCTGCAAGATATTAATGAGAATACTATGTTGATGGGTGGTATTACAGTCCTGCTAGCTGGAGACTTTCGCCAAACCCTTCCTGTTGTGCCAAGAGGTACAAGAGCTGACGAAATAAAGGCCTGTTTAAAATCTTCATTTTTATGGCCACAGATAAAAAAACTAGCGCTCACGAAAAATATGCGAGTGCACTTAAAAGGAGACAGTTCTGCAGGAATTTTTGCCGAAACTCTTTTAAAAATTGGGAATGGCGTCCATCCAACAGTTGATGGAAAAATAGTTATAACATCACGCTTAGGAAATGTAGTCAAAAACGTTCAAGACCTTACATCCAAAATATTTCCTGACATTTCCAACATATCATGTAAAAGCTTAGATTGGCTATCTGAGCGCGCCATTTTGACAACGAAAAATGAAAGAGCAACCACTATTAATAATTTATTGCTAAACTCATTTGATGGTTTAGAAGTCTCCTATAAATCGGTCGACTCTGTTCCTGATGCTGATAATGCTGTTCATTACCCTGTTGAATTTTTAAATTCTTTGAATCCTCCAGGAATTCCTCAGCATAATCTGTCTCTTAGGATTGGAGCACCCGTAATGTTATTGCGAAATTTAAGTCCCCCAAAGTTATGCAATGGGACACGATTGCAGATAAAAGGTCTTCATAAGAATGTAATCGAAGCAACAGTATTTACGGGGTGCGCGAAGGGGGAAACAGTGTTTATACCCAGGATCCCATTAATACCATCCAGTCTGCCGTTTCAGTTTAAAAGGCTACAATTCCCTCTAAAAGTTTGCTTTGCAATAACTATAAATAAATCGCAGGGGCAGACTTTGAAGCTGGCTGGACTAGATCTTAGAGAAGATTGCTTCTCTCATGGACAATTTTATGTCGCATGCTCTAGAGTTAGCTCTGCCAGTAGCCTTATTATTCTCGCTCCTGAAGGATCTTCTAAAAATGTTGTTTACACAGAGGTTTTAAAGTAATCATATTAATTAACATTATTAAACCTAGAAAGTTTCAGTGGAATAGGTCTAATTGGAGATACCACATTAAAAAAAACGCGCCAATTTCTCTACCTCAGGGGTGGTGTGGAAAAGGGAAAGTCTTGACAACCATACTCAAAACTAATTTTAAGCGAACGAAGTCGCGCCGGGTACAGCTAGTTATTTATAAATGTTTCTCAAACTCTTAAAAATACTATTCATAAGTAATACACCATTTTTTTAAATTAAAGGAGTATTCTGCCCTTTAATTAGTTTAGTTTTTGGATAAATGTAAATGAAATAAGACGAGTGGGAATGTACGTATAATTCGCAGGGCCAACAACGCTTTATTCGACCTGTTACATACATTTTAACAATTACAATTTATAATTTGCTTAAAATTATGTGTTAAAGCGGTTTACTTTGCCCATCTGGTTATAGTGGGGAAGCATCGTTTCAAAGACGTCACCTTTTGAGTGCTAAAATTTTAATTGATTTCCGTTCATACGAAAGGAACACGAATCGATCATGCTGATTATATAAGAAGTCTAGTATCCAGTACACAAAGTTGCTAACGCTTTGTTGACTGCTCGTTGCTCCGAAGAATTTTATGTAATAGATCTGTCAAATTACACAATTTATTAAAAATATTTTTAAAATAACTATTTATTAAATACATTGGCCTATATATATACACTTATACATTAATGGGTTTTATTGAAAATTACTTTCTCATATATATCATATTAAATATTTTTACTATTGACGTTACCATTAGGTTATACTATAAATATGTATATTTCATTTAATGAAACTAATATCCAATAAAACATTACCTTACAATTTTTAAATAATTTCTTACAATTAAACGAATGTTTCTAATATATTTTATCATGCTCGCCCGGCAAATATTCACCAAACTGATATCCATTAGAAATAAAATTATTTTGATTTCTATATGCCATGGCTAAGCTGTTCGACATCAAAGTATTATTGCAGGGTTACTGTAGCATAGCAACGTTGGAACCTCCAACAGTACCATAACAAGTGAGTAAAGAAAACGATGTAGATTGCAGATCTAACTATGACTTGGTTGAGTCTTTCATAGTATTATGCTTTGACTATAAACAGTATGAGGGCTAAAGCTAGATGTACTGCTCTTCATAATGCTTTTTCCAACGTTGCATCTGAAGTGCTTGCCACGGGCACGCCCACCCACTATCCGTACAACAGGAGGAGCACCCCGTCGTGCATAAATTTCTTTATGTTCAAAGGTTTAGAAAGCAGCCTGCTCACTGTGCACGAAGATTATGACCAGACGTGTGATCACCTGCCGCTGGGTTGCAACGATATCAACATCGCCACAGAGGACTACTCCGACTTCGAGACTTGTTCCCCCAGGTAGCCATATACAACTCTTCTAAGATGAGCTGAACAATTCTGTTAACCTCAACACAGAGGTAAACACGGCGTGGGACGTCGATAAAGCTGTTGAAATGCTGATTAAGAAGGTCAAACACGCTGCTGAAATGGAATCTCCAACAAGAGCTCCTTCTTGGACAAGAAACGCACGCGGTTCCTTCGATCTAATTCCGGAAGCTGTTGGCCTTCTAAGGCTCAAGAAACGCCTTAGACGAGAGCTCATCAGGGCAGGATCTCTAACAGAGAGAAAGATACACCCGATGATAAATTAAATGTTGCTCTCTGGAAACCAGAGATTTAAGAGGCAAGTGGCCCCGAAGTTTGCGATCCGAAGCCCAAATAGCTCTTGTTAACAATCTCCACGGGACAGATCCGAAGCGTTTGCTACCATTCTCGAGGAAAGATTTCAGCCACTCGAGACAGCGTCGCTCAGGAGATTACAACTGGTAGCTGAGTCTCTAGAAGCTCCTCTGCAGATGGCCCTGCCAGTAACCCCCATTACTCTTAATGAAGAGAATAACGAAATAAAAGCTGTTCGCAATAACAAGGCCCCTGGAGAGGACGCGATGGACGATTGATCATTTAAGCTTCTACCTCACAGAGCACTATTATTTCTGGTACGAACTTTTGAACTCTGCATTTCGACTCGGACACTGCCCAGACGCACTTGACATGCCCTCAAAAGACAACACGAATCCTTCACCTCAATGCCCTGCTAGTTGTAACTTTTGCGGATTACACTGGAGTCTTGGCCAGAAACAAATGCATTTACGCTGCTACTGACATGCTGCAGGCTTACCTACAAAAATTTGTGCCTCTCGATGGAACATCGCGATAAACCTTGATAAATGTGTATCAGTCACATACACGTCCCCAGGTGTATTACTGCATGCTAAGCTGCTTAACTAGACTAATGCTCATAAGTATCTCGGTGTGACTATTGACAAGCGGGTCACGTTCAACGTCTCAAGGTTAGCAGTATGGTTTGGCTCCTCAACCCCAGGAACAAGCTTTCCCTCAAGAACAAGTTCAACCATCTGGAGATATGGCATCCAGGTATACGGCATAACTGCAAAGCCAAACCTAAACAAAATTTTAATGGTTCCGTCTCAATTCCTGCACAAGATTTGTGGTGCGGAATGGTATATCCGTAACAACGAAATAAATTATGAGCTCCGGACTCCGAGGATCGGCGATCAACACACAGCCTACCGCTTACCTGAATAAGCTATAAACGCACCCTAACTGACATTAACGGTGTTAAGGTGCGAAGAAGGCTACAAAACATCCATCTCACCGATTTAACTAACCCTTCCATATAATTGTTATATTTTTGTTTCCCTTTGTACATTGTTCACATTAGTCAAGAAAAAACAAGAGGGAACGCTATAGTCGAGTGCCTCGACTATTAGATACCCGTTACTCAGCTAAACAACTTAATATTAATATGCCTTCTTGTAATAAATTGACTAGAAATATTAAACATACATACTTATATTGGCTAAACACATACATTCTTAAATAGTATTATGTATATTAAAGTCTAAATGTTTGCACAACACGAGTAACGGGTATAGCGAATAGCTTTCTTTGAGAGGAGTTATGTATCTTTGCCGGGCAATTGCAACTGTGTACAATGTATATACATACATATGTATAAGCTTACATACATACACACATACGCCATTGTTTGACTTAGACCTCCAATTTGGCTAACTAGATTTGATTTGCGTAGTTCTTGGGATATAGTTCGGTATTGACGATTTAATAGAAATCCTTATCGAGAATTAACGTTGACTCTGTTGAGCACCTTGGCCAGCTGTTCCAAAGTCATCCGTTAGATGCCGCCATGAAAGGCGGAAATCTAGGCGCTAGCCAGGCTTAAGCGTTTAATGGGTTTTTGGGCGTTAGAGTGGGCGTGGCAAACTTTTATTAGGCCAATCGATAGGTATTGACGAAACAAATACATATCAACTAAAATTTTCATAATAGCATCAAAACTGTGGCCAAAGCTTGTGGCTTGTGGGCGTCAGAGGGGGCGTGGCACCATTTTGAAACAAACTTGCGCTGCGTAGGAACTCCTAAAATCTACATGCAAAATGCCATGTCTTCTAGCTTTTATAGTTTCCGAGATCTCAGCGTTCATACGGACGGACAGACAGACGGACAGACGGAGAGACGGACAGACGGACATGGCTAGATCGACTCGTCTAGTGATCCTGAACAAGAATATATATACTTTATAGGGTCGGAAACGCTTCCTTCTACCTGTTACATACTTTTGCACGAATACAATATACCCTTTTACTCTACGAGTAACGGGTATAAATATGTAGTGATGTACATACGAGTATACTGCTGAATTAAGATCACACTGTAGCATAAGTTTTTATTCATAGTAACAGTAGGTTATATGAATAAAAACATCGTACGATACATGGCTGCGCCACTAAGTCGCTAGGCGGGTGGGTAAAAAAAAACATCTACCAAAATTATATTTTAAAACATTGTCAAAAAAGAATTTCCCGCTCAGCTCTTAGAAGCGCCAAGCCATAAGATTTGGTCACTGAAAATATCTACATCGCTAAAAAAAAGTAAATGTATTGCTAATGATGTTCTATGGTTTTTAATACATTTCAAATTTGTAAATTGATGTAGCAGAATTAAATTATTAGTCTAACTTTGTAATTATGTTGAAGCTGGAGCTAACGCAAAACCGTGGCTTAACAACTGTACCTTTTGACTTCCTGTATTTGTTACGCAGCGTTTATCAATAAATTTAAACAGAAATCAATGCCCGTTGTGACGAACACGGTGAAGTGGATGCTTTTTGGTTGCATACTCTGCCTACGGGATCGGCCTAGCTCAGGGAAGAGACAGCGTCACCGCCACACAATAAAACTTGTAGACAGAGTTAGGGAGGGCTAAAGGAAGGAGACAGTCAATCCGAATGAATGTAGGAGAAGATATCGATAAGTTAACTCGGTTGTTGAAGAACTGAGATGGTAATGTTCTTCGGCTTGGCCCACCCTACCTGTAAGGACACTTTAATGTTGAATGCCCTTACCCTTGTTAATGAAAACTGCTTTACCTTAGAAGCCCATTATGTTGTTCTTTACTTCATTTTATAAAACTTCAAATTAGCTCGACTTTAAATAAATTGGAACTTCAAATACATGTTTCCATCGGGACTCAATTGCAAATCACAGGACTCGCACAACTACTTAATATTATTTACGAAATTGAAAGAGTAATTAAATTGACTTCTCGGAACTTCAAATCTAAATAGGGGGTTCATATTCTTTCAACTTCACATTCGGTTGGTTTACACCATAAATTATTTAGATATCAAAGACAATGTGTTTACTCACGACCACTCCTCGATGTCCGCAGGCCTGTTGACTGTAGTGCTAGGATGAGTAAGGGTCAAATCAAATCATAAAAGGAATTTACTCTACGATTACTTAAACTTATTTCAAAATGTTAAAGATAACCGCTACTAAGCGGGACGCAGCATGTGCGGTGTTCTGTGACCGTTATTTGTCATTTGGCTAAATAATCATAAGCGTCACGTTCCCGTTTATCGCTGTTGTCGGAACACGGTCGAAATATGCAACCGAGCCAAAGTGAGCTTAAGCGCACGAGGGTTGCCGATGTGAGGTTATGTTGCTGCCCGAGACTATGTGGGGTTATGTTGCTGCCCAATGTGACTCCCTTGGTGTAGGTCAAGGCTCCAGATCAACGCTGCCCACGCACAATTTGCCGATCAAAATGCCAGCGCGAGTTGGCTCCTTGCACGTTTAGGGGCTGATCCAGAGGTAACTTAAAATATCGGTCCACAGGGAAAGGATGCTTTTGGGCGTAGTCCGACTCCTTTTGTTGCTATTATGGTATCCTGCGCGAATTATGGTATCCTTTTCTACATCGCCATCACATATTCTCCTTCTAGTCTCTTTATATTCTTTAAGCCGAATCATAGGTTTGAATTGCCGAGTTTTGGAAAGGTCAGGTATTTTAATTGATCTGTCAGGTATGTTTGTACAATCTGGTGTTTTAGAAATTTCGACATCCAAGTTCACATTCGGGCATCCGCTCTCGGACTGACACGGGTGTCCGGTTTCGAGTTTCCCGATCTTGGTGAACACTTTGGACAGGCAGGTTTATAGGTATCCGGAGCTCCGCACCTGTAGCAAAATACGCAGCGTGGCTAAAAGCACTCCTTGTATCGATGACCTACTTGATGGTCATTGCGAATTGCGAAAATCGTTGAATCACTTTCCTGAGTATTTTCCTCAGTTTCCTCATCTACATTTATCTCGTTGACGGTTCGCCTTGGTGCTGGGTGACGCGCATTGTTTCTCACTCTTAAATTATTAAAGAAGTCTTCATGACGATGACATTGTCTAACGACGCTATGGTGGGTGTATCTATATGTAATAATTCATGTCCTAGATCTGATCTCAAATTATTCAGAACCGCCTGAACCAATTCTGACTCTGACATAGGTTCCGATAGTGCATCTGAAATGGCCAGGATAGAATCGAGGAAATCGTCAAAACATTCATTAATTCCCTGCTTTCTTCTTCGCATTGCATCTCTTATGTCTTGGTCGGACTTCTGATCCTTATATATTTCCCTCAAACGAGAACACAGATGAGACCAATTCATTTTCTCAGACACTCTATGGCATCGCCATTGACGAGTCAATGAATTTACACGATATATGAAATCTTCAATGAAAATATCTTAGGTGAACCAGAAAACTTTAAGTTCCAGCGAGCAATTAAACTTGAAATTCGATCAGGTCGATCGACGTGATCTTCGCGACGGTACTCCTCTGAACGGTTATTAGCATATATTTGGGTAAGCGGAAAAGCTATTCTCGAAAGTCTGCCTTGGCAGTTGCTCTGCTGACGAATCCCATTCGATTGATTGCCTACGAGAGGACTGTACATTACGATTTTGCATTGCCGAGTTAATTTGATTGGTTAAGGTTGCCGTTATTCGGGTTTGGTACGATTCTAAGGCATTTGTTATCAGTTCATGAATTCTCCCTTCTGTGCCTGTAGAGCGTAGTGAGCGTGGAATTTGTGAACTGACATTGGATGCAGTCGTGGCTGATCGGGTACTAGGTCTAGTATTCGGGCGAGTTCTTGGAACAGTGCCTGTTCGTGCATTCGACCTATCTTCGTTTTGGGGTCTGGGAATCACTAAGTTGGCGTTTTCAGATACGCATTCAAGATTAGCGATCTGAGTAGGTAAGCATGGCTGTCTACAATTTGGGCATGTTTCGTTTTGCTGTAACCAGCTTTGCAGGCAACCGCGATGGAAACGATGCCCGCAAATGGTTTCGACACTTTCTGTATCTGCACTGGAGTCATTGCATATTGACCATAGCAAGAACTCAGCTGGCAATTTCTGATTAATTTCGGGACTTCTCCTGACCTACATGATTTAGTTTTCGATAATAATCAAGAACGATATATATATAGTGCGGTACGGGAGTGATTCGATAAAGCGGTACGACAAATTACGGTAGCGATACAACTGAAATTAATATATGATTAATTGAGACTTATTCTTCGTTAAATCGGTTTCATTTATAACATTACATGAGTTTTGATCGACTGATTTGCTCGGTGCACTGAATGAAAGAGTAGACTGCTGAAACTTTCCAGCCAGAATAATTCTCAATTTCTTCTTGCAACTTGACTGTAAATTATGTTGTTGAAATTTTAATAAAGTTATTAAGGAAAGAGGTATTGTTGAGCTAGCCAACAAATACAATACTCAAATTC
The DNA here is from genome assembly GCF_018152115.1 of Drosophila rhopaloa. Classification (NCBI taxonomy): domain Eukaryota; kingdom Metazoa; phylum Arthropoda; class Insecta; order Diptera; family Drosophilidae; genus Drosophila; species Drosophila rhopaloa. The sequence continues at coordinate 518,905 of NW_025334991.1, forward strand.
CCTTTGACTTACTTTTTGTGTTAAATTATTCAAGACTATAAAAAGGAGGTATTGTTGAACTTTTCCACCAAATACAAATATCGACTTCCTTACTCCTGAATTGTAATGGATTCGCTTTCTTGAGCGGTTAATCCTCTGATTCGTAAGAATATCTACTGGTATGGTTCTGAAGCATATCCTAGACACACAGCAATTCCTATTATAAAGATTATAAAACGTTGTTTCTGAAACTATTGTGTCGGATGACTGTAAATGGATTTTTCAGAATGTTGGTTGGGGAACCATGGGGTAAACAATATTCTGATTTTCTTGCTTTTGCTTTGTTATTGTTGCAGTTGCTGTTGCAGTAGCCCCACGTTGGGCGCCATTTATTCTGTGACAAACACGGTGAAGTGGATGCTATTTGGTTGCATACTCTGCCTACGGGATCGGATTAGCTCAGGGAAGAGACAAGGAGGTCGGTTACTTCCTAAAAAGCATCACCGCCACACAATAAAACTTGTAGACAGAGTTAGGGAGGGCTAAAGGAAGGAGTCAGTCAATCCGAATGAATGTAGGAGAAGATATCGATAAGTTAACTCGGTTGTTGAAGAACTGAGATGGTAATGTTCTTCGGCTTGGCCCACCCTACCTGTAAGGACACTTTAATGTTGAATGCCCTTAGCCTTGTTAATGAAAACCGCTTTAACTCAGAAGCCCATTATGTTGTTCTTTACTTCATTTTATAAAACTTCAAATTAGCTCGACTTTAAATAAATTGGAACTTCAAATACATGTTTCCATCGGGACTCAATTGCAAATTACAGGACTCGCACAACTACTTAATATTATTTACGAAATTGAAACAGTAATTAAATTGACGATGTTCTGTGACCGTTATTTGTCATTTGGCTAAATAATCATAAGCGTCACGTTCCCGTTTATCGCTGTTGTCGGAACACGGTCGAAATATGCAACCGAGCCAAAGTGAGCTTAAGTGCACGAGGGTTGCCGATGTGAGGTTATGTTGCGCTCGAGCCTATGTGGGGTTATGTTGCTGCCCAATGTGACTGCCTTGGTGTAGGTCAGCGCCAGATCAACGCTGCTCCAATCACGCACAATTTGCCGATCAAAGCGTGAGCGCGAGTTGGCTCCTTGCACGTTTAGGGGCTGATTCAGTGGTAACTTAAAATATCTGTCCACAGGGAAAGAATGCTTTTGGGCGTTGCCTGACTCCTTTTTTTGCTATCCCTTAGCTGGCTGAGACCCGCGGTTGGAATGGGCAATTTCAGCAGCGCAGTTGTGGGAACGCCACTTAGGATCCGCGGCTGGCCGAGACTTGGGGTTCGCAAACTGCGATTACACAGCCTGCTGAGACCTCAATCTGGCACTGCCGGGTTGATTCCTGAAATCTACACAAGACAATTAGAGTCGATCTTGTGTTTGTAGTGGTTTATACAGTTTTCACATACGTGCGTGCCGCTGATAGGAACTTTCAAGAACTTGCGCGTATTGCGAAGTGTCTAACAGACACGGCGGAATCGATTGCCTTTACTACAGGACTTTGAGCGCGAGGTATATGTTGCTCACGCGTTGACTTTAAACTCTCTGTAAACTAGTAGCCCCACGTTGGGCGCCATTTATTCTGTGACAAACACGGTGAAGTGGATGCTATTTGGTTGCATACTCTGCCTACGGGATCGGATTAGCTCAGGGAAGAGACAAGGAGGTCGGTTACTTCCTAAACAGCATCACCGCCACACAATAAAACTTGTAGACAGAGTTAGGGAGGGCTAAAGGAAGGAGACAGTCAATCCGAATGAATGTAGGAGAAGATATCGATAAGTTAACCCGGTTGTTGAAGAACTGAGATGGTAATGTTCTTCGGCTTGGCCCACCCTACCTGTAAGGACACTTTTATGTTGAATGCCCTTACCCTTGTTAATGAAAACCGCTTTAACTCAGAAGCCCATTATGTTGTTCTTTACTTCATTTTACAAAACTTTAAATTAGCTCGACTTTAAATAACTTTGAATTCAAACACATGTTTGCATCGGGACTCAATTGCAAATTACATGACTCGTACAACTACTTAATATTATTTACGAAATTGAAACGGTAATTAAATTGACGATGTTCTGTGACCGTTATTTGTCATTTGGCTAAATAATCATAAGCGTCACGTTCCCGTTTATCGCTGTTGTCGGAACACGGTCGAAATATGCAACCGAGCCAAAGTGAGCTTAAGCGCACGAGGGTTGCCGATGTGAGGTTATGTTGCTGCCCGAGACTATGTGGGGTTATGTTGCTGCCCAATGTGACTCCCTTGGTGTAGGTCAAGGCTCCAGATCAACGCTGCCCCAATCACGCACAATTTGCCGATCAAAGCGCGAGCGCGAGTTGGCTCCTTGCACGTTTAAGGGCTGATCCAGAGGTAACTTAAAATATCTGTCCACAGGGTGCTTTTGGGCGTAGCCCGACTCCTTTTGTTGCTATCCCTCAGCTGGCTGAGACCCGCGGCTGGATTGGGCAATTTCAGCAGCGCAGTTGTGGGAACGCCACTTGGGATCCGCGGCCGGCCGAGACTTGGAGTTCGCAAACTGCGATTACACAGCCTGCTGAGACCTCGATCTGGCGCTGCCGGGTAGATTGCAGGAATCTACACAAGACGATTAGAGTAGATCTTGCGTTTGCAGTGGTTTATGCAGTTTTCACATACGTGCGTGCCGCTGATAGGAACTTTCAAGAACTTGCGCGTATTGCGAAGTGTCTAACAGACACGGCGGAATCGATTGCCTTTACTACAGGACTTTGAGCGCGAGGTATATGTTGCTCACGCGTTGACTTTAAACTCTCTGTAAACTATGCGTCTGTTCGCTTGGCTGAACGAATCGTAAAATAACGCTTTGGTTGAGCGGAAATGTTCTATTGGAAGTTTACCAGGTTGCCAGATCGACATTTGACATTTGTCAATTGTCAACGTAGCCAGATCATAGACCAAGGAAACTATCGCTGTTAGGGTTAACAGCACCCTCCTTGCTGTTATGGGCAAGTCTGTTGTTGACGACTGTTAAGTTTGAATTTTGGGACAACTAATTTCGTACCCTCACACTGTTTTTATTCTTATATAGCGCCAAGTGAACATTAACAAGTTCAGCAGCGATCAAACATTTTGGCGACCGTGACAGGACGCATTCAAGAATACGAAAAGGTTGAGAAGTTGGCTTTAGATTTTGGAAAAGTGACCAGCGCATCGCACCGGCCAACGACGGGCGATTTCATCGTCAACCAAATATCTTTCGAGCTAATCACAAACGGAATCCACGGAGACATCAGCAGCATCAGCCTATCTGGAGACAGCCATAATTCACATACTGTTTAAAATAAATACAGTCATACCCAATTTTCTAACGCCTAGCTGCACTTAACGTACAAAGTAGGGTGAATTGATTCTCGATAGTAGAACTGTTGTTTTTCGAACTGTAGACCTCGTTTATCAAGTTGTTAACACATTTTAACAGTCAAGTCTAACGCCATGAGTCCAACTCACAAAGGTGAAACGATGCATTGCGCAAATTCTTGAGTCATAGTTCGGATAGCTACACGAGGGTCTTTGTCATCTTTGAGCAGTGCGGATGATATGAATGCGATAATGATAACCCTGGTTCTTATAGGTTGTCAATGTATCCGAAATCGTTCTTAACTTCGCTGTCAAAGCCGTTTGTTACTAGCCAAGCCAGATGCGTTTTCTGTGGTCCAGCGACTCATTAGATATCTCACTGCAAGTCCTTTTCTAAATTAAATCTAGGTCAAATCAAGGATTACGTTAAAAAGGCACCACTTTGTTCTAACTGCTTACGGAAATCTCACACCCATCGAATTCAAGGTTCAGGTTATGCCAAACGACACATTACACTATTCTGCATGAATTCTCATCAATTCAGCCAGGAATCCCAAAGGTTTCTCTTGTACGTACCGCAAGAAAGACTCTTATACCAACAGCGGTAGTCCATATCAATGATGGAAACGGCTAGTTTCAGGAAAAAATGCGGCGTCAGTCAAGCTATTAGGGGGATTTTGGACACTTTGAGGCAAATCAATTACAACCACGAGTTTTGGGTTTTGAGTGGACATCGAACTTCGCGGTGATCGCCTCCATTTGTGCACAGCAACCGATTGAAAGTGTTGAGGGTGTAGTCCCAGCTGATCCAACATCCTATCAGCCCAGCAAAATCGACTTCCTGATCGGAACTAAAGGAATCTTCGACGCTATCCGAGTTGGAAACATGCCCATGCTCATTAAAACAAGTTTTGGCTGGGTAATTGGTGGAAGTACAAAGATGCCTAAAATCAGCCCTCTCTAGATGAAATCGTTTCCCATTTTTGGAAAGTGGTGGGGTACCAAGCGCCATGACAAACGCTTAGCGAAAAGAAAAAACTCCGCGAACGGCATTACGAAACCACAGTTGCTATAGGATCTAACAATCGCATTACAGTTCGACTTCCATTCAAGGAATCGCCGCAAACGTTAGGCCAATCATACAACATCGACGCCAAAACTTTTTCCCTACTCAAACGCAGACTAAACAGAAATCCCTCGTTAAAAGAATCATATGTTCAATTTATGTGTGGATACATTACCACCACAGGTCATATGTCACTAATAAAAGGCTAGGCAGGTGACCTACGGTGTCTCAGCAACTCCTTTCCTCTTTATTCGTAGTTCGTTTCACGGAGCCAATTTAAACGAACCAGAATATCCTCTCGCAGCCGCAGTATTACGAACTGTTGTGGATGATCTTTTAACAGGCGCAGATGATCTGAACACCGCACTACAAAAGAAGGAGGAAGTCTTCAAACTGCTAAGTAAGGCTGGGTTGACGATCACTAAATTTAACAGCAAATCATCAATATCTGGCAATTCATCAGAAGGCTGGAGGAATTGAAGTCAATGAAAATACTTGGACTAGCATGACAACCATCTGAGGATATATTGGTCTTTTAATTTAAATTCTAGTTTTCTGAGATTTCTACTTGACGGACTGTCCTATCTGAAATATCACGAATATTCGATTCGCTTGGACTTATCGCTACCGTCGTCATGATTTGCAAAACGTTCATTTAGGATCTAGGCACCCGAAAACTATCTTGGGATGAACCAATTCAAAACGATCTCGGTATAAAATCAAATCAAACAAGAAAGGAAAGCTAACTTCGGGCGGAGCCGAAGTTGAAATACCCTTGCAGAATATTCTGCAAATTATATTCTCCAAAATTATTCATTAATACTCATAAAAATCCCAACTTCCTAACTTTAAAAACACCAAAGTTATGGCATTTCCAATCGTTCAGTTATATGGCAGCTAAAGAATATAGTCGGTCGATCCTTATGAAATTTGATATGTCGGATTGATTGGGCAAAAATAAAACCCATAGAAAATCCCAACTTCCTAACTTAACAAACACCAAAGTTATGGCATTCCCGATCAATCAGTTATATGGCAGCTATAGGATATAGACGGCCGATCCTTATGAAATTTGGTAGGTCGGATTAATTGGCCAAATATAAAACCCATATAAAATCCCAACTTCCTAACTTTACAAACACCAAAGTTATGGCATTTCCGATCAATCAGTTATATAGCAGCTATAGGATACAGTCGGCCGATCCATAGAAAGTCCCAACTTCCTAACTTAACAAACAGCAGAGTGATGGCATTTCCGATCAATCAGTTATATGGCAGCTATAGGATATAGTCGGCCGATCCCGGCCATTCCGACTTATATACTGCGTGCAAAGGAAAGAAGGTTGTGTGCAAAGTTTGAATTCGATATCTTTAAAACTGAGAGATTAGTTCGCGTAGAAACAGACAGACGGACAGACAGACGGACAGACAGACGGACAGACAGACGGACAGACAGACGGACAGACAGACGGACAGACAGACGGACAGACGGACAGACGGACAGACGGACAGACGGACATGGCTATATCAACTCAGGAGGTGATCCTGATCAAGAATATATATACTCGGAGATGTCTCCTTCACTACGTTGCACACTTTTGACCAAAATTATAATACCCTCTGCAAGGGTATAAAAATGAAACGGAAAATCGACATAGCTTCATTGATAGTAATATAGGCAAAGGATTCGAAATGTAGTCGTTTTGTAAAAACTGCAAGGGTATACATACCTAGGCCAGCCGAAGTTTGCTTTCTTTCTTGTTTTGTTTTAAAATTTAAAAGACAAAAACCTCGACTGCAGGTTATACACCTATGGGTATTGTATTTGAAAGAAAGTGCAGTCAGTAGGGGCGCTACAACATGTTCGTTTTTGACCAATTTATAAATTTTTACCAATTTATCCGTGACAGGTAGAGGAAAGCGTATTTGACCCTAAAAATTAAATTACGTTTTATTTATTCTAGGTATTGTTCAAAGTTATTTTAAAATATATTACAAAAAAATTAAAAACTAAATATTGAAAAAAGTGACCACTTTTTTAATGGCCATTAACTTTAGGGATTTAATTTGATTCGTGGTCGAAATAAGCTGTGGTCCTTTTAGGTTTTTGTTATTAATTATTTTCAAATGTTTCTCAAACTCTTAAAAATACTATTCATAAATAATACACCATTTTTTTAAATTAAAGGAGTATTCTGCACTTTAAATAGTTTAGTTTTTGGATAAATGTAAATGAAATAAGACGAGTGGGAATGAACGTATACTTTGCAGGGCCAACAACGCTTTATTCGACCTGTTACATACATTTTAACAATTACAATTTATAATTTGTTTAAAATTATGTGTTAAAGCGGTTTACTTTGCCCATGTGGTTATAGTGGGGAAGCACCGTTTTCAAAGGCGTCATCTTTTGAGTGCTAAAATTTTAATTGATTTCCGTTCATACGAAAGGAACAAGAATCGATCATGCTGATTATATAAGAAGTCTAGTATCCAGTACGCAAAGTTGCTAAAGCTGTGTAGACTGCTCGTTGCTTCGAAGTATTTTATGTAATAGCTCTGTCAATTTATACAATTTATTAAAAATATTTTAATAAGAACTATTTATTAAATACATTGGCCTATATATATACACTTATACATTAATGGGTTTTATTGAGCATTACTTTTTCATATATATCATATTAAATATTTTTACTATTGACGTTACCATTAGGTTATGCTATAAATATGTATATTTCATTTAATGAAACTGATATCCAATATAACATTACCTTACAATTTTTTAAAATTATTTCTTACATATTTAGCCGAATAGAGTACACTTTGTTAAATGAAACGCATGCTTTTAATACATTTTACCATGCTCGCCCTTGTAACGGCAAATATCCGCCACATTGCTGCTGATGTCCATTAGAAATAAAATTGTTTTGATTTCTATATGCCATTGCTAAGCTGTTCGACATCAAAGTATTATTGCAGGGTTGCTGTAGCATAGCAACGTTGGAACCTCCAACAGTCCCATAACTAGCGAGTAAAGAAGACGATGTATCTGGCGAGTGTGAGTTTGGAGCATCTCCTGTTATAAGGTTCAGACCACTCGAAACATTGGCAGTTACCGAAACTCCTCCACTATGGGTATTTCCACTATTAGAAGCACCAGTATTATTGCCTGCTGTTGTGGTACCATTTCCATGCGGTTGCGATTGAGCTGAATTATTATTTCCAGAGCAGGGTTTACCGTCCTTAACAAGTACAGGAACGGCAACGCGTCTTGGTGAACTTGCAGTCTAAAATGAAATGTAATAAACAGTGGCAATGTTATATCATTTTAATGTAGTATTGTTAATTAAGTGTGAAATGCTTAAGCCGCATATTTTTCTAAATTAAAAATTTAACTTAAGTTTTATGATCTGTTTTGTATTTCTGATGCTAAAACCGTGCACGCGTATCACAAAAACTTGAAAAGGTCTCAACTGATTTACATATTATATTTTTTGAAATGTCGCTGGTTTAAAACCTGAACATTGGTGAAAGATATTTTTTAATATTTAAATAATAGTAAACGTGTGATTTGCCAGAGTTGTATGAATTTGTGAGATCCACTTGTATTACTAATAGGCAAGTAAAACTTTTTATTGTTTTTTTGTCATTTCGGTCTTTTTTTTTTTTTTTTATTGCACGTCCATTAGTGTTCGATTGCACCTGGTCCTGTCCAAACTTTTAATGTCGACTGGACGCGGTAAAACCACTGGTTTGACAAGAACAAGCGAATAAAGTTTCACCCAATTCTAAACGCATTCGCATTTCGGGTATCGCAGGAGGGATAGCCGAGAGAAGGGAGGTCAAGTACCCACTAAAAGAAATGTCAGACGATCGCTTTCGATGCTGATACACTCGTTAATTGTGAAGAGAACTTAAGTAACTTGTAAGGAAGATTACTATGAAATTTGGTACTTTAAATTTTGAGCAAGTTTTATATCGTTCAGATTGGTTGGTTTCGATATAATTTTTTACAGCTACATTTTACTATTCGGTCTTAAAAATAATTAAGTTTAAATTTAGGTGGATATAAAAATAAATGTCTGCAGATTGCAGAAAATATATACCTACAGAATGCGTATGCGGATGATAGATAATATCTGGTCATAAAATCTTGTAAATTCGTCAAGTTAACAAGAAGTTCCTGAACTCTTAGCATGTGTACTTATAATCGTGTTTAACGAAGTTTAAACCAGTGTTTGGAATTACTACTCCGTAATAGCGAGATGAATACAAATATTGCTATGCTATTGCTATCGCTCTCGCTCTCTTTTTGACGAGAGCCGTAGCAGAGCCATAGCAGAATAACAAGAAAGTTTGTGCTCTGCTCTGCTTGCAGAGCCCAACCAATAAATTCACCATGACGCGAGGTGGATTGCGTCGTATGTTGAGTTCAAGAAGAAGTCCAAGATAAGAAACGAAAGCGAGCAGTCAACGACTGTGCAAATAATTATATTGAACCGAAAAGCACGTGTTATTACTGGAGCGTTACAATGGGTAAAATTTAAATTGCTAAGCGATTTCTGTTACCTGTAGCCTAAATTGCGTAGATGTAGTCATTTTATAGCTGCTTGTGTTTCCGAAGTGACTAAATGTGATTTGTTTGTGTAGTTCTGTTATTAATAAGCTTATGGTGCCAATGCTGACGTTGTGCATTACAATTCAAGGTGCATTGTGAATGGTCGTTCATCGCAGACAGCTTCAAAGAGTTCATTTTCTTGGCTTAATAATCTGTAGCTGATGTTTTGTTAAAAAGCGGAAACAGATGTGGATCTTTGTGGACACCTTCAAGCAATGTCCGAATTGGTCAACAGTGAGTGTGTGCTTTGGGGTATTTAGCTTGAATATACTCCAACTTTATAACTCCCTTCACTCCAAACTTCATAGCTTTCACGGCAATACTAAATGAAATATGACATGGGTCTTCCGCTCCTATGATCACTATTTGACCTCGTAGTAAATAATCTCGAATTTTAACTAGTTGTCCCATTAATTGCTTAGAAGACACAAGTAGTCGGATATTAGTGAGTACGTAAGGTTTTTCCGTTGTAATCGTTAAAGACTAGTAGTCAACAATGTCAATTGAACTGTTTATATATATAATAACAAATTCGGGATTTAGCACTTTGAAAAAAATATAATTTTTATTTATCAAAATAGTGTAAACGCGAACTGGGAGAGATAGAGCTGCGTCTGCAATTTTACAGTATTGGGGGATAAAAGCATTTTGGAGTTTGGGGACATTTGTTTATAATGCAAGAGGATGTTTACATAAATTGGTCAGTCGTGGGAGCCGACAATTTGGGGTTCTTTCATTTGTTTATAACTCAAGAGGATGTTTATATTAATTGGCGACTCTTGGGAGCCGATGATTTTGGGTGTGACAAATGCGTAATGTAAATATGTTTATGTGGTAGGTATGTGGGTGTGTGTATGTTACTTTATGTGGTAGATATGTGGGTGTGGGTATGTTACTTCCCCATCCATTAGAAAAAAGCCTGTCCTCAGGCGGATATATTAGGGTATATGTAAGTGGGTATATTAGTTTGTGTAGTATTTTCGTTTAATTGTAGGGTATTTTCATTTGGTGCAATATTGTTTAATTCTGTTAGATTTTCTGGGTTCTTAGTATTGTTTTTGTTTTAATTTTTATATTTAATTACAATGTTTCTCGGAATACTCTTAAATTAATAGATGAAGTAAATAATTAAAATTATAATTATTACAATTAAAATAGTAAGTATTATAATTTGAAATGTGTTATTTTTTCTTGTATGTATTCTTATTATATCTTTTGCTTCAATTATTGACAGTGGTTCTATCATTGTTACATTATTGTTAACATAAATAGTTTGTGTGTAATCCATTATAGTATTTGTTATTAAGATTTCTTCGATTTGTACAGAACAATTAAATGCTTTTACGATTTTATTTCCTTCGACAACTATTGCTTGATTTATACATGTTTGGTTTAAAATAGTTTTCGGTAAGTTCCAAGTAATTATAAAATTTGGCTTTATATAATTTGTTTCATATTTTTTATACATTTTTGTGTATTTACATTCGGCATTGGCTTGGTTTAATATTCCTATAATGCATTTATTTGTAACTCTTTCTTTTGTGTTAAATAAAAATATTTGATTATTTTGAAAATAATATTTGTCTTCTAAAGGTTCTGTTAATATGTCATTAAATTCATTTGGGTAAGGCAAAATTTTGAATATTGAAGTTTTTATAATGTCTTTTGGGATATGAGAAATTATCAATATTTGATTAGTATTGGTTTGTAAAATGTATTAAAATTAATAAGATGTTGATAGTGTTGATCAACAAGTTAGGTTTGGTTTTCATTTGGCGTGCATCTTGAATTATCGTATTTATTTTCGTTAATTTTCTTTGTTTTCTTATATTTAGACTTATAATGTATTATTTTTCTTCCTCTGTTAACTTCTTCTTAATGATTATCATCTAATTTTGTGATTTTTCCTGTCTTTTTAAACGGATTAGTGGTTTTTGATTTTACTAGTGGAGCTTGTCGATATCTAGTATCAAATTCAAATTTATTTCGGGATTCATTTAGTTTTTCTATTTTATTGATTTTATTTGACTGTGTATTATATTTTGGAGTTCCAGCGAAAATAAAAATATCTGCAGGAGTTCTGCCTGTCGTGTTATGTTTTGTTTTATGATTATAGACATAAAGAATAGTTTCAAATTTTGTTAGCTTATTTTCTATGTCTGTTTCACTGTTTATGATTCTTAACTTTTCATTTACCGTTTTATGAAATCGCTCAACTTCAGAAATTCCATTTTTGCTTGTTGTTATATCAATAACAACATCTTCCGATTTTAACCAAAGTTGCAATGCTGCACACATGAAAGCTGAATCTTTGTCTGCTTTAATTTGGTTTGGTTTACCCATTTCATTAAAAACTTTATATTTTTAATAAAAGTTAATGCTATTTTTGCTTCTAACCAATCTCGACTGTTGACTTCTATTAAGGTGGCAAATTTTGAATAAATGTCTATACAAGATAAAAATTGTTTATTATCTATCATATAAAAATCAATGACATATTTTTCTCTTGGATTAAAAATTTCTGGGGTTATTTCGAATTCTAATTTAGTATTTCTGTGTTCTGTTTTTGCGATGTTGCATACTTCGCATTCATTAATAAAATTTTGAATTAACTTTTGGTGATCGGGAAAATAATATTTTTCTTTAAAAAGTGCTGTTTGTTTTTCTATTCCTGGATGTAATAGTTCTCTGTGTGTTTTAATAATAATTTCTTTGAATTAATATCTAATTAATTTACTATTAGTTTTCATTGTTTTAGTTAAGTTATCTGGGGAAATAATTTCAACGTATGCCTTTTGAAAAATTAAAAAGTCTATTTCAATTGGAAAGTATATTACGCTTTTCTTATTAGAAAAGTATTCAATTATTAATTGTTTTGCGTATTCTATTGTCATCTCTTTATATGTTATTATGATTTTTGTTTTATGAAAATAATTTATTACTTCGACTTCATTTAAGTCTCCTCTTATAAATTCTAATTGTCTGTTATAATAATTCAGTGGTCTTTCTGTTATTGAAATGTGGTTTTGGTTATCTTCTGGTGCACTATGCACTGTAGCTACTGTTGTTATTGTATTTGAATTACTGGAAGTCTCTCCTAAATAGGCTTCCTCTATTCTTATTCTAGATAAGGCGTCTGCCACATGGTTTTCTTTACCGGGCAAATATTTTATTTCATAATCAAACTCATTTAGTTTGATTTTCCAGCGTTGTAATTTCATATTAGGTTCTTTGATATTATTGAGCCATACTAGAGGCCTGTGATCACTTAGGATCAGAAATTTTCTGCCAAAAAGATAGGACCTGAAATATTTGGTGGCCCAGACAATAGCTAAAAGTTCTTTTTCTATTGTCGAATAATTAATTTCGTGTTCATTAAGAGTTCTGCTGGCATAACAGATTGGTTTATGATTTTGCGATAATACTGCTCCTATAGCAATATTACTTGCATCTGTTGTTAATGAAAATGGTTTTTCGAAATTTGGGTATATAAGTATTGGATCGGACATTATTAAAAGTTTATGTTTTTCAAACGCTTGTACATAGACATTATCTTTTATATTTAAAGTTACGCCTTTTTTAAGCTTTGCTGTCATTGGTTTTGCTATTTTAGCAAAGTTTGGGATAAATATCCTATAAAAACCACAAAGACCTAAAAAGGATTTTATTTGTTTTGGGGATTTGGGTATAGGGAAATTTTGTATTGCCTCTATTTTGAGAGGATTTGGTTTTATACCAGTTGTTGTTATAATATGTCCAAGGAATTCTGTTTCCTTTTTCATAAACTCGCATTTGTCGAGTTGAAGCTTGAGATTAGCTTCTCGTAATTTTTCAAATACCTTTCGCAAAGATAATACATGTTCCTCCAACGAAGTGGAGTACACGATAATATCGTCCATGTAGACCAAACAATCCTTGTAGATCAAATCTTCTAAGAGATTGTTCATGCACCTTTGAAAGGTAGCAGGGGCATTTTTCAATCCAAAGGGCATACGAGTATATTCATAATGGCCATTTTTGGTGGAAAAAGCTGTCTTTGTAATAGAATTTTCATCCATTTGTATTTGGTGAAAACCTTTTGCAAGGTCAATAGTGGTAAGTACCAAGTTTGTCCAATATTTCATCCATGACCGGGATAGGGTATTTGTCATCTACCGTAATTTCATTTAAATTACGATAGTCAATTACGATACGGAACTTTTTTGTTCCAGATGCATCACCTTTCTTAGGTACTATCCAAATGGGTGAGCAATAAGGGGAATTTGACTTTCGAATTATTCCCTGTTTTATCATATCTCTCATTTGCGAATCGACTTCTTGGTCGTAAGCTTGAGGATATTTGTATGGTTTTTTGTAAACCGGTTGCTCATTTTTTGTATGAATGACATGCTTGATAGTACTAGTGAAAGTCAAATTGTCACTTTCTTTGTACTGTATGTCGCTAAATTCATATAAAATTTTCTTATTTTCTATTTCCTCGTCATTAAGGTGTTCTAATCTAAACTTATTGGTTTCTTGCAAGTCGTTATTTATTGCAAAACGAAAAGGTGTATCTGTTGAAAATGGGGGATCGCAGCAATCAATTTCTGCTTCTCCTTGTTTATATTCGATATCGTTATAATTAAATCTCATTCCGAATTGATAACCGTTTAAATTAACTGTTTTTGATTTATAATTAATAATTGCGTTACAGGCTTCGAGATATTCTCTTCCTATGAGCATATCATATCTATCGGAAAAATTATGGACCCAAAATGTTTGTTTGGTCGGACAAAGGTTACTTGCATGGTAGGACACGGATTTATTTAACTGAATATTACCATTTATGGTATGAACTTTAAGAGGTGTATTTTTGGTTGGAAAATAAAGTAATTTTCTTTAATTAAATTAATAGAAGAGCCTGTGTCTACAACACATCGGAACTCTTGGTTATTCATGATGATTCGTATGTAAGGGTTTCTATTTCCTGTTCGGTGTCCGAGGCTTGTTGATGAAAATTTTCGGTATCCATTTTCATATGGCCACTCGTACTTTCGCGATTTCTTTTTATTGGTCGATTAGGAGCATTAGCCCCATTTTGTTGTGATTGATAATTTATAGGATTCCTAACCTGATTATAATTTAATTTTTGTTGGAATTCTTGTTTTGTTGCTTGATATAATGGGTGGTTTTCATAAAAAGTTTCGCTGTTATTTTTTTTATTATAATTAGGCTTATGATGGCCTTGAGATGTACTAGCCTGTTGCTTATATTGATTTGGGGAAATATTATTCTGCTGTCTGTATTGGTTTTGGGAATTATAGTTTTGTTGTTTATTAGTATTTTGTTGGGGTTGATAATTTCTCTTATCTTGGTTTTGACTTTGTGAATTCTTTGTTCGATCTGAATAAACTCTTTCATAACAACCTTCTTGTTGTGCTACACATTTTAGTTTATTAGCATTAGTAATATCATACCTAGCCAATGTCATAAAAAGTCTGTCTGGCAATTTTTTCATAATAACATCTTTAACTGTATTATTAAGAGCATTTGTGTATAAAATTGTATTTGAAGCGTTATTTTCTAAGGCTTATTTATTTAATATTACAAAAGATTTGGACTCAATGTCCTCAACAAACTTACGTATACACCCTGGAAAGGGGGTGTTATACAAACGTCTTAGTAGTTCTTCGCAGGGCGTCTGGGTTTTATATTCGTTATGAGGGCGTTCCTTAAATCCCTCCAGCATCTGGCTGTTGATAGTTGAGATATCCTCTGGGCATCTCCGTAAAGCTGCATTTCAATCGCACTGCAGAATACGCTCGACTGGCGTATACATGTTGTGGGGTACAACTCCAGGATGAAAGTCTATCCTCCTGATGAACGGGCTGAGTTCGAGCGTGTTGCCTCCAAATTGCGGCACTTGCCTGATTTGGTTCAGGGCTTGATTTAGATGGTTTTCTGACAATAATATCACTGGTTCTGCCATTTTTGGTTTTTTATTTAGTTTTATAAATTTTTCACAATTTTAAAAGTTTTGTATTATGAATTTGATTTAAATTTGTTATACCTTGTCTCTTACCACTGGTGGGGGAGAACTAAGGTGTTTTAATTTTTAGTAACCCTTGTGTTACGAACAAAGGCACTAGCTTTTACAATAAAACGGGTTTCTGCAAAAAATTTGTTTTAGTTACTTGACAGTCACACGGGTCAAGATTTATGTTTAAAAAAAAACCTCGCAACCTGAGCTTCGATAGCGTGTTGCAAAAATTGAGGTTTCCGTTCATATATTAGCGACACAAACCGACACTGCGATAGCTGGTTTATAATTGCACTGGGACGAACGACGTTTGGGTTCTTTAAGGATATAACGGTATAAAAAGTTATATCCTACCGGCTGCGCCAATAACAAATTCGGGACTTAGCACTTTGAAAAAAATATAATTTTTATTTATCAAAATAGTGTAAACGCGAACTGGGAGAGATAGGTCTGCTCCTTACAAGATACAACTTAAAACTCGAACTTAAAAACTAAGCTGGCGCTTATCAAACCTTTGATTGGGAGAAAGAACTTTATTGATAAATTGAGAGTGTCCAAAATGAGAGCACTGAGCAAGAGAACGATCTAGGTTTGAGCTGCGTCTGCAATTTTACAGTATTGGGGGATAAAAGCTTTTTTGGAGTTTGGGAACATTTGCTTATAATGCAAGAAGATGTTTACATTAATTGGTCAGTCGTGGGAGCCGACAATTTGGGGTTCTTTCATTTGTTTATAACTCAAGAGGATGTTTATTTTAATTGGCGACTCTTGGTAGCTGATGATTTTGGGTGTGACAAATGCGTAATGTAAATATGTTTATGTGGTAGGTATGTGGGTGTGTGTATGTTACTTTATGTGGTAGATATGTGGGTGTGGGTATGTTCAAAGACCAATATAATCATTGTTTATATTGGTCTTTGGTATGTTACTATATATATATACCCCTTTCCTTCTTTAAGGCGCTCATCGGTGCCTGGCTTCTTCATTCTGACTTGATTGATTGTATGGTCCAGAATTGATGTTTGGTTTGGAAGTACTTGCATTAAATATCCTTAATTTGCATTTACTTCAGTTATGCTTTTGCCATATTTTCGCTTCACCTTGAGTCAAGCACGCCAAATAATGAGTTGGCTACGTATCTGACACTATTAAATATGGATCTTCTTTGTCGAGAGTGGTGAAGGCGGGGGGTCCCTGACGGTAGCTCAAAGTTTGAGAATTAAGCTTCATGCTTGTGTGTTACGAAATTCTGGTTTTCTGGCTCTAGTTTAATTTCTAGTTATACCCGTTACTCGTAGAGTAAAAGGGTATATTGTATTTGTGCAAAAGTATGTAACAGCTAGAAGGAAGCGTTTCCGACCCTATAAAGTATATATATTCTTGATCAGGGTCACTAGCCGAGTCGATATAGCCATGTCCGTCTGTCCGTCTGTCCGTCCGTATGAACGCTGAGATCTCGGAAACTATAAAAGCTAGAAGATTGGTATTTTGCATGCAGATTCTAGGAGTTCCTACGCAGCGCAAGTTTGTTTCAAAAAGGTGCCACGCCCCCTTAAACGCCCACAATCGCTTATATACGATTTTAAAAATTTAAATATTTCGGAAAAGTAAAAATGCAGTTTTATTGTGTTTATCAATACCTATCGAAATGTAGAAGAAATTTTTCAAATCGAACCATTCGTTAAAAAGTTATGCGTGATCAAAGTTTCTATCTCCATCTCCTCGCACTCCCTTTACCTGAGTAACGGGTATCTGATAGCCGGGGCACCCGACTATAGCGTTCTCTCTTTTTTTTAATTTACTGATAATTATTTGCTAATTTAAAGTTCATAACTGCACTTTTATTGTGTTTTTTCGTACATTCTGGACCTAAAAAAAAATTGCTCTGACAAGAGGCACCCCAGATAGTATTAATGTTATTTTGTCCTCACATGTAAACACCTGCAATCGACTTTTGTGAGTTTTTTGAGTTTTTCCTCCATTTCTTATAATGTTCAGTGACAAGCGTACGCCAAGAGATTAAATTTTTTAATCTTTTCGCTAGGGTTCACCCAAAGTTCATTTCCGCAGACTGGCAACGCTATGGAATTTTCTGGTATTTATACCCGTTACTCGTAGAGTAAAAGGGTATATTGTATTCGTGCAAAAGTATGTAACAGCTAGAAGGAAGCGTTTCCGACCCTATAAAGTATATATATTCTTGATCAGGGTCACTAGCCGAGTCGATATAGCCATGTCCGTCTGTCCGTCTGTCTGTCCGTATGAACGCTGAGATCTCGGAAACTATAAAAGCTAGAAGATTGGCATTTTGCATGCAGATTCTAGGAGTTCCTACGCAGCGCAAGTTTGTTTCAGAAAGGGGCCACGCCCCCTTAAACGCCCACAATCGCTTATATACGATTTTAAAAATTTAAATATTTCGGAAAAGTAAAAATGCAGTTTTATTGTGTTTATCAATACCTATCGAAATGTAGAAGAAATTTTTCAAATCGGACCATTCGTTAAAAAGTTATGCGTGATCAAAGTTTCTATCTCCATCTCCCTCGCACTCCCTTTACCTGAGTAACGGGTATTTGATAGTCGGGGCACCCGACTATAGCGTTCTCTCTTGTTTTTTTTTCCAGAGTAACTGCATGACAATTTTAGCTTTTACTACAACCGGTGCAAAAAGGACAAGCGGCCCATACTTGACGGAAAATGTCCATTGTGAATACGTATTTGAGTTCTGAGCGGTAATAAATATGCACTTTTCCTCTGATTGCTTTTAGCTTTTGTCCTTTAGTTTTATAAGACAGACCATTCTTTCTGCAAGTTAAGTTTTTAGGTATCACATTTTCTTAATTGCCGGCGTGTTTGTTTCATGAACTATACAAAAATTATCTTTTATTTAAAATACTTTTGATTCTTAGTATGGTCATGAGCGTATTCTGTATTTATTTTCGATACCTTCGGTAGGATTCTTTATTGTATCCTTTCTCAATCGGACCCAATATCTCCCTTTGTCGACGGCAGATTGAAGCTAATGCTTTATCAATGATTTGAGTAATATTTTGTTGCCTGTTGCTAGTTCCTTGTAGCAGTATATCAAGACCATCTTAAAAGACTTTACTATATTTTTCATGGGTCAATCGAAAATCCTTAAGCTCCTATTTGCATCCAAAACTGGTCAGAGAAACTTATTACTTAAGCTTCAAAATTTCTGTGGTCGATATTTTTCAAGGACATAAATATTTCCCGAATTTACTACTTGGATTTTTTACATGATAATTTCGATGTGTTAATCAAGAAGGCCTAACGTGTTTTTCAAGACAATTAATTTTCAGCCAAAAACGTACAAAATGGTGCTGGTGGCAACCTATCCGTTGAAAATAATCGAAATTTTAACAAGTTTTATTCGCTGAGGTTAGATTGTAATTTTTAGATCTTGTAAAGAAAATACAATTTTGAAGAAAATAAATGGAGAACGCAACACATATCTCAAAATCTCATGAAATGGATAGTGGAAAAATGGGTATTTACTTCCTTATTATACTGTAATCACATTCATTTTTCACCGCAGTGGCAAAGTCATCGACCTTTTCGACAAAAGTTGATATTGTGATTGTCCTAGTATTCAAATAAAAAAAATTTAGATGAGCAAGAATTTGAAGAATGTTTGAAGAACTTAAAAAAAAGCTCCACGACTTACAAAAGAATAACTGAAAGTAGATTTTATTGAGGAAATGGCTTTGATATGGAAAATGCTGATCGATGAAAAACCTGAGGAACACAATCTTTTGATATATGAAGAACTGTATAATAATAAAAATCTAATAAGATGCAATAGCATCACAATTAAATTTTCTTGAAATTAAAAAAAAAAAACAAGATTTAATGGATTTATCGAGATTGGAAACACCTTTATTATACCCTTAGCAGAGTGTATTACAATTTCAGTAAAATGTTTGACACGTAGACTTTTCGATCCTTTAATCCTATATCTAGCTATATTTATCTGTTCGTCCGTCCGTCTGTCTGTCTATCCGTTTCTACCAAAACTATTCTCTCACCTTTAAAGCTATTTGGGTAAAACTTTCCCAAAAATAAGCCGGATCGGACGACTTAAGGACATAGCTTCATGGGAACAATCCAACAAAAAAGAAACTAAACAGAAAGCAATTTTGTCGCCGCCGAAATCTGTAACAATAGACAGATCCAATGAGCCCGCTATACTTTGGTGGGCTAATGTTCCAATCAGCAGATGAGTGACTGGAATTGTACCGTTTAACATAAGCTTTAAGCGCACTTGTCGGGTATGCGAGCACTTGCTTCGCCCACGCTTATTCAGTACAGCATTAGCCACCGTCTGCTACGATTATTTTTAAAGCGGTTCCCTTATTTCTTTGTCTCACGGCTATATGTAACGCCATACAGCCATCAGTTATATACTGAATAATAAATTGGATATATGTTAACCTGCGAGTTTTATTAGGAGCGGGACGTGCTAAGTAAAGTCGAGGACAGGGTGGCGATGGCCTCAACAAATTTCGTTAAATTTGTCAACTATTGCTAATTTTACTTAGTTAAGTTAACGAACTAATCATTATAAAATAAATTGCGTTCCATTTTATTTTTAAATATTGCGACTTATACCCAGCCCACAATCAACGAACTCAAGCAGAATTGTGCTGCTTTAATGCTCTGCCCCATCGCTAAGAGAGGCTCTTTAGATTTGAAATCTCAAAAATTCAAAAATATGTTAAAATTAAGTTTAAGAGGATTAAAAACAAATCGTTTAGCTTACTGTATAGTCATCTGAATGGCAAGATCAGTGTACACAAAAACAGATACAGTTAGCAAAGAATCACGTTAACAGCTTTTACACCGTTTGAATAAACTGCATAGAAGCGTACATTCAGTAGCTGCCAACAGGATAAATAATCCGACTTTGATAAAAGGTATTGGCCAAAATTTTATTTAGACAAAAACATAAAAAACTATGGAAATTCTTTTAAAACAGTAATATTTAACTAATATAAGATATAAAGATTTAGCATTCAAACCGTTTTATTTTTGCTGCTGACTTGCAAAGAATGTAGATGTCCATTCACTATTTCATGCAATTTTCTGACCTGATGAACACAACCTACGATGTGAATGTTGCTTTGACACAGTCAGTTTTGGAACGGCATTTGGAAGTACAGGTTGAAAGTAATGTACATTATATGCAAAACGGGTATTCTTTAATTACCGCTGCTCTGAAAATGACCAACTGATTGGGTGATTACTGAAGGAATGGTAGCCGGAAAATGGTCTGCAAATCTTAAATCGCTTCTGAGTGATATTTCCTTAAAACATCGGTCAAGCACCAACATGTTGGAACTCGACAATCAGGGTTCTTTAAAAACTTTTGGGCTTAATTGGCACCCTAAATGTGATTATTTTGTCTTCTTTCCACAGTTGTTAAGCTTTATAACCCTTTGGGCAGGGGATCCTAAAAGAGGCCAGAAGAACTCGAATTTAACGTTTTTTTTTTCCAAATTACCCTCCGACAGCATGGGATAAAGCTCTACCACCTCTACTACAGGAATTCGTAAATAGCTTGCGTCACATTGAAATCGATGGCTCGAATTCAATATGAAACCGCAGCCTGGCTACTTTCAGCTGAATGTGAAAATGGCCCGCTTAAAAACCCTTGTCGCAAACCGGGTAGAACAAATACTCAAGTCCAGTTCGTCGGCGCAGTGGCATGTTCAAGCAAGGGTCAACCTGGCTGTTTGCGCTACACGTGGCCTCAAACACAAAGAGATTGCAGCTCATCAGAGTTTAAATCACAATTTTCAAAGAGGAGTTTCTCCCAAAGTGATCAATCGCGTTACAACTACCCTTATTGTCTTAACTGTGGAGCCTTATAAGTAGCCAACGTTAAAACAGATAAATCTCATCTTCACTGAACCTTTTTTTTGAGTTACCTATAAGGCTCCACGAGGAGTGTAATTGTAAAGAGAATTACACACCCCGTGGAGCTTTATGGGACAGATAAAACTCGCTTTCTCTAGCACTGTTGATCGTTGACGTAAAAAGACTTTTGTCTTATACAGCTCAATATTTAGTTCTATTAAATTCAAAGCTAAACACTGCACACAAAACAGACTCAATAAAATGCAATGCAAAGTTTTTTAAAGGTTTGCGAAACTTAATTTATGTGGTTAGGGATAATAAATTTAAATGAACCAAACACGCCTCTGAATAGACAACTTTAGTTTTGCGTCTAAAAGGACACCAACATCTTTTACAAGAATTATTTTATCCAAAATTGTAGTGATTGACCCGATAAAAGTCATCAGCTTGCACTTATAGCCGTTTTAATTTTGTAAATTATCCAGGCACCAGTTTTGAAAGCTTTCTAAATCGGGTTTTAAGTCTAAGTGGCATTTCCTTATAGTGCACGCATAATTTATCATAATCTGCTTATATAAGTACGCGAGAATGACTTATAATTAAAGGAAGGTCGTTATTAAATAATATAAAAAGAAGCATACCAAGAAGGCTTTCTGGAGGGACAACGGAGGTAACACGGAGAATTTCAGAAATTTAAGTTTTTAAAAGGACCATTTGTGACCTGCTATTCTAGTAACTTGAGATCCATATAAGGAGATCAACTGGAAAACGTAACAGGTCAAGTTTCTGAACAAGAAGTAAGTGATTTACAGAGCCAAATGTTTTACTAAAGTCAGTGTAAATGACGTTTGTTTGAAAACTACTATTGATGCCCTTTATCACAAATGTAGTAATCTCTAGAAGGTTTGTGATTGTGGATCTACGTTTAATAAATCCGCGTTGACACAGAGAAATGATTGATCTACAAAGGTGCTGCAAAAGAGGAGTAATGATTTTTTCAAAAAGCTTAGGAATAGCTGACAAGTTAGAAATACCTCTGTAGTTACTGTCTTCTAACTTGTTACCTTTTTTGAAAAGAGGAATAACAAATGATTCCTTCCAAATATTTGGGAACTGGGAGGTTTATAGAGATAAGGTAAGCAACTTGTGTAGAGGTTTGCACAGGGCCTTAGTGCAATACCTAAGCACGCACTAGACTTCAGCATGAATGTACTCATTTGTAGCATAACAGATCTCTACAGTAGTGTAGTGTTTTTAAAAATACTGTACTCATTCTCTACTGTACAGTATACTTTATAGGCCCAGAAGAAGATAGCACAACATTTTCAGTGTACTTACTTCGAGTGGTTGTACTCTGCGTGAGTGAGTACTACATTGTCCTTTTTTAAACACGCTGTACAGCTTGTGTGGTGAACTGTGTACAACTGTGCAGATGAGTGTAGTATTTTAAATTACTCTAAATTCTCAGAATTAGAAATGGACAAACTTTTAAAGACGTACAATAAATGATGATTAATATTCATATAAATAGCCAAAATGATGACATAAAAAATTAATTAAACCTACACAAAATATCGATAATATATTTTCAGATTATTCAGAACCCATTCAGAGCACTAACATTTTATTCAGGATGAACTTCAAACATATAAAAATTTAAATGAAGCGTATAGTGAAGATTTTGATGTTCTGCCGTGGTGGTCAATTAATAAAGACCGCTTTAATCTGCATTATCAAATTAGCTGCAAGGTACTAGCAGCTCCCGCGAGCAGTGCAGCATCGGAAAGGGCGTTTTCTTTTGCCAAAAATTTAATTAGCGAAAAACGGTCAATAGTTGCCACCACTATAGATTCTTTAATAACATAAAATAATTATTATAATTAGTTTTAATTAAAATATTAATAATTTATAAATTCTTTATTTTATAATAAATAAATACATTTAAAACAAAAATACAAATCAATTTTGAATCGTATTATTTCTATGACATACATACACACGACAATTATATATGTGTGTATGAACCAGTCATGAAATTTTACTCACTGTACAGTAAGTCAACTACACACCAAAACACTGTACAGTGCGTTGACTACTGCACACCAATTTTGCGGTACTTATCAACAGCTGTACAACTATGTGAAAACACGGTCAATCATAACAGACAATACTACCCTACTCACTCACACCCAAATATTATGTGCAGAAAAAAAAGTGTGCCCACTTTTAGAATAAGTGATTCATTTGTCGTTTTGGATGCATTCATGCAGAAGTCCAGCACGCACCCTGGAATACCATCGAAAGAGAGCTTTCTGTTAAAGTGGGACAAAATATGAGGTTTGACTTGGATATATGAAAAAATTGGGCAAATAAATAGGCTATTGCCTAATCTGTGGTTGCCGTTATGTTTTCGAACGACAGCGAAGAGGGATAAGAATTAGACTTACGCTTGGTGATAACGAAGTTATAAAACTGTTTCGGGTCGTGAGAGAACTGGACCTTGCAACGGTTTAAGGGGGGGTATAGTTAATTCGGTGAAAAATCGGACATTTTAAAAAAATTTTTATTGGCGATACGGATAGTCTCAGCTCTATTTGGTTTTTTGCATGTGATTGGGCAACAATTAAACAATATGATTTTTTTCTTCCAAAAATATTAAAAATTGAATGAAATACATGCAATCTCCGGCGGCGGCTCGAAGAAAAGATGTTTTGCGGTGTACACGATAACCGTTCACAGAATCATCCGAAATGAAAAAATCCAATTGCATTAGTTAAAGAACAAGATTCCTCAGGTAATGCTGTCGAGTTTCTATTTTTTGTATTTTTTTTGCTTTTTTAAGGCACTTGAAAGTTATAACCGATTTACGCCTAAAACGTCGAGATATTTGTTGCTCTAAAAATAATAAATTTTCAAAAAAAAACTCGACAGCGTTACCTGAGGAATTTAGTTGAGAACCACTGTGCAAAATTTCAAAACGATCCGTAACTTTTCAGGAGAGCGTTTTAAAGTTTTGGACACGCATACAAAACGAGCTAACTTACCTACGTTCAACTGCCCATAAGTTCGGAAGCTTTACTCGGATCGATCTAAAACTTTAACACAATATTCTCAAGATGTTGTGCATTCAGAAAAAAAAATAAAAAAAGTGCAAAAAAAAAATTTTAATACTATACCCCATTGAAGAATATATTACAATACAAATTAATTTTCCCTTCTCACTAAAATAATTGCCTTCGTTAGATAAAATATATGGCTGACATGAAAATTTGAATCCCGCCAATCATTTAAGGTTTCACGAATGGAAACATTACGAAAGTTAATTTTAGATGGTGGACCAAATGCAAAGTAATGGAGGTAGGTGTTCTATAGGAAAAGTCTAAAAAAATAATTTAACTTAGTTTATTTATGTCACTTTTTCACTTGTAATAGCCTATTGTTTTCAAAGTATATATTGAAGCCATTTCTTAAAACTTAAATAGAGCGCACTACTTTTGGTGTAAAATAATGTGATAGTGATTTATTGATATTTGAATTTTAAATAGATATATTTTTGTTGTTGAGGTATTCGTCAATGGAAAGGCAATTTTCTATTAAAGTGTGAATCTACCAAATCTAATAAATAAACAAATTTTAGAATCTATATTAAAGAACACAAAATGGAAAATTATTTTAAGTGAAATACTTTTTACCTGATTATGTTGATTTTGCTCAGCCATTGCCTTTTCTTTTGCTTGCCGTTTACATTTATATCTATGATTCTGGAACCAAATCTTCACCTAAAATAAATATTGAGAAAAAGACGAAAAATATAAGCCATTAATGAGCACAAATATAAAATATTCCATAAAACCAAACTTAAACTAACAAACTGTACTGTACTTAAAATATAATAGCTCCAATTGTTTGTTTTTAAGGTTATTATCAATGCTCAACCCTTTTTTGGTATTGATTATTTAAAGAAAAGCTGAAATAGGTGTAAAGGAACGGAAATATTTTAATTTATATTTGTTTTTGAAAGCCTTTAATACCACTTTATAGTATTGCTCATTATTTGTGTATACATCCAGATTTTCCCGAACTTTTTTAAAGAAAATATTATTATACCATCATCATTAGCAAAGCTATTTTAACTGAAGTTCAAAGTTTAAGTGTATATATGGTATACGTATATATACTTTTGATAAATAGCTGTAAATAATAAGCTATAAGAGCTAAAAAATTTGGATTAAGCATACAGATTCTAATGATCCATATGCATCATCCGAAAATATAAACACTCAGTTATTACTATTGATTAAACCTAAGGCTGGGCCAACACTGTGTCGAGCTATGGTGTTATTGCGTTTTTTTAAACGAATGATTAAAATATGATTACTCGAAAAGTAAAGTGTTATAACGTATTTGCATATTTAACGAGAACGGAAGCTAACTTCGGCAAGCCGAAGTTTTAATACCCTTGCAGACTTTGCCGAAATTGCTAAAAGTGAAAAAGTAGCGAAAGGAATAAGGTATACATAAGTAAACTAGATTTGCATCGTTTCAAGTCAATTGCTTTTATACTGCAAAAATGTCATATACAAATAGAAAAAAAGGGATACTTTCGCAGACTTTAACAATTTTTCCTATCTCCTTTAAGATATAGACTACCGAGCGGCAAGCGCTATTACCCTAATCAAGATATGCGTAAATAAATAAGAATTGGAAAAATTTATGTTAGTAGCTTACACACTGCGCCAAATATTCTGATAATCGTCAAATTTGGACCGATTACACCCTATTGTTCCTATGGGAGCTATATGATATAGACGTCCGATCGTCGCTTTTACCCTGATCAAGGTACGCATAAAAAAATAAGATTTGGAAAGATTTATGTCAATAGCTTTTACACTGCGCGAAATATCTTCCAATCTTGCAAGTTATATCCGATTGTTCCTATAGGAGCTATAGGATATAGACATCTGATCGGGGCGGTTTTCAAACTTGATCTGCGTACACTTGTTTTAGGACGACTGTGAAAGTTTCAGATCGCTAGCTTTTAAACTGAGCTCGCAAACGGTATTGAAACAGACGGACAGACGGACGGACGGACAGACGGACATGGCTATATCGACTCCCCTATTGATCCTTATCAAGAATATATATACTTTATAGGGTCGGAAACGTCTCCTTCACTGCGTTACAAACTTCTGACCAAAATTATAATACCCTCTGCAAGGGTATAAAAAGAAAGGAAGCAAACTTTGGCAAGCCGAAGTTTATATACCCTTGCAGTTTTTACAAAACGGGTACATTTCGATTTCTATACCTATATTACTAAACACAATGAAGCTATGTCGATTTGAGCTGCATTTTGCCATCGTTTCTATGGCAGCTATATGATATTGTTGTCCGAGTTTACGTAAAAGCGTAATTATGATATAGTTGTAAACTTTTGACTGAAATTATAATACCCTCTGCAAGGGTATAACAACTAAGTTATAGTTTTTATACATTTGCAGAGGGTATTATAATTTCAATTTAAAGTTTGCAACGCAGTGAAGGAGACATTTCCGACCCTATAAAAGTATATATATTCTTTATTAGCATCACCAGGAGAGTCGATCTGGCCATGTCCGTCCGTCTGTCCGTTTCTACGCAAACTAGTCCCTCAGTTTAAAAGCTATCTGCTTAAAACTTTCCCAAAAGTTGTCTTTCTATTGCAGGTAGTATATAAGTCGGAACGAGCCGGATCGGGCGACTATATGATAGCTATGATAGATATATGATAGCTCCCATTGGAACAATCGGAAAAAAATTTCAAAAAACTTATAACTTTGTTGTTTTTATTTTTTTTTGTGGTGCTTTGGGACTTGGTAATATTTAAATATTATGGAATTACGGTTTTAATTAAATTAAAATCGGACAACAATATAGGTGCCATAGAAACGATGGCAAAATGCAGCGCTAAGTCGACACAGCTTCATTGTTTTTAGTTATATAGGCATAAAAATCGAAATGTAGTCGATTTGTAATAACGGACGGACGGACAGACGGACATGGCTATATCGACTCCCCTATTGATCCTTATCAAGAATATATATACTTTATAGGGTCGGAAACGTCTCCTTCACTGCGTTACAAACTTCTGACCAAAATTATAATACCCTCTGCAAGGGTATAAAAAGAAAGGAAGCAAACTTTGGCAAGCCGAAGTTTATATACCCTTGCAGTTTTTACAAAACGGGTACATTTCGATTTCTATACCTATATTACTAAACACAATGAAGCTATGTCGATTTGAGCTGCATTTTGCCATCGTTTCTATGGCAGCTATATGATATTGTTGTCCGAGTTTACGTAAAAGCGTAATTATGATATAGTTGTAAACTTTTGACTGAAATTATAATACCCTCTGCAAGGGTATAACAACTAAGTTATAGTTTTTATATATTTGCAGAGGGTATTATAATTTCATTCTAAAGTTTGCAACGCAGTGAAGGAGACATTTCCGACCCTATAAAAGTATATATATTCTTTATTAGCATCACCAGGAGAGTCGATCTGGCCATGTCCGTCCGTCTGTCCGTTTCTACGCAAACTAGTCCCTCAGTTTAAAAGCTATCTGCTTAAAACTTTCCCAAAAGTTGTCTTTCTATTGCAGGTAGTATATAAGTCGGAACGAGCCGGATCGGGCGACTATATGATAGCTATGATATATATATGATAGCTCCCATTGGAACAATTGGAAAAAAATTTCAAAAAACTTATAACTTTGTTGTTTTTATTTTTATTTTGTGGTGCTTTGGGACTTGGTAATATTTAAATATTATGGAATTACGGTTTTAATTAAATTAAAATCGGACAACAATATCATATAGGTGCCATAGAAACGATGGCAAAATGCAGCGCTAAGTCGACACAGCTTCATTGTTTTTAGTTATATAGGCATAAAAATCGAATTGTAGTCGATTTGTAATAACGGCAAGGGTATATAAACTTCGGCTTGCCAAACTTTTCTTTCTTTCTTGTTAACATTTTTTTTCGATTGTTCCTATAGCAGCTATATGGTATAGTTGCCCGATCCGGCTCGTTCCGACTTATATACTACCTGCAAATAGAAAGACAACTTTTGGGAAAGATTTAAGCAGATAGTTTTAAAACTGAGAGACTGATTGGCGTAGAAACGGACAGACGGACGGATGGACAGACGGACGGATGGACAGACGGACATGGCTAGATCGACTCTCCTTGTGATGCTAATAAAGAATATATATACTGTGTTGCAGACTTTTGACTGAAATTATATTACCCTCTGCAAGGGTATACAAATTAAAGCGGAACTCACTTTAATGAAATTATATTACCCTCTGCAAGGGTATACAAATTAAAGCGGAACTCACTTTAATTTAGGTACAACACTTCTCGTGGTGTACAAAAAATATTTAATTAAAAGTTTAAATTTTTAAGTGTACTACGTTGATCTACAGTATGTTAACAAGTATAGCTGGCTTAGTGTTAATATAATTAAGAATGAAATTACGTTCAAAGCATCTTTTTTATACCCTTGCAGAGGGTATTATAATTTCAGTCAAAAGTTTGCAACGCAGTGAAGGAGACATTTCCGACCCTATAAAGTATATATATTCTTGATCAGCATCACCAGGAGAGTCGATCTAGCCATGTCCGTCTGTCCGTCTGTCCGTCCGTCTGTCCGTCTGTCCGTCTGTCCGTCCGTCCGTCCGTTTCTACGCAAACTAGTCCCTCAGTTTTAAAGCTATCTGCTTAAAACTTTCCCAAAAGTTGTCTTTATATTGCAGGTAGTATATAAGTCGGAACGAGCCGGATCGGGCGACTATATCATATAGCTGCCATATAACTGAACGATCGGAAAAGCCATAACTTTGGTGTTTTTAAAGTTAGGAAGTTGAGATTTTCTATGGGTTTTATTTTTGGCTAATCAATCCGACCTACCGAATTTCATAAGGATCGGACGACTATATCCTATAGCCGCCATATAACTGATTGATCGGAAATGCCATAACTTTGGTGTTTGTAAAGTTAGGAAGTTGGGATTTTCTATGGGTTTTATTTTTGGCCAATCAATCCGACCCACCAAATTTCATAAGGATCGGCCGACTATATCTTATAGCTGCCATATAACTGAACGATTGGAAATGTCATAACTTTGGTGTTTTTAAAGTTAGGAAGTTGGGACTTTTTATGAGTATTAAGAATGCATCATATGAATAATTTTGGAGAATATAATTTAAGGAATATTCTGCAAGGGTATATCAACTTCGGCTCCGCCCGAAGTTAGCTTTCCTTTCTTGTTTGACTTTAGAAAAACCTGTTCAAAAAACAACTGGTTTAAATTTGCAATCATAAATATGAATGTTTATTTATTATATATGTATATACATACATATATGCATATCAAAAAGACCTAGATGAGTTTAAGTGGCATTTATTGAATCATAAAATGGAAAAATAGTACGACGGAGAGCAAATTTTTTCTTTGAATAGCTTAGTCGTTTCCCAATTTATTGTACATATACACCTATATATGGGAAAATCCTTAAAGAGGGTATTATTATTTAAGTCAAAAGTAACTTTGGTTTTCGTGTTTTTCAACTTAAATACTATCGAAGAACTGTATTTTTACTTTTCTGCTGGCATTTTTTGACTATGCGAATCAATATTTAATAAAAATTTTATATTTTTGAACACTACATTTGGACTGTAATAAGAATTAACAGGACAAAATTAAAGACTTTATAACATATGTAGCTGTCATAGGTATCATCAGAAAGAAATAGAAAACAAATTATAGCTTAATTGTTGTCAAACATATTTGATTATATATAGCTGCCTTAGAAACGATCGAAACGTTCACTGAAAAATATAAATACCAATAAAATTTTTAAGCATTTACGTAAACAATATAGACTTATAGTCGTTTTATAAGCCAATAATTTTTTTATACCCGTTACTCGTAGAGTAAAAGGGTATATTGTATTCGTGCAAAAGTATGTAAAAGGTAGAAGGAAGCGTTTCCGACCCTATAAAGTATATATATTCTTGTTCAGGATCACTAGCCGAGTCGATCTAGCCATGTCCGTCTGTCCGTCTCTCCGTCTGTCCGTCTGTCTGTCCGTCCGTATGAACGCTGAGATCTCGGAAACTATAAAAGCTAGAAGATTGGCATTTTGTATGTAGATTTTAGGAGTTCCTACGCAGCGCAAGTTTGTTTCAAAATGGTGCCACGCCCCCTCTGACGCCCACAAGCCACAAGCTGTGGCCACAGTTTTGATGATATTAAGAAAATTTTAATTGATATGTATTTGTTTCGTCAATAAATATCGATTGGCCTATTAAACGCTTAAGCCTGGCTAGCGCCTACATTTCCGCCTTTCATGGCGCCATTTAACGGATGACTTTGGATCAGCTGGCCAAGGTGCTCAACAGAGTCAACGTTAATTCTCGATAAGGATTTCTATTAAAGGAAATTGCGATGGCTTTCATTTGTCAATACCGAACTATATCCCAGGAACTATGCAAATCAAATCTAGTTAGCCAAATTGGAGGTCTGAGTCAAACAATGGCGTATGTGTGTACATATGTACGTAAGCATATACATACATATGTATGTATTTACATTGTACACAGTTGCAATTGCCCGGCAAAGATAACTCCTTTCAAAGAAAGATATTCGCTATACCCGTTACTAGTGTTGTGCAAACATTTAGACTTTAATATACATAATACTATTTAAGAATGTATGTGTTTAGCCAATATAAGTATGTATGTTTAATATTTCTAGTCAATTTATTGCACTCAAAAACATAAACACAGCTGCTGGTGCAGGACAAAAGCTGCGCGCTAAAGCAGCGCTGGTGCTGATGCTCGTGCTGTAAAGCTGCCAGCACTAAGAGATCTCCGAATTCAAATTGATAATTTGAACTTTTTGTCCTATTTTCCTGTGGTCACTATAATTCACATTATGTTAAAAAAAAACACAAAAAAAAACACAAGAAGGCATATTTATATTAAGTTGTTTAGCTGAGTAACGGGTATCTAATAGTCGAGGCACTCGACTATAGCGTTCTTTCTTGTTTTACTCTCAAAAAGTTAATTTTTTGTTGTACACGAAATAATTTTTGAAAAAAATTAAAAAAACATTAACACCACAAATATTTTCTTTTAAAACCAGAGAAAAGCTGTTGTGCAACAAAAAACAACAGTATTAAAATTAATATTAAAAAAAAATTAAAATAAGACCTTACAATTTTTTTGTCGTAAACTTAGTATATGGGGACAAGGCGTAAATACATTATTAATGTAAGGGTGTGATACTAACATTGCCTACCACTTAACACATAATTGGCATTAGGTTAAGCAATTACTTTTGCGGTCTTTACAAAAGGTTCAAGATGCGACGTGTTATAACAATAAAAACATTTGAATTGTGTTGTCACCCTCCTGAGGTATTTGGTAGAAATTTTCTTCAATGAGTACCCCCATAAACAGAGATGTATATTACCCCTGAATAAAGAAAACAAAATATACGTATTCACAACAGTCTCTGTTTTTGAAAGATAAAAGTGCATTAAGGAACAATGAAAAGTATAATACATTTTAAACACACCCCTAAACTCTATTGAAAAGTGGTCATTGTTTGATCATGCTCTTTACTGTTAAAGGGCATGAGCATTGTGTTAACATAAATGTAGTAAGCACCTATGATACAAAACTATATGTGTGTATGTGTGTGCTCAACTTAAAAATGAATTAAAAACCTTTCTACCTACTTTTGCCGTAGCACAAAATCGTACCTTTGAATAAAACTGGAGTTCTAAACGACTAGTGGAGCGAAATACCCCACAACGCGTTGAAAGACTTCTTTAAAATTTATTCTGTTTTTGTTTGTCGTTCAGTTACATTTTTATCGCCGAGAAAACCAATTTGATTTTAACTTTTTTCAACAAAACCCGGCTCCTTGGAATTAGTTGAGAAATGGCCTTTTCCTAATCTCTCAAAGCAAAATCAGAATTATTACTTCTGTTTACTTAAATATTAATGTTGCTGTCAAAGCTGATATATAAATTACACATTGTATATCAAAAACAAAAAGTCATTTAAGAGCCTCTTATCTTTTATAAAACACTGCACACTTTGCTTAAAATATCTAAAGCACAGGAATTCATTGAAAAACAAGAAAGGAAAGCTAACTTCGGGCGGAGCCGAAGTTGATATACCCTTGCAGAATATTCCTTAAATTATATTCTCCAAAATTATTCATATGATGCATTCTTAATACTCATAAAAAGTCCCAACTTCCTAACTTTAAAAACACCAAAGTAATTTGGTGGGTCGGATTGATTGGCCAAAAATAAAACCCATAGAAAATCCCAACTTCCTAACTTTACAAACACCAAAGTTATGGCATTTCCGATCAATCAGTTATATGGCGGCTATAGGATATAGTCGTCCGATCCTTATGAAATTCGGTAGGTCGGATTGATTAGCCAAAAATAAAACCCGTAGAAAATCTCAACTTCCTAACTTTAAAAACACCAAAGTTATGGCTTTTCCGATCGTTCAGTTACATGGCAGCTATATGATATAGTCGCCCGATCCGGCTCGTTCCGACTTATATACTACCTGCAATAGAAAGACAACTTTTGGGAAAGTTTCAAGCAGATAGCTTTAAAACTGAGGGACTAGTTTGCGTAGAAACGGACGGACGGACGGACAGACGGACATGGCTAGATCGACTCTCCTGGTGATGCTGATCAAGAATATATATACTTTATAGGGTCGGAAATGTCTCCTTCACTGCGTTGCAAACTTTTGACTGAAATTATAATACCCTCTGCAAGGGTATAAAAAAGGGCAAGCACTTCGTCCAAACAATAATGACATTTAATTTAAATTAATTTTCAATTATGAGGAGATGTAGAAGCTTCGCTTTAAGGGATATGTCTCCCAAAAATAATAAGACTGCGTATTCTAATATCTATTAAACGTTTTTTATTATCTGGAATATGTCTACCCCTGCAGAGTTTGCAAAAATTTCGGTCCAAAGCTTGCAACACGAGTTGATATACGTAAAATAGTCTCTCTGTTTCGAAGCTACCTACATATGTATAAACTTTACCATAAGTCATATTTTTATAAGTCTTAACGAATGGACTATCATAAAGCTGCCATCGGAACATTGGGAAAATTTTTTTAAAAAAAATTATAGTTTCGTATATTTCAACATACAATCAAAGTCGTTTGATAAAAAATTACATTATTTACCTTGGGGTATTATATTTGGTCAAAGTGTGCAACGCAGTGAAGGAGACATCTCCGACCCTATAAAGTATATATTTCTTGATCAGGATCACCTCCTGAGTTGATATAGCCTGTCCGTCTGTCCGTCTGTCCGTCTGTCTGTCCGTTGTTGTTTCTGGACTAGTCTCAGTTTTAAAGATATCAATTCAAACTTTGCCACACCCTTTTTCTTTGCACGCAGTATATAGTCGGAACGGCCGGGATCGGCCGGCTATTCCTTGGCTGCCTATAACTGTTGATCGGAATGCCTAACTTTGGTGTTTGTAAGTTGGAAGTTGGGTTTTCTGGGTGTTATATTTGGCCGCCATCCGACCTACCAATTTCTGGATCGGCCGCTTATCCTTAGTGCCTATACTGACGATTGGAAATCTCTTTGTTTTTTATGGTATTTGTTTTTTTTTTTGTTTTCTTTTTGGTTTTATTTGGTTTGCGGTGTTAGTTTTTTTTTGGTTTCTCTTTTTCGTTCTGTTTTCTTTTTTACTGTGTTTTAGTGCTCTTCAGTTGTTTTTTTGGGTGATTAGTGCGTGGCCCTTTTTGTCTTACTGACTATGTTTTGTTTTAGTTGAGTTGGTTTTTGTTTTTTATATCCCCCATTTGTCGGCACTTTCCTTGGCCTTATTGTTGTCATGCTTTGTTTTGTAATTTGTTGTTTGTTTTTTTATACCCCCCATCTTGCCCTGCTCCTTACTGACATTGTGTTTGGTGTTTTAAAGTTGGTTGACTTTTTGTATTAGATATATATATTTGTTTTTTTTCTGTCTTGTTGTATCATATTTTTACTATCTGTTTTGTATATTACAAATTTGTTATTATACCCTTGCAGAGGGTATTATAATTTTGGTCAAAAGTGTGCAACGCAGTGAAGGAGACATCTCCGACCATATAAAGTATATATATTCTTGATCAGGATCACCTCCTGAGTTGATATAGCCATGTCCGTCTGTCCGTCTGTCTGTTTCTACGCAAACTAGTCTCTCAGTTTTAAAGCTATCGAATTGAAACTTTGCACACACCCTTCTTTCCTTTGCACGCAGTATATAAGTCGGAACGGCCGGGATCGGCCGACTATATCCTATAGCTGCCATATAACTGAACGATCGGAAATGCCTACTTGGTTTTTAGTTGTTTGGTTTGTTGTCCATTTAGGTCGGCCGACTTTGTTGTGCCTATCTGACGATCGATGCCCAACTTTGGTGTTTGTAAGTTAGGAAGTTGGGATTTTCTATGTGTTTTGTATTTGGCCAATCAATTTGACGTACCAAATTTTATAAGGATCGGCCGACTATATCCTATAGCTGCCATATAACTGATTGATCGGAAATGCCATAACTTTGGTGTTTGTAAAGTTAGGAAGTTGGGATTTTCTATGGGTTTTATTTTTGGCCAATCAATCCGACCTACCAAACTTCATAAGGATCGACCGACTATATCCTATAGCTGCCATATAACTGATTGATCGGAAATGCCATAACTTTGGTGTTTTTAAAGTTACGAAGTTGGGATTTTTTATGAGTATTAAGAATGCATCATATGAATAATTTTGGAAAATATAATTTACAGAGTATTCTGCAAGGGTATATCAACTTCGGCTCCGCCCGAAGTTAGCTTTCCTTTCTTGTTTTTTTCCTGTTTATGATTTTCTTAACACGCATATTGAAGTTAGGTCTGCGTAGCGCAAGTTTATTTGCAATTTTAACCATGCCATTATAACGCACACGAATCGCGAAATTTGCTGATGACACCTTGAGCCATGATAAATTTCAGTTATTGGGCGGTATATGTTGTGGCCACAGCTTGTGGCTTGTAGGCGTCAGAGGGGGCGTGGCATCATTTTGAAACAAACTTGCGCTGCGTAGGAACTCCTAAAATCTACATGCAAAATGCCAACCTTCCAGCTTTTATAGTTTCCCAGATCTCAGCGTTCATACGGACAGACAGACAGACAGACGGACAGACGGTCATGGCTAGATCGACTCGGCTAGTGATCCTGAACAAGAATATATATACTTTATAGGGTCGGAAACGCTTCCTTCTACCTGTTACATACTTTTGCACGAATACAATATACCCTTTTACTCTACGAGTAACGGGTATAATAATGAACCGTAACGCTTGTAAATGTCCGTCTGTCTGTCTGTTTCTACGCGAACTAGTCTCTCAGTTGATATCGAATTGAAACTTTGCAAACCCTTCGTTTCTTTGCTCGCAGTATATATGTATGTAAGTCGGAACGGCCGGGATACTATAGCCGCCATATAACTGATTGATCGGAAATGCCATAATTTTGGTGTTTGTTTAGTTAGGGAGTTGGGATTTTCTATGGGTTTTATTTTTGGCCAATCAATCCGACCTACCAAATTTCCAGGATCGGCCGACTATATCCCATAGCTGCTATATAACTGAACGATAGGAAATGCCATAACTTTGATGTTTTTAAAGTAAGGAAGTTGTGATATTTTATGAGTATTAAAAAGTCATCATATGAATAATTTTGGAGAATATAACTTACAGAATATTCTGCATGGGTATATCAAGTTCAGCTCCGCCAGAAGTTAGCTTTCCCTTCTTGTTCTTTATCTAATATGCTGATATTTAAATGAAATAAACCATTTTAGATAGAATCCTTTAATTTACTTTTAAATATAAGTGCCTTCACTAATTAATCTTTTATAAATAATTTAATAAAAATAAAAAACCAAAAAATTAACCCAATTTCCCTGAACAAAATTATTGGCACACTAGTGTTTTAATTAACTATTTTGTTAAATATTTATAGATTTGGCAACTTTATTTGCTTAATCACATTTTCTTCTATACTCTAAATGATATAGTAATACATTTTTAAAAAAGGAAAAGTCATTTGACTTAAAAAGGTTAAACGAAAATTAACCGCATGTGTCCAAAAATTAAAATTTAATAAGCAGGATCCAGGCAAATCGCATGTTAAGATTGGAGAAGCCATTTTTACCATTCGGAGCCCTTTGAGACATTTTAAAGGAGCAACGTCCCTTCAAAATGCAAGGCACAGTGGCCAATCAATGGTTTTGAGTGGCCAGGAATGTGTAAGGATCTTATGAATGGATAATGTCAACCCCCAGATCTCCTCAAGATAGTTCAAAGTTAAGAATAAGTAGGACTTTGGTAAGTATATTATCCGTTTTGCCCTGCATGATGGTTTTTACAAACGACTTGCTTCTAGAAAAGAACAATCGATTTGAAAAGTTAAAAACAACCATTTATATATAATATATGATATAATTATCTTTTCACTAAGCAAAAGGCTTCTGTTAGTTGACTTTTCAAATCGATTAATTTTTCTGGGAGTAATGCTTGCTCGCCAAGTGCAAATTATTATTGTCTGCTCTTCTAGAATAGTGCATTGTGGTCCAGATGTCGGGATCGGCCGACTATATCCTATAGCTGCCATATAACTGATTGATCGGAAATGCCATAACTTATATCCTTGTTTTCTTATTTTAATCTTAAAGTAAATTTATCATAAATTAAAGAAATTTTAATTAAAAGCTTTAAGGGGGGTATGGTATTTAAATTTTGTTGTTGCCTTTTTTTTCTACAAAACAGGACAGCAAATGGGACGTCCAACCTTATCTTACACGATTGCGTGTACAAGACTAAAAAGGAAATTTGCATATGACCTCGCAAATAAAAATAATTGTGACACAAATCTTCTTGCACATGCTGTAGCAGTATCTGCAAAGGCACAAAGCAGGACGGACACGGCTTTTGTTCTTAATAACCATTACAACACCCGAATACTCAAGTGAATCGAGAAAGCAATTTGATATACAAAATCCCATTCCACTTACACCCGATGAAGCTTTGGCTTTCCTCCTGGAAAAATCCCCTACAAAACAGCATGCATGAACATTTAACCAACCTATAGTTTAGTAATGGTATCTAAATTACAATGCCGTCCTGTAGATATAAAAGTAAAGGGAACGGCCGCCCAAGTATCATTACAAAACCTTTTGGATCATACTGCGCACAGAATTTTATTGTGTTTATCAATACCTATCGAAATGTAGAAGAAATTTTTCAAATCGGACCATTCGTTAAAAAGTTATGCGTGATCAAAGTTTCTATCTCCATCTCCCTCGCACTCCCTTTACCTGAGTAACGGGTATCTGATAGTCGGGGCACCCGACTATAGCATTCTCTCTTGTTGTTACTTCTGTTATACCCATACAAATTATAGACTCTTTTGATCACAAGATATGGAATAATAGAACAACGCCATCTATACGGTTGTGTAGACCTCTGAAATTTGAACTAGTAAAAGAAACTATGGCCCACATAAAGATGGAAAAGAACCTTTTAGATTCTCAAATTAATAATCTCAAACCTTCTGTTTATAAATTGAATGAAAATCGTGATATAACAGTAACGTATGAAATGCATATGACACTTATTGATGGAAAAGTGCTATACGTTTTAACTACAACTAAATCTACTCAATGTTGTCCGATCTGTGGTGTGACTCCAACAAAAATATTAGAAATAATAGATTTTAATTCTGAACTTTTTGTCCCAAAGTCTGGAGCTTTGCAGTTTAGAATTGTCTTGAATTTGTCTTAAACATTTCATATAAAATTGAAATAAAACAAGAAAGGAAAGCTAACTTCGGAC
Source organism: Drosophila rhopaloa (assembly GCF_018152115.1). Classification (NCBI taxonomy): domain Eukaryota; kingdom Metazoa; phylum Arthropoda; class Insecta; order Diptera; family Drosophilidae; genus Drosophila; species Drosophila rhopaloa. Next base: position 556,838 of record NW_025334991.1, read on the forward strand.
CGAGCCGAAGTTGATATACCCTTGCAGAATATTCTGTAAATTATATTCTTCAAAATTATTCATTTGATGCATTCTTAATACTCATAAAAAGTCCCAATTTCCTAATTTTAAAAACACCAAAGTTATGGCATTTCCAATCGTTCAGTTATATGGCAGCTATAAGATATAGTCGGCCGATCATTATGAAACTTGGTATGTCGGATTGGTTGGCCAAAGATAAAACCCATAGAAAATCCCCTTCTTAACTTTACAAACACCAAAGTTATGGCACTTCCGATCAATCATTTATATGGCGGCTATAGGATATAGTCGTCCGATCCTTATAAAATTCGGTAAGTCGGATTAATAGGCCAAAAATAAAGCTTGCTAACTTTAAAAACACCAAAGTTATGGCTTTTCCGATCGTTCAGTTATATGGCAGCTATATGATATAGTCGCCAGATCCGGCTCGTTCCGACTTATATACTACCTGCAATAGAAAGACAACATTTGGGAAAGTTTCAAGCAGATAGCTTTAAAACTGAGGGACTAGTTTGCGTAGAAACGGACGGACGGACAGACGGACGGACAGACGGACGGACAGACGGACGGACAGACGGACGGACAGACGGACGGACAGACGGACGGATAGACGGACGGACAGACGGACAGACAGACGGACAGACGGACGGACAGACGGACGGACAGACGGACATGGCTAGATCGACTCTCGTGGTGATGCTGATCAAGAATATATATACTTTATAGGGTCGGAAATGTCTCCTTCACTGCGTTGCAAGCTTTTGACTGAAATTATAATACCCTCTGCAAGGGTATAAAAATGGCATATAAAAGGTTATGATAAGATTCAATGAGCAAACGGAAAAAAATATGTTCCAGAAAAGATTTGAAACGAAATGGGACTTCGGGTAAGCATACCAAAGGAGAATGGAAGCGGCAATAGCAATGTTGGTAATACGGCTAGGAGAGTTTTTGCCAATACTAAACTACTAGCATCTATTACCAACTTCAACGAAGATCTTTTAAATAAATTTTAGCCCATTTTAATCGCTATTTCTTCCATTTAGTATATAAATTTGGAAAAATTTCGATTATTTTGTGAAACAACTTTCCATTATATATGCGTAGCTACCCATGGTATCCGATGTCACCAACAATTCATAAAATATTGGTTCATGGTTACCAGATTAATAATTCGAGCTTGGTTTCACTAGGATGCTTAGGCGGATATGCTTCTGAAGCACGCAACAAAGTTTACAAAAAAGATAGATTGTCGCATTCAAGGAAAAATAGTCGGCTCAATACTATGACTGATATATTTGACAGAGCTATAGATTCCTCTGATCTATTATTTTCGAGTGTTTCTCTAAAGGAAAGAGAGAGAAAATATTAAAAAAAACCCTTCTCAAAAGAGGTATTAAGTCTACAGCTAAAAAACGATCTGAAAACGATCTGCAGTGCGATTCTGATGACGTTCTCATCGTCATCAATATTTATAAAATTGAATTGGATGAGCAAGTAAATTGCATTTAAAAAATAAGTAAGTAATTAAATAGAACAGTAAATAATATATATTTATTCCAAATCTACTATCAATGAGTTTGAAGCGGCGGCAAGAGTGGACGTGGTCGCCCTGTTCCAATTTTTATACCCTTGCAGAGGGTATTATAATTTGGTCAAAAGTGTGCAACGCAGTGAGTTGATATAAGCATGCCCGTCTGTCGGTTTCTACGCAAACTAGTCTCTCAGTTTTAAAGATATCGAATTAAAACTTTACACACACCCATCGTTCCTTTGCACGCAGTATATATGTAAGTCGGAACGGCCGGGATCGGCCGACTATATCCTATAGCTGCCATACAACTGATTGATCGGAAATTTTGGTGTCTGTAAAGTTTGGAAGTTGGAATTTTCTATCGATTATGTAACTGATTGATCGGAAATGCCATAACTTCGGTGTTTGTTAAGTTAGGCCAATCAATCCGAGCTACCAAATTTCATAAGGATCGGCCGACTATATTTTATAGCTGCCATATAACTGAACGATTGGAAATGCCATAACTTTGTTGTTTTTAAAGTTAGGAAGTTGGTATTTTTTATGAGTGTTAAGAATGCATCATATGAATAATTTTGGAGAATATAACTTACAGAATATTCTGCAAGGGTATTTCAAGTTCGGCTTCGCCCGAAGTAAATTTTCCTTTCTTGTTTTATCACAAATTATTAATGCCATAACAATAAAATGTGCGAAGTTTGAGCTGTGTAACTCAATTTTTCGACTTTATGCCAAAAAAACGGCATCTGGTTAGAAATGCTATTAAATACGAGAAGTGCCGTTACTCACAAAAAACATGCCGAATCAATAGTGTCAAAATTAAAGGGTCTCTTAAATATATCTTACAGGGCAGCGACTGTACCTACGAGCGTGATGCAACCTATCCAATTTGTAAATTTTTTGAACCGATTCGTTCCTCAAAAGTAACCGATGGGAGGCATGATATTTTTAACAGTTTAATTTAAGTGGTCGAGATACAACTTTTTGTATAGATCCTGAAAAAATTGGGATATTCTAAAGCAATATACTTAAAATTTATCAGAATTTATTTTGAGCTGTCTAGATACAAAAATTAAAATAAATATAAATCTTAATTTAAGGGCTACGACCAAATATTAAGTTTTCCTCTTTTGCTCATAAGATGTTAATATAATAATTTATAGCAGTATTTTTAATTTCAGCAAATATGACAAGAGCATTATTAGCGTCATTCCATTATGGGATTAAATTCCTCTATGGAAGAATAGATCTCAAGTAGGAAAGTTAAAACTTTATCAGCAGCAAGTGCAATCGGCGATTTTTCTTACAAAGAAATGTAAATTAGCCACCCTTTTGTATACCCTTGCAGAGGGTATTATAATTTCAGTTAAAAGTTTGTAACGCAGTGAAAGTAAAGTATATCTATTCTTGATCAGCATCACCAGTCCTTTCTTGTTTCTTGAGGCATCTATTTTCATGTCGAAATTTATCACCTAAAATATCATGCAAACAAAATTGACAAGTAGTGTTGTGTTTTTATCTTCCGCATGTGTAATTGGTTTAATTATTTGACTTATAGGCAACGGAAAGTATTACAGTTCACTAGCACTAGCGAGCTAGTCGCAGAATTACCTGATTAAGAAAACATGAAAAAACCCTCCACAAGGCTGAGACGCTCGTGAATTGCCGCTACATTATACCGACAATAAGCATTTTTTATACCCTTGCAGAGGGTGTTATAATTACAGTCAAATTTCCGACACTAAAGCCGGAGAGTCGATCTAGCCATGTCCTTGTGTCCGTCCGTCCTTGTGTCCGTCCGTCCGCCTGTCCGTCCGACCGTCCGTTTCTACGCTAACTAGTCCCGTAGTTTTAAAGCTATCTGCTTGAAACTTACCCAAACGGTTTCTTTCTTTTGCAGGTATTATATATGTCGGAACGAGCCAGATCGGTCGACTATATAATATAGCTCCCAGAGGAACAATCGGAAAAAATATGTGAAGAAGTAAAACTTTGTTGTTTTAATTTTTTTTTGTTTTTCTTTCAGATTTGGTAATATTTAAATACTATGGAATTACGGTTTTATTTAAATTAATATCAGACATCTGTATAAAATAGCTCTAATAGGAAAATCAAAAAATTAAAAAAATTAAAATTAAAAAAACAATTATTTTGCTGTTTTTCTATTTATTAAAATATTCTTTTGAGATTTATTAATTATTTACAAAATCCGAATTACGCTTTTAGTTTTGTCAAAATCGGACGACAACATCATATAGCTGCCATAGAATCAATGGCAAAATGCAGCCCAAAATCGGCATAGCTTCATTGATTTTAGTAATGTAGGCAGTAGTCGATTTGTAATAACAGCAAGGGTATATAAACTTCGGCTTGCCGAAGTTTGCTTCCTTTCTTGTTTTATGTTAATTCATTTTATACACTAAAACTAAAGTTTTACTCACCTGAGTTGGGGTTAAATGAATTAGACTGGCCAAGTGTTCCCGTTCCGGTGCTGATAGATATCTCTGCTGCTTAAATCTCCTTTCAAGTTCATATACCTAAAATAATTGAAGATATTATTTCTCATTTTTCATACGATCGGAAGATTTATTTATGATCCTTCAACGTACACAGTTAACCATATTCCCAAGTTTTGGGAAAATTAACTCGGATTCGGTGTAATTTTAATGATATTTTAAAGACTTATGAGAAAAATTGATCAATGTAGTTAAGCTAAGAAACTATTTTGCGTAAAAAGGGCATGTATCCTGATGATATAAAATGTATATGGTTGAAAATTCACGTTATAAACATCTTACTAAAATTATAGTATACCAAAAATAATCAAATGTTGCTTAATCAAATTTCAACAACAACAAATAAAAAAAGAAAGGAAAGCTAACTTCGGGCAGAGCCGAAGTTGATATACCCTTGCAGCATACTATGTAAATTATATTCTCCAAAATTATTCCAACTTCCTAATTTTAAAATCACCAAAGTTATGGCATTTCCAATCGTTCAGTTATATGGCAGCTATAAGATATAGTCGCCCGATCCGGCTCGTTTCGACTTATATACTACCTGCAATAGAAAGACAACTTTTGGGAAAGATTCAAGCAGATAGCTTTAAAACTGAGGGACTAGTTTGCGTGGAAACGGACAGACGGACAGACGGACATGGCTAGATCGACTCTCCTGGTGATGCTGATCAAGAATATATATACTTTATAGGGTCGGAAATGTCTCCTTCACTGCGTTGCAAACTTTTGACTGAAATTATAATACCCTCTGCAAGGGTATAAAAATATTTTGTGTTTGAATATGTACCAGTGAAGAAAATTAAATTTGTAAATCTGATGTTTTTAATTTATTCTATTTCCAGTCAAAAGTTTGCAATGCATAAACAGGCACATTTCCGAACCTATAAAATATACTTATTTACTATTACTGAGAAATGAACATTTTATAAACCAAATTTCCTTTTTTAACTTTAAAATATTTTAAATATCTTGTGGTTTATTAAAAACTGTATAGATCCCAAAGTCTTATTTAGGTATATTGACTGATAAGATGAGATACAGTTGTTATAGCTTGATTATCTTTAAATATATACACATTTACTCCCCGATATAGCCATTTTAACATTTTCAAAAATCCGAATTTATTTTATAAAAGTCAGTTGACTATATCGTACAGCTGACAAATATGTGCTGTCATAGAATCGATTGAAAAAATATATTTAAAAATTTAGGAGTAGGAGTATGTCTACAAATCGATATAATCTTCTTTATATAAAATATTAAATTTAATATTTTAAAGATACAATTTAATATATAGTCTTTTCATAAACAAGGGTATATAAACTTTGGCTTGACGGATTTGGACTTCTTTCTTGTTCATTTAAACTTTTTTTTTCAGAGAAACGCAAAGTAAAATCCATCTCAAATATTGAGAATGTATTAATGAAAAACGTATTTTGTATTTACCTTACACTTGAAGACTTGAAGGCTTATATAAATACAAATATTATTATGAGTTTTGTATTTACATTGTGCAAAAGCTTGTTTGCTCTAGCAGTACGTTTCTTACTACTGTTTGGTAACCATGTGCCCACGTAAAAATACTTACGTGGAGACATCTCTAGGATGGGACACCACTGTATTTTGCTCTGTCATTTGGTTATAAGCTTTTAAACTCAATGTGAAAGAATTATATATGTTCCCTAAATACAAAGAAATTATAGTGCCAGTATCGCCCTTTATCGTTTAAAGCATTTTTGTAACAATAAATTATAAGTTGTAATTTAACTGTCATAGACAAAATGGCTTGACCTTGATTTTAAACTCTTATGCTAAAACTTTAGTAGACAAAAAGCATAATATTGAAACATAAAACAGAAAGTAAACTTCGGCAACCCAGGGTTTATAGGCCCTTACAGCTATAACACAAATTATCTTATAATTCTTGTATCCTATAACTAAGAATCGATTTTAGGATGTGTTGAATACATTTTTCGTTTCTTCCTATAGCGGCTCAACTAATCTTTATGTTGAAATAAATAAAAATTAAACTTTTACATTTTTCTTTTTATACCCTTGCAGAGGGTATTATAATTTTGGTCAAAAGTGTGCAACGCAGTGAAGGAGACATCTCCGACCCTATAAAGTATATATATTCTTGATCAGGATCACCCCCTGAGTTGATATAAGCATGTCCGTCTGTCCGTCTGTCTGTCCGTCTGTCTGTATCTACGCGAACTAGTCTCTCAGTTTAAAAGATATTGAATTGAAACTTTGCACACACCCTTCTTTCCTTCGCACACAGTATATAAGTCGGAACGGCCGGGATCGGCCGACTATATCATATAGCCGCCATATAACTGATTGATCGGATATTCCATAACTTTGGTGTTTGTTAAGTTAGGAAGTTGGGATTTTCTATGGGTTTTATTTTTGGCAAATCAATCCGACATACCATAGGGATCGGCCGACTATATTCTTTAGCTGCCATATAACTGAACGATTGGAAATTCCATAACTTTGGTGTTTTTAAAGTTAGGAAGTTGGGATTTTTATGAGTGTTAAGAATGCATCATATGAATAATTTTGGAGAATATAATTTACAGAATATTCTGCAAGGGTATTTCAACTTCGGCTCCGCCCGAAGTTAGCTTTCCTTTCTTGTTAGAAGAAAAGTTTATATATTTTAGAAGTCGTTTCCCATAATTTCTACGAAATTTTAAGCTTACATTAAAAATATTGTTAATTTATGCATGTTAAGGAATAATTTATAATCTGTCCAGACCTAGTTTTTACTTCCGAAAAATCTTCGCGGAATCTAGTTTCGAGACCTGTTCCGGGCCTTACTTTCGAAATATACATAGTTCGAGGAATTTTGTTTTGTTATTTAGACGCTTCTTTTTAATTTTTGCCATTAAACCCTCGGCAACCACTTAAGAATTTTATTATTTTATAATTTTATTATTTTTTGTGTATTTTATTTACTTTTGCCAGCAAAGAACGATATTTTTAGCCATAAAGAAATTTATTAAAAACTTTTTCACTGTTTTCTTAGAAATTTTTTTTTGCAAATTTTTATTTGCGTTTTTATACCCTTGCAAAGGGTGTTATAATTTTGGTCAAAAGAGTGCAACGCAGTGAAGGAGACATCTCAGACCCTATAAAGTATGTATATTTATTCAATTATATATTATAAGCATGTCCGTCTGTCCGTCTGACTGTTTCTACGCGAACTAGTCTCTCATTTTTAATGATATCGAATTGAATCTTTGCACACACCCTTCTTTCCTTTGCACGCAGTATATAAGTCGGAACGGCCTTGATCAGCCGACCATATCCTATAGCTGCCATATAACTGATTAATCGGAAATGCCATAACTTTGGTGTTTTTAAAGTTTTTTTATGATTATATTGTTTTTGCGCGATGTTGTATATCTAAAAACAAAAAATTTGTATTTAATAAATTTCCGATTGGAAAACTTTAACTAAGAATAAGGTTTACTGAAACAAACGTGCAGACAAGCTAGCTGATTTACACTCCGCCAAGAAGAAAATCCTTTAAATTTTATTTTAAAATAATAATATTTTGTAAAATGGCTAGTCATCCAAAGACGACCTACATTTGGCGGGTGATGCTGATCAATTATGTGCATCTATGATTTATAAAGTCGGATATGTCTTCTTAACTGTTTTACTAATTATTGACTTTATTTATGGGTGTTAGTTCATAACTGTATTTAAATTTGTTATTTAAGTCTTTAAAGCAGAACGTATTTTACACAAAATATATATTTTAACTGTTGTTAAATTGCATTGGCTATATTAATAGTATCAGATTAATTTTAATTAATTTTACTAACCTGAGCTTGCGTAAATAAAACTCTCCGCTTTCTTCTTTGGGCCAAGGGAAACTGTAGCGGTTTTGTATCGCTTACGCTGCAAGCTGCTAGTCCACCCATATTTCCCATATGGCTCATCGACCCACTGGCTGACGAACTCATGAGACGTGATACTGAAATATTGATAAGAAATTAATACTCCAAAATTGTGATAAAGTTTTTTTTACACTATAAAGCTAAGTTGAACAAGAAAGGTAAACTATTTTCAAGGACCAACTTATAAACATGTTTCCCAAAACAAAATCTCGTTGTCACTAAAATCGGTTTTAACTTGTCGTCGTACTTTAAAATACTGTTTATTGTATCAAAAATGAAATACATAAATTAAATATAAGAAACATTAAATACAAATTAAATTTTTTTAATTTAACTACTTCCTCACCATACTTCTAAAATAGTTAATCCATAAGTTGCGTTATATATTTAATTTAGTAATTTTTAGGTATCAAATAATAAATACAGTAAAATCTGGTTATAGCGAATTTCAAGGGGCCGACGATTTTACGTCGTTATACCCGGAAGACGCACTAACCATATAAGTTTGCATGGGGTCCAACCAAGCCATCAAGTTTTCGTCGCAATAACCGGAGTCGTTATAACCGGATTCTAATGTACATTAAATTAAATAATTTTTCATTTTTAATTTGATAAATTTTAGTATATAAAATTTTTTGATAAGAATTTCTAGCCTCACTGATTATGTGAAAAATTATGCTAAAGACTATATCATATAGCTGGATAGGATCAATCTGGAAAATAAAGGAAATAAAATTTAAAAAAAATTCGTAACATTTACCCATATCCTCCAAGTTATATAATAATTTTAACGATTTTAGAATCACGGTTTTAGTTCTATATCACATAGCTGTCGTGTGAAAGAAAAGAAAATTACATGCAAGTCCACAGAAATTCGTGTTTTTTAAACATAATCAGAGATATAGTTTTTATACCCGTTACTCGTAGAGTAAAAGGGTATATTGTATTCGTGCAAAAGTATGTAACAGGTAGAAGGAAGCGTTTCCGACCCTATAAAGTATATATATTCATGTTCAGGATCACTAGCCATGTCCGTCTGTCTGTCCGTCCGTATGAACGCTGAGATCTCGGAAACTACAAAAGCTAGAAGATTGGCATTTTGCATGTAGATTTTAGGAGTTCCTACGCAGCGCAAGTTTGTTTCAAAATGGTGCCACGCCCCCTCTGACGCCTACAAGCCACAAGCTCTGGCCACAGTTTTGATGCTATTATGAAAATTTTAATTGATATGTATTTGTTTCGTCAATACCTATCAATTAGCCTAATAAAAGTTTGCCACGCCCACTCTAACGCCCAAAAACTCATTAAACGCTAAAGCCTGGCTAGCGCCTACATATCCGCCTTTCATGGCCCGTGGTACCAATGTCTTGGGGTAGATGGCGCAATACAATAGCGCCATCTAACGGATGACTTTGGAACAGCTGGCCAAGGTGCTCAACAGAGTCAACGTTAATTCTCGATAAGGATTTCTATTAAAGGAAATTGCGATGGTTTTCATTTGTCAATACCGAACTATATCCCAAGAACTATGCAACTCAAATCAAGTTAGCCAAATTGAAGGTCTGAGTCAAACAATGCGTATGTGTGTATGCTGGTGCAGGACAAAAGCTGCCTGCGCTAAAGCAGCGCTGGTGCTGATGCTCGTGCTGTAAAGCTGCCAGCGCTAAGAGATCGCCTAATTCAAATTGATAATTTGAACTTTTTGTCATTTTTTCCTGTGGTCACTCTAATTCACATTATGTTAATGCAAAATCTAAAGTTGTTTAGCTGAGTAACGGGTATCTAGATGTCACAACATATATGATCATTTTTAACTGTTGCAGTTTAAGCTTTTAATTATTTCTATAAAATATTTTGCAAGGATATATAAACTTCGGCATGACAAAGTTTAACACGTTTAATTGTAATGATTTGGAGTTGGTTTGACTATGCTTGCTCTTATAATTGTTAAAGCATATAGTCACAAGGAATTTGTAGAAAAATTAATTTGGGAAATTAGGAACCCAAACTCTTGGTTATTTCTGGTTTTATGCCTTTATTCAATTTTATCATCAACGCGCAAAATTTAGGTAAATAACACTGTTAAAATGTTTTTTCGTTAAATTCTAATAAGATATATATATAAGTTTTTAACTTGATCTGCGCAAGCGAAGCTAATATTTTATGGATTGTTATGGCCATTTATTCTGTGGATTAAATTCCCCTAACTGATACAGCTTAAAACATTCAAGATCATTCCCAATCTTTTTGATTGATTACCACATGCAGTGATTCGGTTTAGTGCCTCATGTTTATTATGCATGTGTTCAAATAAGATGGGGTAATACTGATATTGGATGCTTACTTTTATAGACCTGCTTATTTATAGTAACTGGTATCCATGGATGCAATTATTGATTTTACTAAGGAAGTATATAATACAATTTCGGTGCCAGTCTTCCTAACATTGTTTGCCTCAAGCATTACAAATCGCATACAGATGCAGCTTAAACTCTTCAAATATTAAGAAGAATATCAAATAAAATAATTAGAAAGTGTGTCAGTTGTCAAGTTTAGATAAGCCTGGAGAACCACAATGCAAACAGTATGTTTTTTATTACACGCTAATTAAACACAACAAAATACAAATAAAACAAGAAAGGAAAGCTAACTTCGGGCGGAGCCGAAGTTGAAATACCCTTGCAGAATATTCTGCAAATTATATTCTCCAAAATCATTCATAATGCATTCTTAATACTCATAAAAAATCCCAATTTCCTAACTTTAAAAACACTAAAGTTATGGCATTTCCAATCGTTCAGTTATATGGCAGTTATAGAATATAGTCGGCCGATCCTTATGAAATTTGATATGTCGGATTGATTAGGCAAAATAAAACCCATAGAAAATCCCAACTTCCTAACTTAACAAACACCAAAGTTATGGCATTTCCGATCAATCAGTTATATGGCAGCTATAAGATATAGTCGGCCGATCCTTATGAAATTTGGTACGTCGGATTGATTGGCCAAATATAAAACCCATAGAAAATCCCAACTTCCTAACTTTACAAACACCAAAGTTATGGCATTTCCGATCAATCAGTTATATGGCAGCTATAAGATATAGTCGGCCGATCCTTATGAAATTTGGTACGTCGGATTGACTGGCCAAATATAAAACCCATAGAAAATCCCAACTTTCTAACTTTACAAACACCAAAGTTATGGCATTTCCGATCAATCAGTTATATGGCAGCTATAAGATATAGTCGGCCGATCCTTATGAAATTTGGTACGTCGGATTGATTGCATAAAACCCATAGAAAGTCCCAACTTCCTAACCTAACAAACAGCAGAGTTATGGCATTTCCGATCAATCAGTTATATGGCAGCTATAGGATATAGTCGGCCGATCCCGGCCGTTCCGACTTATATACTGCGTGCAAAGGAAAGAAGGGTGTGTGCAAGTTTCATTCGATATCTTTAAAACTGAGAGACTAGTTCGCGTAGAAACGACAGACGGACAGACAGACGGACAGACGGACAGACGGACAGACGGACAGACGGACAGACGGCATGGCTATATCAACTCAGGAGGTGATCCTGATCAAGAATATATATACTTTATAGGGTCGGAGATGTCTCCTTCACTGCGTTGCACACTTTTGACCAAAATTATAATACCCTCTGCAAGGGTATAATGACGATTAACTAGCTTTTCAGATATACTATCTTAAAGCAGACAAAATGACCTAAAACAAGAAAGGAAAGCTAACTTCGGGCGGAGCCGAAGTTGAAATACCCTTGCAGAATATTCTGCAAATTATATTCTCCAAAATTATTCATATGATGCGTTCTTAATTCTCATAAAAAATCCCAACTTCCTAACTTTAAAAACACCAAAGTTATGGCATTTCCAATCGTTCAGTTATGTATATGGCAGCTATAGAATATAGTCGGCCGATCCTTATGAAATTTGATATGTCGGATTGATTGGGCAAAAATAAAACCCATAGAAAATCCCAACTTCCTAACTTAACAAACACTAAAGTTATGGCATTTCCGATCAATCAGTTATATGGCAGCTATAGAATATAGTCGGCCGATCCTTATGAAATTTGATATGTCGGATTGATTGGGCAAAAATAAAACCCATAGAAAATCCCAACTTCCTAACTTAACAAACACTAAAGTTATGGCATTTCCGATCAATCAGTTATATGACAGCTATAGGATATAGTCGGCCGATCCTTATGAAATTTGGTACGTCGGATTGATTGGCCAAATATAATACCCATAGAGAGTCCCAACTTCCTAACTTAACAAACAGCAGAGTTATGGCATTTCCGATCAATCAGTTATATGACAGCTATAGGATATAGTCGGCCGATCCTTATGAAATTTGGTACGTCGGATTGATTGGCCAAATATAATACCCATAGAGAGTCCCAACTTCCTAACTTAACAAACAGCAGAGTTATGGCATTTCCGATCAATCAGTTATATGGCAGCTATAGGATATAGTCGGCCGATCCCGGCCGTTCCGACTTATATACTGCGTGCAAAGGAAATAAGGGTGTGTGCAAAGTTTCAATTCGATATCTTTAAAACTGAGAGACTAGTTCGCGTAGAAACAGACAGACGGACAGACAGACGGACAGACGGACAGACGGACAGACGGACGGACGGACAGACGGACAGACGGACATGGCTATATCAACTCAGGAGGTGATCCTGATCAAGAATATATATACTTTATAGGGTCGGAGATGTCTCCTTCACTGCGTTGCACACTTTTGACCAAAATTATAATACCCTCTGCAAGGGTATAAATATAGTGATCTTACAAAACCTTAATACAGTCAACTTTGAACTGTAAATCTTTGAAGGGTTAGATTTTTGTAATGGGGTCTCTCAAAATTTTCTAAAGGCAAATAAAACATTGTTCTTTTTATACCCTTGCAGCGGGTATTATAATTTCAGTCAAAAGTTTGCAATGCAGTGAAGGAGATATTTCCGACCCTATAAAGTATACATATATCATATATCAGCTTCACCAGGAGAGTCGATCTAGCCATGTCCGTCTTTCCGTCCGTCTGACCAATATCATATAGATGCCATAGAAACGATGGCAAAATGCAGCGAAAAATCTACATAGCTTCATTGTATTTTGTAATACCTACAAGGGCTTGCCGAAGTTTGCAACGCCTGGTCCAATAAGTAAAATTTTTGCGAGATTTATTTTTAATGAACATAATTGAAAATTTTATTAGGCTTCCAAATTTTGTGGTGGAAAACGATGTGGTAAAATACGATTATGTAGGAAAAAAACACAAATTTTATGGTAGTGTGAAATAGTTCTTTGTCATATCTTAACGATTACAAATTAAACTTTTTAATATTCACGTTTTTTAAGATATATAAATTTCATCAACAAAAAAGTAAGACCCAAATAATTCAAAAGTTTATAAGTAATTTGCAATTTATTTCATCGCCAAATTTTTTCCCCTTTTCCACCTTTTTATATTCCATTTTTTTCGATTGTTCTTATGACAGCTACACCCCTATTTTTTCGATATGACAGTTATTTTTTGAAAAAAAACTAAATAGGGTATATCCGGAGGAACAGACGAAGTGCAGACGGACGGAAATGGCCAAATAATTGAGCTGATGTTGGAGAATATAATTTATTAAATTTTAAATGTCTCCATGAGTGCGTTGAATACTTTTAAGTGAATTCGTAATACTATCTGAGAGGACATACAAATATTATCGGTAAACAAGAAAGGAAGCAAACTTCGGCAAGCAGAAGTTTAATATGAAATAATTAAATCGTTCCAATGGCAGCTATGTGATATAGTCGTCCGATTTTATATAACTAAAACCGTAACTCTGAAATCATTTAAAATGACTATATCTCGTAGTATATGCAAAGAACCAACGAAGTTCAATTTTTATTTCCCTTTTTTCCCGATGGTTCCTATGGGAGCTATATTATATATTAGGTCAATCCGGCCCGTTCCGACTCATATACTTTCTGCAACAGAAATAAGACTTTCTGCACAGTTTCATACAAAAACTGAGCGACTAGTTTGTGTAGAAACAGACGGAGGGACCGACGGTTCGACTCGCCCGGTGATACTGGTCATTAATATACAGTTTGTCAAGTAATTGTTTGCAAAATATTAAATTTCGTTAAAACTAAACTATGTATTATTTCGGTTTTTCTATTTATCAAAATACTCCTTTGAGATATAGAAATTATTTACAATATCAGAAATACACATTTAGTTTTTTCAAAATCGGACAACAATTTCATACAGCTGCCATAGAAACGACAGCAAAATGCAGCGCAAAATCGAGTCGATATAGCCATGTCCGTCTGTCCGTCTGTTTCAATACCGTTTGCGAGCTCAGTTTACAAGCTATCGATCTGAAACTTTCACAGTCGTCATAAAAAATGTGTACGCAGATCAAGTTTGTAGGTAGGGTAGGGTACAATCGTATATACCTAGCAAGAGTTGAAGATATTTCGCGCAGTTTATAAGCTATTGTCATGAATCTTTCGAAACCTAATTTTTGTATGCATACCTTTACCAGGGTTAAAGCGCGTGGCAATCGGACATCTATATCCTATAGCTCCAATAGGAACCATAGGGTAAAATCGGTCCAAATTTGATGTTTTTCAGATTATTTCGCGCAGTGTAAAAGCTATTGCCATAAATTTTTTCAAATCGTATTTTTTATGCATTCCTTCATCAAAGTAAAAGCGCGTGCCGATCGGACGTCTATATCCGTTAGCTCCCTTAGGAACAGTAGGGTGAAATCGATTAAAACTTGATGTTTTTCAGAATATTTTGCGCAGTATATAAGCTATTGTCATGAATCTTTCGAAATCGTATTTTTGTATGCATACCTACGGACGGACGGACAGATGGACAGACAAACGGACGGACAAACGGACGGACAGACGGACGGACAGACGGACAGACGGACAGACGGACGGACGGACATGGCTAGATCGACTCTCCTGGTGATGCTGATCAAAAATATATAGGGTCGGAAATGTCCTCTTTACTGTGTTGCAAACTTTTGACTGAAATTAAAGTACCCTCTGCAAGGGTATAAAAACCTCTGCAAGGGTAATAAAAACCGTAAAAAACCAAAAATGAGCACTTTCGGGCTCCCATAATCGAAAACAATATCATAAAGCTTCATTGTTTGTAGTAATATACGCATATAAACAGAAATATAGTCGTTTTGTAATATCTGCAAGGGTATAAAAACTTCGGCGAGCCGAAGTTTTGCTTGTGCTGAAATACGGTATTTTCTTATGAATACATTTAGCTAACGCTTCTAAAAGAATATTACAAAAGAAAAGCTGTGAAAAATCTTGTTTTTGTTTATAAATTTTCGATGACATTTTTCATTTTGCAAATAATTACTTGACAAACTGTACATGTGTACTTTATAGAGTCGGCAATGTGTCCATCCCTGTGTTGTTTATTATAATTTGAGAGTCATTGTAAGCCAGGTGGGTGATTCTAGCTTAAAATAGATAAGAGTATATAAGAGCACGAACTGGATTTCATTTTACCTGGGAAATGCTTAAACATCTCTATTCATATCTACATATGTACATATATATGTAGAGTTCTATACAAACCAAAATGTTTACCTACATATATGTACATACATGAATATGCGGTTATATGTGTTTTTATTACAGACAACCAGAGCCTCTTAAAACCGAAGGGTCATAAACGTAAAAATCAACAATCATCTTTCCATTTCTAAGATAAACAATGACAACCTTATAAATTTAAAATCAATTATATTTTCAAATGCCTTTTTACTTTATTTTATGGGTACAGGCCTAAAAATCACTTTGTTTGTTAACAGTAATATATGTAACATAATTTAGTGATAGTCCTACTCTTGGGCTTTATTCAATATCTCGTTAAACAAGAAAGGAAAGCTAACTTCGGGCGGAGCCGAAGTTGATATACCCTTGCAAAATATTCTGTAAGTTATGGCATTTCCAATCTTTCAGTTATATGGCAGCTATAGGATATAGTCGGCCGATTTTTATGAAATTTGGAAGGTCGGATTGATTGGCCAAAAATAAAACTTTTAGAAAATCCCAAGTAAATCCTAACTTTACAAACACCAAAGTTATAGCATTTCCGATCAATCAGTTATATGGCGGCTATAGGATATAGTCGGCCGATCCCGGCCGTTCCGACTTATGTACTCCGTGCAAAGGATCGAAGGGGTCTTTAAAATACCCTCTGCAAGGGTATAAAGAGAACGGAAGATAATACCCCTGCAGATTTTTCCAAAATAAAAACAAATTTTCGACTTCTCACAAGAGTAGAGCGCAAATTACGTTTTGGAAAGTTTTAGAACCATATGGGTAGTATGGCAAATAAACGGCAGCCTTGGGATACAGACAACCTACACTGACGAGCAAAACTGTAACACGAGTTCAAAGGTCTGTAACTTCTGTGCTAATATATGCACGCTAATAATATTAGTTTTGTTTTGTTGGTATGTTCATACACTACGTTTGTAGAAGCCATTGAAGCCATTTAATAATGGAGTAACAAATTCTGGAGAAAACAGTAAAATAAATAAAATGTTACAGTTTTGCACTGCGGTCATTTTGTGAACAAATATTTTGATTAATATTATACCCTTGCAGAGGGTATTATAATTTTGGTCAGAAGCTTGTAACGCAGTGAAGGAGACGTTTCCGACCCCATAAAGTACATATATTCATGGTCAGGATTAATAGAGGATTCGATATAGCCATGTCCGTCTGTCCGTCTGTTTCAATACCGTTTGCGAGCTCAGTTTAAAAGCTAGCGATCTGAAACTTTCACAGTCGTCCTAAAACAGTTTGAAAGCCGCCCCGATCGGATGTCTATATCCTATAGCTCCCATGGGAACAATCGGATATAACTTGCAAGAATGGAAGATATTTCGCGCAGTGTAAAAGCTATTAACATAAATCTTTTCAAATCTTATTTTTTTATGCATACCTTGATCAGGGTAATTGGAAAAATTTAATGATTTTTAGGATATTTCGCGCAGTATAAAAGCTATTGACATGAATCTTTCCAAATCGTATTTTTTTATGCATACCTTGATTAGGGTAAATGCGCGTGACGATCGGACGTTTATATCCTATAGCTCCCATAGGAACAATAGGGTGAAATCGGTCCAAATTTGATGATTTTCAGAATTTTTCGCGCAGTGTGTAAGCTACTGACATATATTTTTATACCCGTTACTCGTAGAGTAAAAGGGTATATTGTATTCGTGCAAAAGTATGTAACAGGTAGAAGGAAGCGTTTCCGACCCTATAAAGTATATATATTCTTGTTCAGGATCACTAGCCGAGTCGAACTAGCCATGTCCGTCTGTCTTTCCGTCTGTCTGTCCGTCTGTCTGTCCGTATGAACGCTGAGATCTCGGAAACTATAAAAGCTAGAAGATTGGCATTTTGCATGTAGATTTTAGGAGTTCCTACGCAGCGCAAGTTTGTTTCAAAATGGTGCCACGCCCCTCTGACGCCCATAAGCCACAAGCTTGGCCACAGTTTTGATGATATTATGAAAATTTTAATTGATATGTATTTGTTTCGTCAATAAATATCGATTGGCCTAAAAAAAGTTTGCCACGCCCACTCTAACGCCCAAAAACCCATTAAACGCTTTAGCCTGGCTAGCGCCTACATTTCCGCCTTTTATGGCGCCATCTAACGGATGACTTTGGAACAGCTGACCAAGGTGCTCAACAGAGTCAACGCTAATTTATTGTTTTCATTTGTCAATACCGAACTATATCCCAAGAACTATGAAATCAAATCAAGTTAGCCAAATTGGAGGTCTGAGTCAAACAATGGCGTATGTGTTTTATGTAAGCATATACATATGTATGTATTTACATTGTACTCAGTTGCAATTGCAACAACAACCTTTTTGTACAAGAAGGCATATTTATATTAAGTTGTTTAGCTGAGTAACGGGTATCTAATAGTCGAGGCACTCGACTATAGCGTTTTCTCTTGTTATTTATTTATTTACGCATATATTGATTAGGGTAAAAGCGCTTGCCGTTCGGATGTCTATATCTTATAGCTTCCGTAGGAAAAATTGTTAAAGGCTGCGAAAGTATCCCTATAAAGTATAAATATTCTTGATCAGGATCACCTCCTGAGTTTATATAAGCATGTGCGTCTTTCCGTCTGTCTGTTTCTACGCAAACTAGTCTCTCAGTTCCAAAGATATCGAATTGAAACTTTGGGTGAACCTTAGCGAAAAGATTAAAAAATTTTATCTTTTGGCGTGCGCTTCTCACTAAATATTTTAAATAATGGAGAGAAAAAGACTTATTTTGCCAAAGTAGTTCATAATATCTTTTAAAGGCTCTTTCCAGTAAATACGATTTTTGAATTTTAACTGCTTGTCGATCAACCCAGCTGATTGACAGTACAGCCGTAGCACGCTTAATTCTGATGAGCTCTCGAAATTTTGGTCGCACTGGAAAGACTAAAGTTTTTACGCTAGCGCACTCGTTTGTCGATCATTAAGATCGACAAAAATATACTAGAAAATTGCTTAACGTTGGCAGTCTACTGAAGTGAACGTTCGTCAGGCCCTAGCGAATAGATTAAAAGATGTAATTTTTTGGGGAGTTTGTTGTCAGAACAAAGTGAAAACCCCAACAAAAAAGAATTTAGGGCAGCTGTAATCTCTAAATTACCAAATAATTATCAGTAATTAAAAAAAACAACTATTAAAAATTATATTGTTTTCTAATTTATTTGTATAGCGGCAGAAATATCTTGCCAAAGTAGTTGAGAATATCCTTCAAAGGCTCTTTTCAGCAAATAAGATTTTTTAATTTTAAAGGCTTGTTAACAAGCCCAGCTGATTGACAATACGACCGTAGCACGCTCAATACTGAGAAACCTCAAAAATGCTTTCACACTGGAAAGATTCAAGTTTTTCTGCTGGGGAACTTGTTTTTCGATCCGAGGCTTTCAATTAAATTTTACCTCTATTAGTGCTATCCGATTTTGATTTGCTTAAATCTTGTTCTTTACTAGTAGGTCGAAACATTGCCAAAAATGTGGTATTTTACTTACTGGCAAATCTTGGATCGTTTGCAGTTGATCCATACCATGAGGCAGAGCTTCTCATATCAGTGTAGTGACCAGCAAGAGATAGGTTATCAGTAGGTCCGCAGTAGCTTTGAACTCCTGGGCTATGATATAAAGATCCCATAGCATAAGGATTGGCCATAGTTGAAGTAGGCAATGTTCCAGGTGAATTTATACTGCTGCCACTGGAGTTGGACCTGAAAGTAGATATATTTTTATGATATTTCGCGAAATCTTACTCTTGTTACTGAACTAAAGCCAACGAATATTAATATTGAAACAGTTGAAATCCCCCAAATATTGGCCAACGAAACTTCTACTAAACATAACAAACTCACAGCTCTTATAGACCCCAGCCGAAAGTGAAAAATTTCGGCCTAACTTACATAGATGATCATCTGGCCGGTTTTGAAAACAATGTCAGAGTGAAACCATTCGGTTTTTTTTTAACAAACTTGGCGTTCAATTGTTGCAAAAAAAGGTGTGTTGGGTGTATTATGTATTTCGTTTGTCGCTAGACTTTTTTCCATCGTTTCTATGGCAGCTATATAATATTGTTGTTCGATTTTAACAGAACTAAACGCGTAATTCTGCTATAGTAAGTAATTACTATATATTTTTAATTTTTACTTTATTTAATTTTTTGGGAGCATCTATATCAACTAGCTGTTATAGAAAATTCAAAAAATTAAAAAAAAATATATTAGAAATATAAATTTTATATTGCTGTTTTTTCATTTATAAAAATATTCCTTTGAGATATTAATTATCTACTAAATCAGTATTACGCTTTTAGTTTTGTCAAAATCGGACAACATTATTATATAGCTGCCATAGAAACGATGGCAAAATGCAGCGCAAAATCGACATAGCTTCATTGTTTTTAATAATACGAATAGAAATCAAAATATAGTCGTGTTCTAATAACTGCAACGGCATATAAACTTCGGATTGCCAAAGTTAGCTTCCTTTCAGGTTTTAATTTGTTTTTTCAGATTGTTCCTTTGGGATCTATATGATATAGTCGCCCGATCCGGTTCGTTCCTATACTGCCTGTAATAGAAAGACAATTTTATGAAAGTTTCAAGATGATAACTTTAAAACTAAGAGACTAGTTTGCGTAGAAACGGACAGACAGATGGACAGACCTTTCATTATTAGTAAACATCTACTTTATAGAACAATATATTTTAAGACTCTAACCAAATTGCAACTGAATTTGCTGAAAAGAGATTTCTGACAGAGCCCGAATTGAAAACAGTATTTCTCAACTAAAAAAATTTTTTTAAATTAAAAATTGAAAAATAGTGGTTTCTCTGGTGGCTGGCCTCTCGCTCACCCTCATGGACAACGAAATTTCCACAAAAGGGGCGAAATTTATTTTTAATAGCCATACAAATATGAGCGAAATTGATTAATTTAATATCTATGTGGGGTCTCTGTATTTTTTTTCTCTAAAAAATATTTAAAATTTATTTAAGACATACTTAATGCTTAGGTATTATATTTACCGAAACGGAGATGGCGGGTTTCCGTTTAGTTCCAGTTTGCGATACGATTCTTCAATCGGACTTAAGATATCGGTCACGCTAAAAGGTGTTGAATGATTACTATTAAATAAGGTACTCTGATGCTGACTATGCAGACTTTGAAGGTGGTGAATATTTGAAAGATTGTGGTGATGATGAGCAACCGCTACCGCGGCTGCTGTTGTTACGGTGTTGTGTGTCGATGTTTCGTTTGTATTTAATTTAATAGAAGTATCCACTTGATGTTGCTGATTAATGGCGGTAGGAATCAGTATGTCCTTTGAAGATAAACTCATAACCAAATCTTCTTCATTTAATTCTGTTGCAAAATTTGTATCCCTACTAATATGTAGTTCTCTACAGGCCCTTTTTTCAATTATTGATGTATTTGCAAAACCGTGGGATGACATGCGAAGTGATTTTTTTACAGGTCCATAGAAAGGTCAAAACGCTAAAATAAAAAAAAAATTGTATATTAATCAGTGCCTTTTTGTATATTTTTCTATGTTATCGGTAGGAAAATGATATACACATTGAGATCCAAAAAGACCAGAAAGAATTAAGTTCCAAAAATTCATTATTAAACAATTTAAACAAATGAATTAATGTTTAATGTAGATATAATTTATTTTAAATAATTAAGTAACTATGTGTTATAAATTAAAATATTTATTTCTTATAAGCCACCGTTTCCCGAATGCTTGGTGCTCAATTGTGTTAAATGTGGCTTTTTATTGCCTCCATTTAAGATTCTTTCTGGAGGCCTTGTACTCAGATCGACAAACTTTAATCTCGACTTTAATCTTTCCAGTGTGACCAAAAATTTCGAGAGTTCATCCGAACTGAGCGTACTACGGTCATACTGTCAATCAGCTGGGTTTGTTGACAAATAGAAAACCAAACAAATTTAAAAAAACGAAAATATCGAGTTCAATGGAAGGAAGAGTGCAATTGGCTGTCGGTATGGCGGCATGTATTATGGTAATAGATTCAACTATTATCTAAACATAAATATTGTATATGTCCACGTTAACAAATATTTAATAATTTACAATTAGACTTATTATCTTTCCTCCCACGCTCTTTTATAATAGTGGCATTAAAATGTTTTTTATTTGACAAATCCCACAATTCTGGGCGAGACTCCACAGATCGTATTAATGTTATTTTGTCCTCACAAGTAAACTCATGCAATCACCTTTTCCTTTTTTTTTTTGTTTTTTACCCTCCATTTTTTAAAATGTTCATTGAGAAGCGCACGCCAAAAGATTAAATTGTTAAAACCTAGTAATCAGATCGACGAAAACTGTACGCCAGTCATGAGAAAGAGCGAGAGGCAAACAGCTGGCGTTCACTTTTCGTCTGGCTTTCTTTTTCACCTCGGTATTCAGATCGATGAAAAAAACAGAAAATTTCATGGCGTTGCCAGTCTCTTGAAATGAACTTTTGGGAGAACCCTAGCGAAAAGAAAAAAAAAAATGTAATCTTTTGGCGTGCGCTTCTCACTGAACATTTTTAAAAATGGAGGGAAAAATTAAAAAAAGCCCGCAAAAGGTCGATTGCAGGAGTTTTCTTGTAAGGGTGTTAATCTTTTGGGGTGCCTCTTGTCAGAGCAAAGTCTTCCCTGCAGTTCCGAAATTCATCACTACAAAAATTCATCACTGTTTAATCAGCAGCGGACTGCGACGCCGGCAGAGTCGGCAGAGCCGAGTGGGACGCAGGCAGAGCCGAAACTCTCAGTCTCCGATCGTAGGCAACGCAGAAAATTTTCCATCTCCCTCTCTTACTCTGTCTCTCTCCCCATCAAATGACCTGAGAGGTGAAGGACAATGTATTAAAATCAGATCGACCTTTATACACCCTTGAAAATAAATAAGCATAATTATACCCTTGCAGAGGGTATTATAATTTTGGTCAAAAGTGTGCAACGCAGTGAAGGAGACATCTCCGACCCTATAAAGTATATATATTCTTGATCAGGATCACCTCCTGAGTTGATATAGCCATGTCCGTCTGTCCGTCTGTCTGTTTCTACGCAAACTAGTCTCTCAGTTTTAAAGCTATCGAGTTCAAACTTTGCACACACCCTTCTTTCCTTTGCACGCAGTATATATGTCGGAACGGCCGGGATCGGCCGACTATATCCTATAGCTGCCATATAACTGATTGATCGGAAATGCCATAACATTGGTGTTTGTAAAGTTAGGAAGTTGGAATTTTCTATGGGTTTTATATTTGGCCAATTAATCCGACCTACCAAATTTCATAAGGATCGGCCGACTATATCCTATAGCTGCCATATAACTGATTGATCGGAATTGCCATAACTTTGGTGTTTGTGAAGTTAGGAAGTTGGGATTTTCTATGGGTTTTATATTTGGCCTATCAATCCGACCTACCAAATTTCATAAGGATCGGCCGACTATATCCTATAGCCGCCATATAACTGATTGATCGGAAATGCCATAACTTTGGTTTTTGTTAAGTTAGGAAGTTGGGATTTTCTATGGGTTTTATTTTTAGCCAATCAATCCAACCTATCAAATTTCATAAGGATCGGCCGACTATATCCTATAGCTGCCATAGAACTGAACGATTGGAAATGCCATAACTTTGGTGTTTTTAAAGTTAGGAAGTTTGGATTTTTTATGAGTATTAAGAATGCATTATATGAATAATTTTGGAGAATATAATTTACAGAATATTCTGCAAGGGTATATTAACTTCGGCTCCGCCCGAAGTTAGCTTTCCTTTCTTGTTATACCCGTTACTCGTAGAGTAAAAGGGTATATTGTATTCGTGCAAAAGTATGTAACAGCTAGAAGGAAGCGTTTCCGACCCTATAAAGTATATATATTCTTGATCAGGGTCACTAGCCGAGTCGATATAGCCATGTCCGTCTGTCCGTCTGTCTGTCCGTCTGTCTGTCCGTCCGTATGAACGCTGAGATCTCGGAAACTATAAAAGCTAGAAGATTGGCATTTTGCATGTAGATTTTAGGAGTTCCTACGCAGCGCAAGTTTGTTTCAAACTGGTACCACGCCCCCTTTAACGCCCACAATCGCTAATATACGATTTTAAAAATTTAAATATTTCGGAAAAGTAAAAATGCAGTTTTATTGTGTTTATCAATACCTATCGAAATGTAGTTATGCGTGATCAAAGTTTCTATCTCCATCTCCCTCGCACTCCCTTTACCTGAGTAACGGGTATCTGATAGTCGGGGCACCCGACTATAGCGTTCTCTCTTGTTTTTGTATTGTAGTCGTTGATTCTTATTAATTATATTATTTTATGGAAATACTTTTTAAAAATAAAATTATTATGATAGTTTTGAAGGGTACGGATTTCTTTTTTAAGTGAATTTAAGTTATGTGATTATTTTGCATAGTCGGACATGCTTTTATATACCCTGCTTTGACGCGAAGCGAAACATGTAAAGACAAATTAGGCAAAGGAAAGAACAATAGGATAAACGGCGCCCTTGTTATACCCTTGCAGAGGGTATTATAATTTCAGTCAAAAGTTTGCAACGCAGTGAAGGAGACATTTCCGACCCTATAAAGTATATATATTCTTGATCAGCATCACCAGGAGAGTCGATCTAGCCATGTCCGTCTGTCCGTCCGTCTGTCCGTCCGTCTGTCCGTCCGTCCGTTTCTACGCAAACTAGTCCCTCAGTTTTAAAGATATCTGCTTGAAACTTTCCCTAAAGTTCTCTTTCTATTGCAGGTAGTATATAAGTCGGAACGAGCCGGATCGGGCGACTATATCATATAGCTGCCATATAACTGAACGATCGGAAAAGCCATAACGTTGGTGTTTTTAAAGTTAGGAAGTTGGGATTTTCTATGAGTTTTATTTTTGGCCAATTAATCCGACCTACCGAATTTCATAAGGATCGCACAACGATGTACTATAGACGCCATATAACTGATTGATCGGAAATACCATAACTTTGGTGTTTGTAAAGTTAGGAAGTTGGGATTTTCTATAGGTTTTATATTTGGCCAATCAATCCGACCTACCAGGATCGGCCGACTATATCCTATTGCTGCCATATAACTGAACGATTGGCCATAACTTTGCCATAACTTTGGTGTTTTTAAAGTTAGCAAGTTGAAACTTTTTATGAGTATTAAGAATACATCATATGAATAATTTTGAAGAATATAATTTACAGAATATTCTGCAAGGGTATATCAACTTCGGCTCCGTCCGAAGTTAGCTTCCCTTTCTTGTTTTTAACTGAAGTTGTTTTCGCGGTTTTTACGTGCACTTGCATTTGAGAGAACGGAGAGAACAGATCGAAGCTGAGATTTTTTGTGAAATTTTATAACTAAATTTATCAGAAATTTAGGTAAGTGTTATTTTATTAATTATTTTGAACTGTACCTACATATACTGTTAATATATTTATTCATTATTTAAGGCGAAGCTTATAATAAAACTGTTGGGCCAGCACAAACTAAGCTGGACTTGGCCGGCGGCAAAACAAGAAACGCAGTAAGTTTTTATATATTTTATAATAATTTTTCTATTTTAGATATACTTGGTCAGGAAGAGCCAGTACATAAAGCACGAAGTCAAAAAAAGGGCACCGAAACCGAAACATCCTCAACACCTCCGAGACAACTGAAAACGTACATATGTAGATTGAATTAAGTTAAATTATTTAGTTATATGTAATGAAATAATAATGTAATAAAATAAAAAGAAATTTATATGAAAATTTACTGAATGAATTTTACTGATGAAAAAAAGCGATGAAAAAGCGATGTAAACGCGATGAAAAAGCGATGAAAATGCGATGAATAAGCGATAAAAATGAGATGAAAAAGCGATGAATTACTGATTAAAGAGTGATGAATTTTTCACTGATTAAAGAGTGATGAATTTTTCACTGATTAACTCCTAGGACATGCCAATGTTAAATTCATCACTAATTTGTATGAAGATTCATCAATGATTAATCAGCAGTGATTAAATTTTGGTGAACGGTACTGCAGGGTTGCTTAAGCCTAGTAATCGGATCAAAAACCGAGTTCGCACACAGCTGGCGTACACTTTTCGGTCTTTTTTTACCCCGGTACTCACATCGACAAAAAAATATCAGAAAATTGCATAGCGTTGCCCGTCTGCTGAAATTAACTTTAAAATAATTAATCTTTTGGGGTGTCTGTTGTCAGAGAAGAGTGTTTTTAGGACAAAAAAGGACGGAAAAACACAACAAAAAAAACCAAAACAAGAAAGGAAAGCTAACTTCGGGCGGAGCCGAAGTTGATATACCCTTGCAGAATACTATGTAAATTATATTCTCCAAAATTATTCATATGATGCATTTTTAATACTCATAAAAAATCCCAACTTCCTAACTTTAAAAACACCAAAGTTATGGCATTTCCAATCGTTCAGTTATATGGCAGCTATAGGATATAGTCGGCCGATCCTTATGAAGTTTGGTAGGTCGGATGATTGGCCAAAAATAAAACCCAAAGACAATCCCAACTTCCTAACTTTACAAACGCCAAAGTTATGGCATTTCCAATCGTTCAGTTATATGGCGGCTATAGGATATAGTCGGCCGATCCTTATGAAATTTGGTAGGTCAGATTGATTGGCCAGATATAAGACCCATAGAAAATCCCAACTTCCTAACCTTACAAACACCAAAGTAATGGCATTTCCGATCAATCAGTTATATGGCAGCTATAGGATATAGTCGGCCGATCCTTATGAAATTTGGTAGGTCAGATTGATTGGCCAGATATAAGACCCATAGAAAATCCCAACTTCCTAACCTTACAAACACCAAAGTAATGGCATTTCCGATCAATCAGTTATATGGCAGCTATAGGATATAGTCGGCCGATCCCGGCGTTCCGACTTATATACTGCGCAAAGGGAAAGCAGGGTGTGTGCAAAGTTTCAATTCGATATCTTTAAAACTGAGAGACTAGTTCGCGTAGAAACAGACAGACGGACAGACAGACGGACAGACGGACATGGCTATATCAACTAAGGAGGTGAGTAATGGCATTTCCGATCAATCAGTTATATGGCAGCTATAGGATATAGTCGGCCGATCCTTATGAAATTTGGTAGGTCAGATTGATTGGCCAGATATAAGACCCATAGAAAATCCCAACTTCCTAACCTTACAAACACCAAAGTAATGGCATTTCCGATCAATCAGTTATATGGCAGCTATAGGATATAGTCGGCCGATCCCGGCCGTTCCGACTTATATACTGCGTGCAAAGGAAAGCAGGGTGTGTGCAAAGTTTCAATTCGATATCTTTAAAACTGAGAGACTAGTTCGCGTAGAAACAGACAGACGGACAGACAGACGGACAGACGGACATGGCTATATCAACTAAGGAGGTGAGTCTGACCAAGAATATATATACTTTATAGGGTCGGAGAAGTCTCCTTCACTGCGTTGCACACTTTTGACCAAAATTATAATACCCTCTGCAAGGGTATAAAAATCGCCTAAAAGGACTTAGGGCAGCTATGATCTCTATATTATCAAATAATTATCAGTTATTAAAAAAAAACAACTATTAAATTTAAATTATATTATTTTCTAATTTCTTTGTATTCGACTTTTGACTGAAATTAAATAATCATCTGCAAAGGTATAAAAACAACGAAGTTTTGAAAACCAAATGTTCTGTGGGTAGCCAGAGAACTTACACGTATATTTTTAATAATTTTTATAGCTATCTTAAGTCGAATGTTTAATTATTTTTCGTTTTGTTTGTCCTATAATCATACTTACTACCAATTCAATAAAATTCCTAAAATTCCATTTGTATAGAATTAAATCTGTTTGGCACTACCAGGCCTCATAACCGTGATTTAAGGGCCAAATATGTAACATAAATGCCTTTTTACATTTAAAAACAAGAGAGAACGCTATAGTCGGGTGCCCCGACTATCAGATACCCGTTACTCAGGTAAAGGGAGTGCGAGGGAGATGGAGATAGAAACTTTGATCACGCATAACTTTTTAACGAATGGTCCGATTTGAAAAATTTCTTCTACATTTCGATAGGTATTGATAAACACAATAAAACTGCATTTTTACTTTTCCGAAATATTTAAATTTTTAAAATGTATATAAGCGATTGTGGGCGTTTAGGGGGCGTGGCACCTTTTTTGAAACAAACTTGCGC
This sequence comes from Drosophila rhopaloa, assembly GCF_018152115.1. Lineage (NCBI taxonomy): Eukaryota > Metazoa > Arthropoda > Insecta > Diptera > Drosophilidae > Drosophila > Drosophila rhopaloa. Next base: position 584,687 of record NW_025334991.1, read on the forward strand.
TGCGTAGGAACTCCTAGAATCTGCATGCAGAATGCCAATCTAGCTTTTATAGTTTCCGAGATCTCAGCGTTCATACGGACAGACAGACGGACAGACGGACATGGCTATATCGACTCGGCTAGTGACCCTGATCAAGAATATATATACTTTATAGGGTCGGAAACGCTTCCTTCTAGCTGTTACATACTTTTGCACGAATACAATATACCCTTTTACTCTACGAGTAACGGGTATAAATACCAGAAAATTCCATAGCGTTGCCAGTCTGCGGAAATGAACTTTGGGTGAACCCTAGCGAAAAGATTAAAAAATTTAATCTCTTGGCGTACGCTTCTCACTGAACATTATAAGAAATGGAGGAAAAACTCAAAAAACTCACAAAAGTCGATTGCAGGTGTTTACATGGGAGGACAAAATAACATTAATACTATCTGGGGTGCCTCTTGTCAGAGCAAATTTTTTTTAGGTCCAGAATGTACGAAAAACACAATAAAAGTGCAGTTATGAACTTTAAATTAGCAAATAATTATCAGTAAATTAAAAAAAACAAGAGAGAACGCTATAGTCGGGTGCCCCGGCTATCAGATACCCGTTACTCAGGTAAAGGGAGTGCGAGGAGATGGAGATAGAAACTTTGATCACGCATAACTTTTTAACGAATGGTCCGATTTGAAAAATTTCTTCTACATTTCGATAGGTATTGATAAACACAATAAAACTGCATTTTTACTTTTCCGAAATATTTAAATTTTTAAAATATAAGCGATTGTGGGCGTCAGAGGGGGCGTGGCACCATTTTGAAACAAACTTGCGCTGCGTAGGAACTGCTCAAATCTACATGCAAAATGCCAATCTTCTAGCTGTTATAGTTTCCGAGATCTCAGCGTTCATACGGACAGACAGACAGACAGACAGACGGACAGACAGACGGACAGACGGACAGACGGACATGGCTATATCGACTCGGCTAGTGACCCTGATCAAGAATATATATACTTTATAGGGTCGGAAACGCTTCCTTCTAGCTGTTACATACTTTTGCACGAATACAATATACCCTTTTACTCTACGAGTAACGGGTATAAAAATGTCAAATACAATAAATTGACGAGTATAGTATAACTGCCTTTAATTTCTTAAGGATCCTTAGAAAAATCCTTTTTCCTATACGATAAATGTATGAAAAACAGATTTTTGTAGGGAATGGAGAAATCAATACTTCACAATGAGAAAAATGTCAATGTGGGAATAGTTCTAGTTTCTCCTTTAGGACTAACCCAAAAATACGGTGAGGAGATTGTTAGAGAGGTCAAAAACTCTCTGAAGACGCGCATTATCTATTAAAGTATGGAGCATTCCTCGAATTACTGACTCTGCTGGGAGATTTTGACGACCAAATATTGAGTCGATAAAACGCGCTACTCTTTAAAAAGCCTACGTTATTATACCCTAGCAGTGGTTATTATAATTTTGGTCAAAAGTTTGCAACGCAGTGAAGGAGACATCTCCGACCCTATAAAGTATATATATTCTTGATCAGGATCGCGTCCTGAGTTGATATAAGCATGTCCGTCTGTCCGTCTGTCTGTCTGTTTCTACGCAAACTAGTCTCTTAGTTTTAAAGATATCGAATTGAAACTTTGCACACACCCTTCCTTCCTTTGCACGCAGTATATAAGTCGGAACGGCCGGGATCGGCCGACTATATCCTAAAGCCGCCATATAACTGATTGATCGGAAATGCCATAACTTTGGTGTTTGTAAAGTTCCTAACTTGGGATTTTCTATGAGTATTAAGAATCTATCATATGAATAATTTTTAAGAATAAAATTTACAGAATATTCTGCAAGGTATATCAACTTCGGCTCCGCCCGAAGTTAGCTTTTCTTTCTTGTTATATTTATATATATACATATTTAAATACAGGCCTTCCCAAACATGGGGCTCATAAGTCTGCGTACAGCAAACAATCTTAATTTTTGAAAGGACCAGTAAATTGTTAAAAGTCCTTACAGTATGTTTAAATGTTTAGGTCTCAAAAACTTGAAATAAAATACAAATCAGGATGACGTAGAGGCGTTTTCAACTAAATTTCAATGTTCCAGGTTATCCTAAGGACATCAAATGGACACTTTATTGTCAGTATGCTTCTGGTCATTAAACAAAGAATATATTAAACAAAATATTTTGTAGAATAGTACAGTATATCATAAACAATATATAAATGAGCTGTACCACGGTGATAACTAATATAGTCCTCTTATATGCGATATTTAAAAGATCACATCTCTTCATAATTTAAACTTGATTTGCCGGCGCATACAATAGGACGATTACGAAAGTTTAATGTCCACAGCTTTTAAGGTGATAGAGTTAATTGCACCGAATCGGACTATAGATACTATATAAGGTCTGCAATATCTCCTTCTCTGCGTTGGAAACATCAAAATTAAATAAACCCGCTGCAAAGATAAAAAAAAAGAAAGAAAGGAAAGGATTATAATCCCAAGAATGAAAACCATTTTCGGCAAAATTACATTTATATTCCTCGCAGCTGTTAATAATGAATGAAAATGAAATGTTCGTAAACAATAAGGCCATGTAAATTTTTTGATACATTTTATAGTCCTTGCTATTTTTTAAAACCGTAAAAATTGTGTACGTCGGAAGTGAATTCTTTGAATGAAGTAAATTTCTTTCGCCATTTTTATGTTAAATAAAATTTTTGAAAAATACTTCGTTCAGCAACAAGATAATTTATTAATTAGGTTAAAATCAAGCCCCAAGCAAAGAAGACGCTTAATAAAACCTTTTTTTGTACTTATTAGAAAAATTAAAGATTTGAATTTTGTCTAGCTTGGTATTGGTGGTTATAGATTCGTTAGGGCTAATTAAGGGGACCCCCCCTTCTCGGTTTCAAAAAATCGATTTTTTTTATTTAATTCGAACCTATAACTATAATAACAAGAATGTTCCTTTAAAATTTCAAGACAAAATTTCAAAAACTTTTGAAGACAGACGATTTATGGTGGAACCGTCAGGCGATGGGGAGAGTTTCTCAAAACTTTAAACACGTTTTTCTCGAAACATTAGTTTTTCGACTGGCGCATGAGGTTTCTTAAAAACTATTAATCTAATCAATTCCAAATTTCAATACGTTTTTCTATATATATATGGCATTAACTAGGATAAATCAAATCGGGGAAGATCTTTTTTACTTTTCAACTTAATTTGTATCTGAAAAAAAGAGATTTTTGTTACTTTTTGTGCGAAATTAATAATACTAGTTCATGCCAGAGCCAAACATGTACTCTTCCTAATCCCATTGGAATTTTTGGTTTCATATGTTCCAGTGAGCGGAAATCACATCCGCCGCCGAAAAGAAGAGCTTTTGTTAAATAACAAAAAACAGAAAAAAAGATATTTTTTAAGACTTCAAATAAATGGATGCAAAGTTACAAGCCTAAAAAATAATATATGTGCATTTACCAGCCCATTGAAAATCGTCAAAATTTAATATCGAGAATGGGGGATGGAACCAAATAGTCTGTCTAGTAAAAATAGATTAAGTGGAGTCTTTGTGTTGGCATAAAATCGCGTCTTAGATTAACTTCGAATTTAAAGCGAAACTTGAAAAAGGTATATTATTGATATGCCGAAATTTTCTGAATACTGATATTTTTGTCCAGACTATTTCTAAAACATCATATTTTTTTTACCATATTAATGATGCTATCTTTTAACAACACGTAAAAATACTGTTTTCAATTGTTCGTATTTTATAAAATTTTAAAATATTCATCGTTGCCAACGACTGTCAAATTTTCTTAGGGTGAAAGGGCCAAAAACATTTGACAACCATAATTATTGTGCTCTACTAACTGCCCATCGAATTTAAAATAAAATAGTTCTATTAGTTAACTTAGCAAAACTGGATATACATTACAATCTTCGGACAAATGTGTGGAACACAACATAAATATACCGGGTATTTAATCCAATCAAAAAAACATGCATTCTTTGAAAATCAAATCTTTCAATTTTACCGACTTTTGATACTAAATACTTAAAAATACTTTTTGGACATAAAACGTATGATTAAGTTAATGGAAATAAACATATATAATATATAAACAGCCGAGTCTGCCTGTATGAATATTAATAACATTGTGCCATACTTTAAATTAAGACTTTAAAGATGTTGCATTAACCTTGAAAGCCATAGAAATATATGAGAAAATACAGTTTGTTTCAAGACTTGAAAACTTATTTTTTTGTATAGGTAAAACTAAATTTATACCTCAAAACTAGTTCTTCCTACAACATCTTTGAATGTATGGAATATTATCCAATGCAATTTTTATAAGCTGTCCACCAAACAGATTCAATGTTGTTTTGAAATACTTTTGTATATGTTGGGTAATTCTTATTTTAAATATCATTAGAAAGAATAGATTGATCGTTTTTCGTATACATGACAAGTAACCTAAATAATACTAAACAAGTAAGGAAGAAAACTTCGGCATGCCGAAATTTATATACCCTTGCAGTTATAACAAAACGACTACATTTCGATTAATATGCCAATATTACTAAAAACAATGAAGCTATGTCGATTTTGCGCTGCATTTTGCTATAATTTCTATGGCAGCTTTATGATATATATTAAAACCGTAATTTCATAATATTTAAATATTACCAAATCACAAAGAACAAAAAAAAAAATTTGTAATTGTTTTTCCCATTGTTTCTATGGGAGCTTTATATTATTTTTTAGTATTTTAAAAAGATTTTAGGATAAAAACCAGAAAGAAAGCAAACTTCGGCAAACCGAACTTTATATACCCTTACAAAACGACTACATTTCTATTTATATGCCTATATTACTAAAAACAATGAAGCTTTGTCGATTTAGCGGTGCATTTTGCCATCGATTGTATGGCAGCTAAATGATGTTGTTGTCCGATTTTGACAAAACTAAAAGTAAATAATTACTATATCTCGAAGGAATATTTTGAAAAAAAGAAATACAGCAAAAAAAAGGGGTTTTCATCATACTATGAAGGGGACATTTTCGACCCTATAAAGTATATATATTCTTGATCAGCATCTCCCAGGAGAATCGATCTAGCCATGCCCGTCTGTTCAAATTATGTTATTACCCTTTATTAAAGTTTGCAACTCAGTGAAGGAGACATGTCCGACCCTATAAAGTATATATATTCTTGATCATCATCACCAGGGGAGACGATATAGCAATGTCCGTCTGTATGTGCCTCCGTCCGTCAAACTAGTCCATCAGTTAGCTCAGATAGCTTATTTGCTTAAAACTTTCCCAAAAGTTGTCTTTCTATTGCAGGTGGTACATAAGTCGGAAAAAGTATAAGTTTGTTGTTTTTAATTTGTTTTCTCTTTGGGATTTGGTAGTATTTGAATACTATGAAAGTACGGTTTTAATTAAATTAAAATCCGAAATCTACATCATATAGCTTCCATAGGAAAATCTAAAAATTAAAAAAAAAATTTTTTATTTATTTTGCTGTTTTTTTTATTTATTTAAATATTCCTTTGAGATATAGTAATTATTTACTATATCAGAATTACGCGTTTAGTTTTGTCAAAATCGGACAACAAATCGAAATGTAGTCGTTTTGTAATAACTGCAAGGGTATATAAATTTTAAACTTTATAAAATAATTTCATTGTTTTCCCAATATTGTAAACAACAACAATTTCTCAATTTAGTTTTAGTTTCTCAACATTTAGACTGGCTATTTTCTCGTAATGGATGACGATGACTTTTGTATGTATACCACTTAAATAAATGCAGTAAGATTATTAATGCAGAATATTGGTTTCCTAAAATAAACTAAAATAAAATAATTGGAAGACATGTTACCAGCTTAGTGTTAAAAACACCACATTTTAAATATATAATAATATTAAATTGCACTCACTTAATTTTGATTACTTGACTACATGCAAATATTTTGAGTTTTAAAACATATCAATAAAATGTTTGTTATTTGAGGTCGATTGATTTAAAGATGAAATATTTATTTTCAAATCACTTAGAATATCTAACATCTGATTTTTGTTTCTTAAGCACAATATAAGTATGTATGTAAATTCAACACATAGAAGCCCACGTCAGTGAATTTATTATGAATATCCACTCGACACGATTCCGTCAAATGAAATAAGAGGTCTGAACAGTACTGACGAGTACTCCTCAGATGGCTTCTGGATAGCCCTCGAATAAGTTTTTCCTATTAACGATGACTTTGTGTTGTGTTTGGTACTGGCTACATACTTAGTTGAATAAAACAAACATGAAATATTGCTTATTCATTTTACTTCAGCTGGCCAATACCAGCTTCAGAAATAAAGAGGGCTGTCCCGAAACCAAGCTCTCCCTATGGTCATAGCAGCTCGTTTTAAACTCAGCTTCTATCTTCGTTTCACGATGTTGGCTTCGTTTCATTCGCACCCCATACTAATGGAAATTTAAATGAGTCAGAAAGAGACGACAATTGCTTTCGTTTGTCGTTAAATTTTCAGGTACGTGTTGAAATTTTACGGCGAAACGAGAAGCAACCAATAGCAATAACGTTGTTTTTTCCACCCCCAATGAGGTCTTGCGCAAACCATTTAAGCAGGCAGCAGACTTCACTCTTCTGAAATTGTTGAATTGATTTTACTGTCGCTGCAAACAAAGGAAGTACTAGCTTAGCTTATATTTTCACGCAATATAACAAAGCAGACTCGGACTCTAAAAATGAAAACAAGCAAATGGTTTTGCGAACACTTTTGTGCGTCAACCGAAGATGATTGTGTTTCTTTAATTTATTATTAGACATCGAATTTTAAATTGTTTTCGTTTGTGGTTTTAAAAAATCTGAAAGGAATAGACTAATATTTGTACGAGCTTTCCAAAAATATTGGCCTATCACAAAAATGCTTGTGTCTTGTAGAACGCGATTTCTTAGGAATTTACTATAATATTTTGGAGGCGTGCCATACTGTTACTCGATATTAATATTTTTGCTCTAAGCTGCAAGTAGGATTTTCTACCACCAGCTGGCTTTTTAGTCGCTTACCATAAAGAAAGTTGTTGAGTGACTTTTTTATACCATTGCAGATGGTATAATTTCAGTCAAAAGTTTGCAACGCAGTGAAGGAGACATTTCCGACCCTATAAAGTATATCATAAAGTGATCAGTATCACCAGAAGAGTCGATCTAGCCATGTCCGTCTGTCAATCCGTTTCTACGCAAAGTAGTCCCTCAGTTTTAAAGCAATCTGCTTGAAACTTTCTTGTCTTTCTATTGCCGGATCGGTCGACTATATCATATAGCTCCCATAGGAACAACCGGGAAAAACAATTTTTTGAAGTATAATTTTGTTGTTTTTAACTTTTTTTGCTCTTTGAGATTTGGTTATATTTAAATACTGTGGAATTAAGGATGAAATTGTATTTTGCTGTTTTTTTATTTATTAAAATATAGTAATTATTTATTTGAGATATAGTAATTATTTACTATATCAAAATTACGCTTTTAGTTTTATCAAAATCGGACAACAATATCATATAGTTGCCATAGAAACGGAGGCAAAATCGACATTGCTTCATTGTTTTTAGTAATATGAGCAAACAAATCGAAATGTAGTCGTTTTGTAATAACTACATGAGTATATAAACTTCGGTTTGCCGAAATTTGCTTTCTTTCTTGTTTCTTGTTAACATGATAGCAAAACTATCCTAGATGGACTCCGATTTAAAAAACAAAACTACCGTGTTTGACATAGACCGCGATTTTTCTAAGTATTCTAGAATTGTTACGTGTTAAATATCAATAAATATTTATTTTATTACTTCTTTTTACTTCACGACTTTATTTTATCTTTCTTTATACATAAGTTAATCCAATATATTCTCATAAATATTTGGACAATAAATATTTGTGATTCCCAATTGGACTAGAACGTTGACTTGGCCTTAGAGACCACAAAAACAAATACCACATTGGGCAAACAAATGCATTGAGGACAATGCACCGCGATTTTTTAAGATTAACAATAAAGAAAGCAAACTTCGGGAAGCCGCTGTTACAAAAATGAAATATTCTGTATTTGGCTTTCGATACCTAAAAAGAATAAAGACTTTCCGATCAATTTTTTTATCGTATGGTAGTCCGATTTTTATAAAACGTATATGAATATATGTAAAGAGACAAAAAAGTTATATGATATAGTAGGCCGATCCGGATTTTTGGTATTTAAACTCCAAATAGTTAGCTGGTCAAGAATTTCAAAAACAAGAAAATGTTCGCTACAGAACGCCTTGCCAAACATTGAATGTGAATGTGATTACACAAAGCAGAGGAGCACACAAATTGACATATATATGGATATGTTACAAATTGAGCACCTGAAAAAGTTTCCTAAGAGTATTGTTAATCTTTTGGGGTGCTTCTTGTCAGAGAAAAGGGTTTCTTAGGTCAAAAACGTAAGAAAAACACAATAAAAAACATAGAAAAATCGCCTATTAGATCTATGTGCAGCTATGAACTTTAAATGAGCAAATAATTATCAGTAAATAAAATAAAAAAATAGCGGCAGACTTGTCTTACCAAGGTAGTTGATAATATCTTTTAAAGGCTCTTTCCCGCAAATACGATATTTGAAGCTTAACTGTTTGTCAACAAACCCAGCTGATTGACAGTACGACCGTAGCACGCTTAATTCTGATGAACTTGTGAAAATGCAGTCACACTGTAAAGATTAAAGTTTTTACGCTAGCGTACTCGTTTTTCGATCTGAGTACAAGGCTTAAAATACTTATTGTTGCTGATCACAATCAATTTTTTAAACGTCAGAAGCGGGACTTTCAAACACATAAGGAATGGGTCGCTGATCTACGTAGCATTACCCGTGAGTGTCAATTTTGTTACCAATCGGAATGGTGCTCATTTAACTACGAAAATTAATGAATCATACGCGATCTACTTATTAAGCACACTTTATTTGACTCTATGAAGTTCTCTCAACTGCGGAAACATACTAGGCCACAACAAAATCAATGGCAGTGATTTAGGAAAGCGAGAAGAGAGCCCTATATATAAAAACTCAGTATAGTTTGGGCTATTGTGAAAAACTCAAGCCATCTATTTGGCTTAGAATTGTTTAAGATATTTAATTATAAAATGTAGCAGGGTACTCAAATCACGAATCTTTGTAAGATGTATGAGGAAGTATTTGAGCCGCCTATCGGTACAATTAAAACTTTTAGGCATTAATATATTTAAAGCTAACTTCCATACCAAAGTTCTACTAAAGGAAACGCAGCACCTCACAGAAGCAAATATTTGGGAATCTGTAAGGCATGGCAACTGAGCATCGTCAATAGCACTAGCACAAAAGCCAGGTGGAGCATTACGAATTTGCGGCGGTTCGAAAAAGTAAATAATTTACGTGGAAAAACCACTCATTCCAAATTTGATTTCGTTAATAAGACATATTTTTGACGCTATGTAGGTTGCACATTTTAAAGGGGATATTTCACTCAAATTTAGCTACAGAATCTTAGAACATATTCATCCATATTCCAAACAATTTTAAATGTTAGACCAAGTGAAATGACCCGGTTTATTTACTACTACTATTTAATACAAAACCAAAATCAAAAAATATTGCATTTGTTTTATTTATGAAATTACGGTTTTAATTAAAACAAGAAAGGAAAGCTAACTTCGGGCGGAGCCGATGTTGATATACCCTTGCAGAATATTATGTACATTATATTCTCCAAAATTATTCATATGATGCATTCTTAATACTCATAAAAATCCCAACTTCCTAACTTTAAAAACACCAAAGTTATGGCATTTCCGATCAATCAGATATATGGCGGCTATAAGATATAGTCGGCCGATCCTTAGGACATTTGGTAGGTCGGATTGATTGGCCAAATATAAAACCCATAGAAAATGCCAGCTTCCTAACTTTACAAACACCCAAGTTATGGCATTTCCGATCAATCAGTTATATGGCAGCTATAAGATATAGTCGGCCGATTCTCATGAAATTCGGTAGGTCAGATTGATTGGCAAAAACTAAACCCATAGAAAATCTTAACTTCCTAACTTTACAAACACCAAAGTTATGGTATTTCCGATCGTTCAGTTATATGCCAGCTATAGGATATAGTCAGCCGATCCCGGCCGTTCCTACTTATATACTGCGTGTGTGCAAAGTTTCAATTCGATATCTTTAAAACTGAGAGACTAGTTTGCGTAGAAACAGACAGACGGACAGGCGGACATGCTTATATCAACTCAGGAGGTGATCCTGATCAAGAATATATATACTTTATAGGGTCGGAGATGTCTCCTTCACTGTGTTGCACACTTTTGACCAAAATTATAATACCCAACTTTAAAAACACTGAAGTTATGGCATTTCCAATCGTTCAGTTATATAGCAGCTGTAGGATATAGTCGGCAGATTATTATGAAGTTTGGTACGTCGGATTGATTGGCCAAAAATAAAACCCATAGAAAATCCCATCTTCCTAACTTAACAAACACCAAAGTTAAGGCATTTCCAATCGTTCAGTTATATTGCGGCTATAGGATACAGTCGGCCGATCCTTATGAAATTTGGTAGGTCGGATTGATTGGCCTAATCTTACCTTTCTTAATGAAAAATAGTCTTCATCGATGTAATTTTTAGGTTTCTGACACATATTTTGCCATTTTTGATGAAATTTTTTTTCTTTTAAACAAATATTAATTGGCATCTTAAATTCAATCATCTACATTTACAAATATCTTCTTTGGCTGCCTATGCTACTATTGCAACATCTTTTTTCATGTAAAGGATGCTATCAAAGCAGAATAAAAACCAAATTATATCCGCAAAAATTTCATTTTGTTATAATGTTAAAGTATAGTGAACAAAAAAAAAACAAATGCCTTAAAATCAAGTCAACTTTCAAACGTTGTTGGCTCTACTGCAAAAACAGCAACAGCAAAGGTTGAATTATCAGTGTCACTGATGAAAATGTCAAAATGAACTTTTGGGTGAGATCTAGCGAAAAGAATAAAAAATGTAATCTTTTGGCGTGTGCTTCTCGCTGTACAATTTAAAAAAACGGAGGGAAAAATCAAAAAACCCGTAAAAGTCGATTGCAGGGTGTTAATCTTTTGGGGTGCTTCTTCTTAGGTCAAATATATATATATATATATATAAATTATATTCTTCAAATTATTCATATGATGTATTCTTAATACTCATAAAAATTCCCAACTTCCTAACTTACAAAACACCAAAGTTATGACATTTCCAATCGTTCAGTTATATAGCAGCTATAGGATATAGTCGTCCGATCCTTATGAAATTCGGTAGGTCGGATAAATTGGCCAAAAATAAAACTCATAGAAAATCCCAACTTCCTAACTTTAAAAACACCAACGTAATGGCTTTTTCGATCGTTCAGTTATATGACAGCTTTATGATATAGTCGCCCGATCCGGCTCGTTCCGACTTATATACTACCTGCAATAGAAAGACAACTTTTGGGAAAGTTTCAAGCAGATAGCTTTAAAACTGAGGGACTAGTTTGCGTAGAAACGGACGGACGGACGGACAGACGGACCGACAGACGGACAGACGGACGGACAGACGGACATGGCTAGATCGACTTTCCTGGTGATGCTGATCAAGAATATATGTACTTTATAGGGTCGGAAATGTCTCCTTCACTGCGTTGCAAACTTTTGACTGAAATTATAATACCCTCTGCAAGGGTATAAAAACTTAGCAAAATCGCCTGTTAGAACTAAGTGCAGCTATGAACTTTAAATGAGTAAATAATTATCAGTAAATAAAAAAAAAAAAACAGCGGCAGACTTGTCTTACCAAGGTAGTTGATAATATCTTTTAAAGGCTCTTTCCCGCAAATACGATATTTGAAGTTTAACTGCTTGTCAACAAACCCAGCTGATTGACAGTACGACCGTAGCACGCTTAATTCTGATGAACTTGTGAAAATGCAGTCACACTGTAAAGATTAAAGTTTTTACGCTAGCGTACTCGTTTTTCGATCTGAGTACAAGGCTTAAAATACTTATTGTTGCTGATCGCCATTTTTTAAACGTCAGAAACGGGACTTTCAAACACATAAGGAATGGGTCGCTGATCTACGTGGCATTGTCCGTGAGTGTCAATTTTGTTACCAATCGGAATGGAATCATTTAACTACGAAAATTAATGAATCATCCGCGATCTACTTATTAAGCACACTTTATTTGACTCTATGAAGTTCTCTCAACTGCGGAAACATACTCGGCAACAACAAAATCAATGGCAGTGATTTAGGAACGCGAGAAGAGAGCCCTATATATAACAAGAAAGGAAAGCTAACTTCGGGCGGAGCCGAAGTTGAAATACCCTTGCAGAATATTCTGTAAATTATATTCTTCAAAATTATTCATATGATGCATTCTTAATACTCATAAAAAATCCCAACTTCCTAACTTTAAAAACAACAAAGTTATGGCATTTCCAATCGTTCAGTTATATGGCCGCTATAGGATATAGTCGTCCGATCCTTATGAAATTTTGTAGGTCGGATTAATTGGCCAAAAATAAAACTTATAGAAAATCCCAACTTCCTAACTTTAAAAACACCAACGTTATGGCTTTTCCGATCGTTCAGTTATATGGCAGCTATATGATATAGTCGTCCGATCCTTATGAAATTTTGTAGGTCGGATTAATTGGCCAAAAATAAAACTTATAGAAAATCCCAACTTCCTAACTTTAAAAACACCAACGTTATGGCTTTTCCGATCGTTCAGTTATATGGCAGCTATATGATATAGTCGCCCGATCCGGCTCGTTCCGACTTATATACTACCTGCAATAGAAACACAACTTTTGGGAAAGTTTCAAGCAGATAGCTTTAAAACTGAGAGACTAGTTTGCGTAGAAACGGACGGACGGACAGACGGACAGACGGACATGGCTATATCAACTCAGGAGGTGATCCTGATCAAGAATATATATTCTTTATAGGGTCGGAAATGTCTCCTTCACTGCGTTGCAAACTTTTGACTGAAATTATAATACCCTCTGCAAGGGTATAAAAACTCAGTATAGTTTGGGCTATTGTGAAAAACTCAAGCCATCTATTTGGCTTAGAATTATTTAAGATATTTAATTTTAAAATGTAGCAGGGTACTCAAATCACGAATCTTTGTAAGATGTATGAGGAAGTATTTGAGCCGCCTATCGGTACAATTAAAACTTTTACGCATTAATATATTTAAAGCTAACTTCCATACCAAAGTTCTACTAAGGGAAACGCAGCACCTCACAGAAGCAAATATTTGGAAATCTGTAAGGCATAGCAACTGAGCATCGTCAATAGCACTAGCACAAAAGCCAGGTGGAGCATTACGAATTTGCGGCGGTTCGAAAAAGTAAATAATTTACGTGGAAAAACCACTCATTCCAAATTTGATTTCGTTAATAAGACATATTTTTGGCGCTAGGTAGCTTGCACATTTTAAAGAGGATATTTCGCTCAAATTTAGCTACAGAATCTTAGAACATCTTAGAACAAAAAATATTGCATTTGTTTTATTTATGAAACTACGGTTTTAATTAAAACAAGAAAGGAAAGCTAACTTCGGGCGGAGCCGAAGTTGATATACCCTTGCAGAATATTATGTACATTATATTCTCCAAAATTATTCATATGATGCATTCTTAATACTCATAAAAAATCCCAACTTCCTAACTTTAAAAAACACCAAAGTTATGGCATTTCCGATTAATCAGATATATGGCGGCTATAAGATATAGTTGGCCGATCCTAATGACATTTGGTAGGTCGGATTGATTGGCCAAATATAAAACCCATAGAACATCCCAGCTTCCTTACTTTACAAACACCAAAGTTATGGCATTTCCGATTAATCAGTTATATTGCAGCTATAGGATATAATCGGCCGATCCTTATGAGATTTGGTAGGTCGGATTGATTAACCAAATATAAAACCCATAGAAAATCCCAGCTTCCTCACTTTACAAACATCAAACTTGTGGCATTTTCGATCAATCAGTTATATGGCAGCTATAGGATATAGTCGGCTGATCCCGGCCGTTCCGACATATATACTGCGTGCATAGGAAAGAAGGGTGTGTGCAAAGTTTCAATTCGATATCTTTAAAACTGAGAGACTAGTTTGCGTAGAAACAGACAGACGGACAGACGGACATGCTTTTATCAACTCAGGAGGTGATCCTGATCAAGAATATATATACTTTTTAGGATCGGAGATGTCTCCTTTACTGTGTTGCACACTTTTGACCAAATTATAATACCCTCTGCAACAGTATAATAAAATCGGACAACAATATCATATAGCTGCCATAGAAACTATGGCAAAATGCAGCGCGAAATCGATATAGCTTCATTGTTTTTAGTAATATAGGCATAGAAAGCGAAATGTAGTCGATTTGTAATAACTGCAAGGGTATATATATATACCAAATTTCTTAAGGATCGGCCGACTATATCCTATAGCTGCCATATAACTAAACGATTGGAAATGCCATAATTTTGGTGTTTTTAATGATAGGAAGTTGTGATTTTTTATGAGTGAAAATATAATTTACAGAATATTCTGCAAGGGTATTTCAACTTCGGCTCCACCTTAAGTTAGCTTTCCTTTCTTGTTTTTTGTTTTTTTCGCCAAGCGGCAAACATACCTTTAGTTTTTCAGTATTTCACTCTTAGCAAAATTAACCATAAATTTTAGAAAATTGCCATAAAACTTTATTTTTTCTAAATCCAAGAAAAGATTTATATTTTTAAAGAATTTTTTTCTAAAATCAACGAAATTTTTCTTAAATCAAGAAAGTGTTGCCAAAATATAGAAATTTTCGCCATAAACTAAAATCGCCCTAAATCCAAGAAAAAGTCTCTATATTTTAGTTAAAATGGTACCTGTTTTTATACCCTTGCAGAGGGTATTATAATTTTGGTCAAAAGTGTGCAACGCAGTGAAGGAGGCATCTCCGACCCTATAAAGTATATATATTCTTGATCATGATCACCTCCTGAGTTGATATAGCCATGTCCGTCTGTCCGTCTGTCTGTCCGTCTGTCTGTCCGTCTGTCTGTTTCTACGCAAACTAGTCTCTCAGTTTTAAAGCTATCGAATTGAAACTTTGCACACACCCTTCTTTCCTTTGCACGCAGTATATATGTCGGAACGGCCGGGATCGGCCGACTATATCCTATAGCTGCCATATAACTGATTGATCGGAAATGCCATAACTTTGGTGTTTGTAAAGTTAGGAAGCTGGGATTTCCTATGGGTTTTATTATTGGCCAATCAATCCGACCTACCAAATTTCATAAGGATCGGCCGACTATATCCTATAGCTGCCATATAACTGATTGATCGGAAATGCCAAAACTTTGGTGTTTGTAAAGTTAGGAAGTTGGGAATTTCTATGGGTTTTATATTTGGCCAAGCAATCCGACCTACCAAATGTATAGGATCGGCCGACTATATCCTATAGCTGCCATATAACTGAACAATTGGAAATGCCATAACTTTGGTGTTTTTAAAGTTAGGAAGTTGGGTATTAAGAGTATTAAGAATGCATCATATGAATAATTTTGGAGAATAAATTTTTACAGAGTATTCTGCAAGGGTATATCAACTTCGGCTCCGCCCGAAGTTAGCTTTCCTTTCTTGTTAAAACTATTATTCTTAAAATGAATTCTGCCCTAATAAATAATTTACCCTAAAAAATAGAAAAATGTTCTCAAAATAACCAAAAAAAATATATAGCCATAAAAATTATAAATGTTACTAAAATATAGAAATATTTTCTTAAATATAGGAATATTTTGAATAACATAGAAAACATTTTCTAAAATATCACACCCTGACCATAAAATTGTTCTAACCCTAAAAATAGAAATATTTGGGTTAACGGGGTTAGAACGTCTGAAATTTAAGCACCGCAAGTTCAATTTCAACTGCCGTTGGGCCATACATTTTTATTATTTTATTTTTACGTGTGGTATAAAAACACATAAAAAGTAATATTTAGAACGACTAAAAGTTTTACCTTTTATTGTAGTGTTATTGAATTACTCGACGTCATACGTTATAACCAATTAATTTCTTCTATAACACAACGATTTATTCCACTTAACTTTCATCACACTTACACTCCATGAGGAGTGAACCCATAGACACGTCACCTCAGACTCATCAGCTATCTACGGGGATGAGAGCAGAGCGTCAGAAACTCCCCAATGTTACGATCAGAGAAGCTTTTTTGGCAATTGTGAGTTGCCAAAGTTCATTGGTTTTAACATAGGTGGAGTTCTGTCGTTAAAGCTTCTATCAGTGTGTGAAAGTTTTCAGTGTTTTCTCTGTTGAAAAACCCTCGGTTTTTTCGATATGCAGACTGGTAAATACAACAAATAGTTGAAGATTGTTTAATTGCTGAATTTTGGGGCGTGTGGATCCCTTTTGTTTATGTTGGTTTTGGTATCGACCTTGTTAAACAATGATTGTAGTGTTATTGAATTACTCGAGGTCAGACATTGGTTATATTTTAATTTCTTCTATAACACAACGATTTATTCCACTTAACTTTCATCACACACTCCCTGGGGAGTGAATCCGACTATGATAGGACTAGCTAGTTTCGTCTGCACGTCACCTCAGACTCATCAGCTATCTACGGGGATGGAAGCAGAGCGTCAGAAACTCCCCAATGTTACGATCAGAGAAGCTTTTTTGCCAATTGTGAGTTGCCAAAGTTCATTGGTTTTAACACAGGTGGAGTTCTGTCGTTAAAGCTTCTATCAGTGTGTGAAAGTTTTCAGTGTTTTCTCTGTTGAAAAACCCTCGGTTTTTTCGATATGCAGACTGGTAAATACAACAAATAGTTGAAGATTGTTTAATTGCTGAATTTTGGGGCGTGTGGATCCCTTTTGTTTATGTTGGTTTTGGTATCGACCTTGTTAAACAATAATTGTAGTGTTATTGAATTACTCGAGGTCAGACATTGGTTATATTTTAATTTCTTCTATAACACAACGATTTATTCCACTTAACTTTAATCACACTTACACTCCCTGGGGAGTGAACCCGACTATGTTAGGACTAGCTAGTTTCGTCTGCACGTCACCTCAGACTCATCAGCTATCTACGGGGATGGAAGCAGAGCGTCAGAAACTCCCCAATGTTACGATCAGAGAAGCTTTTTTGCCAATTGTGAGTTGCCAAAGTTCATTGGTTTTAACACAGGTGGAGTTCTGTCGTTAAAGCTTCTATCAGTGTGTGAAAGTTTTCAGTGTTTTGTCTGTTGAAAAACTCTCGGTTTTTTCGATATGCAGACGGGTAAATACAGCAAATAGTTGAAGATTGTTTAATTGCTGAATTTCGGGGCGTGTGGATCCCTTTTGTTTATGTTGATTTTGGTATCGACCTTGTTAAACAATAATTGTAGTGTTTTTGAATTACTCGAGGTCATACGTTGGTTACATTTTAATTTCCTCTTTAACACAACGACTTATTCCACTTAACTTTCATCACACTTACACTCCCTGGGGAGTGAACCCGACTATGATTGGACTAGCTAGTTTCGTCTGCACGTCACCTCAGACTCATCAGCTATCTACGGGGATGGAAGCAGAGGGTCAGAAACTCCCCAATGTTACGATCAGAGAAGCTTTTTTGGCAATTGTGAGTTGCCAAAGTTCATTGGTTTTAACATTGGTGGACTTCTGTCGTTAAAGCTTCTATCAGTGTGTGAAAGTTTTCAGTGTTTTGTCTGTTGAAAAACCCTCGGTTTTTTCGATATGCAGACTGGTAAATACAACATATAGTTGGAGATTGTTTAATTGCCGAATTTTGGGGCGTGTGGATCCCTTTTGTTTATGTTGGTTTTGGTATCGACCTTGTTAAACAATAATTGTAGTGTTATTGAATTACTCGAGGTCATACGATGGTTATATTTTAATTTCTTCTATAGCACAACTGAAAAAACTTGAGAACGCAGGGAAAATTGGCGAGAGACGGGGCGAATTCGCGAGAGCGATTAAATCTTTATTGTGCTCCCGCTCCCGCCTTACACTATTTAACAAATTTCAAAACGCAAAGTGCGCGAACACCGCCCCTTCTTAAGGACCGCCGTCTTCAGCATGTCCCATCCTTCGTCTTCACGTCCGCCACTCGGACCTTGCCGTCAGCGCCGACGTGCACTGCCACGATCCGCCCGGTCATCCACTGCTGCGGCGGAAAGTTGTCCTCGGCGACGACGACGAGAGCTCCCACGTCGACGTTTTGAACCTCCTGGTGCCACTTGTTTTTCGCCTGGAGGCTCGAGACGTACTTTCGGGACCAACGCTGCCAAAACCTGTGCCTGAGACACGAGACACTGCGCCATCGTCGTAAGCAGGTTGGGCTGACTTGGTCCGGGAGCGCTGCTGAGGGTGGAGCTAGGAAGGGGCCCGCCGATCAGGAGATGGCCTGGGCTTAGGGCTTCGCCGTCGTTGGGATCCGTGCTGATCGCTCCGAGGGGCCTGGAGTTGAGCACGGCCTCCACGCTGGTGAGGAGAGTTACGAGCTCCTCCGAGGTCAGGATGTCTTCAACGACCGTCGGAAGGAACAGGTGCTTTGCAGACTTCACACCTGCCTCCCAAAGTCCGCCGAAGTTAGGTGCTCTGGGCGGTATAAACGCAAACTCGCATCCTTTTTTTAATGCGAATGTTGCGATACCGCCCCCTGCTCCTCCAGACGAACTCTCTCATGTGGCGATCGGCACCGACGAAGTTCGTCGCGTTGTCGCACCACACCTTCTCCGGAATCCCGCGTCGACTCACGAACCTTTGGAATGCCAACAAAAGCGCATCAGTGGTGAGGTCAGACACTAACTCTAAGTGGACCGCTTTGGACGCAAAACATACAAACAATGCCACGTATAATTTGTACGGTGGCTTACCACGGATACGATACGTTGTGTTAAATGGGCCACAAAAATCAACACCATATTAAAAGGGCGGAGAGCTCGAAGTCTGTCTGATGGCAAGTTCCCCATGATTTGCGTCAAGAGTTGCGGCTTGCACCGAAAGCAACGAACGCAAGCACGAACTGTTCTGCGGCAAACTTCCTGCGCATTAACCAACCATATCTTTTCTCGCAACAGACTTACAAGAGCTCGAGGGCCTGCATGACAATTTGTAACTTTCAGGTATGACACGTACGTTTTAACAAACTGTGAGCCTTTCGACAACAACAACGGGAATTTGGCTTCGTACGGGATAGGAGCATTCAATAACCGACCCCCAACTCCCAACAATGTCGAGGAACACCAATCTAATTTTTTCTCCTGGAGAAAAGGGCTTAGTTTTTGTATATTCGTTGCTACCGGTTTATTTTTCAGAATTTTACCTATGTCGTCACTGAACTCGTGAGATTGGATCACTTCCACTATTTTCTCGAACGCAAAATTCAGTTCTCTTGGTGTTATACTTTTTTCAAAAGGCTGCGACACTTTTTTACACCTTTGAATAAACCGTAAGACCCACACGAAAACCCTTAGAAGCCTTATGTGCGACGAAAAGGATTCTATTTTCTGAAGCACATAATTGGGCTCTGGGATTACCACAAGCGCCAATGCTGATCTGCGTAATTCCATCGACTCGATATTAGCAGGTACTTCAAAGTGTCGATTTACCGGCCAATCTTTTTCTGCATCGAGCAAAAACGACGGCCCAGCGAACCAAATGGAAGCTGTAAGTTCCTCAACGTTACATCCCCGTGACACGATGTCCGCTGGGTTTACTTTCGTGGGGACATGTCTCCAGATTGCTTTTTCCGACCAATCTTGAATCTCCGCAACTCGGTTTGAGACAAAAACTGACAACGACGAAGGATGCGTTTTGATCCAATGCAAAGTGATCTCCGAATCCGTCCAGAGGAACACTTTTGTAATCGGAAAATTAAGCAATGGTCTTACACGATTATAGAGATCCGCAAGAAGGTGAGCTGCGCACAACTCAAGGCGAGGCAAAGTTTTCGTCTTGAGGGGAGCTACTTTGGATTTTGCTGTCAATAAAGATACTTTTAAACCTAAAACCTAAAACGTAGATGCACGCTCCATATGCTCGCATGGAAGCGAAACCATGTATTTCTGCTGGGACTTTGGCGTCTGTATGAACGAATCGCGATACCTTGATCTTGGGCAGCTGCAACAGCGTTCCCTTAAAAGCTTCCCAAGATGTCTGCAGGCGCATCTGGCGCCAGTCAACAAATCGTCAACATAAAAGTCATTCTGAATGACCTTAGCGGCTTTTGGACACGAATCCTGCGCGATCTCCCCAAGCCGCATTAAACACCGAATCGCCAGATAGGGTGCTGGCGAAGTTCCATAAGTCACGGTGTTCAGCTTGAAGATTTTTAGAGACTCAGATGGATCTCGTCTCCACACTATGAGCTGAAAGTTTCGGTCAGCTTCGTCAACCATTACTTGACGATACATCTTTTTACGTCTGCTGCAAGCGAAAACTTGTGCAGTCTGAACCGAAGAAGGGTCGAATACAGCTCCTCTTGAATGGTGGGGCCAACCATCAAGATGTCATTCAACGCGACCTGCGTCGATGTACGGCTCGAGGCGTCGAATACCACTCTCAACTTTGTCGAGGTGCTTTGAGGTCGCAGCACGCATTGGTGCGGAATGAAATAGAGCGAACTGTCTGGAATTTTATTGTTAGTGGAAGACATGTGGCCCATGGCTTCATATTCTTCCATGAATTCCAGATACATCTTTTTTATCTACGTTTCGCAACTTCATATGATGAACCAAGAGTGTTTGGGTCAGATTTGAACGGCAAACGAACCGAAAATCTTCCGGACGACAATCTTTGAGTATTTTTCTCAAAGTGTTGCTCACAAAGTTGCTGCTCAGGAGTATGGACCTTGGCCTTGGGCGGCAAGTTCTCCACAGACCAAAATTTCTGCAGGGTTGTGTCTATTGACTCCAACACTTCCTCCTGGCAGCTGAGATGTACCAACTTTTCAGCATTTCTTATTTTTTCTGAGGCACATCTCCCTGACACTATCCAGTCGAGAACTGTTTTCTGCAAAATGGGAAACTTAGGCCCTTGCTTTATCTGGCCGACTGACAATAGTTCAAAGAACGAGTCTGCGCCTATAAGCATGTCTATTTTTTGGGGCTTGAAGAAGAATGGATCTGCCAATTGAATATTTTCAGGCACCCTCCAGCCGCTGTTGTTCACCGTTTGATCCGGATGATAACCAGAAATATTTTTTAATATGTACAATTCGGACGACAATTGACTGCTACCCACTCGCGACTTGACTATCGTGTCTATTTTCTTGGTTGCTTGAGCATTAGTTCCACCAATGCCCCGCAAGCTCAAACACACGTCCTCTCTCTTAACATGAAGTCTCTGAGCGAGCTCGTCGGTCACAAAATTTACTTGTGAACCAGAATCGAGCAACGCTCGAGCCAAAACTAATTCGCCACTTTTTGTTTGGACGCTCACGATGGCTGTGGCAAGAATAACTCTATCCGATGCAGTCGCATGCAAAACATGCGAAGTGGATGGAGTATTCTGCAAGAGCGTGGGCTGAGGAGGAGGTGGCAACGCGAGATTTGATGGCGAATAAATGTGCAGCAATGTGTGGTGTGAGGACTTACACACCCTGCATCTCTTCGATTTGCATCTTTTTACCGTGTGGCTTTTACGGAGGCAGTTAATGCACAAGGGAGCCTTTTTTGCGAAATCGAATCTTTGCTGAACTGTTAGGGCAGCAAAAGCAGTGCAATTTCCTACTTGATGTTCTGCTGAGTTGCAAAACACACATACTTCGCGGTCGTCCATGGCAGCACCAAACGAAAAACTCCTGTTTCCATTCTTCTTTGGATAAGCCTGGCTCTGCTGAACAATTTTTGGCTTACACGCTTCTTCGGCAACCATATGCTGATAGCGCTTGTTCAGGGCCGACTCACACTCGCTCCAAAGAGGAAGCGAGGTATAATCTAATTGTTCTTCCCATTTTCTTTTAGTTCCTGCATCGACTTTGCCCATTACTAGATGGATGAGGATGGCATTCGTAATACGTTTGTCATCCCCAATGGACAAAAGAGAATCGTACAGCGCTGTGACTGTGTCGATCAGGTTTCCCAAGGCGGTAGCTGATGGCTGGGCAATCTTTGGCAGATTAAACAGTGTCGATATATTGTCAAAGAAAATTAAACAATCATTATCGTACACCCGCCTTAGGCTAGCCAGAGCTTTTGGATAATTATCCGCGGTAACTTGGAATGACCTTACTGTTCCTAGCGCGTCTCCAGCCAAACACGATATTAGATGGTTCAATTTTTCGATATCGTGCAGCGTGTCATCTTTGTCAACAAAAGTTTCGAAAAGGCTTATAAAATTTTTGAATTCGGAATGTTTTCCGCTGAAGGTTGGAAGAGCGACGCTCGGCAAACGGCATTGGGGTGTGCGCGTTACCGGCGGAGCGGAATTGTCAACGCTCTTACGCTTTGTTTTCGCAATTAGGGAAATTAGCAACGATTTTGCTATTATCGCAGTCGCTTCAATTTTATTTTGTATAAGTGAAGCATTTTCGATGTGCGTATTTAGGATTTCTAATCGACATTCTAACTGAACCGTATTTAAAGAGAATCGACCCTCATTTAAATATCTTTGCGTTCGCTCTATACTCCTCATATATCCATCTCGTTGGTTTTTCAACTCTTCGATTTCCTGGCTGTTACTTTCTGATTTTGGCATTTTTATACCCGTTACTCGTAGAGTAAAAGGGTATATTGTATTCGTGCAAAAGTATGTAACAGCTAGAAGGAAGCGTTTCCGACCCTATAAAGTATATATATTCTTGATCAGGGTCACTAGCCGAGTCGCTTATATACGATTTTAAAAATTTAAATATTTCGGAAAAGTAAAAATGCAGTTTTATTGTGTTTATCAATACCTATCGAAATGTAGAAGAAATTTTTCAAATCGGACCATTCGTTAAAAAGTTATGCGTGATCAAAGTTTCTATCTCTATCTCCCTCGCACTCCCTATACCTGAGTAACGGGTATCTGATAGTCGGGGCACCCGGCTATAGCGTTCTCTCTTGTTTTTTTTTGTATCGAAGATTTTTAAATTTAATTTATTTTAGTTTTTTTTTTTTTTTAATGAATGTAAGTGTGTACAAAAAAAATTTAGTTTTTTAAATTTATTAAATTTAAATAATAATAACCAACGAGAGGAATAAGCTGAACGCAAGCAGTGTAGGGGAGTTATTTAAATTGAATTAAGGAATTACTTTAAGTAATCCTAAATTATTTTAATAATTCAATAATTATAATATGCCGAGCGCACGTAGTGTAGGGGAGCACACGCCAAACTCAATCTGATGGACGTTGATGCACTACGAGCAGTACAAACAAGTGGCCCAACGACACCAAGCACGTGCTTGTTACGCGCGGGCCCTATTATCAATTTGGGCAAAAAATGCGAGTTCGCGAGGAAAATACATAAATTAAATAGAGACAAGACACAAGTGAAAATAAAAGGCACAATTAAGAGAAAAGCAAATGAGTTAAAATATTAGTTTTTAGTAACGGGATAGAAGTGGAAATGCAGATTAGATGATAAAGGTTGTTATAAGTATTACATAGAACGCGAAAGGGCTCGTGCAGACAAAAATTTGATGAACATCGTGGCAAATTTAGAGGGATATAATTTCGTGTTAGTCTAACAGGAACATTGAAAGTTAGGCGGTTTACAAGTTCTGCAGAATCAATATCACCTCTTATAAGATTATGCATAAAAATAGTACCAAGCATTTTTCTACGATTTACAATATTCCAAAATAGGACGGACAAGGGAGGTAAATAATAATTTGGTCGTATAAGGGTCATCAAATTCTTTTGACCAACGCTTTATAAAGCCAAGAACACTCATTTAGGGTCAAGAAGAACACCTAAATCGTTAACTGAATATATACGGTCGAGTGACGTATTTTCAAGAAAATAACTAATAAACGTAGGAGTACCCCTATAAAAAGTCATGACGTTGCATTTAAGGTAGTTCAACTTTAAAAGGTTGTACTCACACCATTCATGAAAACAATCAATATCTGACTGTAAGTTAAATCCCGACGCTATATCATTATATGATAAACAAAGCTTAACATCATCAGCATACATTAGAACACGAGAATGTGTTATGATAGAGGGAAGATCGTTGATAAACAAAGTAAACAGCAAAGGGCCCAGATGACTTCCCTGAGGGACTCCAGATGTCACGTAGATCAATTTTGAAACAGAATTCTTGAATCTAACCCTCTGAGTCCTACCATTCAAGTAACTTGAAATCCAAGTTAATAGATTACCAGGAAACCCAAGCAGATCTAATTTGAATAAGAGAAGAGAGTGGTTGACGGAGTCAAAGGCCTTACTAAAATCTGTATATATAACGTCAGTCTGCATTTTTTTCTGAAATCCATTTATTACAATAGATGACAATTCAAGAAGGTTGGTGGTGGTCGATCTTCGCTTAACAAAACCATGCTGACACGGTGATATAAGCGAGGAACATAAATGTTGCAAATGAGAAGTGATAATACGTTCAAATGCTTTAGGAATTGCCGACAATTTGGAAATACCTCTATAATTCTTGGCATCAGCCTTCGCACCCTTTTTATGAAGTGGAATAATAAAAGAGTCCTTCCAGATAGTAGGAAAAACTGATGATGAAATAGACAAATTAAAAAGTTTAAGAATCGGTTTACAAATGGTTGACGCACAAAACTTGAGCACACATCCAGGAAGTCCATCTGGACCGGGAGAATAAGTCGGCGTTGTTGTTTCTAAATCTATTTAGAGAGAGTTTTCAGTAATTAAAGGGGAAAAAATACAATTTGCCCTATTTAAGGGATTAGGGTAGTTAGAATTTGACCAGGCTGTCGAACTATAAGTGGTTTGGAAAAACTCAGCAAATAAATCAGCAATATCAGAATCCGTCGATGCCTCCATTGAGTTTAGACGTACCTATGAAGGCAATGCCGATGACTTACTCTTGGCATTAACAAAGCTGAAAAACTGTTTCGGATCATTTGAAAATTCAAATTTACATCGATTTAGATACATAGAATAGCAATGACTGTTGAGAACATTAAAATCCGATCGAGCCACTACATATTTCGAAAAATCTGATGGCTTACCCGATTTTTTATACTTTTTATAAGTATTTGATTTAAGGTTTTTAAGTCTTTGAAGCGCATTGGTAAACCAAGGAAACCTATCAGGAACGCATTCATTAAAAAAAGTATTTAACGCTATATAGAATAGTTCAGTGGCACTTTCAATGTCTGTACAATTGTACAAGTCTGTCCAATTATAATGAGAAATCATATCGTTAAGTTTATTATAGTCACATTTACGAAAACATCTCATTTTAGTTGGGGCACTAAAGGAGAGAGGGTATCAGAGCAGGGGAGGCAAATTGTCAATTCCATTGTTGGATGATATCGGTCTTCAGGTAAAACAAGAGCGTCAATTCTACATACCGTGACCTCGGACGGGTCTGAAACAAACACAAGATCTAATTGTCTATTTAAAGAATTTCGTATAAAGCTTACTTGCTGTAACGATAAATCTAAAAGGCCATCTACAAAATCATGGGCGGATAAAGGTATAGCGACAAGTGAGTCAGTGGGAGGAGACCAAGAAATATCAGGTAGATTAAAGTCACCCAAAACAATCAAAAGGACTCTGTTAGAAAGAAGGGTTAGTACGGTGCTCATAAATTACTAGATCAGAGCCAGGTGGAATATAGGAACATGTAACAAAAATAGATAAAGATTGCAAAGAAACTTTCACACTTACAAATTCAATTTCGTTTGGGATATGAGTGAGAATTCTTTCGGATGTTAGGCTAGAGGTAACAGCAATCAGTACACCGCCCCCCTACGTGAGGAGCGATCGGTCCTATAAGTATTAAAGTTATTTGACAGAACTTCAGAGTCAGATATCTCTGGTTTTAGCCAAGTTTCCGTAAAAGCCAAAATATCTTCGGTGAATGCAGAGGAGTCGGCATAAAGCTTGTGTAGCTTCATATTTAGTCCCCTAACATTTTGATACGCCAAGAATAAACTATTTAGTTTTTTGGCACAGTGGAAGGCCTGTTATTTGTTCTCGGTTTATTTGGAACAAATTCTTTAATTACTAAATCATCATTAAGCCAAAAACTTTCAGAAAGTAACACATTAAACACATCAGGCGGAGCAAATATTTTAAAAGACGATATCCTACGAGCGTAAGAAAATCGAAATTGTTCAACTGCAATATCCTCGGATGGGAATTTTTGACGTATAAATTCCAAAACATCCTAAGATGTGGTATCTGGGGTGAATCTAGAAACAAATAATTGCTTCCTTTGTGGAACAACTGAAAGTTTCTTACGACCCCCACCAGCAGTCTGAACCACACTGGGCTGAGAACCAGGAACGGTGTCTTCTGTACCTGTAGGTACGGTCGGCAACGAATTCTTTGACTTAGCCAGTACTGTAGCTTTTATAATGGAAACAGAGGTACCACCCGAACTAGCTGTATCCATAGGCACAGTTGGTTCATTTACCCCTGTGTCAACAGAAACTGCTGCTACCAAGTTCGGATTTGGGGTGGATTCCACAATCATATTAACGGCGGTTAAACTGGCTTTTTTACGTTTAGGCGACTCGGTTAATAATTTTTTATTATTAAACTGGGCACAGACGGAATTGAACCCCTCATTGAGTTGTTTAAAAGCTCCTGAGATATTCAATAAGCTGTCTCGAGTCTGCCTCATAAAGCCACTCATCTCAACAACCATTTCCTTGCAGGACCCACATGACCACATGAGACCAGAATTAAGATCAATGAAATCTTTGACTCTGCCAGTAAATCCTGCACATTTAACGTGCATCATCGAATCGCAGAGCCAGCAAAAAATAAAAGGGTCTTTAGTTGAAGACGCAAGAGTACAATTTTTCTTAGAACAGACAAGAGCCATTGTAAGTTTAAAGCAAAATAAAAAAATAAGAATATGAAAAATACATCAAAGTAAATTTGGCACTGGGATCAAATCAAATTGTCAAAAACCACAAAACACGAAAAAAGTAAGAGCGCGAGATCACGAAATTAAGTCGAATAAAGAGAGCACGAGAGAATAAATCTTATATCGACTGAGCGTGGCTTGTGCAACACAACAACTTTAATCAATAAACAAATGCAATGTAAAGCATGCAGAGAGAGAGAGAGAGAGAGAGAGTTAGAGAAATAAACGAACAAGTCTACCAGAAGTTCATAGAGAGTAAATTACAGTTATAAAATAGAGCGGGAGAGATTGAGAGGGAGTAAAAGATTTCTAGCAAGTATAGAGAGCGTAAATTACACTAACAAAGCTACGAGATTAAACAAATCTAATAGAAATGTTAAAACAATTCTAAACACATACCCGTTTACTGGGAGATCTATTTAAAATTTCTAACACAGATATGTATTAAGTTAAGCTTTGTAAATAAATTAACACAAAACACTCGCACAAAATCACTGAAAAAATACAAAAACTCAGAGCACAAAGGTAAACACAACTGTTCACAAGCGACGCTAAATCGAATACACCAAAAACGAACAAACGTTAAGGCAGCGGCAACGCTTGCACCGTTCCAGCGATCGAAAACGAAAACGACGAAAGAGAACTCGAAATAACGGGCTGCGTTGTCTGTGTGCGTGTGTATGTGTGTACGGCTGGCGGTGCTCAACGCAATGCTAACGGAGGATGATGCACTGACCGATAACTAAGGGCAACGAATATATAAACCTGACGCTTAAAAGCGCGGGAAATGGCAAAAAGCGAGGGAAATTTAAAGAAAATGCGAGGCAGAAAATTTGCCGGGAAATTAATTCTGGAATTATAACTTTTCACAATTCTCAACCTTTTTAATTTTTTGCAAAGCTATAATTGGTGTTCACTACGACGAGAATTGGGGGAATTTTTATTTTTTAAATGCCGACAAATTTTTATTTGAATTTGGTCCAAAGCGATTCACTTATGTATCTATGTATAATTATACATACATTCAATTATAATCGTTAGTACATGCAAGTTTTATTTATTTCTTGGTTAGAATGCTCGCTATCTACCGAATTTTTCACACGAATGCAAAAAGTTGAAAGATGGGCCAAAACACAATTTAGGACACGCCACAGATTAACTTTCAACTTTAAACACTCTATACCTCTATACACATCCGTCGGCAACTTTCCTCTTTAAATCCATATCCCTTCCTTCATAGGCAGCAACTGGCGACAAGCAGCGGCAACAACAACTTCTGGTCCAGTTAACGAACTGCAGCGGTCAAATTGTCCAGCGGCAGCAACGACGAATTAAAGTATGTATAAATTAAAGCAGCGGCAACAACCACTTCAATGTTTAAAGCCGGCGCGATTTATTTAGTTTTAATTTTGTATTTTCACCAAAAATAACACTCGATTTTCACTGCAGATCACGTAGCTAGTTTCGTCTGCACGTCACCTCAGACTCATCAGCTATCTACGGGGATGGAAGCAGAGCGTCAGAAACTCCCCAATGTTACGATCAGAGAAGCTTTTTTGGCAATTGTGAGTTGCCAAAGTTCATTGGCTGTAACATAGGTGGAGTTCTGTCGTTAAAACTTCTATCAGTATGTGAAAGTTTTCAGTGTTTTGTCTGTTGAAAAAACCACCCTTTTTCGATATGCAGACTGGTAAATACAAAAAATAGTTGAAGATTGTTTGTGTGGATCCCTTTTGTTAATGTTGATTTTGGTATCGACCTTGTTAAACAATAATTGTAGCGTTATTGAATTACTCGAGGTCATACGTTGGTTATATTTTAATTTCCTCTATAACACAACGATTTATTCCACTTAACTTTCATCACACTTACACTCCCTGGGGAGTGAACCCGACTATGATAGGACTAGCTAGTTTCGCTTGCACGTCACCTCAGACTCATCAGCTATCTACGGGGATGGAAGCAGAGGGTCAGAAACTCCCCAATGTTACGATCAGAGAAGCTCTTTTGGCAATTGTGAGTTGCCATAGTTCATTGGTTTTAACATAGGTGGAGTTATGTCTTTAAAGCTTCTATCAGTGTGTGAAAGTTTTCAGTGTTTTGTCTGTTGAAAAGCCCTCGCTTTTTTTCGATATGCAGACTGGTAACTTCAACCATTAGTTGAAGATTGTTTAATTGCTGAATTTTGGGGCGTGTGGATCCCTTTTGTTTATGTTGATTTCGGTATCGACCTAATTAAACAATAATTGTAGTGTTATTGAATTACTCGAGGTCATACGTTGGTTATATTTTGATTTCTTCTATAACACAACGATTTATTCCACTTAACTTTCATCACACTTACACTCCCTGGGGAATGAAACCGACTATGATAGGACTAGCTAGTTTCGTCTGCACGTCACCTCAGACTCATCAACTATCTACGGGGATGGAAGCAGAGCGTCAGAAACTCCCCAATGTTACGATCAGAGAAGCTTTTTTGGCAATTGTGAGTTGCCAAAGTTCATTGGTTTTAACATAGGTTGATTTCTGTCGTTAAAGCTTCTATCAGTGTGTGAAAGTTTTCAGTGTTTTGTCTGTTGAAAAACCCTCGGTTTTTTCAATATGCAGACTGGTAAATACAACATATAGTTGGAGATTGTTTAATTGCCGAATTTTGGGGCGTGTGGATCCCTTTTGTTTATGTTGGTTTTGGTATCGACCTTGTTAAACAATAATTGTAGTGTTATTGAATTACTCGAGGTCATACGTTGGTTATATTTTAATTTCTTCTATAACACAAGGATTTATTCCACTTAACTTTCATCACACTTACACTCCCTGGGGAATGAAACCGACTATGATAGGACTAGCTAGTTTCGTCTGCACGTCACCTCAGACTCATCAGCTATCTACGGGGATGGAAGCAGAGGGTCAGAAACTCTCCAATGTTACGATCAGAGAAGATTTTTTGGCAATTGTGAGTTGCCAAAGTTCATTGGTTTTAACATAGGTGGAGTTCTGTCGTTAAAGCTTCTATCAGTGTGTGAAAGTTTTCAGTGTTTTGTCTGTTGAAAAACCCTCGCTTTTTCGATATGCAGACTGGTACATACAACAAATAGTTGAAGATTGTTTAATTGCCGAATTTTGGGGCGTGTGGATCATTATACCCGTTACTCGTAGAGTAAAAGGGTATATTGTATTCGTGCAAAAGTATGTAACAGGTAGAAGGAAGCGTTTCCGACCCTATAAAGTATATATATTCTTGTTCAGGATCACTAGCCGAGTCGAAGTAGCCATGTCCATCTGTCCGTCCGCCGTCTGTCTGTCCGTCTATCTGTCCGTATGAACGCTGAGATCTCGGAAACTATAAAAGCTAGAAGATTGGCATTTTGCATGTAGATTTGAGGAGTTCCTACGCAGCGCAAGTTTGTTTCAAAATCGTGCCACGCCCTCTCTGACGCCCATAAGCCACAAGCTGTGGCCACACTTATGATGATATATTGAAAATTTTAATTGATATGTATTTGTTTCCTCAATAAATATCGATTGGCCTAATAAAAGTTTGCCACGCCCACTCTAACGCCCAAAAACCCATTAAACGCTTTAGCCTGGCTAGCGCCTACATTTCCGCCTTTTATGGCGCCATCTACCGGATGACTTTGGAACAGCTGACCAAGGTGCTCAACAGAGTCAACGCTAATTTCATTTGTTTTCATTTGTCAATACCGAACTATATCCCTAGAACTATACAAATCAAATCAAGTTAGCCAAATTGGAGGTCTGAGTCAAAAAATGGCGTATGTGTGTATTTATGTAAGCATATACATATGTATGTATTTACATTGTACTCAGTTGCAATTGCAACAACAACCTTCTTGTATAAGAAGGCATATTTATATTAAGTTGTTTAGCTGAGTAACGGGTATCTAATAGTCGAGGCACTCGACTATAGCGTTTTCTCTTGTTTTTGTTTATGTTGGTTTTGGTATCGACCTTGATAAACAATAATTGTAGTGTTATTGAATTACTCCAGGTCATACGTTGGTTATATTTTAATTTCTTCTATAACACAACGATTTATTCCACTTAACTTTCATCACACTTACACTCCCTGAGGAGTGAACCCGACTATGATAGGACTAGCTAGTTTCGTCTGCACGTCACCTCAAACTCATCAGCTATCTACGGGGATGGAAGAAGAGCGTCAGAAACTCCCCAATGTTACGATCAGAGAAGCCTTTTTGGCAATTGTGAGTTGCCAAAGTTCATTGGTTTTAACATAGGTGAAGTTCTGTCGTTAAAGCTTCTATCAGTATGTGAAAGTTTTCAGTGTTTTGTCTTTTGAAAAACCATCGGTTTTTTCGAAATGCAGACTGGTAAATACAACAAATAGTTGAAGATTGTTTTATTGCTGAATTTTGGGGCGTGTGGATCCCTTTTGTTTATGTTGGTTTTGGTATCGACCTTGTTAAACAATAATTGTGTGTTATTGAATTACTTGAGGTCATACGTTGGTTATGTATTAATTTCTTCTATAACACAACGATTTATTCCACTTAACTTTCATCACACTTACACTCCCTGGGTAGTGAACCCGACTATGATAGGACTAGCTAGTTTCGTCTGCACGTCACCTTAGACTCATCAGCTATCTACGGGGATGGAAGCAGAGCGTCAGAAACTCCCCAATGTTACGATCAGAGAAGCTTTTTTGGCTATTGTGAGTTGCCAAAGTTCATTGGTTTTAACATAGGTGGAGTTCTGTCGTTAAAGCTTCTATCAGTGTGTGAAAGTTTTCAGTGTTTTGTCTGTTGAAAAACCCTTGCTTTTTTCGATATGCAGACTGGTAAATACAACAAATAGTTGGAGATTGTTTAATTGCCGAATTTTGGGGCGTGTGGATCCCTTTTGCTTATGTTGATTTTGGTATCGACCTTGTTAAACAATAATTGTAGTGTTATTGAATTACTCGAGGTCATACGTTGGTTATATTTTAATTTCTTCTATAACACAACGATTTATTCCACTTAACTTTCATCACACTTACACTCCCTGGGGAGTGAAACCGAGTATGATAGGACTAGCTAGTTTCGTCTGTACGTCACCTCAGACTCATCAGCTATCAACGGGGATGGAAGCAGAGCGTCAGAAACTCCCTAATGTTACGATCAGAGAAGCTTTTTTGGCAATTGTGAGTTGCCAAAGTTCATTGGTTTTAACATAGGTTAAGTTCTGTCGTTAAAGCTTCTATCAGTATGTGAAAGTTTTCAGTGTTTTGTCTGCTGAAAAACCCTCGGTTTTTTCGATATCCAGACTGGTAAATACAACAAATAGTTGAAGATTGTTTTATTGCTGAATTTTGGGGCGTGTGGATCCCTTTTGTTTATGTTGGTTTTGGTATCGACCTTGTTAAACAATAATTGTAGTGTTATTGAAATACTCGAGGTTATACGTTGGTTATATTTTAATTTCTTCTATAACACAAGGATTTATTCCACTTAACTTTCATCACACTTACACTTTCTGGGGAGTGAACCCGACTATGATACGACTAGCTAGTTTCGTCTGCACGTCAGACTCATCAGCTATCTACGGGGATGGAAGCAGAGCGTCAGAAAGTCCTCAATGTTACGATCAGAGAAGCTCCTTTGGCAATTGTGAGTTGCCATAGTTCATTGGTTTTAACATAGGTGGAGTTCTGTCGTTAAAGCTTCTATCAGTGTGTGAAAGTTTTCAGTGTTTTTTCTTTTGAAAAACCCTCGCTTTTTTCGATATGCAGACTGGTAACTACAACAAATAGTTGAAGATTGATTAATTGCTGAATTTTGGGGCGTGTGGATCCCTTTTGTTTATGTTGATTTTGGTATCGACCTTATTAAACCATAATTGTAGTGTTATTGAATTACTCGAGGTCATACGTTGGTTATATTTTAATTTCTTCTATAACACAACGATTTATTCCACTTAACTTTCATCACACTTACACTCCCTGGGGAGTGAACCCGACTATGATAGGACTAGCTAGTTTCGTCTGCACGTCACCTCAGACTCATCAGCTATCTACGGGGATGGAAGCAGAGCGTCAGAAAATCCCCAATGTTACGATCAGAGAAGCTTTTTTGGTTCATTGCTTTTAACATAGGTGAAGTTCTGTCGTTAAAGCTTCTATCAGTGTGTGAAAGTTTTCAGTGTTTTGTCTGTTGAAAAACCCTCGCTCTTTTCGATATGGAGACTGATAAATACAACAAATAGTTGGAGATTGTTTTATTGCTGAAATTTGGGGCGTGTGGTTTTGGTATCGACCTTGTTAAACAATAATTGTAGTGTTATTGAATTACTCGAGGTCATATTTTGGTTATATTTTAATTTCTTCTATAACACAACGATTTATTCCACTTAACTTTCATCACAATTACACTACCTGGGGAGTGAACCCGACTATGATAGGACTAGCTAGTTTCGTCTGCACGTCACCTTAGACTCATCAGCTATCTACGGAGATGGAAGCACAGCGTCAAAAACTCCCCAATGTTACGATCAGAGAAGCTTTTTTGGCAATTGTAAGTTGCCAAAGTTCATTGGTTTTAACATAGGTGGAGTTCTGTCGTTAAAGCTTATATCAGTGTGTGAAAGTTTTCAGTGTTTTGTCTGTTGAAAAACCCTCGGTTTTTTCAATATGCAGACTGGTAAATACAACAAATAGTTGGAGATTGTTTTATTGCTGAAATTTGGGGCGTGTGGTTTTGGTATCGACCTTGTTAAACAATAATTGTAGTGTTATTGAATTACTCGAGGTCATACGTTATTTATATTTTAATTTCTTCTATAACACAACGATTTATTCCACTTAACTTTCATCACACTTACATTCCCTGGGGAGTGAAACCGAGTATGATAGGACTAGCTAGTTTCGTCTGTACGTCACCTCAGACTCATCAGCTATCAACGGGGATGGAAGCAGAGCGTCAGAAACTCCCTAATGTTACGATCAGAGAAGCTTTTTTGGCAATTTTGAGTTGCCAAAGTTCATTGGTTTTAACATAGGTTAAGTTCTGTCGTTGAAGCTTCTATCAGTATGTGAAAGTTTTCAGTGTTTTGTCTGCTGAAAAACCCTCGGTTTTTTCGATATCCAGACTGAAGATTGTTTTATTGCTGAATTTTGGGGCGTGTGGATCCCTTTTGTTTATGTTGGTTTTGGTATCGACCTTGTTAAACAATAATTGTAGTGTTATTGAAATACTCGAGGTTATACGTTGGTTATATTTTAATTTCTTCTATAACACAAGGATTTATTCCACTTAACTTTCATCACACTTACACTTTCTGGGGAGTGAACCCGACTATGATACGACTAGCTAGTTTCGTCTGCACGTCAGACTCATCAGCTATCTACGGGGATGGAAGCAGAGCGTCAGAAACTCCTCAATGTTACGATCAGAGAAGCTCCTTTGGCAATTGTGAGTTGCCATAGTTCATTGGTTTTAACATAGGTGGAGTTCTGTCGTTAAAGCTTCTATCAGTGTGTGAAAGTTTTCAGTGTTTTGTCTGTTGAAAAACCCTCGCTTTTTTCGATATGCAGACTGGTAACTACAACAAATAGTTGAAGATTGATTAATTGCTGAATTTTGGGGCGTGTGGATCCCTTTTGTTTATGTTGATTTTGGTATCGACCTTATTAAACCATAATTGTAGTGTTATTGAATTACTCGAGGTCATACGTTGGTTATATTTTAATTTCTTCTATAACACAACGATTTATTCCACTTAACTTTCATCACACTTACACTCCCTGGGGAGGAATAAATCGTTGTGTTATAGAAGAAATTAAAATATAACCAACGTATGACCTCGAGTAATTCAATAACACTACAATTATTGTTTAACAAGGTCGATACCAAAACCAACGTTTTACGTTTTATTGAAAAATAACTAAAATATTTGATGTCATATGAATTATCATCTTAAAATGATAAATTTAAAGAATTTCGACTTTTACAGTTGCGACTTAACGAGTTCTAAAAAATATTTTAAATTAATATTCTTCGCTAACGACCCGACATAAAGTCTTTGGTCTTGCCGTGGCTTAATTCGATGACTTCGAAATCACGCGGGGAAGATGGCCTGATTTCGAATCTCACCGACGGTCTAATAACATTATATGTTTTTTTCGAATAGATACTTTTTATTTGTAAGACTATTGTATTACTTGTAAGAACTAAAATAAATCTTATACACATTTTCATTTTCTCTTCACCACAGGGTTCCAGTTGATATCGATATTGGCAATTTATTTATACACTACTTTATGACTTTTCTGAATGAAAAGAAAAATGGTTAAATTATATACATAAATATATATCATTTCATAAATACTGAATGAAAGATAAAATCATGAAAGTAGACACATTTCTTATACATTTTTCTTGTTTTTAAAAAAAATTAGCCCTCAAACTTATGGTAAGATGCGAATTTTTTGTTTCACCCTTGCAGAGGGTATTCTTATTTCAGTCATAAGTGCGCAACGCAGAGAAGAAGACATTTCCGACTCCATAATGTATATATGAAGACGCCACAAAGGGATGGTCCTTGCTTTCTTGTATTATCAAATTATTGCTAAAGATCAGGATGTGTGGCTAAAGGAGACGCCCGTGTCAATCACGAGGGAGAATCCATAGGTCTGCCGGATGTTGTCTCGGGAAACGTTGACGACCCAGTGGTGTGGCAAGACAGTTTGTGTGTGTAATAGCTTTTGTAAAGCACGTTTGCGCTCTTATTAGTGATGAATCACAGACCGTGTCCCAGCAAGTGGCCTGAGGGGATAGGCCGGTACCTAGACAAAGGAGCCAGTCCAGTTTATCAAGTTTTGTTCTCGCTGACCTACAGATTTAATTTTCTAATAAAGGCGACGCTCTAAGGTAAGTTCGAAGCACGTTACCTCTTCGTGCTTGAGCCTATTCCCATCAATGTACAGCAAATGTTTCATGCTGCGTTTTGTCAACAGTTAACTTCTTAAGAAAATGTTCACCGGCCTTCACTGGGTGTTGGCAGGCCGGCTGCATCACTTAAACTCTTTTTCCTGTATTCTCTTACGCTTGTACAATGTCAGATGCCGGTAAAATACCCAAAAATATGTCTTCCAATTTCAAGCTATCTCGGCAAAAGCTTACATATTATTAAAGCATCTAGGATCGCCAAGGCGACTGCCTTTGATGCCAATAGGTGCCTCTCTGATACTTCTGATGATTTTACTTTTGAGAATTTGGACAGCTTATCCAGACACCTGCTCATCTGTTCCAACTATGACCATTTTACCCCCAAGTTTATTAGTAAGAAAAAACAACATCTTGTCTTACTCGGAGGTAATAAAATCAATATATCATCGGTGCTAAATCCTGTTGAGACCATAAACTTCCTCAAACTTCAGCCTCTGGTATGATCATACAATCACCTCCTTCAAGTGGAGGAGACTCTACCTACTTAGGGAATATAAATAGATTTTCTTTTTTTCTGATGATAATGATGATAATTACCACGCCTAAGCTTGGTCATGGTTTGTCTAAGTTGTCGAAGCTAACTTTGATCCGGTGTCCAGATGCAATGCCTCCTCTTAAACTAAAACCAAGAAAGGCGATCCCCATCCCCAACTTTCTTTTGAGGGGAATTACTAATTTTAGGCAATTAATTTCTTTAATATCATCTGTGAGCACTGGTTTTCGCCACAAGACAACTGGTAAATTTTCCTGTAGGGCACTTTCCAATTTAAAAATGAACAAGGCTTTCGAGTCGCCATCAAGAAACTTCATGCATCCACTGAAATAACCGAAATTACAGCGAGACTTAAAGCTTTGGTCCATAACCCTCGGAATGTATACAATACATCTGGTGAGAATGGAAAGGGGATGCTACAGTTGCTGCTTTATGTATGCGAGTATAAGAAGATAAAGGGTTGGAATTTTGAAGAGTTAGGACATATCTGGAAGAATTGTTTAGCCGAACGTCGTATTTTCTGCTAGGTCTGTGGTAAGCCAAATGTGTATAAGTCGCAGTGTCAAAACATTCTCCAAAAGTAGTGGGAAAACCGACGAAGGGGTGCATTCAACAAAAACCGAATGCCCCCGAAACGGTAATCTAAAGCACTGTATTCAAAAATTACTAAAAAAGTAATTTCGTACCAATAAAGGCGACATTTCCGACCCTATAAAGTATATATATTCTTGATCAGCATCACCAGGAGAGTCCGTCTGTCCGTCCGTCCGTCCGTTTTTACGTAAACTAGTCCCTCAGTTTTAAAGCTATCTGCTTGAAACTTTCTCAAAAGTTGTCTTTCTATTGCAGTAAGTATATATGTAGAAACGACATTCTATTGTTCCCATAGGAACAATCGAAAAAAAATTTTCTTGGAATAACTTTATTGTAATATTTTTTTGTTCTTTCGAAATAGATATAGTATTCATTTACTATATCAAAATTACGCTTCTAGTCTTGTCAAAATCTGCCATAAAAACGATGGCAAGTGCAGCGCAAAATCGGCTTGCCGAAGTTTCCTACCTTTCTTGTTAATAATGTCTTGAGAGGCTATGCAGAAATTTCGTTCCTCGATCACACAGAACTTGATCTGTTGGACATGGGTGCGAGCAGTACTTTTACAGCTTTGAATATTTTCTTATATCCATTAAGCTCTACTCAAAGTGTGCAACTAGCACTAGTTAGGCAACCTTATCAAAAAATATATAAAGGATTAGGTACCACTTCACTATATCCTGTTATATCCTGTAGTCCCGCAGAATAGAAAATGTCTTGCGAGGAAGTTTCGTTAAACAGCGGTTATATCCTGTAAGTCCCGCAGAATAAAAAATGTCTTGCGCGGAAGTTTATTTTTAATCACACAGAACTTGGTCTGTTGGACACGGGAGCGAACACTAGCTGTATTGAAGCAGAGCTGTCGCAGCTTCGAATATTATATTTTCTTTTCATGCAGCGAAAGAAAACTTATATCCCTTAAGCGCTACGCAAAGTGTGCAACTAGCAGAAGTTAGGCAACCTTTTCAAAAAACTTCTAAAGGATTAGCTACCACTTCACTAATAGAACATTGTATTGATATTGAAATGCAAGTCCCCTTAAACAACGGTTATATCCTGTAAGTCCCGCAGAATAAAAAATGCTTTGTACAGAGACTGATCGTATGCTACAGTTGGATGTAATTGAAGTTTTCGTGAGTCCTTGGAGTTCCACCATGCGCCGTGTTGTCAAGCTTAACAGAATTCGGCTTTTCCTTGACGAACGCAGGCTTTAATACGCTACTAAAAAGGATGCTTATCAATAGTCTAGCTTGTACGAGATCTTTTCAACATTGCCAAAAGCTAATATTATTTCCAAGATAGACTTGAAGGATGCCTACTGGCCAATTCAGCTAAGAGCAGAATCCAAGCCTTAAACTACATTCACGGTGCTTGAGCGACCGTTATATCAGTTCAAGGTAACGCCATTAGGATTATGTAATGCACCGTCGGATCAGAACATACCACCAGGTCTTCGTTAATGTGTTTTTTGGGTGTTTAGATGACCTTTGCGTTGTTTCTGAATACTTTGCCTTTCATTTGTTCAGTTGGCCCAGGAATTGTATAGAAGCCAGTTTGGTGCTATAGGTATCAATTACTTAAAAAAAAGGTTTAATAAACGAATTGGCCACCGCCCAAAAAGGTGCGAGGATTTTTCGATGTTTGTGGATGGTATCAACGATTTATACATAACTTCGTAAAATTTACTTGACCCCCAGATGGCTATGGAGAAGTGGAAATTTATACTGACCCTTGCGCCTTCACTGAGATGCCAGCGATTTTGAAGTTCGGGCAGTGTTGGTTCAATTGTCAGAAGATTAGGCTGAAGATCAATTTGCTTTATGTCAAAAAAACGTAGTCATTCGCAACGTAAATAGAGCTATTGAAAAGTTTCGTTCCTACTAAAAATTAAAGGAATTCAAAGTAGCTAATTTTGACTCAGGAGGCAGCAGAACGAGTCTGTCAGACTCGCTTGATGGATCTTTCGCTTGCAGCTGATCAAATTCACTTTTTCGCTATTCAGGAGGAGACATACACTTGGTTAACAGCTTAGTTTACTGCCATCAAAAATACATTTCTAGATATTAAAAAAAAGTAGATAAATGATCATGGTGACGGCACCGAATCCCAAGAAGCACAGTGCATTTAGAGAAGCTCTTTTAAAGCAAGCACACAATTGCCTTCATGCGGGAATGCTAAATACCATAGCCAAGGTAAGGTGAAATCCTTTTTGGCCAGGCTTATCGAAAGATGTTAGGGACTATACTAGAGCTTCTTACATGTGAGGAGAACAAAGCACCTAACTATACATTTCGTCCACCAATGGAGACGTGAACGGACCTTAAACCCGTAGTAAGCAGGGACACGTTGGCTTGGTAATAGTACTTGACCATTTAGCGACCTTTAAAAAAATTTACATCGACCGGAATAATAAAGTTTATATTAAAACAAGTATTTCATTGTGTTGGAGTTACCAAGACTATAGTTAGCTACAACGGTGTCCAATTTAAGGCCTCTCAGCTGAACGCTTTTCTAACTGACTTAGGAATAAACCACGGTTATACCGCTGTTCACTCGCCATAGAGCAATGCGGCCGAGTGGGTTAACCGTTTCTTATTAGCTGATGTCCGTACGTACTTAAAAAACGATCAAGCTAAATGGGACATGCTTATCACTAGTATTTCATGTTCCTTAAGACCATTGTTGCATCAAGCGATTGGATGTTCCACATACAAAGCACGGTATGTGTTGGATTAGATATGATTACACACGGAGAAGATTATATTTTGCGAAAAGAGGAACCTATAGTACTTATATCTCGAATTGATAAATTATCTCTTTTTCGAAAGGATATTCAAGTAAATAT
Organism: Drosophila rhopaloa; assembly: GCF_018152115.1. Classification (NCBI taxonomy): domain Eukaryota; kingdom Metazoa; phylum Arthropoda; class Insecta; order Diptera; family Drosophilidae; genus Drosophila; species Drosophila rhopaloa. The sequence continues at coordinate 624,780 of NW_025334991.1, forward strand.
TCATCGAGGCTATGATCGCAATGACCGGCTATACAATTTACGCGCTAACCCATTCAGGGAAGGATAGGTAGTATATCGAATTTCAACGCAAAATTAGGTCCTAAATTTGAAAAAGCGGATTTCGAAAAAACTTGGCTATTGTTATTACCAACATGAGAACGTACAAGGAAAGAGGTAGGGAAATATCATCCAAAACACATTCGAACTAATTACCGCTAATATTGCAACTAATTGAGTATTTGAGTACCAGAAAATTTCAGTACAACATTTTTTTAACCAGATAACTGATTAAGTAAACCCAGCACAAATTCAGCATGCTTATCTAGTCCCATGTCAGTGTATACATTAAGAAGCGATCGGCTATTTCAGCTTAGCTTTTTCATAGCTTTGTTTCAGCTGCTTTGTTAAGAGCAGCCAACATAAATTTGTGAAGTTCTGTTGTTTATTTCACCTCTAAGTACTCTGAAAACGCAAGAGGTTATTTTTAAAGCGCAGTAAATAAAAATCTAACCCTCAAACTTGTGATAAAACAAACGTGCTCAATATTGGCATTAAATAAAGAAAAAACCAATCCCAATTTTGAGTTACCAATTGCATTCCGTTATGGGTTGGCAAAACCCTAGGTGCCACGTGCACGTGCTGATTTTTAAAAACACTTCCGGCGGTGAGCTGTATGAGTTAAAACATTATGAAGATAGTTGTGGTTCGGCCTTCCAAAGCTGAAGCTTTAAGCATATGAGCGCTACTTATGCGAACTTGCATTTATATATTTATATTTATATTTTAAGCCGATCCAATCTCTCATGTCTTTCTCAATAAAAGTTGTTTTGAACTGAAATGTTGTGTACCTATACTGAGAGTTTGGTTTGCAAACATATAATTATTATTTTTTGAATTCTGGTCTTGAATTTGAAGAATAGAACAAATTAAATTCTTGATTGATTTCCTAAGAATACTATATAATGGCGAATTATGTTTAGGCTCATTACAAGAAATTAAGACGCTATTGTCGTCGTATAAATTAATGAGTAGTGACTTTTGATAAGTATTTTATGTGGGAATCATAAAAAATAAAGTATGTGTGGACAGTTAGAAAAGGCCATTAGACCCACCCCACAGCCGAAAGAGATAAGGCACCAGAGGATTCCGATCGCCGTTGCTCGTAACTGAGTTTGAAAGTTGAGTTTGAGAACCAATATAATCAGTTGTCTGGTTTATCGTGCACCCCTTGAATACGTTAAGCGATATCTCGGATTCTTTTCCCTAGTCAACCAATATAGTTTTTAACCATCGAAATCAAAATATAAAATATTTCATATTTGTAACTGCTACAACAGTATATAAACTTCGGCCTGCCGAAGAGAGAAAATGAATTCGATTTTGATAGTCCTTAGAATGTCCTTCTGTAATCGTGAAAAAGGGCTTTATATTCCAATTTATTTTCCGATCTTTTCGTATTTCTTGACTTGTCACATTAGGATATATATTTAAAAATTAATTAAGTTAAAAAGATCTGTCAGAGTCGCAAGTCGTTACAGGCGTTTTCAAAAAACTAGCCAAAAAAAGCAGAAAACTATTTTTTTTAACTCCGAAATTCTCTATTTCGAATTATTCGCTGACCATCTTCTCTCTACGATCTCTGAATTGGTGAACTTATCTGTCTCTTCACATTTTCAAAAAGCACTTATCCAAGTTTGGTGGCTGCTACGTAAGGTCCTCCTATGTGCGCATGGTCTAGTCTAATTAAAGTTCCCATTACTGCACGTCTTTATCGACAGGCGTGCACTTGCCTTCGCCGCTTTGACATCGGTAAATTTAGATTAGGGCCTGCCCACTCCACTAATTTGGAGGCTGACCATCTTTATGTTCTCCTTTGCTGCCTTGCCACCGAACCATTGAATGTTGAGCTGCCGACTGTCGCATTTCAGTTTTAGGCTTCGAGTGAGCTCCTCTTCGATCAGGGTTACGGAGGAGCCTTCACAGCTCATAGGTGTCCAGCTGGGTTTTTTGCGGAATAGTAGGTGTCCTCCGCTCAAGCGTCTTAGCGTTTATTCCTGGCGCAGTCCAACATTTTGCTCAGGGGTGGCTTGGCGATCAACTCGTTTATTAATGTCGGATATCCTAGGTTCTGCTCGCCGTTTGATATTGACTGTAGAATCAATTGCTGTGGACGCCCATACCGGAAACGTAGATGATCCATTACAGCCTGATCGTTATTCGGGTGTATAAGCAGCGACTTGACAGGCGCTCGCGCTTTCTAACGCAGTACAATTATACGCCGCCATCGTCTCCGTGAACGCGCATTGGAATATTGGCCATTCCTCAGGCAGTCTGCGCGGCGTCCATCCTATTAACGGGCTCGGCGAAGCTGTTCCGTAGGAACCATCCGATTGCGGAGGTAGCAACTGGTTGTGTAGGGCTTTCCGTGGTACTTGGGAGTAATTCAGTGCGGGATGCACCGTAGCCGACACGTAACATGGTGTGGAATAGTTTAGCGTTGTACAGCTTGTGTTGAGTGTGACTTGGCGCCAGATTTCTACTCAATAATGGTGGCAGATTTCCACTCCGCCGCCCCGCACCCTACAGTACCGCTTGATCCTTTCCTAGCGGGGTCCCTGGCGGCTGCATCCTGCCGTTCACCTGATCTTGCCTTTAGAAGCTCTTTTTCCAACGTTGCGATCCTTGCATTTAGATCCGCAAACTTGGCTGACGTGGCGTTCATGACCTGGCCTGATCCATCAGGCTTAGGTCGGCACTTGGCTTCGGAGTCCGCGGCCGCTGAAACTCGACGCCAGATACACCCTGTACATTCCTCGGTGTGCCGGCTGATGTGGGCGTGGTGGTCGACGTTGCAGTCGCGGTAGTCCCTGTCTGTCCAATTCTAGGGCTCCGCCGGGCTGACGCCGAACGGTAGAGATTCCCTGGAAGTTGCCTTTAACGAAGCTTAGCCAACACCGAAACAAGAACAAGCCAAACATGTATCGTAGAAATAGAGCATAAGCGTGGCCATAAGCCGGGCGTTTTATTCTATAGAAAGAATACATGTCTTTATCCTTATTATAACAATCAGTTTTACATACCGAATTTTTCCCTTCCAGTTTCTTTGATCTCTCAAGCCTAATACTCAGATCGACAAACGAGTTCGCTAGCGGAAAAACTTTAATCTTTCCAGTGTGACCAAAATTTCGACAGTTCATCAGAATTAGGCGTGCTACGGTCGTATTGTCAATCAGCTGGGTTTGTTGATAAGCAGTTAAAATTCAAATATCGTATTTGCGGGAAATAACCTTTAAAAGATCAACTATCAACTACCTTGGCAAGACAAGTCTGCCGCTGTACAAAGAAATTAAAAAACAATACAATTTAAATTTAAGTTGTTTTTTTAATTTACTGATTATTATTTGCTAATTTAAAGTTCCTAGCTGCTCTTTTATTATATTTTATCATACATTTTTGACCTAAGAAACTCTTTGCTCTGACAAGAGGCTAACTTAAAAATCATCGTGTGCAGGCAAATTGTGATTAGGAAACGTTGTTTATTGGTTTTTACGTGGATGTAATTGATACGGCCATCCCGTCTACTAACACTGATTTAGTTTGCATACCCTACAGGTTTATTTTATTGTGATCGTGAGTGGAAGAAAGTTGAATTGTTGCCGTTTGCCTTTTTGGCTTTGGCTGTGCTTCGTGTCCATTAAAGTAAATTTTTTTTTCTTTTCGTTTGAGGATTTTTAAATTTTCATTGACGTTGCGATCGTGAGTTTCAGGAAGATGTTGTCTCTTTCCTTCTTCGGCTGAACTTCGTGTCCGCTTGCTTTATTTACTCAACAATCTATACTTTGAAGGCGACAATCGAAGAGTTGATACTGGATACAGGATTGTGGACAAGTGCTGCACCTGCCGATTAATAAACTTCATCGGTCAAATTCCCTTACCCTTTATATTTTTAAAAATCTAAACTATAAATACGATCATCAAAAAAATTGAATCTGGATGTAGGCTGTGGGCAAGTTCTACGCCTTCCGATCAACGGATTATGATCGAATTCCCTAATCTTTTCTTTTCTACTTTTCAAATCCCTTGTAATACCTGGCTGATGTTTGACTCTTAACTATTTGAATTGCTTGTATGGCTTCCAAACTTTTATGATTGATTACCTTTTTTATATCCACATTTTTATTCAATTTCTTCCATTTATAATATTTAATAATTTTTTTTAATTAGGCTAAAATAATTTTTCTATAATTACATTTAGAATTTCGGTGTTGAAATGCCAGTACCGCGCACTGACGATCTTCATTGTCACTGTTGCTCTGATGTTCGAACTTTATATAACCAATTGTGGACATAGTTTCCATCAAAAGTGTCTAGACAAACCAGGAAGGACCTGTGCCCTGTGTGCAAAGAGTCCTTGACTCACTTGACTGGTATTCCATCCGACAGTTCTGGTGCATCTACTTCAAAAGGAGTTGGTAAGACCTCCATACTCGCGATATCGGTTTTGACCCGATCACAAACTAAGCGAAGGGGGGATACAAGTCTAAACATGGTAAATCCTGGGGATAACACAGCTCCACTGCCACAGGCAGAGCAGCTAAGCATGGCTGATTCCATTAAGAAGGCTATAGCGGAAGCGATGGCTGCAGCCATGTCAGAGCAGTCAATCATTTTAGCTAGGTCTATGAAAGATCCAACTGATAAGCTAACACAAGCTATCACAACAGGGCTTAACATCAATTCGAACAGTCCACAACATTCTGTACAGTTTCAGAATAACTTTGATAATTCAGGGCTACCACCTGACAATAATTCCGTAGGTCGGGAGTCTGGTGGTTCCGAAAATGGTTAGAGATCGCAAATCATTTTGTCAGAATTAAGACCGGACAAGATAACACAAACAATAGCCAACTGGAAACTAAAGTTTTCTGGAAAGGGTTCATTGTCTATAGACGATTTCCTGTACCGTGTTGAGGCTGTTGCATTGCAAACCTTGAATGGTGACTTAGACTTACTAGCTGGCTTTGCTAGTAATTTATTTGAGGGAACAGCAAGCGAGTGGTATTGGCGATACCATAAGAAGGTACGTTGCGTTAAGTGGCAACCCCTATGCATGGCTCCCAAGGCTCAGTTTAAAGATTCGAGGACTGATAGGAATATAAGATCAGAAATTGAACAACGCAAACAGCGTTCTAATGAGTCCTTCGACGACTTTTATGGTGTCATCGCCGCACTAGCGGATAAACTAACAGAACCATTGTCTGAAACAGCCTTAGTCGAAATTCTCAGAGCTTCTTCCAGACATTCAGCATGAAATTCAATACGAGTCAACAAGTACAGTTGTTCAATTAAGAGCACTGGTTCTTAAGCGTGAAATCTTTATGAAAACTCTTCCTAAGTCCCAACTTTACGTTTCTCGCCCTGCTCCTCGAAAAGTAGTTTGCGCGGTCGATCCCCAGATCGAAGAAGACGATTATGACAATGAGGACTTCGAGGACGAGTTTGAAGTGTCAGCTTTAGATTTCCCTTGTTGGAATTGGGGAGTTATAGGTCATCGCTACCAAGAGTGTACTGCAGAAAGAAAAGTCTTTTGTTATGGGTGTGGAAAAGCCAACACTTACAAGCCAAGTTGCAGTACTTGCCTGGCGAAGCCTGCAAAAAACTACACGGCCCGTGTACAGCCGAAAAGTACACACCGACCGAGGTCGTCTCAAGAAGACACCTCCAACTAGGATCCACTCCTGATATCCCAAACAATTATAAACCAGACTTGACTTACATACCGGATTTGCCAATTAATATCCCCTGTGAGACCACGAAACTGACACCATTTCGTTCTCAAATTCGTCGAAAATTCTTTCGGAAACAGATCAGAGAAGAAAAGAAAGCCCTTCTATCAGCTATAGTAGGTAAATAAGGAGACTATCGGCCATATGCTAAAGTATCAGTATTGGGAAAGGAAGTGATTGGTTTGCTGGATACAGGTGCTTCAGTCAGCTGTGCAGGTGGATCGTTTGCTTCCGAGATTCTGAAGATGGACCAGCCAATTAAACCACTAGAATCTTCGAACAAATTCTTTAGAACAACAGATGGCCAATCTCAGCAAATAGTGGGAAGGATAAAAACAAATATTGGTTATCAGGGAAACGCAAAACCAGTTACTTTGTATATTGTTCCATCGCTTTCCGGAGACTTATACTTAGGCATCGATTTCTGGACAAAATTTAATCTTCTACCAACTAATCTGACACCTCAAGAATTCTCTATTGCTGAGATTGAAAAAACTCAGATGAGACCTTTGTCCTTGTCACAGCAGCAACGGCTGACAAATGTCATCCAACTGTTTCCATCCTTTGCGAAAATGGGTTTAGGTAGGACTGCATTGATCTCTCATTCAATTGATGTTACTAACGCCAAACCAATAAAGCAGCGTATCCCCAGCAACTAAAAAATTAATGTATGGTGAATTAGACAGAATGATAGCTCTTGGCGTAATAGAGGAATCGAATAGCCCATGGTCCTCCCCAGTTGTATTGGTCAAAAAGCCAGGAAAAGTTCGTCTCTGCCTATCCCATGCCTTTAATCGATGGCATTTTAGGTAGGCTGCCGAAAGCAGAGTTCATCACGAGCTTGGATTTAAAGGATGCCTTTTGGCAAATCCCGTTGGATCCAAACTCGCGCGACAAGACAGCGTTTGCTGTTCCTGGTAGACCACTTTACCAATTCACTGTTATGCCTTTTGGTTTAACCAATTCTCCTCTGACTATGTCAAGGTTAATGGACAAACTAATACCTGCTCAACTAAGGAATGAAATATTCATATACCTCGATGATTTGTTGATCGTTTCGGATACTTTCGAGCGTCATTTGGAGGTGTTGAGAATAGTAGCAATCGAGTTAACCAAAGCTAACTTGACTATAAACGTCGAAAAGAGCAAATTTTGTAGAAAAGAGATGAAATATCTCGGACATATAATCGGTAATGGCACCATAGCAACAGATCCTGAGAAGATTTTAGCCATCAGTAGTTTTCCTGTGCCTCGTTCAGTCAAGCAAGTTCGTCGATTTCTTGGACTTACAGGGTGGTACCATAAGTTCATCCAAAACTATGCTGGATTAGCTGCTCCAATATCAGACACTCTGAAGCAAAAACGAAAGTTTGATTGGAGCAACGAAGCTCAAACTGCTTTTGAAAACTTGAAACTGCAAATGAGCTCAGCACCAGTGTTACACAGTCCGAATTTTAACATCCCTTTTTCCATCCATTGCGATGCGAGCAGCACTGGCGTAGGAGCAGTTCTGATGCAAGCCAACTCAGAGGGTGATGAAGTTCCGATTTCATTCATGTCCCGTAAGCTTAATCAGTGTCAGAGGAAGTATACCGTAACTGAACAGGAATGCCTTGCTGCAGTTTTGGCTATAAAAAAGTTTAGGGCATACATTGAGGGACAGGAATTCACAATCATTACCGACCACGCCTCGCTCAAGTGGTTAATGAGTCAAACTGATCTGAGCTCCCGACTAGCCAGATGGTCCTTAAAGTTACAGGGATTCGATTTTAAGATCGTTCATCGAAAAGGCTCTCAGAACGTGGTTCCGGATGCATTGTCGCGCACTCATGTAGAGGACCTTTCAGTCCTGTGAGTCGATGGCTTCGTGGATTTAGAATCCGATGCCCTTAAGTCCACTGAGTATACTGCCTTACGTAACAAAATTCTTTCAAACACACATCAAACACCTGATTTGAAAGTAGAAGGTGATCTAATTTTTCGTAGGGCAGAGCACTCAGCAGAGGAAAAGGTCGCTGATGAAAACTGCTGGAAGGTATGGTTACCGAAAGAGTAACGGCGTAGCTCTTTAGCTGGCTCATGAGGATCCTCTTGCCTCTCACTGTGGCATTAACAAGGCGTTAGAAAAGCTTCGTCGATGGTATTTTTGGCCAAGCTTGGTAGCTGATGTTAAGGCGTATATAAACAGCTGTGAGGTTTATAAGCGTAGCAAACACCCAAATCATACCCTTAGACCACCCATGAGAAAGACAGTTGCAGCAGACAGGTTCTTTCAAAAGCTATATGTCGACTTTTTAGGTCCATATCCACGCAGTCGTTCGGGTAATATTGGTATTTTTGTGGTTTTAGATCATTTGTCTAAGTTTCCTTTTCTTAAACCAGTCAAAAAGTTTACTGCCGAGGCTATAAACCCATTCGTAGCGGAGCTATTTCTTTGTTTTGGCGTGCCAGAGACAATAGTCTCAGACAATGGCGTCCAGTTCAAATCGAAGTCATTTAACTCTCTTTTGGATAAGTACAATATCAATCACAATTATACAGCCTTTTATGCACCCCAAGCTAACGCTTCTGAGAGGGTCAATGTAATTTGTAATTGCAGCCATAAAATCGTACATAGATCCCGATCAAAAGAACTGGGATTCAATGCTAAATCAGATTTGCTGTGCTCTCAGGTCTAGCTTCCACTCTGCTATTCAAACAAGTCCTTATCGTCTTGCCTTCGGCCAAAACATGATCACCAATGGTTCTTCTTACAAGCTCTTGCGTACACTGGAAAGGTTAGAAGATCGCAACGTACAGTTCTCGAAAGACGATTCATTCGATCTCATAAGAAGTCTAGCTAAGCAAGCAATGCAAGTACAGCACGATAGGAACGAACGTACATACAATCTACGCAGTCGAGAAGTCTCTTTTAAGAACGGCCAAGAAATCTATAGACGCAATTTGGTATTTGTAGGGCGCCTGTCGTTAAAGTTTTCAACTTTTAAATTTTCCCACTTCAATTTAAAATTCCCGCTAGGATTTGAAGTTGCCGCCAGGAATTAAAATGGCAGAGCCAAATTCAAATAATTTCTGTCTTTACAACATTGAAAAGATTGTTCGAAAAGATGTTCGATAAAGATTTTTGAGCAACTCTTGTCCCACATTTTTTTCGATATCCAAGCCTTGGTGACTGGCGCATTTTGATTATTCGGTCTTTCCGTTTTGGACCTTGGCCGAGTGAAGATCGTTCTCTCCTGAACATATTTTCTTCAGTGTTTCAACCAAACCCAGAGATATACCGAAACCAAATCTTAGAAAATATTGGACATCCTCAGCCTTTTATAAGGTTTTCTGTTACCAGTAGGTTCCTGTTTAATAAAGGAAGTAAGTTTTACTATTATTTCGTGGAAAAATCCCTCTTCTCATTAAGTAATGCATTTTATAGGAAAATTCTTGGAAGTCGAGCTTACTGCTTCACGGGGCTTAAGGCCCGGGGAAATTTCTACACAGATTTTCGTCAGCATCGTGAAAAATTGAAGTCGAGTTCCTCCTTCTATTGGTTCCCGCATTTCTGGGAAAACTGTAAAAAGCGCCACCAACGTGATCGTCAGCACTTTCATCAGTATTTAACATACCATAATCTAAAATTCAATATAGAAAGTGAACATAAACTGTGAAAATTTCAACCAGTGTTGCCCCCCAGCGTCCACGCTAAAAATTCTTGTGAATTCCGATCCAAACCAATTTGTTCAAGTTCATGTGCGTCCGTGCAACTTAGTAACAGTTTGTTCAATCTGTTCTGAGTACACCCTGTGTCCCACCTACATACATACAGTGCAGCAAGTGGGCAGGCCCAAGCCTGCAACACCCGCTTCGTGACTCAGTCTAATTAACACAACACAATTTAAACTTAAACTCAAGTCAAATTAAATTTATAATTAAATTAAATACCTAAATTTAAACTAAATTCCTATACTTAATTTAAATTAAATTTTTATATCGCTAAATTAATTAAAACATAAATATTTAATAAGCAGTTAACGTAAATTACTCAAATCCTAGTTTAATCAAATAATTTGATATGCCGTAAGAAAATTTCGTCATGAGAGCAAGTGTTTAAGCCCCTGGAAGTGTGTTTTTTTTGTTAAATGTATCTTAACCTACAGTCAATTGAAATGCAGTTTACCAATTTATAAAACAAATTACAGCCAATAATACAACATATTGAAAGCGCTTTCAACGTTGGATATTTTGGGTAAGTGATCGGCTCCGGTCGTAATGCCACGTATTTTGATTGACTGTGTACTATAATATTCTACTGATTTTGATATTATAAAACAAATTCCCACTTGATAAATACTTGCTCAGTGAATTAAATTAAAGTTCATATTCCAAATTAATGCTTAAATTCTAAATACCTTTGCTTCGATCTAAATTTACTTTATCAATATGAGCAAGCATACAACTTTGTAACCTTAATGATCACCTTTGTTAGTATTACTTTTCTTGTATTAAACATAATATAAACATGAATTGCTAAATTGTTTTGCAATGGAAGCTTGCATCGATGACGACGATTAGGAGTTAGGCGTGTGTCGAAGGGATCACCAACCTGTGTCAGGTTATGCGGCCGTGGTGATCATGGTAGGGTGGGCAATGTCAGCGGTAAATAACATCCTCGCTGCTGACACCGACACACACACATCAGCTGCTGCCATTCCATCTAGGCAGCACCCTTCTTTTCAGGTATGCCCTTCCTCTTTACCCCAATCTTAGTTCTGTCCCCCTACAATTAACCTCAAAGTCAGTTCGCACGCGAATTTAAATAGGATTTTGTATTGTAATATGCGAGCAAGTAGCACTGTGCACTATGGGGCCAACGACCACTTTTGTTGGCCAAAATTAATAACTCGCTCAATTTTAAAGATATCGAGATAAAACTTTACCAATCGTATTTTGGTATCCTTAGGCAACATATATGTTAAAATGAATAGGATCGAACAAATATATCCCATAGCTGCCATACGATCGATTTAGTCAACTTTGTTATTTTTTAAGATAATCGAATAATTTTTTTTTTATTATATACTTTATAATTACATTTTTTATATTTTTTATATCTGTTTCTAAAAAGAATTCAAAATGCAAAACCAAATGTTCTTCGTTCCACAAAGGTTCAATGTAAATGCACAAAATCGAATTAAACAAATTTTATTAATAAGTAAAAATGGCACCTGTATTAAACATCATGCTCTTCGGATTCTAGTTCAATATTTCATTGAAATCAAAGGATTCTATATTCAACGTAACTACTGTTAGGTTGAAACTTGGGTTATGTGCTTAAAATTAATTTCGGAAAGTGGCAATAAGTGGGATTCTAACCACATACATTTTAAAAGAATTTAATACTCTACAAATCTCAATAGGTTTCGAGTGGACTCCGCTGGACTCACTTTGTTGCTCTACTTAAAATTAGTTTTCTAATTAAAAACGCGTTTTAGCAACTACTTTAACACTTTATTCAAAGACAGGCGATGATTTCACCGTTTAAAACAACACTTGTCCCCATTCATCGATTCATATTACAAATTTTTACGTTATAAGTGCTTTTTTAAATACTTTAAATGCATTTATGTCAATTTAAAGACGTGGCTGCATTTCATCTGATTTAAGCTGTTATCTTAACAGCGCACTCTTGGATTCCTAACGTCTTGGATTGGTCTTCTGTTAATATATCCTAAACAACTTTTGGTTTTGACATTTCAAAATGGGTTTTGGCAACCGGTTGGCCCATAGTGCTGTGGATCAAATTGGAAACTCACTCCCTTTACCGACGAAAACAAGAGCCGGAACCAGCGCGTGCCCCACTTGAAGCTACACCCACCACCTTTCGTTGCTGTTAGAATCATTCGTGATATGGTACAAATTGCATGGCATCAGTGCCGCCTTCAGGTTCAATATGAGGCCTACCAGACTACCGGAGTTTCAGCTTCCGCGATTTGCCGGAGCATATATCGATTGACCGGACTTTTATGCCATGTTCAACACGGTTGTGGGAACAAACGGGACACAACAAAGGTGGAAATTCCAGCATCTTCGATCATGATTGGACAATTCGGTTGGGCACAATTCGGTCTCTGGAGCCCACTGAGAAGAATTATGACAGGGTCTTGGAATTATTGCGATTTGATAATAAATTATTACACTTTCAGGCACACGTTCGGTCATTATTCAAGATACCAGGTGTAGAGAGGGGATCCGCCAGTAGTTTGCGGCAGTTGAGAGATAATGCAAATTCACACTTGCGCGCCTTTACTACTATGACAACTACGGAGGAGATACTTGACGGTGTTTTAAACCATCTCATCGCTTCGCTGGACCACCAGACCCAGGAGAGGTGGGAGGAGGGTTTGCCGGCCAAGAAGCTCCCAAAATGGGACAAATTTTTTAACAATTTTGGACCTTAGATGCCGCATGATGCCGCAACTTGGAATGTGCTATGGTAAGCCGGAGACTCAGCAAACAGGTGGGAAAAGTAGCCAGTAAATTTCATCGCAGAACTCTTATTGCTTCATCATCAACATTGCAATTTTGTACCGTATGCGAGTCCAAGGAACATTATTCGCTAGCGGAAAAACTTTAATCTTTCCAGTGTGACCAAAATTTCGAGAGTTCATCAGAATTAAGCGTGCTACGGTATTATTGTCAATCAGCTGGGTTTGTTGACAAGCAGTTAAAATTCAAATATCGTATTTGCGGGAAAGAACCTTTAAAATATATTATCAACTACCTTGGCAAGACAAGTCTGCCGCTGTACAAAGAAATTAAAAAACAATACAATTTAAATTTAAGTTGTTTTTTTTAATTTACTGATTATTATTTGCTAATTTAAAATTCATAGCTGCTCTTTTATTATGTTTTTTCATACATTTTTGACCTAACAAACTCTTTGCTCTGGCAAGAGGCACCCCAGATTGTATTAATGTCATTTTGTCCTCACATGTAAACTCCTGCAATCGACTTTTGCTGTTTTTTTTTCCCTCGATTTTTTCAAATGTTCAGTGAATGCGCACGCCAAAAGATTAAATTTTGTAAGCCTAGTACTCAGATCGACGAAAACTGTACGCCAGTCATGAGAGAGAGCGAGAGGCAAACAACTGGCGTTCACCTTTCGTTCAAATTTTCCCTAACTCAGGTTAAATTATTATTCACTTCTTGTTGTTGTAGCAAAATTTCGGCCTATGGTATTTTTTTCGTGTTGTTGTTGCTGTTTTTGTTCAGAGATTAAGATATTTTTCAGGTGCTGTTGTTCTTACGAATTTAGAATTTGAGTTGTATGAAATTAACTTATACATAAGTAAATCAAGAAAGTAAGTCCAGCGGAGTTAACTTCTGAATCCTATTGAGATTTCTAGAGTTTTAAATTCTTGTTAAAATTTACATTGTAAGAAACGACACTGATTGCCACTTTTTCCGAAATGTAATTTTTAAGTACATAACATCAAGGTTTGCTATTTTGACAGTAATTTCGTCGAAGCTGAGAATCTTTTTCAAGCCAAATTTAACTCGAATCTGAAGAGCAAGAGGTTTAATAACAGGTGCCTTTTTTATACTTATCAATACAATATGTTTAATCCTATTGTCACTTTTGGTGGAACGAAGAATATTGCATTTTGCATTTTAAATTCTATTCGCAGGACAGGTACATTTGTTAGGTATATACATACAAAAATTGAATGCTTTAATTTTAAAAACAACAAATCTTCATAAATCGATCGTTTGTAAGCTATGTGATACATAGTAGTCACTACGCACACTCACTCATTGCGCATTGTTACTACTTGTACCGTCCACAGTGATTAATTCGAAGTTAAATCACTGATTGTTTTTATTTTGGTCAGCATCACTAAAAAAAACAATGTAAATAAAAGCTTGTTTAATTATCTATGTACATGTTCGGATAAGATGACATAAGGGCATGCAGTCGCTGATCTCTCGGCTTCTATGGATTTCGCTCAGTATCGCTTTCGCAACGCAGTCGCAGCGCTGCAGAAATAAACGAATTTTTACATAAAAACGAATATTCGCGGCTTTTCATTAAAAACCGCATCGCATGTTCAATCGTCTTTGACTTTCAAAGTGAACGGTCGTGTTTTTTTTCTGCGCTTCGAATTTTGTATTTTGTTTTCGTTTATTCCCATCGGTGGGTTTTATAAAAACAACATTAAATTTTCTTTCGGTTATTTAAACATAAATTTAAACTCCGTTCGCTTCGCGAGTGCACTTTGTATTGATAGTAATAAATTGTTTTAGTTTTTCGTAATTCTTATCTGTGTTTTCTATCCTATTTATATCCACGCTGTTTCTCTTTTGTGCATGCACTTTAACTTATTTACGCTCCCGCTCTCTTGTTCTCTTTGCTTTTGAAAGTTCTAAGCGTGCAGTTTCTGCGCTCTTGCGGTACTTATAACTGCTCGCTTATAAATTTCAATTTCGCTTTCTTGGTACAGTGGTAAATAAATAAAATGAATAATACAAATTTAGTCTGCTTCTGCAAAAAATGCAGCCTCGTAATCAGGGCTGACCAGTCTAATATGACATGCTGGCTGTGTGAAAATATGGTGCACACCATAGTGCGCCGGTTTTACTGGCCGGACAAGTGATGACCTTTCAAAGGGGCCCAATTTGCAGTTTTGTTGTGACGCTTGTGTCGAGGTTGCGAACGAGATGAAATCGTTCATGCGCCAAACTAAAGGCGGCCTGATGGGACTGATTAGCTGTTTCGGAGCGGCTAGAGATAGTTTTCGCCGAGCTGATGATCTCCTATCTGCGCTGGACTCGCAGTTTAATAGTCGTAAGCTATTACAAGAGTCCCCTAAGCGCAAAAAGGCCGCTGGTGGTAAGGAGCAAAAGGGGAACACCCCGCAACCGAAATCAAAAGAACAACAGAGCATTCCAGCGGATCAGCAGCTGATTTCAGCAAACCCTCAAATGTTGCTAAGATCAGCAGCTAAAAAAGATTCGGTATCCGAACAATCCGTTACAGAATGCATGCAACCAGGGACTTCTAAGAATTCCGATTTGTCCGTAGTGGTTTCACAATTAGTGGATCCACCTATCTCTCAGAATGTAGTATCACCACCACAAGGGTCTACTGAGTCCGGACAACCGGCTCAAGTTGGTTTTGCAGAAACAATGTCTGCTCCACCAAAATCCCTTTTAGTGGTTCCACTAAAGAAACAAATTTTCGTTTCTCGGCTTTCCCCTGATCAAACATCTTCTGATGTATTGTCTTATATACAAGACAAAACTAAAGCCGATTGTAATAGTGTAAAGGTGGAAAAGTTTAAGTTTTCTTATGCTAGAGACATTTCATCTTTCAAGATAACTGTCCCTAACGAGCTTTTTGAAGCCATATGCTCGGGCGACTTTTGGCCGGATAATATGGTTGTAAAAGAGTTCGAGGCTAAGATAAAGAAGAAGGGGCCCGTAGGAGTAAAACTTCCTAGTCGAGGCCAAACCAGTGTACCAATTTCAAAAACTAACTTCTAGCCTCCTTCTTTCCTATCAGAATGCAAGAGGTTTGCGTAGCAAACTCACTAAATTGTATTCTGATAGCCTTTCCTTTGCATCTCATATTATTGTGTTCACAGAAACCTGGTTAAAGCCGGAGATCTTTAGCTCCGAAGTTTTTCCAGGTAAGTACACAATATATAGGTATGACCGTCCCTCTAGACGGGGAGGTGGAGTCTTAATTGGAGTTGATTCAAACTTCCCGTCTGAGGAGTTATTTTTTGATGAATTCAATACCATTGAATTTATTTGTGTAAAGTTATCGCTTCCTGGTTACTTTATATACATAACTTGCTCTTATATTCCGCCGTTGTCTGAACTTCCTGATTATTTAAATCACCTATCCGTTATTAAGTCCGTTGCAAATAAGCTTTCCGATAGGGATCAGTTGATAGTTCTAGGTGATTTTAATATACCCGGAGTTACTTGGTCCACTGAGGATGGATCGAATGTCTTACTACCTATAGCACAACATGATTTTATTGATGGCCTGCTTGACATATCTCTATCTCAAGTAAACCATGTTCGAAATTCATTAGGTCGCCTACTTGATTTGTGTTTTGTATCGAATCCTGAAGGTGTGTTTCTGTCCAGAGTAGCACCACTCACGCAACCTGAAGATCCATATCACCCAACGGGTAGAGTTATAGAAGAAAAATCAGAAAAATCCAAACGAATACATTGTTTTTGCAAGGCAGACTTTCTGAGGCTTAATAATTTTATTTTGTGGCTTTAATTGGTCTGATCTTTACTTATGCAATAATATGTCCGATGCAGTTAATGTTTTTTATACTGCAATAAACTCATTTTTTAATTCCTGTGTTCCGTGGTACTAACCGTCAACTTCCAATAAATCACCTTGGTTTAGCAAAGAGTTGACACACTTAAGAAATGTAAAGTCCAGACTTTTTAGGAAATATAAAAATACCGGTTCTCAATCTGTTTTTAGTAGATATCTAAGTGCTCGGTCAAGATTTACCGTGCTTAATGCTCAGTGTTATAATAGTTACTTAAACCGTTGTAAGGTCCAGTTCTCTCAGGACCCGAAACAGTTTTATAATTTTGTTAACACCAAGCGTAAATCTAATTCTTTTCCTTCCTCGCTGTCGTTCGAAAACATGACGGGAACCACAGATCAGGCAATAGCCGATATATTTGCCCAATTTTTTCAAACGACTTACTCTACTTTATTTTTATTCATCTCAGCCTTATTCTTACACCATGCCCAAGTCAAACCTCATATTCTGTCCCACTTTAACAGAAAGCTCTCTTCTTTTGGATCTTCTTCGTATTAAGCCTGTTTATTCGCCAGGGCCCGATGGTATTCCTGGGTGCGTGCTTAGGTATTGCGCTAAGGCCCTGTGCAAACCTCTTCACAAGTTGTTTACCTTATCTCTAGAAACGTCCCAATTCCCAAATATTTGGAAGGAATCATTTGTTATTCCTCTTTTCAAAAAAGGTAACAAGTTAGAAGCCAGTAACTACAGAGGTATTTCTAAGTTGTCAGCTATTCCTAAGCTTTTTGAAAAAATTATTACTCCTCATTTGCAGCACTTTTGCAGATCAATTATTTCTCCGTGTCAACACGGATTTATTAAACGTAGATCCACAATTACAAACCTTCTAGAGCTCACTACATTTGTGATAAAAGGCTTCAATAGTAGTTTTAAAACAGATGTCATTTACACTGACTTTAGTAAAGCATTTGACTCTGTAAATCACTTACTTCTTATTCATAAACTTGACCTTTTAGGTTTTCCAGTTGATCTGCTTAAATGGATTTCAAGTTATCTAAATGGCAGGTCACAAAGGGTCCTTTTTAAAAATTCAATTTCTGAAATTCTCCGTGTTACCTCCGGTGTCCCACAAGGGAGCCATCTGGGTCCGTTACTTTTTACATTATTTATTAACGATCTTCCCTCAATTATAAGTCATTCTCGCGTACTTATGTACGCAGATGACGTTAAGTTGTGCCTGCAGTATAAGGACATTTCCTGCCATTTAGACTTGCAATCCGATCTAGATAATTTTCAAAACTGGTGCCGAGATAATTTACTAAATTTAAACGGCTCCAAGTGCAAGCTGATGACTTTTTATCGGGCCAATCCGATATACGCGACTTACACGTTAAGTGGCAGCTCTTTGGATAGAATAACTCTTGTAAACGATCTTGGCGTTCTCTTGGACCCTAAACTAAAATTTTCTAATCACATTTCGTCCATGGTTAATAAAGCCAGAGGAGTGCTTGGATTTATTAAAAGGTGGTCAAAAGAATTCGATGATCCTTATTTGACTAAAACTTTATTTATTTCGCTAGTCCGTCCGATTCTGGAGTATGGGTCTCCCGTCTGGAGTCCACAATACGGAATACATATTGGTCGTATTGAATCTGTACAAAAAAACTTCCTTCTTTTTGCTTTACGGCGCCTAAACTGGGATGCAAATCTTATCTTACCTTCTTATTCTAGTAGACTTCTTTTGATTAATTTACCATCCCTAGCCAACCGTAGAACGATGCTTGGTACTATCTTTATTTATAACCTTATACATGGTGATATTGACTGCCCCGACTTGTTAAGTCGGCTAAACTTTTCTGTCCCAAGTAGATTAACTAGAAATTATATTCCCCTAATTTTAAATCATTGTAGATCTAACTATGCCTTGCATGAGCCTTTCAGAGTATTATGTTCTGACTATAATAGACTTTTTCCTGTAATATCAAATCTTGACTCTCTGCCGCTCCTAAAACGATTAATACTTGCTTCATTGGCACAAGATTGAT
Source organism: Drosophila rhopaloa (assembly GCF_018152115.1). Lineage (NCBI taxonomy): Eukaryota > Metazoa > Arthropoda > Insecta > Diptera > Drosophilidae > Drosophila > Drosophila rhopaloa. The sequence continues at coordinate 642,903 of NW_025334991.1, forward strand.
CTAACTATTACTTTTTTCCCCGGACCTTTACCTTTATTTTCCTATCTCGCGTCTATCCTATCGCGAATCGTGCCGTACGATACACGGCTGCGCCCCTCGGTCGGTTGGGCGGGTAAGTGGGCCGTGGGACTCCGTGAAAAAAAAAAAAAAAAATAAATAAATTCGCTTAAAAAAGATGGCATAAATTAATGCCCCTCGAAACATTGGTGACCCCGACGAAATCGTGACTGTGAGTTAAAGTTAAATGTCGTTTTAATAATTCTAAGCGCTTCTTACACAAGTCGGTGTTAAGGGCCACACACAAACCAACTCAATTCGCACCGCTTTGCACGGTATTCGCATATACCTGCATACATAAGTACTGCTGTAAAGTTCGAAACTTTTACATAACGCCGAGCGTTACACAATTTCGGTTACCAAGCCCTTTGTTTTCGGTTCCGTTCTACCCTCGAATTCTATTCTCGCCTTTCGCTGGCCTTAGTTATGTGCATCGATAAATTCATGTAGTGACTATCGTATGCTCTATCCAAAAATAATTCGAAATGTCGGAAACTGATAAAATATGCGCCAAACAGGTGCAGCATGCACCAAATAACGAAGATTTTTATCGGGCAAAGGCCACCTTGCGTCATTAAATTCATTAATGAGTCAGGAGCAGTTGGCCAAATTCGACGAAAGTGAGTTGCAGGTGCGGTTGGATTTAGTCGAGCGGATGAATTCCGACTTCGACTGCTCTCAACTCAAGATCGAACGGATGGTTATCAGAGAGATGGCAGCATATTGTGAAACCAAAAGAAAAATCTAACTGGTGAGAAGAGAAAATCCATGGCAAATTCAACCGAATTGCATGGCATCAGTGCCGCCTTCAGGTTCAATATGAGGCCTACCAGACTACCGGAGTTTCAGCTTCCGCGATTTGCCGGAGAATATGCCATGTTCAACACGGTTGTGGGAACAAACGGGACACAACAAAGGTGGAAATTCCAGCATCTTCGATCATGATTGGACAATTCGGTTGGGCACAATTCGGTCTCTGGAGCCCACTGAGAAGAATTATGACAGGGCCTTGGAATTATTAACTTTGCGATTTGATAATAAATTATTACACTTTCAGGCACACGTTCAGTCATTATTCAAGATACCAGGTGTGGAGACGGGATCCGCCAGTAGTTTGGGGCAGTTGAGAGATAATGCAAATTCACACTTGCGCGCCTTTACTACTATGACAACTACGGAGGAGATACTTGACGGTGTTTTAAACCATCTCATCGCTTCGCTGGACCACCAGACCCAGGAGAGGTGGGAGGAGGGTTTGCCGGCCAAGAAGCTCCCAAAATGGGACAAATTTTTTTAACAATTTTGGACCTTAGATGCCGCATGATGCCGCAACTTGGAATGTGCTATGGTAAGCCGGAGACTCAGCAAACAGGTGGGAAAAGTAGCCAGTTAATTTCATCGCAGAACTCTTATTGCTTCATCATCATCATTGCAATTTTGTACCGTATGCGAGTCCAAGGAACATTATTTGTACAAATGCCCACAATTTAGAATTGAAGCATCACTCTCTTCATCATCCCATTGCACCCCATCCGAAGCCTGGTCCGCAGATGCCACCACATATCTCATCTTTAGTTTCTGTAGCCCTGTCGCCAAAAAATACCGAATACGTATTGGTTGCCACCGCCATAGTATATGTCAAAAACCGCTCTGACGCTCTGCCATGCCGGGCCTTACTCGACTTGGACTCTCAAATTAACTTTGTCACTTCTCGTTTCGCTAATCAACTTCAACTTAAAATCCATGCTCTCGAGTGATTCAATAACACTACAATTATTGTTTATAAGGTCGATACAAAACCAACATAAACAAAAGGGATCCACTCGCCCTAAATTCAGCAATTAAAAACAATCTTCAACTATTTGTTGTATTTACCAGTCTGCATATCGAAAAAACCGAGGGTTTTTCAACAGACAAAACACTGAAAACTTTCACACACTGATAGAAGCTTTAACGACAGAGCTCCACCTATGTTAAAACCAATGAACTTTGGCAACTCACAATTGCCAAAAGCTTCTCTGATCGTAACATTGGGGAGTTTCTGACGCTCTGCTTCCATTCCCGTAGATAGCTGATGAGTCTGATGAGTGACGTGCAGACGAAACTAGCTAGTCCTATCATAGTCGGGTTCACTCCCCAGGGAGTGTAAGTGTGATGAAAGTTAATAAATAAATCGTTCAGTGTCACCGTTGTCAGGAATTCGGGCACACAAAATTCTATTGTTCCAAAACCCATAGGTGTGTAAAATGCTCTCGTAAGCATCCCAGCAACCTATGGCCAAAAGATAACGAACAACCAGCAAAATGTCAGAATTGCTACGAAGACTGTAGAGTCTATAAGGAACTCATATCAAAACAATTAGCTACTGTTCGCAAACAGATGCACAATAAAGACCAAAATAAAAATGATTCTGTTAGATTTCAATCATCTATTCTGCCTGATAAGCTGACCCAACAACCAAAAGATTACCAATCATACGCTCAAGTTGCTGCAGGAAATAGTAATTCAAATACTTCTCTAGAAAGAATAGAACATCTTTTAGAAAAACAATTTGAACTCACCAATAACTTACTTAACATGATAATGTTCCTGGTCAATAAATTATGCAATTAATCTAAACTTAGGAATATGGAATGCCAATGGGCTATCCAACCATGTTAATGAGATATCTTTATTTTTAAAAACAAATGCAATCGACATCATGCTTGTTTCAGAAACACACTTCACCAGTAAATCTTTTTTTAAAGTAGTTTGATATGACACAATAAGCGGCAATTCTCGTTAAGAACGGTTTGAAATTTAAAATCATGGACAGTACTAGAGAAAATGCTATACAGGCTGCCACAATTGAGATTAAATGCATCCATGCAGATGTCTCAATCACAGCAATATATCTCCCACCAAGATTTACAATAAAGGAGCTCGATTTTAAGAACTTTTTTCAAGGAATGGGAACAAAGGCGATTACAATGCCAAACACCCATGGTGGGGCTCCAGACTTATTAACCTAAAATGATACAAATGCATACGAAACAATAATATAACAACTCTCTCAACTGGCCTACAGATAGTCGAAAAAACCCAGACTTCATTGACTTCGTAGCATTCTCTGGTATCCCACAATCACACATGCGTGTAATGGAAAGTTTCGATCTTAACTTAGATCACTCTCCGATAATAGCCACCTATAGCACAAAAGCTCATATGCTAGACAAGCCATATAAAGTCATATCTGCTTCCACAGACATTAACGCGTTTAAAAGCCACCTAGAAGGCGCCATAAGCTTAGATCTTTCGTAAAAAACAGGAGAGGAAATAGACTATGCTGTGGAGCTTTTTACAAATACAATTCACAAAGCGAGCTACATAAACACGAATCACACCCACAGAAACCAACAACCAAACCAATTGTACCTCTCTACCGAACTTCGAAAAAAAAATTCGACAAAAAATGAGACCTGAGAAAACGTTGGCAAGAAACCCACTATACCGCTGACAAAACGTTATACAACAAAGCTGCATCTGAGCTTAAAAAACTGCTGTCATATTTAAAAATTTAGTCTGTAGCTGCATATCTGAGAAATTTAGACCCTAATTCTTGCAACAAAGAATATAACCTGTGGAGAGCAACTAAATATCTAAAGAGACCAGCAAAAATAAACATAATCATCCGCAAAAGCAATGGAACTTGGTGTAGATCTGATAATGAACAAGCAAAAGCATTTGCACAACACCTGCACTCTGTATTCCAGCCAAATGATATTAACAATTCTATAACAGAATCTGAAGTAGAAAACTTTCTTGGGTCACCCTGTCAAATGAGCTTGCCTATTAAAAGTATTCACTTTGACGAAGTCATGACAGAAATTAAATGCTTAAACAACAAAAAATCACCAGGCCCGGATAGGATAGACGGCATCACTCTTAAAACTCTACCACCAAAATGCATACAGTTTCTTACACTAGTATTTAACGGTATTCTCAGGCTAGACCACTTCCCAAGTCAATGGAAATGTGCAGAAATCATTATGATTCTTAAGCCAAACAAGACAGAAACTGAACTATCATCTTACCGTCCCATTAGTCTGTTGACAATATTTTCGAAAGTATTTGAAAAAATACTACTGAAGAGGATGTTGCCAATTTTGGACGAACTTGCCATCATTCCTGAATATCAATTTGGATTCAGAAGAGGCCACGGGACCACTGAGCAATGTCATAGGGTTATCAATGAAATTGTATCCGCACTTGAGAACAAAAAATACTGTACTACTACATTTCCTGATGTTCAGCAAGCGTTTGATCGTGTTTGGCACAATGGATTACTCTATAAGATAAAGAAATGGCTACCTGCTCCCTACTATTTACTACTGAGATCCTATTTGTCTAAGAGATGCTTCTACGTGCAGCAGAGAAATGATACGTCAACACTACTTCTCATAAACGCAGGCGTTCCTCAAGGGAGTGTATTGGGACCAGTCCTTTACACTTTATATACGGCAGATATGCCAGTAACAAACAACTGTACCGTTGCAACATATGCTGACGATACAGCCATTCTGGCAACAAGCTCATCCAATGTGAGCTCAGTCTGATTGAAGCCTGGTTTCTCCGCTGGAAAATTAAAATCAACTCCCTGAAGTCCGTCCAAATAACTTTCGCACTAAGACCAGGAAACTGCCCAAATGTCACACTTAACGGCTCAGCAATTCGACAAGATACTTGTGTGAAGTATCTTGGCATGCACCTCGACCGCAGATTAACATGGAAGCCCCACATAAAAGCGAAATGTCAACAACTCAGACTGAAATCACTGAAAATGTCTTGGTTGCTAAGATCAGTAGCCACTTTGGAAAACAAAGTTCTTCTCTACAAAGCCATTTTGAAGCCTGTTTGGACCTACGCTATTCAGCTCTGGGGAACAGCTAGCAATTCAAATATTGAAATACTCCAGCGGTACCAATAAAAAGCATTGCGACAAATGGTTATCGCTCCATTTTATGTAACCAATGCAAATATCCAAAAAAATCTAAATATTTCAACAATAAAAGAAGAGATAAACAAATATAGTAAGAAATATACAGACAGACTTCACATTCATGAAAATGATTTAGCCCTAGGTCTATTAGACAATAGCATAACAGTAAGAATACTCAAAAGATTTCACATTCTTGATCTCCCTGATAGGCAAACTAAAAGTAAAGTAAAGAAATCTGCTATTCCTGTTATGTAAATATTAGTCATAAACTTTACCTATTGTCACAAGACAGATTGTAAAAAAAAAAAGGAATTCGACAAAAAAAAAACCAGCACCGAAATAATGATTAAAACGTTTTTTTTTCTAAAAACAAGTTTAATCACGATGCACTCGAAGCGAACGGAAAGTTGTTAAAGACACTTAAAGCTGTTAAAAAAGATTTAACCCCGGAGGTTTCCACAAGAAAATAACAATTCGGAGCTGTGAAGAGCGAAACCGTTAACCCATGCTGCAGAAAACCAGACTTGGCTGGATAATCTCAGGGTATCTAGAGGTAGGAGGACCAACGCGCTCATCTTTAGTTTCTTTAGTTCAGGAACCCAGCACTTAGTCGGGTTTTCTTTTTTGGAGGCTGCTTATTAAAAAAAAATCAGTCCTTTTCCATTGTTTGGTGGCTTTAAAGCAGAAATAATATATATCGATATTTTTCCATCGTGTAAGAACGAGGTTTTTAGCGTGTTAAAAGGGGGATGGGAGCAAAAGAGTCCGTGTTAAGCGAGGGCCAACTGTACACCAAAGAGATCTTGGGAAATCGACAGTTGCCCAGATTCTACAATAACCATTTCCAAGAAGGAAGCTCTATGCGAGCAGCTATTTCAACAGCAGTACACGCAGCTGGAATTTGCTTTGAAATTTTGTTGTACGCAGGTCTCTCCATTCAACCAAAAATCTTCATTACCTTACCTCGTTTTTCAATTTTTTAAGGCTGCATTGTGCGGAGACGAATGCTAAATGTAACGTTGCGTTCGAATTACACATCCCAACCAGTTTCTTCAATGTATCTTATGGCGCGATAGTCCCGAAGACGAAGTTCAAGTATATTCGTTTGACACGGTAACGTAGCCCGCTGCCTTTTTGGGAATTCGTGCAATGCAGAAGGTATGATGAAGAAGCGGAGTTTCCATTAGCAGCCAAAATCATATGCTTAAACTTTTACGTGAATGATCTAGTTTCAGGAAGAGACAGTCTTGAAGATGTTGTTGAAATTCGGAAACAAGTTAAAGAGGACTTGGGCAGGGGACATTTTCCGATTCGCAAATGGTGCTCCCGACCCTGCGACGCTAGAAAGAGTTGATGAGTCGGATCGGGAGAAGACTTTAAAGTTGCACGACGGAATGGATGTTGCAAAGGCGTTGGTTTTGGCTTATGGAGTTCCCTTACTTCGATGAAACTTAAGTGGAATTTCATCCTACGTCGTTCCCCACACTTTGGAGGCTTGTAGGAAGCCGCGGTCAAATCCGCAAAATACCATTTTGTCCGCATTGTTGGATAGTCGATCCTCACATTTCCGCGATGTTAAACTCACGGCTACTCTGACCCATTTCAGAAAACCCAGATGACATAGAAGTTTTGACGCCTGCTCACTTTCTCATTGGGTCTACGTATACCTCAATGGTCGAACCTGACGTCACCCATCTGAACTTCGATCGGCTGAGCCGGTGGCAGCGTGTGTGTAATCAAATGCAGCAAACATTCTGGCGCAAATGGAGCAGTGACTACCTCTGAGCGTTGCTGCAGGAGCGGAGCAAATGGCGCTCTCCCTAGCACAACGTAAAGCCACGCAGCATATTCCTAATCAAGGAGGACAACCTATCTCCTTTGCGGTGGCGCCTCGGCAGTAATCGGGTTGCAGTAATCCGAACTGACTCTGGGTCATGCAAGCGGGCAACGAGTAAGTTAGTGATCCTACCCCTTGAAACCACTTCACTTGTAAGTATGGGTCTTCCAATGGGAGGAGCATGTCGGGAGAAGTCACTTAATTCGAAGTTAAATCAATGATTGTTTTTATTTTGGTCAGCATCACTGACAACAACAATGTAAGCAAAAGCTTGCTGAATTATCTATGTGCATGTTAGGATTGGCTGAGATAAGCGTATGCAGACTCTGATCTCTCGGCTCCTATGGCTTTCGCTCGTTATAGCTTTATACATAAATTCGAATATTCTCGGCTTTGCATTAAACACTGTTTCGGCATCGCATGTTCGTTAAAAATTCGCTTAAAAATGTTTGCCCCCTCGAAACAACTATATCTTAAAAAAAGCATTTCGAAATAATTATTTCAGATGTTTATTTAGGACTAATATGTTTATGCCGGATTTATTGACAATGATGTCGAGGTGGGGGACCGATTTAGGAAAATACATTTTTATTGGGGACTCCGATTCAATATTAATTAGATATGATATGTTATCACCAAGGCTTAGCTTTTCTTCCCGAATTGCATAAAAAATCATTCTGTGGTGAAAGAACCTTATTCTATATTTTTATTAAAGAAAGTATCAGCAATCTGAAATTCAACAGGAACTTCCCACAGTGTGGCACCAAAAATACCGTTTACAATTTGTGTGACGCGTTTTTGATCAAGGTTAAGCAGCTTTACTGTCTCTTCCGTGATGAAGCTCCTATTATGAAATCTTGCACCACTGGCAGCGCCAGTTGAAAGAGAGCTTTTTGAAACTCTTGTTCTCTGATACGTATTTATGCTTAATATTGGAGTCAACATTCACAAGCACGATTTAAATTATGATGCCATTTATTTTTTCCTAAGGAACCCTTGAATCTGGTTGCTTGAAAGATGCCATGTTGAAGAGATTGTGCCTCTAGTCTTGAAAAGGCACAACTTCCAAATCAGCTAATAAATAACTTAAAAGGTTGTTCATTTTATTATTTTCTGTGACCTGGAGCTGGAAGGAAAATGTAATTAAAATAACTTGCCTATGGTCCGTTTGTGGACAATTTTCGGAATAAATTACATCATTTTTCTGTTTACTGCAATAAAATCCTCTTTGAACCGATTATATTCGAAATTTTTTTTGAAGTGAATCCCGGTGTTCTTAGCCCGTGGTGAATGAAAATTGTACACTTTGGTTTGACTTTTGGTAGAGTGGGAATCTCAAAGTTCGGGGCTTGGGGTCTTATATAAGAATAAAAGTACAAAAAGATGATCGAAAGGAGCGAGTGATTTTCATGTATTCTATATATCGACCGAAGAATACAAATTTTTTGTGATAAACAAAACTACCTAACAATATTGTGAAAACAATGACTGAAATATAAATGAATGAAATAGATTATTTATTTTTGTTTGAAAAGAAGAGGTGTCATGATTTAAAAACAAAAGTCGCCAGACTTAATTACAAATTTATGACTTTTCAACACTGACCAACGGGTTGGCACACGTTCATTACGACTATTGACATAAAAGCCTGGCCTCATCGCTTTTGGGAGACATTAAAAAGTTTGGAATTAGCCTGCAGGGGGCTGTCTTACGCTTCTACGCTATAGAGTATCAAAACGCTAAATTCATAAACCTTGGTCATATGCGCTAGCCAAAATGTGCGCCGCACCCTAAATGACGCCTCACATATCCTCATCCCATAACGCAATTTTTCATGTTTGCCTGCTTTTTCGTGGCTAGCCCCATCGTAACTTTTTGAAAAAATCCAATGGAGAGACGAACACTTTCAGCGCAGAAAAATGGAACAACTAGCTCGAGATCACCAGAATAAGTTTCCCGTCGGCACCAATATTCCTCACCAGCGCACAGTGGCCGATTTGGCAGTTTTAGCTTAAGATTAAGCAAATTTTGAACTGTTAAAAATAATAAATATTTTGTTTTCTACCGATAGTAAAATAGTCATTAATCAGAAAAAAACTAACACTGAAAAATTCGATAAACTAGATCGGCTATTAGCCCTCAAAGGTAACATATGGTAGCACTAAACTTCTCAAAGTGTATAGCTTGATTGATGCACTTATTTTTATATTTGCGACATTTTGTTGGATTTCACCTGTTTTGAAATAAGTTCCCCATTTTCCTAAAGTTCAAGGTATGTAGTAAAATAAAATGAATGTTTTGTGCCCTGTGAGTAGATGTTGTATTCGTAGTTTTAGTTCAAATTCATCAATGTTTGTAGCACGCTTTTTTAAAGAAAACTTCTGTAGACTAAAACTTTGTGAAGCCCGTCCCAGCCCGCAAAAATTGAATATCTGTGGTAGGCTATGGTTCGTCCAGTGTGTAAATTATTCAAGATCAGCTGCCCTTACGTGCACCTGCTAAAGTTTGGGATATTTTCAGCAATCATGTCGGTCTGCAAACAAGCACTTTTTGCTGTATGGCATGGGGAAACAGACGGCACGAAGAACAATACTGCACTAGTTGAGCATATTTTTGAGAATTTTCTAAACAAATCTAAATGTTATGAAACGGATTTGAATTTTATACATTGCATCGTTAAAAGTTTTTGTAAAATACTATGTAAAAGGTGTAGAAAATGTAATGGGGATATAGAGCGTTTCGAGAACAAGAACGCGCTGTATGGCTTCTGGATTCACCATTAACATTCAGAGATTTCGCGAATATGCTTTCGAAACTGCACGCATTTTTGTTAAAGAATATCCGTGGTTTTACATGCCATCCTCAGTGCACAAGATTTTGATTCACGGAGCGAATATTATCAAAACTGTACCACTTCCAATCGGGATGTTGTCAGAAGAAGCCTTGGAAGCCCGAAACAAAGATTTAAGAAATTTTCGCTTGAACCATACGCGCCATAACTCGCGGTCTAACATAATGGAAGATCTTTTGCACTTATTGTTAGTATCGTCGGATCCAGTACTAACAAGTTTATGCAATACCTCGGCCAATAACTCGAGCAAACAAGTTTCTTTTCATATTGAAGGTCAAAATTTACTTATGTACTACAATTTACAACAAGAAAATTCCGATTCAGAATCGGAAAATTGAAATAGGTTTATTTTTTTAAATAACATCTTTAAAAACAAAAAAAATATTCAATTAAAAAAAAAAAAAAAAAAAAAATTTTAATTAAAAAATAAAAAACTAAATTAAATTAAAAGTGCTACATTTTATTCCTTGTCCATTTTATCAAACTTTGTAAAATTATCGTTATTTTTTATGAAATTCCATTTCTTAAGCTAGATAAGCCAAATCGGCCACTGTGCAGCGCCGATACAGGATAAGGATTACTCAACCGCAAAGGCAACTCGAGCACGAGTTGTAGCTTGTAATCATTATAGCATTTGTGTTCTGGATGGGACGAATCTACACTCGCGGGGCACGCTTTAGAATCCGGCTCTAGCTCGTCGGCTTTGGAGGTCTTGCTTGTGTAAATCCACACAATTACTTCAAATTATTATTGATAAGACTAAAATTGAGCTTGCTGCGACAAAAGAAAAGCTAGATACAAAACCGGAATAATTATATAATTAAATGCATAAAGATAGGCAAAAAAAGAAAAGAATTCGAGAATCTAATAAAAGAATTTCGGAGAACCCTACCTACGATCACCTGCCGCTAGAGCATGGCTCTTGTAATCCCTTGTATACCCTAGGACCGTAGAAACATCAGTTGAGTTCAGTTAATTTAATTTTTAAGCTTTCATTTTAATAATATTTTAAAGGTTAATAACATTATTAAATTTCCTGAATGAAACTATGAAAAAAAATATGCCCGAAGATCTACATTATAAAAAGCGCAGAACCAAATACTTGGCTCCTGGACATTAAAAGCAAATATGTTCGTAGATAAAATGTAGATAAATAAGTAAACATGTGTGTAAAGAATGTTTGTAAATAATTATATTCTGAAATGTTGATATAAAATACTAGGTGGGGTGAAAAGTAACCTACTTGACCGCCAGAATGCGCCACTACTGCAAAGAAGGTTATGGTTCCTTAGGCAAGCATACCAAATTTCAGTGCGATACTGCCCTTAGTTTAGTTCCGATGGGGTTACAGAGGACAATGTCAAAAAAATACATGAAATGGTATTGGCTTATCGCAAAGTAAAAGTGCGCGAGTTAGCAAATGCCACAAAGATCAGTACTGAGCGCACACGCCACATTTTGAGAGAGATACTGCATATGAAAAAGTTATCCTGCCGCTGGGTGCCGCGCATGCGCACTCCGGACCAAAAACTCGAGCGAGAGCAGTTCGAAAGAGTGTTTGGACTTACTGATGCGGAATCCGGCGGACCTTCCGAAAAATTACTTTTCGGATGGGATCAAGAAGTTGGAAAATCGCTGGTATAAGTGTATCTAGCTAAAAGGGGACTACATTGAATAATATAAAAAAAACATTTGAGAAAATAAATGTTTTCATTCCCAAGGAGGTTACTTTTCACTCCATCTAGTAATACTGTCTAATAACAGTGATCGTCCTTGACTTTCAAAGTGAACAGTCGTGTTTTTATTTAAAGTTATTAAAGTTATTTAAACATACAATTAAATTTCGTTCGCTTTGCGAGTGAACTATAAATCTTTGTGCACTTTTATAATAATAAACACAATAAAACTGCATTTTTACTTTTCCGAAATATTTAAATTTTTAAAATCGTATATAAGCGATTTTGGGCGTTAAAGGGGGCGTGGCACCTTTTTGAAACAAACTTGCGCTGCGTAGGAACTCCTAGAATCTGCATGCAAAATGCCAATCTTCTAGCTTTTATAGTTTCCGAGATCTCAGCGTTCATACGGACAGACAGACGGACAGACAGACGGACATGGCTATATCGACTCGGCTAGTGACCCTGATCAAGAATATATATACTTTATAGGGTCGGAAACGCTTCCTTCTAGCTGTTACATACTTTTGCACGAATACAATATACCCTTTTACTCTACGAGTAACGGGTATAAAAACAGAACGTAACGGCTAAAAAAACCAGAACATAAAGTGAAAATATTATTGTGCTAAGGAAACAACTAAAGTGAAATTCTAAAAAACACATTTAAAAGTGCAACACTTAAAATAAAGAAATAAAAAAGGGCCAGAATACGCCAAATAATAAAAGTGAAAAATTACAATAAAATATTAAATATAAATTATCCAGGAAAATAAACAATCGCAAAAAATGCAAAACTACAAAAAATAATAAATATTTCTAAAAAAAAATATTAACCATTTAAAAAAAAAACAAGAGAGAACGCTATAGTCGGGTGCCCCGACTATCAGATACCCGTTACTCAGGTAAAGGGAGTGCGAGGGAGATGGAGATAGAAACTTTGATCACGCATAACTTTTTAACGAATGGTCCGATTTGAAAAATTTCTTCTACATTTCGATAGGTATTGATAAACACAATAAAACTGCATTTTTACTTTTCCGAAATATTTAAATGTATCGTATATAAGCGATTGTGGGCGTTAAAGGGGGCGTGGCACCTTTTTGAAACAAACTTGCGCTGCGTAGGAACTCCTAGAATCTGCATGCAAAATGCCAATCTTCTAGCTTTTATAGTTTCCGAGATCTCAGCGTTCATACGGACGGACAGACAGACGGACAGACGGACAGACGGACATGGCTATATCGACTCGGCTAGTGACCCTGATCAAGAATATATATACTTTATAGGGTCGGAAACGCTTCCTTCTAGCTGTTACATACTTTTGCACGAATACAATATACCCTTTTACTCTACGAGTAACGGGTATAAATATAAAAATAATATAATAACAAAAAAAAGAGGTAAAAAACTTAAATTTACAAAACGCAAATATAAAAAAGTGCAAAAATACATCAACATTTTTAATATTCCTAAAGAGTAATATTAAAAAAAAAAATTTTCTTTTTAAAAAAAAAATAAAAAAAATTAATTAAAGAAAACAAATAAAAAACATTCAAAAAGCTACAAAAAAACCAAAAAAAAAAGAACGAAACAAAATTACTGAGAGAAGACTAAGAAGACCCAGGATCTAAAATCCATCATTGAACTGAAATGACCACCAGAACACAGAAGACAACAAATCGTGAGAGTAGAATTAGCATTATAAAAATATTTAAATAAGAAAGAAATTATTATCTACAATTCTAAACAATATTCAATATATATAAAACTAATCTTCATAAATAAACACAGAACGATTTTGCTAAAAGTGATAGATTAATCCTGGAAGAATTAATAAACGCATTACAAAATTTTAAAATGACTGATACAAATGGTCCGTCGACTAGCCGAAGCGCTAACAAACAAACACCCGAACAAACATTAACCACAGACTTAATTGTCCGATTGATTACTATCAATGTAACCCCTTTACAAGACGTAATAAAAAATTTACGTACCCTGTTAGACTCAAGAGCTAATTTAGTAACCATTTTAAGAAATGAAATAATAGGAAAGGCAAATGATGCCTTAACAAATCACGGAACGGTGTTAAACCTTGACGCAATTTTAGCCAGACTCGACTTCGTCTTTAGCGACAAAAGACCTATCCACATAATTGAACAGGAACTAAGCGTCCTTACACAACATAAATTCTCAGTTATGAACTTTTATAATTTGGTTAATAAAAAATTAACCTTACTAATAAATAAAACCATAATGACTTACGGGAAAGAAAATCCCATAACCACAGAAACAAACCTCAGACATAGGCAAAATGCCTTGAGAGGTGTTTATAACTGGCCTAAACGGCTCCATTTCAGGCATGTTATTTTCCCTTAACCCTCCAGACTTGCCATACGCATTAGCCAGAGTGCATGAAATGGAAAGCAACCAGATGAGGGCACAGTTCGCTTATCGTCTTAGCACTCCTCAACGCCGCTTTAACGAAAACCCACGAACTTCATATGATTCATATTATAAATTTGACAACAATAATCAGGGCAATCAATTGCGCCTGAATAGAACCAATGATAATAATCAAAATTATCAAGTGCAAAATGCAAACTACCAATACACCAACAAACTTGGCTATCAAAATAATAGTTATCAAAATAATAATAACTATTAACTTACTAATAGCTAGAAAAACCCTAATAACTATCAAAATACTAATAGTTATCAAAATCATAATAACTATCAGTATAACAACGCTCGGTTCAATTCAAACCCAACTAATAATGTTTGGACACAAGCGAATAATACTTATCAAAACAGGGGTGAGCCAATGGAAGTGGACGCCAGCATCCAATTCCAAAATAATAATTATAATCCTAATAACCAATCATTTCCCAAAGGTTGGCAGTACCAAAACAAAAATAATAATTTCCAAACAAACTCCTATAACCAAGAAAGAAAAAAAACATTTCAACAAGCAGAACAGCCAGCTAAGCGCACACAAGTTGAGTCATCAGCTCAACCACAAAAAAACAATAAATAATATTCAATAGGACCATTTTTTAGAAGAACAATAGGCCTGCCACACATTTTTCAGCAGGACAAGAAAATAAATAAAAAATTTAATATTTTGATAGACACAGGAGCTACAGCCTGTTATATAAAAAAAGGCATTTACCAAAACGGGATAGAATTACCCATTTATAAGAGAGTATCCACAGTCAATGGATACTCAATAATTAAAATATACCACTACATAACAATTTTTCAAACAAAACACATATGTTATGAAATAGAAGGTTTAAAAGCAGATTTAATAATAGGAATAATTTACTAAGAAAGATAGGAGCAGTTAGTGACATAAGCAATAATACAATAAAATATAATGGGAAAACGGAACAATTGCATTATGAGGAAAAATTAAACTTATTAGAATCAAACAATGAAACAACCATACATAGATATTTTAACCATGAAAGTTTTACGAATAAAAATACAGTTAGCATAGAGAGTTTGGGGTATATAAACCGCGAACAAGCCATTAATGTCAATTCCGACACAATCAGTTTGGGACAATCAAGTTCCGAACGCGCCGTCGACAATATTTACGACACACAGATTTTTTTTTTTTTGCGTCCCACGGCCTACTTACCCGCCCAACCGACCGAGGGGCGCAGCCGTGTATCGTACGACACGATTCGCGAGAGGATAGACGCGCGATAAGGAAATATAGCTAAAAGTCCGGGGAAAAAAGTAATAGTTAGATCAATCTTGTGCCAATGAAGCAAGTATTAATCGTTTTAGGAGCGGCAGAGAGTCAAGATTTGCGATTATAGGAAAAAGTCAATTATAGTCAGAACATAATACTCTAAAAGGCTCATGCAAGGCATAGTCAGAAATTAGGGGAATATAATTTCTAGTTAATCTACTTGGCACAGAAAAGTTTAGCCGACTTAACAAGTCGGGGCGGTCAATATCACCATGTATAAGGTTATAAATAAGGATAGTACCAAGCATCGTTCTACGGTTGGCTAGGGAGGGTAAATTAATCAAAAGAAGTCTACTAGAATAAGAAGGTAAGTTAAGATTTGTATCCCAGTTTAGGCGCCGTAAAGCAAAAAGAAGGAAGTTTTTTTGTACAGATTCAATACGACCAATATGTATTCCGTATTGTGGACTCCAGACGGGAGACCCATACTCCAGAATCGGACGGACTAGCGAAATAAATAAAGTTTTAGTCAAATAAGGATCATCGAATTCTTTTGACCACCTTTTAATAAATCCAAGCACTCCTCTGGCTTTATTAACCATGGACGAAATGTGATAAGAAAATTTTAGTTTAGGGTCCAAGAGAACGCCAAGATAGTTTACAAGAGTTATTCTATCCAAACAGCTGCCACTTAACGTGTAAGTCGCGTATATCGGATTGGCCTGATAAAAAGTCTCAGCTTGCACTTGGAACCGTTTAAATTTAGTAAATTATCTCGGCACCAGTTTTGAAAATTATCTAGATCGGATTGCAAGTCTAAATGGCAGGAAATGTCCTTATACTGCAGGCACAACTTAACATCATCTGCGTACATAAGTACGCGAGAATGACTTATAATTGAGATAAGATCGTTAATAAATAATGTAAAAAGTAACGGACCCAGATGGCTCCCTTGTGGGACACCGGAGGTAACACGGAGAATTGCATAAGTCGAATTTTTAAAAAGGACCCTTTGTGACCTGCCATTCAGATAACTTGAAATCCATTTAAGCAGATCTACAGGAAAACCTAACAGGTCAAGTTTTTGAACAAGAAGTAAGAGATTTACAGCGTCAAATGCTTTTCTAAAGTCACTGTAAATGACGTCTGTTTGAAAACTACTTCTGAAGCCTTTTATCACAAATGTAGTGAGCTCTAAAAGGTTTGTGATTTACGTTTAATACGTTTAATAAATCCGTGTTGACACGGAGAAATGATTGATCTGCAAAGGTGCTGCAAATGGGGAGTAATAATTTTTTCAAAAAGCTTAGGAATAGCTGACAACTTAGAAATACCTCTGTAGTTACTGGCTTCTAACTTGTTACCTTTTTCGAAAAGAGGAATAACAAATGATTCCTTCCAAATATTTGGGAATTGGGAGGTTTCTAGAGATAAGGTAAACAACTTGTGAAGAGGTTTGCACAGGGCCTTAGCGCAATACCTAAGCACGCACCCAGGAATACCATCGGGCCCTGGCGAATAAACAGGCTTAATACGAAGAAGATCCAAAAGAAGAGAGCTTTCTGTTAAAGTGGGACAGAATATGAGGTTTGACTTGGACATGGTATAAAAAAAAGGATGTGATGAATAATCTAAAGTAGAGTAAGTCGTTTGAAAAAATTGCGCAAATAAACTGGCTATTGCCTGACCTGTGGTTGCCGTCATGTTTTCGAACGACAGCGGGGAAGGAAAAGAATTAGATTTACGCTTGGTGCTAACAAAATTATAAAACTGTTTCGGGTCCTGAGAAAACTGGACCTTACAACGGTTTAAGTAACTATTATAACACTGAGCATTAAGCACGGTAAATCTTGACCGAGCACTTAAATATCTAGTAAAAACAGATTGAGAACCGGTATTTTTATACCCGTTACTCGTAGAGTAAAAGGGTATATTGTATTCGTGCAAAAGTATATAACAGGTAGAAGGAAGCGTTTCCGACCCTATAAAGTACATATATTCTTGTTCAGGATCACTAGCCGAGTCGATCTAGCCATGTCCGTCTGTCTGTCCGTCTGTCTGTCCGTCTGTCTGTCCGTATGAACGCTGAGATCTCGGAAACTATAAAAGGTAGAAGATTGGCATTTTGCATGTAGATTTTAGGAGTTTCTACGCAGCGCAAGTTTGTTTCCGAATAGTGCCACGCCCCCTCTGACGCCCACAAGCCACAAGCTGTGGCCACAGTTTTGATGCTATTATGAAAATTTTAATTGATATGTATTTGTTTCGTCAATAAATATCGATTGGCCTAATAAAAGTTTGCCACGCCCACTCGAACGCCCAAAAACCCATTAAACGCTAAAGCCTGGCTAGCGCCTACATTTCCGCCTTTCATGGCGCCATCTAACGGATGACTTTGGAACAGCTGGCCAAGGTGCTCAACAGAGTCAACGTTAATTCTCGATAAGGATTTCTATTAAAGGAAATTGCGATGTTTTTCATTTGTCAATACCGAACTATATCCCTAGAACTATGCAAATCAAATCAAGTTAGCCAAATTGGAGGTCTGAGTCAAACAATGGCGTATGTGTGTATGTATGTAAGCATATACATATGTATGTATTTACATTGTCCACAGTTGCAATTGCATATTTATATTAAGTTGTTTAGCTGAGTAACGGGTATCTAATAGTCGAGGCCCTCGACTATAGCGTTCTCTCTTGTTATATTTCCTAAACAGTCTGGACTTTACATTTCTTAAGTGTATCAACTCTCTGCTAAACCAAGGTGATTTATTGGAAGTTGACGGTTAGTACCACGGAACACAGGAATTAAAAAATGAGTTTATTGCAGTGTAAAAAACATTAACTGCATCGGACATATTATTGCATAAGTAAAGATCAGACCAATTAAAGCCAGAAATAAAATTATTTAGCCTCAGAAAGTCTGCCTTGCGAAAACAATGTATTCGTTTGGATTTTTCAGCTTTTTCTTCTATAACTCTACCCGTATCAAATGAATGTTCGATTGTTGGGTGATATGGATCTTCAGGTTGCGTGAGTGGTGCTACTCTGGACAGAAACACACCTTCAGGATTCGATACAAAACACAAATCAAGTAGGCGACCTAATGAATTTCGAACATGGTTTACTAGAGATAGAGATATGTCAAGCAGGCCGTCAATAAAATCATGCTGTGTTATAGGTAGTAAGACATTCGATCCATCCTCAGTGGACCAAGTAACTCCAGGTATATTAAAATCACCTAGAACTACCAACTGATCCCTATCGGAAAGCTTATTTGCAACGGACTTAATAACGGATAGGTGATTTAAATAATCAGGAAGTTCAGACAACGGCTGAATATATGAGCAAGTTATGTATATAGAGCAACCAGGAAGCGATAACTTTACACAAATAAATTCAATGGTAAAATCAAAAAATAACTCCTCAGACGAGAGGTTTGAATCAACTCCAATTAAGACTCCACCTCCCCGTCTAGAGGGACGGTCATACCTATATATTGTGTACTTACCTGTAAAAACTTCGGAGCTAAAGATCTCCGGCTTTAACCAGGTTTCTGTAAACACAATAATATGAGATGCAAAGGAAAGGCTATCGGAATACAATTTAGTGAGTTTGCTACGCAAACCTCTTGCATTCTGATAGGAAAGAAGGTGGTTAGAAGTTAGTTTTTTGAAATTGGTACACTGGTTTGGCCTCGACTAGGAAGTTTTACTCCCACGGCCCCTTCTTCTTTATCTTAGCCTCGAACTCTTTGACAACCATATTATCCGGCCAAAAGTCGCCCGAGCATATGGTTTCAAAAAGCTCGTTAGGGACAGTTATCTTGAAAGATGAAATGTCTCTAGAATAAGAAAACTTAAACTTTTCCACCTTTCCACTATTACAATCGGCTTTAGTTTTGTCTTGTATATAAGACAATACATCATAAGATGTTTGATCAGGGTAAGTGACCCTGATCAAGAATATATATACTTTATAGGGTCGGAAACGCTTCCTTCTAGCTGTTACATACTTTTGCACGAATACAATATACCCTTTTACTCTACGAGTAACGGGTATAAAAACAGAACGTAACGGCTAAAAAAACCAGAACATAAAGTGAAAATATTATTGTGCTAAGGAAACAACTAAAGTGAAATTCTAAAAAACACATTTAAAAGTGCAACACTTAAAATAAAGAAATAAAAAAGGGCCAGAATACGCCAAATAATAAAAGTGAAAAATTACAATAAAATATTAAATATAAATTATCCAGGAAAATAAACAATCGCAAAAAAATGCAAAACTACAAAAAATAATAAATATTTCTAAAAAAAATATTAACCATTTAAAAAAAAAACAAGAGAGAACGCTATAGTCGGGTGCCCCGACTATCAGATACCCGTTACTCAGGTAAAGGGAGTGCGAGGGAGATGGAGATAGAAACTTTGATCACGCATAACTTTTTAACGAATGGTCCGATTTGAAAAATTTCTTCTACATTTCGATAGGTATTGATAAACACAATAAAACTGCATTTTTACTTTTCCGAAATATTTAAATGTATCGTATATAAGCGATTGTGGGCGTTAAAGGGGGCGTGGCACCTTTTTGAAACAAACTTGCGCTGCGTAGGAACTCCTAGAATCTGCATGCAAAATGCCAATCTTCTAGCTTTTATAGTTTCCGAGATCTCAGCGTTCATACGGACGGACAGACAGACGGACAGACGGACAGACGGACATGGCTATATCGACTCGGCTAGTGACCCTGATCAAGAATATATATACTTTATAGGGTCGGAAACGCTTCCTTCTAGCTGTTACATACTTTTGCACGAATACAATATACCCTTTTACTCTACGAGTAACGGGTATAAATATAAAAATAATATAATAACAAAAAAGAGGTAAAAAACTTAAATTTACAAAACGCAAATATAAAAAAGTGCAAAAATACATCAACATTTTTAATATTCCTAAAGAGTAATATTAAAAAAAAAATTTTCTTTTTAAAAAAAAAATAAAAAAAATTAATTAAAGAAAACAAATAAAAAACATTCAAAAAGCTACAAAAAAACCAAAAAAGAAAAGAAACTATAGAAAACAATTTGATAAAACCAAGAAGTACCATAAAAAGGAACGAAACAAAATTACTGAGAGAAGACTAAGAAGACCCAGGATCTAAAATCCATCATTGAACTGAAATGACCACCAGGACACAGAAGACAACAAATCGTGAGAGTAGAATTAGCATTATAAAAATATTTAAATAAGAAAGAAATTATTATCTACAATTCTAAACAATATTCAATATATATAAAACTAATCTTCATAAATAAACACAGAACGATTTTGCTAAAAGTGATAGATTAATCCTGGAAGAATTAATAAACGCATTACAAAATTTTAAAATGACTGATACAAATGGTCCGTCGACTAGCCGAAGCGCTAACAAACAAACACCCGAACAAACATTAACCACAGACTTAATTGTCCGATTGATTACTATCAATGTAACCCCTTTACAAGACGTAATAAAAAATTTACGTACCCTGTTAGACTCAAGAGCTAATTTAGTAACCATTTTAAGAAATGAAATAATAGGAAAGGCAAATGATGCCTTAACAAATCACGGAACGGTTTTAAACCTTGACGCAATTTTAGCCAGACTCGACTTCGTCTTTAGCGACAAAAGACCTATCCACATAATTGAACAGGAACTAAGCGTCCTTACATAACATAAATTCTCAGTTATGAACTTTTATAATTTGGTTAATAAAAAATTAACCTTACTAATAAATAAAACCATAATGACTTACGGGAAAGAAAATCCCATAACCACAGAAACAAACCTCAGACATAGGCAAAATGCCTTGAGAGGTGTTTATAACTGGCCTAAACGGCTCCATTTCAGGCATGTTATTTTCCCTTAACCCTCCAGACTTGCCATACGCATTAGCCAGAGTGCATGAAATGGAAAGCAACCAGATGAGGGCACAGTTCGCTTATCGTCTTAGCACTCCTCAACGCCGCTTTAACGAAAACCCACGAACTTCATATGATTCATATTATAAATTTGACAACAATAATCAGGGCAATCAATTGCGCCTGAATAGAACCAATGATAATAATCAAAATTATCAAGTGCAAAATGCAAACTACCAATACACCAACAAACTTGGCTATCAAAATAATAGTTATCAAAATAATAATAACTATTAACTTACTAATAGCTAGAAAAACCCTAATAACTATCAAAATACTAATAGTTATCAAAATCATAATAACTATCAGTATAACAACGCTCGGTTCAATTCAAACCCAACTAATAATGTTTGGACACAAGCGAATAATACTTATCAAAACAGGGGTGAGCCAATGGAAGTGGACGCCAGCATCCAATTCCAAAATAAAAATTATAATCCTAATAACCAATCATTTCCCAAAGGTTGGCAGTACCAAAACAAAAATAATAATTTCCAAACAAACTCCTATAACCAAGAAAAAAAAACATTTCAACAAGAACAGCCAGCTAAGCGCACACAAGTTGAGTCATCAGCTCAACCAAAAAACAAACAAATACGCATAAATAATATTCAAGAGTACCATTTTTTAGAAGAACAATAGGCCTGCCACACATTTTTCAGCAGGACAAGAAAATAAATAAAAAATTTAATATTTTGATAGACACAGGAGCTACAGCCTGTTATATAAAAAAAGGCATTTACCAAAACGGGATAGAATTACCCCTTTATAAGAGAGTATCCACAGTTAATGGATACTCAATAATTAAAATATACCACTACATAACAATTTTTCAAACAAAACACATATGTTATGAAATAGAAGGTTTAAAAGCAGATTTAATAATAGGAATAATTTACTAAGAAAGATAGGAGCAGTTAGTGACATAAGCAATAATACAATAAAATATAATGGGAAAACGGAACAATTGCATTATGAGGAAAAATTAAACTTATTAGAATCAAACAATGAAACAACCATACATAGATATTTTAACCATGAAAGTTTTACGAATAAAAATACAGTTAGCATAGAGAGTTTGGGGTATATAAACCGCGAACAAGCCATTAATGTCAATTCCGACACAATCAGTTTGGGACAATCAAGTTCCGAACGCGCCGTCGACAATATTTACGACACACAGATTTTTTTTTTTTTGCGTCCCACGGCCTACTTACCCGCCCAACCGACCGAGGGGCGCAGCCGTGTATCGTACGACACGATTCGCGAGAGGATAGACGCGCGATAAGGAAATATAGCTAAAAGTCCGGGGAAAAAAGTAATAGTTAGATCAATCTTGTGCCAATGAAGCAAGTATTAATCGTTTTAGGAGCGGCAGAGAGTCAAGATTTGCGATTATAGGAAAAAGTCAATTATAGTCAGAACATAATACTCTAAAAGGCTCATGCAAGGCATAGTCAGAAATTAGGGGAATATAATTTCTAGTTAATCTACTTGGCACAGAAAAGTTTAGCCGACTTAACAAGTCGGGGCGGTCAATATCACCATGTATAAGGTTATAAATAAGGATAGTACCAAGCATCGTTCTACGGTTGGCTAGGGAGGGTAAATTAATCAAAAGAAGTCTACTAGAATAAGAAGGTAAGTTAAGATTTGTATCCCAGTTTAGGCGCCGTAAAGCAAAAAGAAGGAAGTTTTTTTGTACAGATTCAATACGACCAATATGTATTCCGTATTGTGGACTCCAGACGGGAGACCCATACTCCAGAATCGGACGGACTAGCGAAATAAATAAAGTTTTAGTCAAATAAGGATCATCGAATTCTTTTGACCACCTTTTAATAAATCCAAGCACTCCTCTGGCTTTATTAACCATGGACGAAATGTGATAAGAAAATTTTAGTTTAGGGTCCAAGAGAACGCCAAGATAGTTTACAAGAGTTATTCTATCCAAACAGCTGCCACTTAACGTGTAAGTCGCGTATATCGGATTGGCCTGATAAAAAGTCTCAGCTTGCACTTGGAACCGTTTAAATTTAGTAAATTATCTCGGCACCAGTTTTGAAAATTATCTAGATCGGATTGCAAGTCTAAATGGCAGGAAATGTCCTTATACTGCAGGCACAACTTAACATCATCTGCGTACATAAGTACGCGAGAATGACTTATAATTGAGATAAGATCGTTAATAAATAATGTAAAAAGTAACGGACCCAGATGGCTCCCTTGTGGGACACCGGAGGTAACACGGAGAATTGCATAAGTCGAATTTTTAAAAGGGACCCTTTGTGACCTGCCATTCAGATAACTTGAAATCCATTTAAGCAGATCTACAGGAAAACCTAACAGGTCAAGTTTTTGAACAAGAAGTAAGAGATTTACAGCGTCAAATGCTTTTCTAAAGTCACTGTAAATGACGTCTGTTTGAAAACTACTTTTGAAGCCTTTTATCACAAATGTAGTGAGCTCTAAAAGGTTTGTGATTTACGTTTAATACGTTTAATAAATCCGTGTTGACACGGAGAAATGATTGATCTGCAAAGGTGCTGCAAATGGGGAGTAATAATTTTTTCAAAAAGCTTAGGAATAGCTGACAACTTAGAAATACCTCTGTAGTTACTGGCTTCTAACTTGTTACCTTTTTCGAAAAGAGGAATAACAAATGATTCCTTCCAAATATTTGGGAATTGGGAGGTTTCTAGAGATAAGGTAAACAACTTGTGAAGAGGTTTACACAGGGCCTTAGCGCAATACCTAAGCACGCACCCAGGAATACCATCGGGCCCTGGCGAATAAACAGGCTTAATACGAAGAAGATCCAAAAGAAGAGAGCTTTCTGTTAAAGTGGGACAGAATATGAGGTTTGACTTGGACATGGTATAAAAAAAAGGATGTGATGAATAATCTAAAGTAGAGTAAGTCGTTTGAAAAAATTGCGCAAATAAACTGGCTATTGCCTGACCTGTGGTTGCCGTCATGTTTTCGAACAACAGCGGGGAAGGAAAAGAATTAGATTTACGCTTGGTGCTAACAAAATTATAAAACTGTTTCGGGTCCTGAGAAAACTGGACCTTACAACGGTTTAAGTAACTATTATAACACTGAGCATTAAGCACGGTAAATCTTGACCGAGCACTTAAATATCTAGTAAAAACAGATTGAGAACCGGTATTTTTATACCCGTTACTCGTAGAGTAAAAGGGTATATTGTATTCGTGCAAAAGTATATAACAGGTAGAAGGAAGCGTTTCCGACCCTATAAAGTACATATATTCTTGTTCAGGATCACTAGCCGAGTCGATCTAGCCATGTCCGTCTGTCTGTCCGTCTGTCTGTCCGTCTGTCTGTCCGTATGAACGCTGAGATCTCGGAAACTATAAAAGGTAGAAGATTGGCATTTTGCATGTAGATTTTAGGAGTTTCTACGCAGCGCAAGTTTGTTTCCAAATAGTGCCACGCCCCCTCTGACGCCCACAAGCCACAAGCTGTGGCCACAGTTTTGATGCTATTATGAAAATTTTAATTGATATGTATTTGTTTCGTCAATAAATATCGATTGGCCTAATAAAAGTTTGCCACGCCCACTCGAACGCCCAAAAACCCATTAAACGCTAAAGCCTGGCTAGCGCCTACATTTCCGCCTTTCATGGCGCCATCTAACGGATGACTTTGGAACAGCTGGCCAAGGTGCTCAACAGAGTCAACGTTAATTCTCGATAAGGATTTCTATTAAAGGAAATTGCGATGGTTTTCATTTGTCAATACCGAACTATATCCCTAGAACTATGCAAATCAAATCAAGTTAGCCAAATTGGAGGTCTGAGTCAAACAATGGCGTATGTGTGTATGTATGTAAGCATATACATATGTATGTATTTACATTGTCCACAGTTGCAATTGCATATTTATATTAAGTTGTTTAGCTGAGTAACGGGTATCTAATAGTCGAGGCCCTCGACTATAGCGTTCTCTCTTGTTATATTTCCTAAACAGTCTGGACTTTACATTTCTTAAGTGTATCAACTCTCTGCTAAACCAAGGTGATTTATTGGAAGTTGACGGTTAGTACCACGGAACACAGGAATTAAAAAATGAGTTTATTGCAGTGTAAAAAACATTAACTGCATCGGACATATTATTGCATAAGTAAAGATCAGACCAATTAAAGCCAGAAATAAAATTATTTAGCCTCAGAAAGTCTGCCTTGCGAAAACAATGTATTCGTTTGGATTTTTCAGCTTTTTCTTCTATAACTCTACCCGTATCAAATGAATGTTCGATTGTTGGGTGATATGGATCTTCAGGTTGCGTGAGTGGTGCTACTCTGGACAGAAACACACCTTCAGGATTCGATACAAAACACAAATCAAGTAGGCGACCTAATGAATTTCGAACATGGTTTACTAGAGATAGAGATATGTCAAGCAGGCCGTCAATAAAATCATGCTGTGTTATAGGTAGTAAGACATTCGATCCATCCTCAGTGGACCAAGTAATTCCAGGTATATTAAAATCACCTAGAACTACCAACTGATCCCTATCGGAAAGCTTATTTGCAACGGACTTAATAACGGATAGGTGATTTAAATAATCAGGAAGTTCAGACAACGGCTGAATATATGAGCAAGTTATGTATATAGAGCAACCAGGAAGCGATAACTTTACACAAATAAATTCAATGGTATTATCAAAAAATAACTCCTCAGACGAGAGGTTTGAATCAACTCCAATTAAGACTCCACCTCCCCGTCTAGAGGGACGGTCATACCTATATATTGTGTACTTACCTGTAAAAACTTCGGAGCTAAAGATCTCCGGCTTTAACCAGGTTTCTGTAAACACAATAATATGAGATGCAAAGGAAAGGCTATCGGAATACAATTTAGTGAGTTTGCTACGCAAACCTCTTGCATTCTGATAGGAAAGAAGGTGGTTAGAAGTTAGTTTTTTTGAAATTGGTACACTGGTTTGGCCTCGACTAGGAAGTTTTACTCCCACGGGCCCCTTCTTCTTTATCTTAGCCTCGAACTCTTTGACAACCATATTATCCGGCCAAAAGTCGCCCGAGCATATGGTTTCAAAAAGCTCGTTAGGGACAGTTATCTTGAAAGATGAAATGTCTCTAGAATAAGAAAACTTAAACTTTTCCACCTTTCCACTATTACAATCGGCTTTAGTTTTGTCTTGTATATAAGACAATACATCATAAGATGTTTGATCAGGGGAAAGCCGAGAAACGAAAATTTGTTTCTTTAGTGGAACCTGTGAGGAGTTAAATAACCCCTCACAAATAAATGAGAGTTTGGAGGAATTCAGCTGGTGAGAGTTTGGAGGAATTCAGCTGGTGAGAGTTTGGAGAATACAGCTGGTGAGAGTTTGGAGAATACAGCTGGTGAGAGTTTGGAGAATACAGCTGGTAAGAGTTTGGAGAGAAACAAGAAGAGAGTTTGGAGAGTACGGCTGGAGAGAGTTTGGAGAGAACGTGTAACGGTAGAAGGCGGCGGACTTTGGACCGAGGATGGTGCCGTGCGCAAAACGCCGGGATACGCCGGCCTATAAAAGCGGGCCGAGCGCAGGAAGCGGGATCAGTCGATCATAAGGAGTCAATCCAGCTCCAGATCCGTAGACAAGCAGTAAATCAGTGAGGAAAACAAGTCAAGTCAACATCAGGAGGAAGCAGAGCCGCGCCGAGTCAACAGGAGCAAGATCGCTACATCAAGACGTTCGGGACTTAGAGTTGAAGTCGCCGAGCTGAGAAACAGGTAGCTGAGGTCCTTGAGGCATCACGCGGCTAAGTCCAGGCGCTTTGTTCTAATTCTTGTCGCGACGTGAGCTTGGCGTATTGCTCGGCGAGTCCGACGGAAGTGAATAGAAAGAGTCCTTCGACAGAGAACCGTGGGCTCGAGAGGGAAGTTGTCCAGAACTAGCGGCCGTGCGAAAACAATTGCCTTATCGAAATTCCGGCGTACGCCTGAATCGACAGGCGAGAATTGTGCAGGCCCTGGTGCGACTAGCCACGAAGGACGCGCGTCTGAACCACGGGTGTCTCGAGAGGCGTATGCGTCGAGAGCACGGTAATTCACCGCCAGAGTCCTAGACAGGCAACTGACCGAATCTCGAGAGCCAAAGACCGCTGCACCAAGTCTCACTAGAGCGCGCAGACCACGCCGTGAGCAGAGCAAGGGCATCGAGAACACGAGGAGCGACGAGCAGCCATCGCAGGCCCAGCGGCAACCAAGCCATTCTACAACACATCCAGTCCACGGCTAAGAGGCGAGGGCGGAAGCGTTCGTCTTGAACCTAGCGTCCTGCCACAGGGACTGCATTGGCGGCCTTCCGGCGTATGCTTGAACCGTCAGGTGGAAACTGTGCAGGCGTCTGGTGCGACCGGCCGGGACAGATCCAGGGACAGGAGGCTGTGGCTGCGAAAGGCGTACGCTTTGAGAGCCCGGTGCCTGTTCACCCTAGTTTGGGAACGGTGACGCATCCCTAGACCCTCAGAAGCCCCGAGGCCAAAGACAGCGGAGGCGTTACGGAGCAGCGAGCAGCGAACAGCGAGGCAGCGGAGAGCGACGGTGGAGCGACAACAATTCTTCAAGGGAGGCGTTGAGATACCTATCTGTCACCGTTAGTCCCAGGCCGAGGGATAAGTCGGCGAATAAAGATCCCAATACAAGCATCCCAGCATTCTGTGCGTTCTCACTAGACAATCGGGCGGTCACGTTTATATAAATTTGGTGGGACGAACAACACACATCTTCTGAGCTAGCCGCACGATACTCGTAGCGAGCAGAACGTAAAAATCAGTTCGTTACATCTGGCGCCCAAAACGTGATTGTCCGGTCGGTGAGAATCAGCAAACAAACAGAAAATGGGGAAAGGATGGATTTATCTCCTCAAGAAAGAGGATTTCGCCAAAATAGGAGCCAAGTTAGGCATCACTTTGGAGGGAAGAACGGATGACATGAGGAAAGCCCTCTCAGAGTACCTCACAAGGGAACAGGATGACCCAAGAGTAGCAGAGATCTGGGCTGAGCTGGAAGAGAAATACGACGATAAGCCAGGCCCAACAATCAAATTGCTGAACCCTGACGCCGAGGAGCTCATAGCAAGTCTCGGAGTGGACAGCATGAGGGAAGCTGGCAGGAGTCGAAACCCAAGCCAAGAAAGAAAAACAGGGCAGCAAAGACCTAGCACTCCAGATTACGCCAAAGTCGCAAAGCAAGTGAGGGAATGGTCGTTCAAATTCGATGGCACAGAGAAGCCACTGGAATTTCTAGAGCAGGTGGAATGGTCCGCAAACACGTACGGGCTGAACCTGAACATGATCCCACGTGCAATGCCAGAGCTATTGCAAGGCAAAGCACTGAAATGGTTCATTTCAAACAACAAACAGTGGAGAACATGGGGAGAGTTCAGCGAAAGTTTCCAGACGTACTTTCTGCCGAGAGGGTTCTTCTCGAAATTGGCAGACAAAGTGATGCAACGGAAACAGGGTTTCAGGGAACCGTTCAAAGATTACATGGTGGACATGCAGACTTTGATGAGGCCACTCGGGTATTCGCCAAAGGAGACCCTAGAAATAATCAAGGACAACTGCACACCAGACCTGAGAATCTCACTAAGAACGTACAAAGTGGATGATCTGGACACATTAATGATCCTGGCTGACGAGTACGAAGAACTGGACAAAGAGCGAGAAGAGTTCATTCACGAACACAAGTTCTCTCGAAACAAAATCGCAGCACCACCACAAACTACATGCAGGAGATGTGAAGACAGCACGGTAAACCAAACCCCGTCCTTTGGCCAGTGGACACCGGCCAATACAACACAACAAAGGCAACCAACGAACACATTATGGAGGCCACCAAACACCACTCAGATGGCACGCAACCCAATGCCAATGCCACCAATACACAGACCCACGTGGTGAACCCACAGGAGGCATGTCGCCGTTGTGGAGGACACGAACACTGGGCACGAGGATGCAGAAACCAAAGACTACTGTTCTGCTGGGTGTGCGGCAAAATTGGCATAAGGAGTGTAGAGTGCTGCCAAAAAGGCGGGAAATGGGCAGCGATCCCAGTCGCAGAGAGGCGCACAGGGGTCGCAAAGTGTCTCCTCTCCAAACTAACTGGCAAGTTGATCGAGGAAGAGCAGCAGTTATCCGCGTACGTTGAAATTGGAGGCGTCGCATACAAGGCCACAATTGACACGGGAGCAACGTCAAGTTTCATTAATGAGGAGCTAGCGGATAGACTGACTGACACAGGAATGATCACGAGGACAAGACGGCAAGTTAGGTTGGCAGACGGCAGATGCAGCCGGATAAGCTCACAGCTCGAAATCACGGTGAAATTTGGAAACAAACAATTGGAGATGAATCTGTTAATACTTCCAGGAGTAGTGGACGAACTAGTGCTGGGATGGAATTTCCTCACAGGAGTCGGGGCAGAAATAAAATGTGCCGGGCATGAATTGCAAATACCGGCAAGAAAACGGCACAACGGATGTCTGGAAGAAAGGCTGTCGGTGGCTGTAGATTCACACTTAAGTGATGAAGAGGACATCGAGAAATTCCTCGCCAAACAGTTAGCAGATTTCAGCACCATGTCAGGAACATCTACAGTGGCCGAGCACCAAATCACCATGAAAGACGACAAGCCAATCAAGCAGAGGTATTATCCTAAGAACCCAAGAGTCCAAGGAGAAATCAACGCAAAAGTGGACGAGCTGTTACAAATGGGCTTCATAGAACATTCAAGAAGTCCATACAGCTCGCCCATCGTGATGGTGAAAAAGAAGACGGGCAAGTGGAGGCTATGCGTGGATTTCAGACAAATAAACGCGAAGTCCATAAAAGATGCCTACCCGATGCCGCGAATCAACTATATCCTGGACCAACTCAGAGAGGCGAAATAAATAAGCAGTCTAGATCTGAAAGACGGATATTGGCAAGTCCCTTTGGAAGCAAATAGTCGGCAATATACGGCATTTACAGTACCCGACAAAGGTTTATTCCAATGGAAAGTAATGCCTTTCGGACTACATTCAGCATCGGCCACGTTCCAAAGGGCTCTGGATCAGGTAATCGGCCCAGAGATGTCACCATACGCGTTTGCATACCAAGATGACATCATTGTGATCGGACGCACACTGAAAGAACACGTGGAGAACCTAAAGGAAGTGTTCAGGCGCCTAAAGGAAGCAAATTTGAGAATAAACGCCGATAAATGCAAATTCTTCAAGCAAGAATTGCTTTACCTAGGACACCGCGTTACCAGCGAAGGGATAGGCACAGATCCCGAGAAGGTAGCAGCCATAGCCGAACTAGAGCCACCGTCGACAGTACGCGAACTACGACAATACCTAGGCGTAGCCTCATGGTATCGACGATTTGTGCCAGACTTTGCGCGTATAGTTAGACCACTGAACGATCTTCTACGCAAAGGCACAAAGTGGACATGGACGCCGGAACACCAACAGGCCTTCGAAGAGGTAAAGGCACGATTAGTAGCCAGTGCTGGCGTGCCCAGATTTTGAGAAAAGGTTCATCCTTCAGACGGACGCCAGCGACTATGGGTTAGGTGCAATCCTGACTCAAGAGACAGAGCACGGCGAAAGGGTCATTTCTTACTCAAGCCGGACACTGAACGGCGCGGAGAAAAATTACTCCACTACTGAAAAAGAGTGCTTGGCAATCGTGTGGGCAATCAGGAAGCTGAAGCCGTACTTGGAGGGCTACCATTTTAAAGTGGTTACAGACCACATGGCTTTAAAGTGGTTAAACAGCATAGAAAGCCCGTCCGGAAAGATAGCAAGATGGGCCCTGGAACTACAACAGTACGACTTCGAGGTAGCGTACAGGAAAGGACAACTGAACGTAGTAGCAGACGCCTTATCCCGACAACCGTTGCCGGAGACACTTAGGGCCATAAAAGACGCATCAGAACCTACCAATAGCTGCAGCTGGATCAGGAGTATGTTGTCGAAAATAAGAGCAGAACCACAAAAATATCCAGATTATGTAATGGAAGGCGAGTCACTATATAGGCACATTCCTCACAGAGCGGGCTATGAAGATGTCGTGGCTTGGAAACTGTGCGTTCCGCAGGGTCTAAGACAAGCCGTCCTAGAAGAAAACCATGACTCCCCATCCGCTGGCCATGTTGGGAGTAGAAGAACAATAGCACGCCTGGCAGCCCGATACTACTGGCCAGGAATGCACAGAGACGCCAGGATCCACGTACGCAAGTGTGAAGTTTGCCTGAAATACAAGCCCAATCAGCTGCAGGCTTTAGGGAAAATGCTAACTCAGGTACCAGAGGAACCATGGGCAACAGTATGTGCGGACTTCGTCGGGCCGCTGCCTAGATCAAAGCATGGAAATGAAATGATACTGGTGTTAGTTGATCGGTTTTCTAAATGGACGGAAATTGTACCACTACGAACAGCGACAGCGGAGACCCTACAGAAGGCGTTCAGAGAACGCATCATATCAAGGTTCGGGGCTCCAAAGATAGTGATAACCGACAATGGAGTACAGTTCACCAGTCGATCGTTTAAAAGATTTCTTAGCGAAATGGGAATAAAGCAGCAATTCACGGCGCCCTACACACCGCAGGAAAACCCAACAGAACGGGCTAACCGTACGGTAAAGACTATGATACCTCAATTCGCAGGAAAAGACCAAAGAACCTGGGACGAAAATTGGCCTGAAATTATGCTAGCAGTAAACTCAAGCGTATCTGAATCAACCGGGTACTCCCCAGCGTTTCTCACTCAAGGCCGAGAACCCCGTTTGCCAAACGCACTATACGACAGGGAAACGCTAGGCTCAGGGAAGAGCACAGAGACCCCAGACGAGAATGCAGCTAAACTTCAAGAGATTTTCGAAGTCGTTCGCCGTAACATAGAAAAGGCATCCGAGGACCAAGCCAGATACTACAATCTGAGGAGGAGGCAGTGGACGCCGGAGGTGGGCAGCATAGTATGGGCAAAAGAACACCACCTATCCAAAGCAGCCGAGGGTTTCGCAGCGAAATTAGCCCCGAGGTACGATGGTCCTTACCAGGTTGTAGATTTCGTCTCGCCGGTAATCTGCAAAATACGCCACACACATTCAAAGAAAGAGCGGACTATTCACATTAGCGAGCTTAAGCAGCAACAAGCAGAAACGGCACAAGAGCAGACGGCGGACACACCGGAGGACTAGGACAAGGGTTTCACATTGATACAGACTGCAAGGCAACAGGATTCAGCAATCGCCAGAGTCATCCATAAGTACAATACGCGGAAAGGACACTCATAAGGGATCCAGACCACAAGGCAACAGGATTCAGCGTCGGGCATTCGCCAGAGTCATCCATGATCACGCCAGGCGGAAAGGACACTTACGGGTACAGCACAAGGACACGATCAACATGCAAGGAACCCAGACCGCAAGGCATCAGGATTCAACTTTGGGCAGTCGCCAAATCATCCGTGATTACGCCAGGCGGACACTGAATCGGAAAATCCAAGGATACCCATAAGGACACCACAAGGACGCCCTAAAGGCACCCAAAGGATACACTAAGGATCCCTAAGGATAAAACAAGGATACCCCAAGGATACACGTAAGTACATCACAAGGATACCCCAAAGGCACCCCGGAGGATACCCTAAGGATCCCCTTAGGATAACACAATGATAATCCAAGGATACCCGTAAGGACACCACAAGGATGCCCTAAAGGCACCCAAATGATGCACTAAGGATCCCTAAGGATAACACAAGGATAGTCCAAGGTTACTACAAGGACACCACAAGGATACCCCAAAGGATATCCAGAGGATCCCTTAAGGGAACCCCAAGGATACCTCTAGGATAAACCAAGGATACCCAAGATATATACCAAAGCTACCTGGACAACATTTGTTTAAGCACGGTGAGAAGCGGCGAACCGCAGCATCCAGAGTGCTATGTGGATCTGTCGAGCTAAAAGGCTTACGAGTTTTACAAAGAAAGGGGGAAGACGGCACAGCAAAGAGAACTGTGCCGTACGAGAGCAAAGGATAACGGTAACAAATAAAGAAGAGGGCACGAAACCGAGGTTTCATTCGAGGAAAGCCCTGCGACGATTAGGCATTAGGAAAACTTCAGTCAAGATGAGCAGTGTGATAACTCGAGCCGAAGCACGTAGGAGGATGGCGGCCCAGCAGGGACCCAACCCGGGGCAAGGATGGTCGGCAGCCCGGCCTACCCGAACTCCGTGGCGGTCCCTGAAACGGGCTCGCGCCGTAGAGTCTTCGCCGGAGCCCATTATGAGCTCGGACAGCGATGTCGAGATGGTGGATGACCCCATCACAGAGCAGAGGGAGTGGCGGCTCCGCAAGGCGACGAGGGATGGTCGCATCCCACCCGGGACGTCGGCTGTTGGGGGCCAAACCCCCGAGATCAGAGACGAGGAGGCAACGCCATCAAGTGGCCACATCGAGGCGGTCAGCCGGGCCATGGCTCAGAAGCAGGCGGGGCCTGAGGTCCGAGATCCGGCGGAGCAAGAGCGGGAGCAGGAGCCCGAAAGGAAGGCCAAACTGCACCGCCACCACGTGGAGGCGGCCATTCGGTGGCACGCCAAATTGAAGGAGGCGGAGGAGGAAGAACGGCGGATGTGGGAGGTCCCGCCAACGCCCCGATATTTGGCGGAGGAGCCCGCGGCGGAAGGGAAGGACGAGGAGGAAGAGTGGACACCATCTCCGCCGAGATGGTTGCCAGAGGTGCCGCCGACGCTACGGTACGAACCGAAGTGGCACTTCGGCGAGGAACCGGTGAGCGAGGAAGAGGCGCCGATGGCCACGCCTCCATGGCGGCCGGAGGTGCCGCTGACGCCCCGGGGCGACCCGGAGGGGCATCGCGACGAAGACCCGGGGAACGGAGGAGAAGTGCCGAGGGCTACACCCCCATGGCGGCCAGCACGGCCACCTACCCCGCGGTACCCCCAGCCCGAGCCAAGTACACCGGAAACTCCATTCCCCACAACGGAGGGGTCGACGACGGTGAGGACCGACGTACCGGCGGCCCACGTCAGCCACAGCACGCGGGCATTTATTGCCGAGGGTGTGCGGTGGCGGCAGCAGTCGGTGGTGTCGACGTGGCCGGAGGGACCAGTGACGGAGGCAGACGGGGATAAGCCGCGTATATGGGAGGAAGAGGCCCCCCACATGAACCCGAGGGATCCCCGGAAAAGAGGCCGGCCGGACGCATGGGCCCCACCGACGCCGAGTACGGGGCCGTGCGACATGAAGGAGGCAACACACTCGGAGGAGCCATTGGAGAAAGGACCCTGGGTGTGGCCAGTCGATCAGTCGATCATAAGGAGTCAATCCAGCTCCAGATCCGTAGACAAGCAGTAAATCAGTGAGGAAAACAGGAGCAAGATCGCTACATCAAGACGTTCGGGACTTAGAGTTGAAGTCGCCGAGCTGAGAAACAGGTAGCTGAGGTCCTTGAGGCATCACGCGGCTAAGTCCAGGCGCTTTGTTCTAATTCTTGTCGCGACGTGAGCTTGGCGTATTGCTCGGCGAGTCCGACGGAAGTGAATAGAAAGAGTCCTTCGACAGAGAACCGTGGGCTTGAGAGGGAAGTTGTCCAGAACTAGCGGCCGTGCGAAAACAATTGCCTTATCGAAATTCCGGCGTACGCCTGAATCGACAGGCGAGAATTGTGCAGGCCCTGGTGCGACTAGCCACGAAGGACGCGCGTCTGAACCACGGGTGTCTCGAGAGGCGTATGCGTCGAGAGCACGGTAATTCACCGCCAGAGTCCTAGACAGGCAACTGACCTAATCTCGAGAGCCAAAGACCGCTGCACCTAGTCTCACTAGAGCGCGCAGACCACGCCGTGAGCAGAGCAAGGGCATCGAGAACACGAGAAGCGACGAGCAGCCATCGCAGGCCCAGCGGCAACCAAGCCATTCTACAACACATCCAGTCCACGGCTAAGAGGCGAGGGCGGAAGCGTTCGTCTTGAACCTGCATTGGCGGCCTTCCGGCGTATGCTTGAACCGTCAGGTGGAAACTGTGCAGGCGTCTGGTGCGACCGGCCGGGACAGATCCAGGGACAGGAGGCTGTGGCTGCGAAAGGCGTACGCTTTGAGAGCCCGGTGCCTGTTCACCCTAGTCTGGGAACGGTGACGCATCCCTAGACCCTCAGAAGCCCCGAGGCCAAAGACAGCGGAGGCGTTACGGAGCAGCGAGCAGCGAACAGCGAGGCAGCGGAGAGCGACGGTGGAGCGACAACAATTCTTCAAGGGAGGTGTTGAGATACCTATCTGTCACCGTTAGTCCCAGGCCGAGGGATAAGTCGGCGAATAAAGATCCCAATACAAGCATCCCAGCATTCTGTGCGTTCTCACTAGACAATCGGGCGGTCACGTTTATATAAATTTGGTGGGACGAACAACACACATCTTCTGAGCTAGCCGCACGATACTCGTAGCGAGCAGAACGTAAAAATCAGTTCGTTACATCTGTTCGTTTTATCTAACCTAGGAAAGGCTAAATATTTTAGTACGATAGACTTAGAATCAGGTTTCCATCAAATCTTGATGAAAGAATCAGACGTAGAAAAAACTTCATTTTCCATTAACAACGGAAAATACGAATTAATAAGAATGCCATTCGGGCTTACAAATGCGCCCAGAATATTCCACAGAGCAATGGACGATATACTTAGAGAACATATTGGAAAATTCTGCCACGTTTACATGGACGATATAATTATTTTTTCTCACTCCCTCAAAACACATTTAAATGACCTCAATTCGATAATTAACATTCTACGCGAAGCCAATATGAAAATATCACTAGCAAAATCCCAATTTTTTAAAATGGAAACATAATTTCTAGGATATGTAGTATCACAAAACGTTATTAAAACCGACCCCCAAAAAATAGAAACCATACCGAAATATCCTATTCCCAAAAATATCAGAGAGCTGCGTAGCTTCCTGGGACTCACAGGATACTATAGAAAATTCGTAAAAAATTACGCGTCCATTGCCAAACCCCTAACCAGATTTTTAGAAGGCTCCAATGGAAAAATTTCAAAGAGAATGTCAAAAAATGTTTTAATTACTCTCAATGATCCGGCAATCCAGGCCATTAACGAACTAAAAGAACAACTAATTAGCTACATAGAACTAGTTCAACCAGATTTAGCTATAGGAGCAGTGCTCTTCCAAAACGGAAACCCAATTACCTTTATATTTAAGACACTCAATAAAACCGAAAGAAATTACGCTACCAATAAAAAAGAACTCCTAGCGATAGTTTGGGCACTAAAAAACTTAAGAAATTATTTATACAGAGTATCAGAACTAGAAATACATACGGACCATCAACCGCTCTCTTACGCTATTTCGGATAAAAACCCAAATGTTGAATTAAAAAGATGATTTAATTATATAGAAAGTTTTAACCCAAAAATTATATATAAGCATGGTACTACTAATGTAGTAGCAGATGCCCTTTCTAGAATCGAAATAAATAATATAACAGAAGAAGAGAATGAAAAATCCACGGATTCTGGCACTCAACATTCAGCCGAAAGCAGCTTTGATAATATAATTAACGAAACAAAAAAACCCCTTAATCAGTTTAAACAATAACTTCTATTAGCAAAAGGAAACTTTACAATACATGAACAAATCAATGTCTTCGACAACAGAAGGCATATCATCGAAAATGACCAACCAGAAAACTTAATTACAATTCTAAAAGAATTTCTACAACCGAATATTAGCACAGGAATCCACTGCAAAACATAATTTTACAAATAAATTTCTATATACAAAAATTTTTGTTCAAGATATAACAAATAACGAAGATAAAGCAATAATAATAGAGGAAACCCATTGTCGAGCTCACAGAGGATTAGATGAGAATTATAAACAAATCAGCAGGCTATACTATTGGCCAAACTTATACAAAAAATTAAAGGAGTATATCACGACTTGCGAAATTTGTAATACAAATAAATACAACAGAAATCCACCACAAATCCCTATCGGAGAAGCTCCTATTCCAAAAATAGAAGGTCAACATTTACATATTGATATTTATTACGCACAAAAACTTGCACCGATTCATACTCTAAATACCTCGTTGTAAAAGAAATTAGTAACAAAAAGAACATTGACTCAAAAGTATACGAATTACTTCAAACATTTCCACTAGTAAAAACAATTATGACAGATAACGAGTTTCGTATCGGCACAGTTTAAATCCTTTTTACAACGTTCTGGAATATCAATTCATTATACAGACCCTAGACATAGCCTATCCAACGGACAAGTTGAAAGAGTTCATTCAACCTTAACAGAAATAGTTCGTTGTATTAAAGACGTGTACCGCCTCCTAGATTATTCTGAAATTATTATAAGAGCAGCACAATTCACTCAGTGACAAACCAAAAACCTTACGACATCTTGTTTAATAAAATAAATCATAGCGACTTACCAGTCAAATTACAGATAGCACAAACTAAAATGTTAGATCATCAAAATAAAAATAAATTACAAAAAAATTATCACGTAGGAGAAGTAGTATACGAAAAAAGATTCGGAGAAAGAAAAAAACTAGGTCCAAGATTCACAAAACCAGTCGTTCAGGAAAACTTACCAAACAAAGTAATAATTAATAATAAAAAAGAGTTATTCATAAAGATAATATTAAATAATTAATCTCTTACAGACGATGGAAATCCCATTTGTCATCGCTATTTTGATTACTTTTTGCCACTCGGAAATTATTGACTACACTAACAACGAGTATTTACTACTTAAAAACGAAAACGATGTAATGACTTACGACTCCTTTGAGGACCTATTTCATATTACTAATTTAAGTTTTTACAAAGAAATAATTCAAATTGAAAATAGTATTAGTAATAAAAGTCTGAATTCTGAATTAGAATGGGACATTGCACAAAATTTAAACATTATTAAAATCCTCCCATCTAGAAATAAAAGGGGTATTAACGAATTGGAAACAGTATGGAAGTGGCTATCAGGTACACCCGACCATGACGACTTAATAAGAATTGAAAATAAAATTAACGAACTTACAGAAAACAATAACAAACAACTTACAATAAACTCACGAATATTTCAGGAAGTACAATTAATCACCAAAACCCTTGACTCAATCATTTTTAAAAAAGGAACAAAAGTAAGACAACATCGTCTGAAATTAATTACACTCGATATTCAAAATTTAATCGATACTATCACTTTAGCAAAAGTCGACGTTTTCAATACAAAAATTTTAAATGAAAAAGACATAAAAGAAATCTTTAGACCCGAAAATAAACCAATTGTACTATCAGATTTATTAGACATTTCAACATTCAAAATAGTAAAAAACCAAGATTTACTTATAATATATAATATATAAAATACCCAATAATTAATAATATTTGTAGTTTGTATACATAAAGGGCAATTGCCCAAAATAATCGAAAATTAATAATAGATGATAAGACAGCGTATTGCAAAGGAATATTTTATAAGATAACAAATTTAAAAAAAAAAATATTTAATAATTATTGTTAACTTTCTAACGAGAGTTCCTGTTTAAGAAATGTATTAAATGGGAAAAAAGCAAACTGTTAAAAAATTAGGGAAAAAAAATAAAAACTTTGAAAATTTAGATGATGGCGCCATTCTCCTCACCGGAGAAAACATTGTTAACGAGACAAAATTAAACGGCGCATTTCTGATTTTATTTAATGAAAGCATCGTCATTAATAACGTAAAATACATTAATGAAAAGCAAAAGATGTTAGAATACATAACACAATATAAATATAATAATTATATGATCACAGACTGCATCTTCTCAAACAATTCCGAATTAAGTTTAGATAACATAAACATCATAAATCCATTTTTAAAAATCGGAAATACAAAATTACCCCTAGAGCTAATATTGTTAATATTAATAATTACCTCCTTAATCATATACAAATCACCCAAAATCTTAAACAAACTAATTGTAAACAATTTATTTTGGCAGAGCTTTCTACTGAGTTCTCACGGGTTCTTATCTTATAAACATTTCCACCCTCGCAAACGGCGAGCCAAGTTTGAGACAGACGTAAAATATTCCCTTAGCTAGCCGCCAAAGGCCAGCCAAACTTTAGACTAAACATCCGTAAGAATCCCAACACCGCAAACCCTCTTTTTTAGGCATCGCGTTCGCTTCCAAATTTCCCATGCTGATCACAGCAATCTTAATCGGGAATTAACTTCGGAAACCAAGACTTCGGAAAATTACGAAGATAAATTTTAAAAGCTTCGATCCCGAGTCAACAAGGAAAGAGAACCAACTCAAGCTTGGGCAGTCGTGAATTAAGTCTAAGAATGATTGTATTCTAAGTCTAAGTGAAATTAATTTAATAAAGATTTTATTTTTTTAATACATTCGGTAACGTATTTGTAATTTGCACTTTAACTAATTTACGCTCCCGATCTCTCGCCCTTTTTGCTTTGAAAGTTCTAAGCCTGTTTCTCCGCTCTTGCGGTACTTATAACTGCTCGCTTATAAATTTCAATTCGTTTTCTTGGTACAGTGGTTCCAATAGATAAAATGAGTAATAATAATTTAGTCTGCTTCTGCAAAAACTGCAGCCTCGGGCTGACCAATCTAATATGACTTGCTGGCTGTGTGCAAATATGGTGCACACCAAGTGCGCCGGTTTTACTGGCCGGACAAGTGATGACCTTTCAAAGAGGACCAATTTGCAGTTCTGTTGTGATGCTTGTGTCGAGGTTGCGAACGAGATGAAATCATTCATGCGCCGAACTAAGGCGGCCTGATGGGGCTGATTAGCTGTTTCGGAGTTGCTAGAGATAGATTTCGCCGAGCTGATGATCTCCTCTCTGCTCTGGATTCGCAGTTTAATAGTCGTACGCTATTAGAAGAACCCCCTAAGCGCAAAAAGGACGCTGGTGGTAAGCAGCAAAAGAGGAACACCCCGCACCGAAATCAAAAGAACAACAAAGCATTCCGGCGGATACGCAGCTGATTGCATCAAATCCCCAAATGTTGCTAAGATCAGCAGCTAAAAAAGATTCGGTATCCGAACAATCCGTAACAGAATGCATTCAACCAGGAACCTCTAAGAATTCCAGTTTGTCCGTAGTGGTTTCACAATTAGTGGATCCACCTTTCTCTCAAAATGTGGCTTCACCACCACAAGGGACTACTGAGTCCGGACAACCGGCTCAACATTGTCTGCTCCACCAAAATCCCTTTCAGTGGTTCCACTAAAGAATCAAATTTTCGTTTCTCGGCTTTCTCCTGATCAAACATCATCTGATGTATTGTCTTATATACAAGACAAAACTAAAGCCGATTGTAATAGTGGAAAGGTGGAAAAGTTTAAGTTTTCTTATTCTAGAGACATTTCATTTTTCAAGATAACTATCCCTAACGAGATTTTTGAAGCCATATGCTCGGGCGGCTTTTGGCCGGATAACATGATTGTAAAAGAGTTCGAGGCTAAGATAAAGAAGAAGGGGCCCGTGGGAGTAAAATTTCCTAGTCGGGGCCAAACCAGTGTACCAATTTCAAAAAACTAACTTCTAACCTCCTTCTTTCCTATCAGAATGCAAGAGGCTTGCGTGAAAGCTCACTAAATTGTATTCTGATAGCCTTTCCTTTGCATCTCATATTATTGTGTTTACAGAGACCTGGTTAAGGCCGGAGATCTTTAGCACCGAAGTGTTTCCAGGTAAGTACACAATATATAGGTATGACCGTCCTTCTAGACGGGGAGGTGGAGTCTTAATTTGAGTTGATTTAAACCTCCCGCCAGAGGAGTTATTTTTTATCGCTTCCTGGTACCTCTATATACATAACTTGCTCATATATTCCGCCGTTGTCTGAACTTCCTGATTATTTAAATCACCTTTCCGTTATAAAGTCTGTTTCAAAAAAGCTTTCCGATATGGATCAGTTGATAGTTCTAGGTGATTTTAATATAGCAGGAGTTACCTGGTCCACTGAGGATGGATCGAATGTCTTACTACCTAAAGCACACACGATTTAAGAGATGTAAAGTCCAGACTTTTTAGGAAATATAAAAATACCGGTTCTCAATTTGTTTTTACTATATATTTAAGTGCTCGGTCAAGATGTACCGTACCTAATGCTCAATGTTATTTATTTGCCCAATTTTTTCCAACGACTTACTCTACTTTAGATTATTCATCACAGCCTGATTCTTACATTATATCCAAGTCAAACCTCATATTCTGTCCCACTTTAACAGAAAGCTCTCTTGTTTCGGATCTTCTTCGTATTAAGCCTGTTTATTCGCCAGGGCCCGGTGGTATTCCTGGGTGCGGGCTTAGGTATTGCGCTAAGGCCCTGTGCAAACCTCTTCACAAGTTGTTTACCTTATCTCTAGAAACTTCTCAATTCCCAAATATTTGGAAGGAATCATTTGTTATTCCCCTTTTTAAAAAGGTAACAAGTTAGAAGCCAGTAACTATAGAGGTATTTCTACTCATTTGCAGCACTTTTGTAGATCAATCATTTATCCGTGTCAACACGGATTTATTAAACGTAGATCCACAATCACAAACCTTCTAGAGCTCACTACATTTTTGATAATAGGCTTCAATAAAAGTTTTTAAACAAATATCATTTACACTGACTTTAGTAAAACATTTGGCTCTGTAAATCACTTACTTCTTGTTCAAAAACGTGACCTGTTAGGTTTTTCAGTTGATCTCCTTAAATTGATCTCAAGTTATCTGAATGGCAGGTCACAAAGGGTCCTTTTTAAACCCGTTACTCGTAGAGTAAAAGGGTATATTGTATTCGTGCAAAAGTATGTAACAGGTAGAAGGAAGCGTTTCCGACCCTATAAAGTATATATATTCTTGTTCAGGATCACTAGCCGAGTCGATCTAGCCATGTCCGTCTGTCCATCTGTCCGTCTGTCTGCCCGTCTGTCTGTCTGTCCGTATGAATGCTGAGATCTCGGAAACTATAAAAGCTAGAAGATGGGCATTTTGCATGTAGATTTGAGGAGTTCCTACGCAGCGCAAGTTTGTTTCAAAATGGTGCCACGCCCCCTCTGACGCCCACAAGACGCCATTCTCGCGTACTTATGTACGCAAATAATGTTAAGTTGTGCCTGCTGTATAAGGACATTTCCTGTCATTTAGACTTACAATCCCATATAGATAATTTTCAAAACTGGTGCCGATATAATTTACTAAATTTAAACGGTTCCAAGTGCAAGCTGATGGCATTTTATCGGGTCAATCCGATATACGCGACTTACACATTAAGTGGCAGCTCTTTAGATAGAATAACTCTTGTAAACGATCTTGGCGTTCTCTTAGACCCTAAACTAAAATTTTCAAACCACATTTCGTGCATGGTTGATAAAGCCATAGGAGTGCGTAGCATGCTCCAGCGTTGGAAAAATTAAGTAAAACAAGAGAGAACGCTATAGTCGGGTGCCCCGACTATCAGATACCCGTTACTCAGGTAAAGGGAGTGCGAGGGAGATGGAGATAGAAACTTTGATCACGCATAACTTTTTAACGAATGGTCCGGTTTGAAAAATTTCTTCTACATTTCGATAGGTATTGATAAACACAATAAAACTGCATTTTTCCTTTCCGAAATATTTAACTTTTTAAAATCGTATATAAGCGATTGTGGGCGTTAAAGGGGGCGTGGCACCTTTTTGAAACAAACTTGCGCTGCGTAGGAACTCCTAGAATCTGCATGCCAAATGCCAATCTTCTAGCTTTTATAGTTTCCGAGATCTCAGCGTTCATACGGACAGACAGACGGACAGACAGACGGACAGACAGACGGACAGACAGACGGACAGACAGACGGACAGACGGACAGACGGACATGGCTATATCGACTCGGCTAGTGACCCTGATCAAGAATATATATACTTTATAGGGTCGGAAACGCTTCCTTCTAGCTGTTACATACTTTTGCACGAATACAATATACCCTTTTACTCTACGAGTAACGGGTATAACAAGTAGACAATGTGGCTGTGATAAAAAAAAACAAATGGTGAATTATTTCAATTATTTCAGTCAGAAGTACATTTTTTCACTTTCCCATTACATGCGCGTCTCCAAAGCCATTTCCGTGTGACCAGACAACGTCTGTCGGATCAGCATTATTTTCCATTTCCGTGTGACCGGACTACGTCTGTCGGATCAGCTAGTTAATATATAAGCCTAGTACTCAGATCGACGAAAACTGTCCGCCAGTCATGAGAGAGAGCGAGAGGCAAACAGCTGGCGTTCACTTTTCATGAGGCTTTTTTTTCACCTCGGTACTCAGATCTACGAAAAACATACCAAAAAATGTCATAGCGTTGCCAGTCTGCTGAAATGAACGTTGGGTGAACCCTAGTAAAAACAAGAGAGAACGCTATAGTCGGGTGCCCCGACTATCAGATACCCGTTACTCAGGTAAAGGGAGTGCGAGGGAGATGGAGATAGAAACTTTGATCACGCATAACTTTTTAACGAATGGTCCGATTTGAAAAATTTCTTCTACATTTCGATAGGTATTGATAAACACAATAAAACTGCATTTTTACTTTTCCGAAATATTTAAATTTTTAAAATCGTATACAAGCGATTGTGGGGGCGTGGC
This sequence comes from Drosophila rhopaloa, assembly GCF_018152115.1. Lineage (NCBI taxonomy): Eukaryota > Metazoa > Arthropoda > Insecta > Diptera > Drosophilidae > Drosophila > Drosophila rhopaloa. The sequence continues at coordinate 686,676 of NW_025334991.1, forward strand.
ACCTTTTTGAAACAAACTTGCGCTGCGTAGGAACTCCTAGAATCTGCATGCAAAATGCCAATCTTCCAGCTTTTATAGTTTCCGAGATCTCAGCGTTCATACGGACAGACAGACAGACGGGACAGACAGACGGACAGACAGACGGACAGACAGACGGACAGACAGACGGACAGACGGACATGGCTATATCGACTCGGCTAGTGACCCTGATCAAGAATATATATACTTTATAGGGTCGGAAACGCTTCCTTCTAGCTGTTACATACTTTTGCACGAATACAATATACCCTTTTACTCTACGAGTAACGGGTATAAAAATAAAAAATGTAATCTTTTGGCGTGCGCTTCTCACTGAACATTTTAAAAAATGGAGGGAAGAAATAAAGAAACCCGCAAAAGTCGATTTCAGGAATTTACATGTGAGGAGAAAATAACATTAATACTATCTGGGGTGCCTGATTGTTAAAATAAGGTTAAAGACATGTATTCTTTTTATAGAATAAAACGCGCGGCTTATGGCCACGCTTATGCTCTATTTCTACAATACATGTTTGGCTTGTTCTTGTTTCGGTGTTGGCTAAGCTTCGTTAAAAGCAACTTCCAGGGAATCTCTACCGGTCGGCGTCAGCCCGGCGGAGCCCTAGAATTGGACACCGAGGAATGTGCAGGGTGTATCTGGCGTCGAGTTTCAGCGGCCGCGGACTCCGAAGCCAAGTGCCGACCTAAGCCTGATGGATCAGGCCAGGTCATGAACGCCACGTCAGCTAAGTTTGCGGATCTAAATGCAAGGATCGCAACGTTGGAAAAAGAGCTTCTAAAGGCAAGATCAGGTGAACGGCAGGAATGCAGCCGCAAGGGATCCCGCTAGGAAAGGATCAAGCGGTACTGTAGGGTGCGGGGCGGCGGAGTGGAAATCTGCCACCATTATTGAGTAGAAATCTGGCGCCAAGTCACACTCAACACAAGCTGTACAACGCTAAACTATTCCACACCATGTTACGTGTCGGCTACGGTGCATCCCGCGCTGAATTACTCCCAAGTACCACGGAAAGCCCTATGCTATCTCCGCAATCGGATGATTCCTACGGAACAGCTTCGCCGAGCCCGTTAATAGGATGGACGCCGCGCAGACTGCCTGAGGAATGGCCAATATTCCAATGCGCGTTCACGGAGACGATGGCGGCGAATAATTGTACTGCGTTAGAAAGCGCGAGCGCCTGTCAAGTCGCTGCTTATACACCCGAATAACGTTCAGGCTGTAATGGATCAGCTACGTTTCCGGTATGGACGTCCACAGCAATTGATTCTACAGTCAATACCGAACGGCGAGCAGAACCTAGGATATCCGACATTAATAAACGAGTTGATCGCCAAGCCACCCCTGAGCAAAAGGTTGGACTGCGCCAGGAATAAACGGTAAGGCGCTTGAGCAGAGGACACCTACTATTCCGCAAAAAACCCAGCTGGACACCTATGAGCTGTGAAGGCTCCTCCGTAACCCTGATCGAAGAGGAGCTCACTCGAAGCCTAAAACTAAAGGGCGACAGTAGGCAGCTCAACATTCAATGGTTCGTTGGCAAGGCAGCAAAGGAGAACATAAAGATGGTCAGCCTCCAGATTAGTGGAGTGGGCAGTCCCTAATCTAAATTTACCGATGTCAAAGCGGCGAAGGCAAGTGCACGCCTGTCGATAAAGACGTGCAGTAATGGGGATTTTAATTAGACTAGACCATGCGCACATAGGAGGACCTTACGCAGCAGCCACCAAACTTGGATAAGTGCTTTTTGAAAATGTGAAGAGACAGATAAGTTCACCAATTCAGAGATCGTAGAGAGAAGATGGTCAGCGAATAATTCGAAATAGATAATTTCGGAGTTAAAAAAATAGTTTTCTGCTTTTTTTGGCTAGTTTCTTGAAAACGTCTGTAACGACTTGCGACGCTGACAGATCTTTTTAACTTAATTAATTTTTAAATATATAGCCCTTAAGGTTACTTAAATTTGACAAGCAACACATGTGGCTAAAATCTTGATTTTAAAGTTATTTAGCAAAAAAACGGCAACTTTAATAAGTTCCGCTCACTAACGTTACCGGTCATGCAATTTTATCATACAAAATGCATCACCAATTTGTTGAGGCAAAGGTTATAATAAAATGTTTGTAAGTAAAGGAATTTTTTAATTTCAAAAAATTTAAATTTAAAGTCAACATTATGGAAAAGAACAGCAAAAAAATTTTTTTTTTAATATTCATACATAAATTTAAAATCTGCGTTAACCTATCAAGCAGATTATTTTGGCAAAAGGCAATAGATACATCCGTTAAATTTCTGAAATATCTTGGCTAAAATAAATTAAAGGTCCATTAAGTTTAATCTGAGGTCCAGGCATATAACAATTTATGGATTCCATCGAAATATCCTAATGTGACAAGTCAAGAAATACGCAAAGATCGGAAAATAAATTGGAAAATAATAAAGCCCTTTTTCACGATTACAGAAGGACATTCTAAGGACTATCAAAATCGAATTTATTTTCTCTCTTCGGCAGGCCGAAGTTTATATACTGTTGTAGCAGTTACAAATATGAAATATTTTATATTTTGATTTCGATGGTTAAAAACTATATTGGTTGACTAGGGAAAAGAATCCGAGATATCGCTTAACGTATTCAAGGGGTGCACGATAAACCAGACAACTGATTATATGAGTTCTCAAACTCAACTTTCAAACTCAGTTAGGAGCAACTGCGATCGGAATCCTCTGGTGCCTTATCTCTTTCGGCTGTGGGGTGGGTCTAATGGCCTTTTCTTACTGTCCACACATACTTTATTTTTTATGATTCCCACAGAAAATACTTATCAAAAGTCACTACTCATTAATTTATACGACGAAAATAGCGTCTAAACATAATTCGCCATTTGTTCGCAGCAGAACGCCTAAATTTAATTGTTTATTATCAATTTATAAATGTAACGTAGTTTGCTAACAGCATCTGCGTTGCGCTAACAGCACCATGTTAATTTAACACTACGAATGTAAAACCTAAAACACAAACACTGTACAACACCAACTATTCTCTTCTCGTTCTTGCCTAAAACTTAAAAGTACGCGATCTTTAAACGAAAACTAGGCCTTTTTTATTTTAAATTAATAGAAACGGCCGAAGTGGGATGCAAAACAGTATCTCCTAAAATCTGCCCCGACGTGATACTATCTGGGTTTTAGTGCAAATCGCAACTTCAGTTCTAACCATTTGCTGTCCGGCCAAACGCCGTCAGGCACATTCCTCACACACACACACATACAATCGTCTCCAGAAAACCGTAATCGCGTTTTCCTGTGCCCAAATTTGACTTTCGCAATCGTCAAGGGTAAATTTCTTGCATCCGTTAGTCGTGCTACGGTGAACAACATCTAGGATGGCCAAAGTTGCTGACAACTTGCCACCGGCAGACAGTCAAGATAAAGAATCGGCTGATATTGACTTCTACAAGGCCAAGTGCGCATCCCTTCAGCGCCAACTAAAGGCAATGGGCGACCATTTCAGCATCGGCGACTTGAGTACCTACGATGAAGCCGACTTATTAGTTCGTATAGACACAGTTAACAAAATTAAGGACGACTTCGAAATGTGGCAAGATAAAGAGTTCGCAATTTCCTATTGGAAAGCAAAGTCTTCGCTGACTCGCCACATGGATGCCTTTATGAAGTCACACATTGCAGATGCTAACTCAACAGCATTTCCTGCCTACCAGGACAATATCAATTTTCCCTCCCAACTAAACAAGCGCAAGTCTCGGCTACCAGAATACACTTGCCCAGGTTCAGCGGCAGCTACGAGGATTGGCCAGATTTCATTGCCATGTACAACAGTGTCGTAGTGAACAACGAGGATTTAAGCAATGTAGAGAAATTTCAACACTTGCGCGCATGCTTGGATGGCGCGGCTCTAAGCACAATCAAATCGTTGGAACCTGCCGATGCCAATTACGATAAGGCATTGGAGTTACTTACAAAGCGTTTTGATAACAAATTGCTACATTTTCAGGGTCATGTTCGAGCTATTTTTGGGCTGGCAAATGTTGAACAAAGGATCTTCAGAAGCCCTGCGCGGTCTAAGTGACAAAATCAACTCACACCTTCGGGAACTTAGCACCATGTCAAAGTTACTCATTCACATTATCTCACGCAAGCTCGACCACAGCACTCAGGAAAGATGGGAGGAGGCATTGCCATCCGACAAGCTTCCCATATGGACCGATATGTCAACCTTCCTGGAAAGGAGATGTCGCATGCTGGAAAATCTTAACAGCGCTACGGTTCTCACACCTAGCCTTCAGGTGAGCCAAAGCTCCCATAGATCAAATTGAAGCTCTTTCATTGCCACAAACATCAGAAACCAACAACTTTGTACCTTTTGCGATTCTAAGGATCACTATATCGTGAAATGCCTACAATTCATAAATCTGTCCCCAAGCTTACGTCACAAGGAAGCCAAACGTTTAAATCTGTGCCTAAATTGTCTCCGGAAAGGTCATGGCTTGCAGCAATGTCGCTCAGGGCATTGCAGGCACTGTCAGCAAAAGCACCATTCTTTACTGCATTTGGCCCCCATAGCGGCTCAATCACCAGTCTCATGTGCACCTGGCTCGCAGCTTGCAATTGCATCCCAGCCAAGTATACCAGATTTATCAACGCGCTTAGCTTCCACTCTCGTAGCCACTTACCCTGAAGACAACTCTAGGAACGTGGTCAACAAGTCCTCCGAGTACGTATTGCTCCCTATTGCAATCGTTTATGCAAAAGGCCATTCAGGCGTGTATATACCATGCCGTGCCTTGTTGGATTCTGGATCCCAACTCAACTTTATCCAACTTTACCACGCGTCTGGCTAACCAGCTCCAGATCAAGGTTCATCATGCAGCCGTATCGATATCAGGAATTGGCGAGTCAACGAGATCGTAAAAAGATTCTGGGAAATCGACAATTCGTGCGGCGAATCTCCAACAACATCCGCTGAAGACGAAATATGCGAACAGCAGTTTCTAAAGTGCTACTCTAGACTTGAGTCGGGTCAGTACTCCGTAAGGTTGCCGACTAAATTCAGCACTGGCACGTTAGGAGATTCCTTTCAACGCGCACTTAGACGCTTCAAGGCGCTCGAAGTCAAACTGGCAAAAACCTTCAAACTAAACTGAAGTACTCTGCTTTCATGCACGAATACATCGAGCTGGGCCATATGTCACTGGCTTCCAAGCAGCATGTTTTCCCACAATTCTATTTGCGCATCATTGCGTTGAAAAACCGGATAGCTCTACGACAAAATTGTGTGTGGTTTTTGACGGATCAGCCAAATCTACGTCAGGAGTATCTCTAAATGATCTGCTACATACGGACCCGTCGATACAACCCAAACTTTTTAACATTCTCATCAAATTTCGTCTTCTCAGAGTTGCTATGTGCGGCGATATTTGCAAGATGTATCGCTGTGTGCGAGTAACTCACCCAGATCAATTTCTTCAGTGCATCCTATGGCGCGATCATCCCGATGAAGAAGTAAGGACATACACGTTGGATACCGTAACGTACGGAACCAAGCCTGCTGCCCTTCTAGCAATTCGAGCAATGCAGAAGCTGGCTTTCGACCAAGAAAGAAACTTCCCACTAGCTGCGAAAATCGTGCGACAGGATTTTTATGTAGACGACTTAATTTCAGGAGGAGATTCCGTGGAGGAGGCCGTCCAAATCCGTCTACAAGTAAAAGGACTATTGGCAAAGGGAAATTTTCCGATTCGAAAATGGTGCTCAAACGAGGCTGCCGCATTAGAAGGAGAAAGCGATTCAGATTGTGAAAAGCTTATGGAATTTAAGGATGGCACCAACATCGCAAAGACTCTTGGCTTGGCCTGGGATCCCAGCACAGATTGCCTGCTCTTTTACCTCGCACATAATTTACCCGACAAACCCATCACAAAACGAAGTATGCTATCCATGATAGCCAAGGTTTACGACCCACTCGGATTAATCTCACCCGTCGTTACCAAACTCAAAATATTTCTTCAAGCTCTATGGAAGGAAAGGTTGGACTGGGACGAATGCTTGCCGCAAGCAATGCACTGCGAATGGAATCTGTTAATTGCTCAGCTTTCAAGTGTTTGTCTAACATTTCCGCGATTCGTTCTAACGCCACTGGCCACAATTGAGCTACATGGGTTTTGCGACGCAAGCATGGCTGCTTATGGCGCTTGCGTATACGTCCAATCTGAGTTGCAGGGTGTATATTCTTCATATTTGTTATGCTCGAAATCCAGGGTCTCTCCTTTGAAAACTCTGACAATCCCAAAGCTCGAACTCTCAGCAGCGCTTCTTTTATCCGATCTTATGACAATCATTGCCAAGGAATTCAAAATTGTTCGCAAATACCACTGCTGGAGCGATTCTACAATAGCGCTTGCTTGGATACGAGAAGCCCCTTCTAACTTCAACATTTTTGTTTCCAACAGGGTAGCTCAAATCCAGCGGCGGACAATGGGAATGATCTGGCATCATGTGAATCTGTATCACCACTTTGGAAAAACGGACCTTCCTTTTTACAAGCCGGCAGCGCAGGATAGCCACAAAAACACTTATATTAACGCAACGGCTGGATTTGGCAGCGTCCTGCAAATTCAGCAATTCCTTCACGAAGCTTCAACGGATTTTTGCATACGTCAATAAATTCATCAAGCGCACAGCATCATATTCAGCGGGTCCGAAGGCACTACTCAATCCAGATGATCTCAAAGGCGGAACGCATCTTTGGCCTGGGATCCCAGCATTCACATTATGCATTTCGGCGAGGAGTACAAAGCGCTAAGTTTAAGGAACCCACTGCCCCCTAGTTGCAAGCTGCGGTCTTTATGCCCATTTTTGGACGACGAAGGACTTCTGCGCGTCGGAGGTCGTACTCAGAATTCAAACCTCGAGTTCGAAGCCAGGCATCCGATTTTGCTGCCTAAGCATCAAGTAATGGCCCCCCTGCCAGCCGAGCGCGTCCAGCCAAGCCCAACATTTTATGTAACTGGTATTGACTTTTGCGGTCCATTTTACACAAAATCGGAAATAAGGAACCGCGCGCCAGAAAAATGCTACGTCTCAATTTTCATATGTTTTGCAACAAAGGCCGTGCATTTGGAATTGGTTTAGGACTTATCGACATCATCATTCCTCGCAGCATTGAAACGCTTCATAAGTCTTCGAGGGAAACCGCATTCAATATGGACTGACAACGGCACGAACTTTCTGGGTGCTCGGAACGAGCTGAAGGAACTTCGCGAGCTATTTCTAAGTGATCCACAGAGAAGCGAGATTTTCAACAGCTGTACAGCGTTGGGAGTCAATTGGCATTTCATTCCTCCACGTTCCCCACATTTCGGTGGATTATGGGAGGCCGCAGTAAAATCAGCAAAGTACCATTTTTACCGCGTCGGTGGAAACTCAACTCTTTCATTCAACGAGCTTCGAACCCTCATCTGTCAAATCTCAGCAATGCTAAACTCAAGACCTCTTTATTCTATTTCACAAGATCCTAACGATTTGGAGATTCTTACATCTGGCCCTTTTATCTGGGGCAAGGCGAACGCAACGATCGACGAGCCTGAATTGACCCACCTAAACGCAGGTCACCTCAGTCGGTGGCAAAAGGTGTGCCAAATGCAGCAAGCGTTCTGGAGGAAGTGGAGCATATCCTACTTGTCCCAGCTTCAAGAGCGTGGGAAATGGAAGACGACTCGGCAAAATCTCCAACCTGAAACCATGGTCCTGATAAAGGAGGACAATGCACCGCCACTCAAGTGGCCCCTTGGTAGAGTGGATAGCGTCGTCACAGGAGGGGACGGCATTTCAAGAGCTGTCGTCATCCGCAACGCAAAAGGACTGGTCAGGAGAGCCATAGCTCGGATCGCCGTTCTGCCAATCGAAACCAAATCGGTTGAAAGCCATCATCTTCCAACTGGAGGAGCATGTTCGCAGCAGAACGCCTAAATTTAATTGTTTATTATCAATTTTTAAATGTAACGTAGTTTGCTAACAGCATCTGCGTTGCGCTAACAGCACCATGTTAATTTAACACTACAAATGTAAAACCTAAAAAACAAACACTGTACAACACCTACTATTCTCTTCTCGTTCTTGCCTAAAACTTAAAAGTACACGATCTTAAAACAAAAGCTAGGCCTTTTTTATTTTAAATTAATAGAAACGGCCGAAGTGGGATGCAAAACAGCATCTCTTCCTCTTAGGAAATCAATAATTTTTTAATTTGTTCTATTCTTCAAATTCAAGACCAGAATTCAAAAAATAATAATTATAAGTTTGCAAACCAAACTCTCAGTATAGGTACACAACATTTCAATTCAAAACAACTTTTATTGAGAAAGACATGAGAGATTGGATCGGCTTAAAATATAAATATAAATATATAAATGCAAGTTCGCATAAGTAGCGCTCATATGCTTAAAGCTTCAGCTTTGGAAGGCCTTCCAGCGTAGAGATGGGTTACACTTTCTTTTTTGTTGCTGTTAATTTTATACACTGATAAAGATTATGTTGGCAAAGGGAAAGCTTTAGCGTTATGCATTTGTTTTGTTTTTATTTTTTTTGTGGTCTTTGTCAGGTATATATATTCGAACCACAACTATCTTCACAATGTTTTAACTCATACAGCTCACCGCCGGAAGTGTTTTCAAAAATCAGCACGTGCACGTGGCACCTAGGGTTTTGCCAACCCATAACGGAATGCAATTGGTAACTCAAAATTGGGATTGGTTTTTTCTTTATTTAATGCCAATATTGAGGACGTTTGTTTTTTCACAAGTTTGAGGGTTAGATTTTTATTTACTGCGCTTTAAAAATAACCTCTTGCGTTTTCAGAGTACTTAGAAATGAAATAAACATAGAACTTTGGCCATAATATTTTTCGCTGGTAAGGGAATTACTTCACAGATTTAAGTTGGCTGCTCTTAACAAAGCAGCTGAAACAAAGCTATAAAAAAGCTAAGCTGAAATAGCCGATCGCTTCTTAATGTATACACTGACAAGGGATTAGATAAGCATGCTGAATTTGTGCTGGGTTTACTTAATCAGTTATCTGGCTAAAAAAATGTTGTACTGAAATTTTCTGGTACTCAAATACTCAATTAGTCAAATATATGACGACCAATACACCACCGGATAATATTTCTCCGTTAGTTGCAATATTAGCGGTAATTATTTCGAATGTGTTTTGCGTGATATTTCCCTACCTCCTTTCCTTGTACGTTCTCATGTTGGTAATAACAATAGCCAAGTTTTTTCGAATTCCGCTTTTTACAAATTGAGGACCTAATTTTGCGTTGAAATTCGATATACTACCTGTCCTTCCCTGAATGGGTTAGCGCGTAAATTGTATTGCCGGTCATTGCGATCATAGCATCGATGAATATTTACTTGAATATCCTTTCGAAAAAGAGATCATTTATCAATTCGAGATATAAGAACTATAGGTTCCTCCAGAAGAGATAAGTCCTTTCGCAAAATATAATCTGCTCCGTGTGTAATCATATCCAATCCAACACATACCGTGCTTTGTATGTGGAACATCCTATCGCTTGGTGCAACAATGGTCTTAAGGAACATGAAATACTAGTGATGAGCATGTCCCATTTAGCTTGATCGTTTTTTAAGTACGTACGGACATCAGCTAATAAGAAACGGTTAACCCCCTCGGCCGCATTGCTACGGCGAGTGAACAGCGGTATAACCGAGGTTTATTCCTAAGTCAGTTAGAAAAGCGTTCAGCTGAGAGGCCTTAAATTGGGCACCGTTGTAGCTAACTATAGTCTTGGTAACTCCAACACAATGAAATACTTGTTTTAATATAAACTCTATTACTCCCGTCGATGTAAATTTTTTTAAAGGTCGCTAAATGGTCAAGTACTATTACCAAGCCAACGTGTCCCTGCTTACTTCGGGTTTAAGGTCCGTTCACGTCTCCATTGGTGGACGAAATGTATAGTTAGGTGCTTTGTTCTCCTCACATGTGTCACAAGCTCTAGTATAGTCCCTAACATCTTTCGATAAGCCTGGCCAAAATGGATTTCCCCTTACCTTGGCTATGGTATTTACAATTCCCGCATGAAGGCAATTGTGTGCTTGCTTTAAAACAGCTTCTCTAAATGCACTGTGCTTCTTGGGATTCGGTGCCGTCACCATGATCATTTATCTACTTTTTTTTAATATCTAGAAATGTATTTTTGATGGCAGTAAACTAAGCTGTTAACCAAGTGTATGTCTCCTCCTGAATAGCGAAAAAGTGAATTTGATCAGCTGCAAGCGAAAGATCCATCAAGCGAGTCTGACAGACTCGTTCTGCTGCCTCCTGAGTCAAAATTAGCTACTTTGAATTCTTTTAATTTTTAGTAGGAACGAAACTTTTCAATAGCTCTATTTACGTTGCGAATGACTACGTTTTTTTGACATAAAGCAAATTGATCTTCAGCCTAATCTTCTGACAATTGAACCAACACTGCCCGAACTTCAAAATCGCTGGCATCTCAGTGAAGGCGCAAGGGTCAGTATAAATTTCCACTTCTCCATAGCCATCTGGGGGTCAAGTAAATTTTACGAAGTTATGTATAAATCGTTGATACCATCCACAAACATCGAAAAATCCTCGCACCTTTTTGGGCGGTGGCCAATTCGTTTATTAAACCTTTTTTTTAAGTAATTGATACCTATAGCACCAAACTGGCTTCTATACAATTCCTGGGCCAACTGAACAAATTAAAGGCAAAGTATTCAGAAACAACGCAAAGGTCATCTAAACACCCAAAAAACACATTAACGAAGACCTGGTGGTATGTTCTGATCCGACGGTGCATTACATAATCCTAATGGCGTTACCTTGAACTGATATAACGGTCGCTCAAGCACCGTGAATGTAGTTTAAGGCTTGGATTCTGCTCTTAGCTGAATTGGCCAGTAGGCATCCTTCAAGTCTATCTTGGAAATAATATTAGCTTTTGGCAATGTTGAAAAGATCTCGTACAAGCTAGACTATTGATAAGCATCCTTTTTAGTAGCGTATTAAAGCCTGCGTTCGTCAAAGAAAAGCCGAATTCTGTGAAGCTTGACAACACGGCGCATGGTGGAACTCGAAGGACTCAAAAAAACTTCAATTACATCCAACTGTAGCATACGATCAGTCTCTGTACAAAGGATTTTCTATTCTGCGGGACTTACAGGATATAACCGTTGTTTAAGGGGATTTGCATTTCAATATCAATACAATGTTCTATTAGTGAAGTGGTAGCTAATCCTTTAGAAGTTTTTTGAAAAGGTTGCCTAACTTCTGCTAGTTGCACACTTTGCGTAGCGCTTAAGGGATATAAGTTTTCTTTCGCTGCATGAAAAGAAAATATAATATTTGAAGCTGCGACAGCTCTGCTTCAATACAGCTAGTGTTCGCTCCCGTGTCCAACAGACCAAGTTCTGTGTGATTAAAAAATAAACTTCCGCGCAAGACATTTTTTATTCTGCGGGACTTACAGGATATAACCGCTGTTTAACGAAACTTCCTCGCAAGACATTTTCTATTCTGCGGGACTACAGGATATAACAGGATATAGTGAAGTGGTACCTAATCCTTTATATATTTTTTGATAAGGTTGCCTAACTAGTGCTAGTTGCACACTTTGAGTAGAGCTTAATGGATATAAGAAAATATTCAAAGCTGTAAAAGTACTGCTCGCACCCATGTCCAACAGATCAAGTTCTGTGTGATCGAGGAACGAAATTTCTGCATAGCCTCGCAAGACATTATTAACAAGAAAGGTAGCAAACTTCGGCAAGCCGATTTTGCGCTGCACTTGCCATCGTTTTTATGGCAGATTTTGACAAGACTAGAAGCGTAATTTTGATATAGTAAATGAATACTATATCTATTTCGAAAGAACAAAAAAAATATTACAATAAAGTTATTCCAAGAAAATTTTTTTTTTCGATTGTTCCTATGGGAACAATAGAATGTCGTTTCTACATATATACTTACTGCAATAGAAAGACAACTTTTGAGAAAGTTTCAAGCAGATAGCTTTAAAACTGAGGGACTAGTTTACGTAAAAACGGACGGACGGACGGACAGACGGACTCTCCTGGTGATGCTGATCAAGAATATATATACTTTATAGGGTCGGAAATGTCGCCTTTATTGGTACGAAATTACTTTTTAGTAATTTTTGAATACAGTGCTTTAGATTACCGTTTCGGGGGCATTCGGTTTTTGTTGAATGCACCCCTTCGTCGGTTTTCCCACTACTTTTGGAGAATGTTTTGACACTGCGACTTATACACATTTGGCTTACCACAGACCTAGCAGAAAATACGACGTTCGGCTAAACAATTCTTCCAGATATGTCCTAACTCTTCAAAATTCCAACCCTTTATCTTCTTATACTCGCATACATAAATCAGGACCTGTAGCATCCCCTTTCCATTCTCACCAGATGTATTGTATACATTCCGAGGGTTATGGACCAAAGTTTTAAGTCTCGCTGTAATTTCGGTTATTTCAGTGGATGTTCATTTTTAAATTGGAAAGTGCCCTACAGGAAAATTTACCAGTTGTCTTGTGGCGAAAACCAGTGCTCACAGATGATATTAAAGAAATTAATTGCCTAAAATTAGTAATTCCCTCAAAAGAAAGTTGGGGATGGGGATCGCCTTTCTTGGTTTTAGTTTAAGAGGAGGCATTGCATCTGGACACCGGATCAAAGTTAGCTTCGACAGGCTTAGACAAACCATGAATAAGCTTAGGCGTGGTGATTGAATCATTAATAGCAGTGGAATTAATAATCATTATCATCAGAAAAAAAAGGAAATCTATTGATATTCCCTAAGTAGGTAGAGTCTCCTCCACTTGAAGGAGGTGATTGTATGATCATACCAGAGGCTGAAGTTTGAGGAAGTTTATGGTCTCCAACAGGATTTAGCACCGATGATTTATTGGTACTATTACCTCCGAGTAATTCAAGATGTCGTCTTTTCTTACTAATAAACTTGGGGGTAAAATGGTCATAGTCGGAACAGATGAGCAGGTGTCTGGATAAGGTGTCCAGATTCTCAAAATTAAAATCATCAGAAGTATCAGAGAGGCACCTATTGGCATCAAAGGCAGTCACCTTGGCGATCCTAGATGCTTTAATAACAGCTTCTTTGCAAGCTTCATATGTAAGCTTTTGCGGAGATGGCTTGAAATTGGAAGACTTTTTTTTGGGTACTTTACCGGCATCTGACATTGTACCAGCCGGCCTGCCAACACCCAGGGAAGGCCGGTGAACATTTTGTTAAAAAGTTAACTGACAAAACGCAGCATGAAACATTTGTTGTACATTGATGGGAATAGGCTCAAGCACGAAGAGGTAACGTGCTTCGAACTTACCTTAGTCCGTCGCCTTTATTAGAAGGCATTAATTAATCGAGTCTGTAGGTCAGCGAGAACAAAACTTGATAAACTGGACTGGCTCCTTCGTCTAGGTACCGGACTATCCCCTCAGGCCACTTGCTGGGACACGGCCTGTGATTCAACACTAATAAGGCGCAAACGTGCTTTACAAAAGCTATCAGCTATCACACACACAAACTGTCTTGCCACACCACTGGGTCAAAAACGTTTCCGCAGACGACATCTTTAGCAATAATTTAATAATACACGAAAACAAGGACCATCCCTTTGTGGCGTCTTCATATATACATTATGGAGTCGGAAATGTCTTCTTCTCTGCGTTGCGGACTTTTGACTGAAACTAGAATACCCCCTGCAAGGGTGTAACAAAAAATTCGCCCTATTTTAGAAAAAATATTTCTTAAAAGTAACGTTACATTTTGCAGACGTCTCCGCACAATGCAGCCTTAAAAAATTGAAAAACGAGGCAAGGTAATGAAGATTTTTGGTTGAATGGAGGGACCTGCGTACAACAAATCAGAGAATATCTCGAAATGGACTTCGCTGAACCATCGAAGTTGTGCTTTCCAATTTTTGCACGCAATGATGGAGCAGATAATATTGATGCGCGGCTGAGCTTCTAAATGCTACAGACATGTGGCCAAGGTTGAGGTATTCCTTTAGAAAGGCTGTGTACTGCGTCTTCAGGTCTACATTTCTAGCTATTTTAGCCTCGAGTGCCTTAAACCAAAAGAGCGCACGATCGTATGAATTTCCAAAAACATCGAAACTAGTTTTGGCATGAAGCAGATTCCAGCCGCGTGTACTGCTGTTGAAATAGCTGCTCGCATAGAGCTTCCTTCTTCGAAATGGTTATTGTAGAATCTGGGCAACTGTCGATTTCCCAAAATATCTTTAGTGTATAGTCGCTTAACACGGACTCTTTTGCTCCCATCCCCCTTTTAACGCGCTAAAAACCTCGTTCTTACACGATGGAAAAATATCGATATATATTTTTTTTGCTTGATAAGCAGCCACCAAAAAAGAAACCCCCGTGCTAAGCGAGGACCAAGTGTATAAGAAATCGACTGTGTGCTGGGTTCCGGAACTAAAAAAACTAAAGATGAGCGCGTTGATCCTCCTACCTCTAGACACCCTGAGATTATAAAGCCAAGTCTGGTTTTCTGCAGCGTGGGTTAACGGTTTCGCTCTTCACAGTGAACGGTCTTGTTTTTGTTTTGCGCTCCGAATTGTTATTTTCTTGTGGAAACCACCGGGGTTAGCTTAAATCTTTTTTAAAAGCTTTAAGTGTCTTTAACAACTTTCCGTTCGTTTCGCGAGTGCATCGTGATTAAACTTGTGTTTAGAAAATAAAACGTTTTAATAATTTTTTTGGTGCTGGTTTGTTGATATTGTTTTCTATTGTTTCAATTTTTAATTTTTCTCTTCGTCGTTTTTCGCTGTTGAAACGGCACGCACCCAACGGTAATATCTCTCTGAGATGTCTAATACCGGATTTAATCAGTGTTACGCTCCTGCTCTTTTCGTTTCTACCTCGTTCCGAGGTGCCTAACATGAAAGTTAATCGGTGTTTCGCTTCCGCTCTGTCGCTCTCCTGTCTCTCTCGTCAAAAAGTTCTTGAGCGCTTTCGATTTTTTTGTCCGCTATAGTGCACAGTGGTCCGTGGTCGGTGAAAATGGCTTTCAGTTCATTGAAAAATTGCAAGAAAGTTATCTCGACTGGACAGCAAAGTATTCCCTGCCATACATGTGATATAATTTATCACGCAAAGTGTCTTGGCTATTCTGGCCTGGTTTGCAATACCATTGATAAGAGGAGTGGCCTACGCTACTACTGCATCGGATGAGTGCATCGTATATGAGAACCAGGCAATATCTATAAGGCGGCTCACAAAAAGCAGTGTTACGGAATTAATCCGGAACTGCTGTAAACATACGGACAGGCTCGTGGCACTTGAATCGCAGCTCACTAGTCGCTAGCTGAGCCTGATTCCCAAAGCCGGTCGGTGGGCATTCTATGGCAGGTGCCTGCTGCCCCCGATTCAATTCCACCTTAGCTGCCAATCTTAGACGCCACTCAAATGATACTAAGATCGCAAAAAATGATTCGGTACCCGAAGTTGCTGGATCCGATTGGCGACGCTAGGAACTTCCGCTTTGTCCAATCAAAATGTTACCTTAACGTCCGGATTACCGGCCGTTACTGGTAGTGCAGATACAAATTCTGGAGTATCAAAAGAGGTCGCATGTTGTACCAAAATCGGGAACTTGTGTTTGGGTGCCCCAGCTAAAACATGTATTTGTTTCATGGCTCGCCGTAGACCTCTCATCACTGGATATTACGGCTTATATCCGTAACAAAATCCAAGTTGATGATTTGAAGGACGAACAATTTAAATTTTCTTATGCGAGGCGAGTATCATCATTTAAGATTGGTATTCCTTGTGCTCTTTTTGCATCTGTGTGTTCCGCCAGTTTCTGGCCCGATGGCATATTTGTAAGAAAGTACGAAGCTAAGAGAAAAAAGAATAGTTCAGGGGAAATGGAAAATACTATTAAAGAACCACCCCCAGCGCCCTCCACATCCTCTGCTGTCCCAAAAAACTAGCCTCCTTCTTTCTTCTTTCCTATCAGAATACAAGAGTAAATACTAGATTTACAGCCTTGATCGTCAGTCCAGACGGGGAGGTGGAGTCTTGATTGCTGTCGACTCAACCCTTTCGTCTAAATTACTGACTTTTGAAGAATTTAATGAAATCGAATTCCTTGGTATAAAATAATTGTTTTCCGGTAGTTTTTTTTCCCTATTTACGCAAAACACCTTTCCATTATTCAGTCCATTTCCAAAAAAACTGTCAGATCGAGATCAGTTAATAGTATTAGGTGATTTTAATATACCTAGTGGTACTCTCGAGCTGACTGTAGATGCGAGAACAGAGGTGAATAAAAAAACCGAAAAGTCTGTTCAACGAATCCGCTGCTTTCGTAAGGCAAACTTTCAGCATTTAAGTACTTTTATACTTGTATGTTATAATCCATTGAACTCCTTCTTTTATCAGTGTATTCCGTTATACTATCCGTCAATTTTTTAAATAATAAGGAGTTGTCACACCTAAAAAATGTTAAGTCCAGACTTTTCAATAAATTTAAAATGTGCGGTTCGCAATCTGCCTTCTCTCGATACATAAGGGCTCGGTCAAATTTAACCGTGCTTAACGCCCTGTGTTATAAAAGCTTTCTGACTCGTTGTAGGGTCCAATTTTCACAAGACCCAAAACAGTTTTATAATTTTGTTAACACAAAGTGTAAATCAGCCTGTTACCCAGCATCGCTATAATTTAAAAATTCTACGGCAAATACTGATTGCCAATATATTTGCCTAGTTCTTTCAGACAACATATTCTTTTTCATTCCGTCCAAATCCGTCTTATTCATATGCCATATCTAAGTTAAAATTAACTTTTTGTCCGAGGATAAGCGAAAGCTTCCTTCTCTTGGATCCCCAAAAAGGTAAGCCAGTCTATTTACGGGGTTCCGACGGAGTTCCAGGTTGCGTGCTTAGATACTGTGCTGATACTCTGTGTAGACCTCTGCGCAAATTGTTTACCTTATCTTTGGAAACATCCCACTTATTTGAAAGGAGTCATTTGTTATTCCCCTTCATAAGACATGAAATATATCGAATGCAAGCAATTACAGAGGCATATCCAAATTATCCGCCATCCCAATGCTTTTCGAAAGCGCTATTACACCTCACTTGCAAACATCTTTGTAGATTAATAATAACTTCATGTATTATTACAACAACATTTTTTGTAATACATGGCTTCAGAAAGAACATGCTGACTGACGTAGTTTACACGGATTTCAGTGATTTAAAAACTCTTTCTCTAATTTGATCCGAGTTACTTCAGGCGTCCCATAAGGAAGCCACCCACTTCTTTTTACTTTATTTATAAACGTTCTCCCTCTAGTCTTGACAAAGTCGCGTGTCCTTATGTACGCAGATGACGTTAAGTTATGCCTGCAATAAAATGAAATTCCCAGCAGTTCAGACTTACAATCAGACCTAAATGCTTTTCAAACATGGTGTTGTGAAAATCTTTTGGATTTAAATAGCGCTAAGTGTAGAGTAATGACTTTTTTTAGGGCGAACCCACAATATGCCACGTATACGCTGGGTGGTGGTGCGTTGTCTAGAATCACGCATGTTAATGTCCTTGGCGTCTTCTTGTCCCAAAACTTAAGTTTTGTGATCATATTACTTTCATGGTGAATCTAGCCAGGGGAGTACTTGGATCAAATGAATTCGATGATCCCTATGTTACAAAGACTCTGTTCATTTCACTAGTCCGACCAATCCTGGAGTACTATCATCAGTAACTATATTTCTCTTACTTTAAATCTTTGTAGATCTATAATAAGCATGAACCTTTTAGTGTACTGTGTAATGACTGTAATGTACTATACCATGTTATTTCTACAACCGACTATTTGCCAATCCTAAAAGCATTAGTTTTATCTTACTTAGCACAAAATTAGTATTAGTATTAGTTTTGTATGTATTCTAACTTAGTCTGTCCGCTTCTATATTGTCCTTTTTAACTTCTCGCAATCTCGTTTTTACGCTCATTGGAAAATTGGGCTCCGCGCCTAACAAGCACTGCTTGGTGTCGTAAGGGCACATTGAATAATAAACGAATTTGTCCAACACAAAGCAGCTCGAAGAATATACTTGCTCCAATAAGGAATTCTATGTGCTGACTTTTATAGAAGAAAGGGTCGACGAGCTCAAGATTTTCCGGTATTTTCCATTCAGATATATTAAGGTGGGTGATAATCGGTGATTGTCTGGTTAACAGCAGCTGCGAGTGACGCGCTGTAATTTGCGTTACTGGATGTGCAAAATGAATGTGCAAAAATGTAAACCGATTTATCCTATGCTAGTGAAGATTCACCAATTCCTGACATAGAAATGCTTGAGCGATGGAATTTAATTTGAATTTGATTAACGAAACGAGAGGTGCGAAGTTAATTTGAGAGTCCAATTCGAGTAAGGCCCGGCATGGCAGAGCGTCAGAGCGGTTTTTGACATGGCGGTGGCAACCAATACGTATTCGGCATTTTTTGGCGACAGGGCTACAGAAACTAAAGATGAGATATGTGGTGGCATTTCCGGACCAGGCTGCGGAAGGGGTGCAATGGGATGCGACTCCATATGAAGAAGAGAATGATGCTTCCGGCGGCAGCTTCTACAATTGCCAGAATTGCATTATTGTAAGCAATCCCTTTCGTAGGCAATTTAAGCAAAGATGCAGCCTTTTTGATTCAATTCTAAATATTGTGGGCATTTGTACAAATAATGTTCCTTGGACTGGCATACGGTACAAAATTGCAATGTTGATGATGAAGCAATAAGAGTTCTGCGATGAAATTTACTGGCTACTTTTCCCACCTGTTTGCTGAGTCTCCGGCTTACCATAGCACATTCCAAGTTGCGGCATCATGCGGCATCTAAGGTCCAAAATTGTTAAAAAAAATTTGTCCCATTTTGGGAGCTTCTTGGCCGGCAAACCCTCCTCGTATCTCTCCTGGGTCTGGTGGTCCAAAACACCGTCAAGTATCTCCTCCGTAGTTGCTATAGTAGTAAGGGCGCGCAAGTGTGAATTTGCCTTGTCTCTCAACTGCCGCAAACTACTGGCGGATCTCCTTTCCACACCTGGTATCTTGAATAATGACCGAACGTGTGCCTGAAAGTGTAATAATTTATTATCAAATCGCAAAGTTAATAATTCCAAGGCCCTGTCATAATTCTTCTCAGTGGGCTCCAGAGACCGAATTGTGCCCAACCGAATTGTCCAATCATGATCGAAGATGCTGGAATTTCCACCTTTGTTGTGTCCCGTTTGTTCCCACAACCGTGTTGAACATGGCATAAAAGTCCGGTCAATCGATATATGCTCCGGCAAATCGCGGAAGCTGAAACTCCGGTAGTCTGGTAGGCCTCATATTGAACCTGAAGGTGGCACTGATGCCATGCAATTCGGTTGAATTTGCCATGGATTTTCTCTTCTCACCAGTTAGATTTTTCTTTTGGTTTCACAATATGCTGCCATCTCTCTGATAACCATCCGTTCGATCTTAAGTTGAGAGGAGTCGAAGTCGGAATTCATCCGCTCGACTAAATCCAACCGCACGTGCAACTCACTTTCGTCGAATTTGGCCAACTGCTCCTGACTCATTAATGAATTTAATGACGCAAGGTGGCCTTTGCCCGATAAAAATCTTCGTTATTTGGTGCATGCTGCACAAGTTTGGCGCATATTTTATCAGTTTCCGACATTTCGAATTATTTTTGGATAGAGCATACGATAGTCACTACATGAATTTATCGATGCACATAACTAAGGCCAGCGAAAGGCGAGAATAGAATTCGAGGGTAGAACGGAACCGTAAACAAAGGGCTTGGTAACCGAAATTGTGTAACGCTCGGCGTTATGTAAAAGTTTCGAACTTTACAGCAGTACTTATGTATGCAGGTATATGCGAATACCGTGCAAAGCGATGCGAATTGAGTTTGTTTGTGTGTGGCCCTTAACACCGACATGTGTAAGAAGCGCTTAGAATTATTAAAACGACATTTAACTTTAACACACGTTCTCGATCACGTCGGGGTCACCAATGTTTCGAGGGGGCATTAATTTATGCCAACATTCGATGCCGGAACGGTGTTTAATAAAAAGGCGAGAATATTCGATTTAATGTAAAAATTCGTTTATTTCTGCAGCGCTGCGACTGCGTTGCGAAAGCGATACTGAGCGAAATCCATAGAAGCCGAGAGATCAGCGACTGCATGCCCTTATGTCATCTTATCCGAACATGTACATAGATAATTAAACAAGCTTTTATTTACATTGTTGTTTTTAGTGATGCTGACCAAAATAAAAACAATCAGTGATTTAACTTCGAATTAATCACTGTGGACGGTACAAGTAGTAACAATGCGCAATGAGTGAGTGTGCGTAGTGACTACTATGTATCACATAGCTTACAAACGATCGATTTATGAAGATTTGTTGTTTTTAAAATTAAAGCATTCAATTTTTGTATGTATATACCTAACAAATGTACCTGTCCTGCGAATAGAATTTAAAATGCAAAATGCAATATTCTTCGTTCCACCAAAAGTGACAATAGGATTAAACATATTGTATTGATAAGTATAAAAAGGCACCTGTTATTAAACCTCTTGCTCTTCAGATTCGAGTTAAATTTGGCTTGAAAATTTGTCATTGACTTTCAAAGTAAACGGTCGTGTTTTTTTTCTGCTCTTCGAATTTTGTATTTTTGTTTCGTTTATTCCCATCGGTGGGTTTTATCAAAACAATTTTCATTTTCTTCCGGTTATTCAAACATACATTTAAACTCCGTTCGCTTTGCGAGTGCACTTGTAATAATACTAATAAATTGTTTTAGTTTCGTAATTCTTATCTGTGTTTTCTTTTCTTATATCCCCGCCGTTTCTCTTTTGGCATGCACTTTAACTTATTTACGCTCCCGCTCTCTTGCTCTCTTTGCTTTGAAAGTTCTAAGCGTGCAGTTTCTGCGCTCTTGCGGTACTTATAACTGCTCGCTTATAAATTTCAATTCGTTTTCTTGGTACAGTGGTTCCAAAAGGTAAAATGAGTAATAATAATTTTGTCTGCTTCTGCAAAAAATGCAGCCTCGGGCTGACCAATCTAATATGACTTGCTGGCTGTGTGAAAATATGGTGCACACCAAGTGCGCCGGTTTTACTGGCCGGACAAGTTATGACCTTTCAAAGAGGACCAATTTGCAGTTCTGTTGTGATGCTTGTGTCGAGGTTGCGAACGAGATGAAATCGTTCATGCGCCAAACTAAAGGGGGCCTGATGGGGCTGATTAGCTGTTTCGGAGTTGTTAGAGATAGTTTTCGCCGAGCTGATGATCTCCTCTTTGCGCTGGATTCGCAGTTTAATAGTCGTAAGCTACTAGAAGAGTCCCCTAAGCGCAAAAAGGCCGCTGGTGGTAAGGAGCAAAAGGGGAACACCCCGCAACCGAAATCAATAGAACAATAGAGCATACCGGCGGATCAGCAGCTGATTTCAGCAAACCCTCAAATGTTGCTAAGATCAGCAGCTAAAAAAGATTCGGTATCCGAACAATCCGTTACAGAATGCATGCAACCAGGGACTTCTAAGAATTCCGATTTGTCCGTAGTGGATTCACAATTAGTGGATCCACCTATCTCTCAGAATGTAGCATCACCACCAGAAGGGTCTACCTGACAACCGGCTCAAGTTGGTTTTGCAGAAACATTGTCTTCTCCAACAAAATCCCTTTCAGTGGTTCCACTAAAGAAACAAATTTTCGTTTCTCGGCTTTCTCCTGATCAAACATCATCTGATGTATTGTCTTATATACAAGACAAAACTAAAGCCGATTGTAATAGTGGAAAGGTGGAAAAGTTTAAGTTTTCTTATTCTAGAGACATTTCATTGTTCAAGATAACTATCCCTAACGAGATTTTTGAAGCCATATGCTCGGGCGACTTTTGGTCGGATAACATGATTGTAAAAGAGTTCGAGGCTAAGATAAGGAAGAAGGGAGTAAAACTTCCTATCAGAATAATAGAGGTTTTCGTAGAAAGCTCACTTAATTGTATTCCGATAGCCTTTCCTTTGCATCTCATATTATTGTGTTTACAGAAACCTGGTTAAAGCCGGAGATCTTTAGCTCCGAAGTTTTTCCAGGTAAGTACACAATATATAGAAATGACCGTCCCTCTAGACGGGGAGGTGGAGTCTCAATTGGAGTTGATTCAAACCTCCCGTCTGAGGAGTTATTATACCCGTTACTCGTAGAGTAAAAGGGTATATTGTATTCGTGCAAAAGTATGTAACAGGTAGAAAGAAGCGTTTCCGACCCTATAAAGAATATATATTCTTGTTCAGGATCACTAGCCGAGTCGATCTAGCCATGTCCGTCTGTCCGTCTGTCTGTCCGTCTGTCTGTCCGTCTGTCTGTCCGTCTGTCTGTCCGTATGAACGCTGAGATCTCGGAAACTATAAAAGCTGGAAGATTTGCATTTTGCATGTAGATTTTGGGAGTTCCTACGCAGCGCAAGTTTGTTTCAAAATGGTACCACGCCCCCTCTGACGCCCACAAGCCACAAGCTGTGGCCACAGTTTTGATGCTATTATGAAAATTTTAATTGATATGTATTTGTTTCGTCAATACCTATCGATTGGCCTAATAAAAGTTTGCCACGCCCACTCTAACGCCCAAAAACCCATTAAACGCTTAAGCCTGGCTAGCGCCTACATTTCCGCCTTTCATGGCCCGTGGTACCAATGCCTTGGGGTAGATGGCGCAATACAATAGCGCCAGAAAAATCGGGAGCTAATTCGAGCGGCGAAAAACATACAAGAAGGCATATTTATATTAAGTTGTTTAGCTGAGTAACGGGTATCTAATAGTCGAGGCACTCAACTATAGCGTTCGCTCTTGTTAAAAATTAAATTTCTGAAATTCTCCGTGTTACCTCTGGTGTCCCACTAGGGAGCTATCTGGGTCCGTTACTTTTTACATTATTTATTAACGATCTTCCCTCAATTATAAGTCATTCTCGCGTACTTATGTACGCAGATAATGTTAAGTTGTGCCTGCACTATAAGGACATTTCCTGCCATTTAGACTTACAATCCGATCTAGATAATTTTCAAAACTGGTGCTGATACAATTTACTAAATTTAAACGGTTCCAAGTGCAAGCTGATGACTTTTTATCGGGTCAATCCGATATACGCGACTTACACATTAGGCAGCTCTTTGGATAGAATATCTCTTGTAAACAATCTTGGCGTTCTCTTGGACCCTAAACTAAAATTTTCGTCCATGGTTAATAAAGCCAGAGGAGTGCTTGGATGTATTAAAAGGTGGTCAAAAGAATTCGATGATCCTTATTTCACTAAAACTTTATTTATTTCGTTAGTCCGTACGATTCTGGAGTATGGGTCTCCCGTCTGGAGTCCGCAATACGGAATACATATTGGTCGTATTGAATCAGTACAAAAAAGCTTTCTTCTTTTTGCTTCACGGCGCCTAAACTGGGATGCAAATCTTAACTTACTTTCTTATTCTAGTAGACTTCAGTTGATTAATTTACCCTCCCTAGCCAACCGTAGAACGATGCTTGGTACTGTCTTCATTTATAACCTTATACATGGTAATATTGACTCCCCCGACTTGGTAAGTCGGCTAAACTTTTCTGTGCCAAGTAGATTAACTAGAAATTTTGGATAGAGCATACGATAGTCACTACATGAATTTATCGATGCACATAACTAAGGCCAGCGAAAGGCGAGAATAGAATTCGAGGGTAGAACGGAACCGTAAACAAAGAGCTTGGTAACCGAAATTGTGTAACGCTCGGCGTTATGTAAAAGTTTCGAACTTTACAGCAGTACTTATGTATGCAGGTATATGCGAATACCGTGCAAAGCGATGCGAATTGAGTTTGTTTGTGTGTGGCCCTTAACACCGACATGTGTAAGAAGCGCTTAGAATTATTAAAACGACATTTAACTTTAACACACGTTCTCGATCACGTCGGGGTCACCAATGTTTCGAGGGGGCATTAATTTATGCCAACATTCGATGCCGGAACGGTGTTTAATAAAAAGGCGAGAATATTCGATTTAATGTAAAAATTCGTTTATTTCTGCAGCGCTGCGACTGCGTTGCGAAAGCGATACTGAGCGAAATCCATAGAAGCCGAGAGATCAGCGACTGCATGCCCTTATGTCATCTTATCCGAACATGTACATAGATAATTAAACAAGCTTTTATTTACATTGTTGTTTTTAGTGATGCTGACCAAAATAAAAACAATCAGTGATTTAACTTCGAATTAATCACTGTGGACGGTACAAGTAGTAACAATGCGCAATGAGTGAGTGTGCGTAGTGACTACTATGTATCACATAGCTTACAAACGATCGATTTATGAAGATTTGTTGTTTTTAAAATTAAAGCATTCAATTTTTGTATGTATATACCTAACAAATGTACCTGTCCTGCGAATAGAATTTAAAATGCAAAATGCAATATTCTTCGTTCCACCAAAAGTGACAATAGGATTAAACATATTGTATTGATAAGTATAAAAAGGCACCTGTTATTAAACCTCTTGCTCTTCAGATTCGAGTTAAATTTGGCTTGAAAATTTGTCATTGACATTCAAAGTGAACGGTCGTGTTTTTTTCTGCGCTTCTAATTTTGTATTTTTGTTTCGTTTATTCCCATCGGTGGGTTATATCAAAACAATTTTCATTTTCTTCCGGTTATTCAAACTTGTAATAATACAAATAAATTGTTTTAGTTTTCGTAATTCTTATCTGTGTTTTCTTTTCTTATATCCCCGCCGTTTCTCTTTTGTGCATGCACTTTAACTAATTTACGCTCCCGCTCTCTTTGCTTTGAAAGTTCTAAGCGTGCAGTTTCTGCGCTCTTGCGGTACTTTTAGCTGCTCGCTTATAAATTTCAATTCGTTTTCTTGGTACAGTGGTTCCAAAAGGTAAAATGAGTAATAATAATTTTGTCTGCTTCTGCAAAAAATGCAGCCTCGGGCTGACCAATCTAATATGACTTGCTGGCTGTGTGAAAATATGGTGCACACCAAGTGCGCCGGTTTTACTGGCCGGACAAGTTATGACCTTTCAAAGAGGACCAATTTGCAGTTCTGTTGTGATGCTTGTGTCGAGGTTGCGAACGAGATGAAATCGTTCATGCGCCAAACTAAAGGGGGCCTGATGGGGCTGATTAGCTGTTTCGGAGTTGTTAGAGATAGTTTTCGCCGAGCTGATGATCTCCTCTTTGCGCTGGATTCGCAGTTTAATAGTCGTAAGCTACTAGAAGAGTCCCCTAAGCGCAAAAAGGCCGCTAGTGGTAAGGAGCAAAAGGGGAACACCCCGCAACCGAAATCAAAAGAACAATAGAGCATACCGGCGGATCAGCAGCTGATTTCAGCAAACCCTCAAATGTTGCTAAGATCAGCAGCTAAAAAAGATTCGGTATCCGAACAATCCGTTACAGAATGCATGCAACCAGGGACTTCTAAGAATTCCGATTTGTCCGTAGTGGATTCACAATTAGTGGATCCACCTATCTCTCAGAATGTAGCATCACCACCAGAAGGGTCTACCGGACAACCGGCTCAAGTTGGTTTTGCAGAAACATTGTCTTCTCCAACAAAATCCCTTTCAGTGGTTCCACTAAAGAAACAAATTTTCGTTTCTCGGCTTTCTCCTGATCAAACATCATCTGATGTATTGTCTTATATACAAGACAAAACTAAAGCCGATTGTAATAGTGGAAAGGTGGAAAAGTTTAAGTTTTCTTATTCTAGAGACATTTCATTGTTCAAGATAACTATCCCTAACGAGATTTTTGAAGCCATATGCTCGGGCGACTTTTGGTCGGATAACATGATTGTAAAAGAGTTCGAGGCTAAGATAAGGAAGAAGGGAGTAAAACTTCCTATCAGAATAATAGAGGTTTTCGTAGAAAGCTCACTTAATTGTATTCCGATAGCCTTTCCTTTGCATCTCATATTATTGTGTTTACAGAAACCTGGTTAAAGCCGGAGATCTTTAGCTCCGAAGTTTTTCCAGGTAAGTACACAATATATAGAAATGACCGTCCCTCTAGACGGGGAGGTGGAGTCTCAATTGGAGTTGATTCAAACCTCCCGTCTGAGGAGTTATTATACCCGTTACTCGTAGAGTAAAAGGGTATATTGTATTCGTGCAAAAGTATGTAACAGGTAGAAAGAAGCGTTTCCGACCCTATAAAGAATATATATTCTTGTTCAGGATCACTAGCCGAGTCGATCTAGCCATGTCCGTCTGTCCGTCTGTCTGTCCGTCTGTCTGTCCGTCTGTCTGTCCGTCTGTCTGTCCGTATGAACGCTGAGATCTCGGAAACTATAAAAGCTGGAAGATTTGCATTTTGCATGTAGATTTTGGGAGTTCCTACGCAGCGCAAGTTTGTTTCAAAATGGTACCACGCCCCCTCTGACGCCCACAAGCCACAAGCTGTGGCCACAGTTTTGATGCTATTATGAAAATTTTAATTGATATGTATTTGTTTCGTCAATACCTATCGATTGGCCTAATAAAAGTTTGCCACGCCCACTCTAACGCCCAAAAACCCATTAAACGCTTAAGCCTGGCTAGCGCCTACATTTCCGCCTTTCATGGCCCGTGGTACCAATGCCTTGGGGTAGATGGCGCAATACAATAGCGCCAGAAAAATCGGGAGCTAATTCGAGCGGCGAAAAACATACAAGAAGGCATATTTATATTAAGTTGTTTAGCTGAGTAACGGGTATCTAATAGTCGAGGCACTCAACTATAGCGTTCTCTCTTGTTAAAAATTAAATTTCTGAAATTCTCCGTGTTACCTCTGGTGTCCCACTAGGGAGCTATCTGGGTCCGTTACTTTTTACATTATTTATTAACGATCTTCCCTCAATTATAAGTCATTCTCGCGTACTTATGTACGCAGATAATGTTAAGTTGTGCCTGCACTATAAGGACATTTCCTGCCATTTAGACTTACAATCCGATCTAGATAATTTTCAAAACTGGTGCTGATACAATTTACTAAATTTAAACGGTTCCAAGTGCAAGCTGATGACTTTTTATCGGGTCAATCCGATATACGCGACTTACACATTAGGCAGCTCTTTGGATAGAATATCTCTTGTAAACAATCTTGGCGTTCTCTTGGACCCTAAACTAAAATTTTCGTCCATGGTTAATAAAGCCAGAGGAGTGCTTGGATGTATTAAAAGGTGGTCAAAAGAATTCGATGATCCTTATTTCACTAAAACTTTATTTATTTCGTTAGTCCGTACGATTCTGGAGTATGGGTCTCCCGTCTGGAGTCCGCAATACGGAATACATATTGGTCGTATTGAATCAGTACAAAAAAGCTTTCTTCTTTTTGCTTCACGGCGCCTAAACTGGGATGCAAATCTTAACTTACTTTCTTATTCTAGTAGACTTCAGTTGATTAATTTACCCTCCCTAGCCAACCGTAGAACGATGCTTGGTACTGTCTTCATTTATAACCTTATACATGGTAATATTGACTCCCCCGACTTGGTAAGTCGGCAAAACTTTTCTGTGCCAAGTAGATTAACTAGAAATTATATTCCCCTAATATTAAATCTTTGTAGATATAACTATGCCTTGCATGAGCCTTTCAGAGTATTATGTTCTGACTATAATTGACTTTTTCCTATAATCGCAAATCTTGACTCTCTGCCGCTCCTAAAACGATTAATTGATCTTACTATTACTTTTTTCCCCGGACTTTTAGCTATATTTCCTTATCTCGCGTCTATCCTCTCGCGAAAAAAAAAAAAAGATTCTCAGCTTCAACGAAACTACTGTCAAAGTAGCAAACTTTGAGGTTAAGTACTTAAAAATTACATTTCGGAAAAAGTGGCAATAAGTGTCGTTTTTTACAATGTACATTTTAACAAAAATTTAAAACTCTAAAAATATCAATTGAATTTAGAAGCTAACTCCGCTGGACTTACTTTTTTGTTTTACTTATGAACAACAACAACACGAGAAAAATACCATAGGCCTAAATTTGGCTACAACAACAAGAAGTGAATAATAATTTAACCTAAGTTAGGGAAAATTCGATTGCATAATTTAACCTACATTTTTCGCTATAACAACAAGAAAATATTAAGCTGTTTATATAAGGTTAAAAAGAAATAATGATCGACTAGTTAAATTAATTTTTATACCCTTGCAGAAGGTATTATAATTTCAGTCAACAGTTTGCAGTAAAAGAGACATTTCGGACCTATAAAGTATATATATTCTTGATCTGCATCACCAGGAGAGTCGATCTAGCCATGTCCGTCTGTCCGTCCGTCCGTCCGTCTGTCCTTCCGTCCGTTTCTACGTAAACTAGTCCCTCAGTTTTAAAGATATCTGCTTGAAACTTTCCCAAAAGTTGTCTTTCTATTGCAGGTAGTATATAAGTCGGAACAAACCGGATCCCTAGGGTTCACCCAAAGTTAATTTCAGCATATTTTATTATTTCATATTTTTTCGTCGATCTGAGTACCGAGGTAAAAAAAAAGACTGACGAAAAGTGAACGCCAGTTGTTTCCCTATCGCTCTCTCTCATGACTGGCGTACAGTTTTCGTCGATCTGAGTACTAGGACTACAAAATTTAATCTTTTGGCGTACGCTTTTCACTGAACATTTGAAAAAATCGAGGGAAAAAAATCAAAAAATCCGCAAAAGTCGATTGCAGAAGTTAACATGTGAGGACAAAATAACATTAATACTATCTGGGTTAGCGCAAAGTGTTTCTTAGGGCAAAAATGCACGAAAAAACATAATGAAAGTGCAGCTATGAACTTTAAATTAGCAAATAATTATCAGTAAATTAAAAAAAAAACAACTTAAATTTAAATTGTATTGTTTTTTAATTTATTTGTACAGCGGCAGACATGTCTTGCCAAGGTAGTTGATAATATCTTTTAAAGGCTCTTTCCCGCAAATAGGATATTTGAAATTTAACTGCTTGTCAACAAACCCAGCTGATTGACAGTACGACCGTAGCACGCTTATTCTGATGAACTCTCAAAATTTTGGTCACACTGGAAATATTAAAGTTTTTACGCTAGCGTACTCGTTTGTCGATCTGGGTACTAGGCTATACAAAACAATAAAGGAAAGCTAGCTTCGGGCGGAGCCGAATTTGATATACCCTTGCAGAATATTATGTAAATTATATTCTCCAAAATTATTTATATGATGCATTCTTACTCATAAACAAGAAAGGAAAGCTAACTTCGGGCGGAGCCGAAGTTGATATACCCTTGCAGAATACTCTGTAAATTATATTCTTCAAAATTATTCATATGAAACATTCTTAATACTCATAAAAAATCCCAACTTCCTAACTTTAAAAACACCAAAGTTATGGCATTTTCAATCGTTCAGTTATATGGCAGCTATAGGATATAGTCGGCCGATCCTTATGAAACTTGGTAGGTCGGATTGACTGGCCAAAACTAAAACCAATAGAAAATCTTAACTTCCTAACCTTACAAACACCAAAGTTATGACATTTCCGATCAATCACTTATATGGCAGTTATATGATAAAGTCGGCCTATCCTTATGAAATTTGGTAGGTCGATTGGCCAAAACTAAAACCCATAGAAAATCTTAACTTCCTAACCTTACAAACACCAAAGTTATGACATTTCCGATCAATCACTTATATGGCAGTTATATGATAAAGTCGGCCAATCCTTATGAAATTTGGTAGGTCGATTGGCCAAAACTAAAACCCATAGAAAATCTTAACTTCCTAACCTTACAAACACCAAAGTTATGACATTTCCGATCAATCACTTATATGGCAGTTATATGATAAAGTCGGCCAATCCTTATGAAATTTGGTAGGTCGATTGGCCAAAAATAAAACCAACAGAAAATCTCAAATTCCTAACTTTACAAATACCAAAGTTATGGCATTTCCGATCAATCAGTTGTATAGCAGCTATAGGATATAGTCGGCCGATCCCGGCCGTTCCGACTTATATACTGCGTGCAAAGGAAAGAAGGGTGTGTGCAAAGTTTCAATTCGATATCTTTAAAACTGAGAGACTAGTTTGCGTAGAAACAGACAGACGGACAGACAGACGGATAGACGGACAGACGGACATGCTTATATTAACTCAGGAGGCGATCCTGATCAAGAATATATATACTTTATAGGGTCGGAGATGTCTCCTTCATTGCGTTGCACACTTTTGACCAAAATTATAATACCCTCTGCAAGGGTATAAAAATCCCAACTTCCTAACTTTAAAAACACCAAAGTTATGGCATTTCCAATCTTTCAGTTATATGGCAGCTATAGGATATAGTCGGCCGATTCTTGTGAAATTTGGTAGGTCGGATTTATTGGCCAAAAATAAAACCCATAGAAAATTCCAACTTCTTAACTTAACAAAACTTAACCAAAGTTATGGCATTTCCGATTAATCAGTTATATGGCGGCTATAGGATATAGTCGGCCGATCCCGACCGTTCCGACTTATATTCTGCGTGCAAAGGAAAGAAGGGTGTGTGCAAAGTTTCAATTCAATAGCTTTAAAACTGAGAGACTAGCTTGCGTAGAAACGGACAGACGGACAGACAGACGGACATGCTTATATCAACTCAGGAGGTGATCCTGATCAAGAATATATATACTTTATAGGGTCGGAGATGTCTCCTTCATTGCGTTGCACACTTTTGACCAAAATTATAATACCCTCTGCAAGGGTATAAAAGTGTACCATCGTAATTGACGACCTGACTTACGGCGAAGGCATGGGCGAATTTAACGATGACTTCCATATATTTATACCCACAAGGTAAACAAAACAACCCAAGAACTTAGTCTACACACCTTACATATCTTGGCCACAAGGAATTTTGGTAAAATAACAAAGATCGCACTTTTATCGTACTTTCTTGCACCACTTATACACATATATTTGGCTGGGGATCTCGACAACTGGAATAGTCCTAATAATGATTTTGAGGTGGAAAACAACGTATATCATTCCCGTTCCGACCGATCCTTTACTCTGGCCGTCACTTCAAGCAAGGGGGGAGGATTTACCTACACGGTGGACCCCCAACTAAGCCACCTCGTTCTACCCTGGATTTCAGCCAAGTAGCGGTCAGTGCAGTATCAGAAAAGAGCAGGATGTAGCGGCACCACAGCGATCTGTCCCCACTCCACTACAAAAAGTGCATGGTCAGCAACCAGCAGGCTGTTGCTGTCGCAAAACACCACAGTCAAGACACACCACATTACAAATACACACATGTATGTACGTGTTCACAAACATAGATTTATTAACATTGTATTAAACATTAGTATGAGCATTTCGTGCAGCGGAGGTATTGTATACCAAATCTAAGTATTAAAACTTAATCTGATTCTGTACCTAAAACTAAGAAACGCAAATTCCAATATTAACTTAGCAGTCAGATGTCATAGATGTGCATCTTACCAACGCGATAAAGTTTGTTCCAATAGAAACGGCAAGTGGCAGATCGTTTCTCGGCTACGAGAGTTTTAAAGTTTAATTAAAAGAATAAAAGAAGTTGGGGTTTGTGTTAATTTAGTGATCTTTAGGCTGAACAAGCAGCGTCTGGGGAAATTGCAAGTTTGGTAGCACATTTATTTTTGTGATCGTAGGCTCTTTCTCACGCGGAGGATGTTCTTTTGCTAGGTTTGTCCAGCTTGGAAGACCCCAACAGCAGGCCCTGGGGAGCACCCAGATTGGTCGGCAAGCCTCAGGTGCCCCGTGGAGCACCCTACGTTCAGCGGTTGGCAAGTGCCCTGTACTTGGAGCACCCTGTGAATTAAAAATCTCAGGCCCAACTATTACTTAAATTTCAGGAGGAGAAACTAAAAGCCGCTTTGCCGAATTAATACATCAATTTAGCAAGATGAGAAATTAATTATCCCGCCCAAATTTTGCTAAATTTCTTTCGCCGGATTTACATCAATGTTAACCTGCAATTTATCTCCGCAACAACAAAAAACAATGGAAATATATGGGGTGCAGCAACTTGTGTAGAAAAAATAAATTAGTGACTGCACTAAGAGAAATAACGAAGGAATGTGAAGAGTTAACATTACCAAAAGTTAAAAATGATGAAAAATTGAAGAAATTATGAAATAACAATAACTCTAAAAATAATTTTAAAAGTTGTAACGATCCAGCTGTGCTGAGATAGTTCAACGGTGTCCAGGTGTTCGTTCCAACATTTTTATTTATGTCAGAAGTGGTTGCTGTAGGAGTTAGATCCGGTTCCCAGAGTATGACACGTGCTGGGTTAGGTGAAATTGAAGGGTAGTACGTTTATTCAACTTAAATTTACAGAGTTTAAGACAAAGATAGTGCGACGAGACGGGTCCGTACGTCGGCGTTGTCGTCTAGCGTGGTCGTGAGCCGCAACTGGTCGTCCTTCGGTAGATGCGCAGGGTTGGATGGGCGAAAAGAAGGGTTTGGGTTGCGCCGGAAAGTATGCCTGGCCACGTGGCCCTGGACTAGGCCAGGATATTTTCTTACGTTTAGGTCGGTACGTCCCGAGACTACTGAGGTCTGCCAGGGTGAGAGAAGGTGTGGAGGCCACTTAGGTCTTCCAGGTTAGGAGAGAAAGTTTGGAGGCCACTTAGATCTTCCAGTTTAGAGAGAAAGTTTGGGGCATTAGGTCTCAGTATGAGGAGCGGTGGTACCGAGCGGGTGATCGACTCGGTGAACCATGGGCTCGATTGGAGTCGGCTGCCACTGATGGCGGCTTCGTCCCTCGAAGTCGGGAGTGGGTGGTGGAATCCCCAAGATCGTCTGTCACTGATGACGGTCGGTCTTTCTGGGAGTGGGTAAAGGGAGGAAGGGGAAGTTTAGCTAAATACAATGTATTTGGACGGGGTAATAGACCCCTATCCCTACCCTTAAAAAGACTCCACAATAAACTCCATGCTTTTCGCTTCATGCTTTTATTATCTTAACCTTATTATTATACTTTATATTATCTAATGTTTATGCACTTATATTATGCGCTCTGGAGCGTCACATTTCCCCCCGCTTGCGAAGACATGAAGTGCCGAATCGTTATTTTCGACCCTCTGCCGAATATCACCTTCCATGTTTTGTCGGCCTCCTCAACCAAGATGGTCTGCTGACGCCCTTTCCGCTTCTGCCTCCAGCGCTCCTTCACCTCGTCCACTGTCCTGGCCGACAACATTGCATCCGGTGGTACTGTCCACCCCATCTCGTTGGTGAACACATCCGGCTGTTCCTGCTGTTGTACTGCTGCTGCTGGAACCGGCGGGCCGTGGAGTGCATCCGCCCTTTGCTGGTCTTCTGTGCCTGGATCCGAAGGGTGTAATTCCAGTACGTCCCTGTCCGGCGAAGGCGTACACACCATTGGCACGAGTTGGTGTCCGCCGGGGGGTTTTTTCGAGACGTGTGCCACTTTCGCTCTTCCAGCTACAGGTCGTGCTTCAGATGGTTGCGCCAGTGGTCGGGGTTCCTGGTGACCATCCTTTGTGGTCGTGCCTGCCGTCAGTCTGCACATTAGTGGTTTGAGGCGGGTTGGCGCTGTCCGCACCCGCACTCCAGCCCCCGCTGGTCTGGCCGCTATTAGTTGCGCTACCCTTTTCGCCTGCTGCAGCCGCTTGCAGTCCTCCTTGAATTTCTTGCTCGACTGTTGGAATTTGTCCATGTTGTTGTGTCCTGAAAAGAGTAAGTCGTCACATGAGTTACCCGCTGCCTCTGAATTATCAAGGTCTGTTAGTGCCTGGTTAGTTTGAATATATATTTTTAAGTCGCCAATATATGCACGTTTCTATTTCTTGGTTTTTGGATCTTTTAGTCTAACTATCACCGGTGAACAGAAGTTGTCTACTACCCACGGCCCGTCGTATTTTGGCGCTAGTTTTGCATTAAACTTTTCCGCAGCGTTTTATAGGTAATGTGTTTTGCAACAGATGTGTTCTGTTCTGGCGTATATGGTGCGGTAAATTGTTGCTGTATTCCCCACTGCTCCATTGCGGTCTTTGTTTTCTTTCATGTATACTGGACCCCATTGTCGGATTTCAGTGTCTTTGGTGCTCTAACTCTTGCGATTATCCTTTCCCGAAATAGTTTCAGGAAGGCCTCTGCCGTTGCCTGCCTTGCTACTTCGGTCCATTTCGAGAATTTATCGACTATTACTACTATTGTGGTGTTTCCATGCTTTGTGCGTGGTAGTGGTCCGACGAAGTCTACGCATAAGGTTTCCCATGGTGCTTCGGTGATCTTAGTTAGCATTTTACTCGCGGATTTTTGATGAGACAACTTGTATCTTTGGCATCTCTCACAAGCCTTTACGAATTTTATGAAGTCCATCCGCATTCTGGGCCAAAAATATCTCTCCTTAATCCTTTTCAAAGTCTTGAATATTCCCAGGTGGCCCGCTACCATTGCTGGTAGTTGTTTCTGGTCCTGAGCTACCAGCGTTATCTGCTCGGACCTCCGGCGTTTCCCGACATGGCTTTGCAACACTCCGTTGATCTTCTTCCGTTTCTGCCGCATACCCAACAGAACAATCTCGGCGGGTTTGTGCATGCTCTTGTGCCATGCCCTGTTCCTCCGCATCTCATGCAGATATCTGATGTTAAGTTCTGGTTCCCTGGTACCACCTGTCGGTTGTTTCCTTCCATTGTCTCTATTTCTACTACTGCTTCGGCTAACTTCAAGAATTCCGTCAATGTTTTAAATCCTGACCGTCTAGTATAGAGTTTTATTTTGCTTCTGCAATTTTTGTAGATACGGTCCAAGATACGGTGTTCCACCAGTCTACTGCTACTCCCTCCAGGATGAAAGCATCGTCTGAATCAGAGCGTCTTTGTCTATCGCATAGCCTTTGGCCCACTCCTCCATTTTGCTGAGGAATTCTAGGGGATTGGTTGTTACCTGGTAGCGTATCCCCCAGTTGCGCACTTGGTCCAAGGTTTCCACCTCTATTTTCCGTTCCTTTTTGTCCGGCATGTCTGGTGTCTTTACGTCTGACCGCGTTGGAGTTTTGATTTGCTTAACCAGTAAGTCGATCTGGTTTGCTACCGTGTTGAGTTCCTCTGTCGGTGTTTTGCTTTGTTCCGACCCTTCCTCCTTCCTGTGTTTCTCCGTTAGTTCTCCTCGCCTCCGCCTGATCTTCTCTGTGTGGTCTGGGTTCCTTACGAATGCTGATAATATCTGTCATAGTTCCTCCACTTTCCCGTTGCGACCAATCCGAATTCCTCTGCGTACTCGATCAGCTCCGCCTTCGTTGCTAGGAACACCCAGGTCGACGTAACTCTCTCTCTGAGATAGTTCAACGGTGTCCAGGTGTTCGTTCCAACATTTTTATTTTAAAGGATGCAAGAAGTACCTTCAAGTAGCATTCAACATGAGGCCTCAGCCGAGGGCCAAAGATCCCTTTGTCCCTGGCTCTAGCAACACACCCCACCCTAAATCACTTCCTTACAACAATGGCAACTAATCATACGCGAGCGTAGCCAGGAACAGCTTACCAGTCGATCAGTTCGAAGAGCCCCACAAAAGGGAAGCGAACCCTTCTCCCACCTCCGCCGCCAGCTCAAGTGGTACTTTGGAAGCCAAGTTGGAGCTTCTCTTCTCAAGGCTGGACAGGATGATGTCCCTTGTCGAGACCCTTTTGCAGGCGCTACTACAGACGCGTACCTCCTCCTCTACTATTCACAATGGGTGTCCTTAAGATAGCTACCTGGAACGCGAACGGGGCCTCCTCCAAAGTCAACGAGATACTGGCCTTTATTGAACTACACGAATTAGACATGCTCTTGCTATCTGAATCACATTTCTCCTCTCGGTCTACCTTGAGAATACCTGGATTCACCCTACACAATGCCAACCACCCAGATGACAGTATGCATGGAGGCGCCTTTAATGTGGCCTCTATTTACTGCCATCCAGCCTATAGATGGACCGAGGCCGACTTATCGTCGTTATTTCCACATTTTGGAGCCAAGTTCCTAGCAGCAGGCGACTGGAATGCCAAACACAGACTGTGGGGCAACTACAGAATGTGCGCTAGAGGCAGGGACCTGTGCAATGCTATGACTGATGAGGGTATTGATATTGTAGCTTCTGGAGAAGCTACTCACTACCCCTATCGTGCTAATGCCACCCCAAGCGCAATCGACTTTGGTATCTCCAAAGGCTTTAGACCGCAACAAATTTCAGTACAAGTACTTACTGAACTGTCGTCTGACCATTTACCTCTGCTCTTTGAGCTAAATGAAGACGCTCAAATCTTCAAAGGCGTTTCGAAATTATTGCCTCCACATGCTAACATAGAGGCTTTTAAAGCTCATATAGATGCCTCTATTGATCTCAACGTCCCCATTACCAATTGTAATGAGCTTGAGGATTACACAGTGTCTTTTACTTCCCTCATCACTGAAGCTGCGCGGCAGGCTACCCCAGCCCCACTTCAAGCTAGTACCAGGACGGTAAGGAGGACGACAATTTTGAACCCGGAGGCAACCACTCTACTCAACCAGAAGCGCAATCTTAGAAGGCAGTACATTGCGTCAGGTGATCCAGCCGTGAAACAAATGTTATCAAGCGTCACTAATAGACTGCACCGGCTGTTATCCAAAAATCGGCAGAAAAACTTTGACACCTTGCTGGAAGGAGCTGGCCCAGACAATAACAGTGATTTCTCGATTTGGAAGCTCACTAGAGGTATGAAGAGACAACCGTTATTCCAGTCACCCATCCGGAGTCACAGTGGTCACTGGCTCAAAACGGATTGTGACAAAGCGAACGCATTTTTGCGCACCTCTCCTCTACCTTTACCCCCTTCGAGCTAACAGCCGATCATCATCGCGCTGAAGTTGCTACCTTCTTGGGCTCTCCTGTTCAATCGGCTCGCCCCATAAGGCGGGACTGTTGCAACTGAGGGCCCTACAACAGAAAAAGACCCCGGGACATGACTGCATCGAAAATAGAGCGGCGAAATCTTTACCACGCAAAGGAGTCCTTGGCCTAGTAAAAATTTTTAACGCCATGCTTAGCTTAGGGTACTTTCCTAAGCTTTGGAAGCGTGCACGGATTGTCATGATCCCCAAAGCTGGAAAGCCTCCCATGCATATTGATTCCTATCGCTCAATCAGCCTGCTGGCAACCTTTTCCAAGATTTTTGAGCGCATCCTTCTTAGCCGACTGATGGATCTACCGCAGGTAGTGAATCACATACCGGCGCACCAATTTGGTTTCAGGGAATCCCACGGCTGCCCCGAACAGGTGCATCGTCTGGTCAACCAGATCACACACGGCTTCGAGAACAAGCTGTACACCATCGGCGTTTTCCTAGATGTCAAACAAGCATTTGACAAAGTATGGCATGAGGATCTATTATATAAAATAAAAATCTTCTCCCTGCGCCTTTCTTTGCCATCCTGATATCCTTCATAACTGATCGGACCTTTGATGTGGCAATAAGAGACTCCCATTCCAGCGTGTGTGAGATCAATGCTGGGGTTCCACAGGGAAGTGTACTTGGACCCTTTCTGTACACGCTGTACACTGCTGACATGCCGACCCCCGGCAGCAGCAATGATGACGACTTCGCTGCGAAGCTGCTCCTGGCCACTTATGCTGACGACACCTGCACGCTAGCCTCCCACTCATCGCTGCAAACTGCAACAAATGCAGTTTAGGTCTGGCTCCATGCTATGGAGAACTGGTCTGCGAAATGGAACATCGCTATTAACTGCGCCAAATCCGTCCACATGACCTTCGCCCGCCGGCACGGTACTTCGGTTGGTCTCACCTTCAATGGAGATGCCATCACCAGTGTCACCTCCCATTGCTACATTTGGACAGAGCGCTAGTATGGCGGGCCCACATCTCGGCAATCAAAGCCAAATGCTTGCAGAAGCTACAAAAGCTTGACTGGCTGCTGCGCTCGAAAAAATTGAACTTTTCAAATAAGGCCCTGCTAATTAAAGCCATCATCACGCCAACTTGGACGTACGCCATTCAAGCATGGGGCACTGTCTCTAAGCATTAGCTTGAGAGGCTTAGAGTCGTGCAATCACGTGCAGCTCGGCGAGCATCCGGGCTCCCTGGTACGTTACAAACAGTGCCATCGAGAAAGACTTTCGACTACTACCGGGGACCAAATTAATATACACAGCAGTCGTTACGCTGACAGGATTGTGGCACATCCAAACCCCCTAGCGAGTGACCTAGCTGAGCCAATTTCTCTCCGACGGCTGAAGAAGCCACATCCCACCGATCTCCCTACTCGTAAGATCGTATAAAATTCTCACTTATTTTGTTACTTCGAAACTCGTTATAATTGTTACTTAGTATTTAAGGCTACTATGTATGCATAAAATTTCTTTCTCGTTAATTACGCTAGGTTAAGTTCAGAAGGCACTGAACAGATTCCAGTGAATAAAATATTATTAAAAAAAAAAAAAACATTTTTATTTGTGTCAGGAGTGGTTGCTGTAAGAGTTAGACCCGGTTCCCAGAGTATGACACGTGCTGTGATAGGTGAAATTAAAGGGTAGTACGTTTATTCAATTTAAATTTACAGAGTGTAATACAAAGATAGTGCGACGAGACGGGTCCGTACGTCGGCGTTGTCGTCTAGCGTGGTCGCGAGCCGCTACTGGTCGTCCTTCGGTAGTTGCGCAGCGGTTGGCGAGAAAGAAGGGCTTTGGGTTGCGCCGGAAAGTATGCCTCGGCAACGTGGCCCCTCTGGACTAGGCCAGAATATGTTTCCCCTTACGAGGAGGAATAGGAAGGTTAGCTAACTACAATGTATTTGGACGGGGTACTAGACCCTATCCTAAGAAAAGACTCACACCCAAGAGAGTTGGAGGGGGAACAGGTGCCCTTTTTATACCTGTTGGCCCCGATTAGTGTGACCGTACAACGGGAAAATCCCGTGCCATGCGACTTAGCGCGTGTGGCCAGGTGGTCGCTAGTCAGTGTGCCCAGCTCTTCCTTTTGACGCGCCCGCCTGACTATTTGACTTTCGCTTTATGCTTTTATTATCTAAACTTCGTGTTTTTCACTTAACCTAGGCTTATTATTATATTTTATATTTCCTAATGTTTATTTAATTATATTATTATGCGTCACAAAGTATAAGAAAATATTAAGCAATTAATTAATAAGTTTAAAGACATGTTATCATTCCATAAGTGCGCGATTCAATTTACGGTTAATTCATCCTGGAAAATTTTTTCCTAAATTCGTTTGATTTCGATCATATATTTCCTTGATTTATTTTCCAATCAGCTGTGTGAGTTATGATTTTCTCTAAAATTTATATAGCTAACATCACTTCTTTCAAACCAACCGAGATAACTAAAGGACATTTAATAATGAAAATTTAAGAAAGCTGAACCAAAAATTAAATTTAACATGCCAATTACAAATTTAAATTTTAAAAGAATTTAAATATATATTATTTTTGTTTTCACAAATAATGTAAGCGTAAATAGTTAGCTTGAGCCACAGGCATAAAAAAAAAATTAAATAATTTTTATATTTTTGCTTATGTATAGTAATTTAAGAAAGAAATCATTGAAGACCTAAAATCTAAAATTTAGTTTATCACTGTTATTAGACAATATTATTCTATATCAACATTTCAGTATATAATTATTTACAATCATTCTTTACACACATGTTTACTTATTTATCTGCATTTTATATACAAACATTGCATTTACTGTCCAGGAGCAAAATATGCTGTTCTGCGCTTTTAATAATGTATATCTTCGGGCATATTTTTTTCGTAGTTTCATTCAGGAAATTTAATAATGTTATTCACCATTAAAATATTATTAAAATGAAAGCTAAAAAATTAAATTAACTGAACTCAGCTGATGTTTCTACGGTCCTAGGGTATACAAGGAATCACCAGAGCCATGCTCTAGCGGCAGGTGATCGTAGGGGGTGGGCGTGCCGCAAGCACAATACCACCAGTGTTCTGCGAAATTCTTTTAATAAATTTTTGAATTATTTTCTTTTTTGCCTATCTTTATGCATTTATTTATAATTTGTAGCAAGAGTGTGGATCTGTGCCCCGCTAGTGTAGATTCGTACCATCCAGAACACAAATGCTATAATGGGTACACGCTACAGAAAAATGTATTATTATTAATAAGAAAAGGTGGCGCCCAACGTGTGGGGCCTTAGTGAAGAAATTCATTAGGACTCGCGAATAAATAAATTCTTTTTTTTCAATTTTCATTTTCCATACTTCCAAAATTTTTGCTTTATCGTTTATGTTCTTGGAACTCAAGCAATTAAATATTTTTATTCTTGGCTGACCGAAATAATAAATCCTAAGGCATAAATATTCTTCAATCTATCAGTAGCGACTTGGCGTTTTAGTCCCAGGAAAACAGATTGTCAAAACTTAGGTAAATTTTTTTTCGAAGGAAAAGCCCAAATCGCTTAGTAGAAGAGTAGACGTTTTCGGAATTTCGAAATCTCTTTTAAGAAAAGGTTACTTTGAGGCTGGAATACAGGTGTAAAGGTTTAAATACACTGTCCAAGACTTGTTAAGATTGCAGTTCTTGTTAAAAAGTCAAAACAAATGAAGTTTCTCTTTTTTAAATTCTTTACAGCTTTTCGAGAAATGTAACATTTAGACATAGAACCCTCGACACGAGAACATCAAGCTAGAGTTCAGGTTATCTTTTACTTTATCTTTTATCTTTTTTTTGTTCCACAAATTCCACAAACTATGTGACCCATTAGACGAGAGTCCTTCGGTATCGGGACGTAGCTCTGGCACTAACAATGCTAATAAGAACACAAGTGTCATTACTGCTAACGCGATTACTTTGCTAGCCATGGAGCGAAGGCTATTAGCCACGCTCTCAGAGAATATGTCTGAGCTAATACAAAACTCAATCGCAGAAAGTGTGCATAGGATGATGGTAACTCAAAACACACCTTTGGCTAACTCTAGAAGTGAAGTACTTTCTCAGCAGTCGATCGATGAAGTTGCTGATAGGGCCGAGTCGCCGGTTGTCAAATATCTCCCTCCCCTGCGCTCTCTGGCCTTTGGACTTTCTCTCCGCTCTCGCGCTCCTTAACTGTGTGTGTGTGAGATCGATACTGCGTATCGTCCTCTCCTTTTCTTCGGATGGGGTACTGTCACTTACACATTCGGAGCCTGTCCATCAATATTTTGCGGTTCTAATTGGTTAATATGCGCGGTTTTCTCCTTGCCGGTGTTTACGTTCCGCACCTTACATATTACAGACGAGTGAAAATGTATTATTTTGATTGGCCCTTCATATCTTGATGCCAACTTCGCCGCAAATTTTTCTGCTGGCTTGGACAAATGGTGCTCCTTGGCCCAGGCTGTGTCCCCGATTGTAGTCGCGTGCCTGATCCTGTGTCGCTTTTTCCATGTTCCGTCTGACGGAGCTTGTTGTTGCACTCCGTTACCGGTGGTTTCCTCGTCGTACACGGCGTTATCCTGGTTCCCTTTCTTGTGTGACGAAAGCAGGCCTGCTGCAGCCCCGGCTATGTCGAGTACAATGCCAGGTGTCGTCTGCGATGACGCCGTCGACCCTGTGGGAATTTATTGGCTGTTACGCTCCCGCTCTTTCGCTCCTACTGCTCTCTCTGAAAGTTCTTCAGCATTATGATTTTTATTCCGCTTTATTTGCACAGCGGTCTGTTTTAGAGTGATAATAGCTTTCTGTTCACACAAAAGTTTGCAGGAAAGTTATCTCGGCTGGACAGCAGAGTACATGAAAGCCCGGCAATAATATTGGGCGGCTCACAAAAAACGGAATTCATCCCGAACTTCCGAAAAAATACGGATTCGCTTCCAGCTCAGCTGACGACCTTATGTGTCACGTCCGGATTACCGGCCGATACTGGTAGTGCAGATACTAATTCTGAAGGACCAAATAAAGTAGCATGTGTGGTACCAAAAACAATTAAATGTGTTTGGTGCCCTAACTAAAATATATATTTGTTTCACAGCTCGCCCTAGTCCTCCCATCAATGGATATTTCGGCTTATATCTGTAACAAAGTTCACTTTGATGATTTAAAGTTGAACAATTTTAATTGTCTTCTCCTAGGAAAGTATCATCATTTCAGATTGTTATTCCTTGGTAAAAGAATAATGCAAGGAAAATGGAAAATACCATTAAATAACCATCCTCCAGTCCCCTTTAAGTCGGACTTAATTGAACTCAGATGGTTTTTTTTTGTGTACAGAAACCTGGTTAAAGCCGTAGATTTTTATTTACGAAACTTTTTCAAGTAAGTACACAAGTACAGGCTGGATCGCCAGTCCAGACGGGGAGGTGGTGAAGTGTGCATACATACAGAGTACACACTGTACCATCGGCAACAATGTTAGCCAAATCTGCAGGATCAGCACTCTTCAAGTG
Source organism: Drosophila rhopaloa (assembly GCF_018152115.1). NCBI lineage: Eukaryota > Metazoa > Arthropoda > Insecta > Diptera > Drosophilidae > Drosophila > Drosophila rhopaloa. The sequence continues at coordinate 729,247 of NW_025334991.1, forward strand.
CAAACGTAATTTGACCACACACGCCATCAGCGAGTGATAAGTCGCGCCAGCTTATTCCCACAGCTTGGCGACTGCAACAAATATATCCACGTATGCACATAATATTCCTTTCCCTCATTCTGACCACCGCTCTCAGAGATAAACATAAACAAGTAACTGAATAAATATATAAAATATATTGTAACCAGTGCGTTTTATTAATTAATAAACAACTTTGAACCTTTAATGACAACATAACATGGCGATAGTGACATGGATTTGTGTTAAATAGCCTAAATTAAAAGGCAAAATGTGATACACCGTAAAAGAAAATATATAAAATAAACAAAAAAATAGAAAATAAATACATTAAAAAAAAAATTTTTTTTTCATCAAATAAAAAATAAATAAATAGTCTGTGCGAGGACCAGCACCGGCACCGCCCGAGTCCAAAAGGCTCCGGAACCTGAAGACAAGAAAAAGGACAGAATGCAGAACAACAAAAAATTTTTTTATATATGTATGAATACATATTACAAATTGTAAATTTGAGATGTACAAAAAGACGGCCCAATTAGAAAATTTTTTTGAAAGGCAGGAAAAAAAATTGTAACAATCAAAAAACATGAAAGGAAAGCTAACTTCGGGCGGAGCCGAAGTTGATAAACCCTTGCAGAATATTCTGTAAATTATATTGGTTGGCAAAAAAAATAAAACCCATAAAAAATCCAAACTTCCTAAATTTACAAACACCAAAGTTATGGCATTTCCAATCGTTCAGTTATATGGCAGCTATAGTCGGCCGATCCTTATGAAATTCAATAGGTCGGACTTATTGGCCGAATATTAAACCCATACAAAATCCCAACCGATTTATGGGTTCTTGAATGAGCTCGCTCGCTCTAAGCGAAACCGTTTTTTTTTATTCTGTTTTGTTCTGGTTGTTCCAAGACCGTTTTGTCGTGTTCAGCGAAGAAAAAGTTGTATCAGGATGTTTTTATTATATATATTATTTATTGCGTCTTTAGTTTATTTAGTTTAAGCTTTACATTCGTTTAGGTTTAGTTTATTAACCTCTGCTTTACTTTTACTGATCTTCTTTTGTTGCGCTCTCATAACCAAGTGATCTCACTGCTCGCAGGCAGCTTGCTTTCAACCCCCGTTTTCACAGAGAAGCGCTCTCTTGAGAGATTAACATGCTCTCTCGAGAGTGCGTAACTCAAGGGATAGTGTGACCAGAGCTTATATTAACTGGCCTGCTACAACTCGGCCGTCCTGACTTTGAGATAGACCTCTATCTCTGTCTTGATATTATAGATTATTTTTATACATTCGTTACATTATTTACAGTATTTACAATTTTTCTTACAATCTATTAGTTACAATTACATATAATTATCATATCTTTATCCAGTGTCTAATATTATTTGCACTCCAAATGCCTTGATATGGATTACGAGATAACTGAAACCCGTCAATATCTTTAAGCAAATACCTGTCATTTTTTAATATTTTTTCGATTACATAAGGACCTTTGTTCTTCGGAATAAGTTTTCTCGAGACACCCGCCGTACTATCAAAGTTTTTAACCATAACATAATCTCCTTCTTTATATTCTGTCGCACATTTCTTTTTCGCATTGTAGTGTTCTTCATTTTTCATTTGAGCCTTTCTCTGTGTTTCTTCTGCTTCTTTTCTAATGTTTTCTAAAGATTTTCTAACATTTTCTACCTCTTCTTCATCTTCTAATTTTTCTTTTAGCTCATCACATACTTCTCCTCTTTGTGTTATTCCAAACAATGTTTCACTTGGACGCTGCTTAATGCTACTATGAATCGTATTATTCATTGAATACTCTACTTTTTCAATAACCCTATCCCAGTGTAATCCCCTTTCCGGCTCTGTCAATTTTGCAATCATAGGTCCTAAGCTTCGATTAATTCGTTCAACTTGGCCATTAGCCTGTGGCGAGCCCGTCGCGATTTTTATGTGTTTAACGTTACTATTTTCCATAAACTCTGCAAAATCAGAAGAAGTAAAACAACTCCCCCGATCAGATATTATACATTTCGGTCTGCTATATGCTCGAAAGTAATCAGTCAATGCACTTATCACCTCCTTTGTATTCGTCGTTTTTGTTGTGTACAACCTAACAAACTTTGTGAACGCATCTACAACCGCGAATATATGTTTTTTCGATCTGCTATTATCCACCGGCCCATAATGGTCTATATGAATAATCTCGAAAGGCTTATTACCTTTTGGTATACTATGTAAGTGTCCAACTCCTTTACCTACTTTCGGAGAATAAGCGATGCATTTTAAACAATTTTGAATATGCTCTAAGACTTTATCCTTCATATGTGGAAACCAGTAGCTTTTGCTAATTACATCTAACATTTTGTCCCTACCAATATGACCCATTTCGTCATGGTACTTGTATAACACATGTTCTTCCATTCTATTCGGTACATAAAATAATAATCGGTTGTCATTACTTTTTCTATAAATCACCCCATTTCTCATTTCATATAATTTATGCTCACTCTTTTCTAATATTTTTCTAATCTCTTGAACCTTAACATCTTTTGACTGACAAATTACTAAATTTGTTTCGAATGTATTCGCCTCTACTATCATTATGTTATTGCACCTAACTCATAATCAAACTCCTGTAGCTCTAGAGCCCATCTTGCTATTCTTGGATTCAACTCAATCTTATTGAGCGTTAAGGTTAAGGAATTGCAGTCTGTAACAATTCTATAAATATAAATATATAAATATATTCTAAATCTTCTTAACGCGTAAATTATGGCTAAAGTCTCTAACTCAAAACTGTGGTATTTTGCTTCCGTTGCTGTCGACCTCTTTGAAAAATAGAAAATAGGATGCAACTTGTTGTCATCTTTTTTCTGAAGAAGCACAGCACCAAATCCTAAAGCACTTGCATCACAGTGAAGCTCGACATCATCCCTGTAATCGTATATCGCCAGAACTGGCGCTTCCATTAATTTTGCTTTTAAAAGCGAAAAACAACTTAATTCTTCTTCCTCGAACTTAAACTGCCTATCCTTTCTCACTAAGTCATACAAAGGTTTCGCTAAAATTGAAAAATCCTTAATGAATCGTCGAAAGTACGAGCAAAGCCCCAAAAAACTCTGTACTGCTTGCACCTTGCCTGGAATCGAAAAATTTTGTATAGCTTCTAAACATTTACTGTCAGCTTTAATTCCATTATTCGAAATCAGAAAACCTAAATATTTAACCTTGTCTTGTGAAAATTTACATTTGTCCATTCTCAATTCTAACTTATTTTCTACTAGTCTCCTAAATACTTCTAATAATACTTCTAAATGCTCTTCTAAACTTTTGCTAGCAACTAAAATGTCGTCCATATATATGATGACCTTGTTTTGTCTTATCATGTCCGAAAATATGTCATTAACAAATCTCTGGAATACCTGTGGAGCTGTTTTTAGACCCATAGGCATCCGCAAAAACTCAAATTGCCCCAAAGGCGTAGTAAACGATGTATATTTTACCGACTCTTTGTTAACAAATACATGAAAATATCCGTTCCTAAGATCCAATTTCGTAAACACTGACTTTCCAACTAAATTATCTAAAAGGTCGTCTATTAATGGTATCGGATAATTATCCTTTGCCATAATTTTGTTCAATCTTCTAAAATCTATACAAAGCCTAAGTTCTCCCGACTTCTTCTTCACTAACACAATGGGAGAGGCGTACTCCGAACTACTAGGTTGTATAATTCCATCTCTAACGTATTCCTCTAACATTTTTTGTAATGCCTCCTTTTCACAATATGACAGTCTCCTTGGTGCACAACTAAATGGTTTTGAGTTTTCTAATATTATGTTCATTTCACATTTTCTTTTCGGATTTTCCGGTCGCTTGACCTGAACATAACTTGTTTCTAACAACTTTATAAACTTCACTCGATCACAATAATTTACTTGTTCACCAATATTATAAAGTTTTTCATTTTTAAAATCATCTAAAATATTTATATTCATCATTTCCTTTTCAAAGTTATCATAACAGAGATCCATATTTAAATTTCGATCTTCTAATACTGCTAAAGATTTACTGCTTAAACATTCCTTTTCCGAACAATTTTCTTCCAACTTTTTCCCTCCCAAAGTTATATTCCTTAAGTTCTCGCTTTCCAAAATGCTACACTTTAAACTTTCTTTTTCTAATATTTCCTTTCCTAACCTTTCTTCTTCTAAACTTTCATTTCCTAAACTCTCAGTTCCTAAACTCTCAGTTCCTAAACTCTCAATTCCTAAATTCTCAATTCCTAAACTCTCACTTCCTAAACTCTCAATTCCTAAACTCTCACTTCCTAATCTCTTCCTTCCTAAACTTTTACTTCCGGACTGAAAATTTAACTCATTAGGTTTCTCAATATTATTATCCAATAAACTAATATTTGTGCTCTTATCGACTTGGGTTTCAATATTCTCAACAGTAATCATATTTAAAGTTTCTAAATTCATTTCCAAATTGCATGCTTCCATAAAGTCTCTGCCCAGCACAATATTACAGCTCATAGATTCATTTGCCACCACAATTAAATTAAAAAAATCTTTATTTCTTCTTTTATAATGGAACATAATATTTTTCCATAAGTATTCAATCGACTCTTGTTTAAACCATAAAAGTCAGCTTCTTGCGGTTCTAATTTAATATTTTTGGGTACATAAGCAAATTTTATGATCGATACTGGGCTTCCTGAATCTATTAGGCACTCTGTAATAATTGGCTGGTTAGGGTTTTCATAAACAAATATTTTAAACAATCTTACATAATTATTAGCGGCATCCTTCTTGTTTTGGGGACATCCACTGATGAAATGATCCACTGCCCCACATCCATAGCAGGACCCTGGAGTTCTCTTCGGTTTGATGCAAGCTCTTGCCCAGTGTCCTTTTCCATTGCAGTTATAGCAACGCGATTCCTTGCTTGCCGGATCACTCCTCACCGTTTGCACCTTTTGCCCTCCAGGAGCCCTTGCCGACAGCATTATGTCAGCAAACGTTCTCAGCATCCTTCCAGGGTTGTCGAAACACTGCAGCTTCGCCTGCGTACGCAAATTCGCTGCTGGAATGCCGACAATAAGGCCATCCAACAGCTCGTCATCTTCCATGTTGACATCTCGGGCCAACCTACGTTTCTCTTCGAAATATACTGCAAACTTCTCGGTCGGCTTCCATAGACGGGCCTCAAACTTGCGCCTCAAATCTGCTTTCTATTCGTTGCCGCCAAAAGCAAGCTGTAACTGGTCCACCAGCTCACTCGTCGGACTTAAGAAACGGGTTGCATCTGCGTGCAGCCACTGCAACGCGCTGCCTTTCAATTTGCCAATAAGTAGAACTCTGCTCTGGGTGTCCGACAGCTTATACAACTTGGCTATATTGTCCCACTGGGAGACCCATGAGCGAACAGACATATTATCCGAAAATTCCAATAGGACTTCCTTGGCTAAACCAAATCCCGCTGAAGAAAAATCGTCTCGCCTGCCTCTGCCAACACTCGTGCCGATTTCGCCGTTAGCGTCGTTTCCCGGAATCTCGAAATTTCCAGAAATTTCGTTGACGTCCCTTTCGTTTCTGTCTGCATCATTCGCCGAACCGCTACATTCGCCGTCTCCCTCTAACAAGTTGCCGCCGCCATTTTCAGATATGTAGATTATGGCGCCTCCGTGTCGCGTGCCGCCAATTCTCGAACCGACGCTGTCGATTTGCTGCTGAAGATTCTCGAGAACTTTCTTGGCATTTTCGATTCCCTGATGCAGCTCCTCCGTGGTTTTCAGGCCACTATCAAGTTCAATGCGGTTTTGCTGCATGCGCCTTTCCAACAGATCGGCTTTTGAACCTTTGGTTGATAAATTCAAACACTCCAGCCACTTTTTTAGCTGAACCACTGTCACTTCATTAATAGCCAAATCCATTTTGGTTTTGTTATATTCGTTTCGCAAAATTTTTTTTTTCTCGATCCCACTTCTGAGATTGTATCAGGATGTTTTTATTATATATTATTTATTGCGTCTTTAGTTTATTTAGTTTAAGCTTTACATTCGTTTAGGTTTAGTTTATTAACCTCTGCTTGTCTTTTACTGATCTTCTTTTGTTGCGCTCTCATAACCAAGTGAATCTCACTGCTCGCAGGCAGCTTGCTTTCAACCCCCGTTTTCACAGAGAGGCGCTCTCTTGAGAGAGTAACATGCTCTCTCGAGAGAGCGTAACTCAAGGGATAGTGTGACAAGAGCATACTTATATTAACTGGCCTGCTACAAAGTTATTTTACGTATGTGTTGGTATACATTCACACGCATAAGCAAGCAAATCGTTAAGCGACTGTTGTGGAATATGGAATCAAAATGGAGATTGTTAACAAAAATATTTAAAATTAAATTTAAATTTCTCTATTAAACCAATTTTATAATTTCTTTTTCACAACAACGAAAGTAAATGTGAAGACCGTTTGCGTTGAGTTTTTCGATCAATCGCTTTTTACTCACTGCTCATTGAAAGAGCGATATAAAAGGACCTAAACGAAAAGCGCTCAACAGAAAACATAAATGAAGACAGCAAGAGTCTCTTGCTCAGAGCGAGAGCGAGAGAGTATGAGCTTTTTCGATTGTGCTCGCAACAGTCATTTGCGAGCTATGATATATACATATATAAAACAAAAGAATGGAATTCAAGATCTAAAAAAAAAATTTTTTTTTTTTATTATCATTATGATATATCAACGTACAGCCAATATTTTTTAAGTAGTTTTGTTATTTTGAGCTGTAAAGAAGAAGAAGAAGACGGCTCAAAAAGATTGTAAATAGGAAGGGAATTTTGAAAAAAAAATTTTTTTTTTATTAAAGCTTGGTTTTATTTATTGGATCTTCTCTTTATGAGTCTAACAATAAGGTTGCAAATCTTAAAATAATACATTATCTAACAGTTTAATTTTAACTGAATAGGGACTACATGGTCCTAATAATTAGCGCTGGATTGGATGGTCGTTGCGGCGAAGACGAGAACTGCTGGAATCTCGCGTGAGGGCTCTTACGAGATGATTTGGATGTACTGATAGCCTGTTGTAGTACTTTGTTGTGATGTGTGCTATCTCTTCTCTGACGAGTGATACGTGAAGGTACCTGTGAATGTTTACATTCCGAACGTACCACGGTGCCCCGGTGAAGGTTGTTACTGGAATTCCCCCACAACTGAGAGCCGTACATCCAGTTTGGTTTCAAAACGGTGTTGTATAGAAGTACCTTATAGTCCAGGCTAAGGGGCGAGCGGCTATTAATAAGCCAGTGGAGGCTGTTGGCTTTGAGCTTTAAATGTGTTCTTTTGGCTTCAATGTGGCTGCGCCAAGTAAGACGTCTATCGAGGTGTATGCCAAGATATGTTACTTCATTTGCTATTGGAACCACTGTGTTGTTTAGAGTAAGTGGACGGCAGTCTTGCCTGTTAAGTGTGAACGTTACGTGTTTGCATTTTTGTTCGTTAACTTTGATTCGCCAGTCGGATAGCCATTTCTCCACTGCCACCAGGTGTTTAGCAAGTTGCGCCGTTGCTTGCTTGGGGCATATCGAGCGGCTTAGGATAGCTGTGTCATCAGCAAAAGTGGAGGTGGTTAGTTGCCTACTCGTTGGGATGTCCGCAGTGTAGATAAGGTGTTGGTCCGAGCACGCTGCCTTGAGGAACTCCGGCTCTGATGATGTAATCATCGGACATCGCAGCATTACATCTTACTGAGAATTTCCTGTTGTACAGGTATGACTTCAGAAGTTTGTGAGTGTTGGTTGGGAGCATTTCAGTTATTTTGTGCATTAAACCTTCTAACCATACTCTGTCGAAAGCTTGTGATACGTCCAGAAATATCGCAGTGCAGTACTCCCTTTGTTCGAATGTATTTCGGATTTCTAAAGTTATGCGGTTGACTTGCTCGATGGTTCCATGTTTTTCTCGAAAACCGAATTGATGAGTCGGGATTTTGTTGTGTGTTCTGAGATATGGGGTAATATGTGCCAATAAGCATTTTTCGAAGAGTTTTGATAGACTATAGTAAACTAATTGGTCTATATGATGAATCAATTGTGTGGTCTTTGCCAGGTTTTGGTATCATTATGATGATCGACTTTTTCCATCTCTCTGGGAAGTGTCCATGTCTCGTTATTGCACTGAAGAGTTGACAAATAGCTCAAACTGCACAGAAAGGAAGTTCAATAATCATTTTTGGGGATGTTAAGTCGCATCCTGGAGATTTTTTTGGGTTGAGTTGTTCATTTATGATTTTGAGTAACTCATGTGGTCTAAATACAATTGGTTCATACGTAGCTGTGTCGAGATCCCGTTTGATGCTGTATTGGGCTGAAATACATTTTGAAGATGTTCTGCAAATCTGTCGGCTCTTTCTCCGTCGCTGCGCCTGTGGATGTCCTTATTGGCATTGCAGATTCTAATGGTGCGCTGAGTGATGAAAGTGGGAACTTGGAGCTCATTGGGGATAACTGCTCTATGTAATGTTTTTTGGACCTTTCTTCTTCATGACGTAATGCAGCTGAGAGCCTCCGTGTAGCGTCTTTTAACCTTTGTTTTGCAGATGGTGATCTGTTGGATGGCCAGTCTCGCCGTGAGCGTCGCTTGGCTAGAACAAGCTGTTCTATTTCAACGTTCGTGTATCTATGATTGTACGATGTTTTTTGCGTTTGTGGAGTTGACATACGAGCTGCTGCGACCAAGACGGATTCAAGAGTGTTCGTGGATAAGTTAATATCAGCTTCGTCATTCAAACGTGGATTCAACTCAATATGCGAACTTACATATTTTTTGTACTTAAGCCAATTGGTTTTATTCGTTGTTAGTCTGAATGGTTTATCTACCGCAACTTGATGTAGATTTAGTTGAAGGAGTACAGGCGAGTGATCAGACGATAGATCTGATAAGGAGTTGGCGCTTATCAGGTTGCGTGGAATGTTTTTTAACTTAATTCCTTAATAATAACCATATCGATGTAATGCTACTCGCAGAAACTCATCTTACAAATAAATACAATTTCCAAATTCGAGACTACTTCTTCTACAACACGAATCACCGAGACGGGAAAGCACACGGAGGCACTGGGATTCTGATTAGAAATCGCATTAGTCACTGCTTCCACAATAGCTTCGCTACTAACTACATGCAAGCTACATTTATAGATGTACAGATGGATCACCGTTCTTTAAAGCTTGCCGCCGTATACTGTCCTCCTCGGCTTACAATATCCGAATCCCAATTCATGGACTATTTCATGGACTATATTATAGTAGCAGGAGACTTTAATGCCAAGCATATGCACTGGGGATCTCGACTTGTGACTCCGAAGGGAAGGCAGTTGTACAATGCAATAATAAAAGCAAGCAACAAGCTGGACTGTGTGTCACCTGGGAAACCTACATATTGGCCAACAGATCCCAGAAAACTGCCAGACTTGATAGATTTTGCAGTCACAAAAAACAATTTTGTAAAATAAAAGCAATATAATATAATATATTAATTCGGACAATGAACAAGCAACTTATGAGAAATAACTTCATTTCTCACAGATTAGGGTTGGTATTTCTAAAATGGAACTTTGATTTGAATTCAATTTACGTACAGCTAGTATTATGTAAATAAATAAGCTAAATTAATCAATTAAGGTTTAAACAAGAGAGAACGCTATAGTGGGGTGCCCCGACTATCAGATACCCGTTACTCAGGTAAAGGGAGTGCGAGGGAGATGGAGATAGAAACTTTGATCACGCATAATTTTTTAACGAATGGTCCGATTTGAAAAATTTCTTCTACATTTCGATAGGTATTGATAAACACAATAAAACTGCATTTTTACTTTTCCGAAATATTTAAATTTTTAAAATCGTATATAAGCGATTGTGGGCGTTAAAGGGGGCGTGGCACCTTTTTGAAATAAACTTGCGCTGCGTAGGAACTCCTAGAATCTGCATGCAAAATTCCAATCTTCTAGCTTTTATAGTTTCCGAGATCTCAGCGTTCATACGGACAGACAGACGGACAGACGGACAGACAGACAGACGGACAGACAGACAGACGGACAGACGGACATGGCTATATCGACTCGGCTAGGGACCCTGATCAAGAATATATATACTTTATAGGGTCGGAAACGCTTCCTTCTAGCTGTTACATACTTTTGCACGAATACAATATACCCTTTTACTCTGAAGAGATGGGGCGTCGGGGATGATCGTCGCTTGGGGCCAGCTTCGTCGGTGGTTGCGGCTGTCGCACGTAGCCGGGTAGCAAGCTGGAAGAGATGGTGAAGAGAAACACTCGATCGCGGTGCGCAAAGGAAGAAAAAAAAACTCGATGTGGTTTTCAGTAAAAGCGCGGACCGGCCGGGCGATGTATTTCACTATTGAGACAATGAAAGACTAACTTAAACCTAATTAAGCGCTGCGTTTCAAAGCGCAGAGTGGAGATTCCGGGAGCGGGAAGGCGGGAGAGCCTGGAATCGCACGCGTCCAGTGCGGGAGAGCGGGAGAGCCTGGAGACGCGAGCATCCAGTGCGGGCGAGTGGGCATTCGCTACGAGGGAAGCGCGGGCAGTTTAAAAGGGGAGAGCGGCGTAAACATTCCGCCCCCTTGCAATCGCTAGCGTTGCAAAAAAAAAAAACAAGCCCACTCCTGTCGTCTAGGCTTGACTGCAGGCGCCGGACAGGATCCACCCGAATGCCGTCTTCTGGGCCACTGGGAGTCCCTCGTCGACCAGATGGAAGCCCGGTCGGATGACCTTGGCGTAGACATCCGCACCCAGGACTACCGAGATGGTTGCCGGCAAGTAAAAACGTTTGTCGGCCAACGGGAGGTCTCCATATCTGCCGACCACGGTGTCCGAGAGCTCTCGGATGGGGGTGCGGATGCGGACGTTCGGCTTCGTTATCTGGAATTTAGACAAGCTTCAATTTTCGCTAGGAGGGTTGAAAGTTCTTCAAAAGTGTACTTTCGAATAGCGGTGGACTTGTAAAACAAGGTTTTGAAGCTTTTGACACCCGCTTCCCACAGGCCTCCCATATGGGGTGCCCCCGGAGGAATGAATTGCCAGTTGAGCTGCTGATGACTATACGCATCAGTCACAGACTCTTTACGGCTTGTAGAAAATCTCGGGAGAGCAGGGTGGCAGCGCCGACAAAGGTTTTCCCATTGTCGGACTGCACTTGACGGGGACAGCCTCTTCTGGATACGAACCGAGCGAAAGCGGCGAGAAATTTCTCGGTCGTCAGATCGGATGTAGGCTCTAGATGGATGGCCTTTGTAGAGAAACACACGAAAACCAACACATACCCTTTTGTAATTAGGCAAGCTCTCTTTTTATGTCGAAAGGGCCAGCGTAGTCCATCCCTGTGTACGTGAATGGCCGGGAAAAAGGGACTCGCTCTTTCGGAAAACTTCCCATCATCTGAACTTGCATCGCTTCTTATGGATAACGCAGACCTTGCAGTAGTTAATAACGGCCTTTACCAAGTTCTTTATTTTCGGAACCCAATATCTTGACCGGGTGAGACGTACGACTAACTGGTTACCTCCGTGCAACGTTATGAGATGCGTAAAGTTTACCAGTAGTCGCGAGAGTGCACATTCGTACGGGAGGATTATAGGATGTCGTTCATCATATCGCAAATTTTCGGAGGCCGTTATTCAGCCGCACGCCCTTATAAGCCCTTTCTCATCTAGAAAGGGGTTCAAGGAGAGGATGGAACTTGTCGCGGACACAGGACGCTTTTGACTCAAGCAGCGATATTCGTTAGCAAAATATCTGCGCTGAGTGCTAATGACCATGAGCCGTTCAGCGGCGACAAGTTCTTGGGCTTCTAGATGGACTTCCGGAATCGGCGACTGTTTCCTACATCGCTGGACAAAACGGTGGACATACGCAAAGACCCGTAAAGCTCTATTTAACTTGGAAAAGCGATCAAGGATGTCTTCTGCCTTGACAGGACGCCTTTCCACTTCGGTCACCTGTAAGTCGGTGCTCTGGGCAGGCCACTGATCTCGTGGCTTTTGCAACCAAGTGGGCCCATGCCACCAAAGGGAGTTGTCGACCAGTTCTTGTAATGGCACGCCCCGACTGGCCAAGTCAGCTGGATTGTGTTCGGATTGAACATGCGACCAATTGGCTGCCTCTGTGGACTGGGTGATCTTTGATACCCGATTGGCAACGAACGTTGTCCACTGGCATGCTGGTTTGGCTAGCCATGCAAGCACAATCGTGGAATCGGTCCAACAATGGAGTTTCGAGGACAGCATCGGCATATGGGGGAGGATGGATTCGGCCATCTCGGATAGCAATAGAGCTCCACACAGCTCTAGTCTGGGAAGCGACACAGTTTTTACTGGCGCAACGCGCGTCTTGGCCGTGAGAAGATGCACTAGCGTCGTGTGCCCCATCTCGACGCGCACATAGATCGCAGCACCGTACGCCTTTTGAGAGGCATCACAGAATCCGTGATGTTCCACTCGGAATTCTGGGCGGAAGGAAACCCATCTGGGAATTCGGACTTGATCTAGGACTGAGTAGCTTTTAAGGAAATCACGCCACTTTTGGCACAGTTCAATTGGAAGTTCATCATCCCACCCTAGATCACGCAGCCAGATCTCCTGCATGAAAATCTTGGCACAGACCACGAAAGGAGCGAGCCAGCCTGCTGGATCAAACAGCTTCGCAATTTGGGAGAGAACATGCCGTTTTGTGAGTGTAGCTTCGGTGGATAGGTCGGGGAGGGCGAAGAAAAACTCATCGGATGTTGCTTTCCAACGGACTCCGAGAGTTTTCGCCGTGCTTTCCGTATCTATTTCGAGGAAATCGGCAGTTAAAAGATGATCAGTTCCGATATGAGCCAGAACTTCTTTGTGGTTGGAGGTCCATTTCCTCAATGGAAAACCAGCCGAATCGAGGGCACTCTGCAACTCGCGAATGGTGAGGTGAGCCTCTTCTGCAGAGTCAGCTCCCGAAAGGACATCATCGACATACATGCAACCACGAATAACTTTACTCGCCCTTGGATGGGTTAGTTGCACGTCGGTCGCCAGCTGTTGCAGAACCCGAATTGCCAGGAACGGCGCACAATTGACCCCAAACGTAACAGTTTTTAGCTCAAAATCTCGAATGTATCCTTCCCTATCGCGGAATAAGATACGTTGGAACGCTGTCTGCTTCGGATCTACCCAGATCTGCCGGTACATTTTCTCGATGTCAGCACTATACACAAATCGCAAATATCGCCACTTCAGGATCTGGATGGTTAGATCGGACTGTAGGACCGGGCCAGCATGAAGGGTATCATTTAAGCTGACCCCATTGTCTGAGGGGCTGGAAGCGTTGAATACCACTCGAAGCTTGGTGGTCGTACTCTCCGGTTTTAACACTGCATGGTGTGGCAGGTAGTAACATGCTGAATCGTGGGTAGGAAGGACTTCTCTCATGTGATTGAGGTCGAGATATTCTTGAATAACTGAGTCGTACTTGGATTTTAACGTACTGTCCCTTTTTAGCCGCTGCTCGTTTCTTAAGAATTGAGCCAGCGCCTGGGATCTGGAATGTCCTAGGGAGCAATTAATGTTCTCAGGATCTCGAAAAGGAAGACTCACGACATACCTGCCGGTCTCGTCTTTTGTGGTGGTCCGAAGGAAATTGTCCTCACAAAACACGTCGGATTCTTTTGCCACTTTTACTGGCAGATCCTCCACCTCCCAGAATTTTATGAGGAGTTTATCGAGAGACGCTTCATACGTGTGTGCAACTTGCGTGGAAAAGGATGATATTTGATCATGCCTCGGAGCGGGTACTGGTCCTGTTAGAATCCAGCCGAAAATGGTCTCTTGACCGAGAAGCGAGCCACAGATGTTCGCTCGGGTACCGCTTAGTAGAATGGATGGAAGTATATCGGCCCCTCATAAAACTTTGGATCCGCTAGCGGAAGTTCGGGAAGGTCTCGCAGGAAATGTTGAAGCGTTGACTGCGTGCCACTGGCAGCCGAGGGACCGAGAGTATTTGGTCTGGATCTGGGCGTTGGCATTGGATTTGCGCGCGCTGGGGATGGGCTGCCTCGGTGTAGGAGGGTGTGATGGCGGCCGCGGCACGTGAAGCAGTTATGTGCGCTTTCGCAGTCGCGCAACTGATGTGTCCGCGCAAAGCAGTTTAAACACAGCTGTTTTCTTTTTATATATGCGATGCGTTGGTCGACCGTCATCTGGAGAAATTTGGCGCATGTGCGTACAGGATGGTTCTCTCTATTACAGAGATCGCACCCTCTAGGTTGCCTAGGTGCTACCCTTGTCTCGTATGAATTTATTCTTCGAGACGCCGAGTTGGAAGTGGATGCCCTGGGCTGAGTCTGACTAGAACCTGATGGTCGAACATCATCTATGGCTTCTAGTGTCCTGTGACGCTCCGTTAGGAAAACGTTCAGCTCGTGCCACGTAGGGATCTCGGCTTTGTTATGGAGGGACTGCTCCCATAGGGAAAGCGTAAGCTTTGGGAGTTTGGACGAGCACATATACACCAAGAGGCAATCCCAAGTTTCGACCTGAATACCGGACATTTCTAGTGCAGTAAGGCAACCCTGGATGGTACTTTGAAGTTCTTTCAAAGCTGACCCAGACTTCTGTGTGACGGACGGTACATTGAAAAGTATCTTTAATTGACTGTTTACTAACAATCGCTTGTTTTCGAAACGCTCAGTGAGGTTATCCCACGCTGATCGAAAGCCATCATTAGTAAGGGGTGAATTTGAAACTATATTGTGAGCGTCGCCACTCGTTTTAGCATTAAGGTGAAATAATTTTTCGACAGGAGTGAGTCTGGGATTGTTGATATAAATTTCCGTGAAGAGATCCCTAAAGGTTGGCCAACGAAGATAGTCGCCGGTAAAAACTTCGGTATCGCACGGCGGAAGCCGGCAGCCTGACGGAATGTATGTCTGAGAAGGATCAGCTGGCGTTGGGGGAGGTTGCGGAAGTTGCGGAGTTTGCGCTATCATATCTGCTATCTGGGCGCCGCACCTTTCGTACGCGCTGTAGCAATACCCGTACTTAGCCTTGAGGACTGGCAAGCTGTCAGCTGCACCTTCTCCGGCTGCTACAAGGCATGCGGTACAGGCATCGTATTCTTTTTTGATGCGGACCCATACCTCTCGGATTTCGTCTCGGCGAATATTGAGGACGGATAACGTAGGAGGGACCGCCGAGGGAATATTTATTCGCGATTCCAATTCGGACAGTCGATCCGAGACTTCAATAAACTGGCTCATAGCGAGGTCGGCAGCCGTTGCAACCATTTTTGTGCTGGCTCGCGTGGTTCTTTCGATGGAAGAAGGAGCCTTTTTGGGAGGTGGCGTCTTGACCTTTTTAGGTGTGGGCGTCCTTAACGTGATTTTTGGTATTTTCGGTGATGGAACAGGGGATAGTTTGTTGGAACTTTCCCTGGACATACCAAACTAGGATGCTGTTAGGATGGAATGTCGCGCTGATATTTCGGACAAAAATCAGAGAAACAATTACGGACCCACTTATGGACCGGTGGAAATAGGGTATCGACTAGCTCCAAAAATAGTCGATATGCGTGGCTGAATTATTGTTAAAATATTCCCCAGGCTTTTGGTGGAACGATGGAGCAAGAATGGAAAAAAATACCAAAAAATACCACAAAATAGAAATACTGAAAAAATACTGTATTTGATGAGGTATTTGTCGTTTAGTATTTTATAGGGGGTGGTTGGCCGAATTAGGATGGGATTGGATGTCCCCGGCAGTGTTTGGAGTTTATTGGTTTTGTTTTTCTTTATTTAAAAAAAAAAATTTCGGAGACAAAAAAATAAAACCTTGCAGTGGTAGGCGGGTGGTATTTTTTCCAATTTTTCTTTTTTATACCCAAAAGAAAAAATTGAGTATCGATATATATGTAGACTTACCAAGCTCAATAAATAAGAAAAAAATACTGGAATGGGCGTTTTTTTTTGGAAAAAATGAGAAACCGAAGAAACAAATTAATAAATCAATAAATTAATAAATTGATTCCACTAGTTCCGCGATGGCAACAGTATTTTATATTTCTCCCCTTTTTTTTTCTTTTTTGGAATTGGCAGTAATTCTCAGTATTTGTTTAATTTTATTGGAGTTGAACTTGGTGTTTATTAATTTTGTTGGAATTTATTTATGGGATGATTGAAAAACAACTGCCCGAACTTTTGCGGGTTGTGTATTGGTGTCGCTGGAATGCGCGGGATTATCGAGCTTTTTGCGGTACTGCAATTCGCGTGTTTGTGTAGATGTACACTCACTCGCATATCTCTGCGTACACCCCAAAAAAATTTCAAAATCTAACTTTAAACCCTAGCTGTTCGGCCATTTATGCATATATTCAACCCATTCTTTTTTTAAACATAATTATAATTTATTGTCTTCATTGACGTATTTTTTTTTAAATTATTCAACAGTGTCTTATATTTTATTTTTAATTTTAAACTTAACACTACCAAAAAATGTACCCGCAAAAGTCTGCGTACACCTATTTAAAACACAAATAATATTATTTTTAGTAACTGGTAGGGTATCCTTTTCTCTGCAAAACTTCCGTAAGGCGTCTCGGCATGGAATCCACTTTTTTTTTGTCTCATCTGCAGTAATTTTCCCCTACTCCTCGAGAATCACATTCTTGAGCATTTTTCTAGATGTTATCGTGTGTCTTCGGATTTTCCTCGCAAGAAAATCCCACAAATGCTCAATTGGGTTTAGATCAGGACTCTGGGGAGGTGTTCGCAGCTGATTTTTGACGTTATACAGCAGCCAAAGCTTAGTGTGCTTCGGGTCGTTGTCTTGTTGGAACCAATATTCACTTTTGGGCCCTAATTTTTCAGCACTTTCTTTTAAATTGCTGTTTAATATGTCAATATAGATTTTTTGATCCATTATTGACTCGATAAATATCAATTTTCCAACGCCACTTGCTGCCATACACCCCCACACCATTATTCCGCTTCCTCCTTGCTTTACTGTGCCTACCAAATTTTCTTTATTAAAGGCTTCTCCGCTTTTCCTACATACCAAAACCTTTCCCTCGATTCCAAATATGCAGAATTTACTTTCTTCGGAAAATATAACCTTATTCCAGAAGTCTTGGTGTTTGGAAATATACTCATTAGTAAAGGTTAGGCGCTTTTGTCTATTGACTTGCGATATGAGAGGTTTTTTGCGGGCGACTCTGCTATGGTAGTCGGCCTTTTTTATGGTCCGGCGTACAGTATCCTCGGAAACTGTTTTGGAAAATATATCCTCGACCTTCAGCTTTGCCTGATGAGCTGTCGTCCTTGGGTTGAGCTGAATAGATTTGATAATATTCCTCTGCTCGCGGTTTATATGCAAAGGCGGACGGCCAGAACGAGCCTTTGGCAAGATACTTCCAGCCGAGTTGTAGTTATTTATCACTCTTTGGATGGATGAGTGGGTTCTACCAACTAAAGCACCAATTTCTCTATAAGATTTTCCATCCAAAAAACCTTTTAATATAATTTTCCGCTCCTCAACAGAAATTTCCTTGCCTTTTTGTTCCATGTTGCAATATGCTCGTTATTATAATGAAAGAGTTTCATTTTAACTGCATAATGTCTATTTTTAGACATTCTTAAGTAAGTAGATCGGCGACAACAAAATTAACGGTAATCGCACAATCCTGCATTCCTCGAAGTTCAAAACTGCTGTACGCAGACTTTTGCGCGTACACTTTTTCGTAGTGTTAAGTTTAAAATTAAAAATAAAATATAACCCCTTGTTGAATATTTCTAATATTTGTACGTCAATGAAGACAATAAACTATAGTTTTGTTTAAAAAAATAATGAATAAAATACATGCATAAATGGCCGAACAATTAATGTTCAAAGTTTGATTTTGACATTTTTTGGAGGTGTACGCAGAGATATGCGAGTGAGTGTATGTATGGATAGTGCCCAAAATATGTAACTAAGAAAAACACACTGAGACACAAAAGTTATTTCACGTCGGCTTTAGGAATTTATTTAATATATATTTATTGGATGGCCGACGGAAATACTTGAGCTTTCGGAATTGGGGTGTAGTTATGTAGAAAAATATGTATAAATGTACAGCCCTTTGCTGTTTACTTTGTTTATCAACGATCTTCCCTCTATCATAACACATTCTCGTGTTCTAATGTATGCTGATGATGTTAAGCTTTGTTTATCATATAATGATATAGCGTCGGGATTTAACTTACAGTCAGATATTGATTGTTTTCATGAATGGTGTGAGTACAACCTTTTAAAGTTGAACTACCTTAAATGCAACGTCATGACTTTTTATAGGGGTACTCCTACGTTTATTAGTTATTTTCTTGAAAATACGTCACTCGACCGTATATATTCAGTTAACGATTTAGGTGTTCTTCTTGACCCTAAACTTAAATTTGACTGCCACATAATGTCCACTGTTAATAAAGCCATGAGTGTTCTTGGCTTTATAAAGCGTTGGTCAAAAGAATTTGATGACCCTTATACGACCAAATTATTATTTACCTCACTTGTCCGTCCTATTTTGGAATATTGTTCGTCGGTTTGGAGTCCACAATATCAAGTGCACATTGACCGTATTGAGTCGGTACAAAAAAAATTTCTTCTTTTGCCCTTCGTAGTTTGAACTGGGATCAAAACGTAAGGCTACCTTCCTACCAGAGTAGATTACTGTTGCTTAATTTACCTACACTTGTAAATCGTAGAAAAATGCTTGGTACTATTTTTATGCATAATCTTATAAGAGGTGATATTGATTCTGCAGAACTTGTAAACCGCCTAACTTTCAATGTTCCTTTTAGACTAACACGAAATTATATCCCTCTAAATTTGCCACGATGTTCATCAAATTTTTGTCTGCACGAGCCCTTTCGCGTTCTATGTAATACTTATAACAACCTTTATCATCTAATCTGCATTTCCACTTCTATCCCGTTACTAAAAACTAATATTTTAACTCATTTGCTTTTCTCTTAATTGTGCCTTTTATTTTCACTTGTGTCTTGTCTCTATTTAATTTATGTATTTTCCTCGCGAACTCGCATTTTTTGCCCAAATTGATAATAGGGCCCGCGCGTAACAAGCACGTGCTTGGTGTCGTTGGGCCACTTGTTTGTACTGCTCGTAGTGCATCAACGTCCATCAGAATTGATATGAAATATGTAATATATGTAATATGGATGTAATATATGTAATATGGATGTAATATATGTAATCAATATGGCGGAAAATTTTATTGTAAATTTTGCCGGCGGGTATGTGTTGTAAATTTTCGATTTATTGTGGACTGTATTTGGATTTTGAATAATGTAAGCAAATATTGTCACAGCGGATGTACAATAAAAAATTAATATCAAAAATATTTGTGGGCCGAAATTGGCGGAACACTTAATTTTTGTTTCACTTTTTTGTGGAGAATTAATTGGAACTCAATTTTGAAATTAATTTATTTTTCACTGTTCACTGAATTTTTTTGAAATTAATTTATTTTTCACTGTACGCTTGACTTTTTATTTGCACACTTTAATTTGGATTTATATTTTTTATTTTCTTCGATTTGATGGTGGATGTATATTTAGTGGATGTACGGCCAAATGCGAATATGAATTTTGTACATCAATATGCACACGAAAAGGAATTCGAAAATAGGCAATATGGCCGCACGTTAAAAGAGAACGAAGAAATAAAAGACGGAATTGGAATTGTAATTTACTAACTGCCGTCGTCGGATTAAATCGGACTTGGATTTTAGACAAATCGTACAGAAAGTCAAACGAATTATGTTCTTCGAATGGCTGACTGTCGACCGGCAGTTAATAAAAAAAATTAATAAATTGGCACTTATCCTGAGCCTGGAGTCGCGAGCATCCAGTGCGGGCGAGTGGGCATTCGCTACGAGGGAAGCGCGGGCAGCTTAAAAGAGGGGAGAGCGGCGTAAACACTCTACGTGTAACGGGTATAAAAAGACAAAATTATTTGTTTTATTTGTAAGCTAGTTCATAATCTGAAATCGTTCTTTTGATCACTTGGCTTTTTCCATAAAATCATTTCAAGGCAAAAGGTTAATCGCGCTAACTCTGATTAGAAATGTATGGAACTAAAGTTTCGGTCTATATTTATTTTTAGTTTAATAAAAAAATTAAAACAGCCTTTAATTTTAAATGTGTTTTTTTATTAAAAGATGAGAAGATGGTGAAAAAAAATGTGGCAGATGTTTTGGCTTCCGCTAACCAACATCAGCAAATTTAAACTAAGAGCATTGTCGAATTGTTTTAATTCGATGAAACAATTAGGTCGATTTTTGATAAAAGACGCACCAGGAAACACCGAAGCCTTTTTCAAATTAAAATAATTTATTATCGGTAAGTTGTAGAAAATGTCCCTTCGAATTCTAAATTTCTTTATTTGAGCTTAATTATTGATTTATTTTTGCTAATGCTGGCTAACGTGAGCCTGAGAGAAATTATCATCAGCTTCAGGAAAAGACAAAGGAAATTTGTTTGACAAAGTTTCCACTTTTTCTCATATGCAACTCAGCGGTTGGGCTTTACCAGATTATAATAAAATCGTATTCATTTACTTTTTACTTTTACTTTTTTACTTTTTACTTTTAAGTTAGTTTTCTAATTAAAACAAGAAAGGAAGCAAACTTCGGCAGGGCACGCTGTAAGGTCCGGCACTAGCTCGTCGGCTTGGGGGATGGAGGTACGCATTAATATTATTAAATCTAGAATTGAGCGTGCTTGCGACAAAGATAAAAAGTTAACAAAACCGGAAGAAAAGATTCATAAATTCAAATAAAAGACAAGAGAGAACGCTATAGTCGAGTGCCTCGACTATTAGATACCCGTTACTCAGCTAAACAACTTAATATAAATATGCCTTCTTGTAATAAATTGACTAGAAATATTAAACATACATACTTATATTGGCTAAACACATACATTCTTAAATAGTATTATGTATATTAAAGTCTAAATGTTTGCACAACAAGAGTAACGGGTATAGCGAATAGCTTTTTTGAAAGGAGTTATCTTTGCCGGGCAATTGCAACTGAGTACAATGTAAATACATACATATGTATATGCTTACATAAATACACACATACGCCATTGTTTGACTTAGACCTCCAATTTGGCTAACTTGTTCTTGGGATATAGTTCGGTATTGACAAATGAAATCAAATGAAATTAGCGTTGACTCTGTTGAGCAGCTTGGTCAGCTGTTCCAAAGTCATCCGTTAGATGGCGCCATAAAAGGCGGAAATGTAGGCGCTAGCCAGGCTTAAGCGTTTAATGGGGTTGTGGGCGTTAGAGTGGGCGTGGCAAACTTTTATTAGGCCAATCGATATTTATTGACGAAACAAATACATATCAATTAAAATTTTCATAATATCATCAAAACTGTAGCCACATCTTGTGGCTTATGGGCGTCAGAGGGGGCGTGGCACCATTTTGAAACAAACTTACGCTGCGTAGGAACTCCTCAAATCTACATGCAAAATGCCAATCTTCTAGCTTTTATAGTTTCCGAGATCTCAGCGTTCATACGGACAGACAGACGGACAGACGGACATGGCTAGTTCGACTTGGCTAGTGATCCTGAACAAGAATATATATACTTTATAGGGTCAGAAACGCTTCCTTCTACCTGTTACATACTTTTGCACGAATACAATATACCCTTTTACTCTACGAGTAACGGGTATAACTAGAGAAGCTAGAGAAGAGTTTAAAGAGGGAAAAGTAGGAATGAAGAGAGACTGCGAGAAGTTTATGATCTGCTCCCATATGGCCAGTCGCTAAATTCTAACATCTACAGCGAACAACTGGACCGCTTGAAGCTGACGATTGACCAGTAGCGACCAGAATTGGCCAACAGGAACGGTGTAGTGTTTCACCAGGACAACACCAGACCACACACTTCTTTAATGACTCGTCAGAAGCTACGGGAGCTCGGATAGGAGATTTTATCGCATTCACCATATAGCCCGGACATAGAGCCAAGTGACTACCACCTGTTCCTGTCCATGGCGAATGCCCTTACTGGTGTAAAGTTGGGCTCAAAAAAAGGTTGTGGAATGTGGCGGTCAGAGTTTTTTGAAAATAAGGAGGGAAGTTTCTACGAGGTATCATGAAGTTGCCGTCTAAATGGGAACACATTATCAAACAAAATGGCGCATATTTTAGGTAAATCCGTTCACTGTATCAATTTTTATAAAGCATTAAATAAAAAGCACAAAAGCGGAAGGGAGTTATTTGACAACCTAATATATAGAGTAGAGGCCCTAACAAAACAAACGTTAAATGAAAACTTTACGGTGCTGTGTAGGAATGCTAGTGTTTTATTCGAAGGCAAAGCTAACGAGTTTTACTGGCGATACCATTAAGCAGATGGCGAAATTCGCTGGGAGCATTTTTGTACACAATTACTACTCCAATAGAAATCGAAGCTTTTTCTATAGTTTGCTGGAATTGCCGAGGAGAGGGGCATAGATACCAAGAATGCTTATCGGACAGATGTGTTTTTTGTTACGGTTGCGGTGAGGCAAACACATATAAGCCTAGCTGTTACAACTGTGCAAAAAAATCCAAACCCGGCATGTCGAAGCTGCTGACAAACAGAAGTCTTCGAAGGCAAGCCGAAATCAGTCTACCACTACCGATTAAAGGAGGACCCCGGACGAACCTAATAATCGTGTTATTTCTTTGCTTATTAGCAAAAGAAAATATTATACCTGTTTTATCTAGACGTGGTTCTCGGAGTTCCCATAGACTAAAATCGTTCTCCATAAATGTAAAGAAATGTAAAACCAGCTTAAAATACATAAATTCCATTCCGGTAGGACCCCGACATCCGCGACCATTTTTGCCCATTCGATTACTAGATCGTACTGTTTATAGTCTATTAGATTCTGGAGCCTCGATTAGCTGTGCGGGAGGAGACTTAGCCAGTAAGATAATAGGTACAGAAGAGTATAAAATAATACAAGGAAATGCTGCGACCGCTGACAGGAAATCGCAACAAATAATTGGACTTCTGAATACTAAAATAGAATATAGCAACGTCAAGAAGGTTTTAAAAATTTATATAGTACCTTCTCTAAAACAGAATCTATACTTGGGTATAGACTTCTGGAAGTTATACAATCTTCTTCCATGGCGAATGCCCTTACTGGTGTAAAGTTGGGCTCAAAAGAGGGTTGTGAAAAGTAGCTTTCAGAGTTTTTCACAAATAAGGAGGGGAGTTTCTAGGAGAGGCTATTATGAAGTTGCCGTCTAAATG
Organism: Drosophila rhopaloa; assembly: GCF_018152115.1. Classification (NCBI taxonomy): domain Eukaryota; kingdom Metazoa; phylum Arthropoda; class Insecta; order Diptera; family Drosophilidae; genus Drosophila; species Drosophila rhopaloa. The sequence continues at coordinate 752,624 of NW_025334991.1, forward strand.
GACACACATTATCAAACAAAACGGCTCATATTTTAGCTAAATATCTTCACTTTATCAATTTTTATAAAGCATTAAATAAAGAGCACAAAAGTGGAAGGGAGTTATTTGACAACCTAATATAATGTACACATGCCATAGAATAAATTATAATTAAATAAGTTTATTCTATTTGGTTCCAATTTGTGTTTTTTATTTAGTAGGAGCAGCAAAGGAGCCGCTCCAACGATCAAAATGTCTCTGTTCTTTTACAATATTATTTAAGTCTAATTAAGGCTAAGTCCCGTAGCTGCGCTGCTCGCAGGCGGCGGCAGAGAGACGGCTATGTACCTATATATTATATGTATTAAATTATGCTCTCTTAAGCTGCAGCGCGAGGGTATATGCATGCACTTGAGTTCGGCCGGCGCGTGTAACAGAATGCTGACACTTGCACTTTCTGTGAGCGCGCCGATCGACTCGTGTTCGGCCACTTGGGTTTTTTGACCGGGCCTTTATGAATGCACTGCAACAAAGTGTTACAGTGTGTTAACACACTGTCGTCGTAATATATTATGACGTTATTTTATTGGTATATTTTACTTAAAGGAATAATAATAATTTTTTTTTATTAAAATTTATTTTCTTAATTTTTTTTTTGATATAAAGAGAATGGAATTTATAATAGTATTCTTATTTAAGAAAGAAGTATTTCTAAGCATGGCCATGCTAAATGCAATTATGAAATAAACGTTTTTAATCTATCCTTATGAACTTTTTGTTTTTTGTTTTTGTTATTCATTATTATAATGTTATTTCTTTCTCCTATTTCCGTTACTTTATACGGACCTGTATATTTAGGATCTAACTTATGACCTCTCTCGTTTTTTAATAAAACTTGGTCACCTACTGATATATCTATATCCCTTACTTTATGATCGTATATTAGTTTATTTCTATTCTTATTTGCTTCTAACATAACTCTAGCTCTTTTATAGGATACTTCTAATCTATACTTACTTTCCTTAGCATAGTCATCTATATTATATAGTGCTTTTACACTGTCTATGCTATTAAAATGTTTCGGTAAATTACTTGTTTTACCGAATACTAGCTCATATGGACAATAAGTATGTGCCATAGAGGGGGTCGTGTTGAAACAAAAGACAAAATATTGAAGCCATACGTCCCAATCAGTTTTATCAACCGATATGTAAGATCTTATGTACTCATTGAAAGTTCTATGACTTCTTTCTATTGTTCCAACTGTCTGGTGGTGGTGTGCTGTGGATGTAATATTTTCAATATTTAAATATTTGCACAAATCATCTATAATTGAATTCTTATATTCTGTTCCCATGTCCGTAATGAACGTCTTCATTGGACCGTACTTCAGGATAAAAGATTCAAATATTGCTTTAGCGACAGTGAAGAGATGGGGCTTCGGGGATGATCGTCGCTTGGGGGGCAGCTTCGTCGGGCGTTGCGGCTGTTGAACGTAGCCGGGTGGCAAGCTGTGGAATAGATGATGAAGAGAAACACTCGACGATCGCGGTGCGCAAAGGCAGGAAAAGAAAACTCGATGTGGTTTTCGTTTTATAGCGCGGACCGGCCGGGCGATGTATTTCACTCTTGAGACAATGAAAGACTAACTTAAACCTAATTGAGCGCTGCGTTTCAAAGCGCCGTGGACAAATTCCGGGAGCGGGAAGGCGGGAGAGCCTGGAATCGCAAGCGTCCAGTGCGGGAGAGCGGGAGAGCGGGAGAGCCTGGATAGCGGGAGAGCCTGGAGTCGCGAGCATCCAGTGCGGGCGAGTGGGCATTCGCTACGAGGGAAGCGCGGGCAGTTTAAACGAGGGGAGAGCGGCGTAAACATTCCGCCCCCCTTGCAATCGCTAGCGTTGCGAAAGAAAACAAAACAAGCCCACTCCTGTCGTCTAGGCTTGACTGCAGGCGCCGGACAGGATCCACCCGAATGCCGTCTTCTGGGCCACTGGGAGTCCCTCGTCGACCAAATGGAAGCCCGGTCGGATGACCTTGGCGTAGACATCCGCACCCAGGACTACAGATATGGTTGCCGGCAAGTAAAAGCGTTTGTCGGCCAACGGGAGGTCCCCGTATTTGCCGACCACGGTGTCCGAGAGCTCTCGGATGGGGGTGCGGATGCGGACGTTCGGCTCCACTTTCAAGACGACCTCTAGCTTGAAGCCGTTGTCGCACTTCGACCGAATTGTCGCCGTGCAGATTCTCTCGTCGCCGACGGTCGTAGTCGGCAAGCGGAACGCGGATGCCAATGATGCGTCGATGCAGCTCGTCGGCGTGCACGGGTCGATGAGGGCGGCCGTGTCGAAGGTCTTCAGCCCGGTCTCCAACGTGATCATGGCCGTCGGCAGGACATTGACGCTGTGCCGTTGAAGGATGGTCGCCAGTGACGGAGCCGGTGCCGAGGAGGCTGAGCGCGGCGGAGAGGCAAGCGCTCTGCGAGTTGGCGGATCTTGCCGGCGCGAGCGCTGCTGAGAAGCGGCGGATGCCGAGCGCCTTGCCGGGGCTAGCGCTTGGCGAGTTGGCGGATTCTGCCGGCGCGAACGCTGTTGAGTAGCCGCCGGCAGGGGACGCTCGTGCATATGGAGGGCGTGTGGTGCTTGCCGTTGCACGTTTTGCACTTGTCGCCACTGCGACAACTCCCGTCGGAGTGCTCGTGGGCGAGACAATTTGAGCAGTACTTATTAATAAGCACGCTCGAAGCCGCTTCTCTGCGCTCAGCTTTAGGAACCTCTGGCACTTTTTAAGCGGATGGATTCCACGGCAGACTCGGCGTCGGTAGGAATGTATACCTCGAGTGCGTCTGCTTTCCAATGCCTGAGCGCTGCGTGGACGAGGAACCATGATGTGATCTGGTAGGGAGTAATGGATAAAAAAAAGATGATTTGAGATGCTTAGATGGCGAGGATTGTTGGGGAATTATGTGGAGGATGTTGGTTGAGGAAGACGGTTGGAGGGTTCTCCTGGCAGAAGAACCACCTTGGTCACGGGACGCTTGATAATCCTGCGTGCCGTGAGAATGCTGACGACACGGACATTGCCGTCAGCCCCCGGAAAGACAGAGTCGATTCTGCCAAGGCGCCACTCATTCGAGGGCAGATTGTCCTCCTTGACGACTACCATGTCGCCAACGCGGAGATTTGCGGTCGGGGACTGCCACTTGTTACGCTTGTGGAGCTCTTTGAGATACTCCTCTTTCCATCGAGCTTGGAATTGTTGATGGAGCGCCTTTAAGTGTTGCCACCGATTTACAATGGACTTGGATTCCCCTTTTAATTCGGGTTCCACTATGGACAGAAGAGGTCCGCCGACTAGAAAATGCCCTGGTGTCAATGCTAAGAGATCAGTGGGATCTTCAGACATAGGAGATAGCGGTCTGGAATTTAGACAAGCTTCAATTTTCGCTAGGAGGGTTGAAAGTTCTTCAAAAGTGTACTTTCGAGTAGCGGTGGACTTGTAAAACAAGGTTTTGAAGCTTTTGACACCCGCTTCCCACAGGCCTCCCATATGGGGTGCCCCCGGAGGAATGAATTGCCAGTTGAGCTGCTGATGACTATACGCATCAGTCACAGACTCTTTTACGGCTTGTAGAAAATCTCGGGAGAGCAGGGTGGCAGCGCCGACAAAGGTTTTCCCATTGTCGGACTGCACTTGACGGGGACAACCTCTTCTGGATACGAACCGAGCGAAAGCGGCGAGAAATTTCTCGGTCGTCAGATCGGATGTAGGCTCTAGATGGATGGCCTTTGTAGAGAAACACACGAAAACCAACACATACCCTTTTGTAATTAGGCAAGCTCTGCCTGTGTAATTTTTTATGTCGAAAGGGCCGGCGTAGTCCATCCCTGTGTACGTGAATGGCCGGGAAAAAGAGACTCGCTCTTTCGGAAAACTTCCCATCATCTGAACTTGCAATCGCTTCTTATGGATAACGCAGACCTTGCAGGAGTTAATAACGGCCTTTACCAAGTTCTTTATTTTCGGAACCCAATATCTTGACCGGGTGAGACGTACGACTAACTGGTTACCTCCATGCAACGTTATGAGATGCGTAAAGTTTACCAGTAGTCGAGAGAGTGCACATTCGTACGGGAGGATTATAGGATGTCGTTCATCATATCGCAAATTTTCGGAGGCCGTTATTCGGCCGCACGCCCTTATAAGCCCTTTCTCATCTAGAAAAGGGTTCAAGGAGAGGATGGAACTTGCCGCGGACACAGGACGCTTTTGACTCAAGCAGCGATATTCGTTAGCAAAATATCTGCGCTGAGTGCTAATGACCATGAGCCGTTCAGCGGCGACAAGTTCTTGGGCTTCTAGATGGACTTCCGGAATCGGCGACTGTTTCCTACATCGCTGGACAAAACGGTGGACATACGCAAGGACCCGTAAAGCTCTATTTAACTTGGAAAAGCGATCAAGGATGTCCTCTGTCGGACTGGACGCAACATGGGCCTTGACAGGACGCCTTTCCACTTCGGTCACCTGTAAATCGGTGCTTTGGGCAGGCCACTGATCTCGTGGCTTTTGCAACCAAGTGGGCCCATGCCACCAAAGTGAGTTGTCGACCAGTTCTTGTAATGGCACGCCCCGACTGGCCAAGTCAGCTGGATTGTGTTCGGATTGAACATGCGACCAATTGGCTGCCTCTGTGGACTGGGTGATCTTTGTTACCCGATTGGCAACGAACGTTGTCCACTGGCATGCTGGTTTGGCTAGCCATGCAAGCACAATCGTGGAATCGGTCCAACAATGGAGTTTCGAGGACAGCATCGGCATATGGGGGAGGATGGATTCGGCCATCTCGGATAGCAATAGAGCTCCACACAGCTCTAGTCTGGGAAGCGACACAGTTTTTACTGGCGCCACGCGCGTCTTGGCCGTGAGAAGATGCACTAGCGTCGTGTGCCCCATCTCGACGCGCACATAGATCGCAGCACCGTACGCCTTTTGAGAGGCATCACAGAATCCGTGATGTTCCACTCGGAATTCTGGGCGGAAGGAAACCCATCTGGGAATTCGGACTTGATCTAGGACTGAGTAGCTTTTAAGGAAATCACGCCACTTTTGGCACAGTTCAATTGGAAGTTCATCATCCCACCCTAGATCACGCAGCCAGATCTCCTGCATGAAAATCTTGGCACAGACCACGAAAGGAGCGAGCCAGCCTGCTGGATCAAACAGCTTCGCAATTTGGGAGAGAACATGCCGTTTTGTGAGTGTAGCTTCGGTGGATAGGTCGGGGAGGGCGAAGAAAAACTCATCGGATGTTGCTTTCCAACGGACTCCGAGAGTTTTCGCCGTGCTTTCCGTATCTATTTCGAGGAAATCGGCATTTAAAAGATGATCGGTTCCGATATGAGCCAGAACTTCTTTGTGGTTGGAGGTCCATTTCCTTAATGGAAAACCAGCCGAATCGAGGGCACTCTGCAACTCGCGAATGGTGAGGTGAGCCTCTTCTGCAGAGTCAGCTCCCGAAAGGACATCATCGACATACATGCAACCACGAATAACTTTACTCGCCCTCGGATGGGTTAGTTGCACGTCGGTCGCCAGCTGTTGCAGTACCCGAATTGCCAGGAACGGTGCACAATTGACCCCAAACGTAACAGTTTTTAGCTCAAAATCTCGAATGTACCCTTCCCTATCGCGGAATAAGATACGTTGGAACGCTGTCTGCTTCGGATCTACCCAGATCTGCCGGTACATTTTCTCGATGTCAGCACTATACACAAATCGGAAATATCGCCACTTCAGGATCTGGATGGTTAGATCGGACTGTAGGACCGGGCCAGCATGAAGGATATCATTTAAGCTGACCCCATTGTCTGAAGGGCTGGAGGCGTTGAATACCACTCGAAGTTTGGTGGTCGTACTCTCCGGTTTTAACACTGCGTGGTGTGGCAGGTAGTAACATGCTGAATCGTGGGTAGGAAGGACTTCTCTCATGTGATTGAGGTCGAGATATTCTTGAATAACTGAGTCGTACTTGGATTTTAACGTACTGTCCCTTTTTAGCCGCTGCTCGTTTCTTAAGAATTGAGCCAGCGCCTGGGATCTGGAATGTCCCAGGGAGCAATTAATGTTCTCAGGATCTCGAAAAGGGAGACTCACGACATACCTGCCGGTTTCGTCTTTTGTGGTGGTCCGAAGAAAATTGTCCTCACAAATCACGTCGGATTCTTTTGCCACTTTTACTGGCAGATCCTCCACCTCCCAGAATTTGGTGAGGAGTTTATCGAGAGACGCTTCATACGTGTGTGCAACTTGCGTGGAAAAGGATGATATTTGATCATGCCTCGGAGCTGGTACTGGTCCTGTTAGAATCCAGCCGAAAATAGTCTCTTGACCGAGAAGCGAGCCACAGATGTTCGCTCGGGTACCGCTTAGTAGAATGGATGGAAGTATATCGGCCCCGATTAGAATATCTATTTGTGCGCTCTCATAGAACTTTGGATCCGCTAGCGGAAGTTCGGGAAGGTCTCGCAGGAAATGTTGCGGAAGCGGACATGAAGGAAGATTTCCGGCTATTTGTGGAAGCACGTAGGCAGTGGTGTTTAACTGCAAGCTAGGCCGGGTTGGAGAACGGATCGTGAATTGACAGATCTTTTTGGTCTCAGCGGAGACCGTTTGATTAAGTCCTGAGACCTGTGCTCGGATAACCTGGAACGGCAGTTTAATCAGGTTGAAAAGGCGCTCAGTGATGAAGGTCGCCTCAGATCCGGAGTCTATTAAGGCTCGCGCTTGGAAATTGGAACCTCGATGGCATATATTAATTATAGCGGTGCCTAGGAGGACTGACCTAGTGCCTGCCGCAAAATAATTCTGAAGCGTTGACTGCGTGCCACTGGCAGCCGAGGGACCGAGAGTATTTGGTCTGGATCTGGGCGTTGGCGTTGGATTTGCGCGCGCTGGGGATGGGCTGCTTCGGTGTAGGAGCGTGTGATGTCGGCCGCGGCACGTGAAGCAGTTATGTGCGCTTTCGCAGTCGCGCAACTGATGTGTCCGCGCAAAGCAGTTTAAACACAGCTGCTTTCTTTTTATATATGCGATGCGTTGGTCGACCGTCATCTGGAGAAATTTGGCGCATGTGCGTACAGGATGGTTCTCTCTATTACAGAGATCGCACCCTCTAAGTTGCCTAGGTGCTACCCTTGTCTCGTATGAATTTATTCTTCGAGACGCCGAGTTGGAAGTGGATGCCCTGGGCTGAGTCTGACTAGAACCTGATGGTCGAACATCATCTATGGCTTCTAGTGTCCTGTGACGCTCCGTTAGGAAAACGTTCAGCTCGTGACACGTAGGGATCTCGGCTTTGTTATGGAGGGACTGCTCCCATAGGGAAAGCGTAAGCTTTGGGAGTTTGGACGAGCACATATATACCAAGAGGCAATCCCAAGTTTCGACCTGAATACCGGACATTTCTAGTGCAGTAAGGCAACCCTGGATGGTACTTTGAAGTTCTTTCAAAGCTGACCCAGACTCCTGTGTGACGGACGGTACATTGAAAAGTATCTTTAATTGACTGTTTACTAACAATCGCTTGTTTTCGAAACGCTCAGTGAGGTTATCCCACGCTGATCGAAAGCCATCATTAGTAAGGGGTGAATTTGAAACTATATTGTGAGCGTCGCCACTCGTTTTAGCATTAAGGTGAAATAATTTTTCGACAGGAGTGAGTCTGGGATTGTTGATATAAATTGCCGTGAATAGATCCCTAAAGGTTGGCCAACGAAGATAGTCGCCGGTAAAAACTTCGGTATCGCACGGCGGAAGCCGGCAGCCTGACGGAATGTATGTCTGAGAAGGATCAGCTGGCGTTGGGGAAGGTTGCGGAAGTTGCGGAGTTTGCGCTATCATGTCTGCTATCTGGGCACCGCACCTTTCGTACGCGCTGTAGCAATACCCGTACTTAGCCTTGAGGACTGGCAAGCTGTCAGCTGCACCTTCTCCGGCTGCTACAAGGCATGCGGTACAGGCATCGTATTCTTGTTTGATGCGGATCCATACCTCTCGGATTTCGTCTCGGCGAATATTGAGGACGGATAACGTAGGAGGGACCGCCGAGGGAATATTTATCCGCGATTCCAATTCGGACAGTCGATCCGAGACTTCAATAAACTGGCTCATAGCGAGGTCGGCAGCCGTTGCAACCATTTTTGTGCTGGCTCGCGTGGTTCTTTCGATGGAAGAAGGAGCCTTTTTGGGAGGTGGCGTCTTGACCTTTTTAGGTGTGGGCGTCCTTACCGTGATTTTTGGTATTTTCGGTGATGGAACAGGGGATAGTTTGTTGGAACTTTCCCCGGACATACCAAACTAGGATGTTGTTAGGATGGAATGTGCGCGCTGATATTTCGGACAAAAATCAGCGAAACAATTACGGACCCACTTATGGACCGGTGGAAATAGGGTATCGACAATAGTCGATATGCGTGGCTGAATTATGGTTAAAATATTCCCCAGGCTTTTGGTGGAACGATGGAGCAAGAATGGAAAAAATACCAAAAAAAATACCACAAAATAAAAATACTGAAAAAATACTGTATTTGATGAGGTATTTGTCGTTTAGTATTTTATAGGGGGTAGGTGGCCGAATTAGGATGGGATTGGATGTCCCCGGCAGTGTTTGGAGTTTATTGCTTTTGTTTTTCTTTATTTTAAAAATATTCGGAGACAAAAAAAAACAAAAAATAATACCTTTCAGTGGTATGCGGGTGGTATTTTTTTGAATTTTTCTTTTTTATCCCCAAAAGAAAAAATTGAGTATCGATATATATGCAGATTTACCAAGCTCAAGAAATAAGAAAAAAATACTGGAAAGGGCGTTTTTTTTTTTTTTTGGAAAAAAAATGTGAAACCGAAGAAACAAATTAATAAAATCAATAAATTAATAAATTGATTCCACTAGTTCCGCGATGGCGACAGTATTTTATATTTTATTGGAGTGGAACTTGGTGTTTATTAATTTTGTTGGAATTTATTTATGGGATGATTGAAAAAAAACCACTGCCCGAACTTTTGCGGGCTGTGTATTGGTGACGCGGGAATGCGCGGGATTATCGAGCTTTTTGCGGTACTGCAATTTGCGTGTATGTGTAGATGTATGGAATGATAGTGCCCAAAATATGTAACTAAGAAAAAACACACTGAGACACAAAAGTTATTTCACGTCGGCTTTAGGAATTTATTTAATATATATTTATTGGATGGCCGACGGAAATACTTGAGCTTTCGGAATTGGGGTGTAGTTATGTAGAAAAATATGTATAAATGTATGTATGTATATATATATGAAATATGTAATATATGTAATATGGATGTAATATATGAATATGGATGTAATATATGTAATATGGATGTAATATATGTAATCAATATGGCGGAAAATTTTATTGTAAATTTTGCCGGCGGGTATGTGTTGTAAATTTTCGATTTATTGTGGACTGTATTTGGATTTTTAATAATGTAAGCAAATATTGTCACAGCGGATGTACAATAAAAAATTAATATCAAAAATATTTGTGGGCCGAAATTGCGGAACACTTAATTTTTGTTTCACTTTTTGTGGAGAATTAATTGGAACTCAATTTTGAAATTAATTTATTTTTCACTGTTCACTGAATTTTTTTGAAATTAATTTATTTTTCACTGTACGCTTGACTTTTTATTTGCACACTTTAATTTGGATTTATATTTTTTTTTATTTTCTTCGATTTGATGGTGGATGTATATTTAGTGGATGTACGGCCAAATGCGAATATGAATTTTGTACATCAATATGCACACGAAAAGGAATTAGAAAATAGGCAATATGGCCGCACGTTAAAAGAGAACGAAGAAATAAAAGACGGAATTGGAATTGTAATTTACTAACTGCCGTCGTCGGATTAAATCGGACTTGGATTTTAGACAAATCGTACAGAAAGTCAAACGAATTATGTTCTTCGAATGGCTGACTGTCGACCGGCAGTTAATAAAAAAATTAATAAATTGGCACTTATCCGGCTCGAAGGACCAAAAAATGAAGAGATGGGGCTTCGGGGATGATCGTCGCTTGGGGGGCAGCTTCGTCGGGCGTTGCGGCTGTTGAACGTAGCCGGGTGGCAAGCTGTGGAATAGATGATGAAGAGAAACACTCGACGATCGCGGTGCGCAAAGGCAGGAAAAGAAAACTCGATGTGGTTTTCGTTTTATAGCGCGGACCGGCCGGGCAATGTATTTCACTCTTGAGACAATGAAAGACTAACTTAAACCTAATTGAGCGCTGCGTTTCAAAGCGCCGTGGACAAATTCCGGGAGCGGGAAGGCGGGAGAGCCTGGAATCGCAAGCTTCCAGTGCGGGAGAGCGGGAGAGCGGGAGAGCCTGGATAGCGGGAGAGCCTGGAGTCGCGAGCATCCAGTGCGGGCGAGTGGGCATTCGCTACGAGGGAAGCGCGGGCAGTTTAAACGAGGGGAGAGCGGCGTAAACAGACAGTATTAGCATTTTTATTCGGAACAGGTATGGCAACTAAATACTTAGTTAAATCACATATTAAAGTGACTGTATACTCATTGCCATTTTCTGATTTTGGTAGTGGACCAATTGTGTCCACTATCACTCTGTCGAAAGCATTTATTGGTGTGTCTGTAATTGTTAAAGGGGTCTTTGTGTGTTTAGTTATTTTGGCTTTCTGGCATTTTTTTACATTTTCTTACGTACTCAGTTATATCTTTAGACATACTTTTCCAGTAATAGTGTCTTTTTACTTTGGCCAAAGTTTTTGATATGCCAGTATGACCTCCTTGAATTGGATCATCATGAAATGTAGACAAAATTGCTTCTTTTTCTTTTAAATTTGTTATTTGGGTCACCGGGTTGGGTAGCGCTACTCTTAATGTTTTCAAGATTGTATTGCCCATTAATTTGAAATTATCTATTGAAGTATGTTCAAAGATATTTTCCCACGGTGCCACTTTGAGTTGGCTGATTTTATGTATACCGGCTTGCATTTCAAGCCTTTGGAAAAATTGATCTAAGTCAATAACTCCATTAGTATATAAATCGCTAACATCATATCTTGCAGTAATTTTTCTGCCTTGTTTAAATAAACATAACGTATTTTTTATCTGCAAGGTCACTACTTTACGTACTTCATCATTGTTTATGACGTCGTATACGTTGGGCTTGGAAGCTTTATTTAGAGATTGCATAGGCAATTCTTGTTCTTGATTTTCCGCGCGGAATTTTTGTCTACTTTGATATCTAGTAGTGACTTTCAATATATTTCCAATTATATTTTGTAGATCTTTGATGGTTATCCTTGATAACGCATCAGCTACATAATTATCTTTTCCTTTAAATATTCGATTGTAAAGTCGTATTCTTCTAGTTCGAGCCTATACGTGTCAGTTTAGAACTGGGGTTGATCATTGAGAAAAGGTATGTTAAAGGTCTATGGTCTGTTTTTATTAAGAAATGTTTTCCATATATATATGGTCTGAAATGTAATATCGCCCAATGAATTGCAGCTAATTCCTGCTCAGTAGTACATTTGTTACTTTCACCTGTTGTAAATGCTCTTGATGCGTATGCAATGGGAAGTTGGAGACCATTATGGTTTTGAGTTAAAACCGCTCCACATGCTTGCTTACTTGCATCTGTTATTATACAGAATTCTTTAGTGAAATCTGGATATTGTAGCAAGGTAGGTTCCATAAGTTTTGTTTTTAAGTATTGAAATGCATATTCACACTCATCCGTCCATTTAAAAGGAACATTCTTTTTACATAATCTTGTTATGTGCCGTGAATAGTCGGCGAAATTTTTTATAAAACGTCTATAATAGTTACAGAATGCTATGAAACGTCTAGCACTGTCCGCGTCGTGCGGAACTGGGTAGTTCATAATGACATCGTATTTCTTGTCATCTGGAAGTATTCCTTTATCAGTGCATTTATGACCTAGAAAAGTCACTTCATGCATAAAAAATGAACATTTTTCTGGATGTAACTTTAGGTTGTATTTCCTACATTTCTCAAAAACATCTGTTAAGTTCTTAAGCATATGTTTTTCGGAACAACCAATTACTATTAAGTTATCCATATAAAGGAATGCTTGAGAAGGTTCTAGACCAGAGAACGCAATAGTCATCATCCTCTGAAACGAATTAGGAGCTATTTTTAATCCGAATGGTAATCGCGTGAAGCGATATGAGCCGTTGCTCGTTGAAAAAGACGTTATATCTCTTGAACCTTTTTCTAGTTCAATTTGATGGAATCCTGACATTAAGTCAAGACATGAAAAGTATTTTGTCGACCTAGTTGATCTAAAATATCATCAATTCTAGGTAATGGGAATTTATCAGATAGTAATTTTTATTAATCTGGCGGTAGTCAATTACTAATCGCCTTTTCTTTACATTTGACCCGGGGGATGATTTCTTAGGAACAAGTAACAATGGGCTATTATATTCGGATACTGACGGTTCGACAATCCCGTCAGAGATTAATTTTCCTACTTGCTTTTGTATTTCGTTCACCTGACTGTGTGGGCTTCGATAGTTCTTTATATAGACTGGTTCATCATCTTTTAATCTCAGTTTCTGTTTATAAAAATTATTTGTGGTTACTGATTCGGTTTCCAATCCGAATATATCGCTATACTGGGTGCATAAGCTAGAAAGCTGTGCCTTGAACTGTGGAGGGAAGTTTTTTGAAAGTTGTGATAGTACGGATTTTTTTCTATTGTCTGGATTTGTGTTGACTACATCGTAGTTCGAAAGTGATTCATATGTTAGGTTATCTGTACTGACTACTTGGTCGGTATTTGTTGTGTTTATTAATCTTATGAAGGCATTATTGGATGTTGCTATGGTATTTGCAACGTAAATACCATGCTGGATTTCCTGATTTGGAATTAATACACTGTCTTCTTTTGAATTAAGTTCAATTTTCCGAATAACTTGGGATCTTGCTGGCAGAAGTATTGAATTATTGCCAGAACTATGAGCTATTGGTACATTAATTGGAAATTTTAAATTATTGGGTCTAATTATGAGCCAATCTTCAGATGGCTTGAAGTCTAATTGACAGTTGTATTTTTTAATAAAGTCGATGCCTAATATTCCATCGCATGGAATTGGGAAATGTGAATTTACGATATGAAAATCGTGTGGAATTATGTATTTAGTTGTCTGTATCTCCATAGAAACTAAACCTTGGGATTTGGTTATTTCTTTACTTATGCCTTTTATGTCTATGATGTAATCATCTTGGATGTTTTGGAAGTTATCCGAAGTTTCTTTTAAAATGGAAATGTCTGCACCTGTGTCTATTAAAAAGATAAGTTCTTTTCCAGTAGCTACATTGAAAAATGAAACGAATATATTTTGGCTGAGATTAATGGTGTGAACTCTGACTTCTTTTATTGTTGAGTATTTAAAGGGCTTTGGGAGTTTTCCGATGTGTTTTGATTAGTATTTTGGGTTATTCTGACATTGCTTTGGTTATTGCCATTGTGGCCTCGGTTCGAGTTACTACCACCTCTATATTTTTCGGACGTTGATGCACTATGATCAGCGCAAACAAGTGGCCCTTACGACACCAAGCAGTGCTTGTTACGCGCGGAGCCTAATAGGCGTAAAAACGAGATCGCGAGAAGTTAAAAGCACAATGTAGAAGCGGACAGACTAAGATTACAAATACGTACGAGACTAATACTAATACTAATTTTGTGCTAGGTAAGATAAAATTAATGATTTTAGGCTTGGCAAAGAGTCGGTAGTAGAAATAATGTGGTATAGTCTATTATAGTCGTTACACAGTACTCTAAACGGTTCATGCATATCAAAGTTAGATCTACAAATATTTAATGTAAGAGGAACATAGTTCCTGGTAATTCTATTAGGCACGGAGAAGCTTATGCGACCCAGTAACTCGGGACTCTCCACATCCCCGTGAATAAGTTTATAGATAAAAGTTGTGCCAAGCATCGTTCTACGGTTTACTAAGGATGGTAGATTAATTAGGAGAAGTCTACTAGAGTAGGATGGTAAAATAAGGCTTGCATTCCAGTTAAGGCCCCGTAGAGCAAATAATAAAAAGTTCTTTTGCACAGACTCTATCCGGTCTATATGTACACCATACTGAGGACTCCAAACTGCAGAACAGTACTCCAGGATTGGACGGACTAGTGAAATGAAGAGAGTCTTTGTAACATAGGGATCATCGAATTCCTTTGACCACCTCTTAATAAATCCAAGTACACCCCTGGCTTTATTCACCATAGAAGTAATATGGTCACAAAACTTAAGTTTAGGGTCAAGGAGGACGCCAAGGTCATCGACATGCGTAATTCTAGACAACGCGCAACCACCCAGCGTATACGTTGCATATTGTGGGTTCACCCGAAAAAATGTCATTACTTTGCACTTAGCGCTATTTAAATCCAAAAGATTTTCACAACACCATGTTTGAAAAGCGTTTAGGTCAGATTGTAAGTCTGAACTGCTAGAAATTTCGTTATATTGCAGGCATAACTTAACGTCATCTGCGTACATAAGGACACGCGACTTTGTCAAGACTAGAGGGAGATCGTTTATAAATAAAGTAAAAAGAAGTGGGCCAAGGTGGCTTCCTTGTGGGACGCCTGAAGTAACTCGGATCAAATCAGAGATCGAGTTTTTAAAGAGGACTCGTTGAGTCCTACCACTCAGATAACTTGAGATCCATGTTAGAAGATCACATGGAAACCCTAATAAGTCTAGCTTTAATACAAGTAGCGAGTGATTTACTGAATCAAACGCTTTACTAAAGTCAGTGTAAACTACGTCAGTCTGCATGTTCTTTCTAAAGCCATTTATTACAAAAGACGTTAGCTCCAAGAGGTTTGTCGTCGTAGATCTTCGCCTTATAAATCCATGTTGACATGGAGATATAATCGATCTACAAAGATGTTGCAAATGGGGTGTAATAGTGTTTTCGAAAAGCTTTGGGATGGCGGATAATTTGGATATGCCTCTGTAATTACTTGTATTGCATTTATTTCCTTTCTTATGAAGGGGAATGACAAATGACTCCTTCCAAATAAGTGGGAAATGAGATGTTTTTAAAGACAAGGTAAACAATTTGTACAGAGGTCTACACAGAGTTTCAGCACAGTACCTCAGCACGCAGCCTGGAACTCCGTCCGGACCCGGTGAATAGACAGGCTTAACTTTATGAAGATCCAAAAGAAGGGAGCTTTCGCTTAACCTCGGACAAAAAATCAAGTTCGACTTGGGTATGGCATTTGAATAAGACGGATTTGGACGGGATGAAACAGAATATGTTGTCTGGAAAAACTGGGCAAATAGATCGGCAATTGCCTGATCAGAATTTGCCGTAGAGTTTTCGAATGATAGTGATGCAGGGTAACAGGCTGATTTACGCTTAGTGTTAACAAAATTATAAAACTGTTTTGGATCTTGTGAAAATTGGACCCTACAACGAGTCAAATAGCTTTTATAACACCGGGCGTTAAGCACGATAAAATTTGACCGAGCCCTTAGGTACCGAGAGAAGGCAGATTGTGAACCGCACATTTTAAATTTATTGAAAAGTCTGGACTTAATATTTTTTAGGTGTGACAACTCTTTATTAAACCATGGAGGTTTATTTGAAATTGACGGATAGTATAACGGAACACACAGATAAAAGAAGGAATTCAATGCATTATAAAAGATATTAACGGCCTTAGCCACGTTAGTGCATGAATAAAATTCGGACCAGTCATAGCCGGATATAAAAGTATTTAAAAGATGAAAGTTTGCCTTACGAAAGCAGCGGATTCGTTTAACCGACTTTTCGGATTTTTTATTCAGCTCTGTTCTTGCGTCTACAGTCAGCTCTAGAGTTGGATGATAAGGATCTTCCGGTTGTGTAAGTGGTGACGTTCTTGATAGGCAAACGCCTTCTGAATTTGAAACAAAACACAAGTCCAGTAAACGTCCTAAGGAGTTCTTAACATGGTTCACTTGGGATAGCGCAATGTCAAGCAAGCCGTCAATAAAGTCATGCTGCGCTAAAGGAAGTAAAATGTTAGAGTTTTCGTCAGGGGACCATGTCGCACTAGGTATATTAAAATCACCTAATACAATTAACTGATCTCGATCCGACAGTTTTTTGGAAATGGACTGAATAACGGAAAGGTGATTTGCGTAAATAGGGAACTCAGATGATGGTGGGATATATGAACAAGTAATATATACAAAACTACCGGGAAACGATAATTTTATACCTAGGAATTCGATGTCATAAAATTCTTCGAAAGTTAGTAATTCCGACGAAAAGGTGGAGTCGACAGCAATCAGGACTCCACCTCCCCGTCTGGACTGACGATCAAGCCTATAAATTGTGTACTTACCCGGGAGAATTTCGGAGCTAAGAATATCCGGCCTTAACCAGGTCTCTGTACATACCATAATATTATATGGGAAAGAAAAACTATCCGAATACAATTTAGTCAGCTTACTAAGTAAGCCTCTTGTATTCTGATAGCAAAGAAGAAAAGAGGAGGCTAGTTTTTGGGACAGAAGAGGATGTGGAGGGCGCTGGGGATGGTTCTTTAATGGTGTTTTCCATTTCCCTGAACTATTCTTTTTTCTCTTAGCTTCGTACTCTTTTACAAATATGCCCTCGGGCCAGAAACTGGTGGAACACACAGATGCAAAAAGAGCACAAGGAATACCAATCTTAAATGATGATACTTTCCTAGCATAAGAAAATTTAAATTGTTCGACCTTCAAATCATCAACTTGGATTTTGTTACGGATATAAGCCGTAATATCCAGTGATGAGAGGTCTGGGGCGAGCCGTGAAACAAATACATGTTTTAGCTGGGGCACCCGAACACAAGTAACCGTTTTTGGTACAACACATGCAACCCTTTTTGGTACTACAGAATTTGTATCTGTACTACCAGTATCGGCCGGTAATCCGGACGTTAAGTCTACATGAGGTGTTGGGGCCACTACATTATTTTGATCGGACAGAGCGGAAGTACCTAGCGGAGCCACATCGATTCCAGCAACTTCGGACACCGAATCACTTTTTTGCCCCCGATCTTAGTACCATTTGAGTGGCGCCTAAGATTGGCAGCTGAGCTGGAGTCGAATCGCGGGCAGCAGGTTGCACAGCACCTGCCGTAGAATGCCCACCGACCGCGACTTTTTTGCGCTTTGGGGAATCGGGCTCAGCTAGCATGCGGCTAGTGAGCTGAGATTCAAGCGCCACGAGCAGGTCCGTATTTTTACGGCAGTTCCGGATTAATTCCGTAACACTGCTTTTTGTGAGCCGCCTAATACTTATTGCCTGGTTCTCGTATACAATGCATTCATCGCAGTAGTAGCGCAGGCCACTCCTCTTATCGATGGCATCACGAACCAGGCCAGAATAGCCAAGACACTTTGCGTGATAAATTTTATCACATGTATGGCAGGGAATACTTTGCTGTCCAGCCGAGATAACTTTCTTGCAATTTTTTAATGAACAGAAAGCCATTTTCGCTGACCACGGACCACTGTGGACTATAGCGGACAAAAAAATCGAAAGCGCTCAAGAACTTTTTAATGAGAGATCAAGCAGAGCGACAGAGCGGGAGCGAAACACCGAATAACTTTGATGTTAGGCACCACGAAACGATATAGAAACGAAAAGAGAGAGAGAGCGGGATTATTAACCGATTAACTCCGGTATAAAACACCTCTGAGAGATTTGACCGTTGGAGTGCGTGCCGTTCCAACAGCGCTCAACGACGAAGAGAAAGACTGACCACTATAATGGCCTCGTCCTCCATTGTTATTTTGGTAATTGTTGTTATAGTTATTGTTGTTGTAGTTATTGTTGTTGTAGTTATTGTGATTACCACGAAAATTACCTCTATAATTTCCACGTCCGCGATTTGAGACGCTGTGGATAGTTCTTGAAATATAGGACGGTGTTTGACTGTCCAGTTGCTTCAGTGCAACTATTGACAAATTTGTAAACGGCATCGTTCATAGTACTAAAGGTGCCAGCTTGCATGATAAGTTTTACCTTATCAATTGAGCAATTTTTAGTCATTGCCTTGACTGCATGTTGCGTGGAATAACTTCTGGCTAGCTTCTAAGGCTTTCGTCATCTGCTCAATTTCTTGTGTGTATTGGTTAGCAGTTTTATTGCGCTGCTGTAGGCTCATCAGCTTCGCTGATAATACTTCTACAGTTTCGCCTTTGACGTTGCCTCTTAGTCTGGAAATCACTTCAGTAATTGTTGTTTCATTACCGATTAGATTTCTGGCGACACCTTTTAGCTTTGTTTTAATTATGGAAACAGCTAATTCTTCGTGCTCGCCTTTTATTGATTCTATTATTTGTAAAGCATCAATAAAGCTTGTTAAATTTTCAGCCTTACCATCAAAAACTGGTATAAGCTTGGATGCTGTATTAATAAAATCAATATTTGATTGTGCCATTGTGATAGAGTTACTTATTTTGTTTTCTATTACACTCGAAGTATCTGAAGTATTGAATTGTCCAGATCAGTGTATATAGCCGGAATAGTAAGATTATTCAAATCGTCATCTTTTATTTTGAGGTTTACTTCGGGAAGCTCTTCTGACTCCGATTCGTTCGTTTCTGTTGATTCCGGGTCAGGTGCAGTGTCAACTGCTATTGGAGTGTTTAAAACGGTTGGTACCGATATTTCTCAACTGAACTTTTGTTTAACAAATATTAAATTAGATCGTAGTCGTATCAAAAGTTTCGATACCTGTGACCAATGATCTTGATTTAATCTTTCCCTGTGATCATGTATTAGCATTCGCGCTTCATTAAAGCACTCTACTAATAATTCAACATGCTTCTTAACTGTGTTCTTTTGGATAGGTCTATTCTGGGTTAGTCACTTGTATGATCTGTCAAAATTAGTTTTAATGTTTGATAATTCCCCGTACAATTTGTTCCATTCCATGCCTTTAGTTTAACCATACTTTGTAAGAAGAATATATTGAAATATTTTTATATATATATATTTTTTTTTTTTTAGCTTGTATAATTCATTCGTCTATAATTCCATTCCATTATATTATGGATATGAATTATTTCTTGAAAACTGTCATTACTATTGCTCTACCTAGTATTGGGTGCTCGTCTACTACCGATCTAACTTGTACGCCTGGAATAGTGGATAATACAATTCCCTTTTGGGTGCTTGTGCAATGTATTAGTGGAGAAGTATCTAAATTAAATGTTTCAATATATAAATTTTCTAAACCATAAATGCTCACTGAAGTTGCTGAAACTAATTGCAGAATTCTTTCTTTAAAGTGAATGTCCCTATCATACGGGTCTCTAATTGCTTTTAGTGTAGCCATTTTTATTTAATATATATTTTTTATTTTTATTTATTCATTTTTATTGTATTCCATTTTCTTATATTTTAGGTGTTAACATTTATGAAATATATTTATGTGTAATCACTGTTGTTTGTGCTGTTTTTTTTTTTTATTTTATTTTTTATTTATTTATTTTGCTGCTTATATTTTATCCAGGTCATTTCCCCGGCTCATATACCTTTTTTTCAGACAATTATTATGCAGCTTGTAAATTTTGTAAAAGAAAGTGACGCACATGATAACAACAATGATTATCAAGAGTATATGTACCCAATATAGATTGATGTTGCTAGATTCTACCTTGTTGATGACATTGGCAGTGGAATCCACTGTTTTTATGTCCAAAGTCATTTTGGTGGGTTTTGCATATACTTTTATTTTATGTGTATAAAGTGTTTTATTAAAATTATTATGATCTTCTATTGAAAATTTACTTATCGCATTACTGCGCATTTAAATTAACAAACTTCCTACCTAGTTTTTTGCATAGCTTTACGGGCTACACATCTAATCGGGCAGAAAAGGTTCCGCTCAATTTTACAAAATATTATATTATATAAAAAAACAAGAGAGAACGCTATAGTCGGGTGCCCCGACTATCAGATACCCGTTACTCAGGTAAAGGGAGTGCGAGGGAGATGGAGATAGAAACTTTGATCACGCATAACTTTTTAACGAATGGTCCGATTTGAAAAATTTCTTCTACATTTCGATAGGTATTGATAAACACAATAAAACTGCATTTTTACTTTTCCGAAATATTTAAATTTTTAAAATCGTATACAAGCGATTGTGGGCGTTTAAGGGGGCGTGGCACCTTTTTGAAACAAACTTGCGCTGCGTAGGAACTCCTAGAATCTGCATGCAAAATGCCAATCTTCTAGCTTTTATAGTTTCCGAGATCTCAGCGTTCATACGGACGGACAGACAGACGGACAGACGGACATGGCTATATCGACTCGGCTAGGGACCCTGATCAAGAATATATATACTTTATAGGGTCGGAAACGCTTCCTTCTAGCTGTTACATACTTTTGCACGAATACAATATACCCTTTTACTCTACGAGTAATGGGTATAAATATGCATCATAGTGCAATCAAAAAAATTATGCAACGCAGTGCATGGGTAAAAAAAAATGTGTGCTTCCAGCTTGGTTGGTTTCTCTTTCTTTCTTCTACGTCAACTGGTCGTCGCCGGTTTGGCTACGCTGACGCTCCTTCGAAGGCGCAGGTGGCGGTCGTGCCTCCCACGCTTGATATCTGCTGCTGCTGTCCTGGGCCTATGGGCTCAGGCGGTACCGGTGCTGGTCTTCGCACTGGTCTTCGGCTTCATGCATGCGGAATTGCATGCCGCAGAGTTGAGAGGTCCGGGGCAGTCGGTCGGGCAGACTTGTGGTCGTTTCGGCAGTGGCTTGGGAATATTTGGTTTCGTTTTAGTTTTTCATTTATTATTTGTATTTGGGTTGCTGAGTGAGTTGTGCCTTGTGGTACTCTATTTTGGAGGGTTTCCTTTAAAAATTCAAGCTCATTATAAAGTTTTTGCGCCGTCGTCCACGCGGGCGGTGTTGATTGAGCAAATAGCAGCCACTTTATGCGGGCTATTCTTTTATTAATTTTATTCTTCTGACCTCCACGTACCATCACGCACACTCTACTCACTCAGACGTGTTTTTTGTGTATATCCTCCTTGTATCCTCATTGTATTATTAATCTTCCCGATTCGCTGCTCCTTGTGGTCCTGTCACGGTCGCCATGAAATAAGTTTATTCTGTTTGGTTCCAATTTGTGTTTTTTATTTAGTAGGAGCAGCAAAGGTGCCGCTCCAACGATCAAAATGTCTCTGTCCTTTTACAATATTCTTTAAGTCTAATTAAGTCTAAGTCTCGTAGCTGCGCTGCTCGCAGGCGGCGGCAGAGAGACGGCTATGTACCTATATATTATATGTATTAAATTATGCTCTCTTAAGCTGGAGCGCGAGGGTATATGCATGCACTTGAGTTCGGCCGGCGCGTGTAACAGAATGCTGACACTTGCACTTTCTGTGAGCGCGCCGATCGACTCGTGTTCGGCCACTTGGGTTTTTTGACCGGGCCTTTATGAATGCACTGCAACAAAGTGTTACAGTGTGTTCCCAAAGGCAAGTCAATGAATGTGTTTCAATAAAATTTAACTCATCTAAGAAAAAATGCATAACGTAGAACAATATCCAAAACTAATGGGAAACATTTTGAAATGCTCAGACTGTTCTAATCCAAAAACTCATCCAACAGAATATAAGAATGCGTGTGGTCATAAATTGTAATATATCGACACTATTCTGCGGAATTAAAATTTTGTTATCCTGCGGTGGTTTAACCATGCGAAGACTCAAAGTTGCATTTAATTTGATCGATTATTATATTATTACTTAGACCGTAATGTGGTCCACAAGCGTCACCCCTATCATCGTTGAACTATGCTTGATTACCCTTATCGTTGTTTTTTCGCAACAAAGTACAGGGTGGCCCAAAAAGATTTGTGTTTTAAAATCGCTATAAAAAAACAACGAGTATATATTTTTTCGAAATTTTGTATGTATGAAACACCACTTTGTTCATATGGCTGCCTCAGCTGGCTTCACAGTAGCCCATTCGGTCGACCCAATTTTTAAACACATTTTTGATGGCGACTTCAATCACGTGCTTTAGGTCGTCAATCGTCTATGGGTGGTTTGTGTAACACTTATCCTTGACGGCACCCCACAATAAAAAGTCCAACGGGGTCAAATCGCAGCTGCGAGGCGGCCAGTTGACATCGCCGGGCTGATTATGCGATTTTCGAACGTACCGCGCAAAAGATCGATTGTGACGTTGGCTGTGAGATTGCATTGGCTTCTTCAAGACGACGTGTGGATTTTCTGAACCCCAAATGCGACATTTTTGCTTATTAACATAACCACCGAGGTGGAAATGGGCCTCATCAGAAAACACGAAAAAATTGTGTCGACCGAATGGGCTTGTAGTGTGCATACATACAGAGTACACACTGTACCATCGGCAACAATGTTAGCCAAATCTGCAGGATCAGCACTCTTCAAGTGCAAACGTAATTTGACCACACACGCCATCAGCGAGTGATAAGTCGCGCCAGTTTATTCCCACAGCTTGGCGACTGCAACAAATATATCCATGTATGCACATAACATTCCATTCTCTCTCTGGGCACCGTTCTCAGAGATAAACATAAGCTAATATATAAGGCGGTTGCGTCGCTGCCGGCTTGACCGACAGCGCCGACCGCGCAACATAGAGCTAAGCCCAAATAGAATATAGGCCGGCCAGTCGAGAAACGACGGCAAGACAACGAAGTATCAATAAAAATAAATTATAAATTAAAATAAAACCAGTGCGTTTATATTTCTAACTAAAGTGCTGTGAACCATAAATTATATCTTAACATGGCGACCGTGACATGGATTTATGTCAAGCAATTAAAAACACTGTTAAAAAGTGATAAAAAATAAACAAAAAAAAAAAAAAAAAAAATTTTATTACAAATAAAAAACACTATTGTTAAAAAAAAAAAAGAGAAGAAAGAAAAAATCATCAACAAAAATTGAAGAAAATGGTTATGGTTGTGTTACTACAAGATTATGAAATGGAATAATATATATGGTACACAAAAAGCTATGAAAACTGAGTTGAAACGATTATGATAAAATATATCGAAAAACTTTAACGTTGAGAAAAGAAAACACCCTGATTAAAGGAAAACGGCCTGGAACCCTTCTTTTATCCTGCGACACATCAAATAAAATAGCTTGTGCGATGACCAGCACCGGCACCGCCCGAGTCCAAAGGGCCAGGAATATCTAAAAAAAATAATAATTATAAAACAATTCAAATCATCAAAAAAAAAGGAAATAACCTGTGCGAGGACCAGCACCGGTACCGCCCGAGTCCAAAGGGCCCGGAACATCAAAAAAAAACAGCCTTTGCGAGGACCAGCCCGGTACCGCCCGAGTCCAAAGGGCCCGGAACATCAAAAAATATCAGCCTGTGCAAGGACCAGCACCGGCACCGCCCGAGCCAAAAAGGCTGAAGATGAGAAGATACTAAGGACAAGGATGCAGAAGAATACATTTTTTTTTTAATATATATATATTATGAAATTGTAAATTTGAGCTGTACAAGAAGACGGCCCAAATTAGAAAATTTTTTTGAAAGGCAGGAAAAATAATTTGTAAGAATAAGAAAAAAATTGAAAATAATATAACAACGTACAACCAATTTCATTTTTTAAATATTTGTGTTATATTGAGCTTTAAAAGAAGATAGCCCAAAAAGATTATAAATAGGCAGGAAATTTTCTAAAAAAAAAAGTAGTAAATATAATAAATACTAAATGCGAATATATATTTAAAAAATTAATATTTTCAAAATAGAAAAAAAATTTAAAAGAAAAAATAAACATAAGTAACCAAAATTTAAGAATTCAAAAAAAAAACAAGAAAGGAAAGCTAACTTCGGGCGGAGCCGAAGTTGATATACCCTTGCAGAATACTCTGTAAATTATATTCTCCAAAATTATTCATATGATGCATTCTTAATACTCATAAAAAATCCCAACTTTCTAACTTTAAAAAACACAAAAGTTATGGCATTTCCGATCAATCAGTTATATGGCAGCTATAGCATATAGTCGGCCGATCCTTATGAAACTTGGTAGGTCGGATTGATTGGCCAAATATAAAACCCATAGGAAATCCCAGCATCCTAACTTTACAAACACAAAAGTTATGGCATTTCCGATCAATCAGTTATATGGCAGCTATAGGATATAGTCGGCCGATCCTTATGAAATTTGGTAGGTCGGATTGATTGGCCAAATATAAAACCCATAGTAAATCCCAGCTTCCTAACTTTACAAACACCACAGTAATGGCATTTCCGATTAATCAGTTATATGGCAGCTATAGGATATAGTCGGCCGATCCTTATGAAACTTGGTAGGTCGGATTGATTGGCCAAATATAAAACCCATAGGAAATCCCAGCTTCCTAACTTTACAAACACAAAAGTTATGGCATTTCCGATCAATCAGTTATATGGCAGCTATAGGATATAGTCGGCCCATCCTTATGAAATTTGGTAGGTCGGATTGATTGGCCAAATATAAAACCCATAGTAAATCCCAGCTTCCTAACTTTACAAACACCAACGTAATGGCATTTCCGATTAATCAGTTATATGGCAGCTATAGGATATAGTCGGCCGATCCCGGCCGTTCCGACTTATATACTGCGTGCAAAGGAAAGAAGGGTGTGTGCAAAGTTTCAATTCGATAGCTTTAAAACTGAGAGACTAGTTTGCGTAGAAACAGACAGACGGACAGACGGACAGACAGACGGACAGACAGACGGACAGACAGACGGACAGACGGACTGACGGACAGACGGACAGACGGACATGGCTATATCAACTCAGGAGGTGATCCTGATCAAGAATATATATACTTTATATGGTCGGAGATGTCTCCTTCACTGCGTTGCACACTTTTGACCAAAATTATAATACCCTCTGCAAGGGTATAAAAAGAGAGAGCGCAATAGTCCAGTGCCTTGACTATTAGATACCCGTTACTCAGCTAAAAAAGTTCAAATTATCAATTTGAATTCGGCGATCTCTTAGTGCTGGCAGCTTTACAGCACGAGCATCAGCACCAGCGCTGCTTTAGCGCAGGCAGCTTTTGTCCTGCAGCAGCAGCTGTGTTTATGTTTATGTTTTTGAGTGCAATAAATTGACTAGAAATATTAAACATACATACTTATATTGGCTAAACACATACATTCTTAAATAGTTTTATGTATATTAAAGTCTAAATGTTTGCACAACATAGAAACGGGTATAGCGAATAGCTTTTTTTTTTTAAAGGAGTTATCTTTGCCGGGCAATTGCAACTGTGTATAATGTAAATACATACATATCTATATGCTAACATACATACACACATACGCCATTGTTTGACTCAGACCTCCAATTTGGCTAACTTGATTTGATTTGCATAGTTCTTGGGATATAGTTCGGTATTGACAAATGAAAACCATCGCAATTTCCTTTAATAGAAATCCTTATCGAGAATTAACGTTGACCTTGTTGAGCACCTTGGCCAGCTGTTCCAAAGTCATCCGTTAGATGGCGCTACCACGGGCCATGAAAGGCGGAAATGTAGGCGCTAGCCAGGCTTAAGCGTTTAATAGGTTTTTGGGCGTTAGAGTGGGCGTGGCAAACTTTTATTAGGCAAATTGATAGGTATTGACGAAACAAATACATATCAATTAACATTTTAATAAAAGCATCAAAACTGTGGCCACAGCTTGTGGCTTGTAGGCGTCAGAGGGGGCGTGGCAACATTTTGAAACAAACTTGCGCTGCGTAGGAATTCCTAAAATCTACATGCAAAATGCCAATCTTCTAGCTTTTATAGTTTTCGAGATCTCAGCGTTCATACGGACAGACAGACGGACAGACGGACAGACGGGACGGACATGGCTAGATCGACTCGGCTAGTGATCCTGAACAAGAATATATATACTTTATAGGGTCGGAAACGCTTCCTTCTACCTGTTACATACTTTTGCACTTTTTTTACTTTTTTTACTCTACGAGTAACGGGTATAAAAACTATAAGCTTTAACAAAAAATTTTTTTTAATTACAATATTAGTATTTTCTCCCATTATTTTTTCCTCCCCATGCAAAATTAAAATTACAATGGGTTGGTTCGGCTCAGACGACACCCAGTCTACGGGAAATAAAGCTAATGTTGTTAATAATGTTCAAATAGTTGATCATACGGATGCTATTAAGTCAATGTGGATACTACTTTTGATCCTGACAATTAGCAGCGTTGCTCAATTCGTGCTTACATTATACGTTAAACATAATAAAATAATTAATAGACGTTATATAAGCAGAGCCAACGACCTGGACAAGGTTTAAAATCATTTATCTTTTTTTTCGTCTCCAATAGGGTATACACCCATTTCTTTTTTTTCTTTGTATCTATCTATAAAAGATCTACATTTAAATATATTGTCTACCTAACAAGGATGGACCGAAAAACTAAAAATAATAAAAGGAAAGGAGGATTAAGAAAAAAGCATTTGAAGAATAGCCGCTATTCGAAATGAATATGCAGGCAGTGATAATCCATCATGGGAACAAGCATGTGAACTTCACGCAGAGCTAGACTCCCTAAAAAAATTTGTAAGCACTAAGCTAAACGAAAATTAAGCACCCGAACAATGTTACAAAAATATTGAAATCATCGGGGAAACTGTTGACAAAAAATCTCCTCCGAAAGAGAAATTTTTGCCAGTACTTAAAAAGTAATGCCCGGTAGACTGCCAGGGAAAAGGAACCCATGTTCGATTATAGAGTAAGATCTATCCTCGAAACACTCAGGAACGCCATCTCAGTGTATGAACTAGAATTTGTATATGTGGAAAAATTCAATCTAAGTAATTCCCCATTAATACATTGTAATAATACGCAAAAAGCTATAGTATTATCAACAATAGAAAACTGTAAGGTTTTTCCGTCATTGACAAAAATTTATTGCTTGGCAATATAATAATCTTTAAAATTATTCTGAAATAAATCCTAATGGATTGGAAAACTATTTCTGATAAATTAAAAGAAATAAGAACAAATTTCGACAAGTCATACAAATGTCTTTCGCACGGAAATGTTCAGGGAACAACCATACAAAAACACGCTAAAGTTCTAGTAGACAGCTTTAATGAAGCACGCCTTATAATTTACGAACATAGCGATAAATTATCAAGTAAACACTGGACAGATATCTCAAAATTATTATATAAATTTAAAAATAATCTTAAAAATATAAAACAAAAATATAAGATAGACATTTCAATTCCATTTATCCTTAATACACCATTAACATTTGAGGAGGAATTAAAATCAGAAGAAATAGAAGATAAAGACTCCGATACGGAAGATATAGTCGAAACAAACAAAGAAACCGAATTCCCAAAAACCGAGGACATACACAACCTGTCTATTCCAGCGGTATCAACGCTGACCAAACTGTCAAATCAGGAAAACTCGTACTCCGAAGAAAATATATCATACGAAAATTTGGAAAATAATATTATCAATATGACGGACGACTCGATTGCCAATAGAGCATACATGAAGGAAATCAGCTCGGCCATTCCAGAGTTCGATGGAAAAAAAATCCACCTGCAAAGATTCTTAACAGCACTGAGATTGGTCAACCTTACCAAGGGACCATCGCTGTTGAGGTAATCAGATCCAAAATTGTTGGATCAACATTGTACAAAGTACAAAACGAAACAACTATTAATAACATAATCAGTAAACTGACGTTGTAAAAGCGAAATTATTAAACATACACCAAAAGGGAAAAACGGCTACGCAATTTAGAACTGAAGTAGACAATCTACGGAAATTACTGGAAGCTTCTTACATTGACGAAGGATTAAGTGCCGAACATGCACACACGTTCAGCACAAAAGAAGCCATTTCTACAATGATAAAGAATTGTGAAAATGTAAAATTAAAAACCATTCTGGAAACTGGCACATTCAAAACAATGAATGAAGCTGTTACAAAATATATTCATTGCAGCACGGAAATGACAGGAAATGCAAACAACATATTTTATACAAATAAAAATCATTACTTCCGTGCTAATAACTATATAGGAAACTATAGAGGAAGAGGCTATGGCCGAGGATATTACCAAAATAATTATAATAACTATAATAATTTTGAAATTACAATAACCGAGGCCGAGGAAACTATCGCGGTCAAAACCGCGGTAATAGAGGCAACAACACAAACTACACCAATCAAAATGACAGAAATAACACTGTAAGAATGGCTCAAACTAACTCGGAAAACGAGGAAGCTCCCTTAAGAAATCAATAATAAAAAACAACACGGTTCACTCTATTACTCTTAATTTAAATATATTCGTAAAAGTAAAACATGAACTTACACATATTTCTCTCATTAAATAAAATTCCGACAACTTCATGGATTAGGACTTCAATAACCGTATACAAATATCAGGAATAGGCAATGGCTCAATAACCACAATAAGCAATTATATAAGACCACATAACTTTCATATAGTTCCTCATAACTTTTCAATACCGGTAGACGGAATAATTGGAATAGACTTCATAAAGAAATTTAATTGTATATTGGACTTCAATCAAGATAATGACCTTTTCATTTTAAGACCTGATAATTTAAAATTTCCAATAAAAATTGCAATCCTTCATAAGAAAACTAACGAAATAATTATACCAGCTCGCTCCGAAGTAATTAGAAAAATAAATTTAACCGAAAATAATAAAACCCTCCTAATACCAAATCAAGAAATTGAAGATGGTATATTCATAGGAAATACAATTTCAGATCCTCAAACCACATTCGTCCAAATTTTAAACATTACAAATGAGAACAAAATAGTAAACCTTATGAACATTATACACGAATCTATCGACAACTATAATATTGTCAATTTAAATGGCACAAATAGAAACGAAAAAGTCATTAATAAACTAAAACAAAATTTTTCGACTTAATTTAAAAATGTTTTAACAAATCTTTGTTCAAAATATAGTGACATATTCGGTCTTGAAACCGAACCAATATCTACTAATAATTTCTTCAAGCAAAAATTAAGAGTAAAAGATGATGAACCCGTGTATATAAAAAACTATAAAGAGGAAATATCTAAGGAAGTGGACATACTTATAAAAGATAAAATAGTAAAGCCCTCAATATCAGAATATAATACCCCCCTCTGTTACTTGTTCTAAAAAAATCATTACCTGACTTAAAGGAGAAAAGATGGCGTTTAGTAATTGATTATCGTCAAATTAATAAAAAACTTTTAGCAGACAAATTTCCACTACCTAGAATCGATGACATACTTGATCAATTGGGCCGGATTCCACCAAATTGAATTAGAGGAATCGTCCAGAAATATAATTTCATTTTCAACGAGCTATGGCTCTTATCGTTTTACACGAATAACTTATGGCTTAAAAATAGCACCAAATTCCTTCCAGCGTATGATGACAATTGCATTTTCCAGGTTGGAGCCATCCCAGGCATTCCTCTAAATGGATATAGGATGTTCAGAAAATCATATGTTGAAAACTTAACAAACGTCTTTGAACTTTGCAGAAAAAATAATCTTAAACTACATCCGGAGAAATGCTCATTTTTCATGCATGAAGTGACCTTTCTTGGTCACAAGTGTACAGATCAAGGTATAATGCCAGATGACAAAAAATATGAAGTCATTGAAAAATACCCAGTCCCCACGGACGCTGATAGCGCTCGCAGATTTGTTGCATTTTGCAATTATTATCGTCGATTCATTAAAAACTTTGCAGATTATTGCTGTCACATAACTAAATTATGCAAAAAAGGTGTTAAATTCGAATGGACACCAGAGTGCCAATATGCTTTTGATTACTTAAAGAAAAAATTAATGAGTCCAACACTACTTCAATACCCCGATTTTTCTAAAGAATTTTGCATAATCACGGATGCAAGTAAACAAGCTTGCGGAGCAGTCCTTACACAAGAACATAATGGCATACAGCTTCTTGTATCTTATGCATCGAGATCATTTACTAAAGGAGAATCCAATAAAAGCACAACGGAACAAGAACTACTAGCAATACATTGGGCAATTAACCATTTTAGGCCTTACGTTTATGGGCAACATTTCCTAGTTAAAACAGACCATAGACCATTAACATTCCTCTTTTCTATGGTTAATTCAAACTCTAAATTAACAAGAGTAAGACTAGATTTGGAAGAATACGAATTTACAGTTGAGTATCTTAAGAGAAAGGACAATTACTTTGCTGATGCGTTATCTAGAATAACCATCAAAGAACTAAAAAACATACAAAAGCAAATTTTACAAGTCACTACAAGAAATCAGTACAGACAGAATAAACCCTGCGCAGGGAATAATCAAGCACAGCTGCCTAGGCAGTGTGTTGAAAAAGCTTCTATGCCCAAAATATACGACGTCCTTAACAACGACGAAGTAAAGAAAGTAGTGACCTTGCATTTAAATAATTTCAAATGCTATTTTAAGCATGGTAAAAAAGTTATTGCAAGAATAAATGTTAGCGATCTATATACCAATGGTACATTTGATTTAGGTCAATTTTTCCAAAGGCTTGAAAAAGAAGCCGGTATATACAAGATCAGCCAACTTAAAATGGCACTGTGTGAAAAAATCTTTGAAAATATTTCAGTTGATTCGTTTAAAAAAATGGGCAATAAAATATTAAAAAAATTAAGAGTAGCGCTACTCAAACCAGTGACCATAATAAAAGATAAGAAAGAAAAAGAAGCTATACTGTCTGAAAACCATGACGATCCACTACAAGGCGGCCATACCGGAATAGCCAAAACCTTGTCAAAAATAAGACAACATTTCTATTGGAAAAACATGTCTAGGGACATAACGAACTACGTAAAGACATGTCCAAAATGCCAGAAATCTAAAATAACTAAACACACAAAAACCCCATTAACTTTAACAGAGACTCCAACTATGGCATTTGACAGAGTAATTGTTGATACGATAGGTCCATTAACAAAATCGGATCAGGGCAATGAATACGCGGTAACTTTGATATGCGACTTAACGAAATATTTAATTGCCATACCAATACCAAACAAAAGCGCAAAATCAGTAGCTAAAGCTATTTTTGAAAATTGTATTCTAAAGTACGGTCCAATGAAGACGTTCATATCGGACATGGGAACTGAATATAAAAATTCAATTATTGAAGATTTATGTAAATACCTTGGTATAAAAAACATAACATCTACAGCGCACCACCACCGACATTAGGAACAATAGAACGTAGTCACCGAACACTTAACGAATACATTCGATCCTATATATCCGTTGATAAAACAGATTGGGACATATGGCTACAATACTTCGTCTATTGTTTCAATACAACACCTTCTATGACACACAACTATTGCCCCTATGAATTGGTTTTTAGCAAACATCCAAATTTAAGTACATCTTTTAATTCAACAGATAGAATAGACCCTTTATATAACATAGATGACTATACTAAAGAAGCAAAATTTAGACTAGAAAATGCTTACAAAAGAGCAAGAATTATGCTAGATAAAAATAAACAAAAAGAAAATTCTAATTACGACAAAAACACTATTGATTTTAAGTTAGAGATAGGAGACCAGGTTTTATTAAGAAATGAAACCGGTCATAAATTAGATAACAAATATTTAGGCCCTTACAAAGTGGTAGAAATAAAAGAAAATGAAAACATAGTAGTAATGAGCGATAAAAATAAAAAACAAGTTGTTCATAAAGATAGGCTTAAGATTTTTCACGTATAAATACTTTGTTATCTCGTATGGCCTGATCAACCATACGGGTACCCAAAAAAAAAAAAGAAGAAGAAGGAACATTACAACAACATTTTCCAATTATATTTCCAATTTATATTTCCTAATTTTACTTTTAACTACAATTTTATAATTTTTATCAAATTTTATTACATTTTTATTGACATTTTATATTCTTATATTTTCAAATAAACCATTTTTGATACTTAGTATGACCATTGTAATGTCATATATAAATACAAATATATATTCGCATTAAACAAAAAAAAAAAAACATCAAATCAAAACATAAAAAAAAAAAAAAACAGACAAACAAACAAAACGAAAAAATAAAAATATAATTTCTTTTAAGACTTTAAGAATATATATATATATTATGATAAAATAACTTCATATATTACGTTATTTTTTTAAAAGGAGGGAGATGTAGTGTGCATACATACAGAGTACACACTGTACCATCGGCAACAATGTTAGCCAAATCTGCAGGATCAGCACTCTTCAAGTGCAAACGTAATTTGACCACACACGCCATCAGCGAGTGATAAGTCGCGCCAGTTTATTCCCACAGCTTGGCGACTGCAACAAATATATCCATGTATGCACATAACATTCCATTCTCTCTCTCTGGGCACCGTTCTCAGAGATAAACATAAGCTAATATATAAGGCGGTTGCGTCGCTGCCGGCTTGACCGACAGCGCCGACCGCGCAACATAGAGCTAAGCCCAAATAGAATATAGGCCGGCCAGTCGAGAAACGACGGCAAGACAACGAAGTATCAATAAAAATAAATTATAAATTAAAATAAAACCAGTGCGTTTATATTTCTAACTAAAGTGCTGTGAACCATAAATTATATCTTAACAGGCTACTGTGAAGCCAGCCGAGGCAGCCATATGAACGAAGTGGTGTTTCATACATAAGCCGCAATGTTGGGCCATCCAAAAAAAAAAAAATTTTGAAAAATATATACTCGTTGTTTTTTTATATATTAGATATTAAGGTAAGTGCCAAGTGACTGATGTAAATTGATCACTCGTTATATTTTTACTTAGACCGTAGGGACCACGATGCAAGCGACATCACTAACATAATTTTTTTGCATAAATGTCTACCCAAACTATTCAAGAATGTGTCCCTTAAATTTCATAAGCAAATTCAAAATAGTTTTAAGGTTATAGGAGAAATAGAAATAGTGAGCAAGCGCCGAGCCGGATCGCTAAGACGTGCGATTTCTCTGTTTTTTTAAAAAAATTTAACGTCCTATCGAAACGAGACAAAATTTAAATTGTCTTCTAGTTGAACCTAAAGACCTTAAGGGGTTATCCGGGTCTTGACACTTCAAAAAATTCATTTTTTTCAAACTTTAGTAGTGTTTATGAATTACTCGAGGTCATACGTTGGTTATATTTTAATTTCTTCTTTATTATACCCTTGCAGAGGGTATTATAATTTTGGTCAAAAGTGTGCAACGCAGTGAAGGAGACATCTCCGACCCTATAAAGTATATATATTCTTGATCAGGATCACCTCCTGAGTTGATATAGCCATGTCCGTCTGTCCGTCTGTCCGTCTGTCTGTTTCTACGCAAACTAGTCTCTCAGTTTTAAAGCTATCGAGTTGAAACTTTGCACACAGCCTTCTTTCCTTTGCACGCAGTATATAAGTCGGAACGGCCGGGATCGGCCGACTATATCCTATAGCTGCCATATAACTGATTGATCGGAAATGCCATAACTTTGGTGTTTGTAAAGTTAGGAAGTTGGAATTTTCTATGGGTTTTATATTTGGTCAATCAATCCGACCTACCAAATTTCATAAGGATCGGCCGACTATATCCTATAGCCGCCATATAACTGATTGATCTGAAATGCCATAACTTTGGTGTTTGTAAAGTTAGGAAGTTGGGATTTTCTATCGGTTTTATATTTGGTCAATCAATCCGACCTACCAAATTTCATAAGGATCGGCCGACTATATCCTATAGCCGCCATATAACTGATTGATCTGAAATGCCATAACTTTGGTGTTTGTTAAGTTAGGAAGTTGGGATTTTCTATGGGTTTTATTTTTGGCCAATCAATCCGACCTACCAAAGTTCATAAGGATCGGCCGACTATATCTTATAGCTGCCATATAACTGAACGATTGGAAATGCTATAACTTTGGTGTTTTTAAAGTTAGGATGTTGGGATTTTTTATGAGTATTAAGAATGCATCATATGAATAATTTTGGAGAATATAATTTACAGAGTATTCTGCAAGGGTATATCAACTTCGGCTCCGCCCGAAGTTAGCTTGCCTTTCTTGTTATTTGTAATGTAGTTCTCGATATATGTTTTCGATCTTACAAAATAATCTGTTTGCTTATTTTAATAGGGACCGTACAGCTTAACCTTCTAAAATGATAAAATGAATCAACTGAGTAAAACTAAAGCTAATCAAAATAAAACGCAATCAAATTTTAAATCTAACGCAAATGAAAGACAGTTTTTTAAGCACATTTTAAAAACAGGGCTCAATTAACTCAATTTAAAAATCTCTTTTCATTTTTTATATTATATGGGTTGTTTAATTCCCAGCCAATAATTTTTAACAACCAGTGAAATTGTAGTTTAAAATATATTAAACTACATTTTGTACAGTCTTATAATTATTTTAGCTCTTCTTAAAAATTAAAAAAAAGTACAATTCAATTAAAATAAAGACTGCTGTTCGACACTGCCAAAATGCAGATGCTGCACTTTTAGGCATCCGCTGTTGGCAGACCGCAACTCTGTTGCTGGCCGAAATTTTTCAACTCAGCGCCTCTTTAGCTAAAAACTCAGCGCTTAAATGGGCCGGAATCGGATTTCGCTAGCTGGAATCTAGCTTTTACGCGCATCTGGTGTTGGGCTCAGATCGAAGACTGCAGTCAGGTTGACTCATCCCAGTTTTAAGTTAAAACCGTCCTCGGTCCCGGTTCTTCTTGTCATTTCGGCGACGAACCAGAAAGAAGAGTACAAAGCATCCTAAAAGTAGAACGGTGTAAGCCATGCAGTTGAAGAATTTCCATAGGTAACAAGGCCTCCAAGATCGCCAATACCCTGCAGGTTACCCAGGCTACGTTTGGGCAGAAACGGTAAACTAAGGCTGTGTCGCAGTTAGATACGGTCAGAATTTCATTCCCTCAGTCGGCTATAGTGCAGTGTTGATCTAAATCAAATGTTACGTGATGGTCCTGCACGGAATAAATCATTAATTTTTGCAAAACATTTTGGTTAAGGATACTTAACTACAAAATATAAAAAATATTATTTTTTTTACGCTAGATATAGCTTGCACATCAGCCACACTGACATTTGCAAGATGTTCATTTGTTATCTCTCCTATGTCAATGTCATTTGAAAAATACGGGCTCAACATATTTACATTTGCTAAAGCTATGGCTGTATTTAAATTTTGTATTTTAATTGAGAATTTTTACGTTGTACTTTCTTGCGAACTTTGTCGTTAATGACGCTGCCTCGTCTGCGTAAATCTCGTAAAATGTTATATTAGCTGTGTGTCCTAAGTATTCGTACTCGACCAGATTGTTAGGTCCCCGTCGGTCACTTGTATGTAATCTGCGCGTGTATAGTCAGGAGGAAAATGCCTAAAAGGAATAAAATAGAAATGTTTTTACAAATTTGTATTTATCTATCTTAAATTGTCGTTATGGGCCACTCTCTCTTTTTTTAAAACGTTGCCCCCAGGTCCGAAGTGTCCGGGGCCTGCCGCTAAGAGCCCAGGGCCTGTCGCACTCGAATTTTGGTGTCCACTTTCGTTGTATGAAATGACCAGTTATATGTTGTATGGTTAGTGGCTAAACGCAGAAAAATTTCCATCTCCCTCTTTTACTCTGTCTCTCGCTCCATAAGATGAGCTGGGTGGTGGAGGACAACCTATAAAAATCACAACGTCTACTGCACACCCTTGAAATTAAAATAACATAATTTTTGTTTTTGTAAGAAATATTTAAGTCGATAATTATTAATTATATTATTTTATAAGTATACGTTTTAAAATAACATACGTTATGATGGTTTTGAAAGAAATGTGTTTATTTATTAGGTAAATTTAAATAATGTAATTATTTTGAAACATGACGCGAAGCGAAACATGTAAAGACAAATTAGGCAAACGAAAGAACAATAGAATTAACGCTGCCCTTATTTTCAACCGAAGTTGTTTTCGCGGTTTTTACATGCACTTGCATTTGAGAAAACTGAGAGAACAGATCGAAGCTGAGATTCTTTGTGAAATGTTATAAATAAATTTGTAGCGTTTAACGTTCGACTGAAGTGTTTTGAATGGAGGGATCTGTACTTGCGGGGCACGCTGTAGGGTCCGGTACTAACTCGTCGGCTTTGGGGGTGTTGTTCTTGCTTTATACAGACCCTGACACTGTCTACACATTATTATTAACGGACAAAGAATTGAGCGTGCTTGCGACAAAATTATAAGTTAATTAACTAAACCGGGAGAAATATAAATTAATTTCGAAAAAATAGAATTGAAAGTTTCAAGAAAAAAAAGAAAAGAAAAGAAAGAGAGAAATCTTAACACAGCGAAGACACTGATGTTATTGTGTTCGCATGTTGCCCACCCTGCCTATGATCACCTGCCGCAAGAGCATGGCTCTGGTGAACCCTTTTGTACCCTACGACCGTGAAAACATCGGCGGAGTTCAGTAAATTTTTGATTTAATCTTCCATTTGTATCAGAAATTCAGGGAAAGAAAACATAATTAATAGTGGTTCGTTAATAATAACTCGTAATAAAGTAATAGGTATAAAAATAGTAATAATATTTAAACAATGGCATTGGTAGATAATATTAATTAATCTTAATCTTAATTATAAGAATATATATATAAAGTTTTGTAAGATAAGGCGGTTGTTTTACAGGCTAGAATTTCAATTTGTTTCAGCGTGAGCTATTAATTTGATTTGTTTACCTTAATTTTATAAAAATAAAAAATATATATTTTTTGATTAAATTACAAATTAAATTCAAGTTAAATTTCTATTTGTGTCAGGGCGAGCTATTAATTTGATTTGTTTGTTTTAATTTATTTAGAATTAACAAAATACTTAGATTAAATTCCAAATTAAATTTAAATTAATTTCCCTTTTTCTTTTCTTTGAGTTTTTTCTTTTTTTTTTTCTTAAGTACTTAATATTTGTTAGATAGTATTTTTCTTTACTAGTTAATTTAGTGCTTCATTAGATTCGGGTCTCGTGTTTTATTATATTGGGCATTCAAATAAAAGTCATGTTTAGTTTTCAAAAAATAAAGGTGGATATATGAAATAAAGAATTCATTTTCAAACTCACGGCAACTTTTCCATCGACGAAAGATCGATCTCCCGACTCAGGTGTGCTGAAAAAAAACTTATGGCGTTTTGCACCATAGGGTTAAAGTAAATTTAAAAACTCTTGATGTTTTGAAAGCGAATTTTTAAAGAAACTTTCTTGCCATTATTTTTTTTTTGTTTTTGATTCTTCATACGCGAAAAATTGTTATTTAAATTTAGGTAGTATATATTATAAACTAATTATGATCAGCTCTATTATATTTTAAAATTTCCATGGGTGATTTCCCATTGGGTTCACTGTGGTTGCAGGTTAAATAAGCTCACAATTGAGGCAAGTGATTGGGTTGATTGCCAGAGATAATATCAAAAAAAAATTTGCGCCTATGTGCATTGAGGTAAGGCTGCTGCTGATATGTATTTACACCCAAGAGATCTCAAGCAGGTGTAGCTGCGTAGGTGTGCGCGCCAAAAGATTACACGTCCATGTGTATAGGTAGTGGCTCGTAAATGCGCGTATGTGCAAAAAGGTTAGGTGCGCATGTGTATTCGTTGGTGTCAGGTTAGGTACACATGCCGTTCATGGCGGTGCTCCTCGGTACAGACGCTGGTTTTCGGCGCTACCAGGTTATGTGCGCATGCGGTTATGGGGGTGCTCCTCGGTACATGTACGTGGGTTTTCGTCGGCGCTACCTGGTTATGTGCGCATGCGGTTATGGGGGTGCTCCTCGGTACATGCACGTGGGCTTTCGTCGGCGCTACCTGGCTTACATGCTCCTCGTCACGTCGACTTTACACACTGCTAACTGGGCACAACCTGAGGATTGAGGAACGGTTACAGCAAATACCTAATAAAAGACACTGTTCTCGAGCATATCTACCTTGCGATTGTGCCCCGAAACGATTGGGGATTATCCGGGTCGTTGCCTGCTGGCCGGGACACACTCTCTCTCAGCTGCCTAAAACACGGCCGGAGGTTAGACACAGAAAGAAAACCAATTCGCCGGGAAACTTACTCGGTTCAAGCTTTGGCGAATGCCTTTATTTAACTTTTCACTATCGAATCGCAATTCTTGCGACATGCATGAAAGTGCATGTGCACGCCGCGACTGCTCGATTGAAAAGAACCAGAACGAAACCGGGGAATGTTGGCCTAGGCTGCCAGCGGAAATGCATCGCAGCCGGTAATCACGCCATGGTGGTAATTAAGCTTTCCAGAGCTACTCTGGTACAGCTGATCATGCCAGCCCTGATTAATTGGCATCCCCAAAAAAATACTAAGTAAGCTGGGCTTACTAATATTTATGGTCTGAAACTAAGCTAAGCTCAAACTAAAAACTTAACGAATATTTTTTTCTGGGCCGAACAAAAAAAAACTTCGTTGCTTCAGTCGCCGCTACAAATTTATCAGAAATTGTTATTTAATTATTTTATTTATTTCTTTAATTATTTTAAAGCTTATATTAAAACTGTTAGGCCAACATAAACTAATCTGGACTTGGCCGGCGGCAGAACAAGAAACGCAGTAAGTTTTTATATATTTGATAATAATTTTTTTATTTTAGATATATTTAGTCAGGAAGAGCGAGCACATAAAGCACGAAGTCAAAGTCATTCTCAACACCTCCGAGACAACTGAAAACTTAAATTGAATTAAGATTAATACTTAGAATTATAATAATTAATAATAACCATTAAATGTAAAACCAGAAAGGAAAGCTAACTTCGGGCGGAGCCGAAGTTGATATACCCCTGCAGAATACTCTGTAAATTATATTCTCTAAAAATTATTGATATGATGCATTCTTAATACTCATAAAAAATCCCAACTTCCTAACTTTAAAAACACCAAAGTTATAGCATTTCCAATCGTTCAGTTATATGGCAGCTATAAGATATAGTCGGCCGATCCTTATGAACTTTGGTAGGTCGGATTGATTGGCCAAAAATAAAACCCATAGAAAATCCCAACTTCCTAACTTAACAAACACCAAAGTTATGGCATTTCCGATTAATCAGTTATATGGCGGCTATAGGATATAGTCGGCCGATCCTTATGAAATTTGGTAGGTCGGATTGATTGGCCAAATATAAAACCGATAGAAAATCCCAACTTCCTAACTTTACAAACACCAAAGTTATGGCATTTCCGATCAATCAGTTATATGGCAGCTATAAGATATAGTCGGCCGATCCTCATGAAATTTGGTACGTCGGATTGATTGGCCAAATATAAAACCCATAGAAAATTCCAACTTCCTAACTTTACAAACACCAAAGTTATGGCATTTCCGATCAATCAGTTATATGGCAGCTATAGGATATAGTCGGCCGATCCCGGCCGTTCCGACATATATACTGCGTGCAAAGGAAAGAAGGCTGTGTGCAAAGTTTCAACTCGATAGCTTTAAAACTGAGAGACTAGTTTGCGTAGAAACAGACAGACGGACAGACGGACAGACGGACATGGCTATATCAACTCAGGAGGTGATCCTGATCAAGAATATATATACTTTATAGGGTCGGAGATGTCTCCTTCACTGCGTTGCACACTTTTGACCAAAATTATAATACCCTCTGCAAGGGTATAAAAATATAATAATTAAGTAAATGGAAATATCGGTAAAATTATGTTTTTATTTACTGATGAAAATGCGACGAATCACTGATGAAAATGTGATGAATTCGTCACTTTTTAATCAGTAATTCATCGCATTTTCATCAGTAAATGCTGATTAAAGAGTGATGAATTACTGAATAAATAGTGATGAATTACTGAATAAAGAGTCATGAATTACTGATTAAAGAGTGATGAATTACTGATTAAAAAAGTGATGAACTACTGATTAAAATGTGATGAATTTTTCACTGATTAACTTCTAGTCCAATGATAAATTCATCACTATTTTGTTTGAAATTTCATCAGTTAATCTCAGCAGTGATGAATTTCTGTGATGATTCATCGATTAAAAGGTGATGAACGGAACTGCAGGAAACTTTCAAGAATACCGACAGCCTTGCAAAGTATTAATAATTCCAGACACTTTTGTGTCCGCCATTATTTTTGTCCGCCAAGTATTTATAAAAGTTAATTATATTTTTGTATGATTAAATAAAGTATTCCTATGATATATACAAAATATGTAATATTTTTAAACAACATTTTTGCTTATTCTATTCCTCGAATGTGGGGCTGACTTTACACGTACAAAATTGCTACCTTATAAACACTGGTTAGAATTGCATTAGGTTAAATGGTTTTAACACTAAAGTCAAAATCGTTTTGTTTAACTATTTATTCTTTCTTCTTTTTTGTTTATATACATTCCGAACCCTGCCCAAACATTCGTATTAAGAATTCGAACGCATTTTAATAGCGAGCAATTCTCTATGCCACTATTCACTATTGCCATTGTATTCGTATTGTATAATTAAAATATAATACAATATAAAATATAATATATATTATTGTATAATTAAAAACTTCAATTGGGTATTCAAATGAGTAGTCAAATTATAGAATTCTTACTGATTGTCAATTTTACGGAGAAATTGTTTTTTCTGTTCCCTCTAATTGAGATTCATGATAAACACCACATTAGGCGCATTTGAAAGGCAAGAAACAGTAAGTTTTAGAGTGTCCGAAATCTTGGCTGAATTTGATAGTTTTGATAGATTTTTATCTACCATTGCTAAGAATTTCATTAGATTCAATTATTCATTGGTTTAATTACTTAAGACAAAAACAAAATCAGCTCACTTTAAATTCTTGTTAAGAATTTAACCGAATTTTGAATATGCTTAAATTAAAAAGGAAACATTTCTTAAAAGGATATAGGGCATACTTATTTAATTCACATGGAGACTCCAAAAGAGAGTAAAAACGACTCAAAATTAAAAAAGATTAAAAAATTTCAAAGCTCTATCTAACAAGGTTTCTTGTTATTAGAGTAATACAAATAAATGGTAAAATCAGAAATAAATTATGGGTTTATTGTCTATAGTTTTGATTCGTTTGCTATTGAAAATCTGTGCCATAAAGGATATTTTTATACCCTTGCAGAGGGTATTATAATTTTGGTCAAAAGTGTGCAACGCAGTGAAGGAGACATCTCCGACCCTATAAAGTATATATATTCTTGATCAGGATCACCTCCTGAGTTGATATAGCCATGTCCGTCTGTCCGTCTGTCTGTTTCTACGCAAACTAGTCTCTCAGTTTTAAAGCTATCGAGTTGAAACTTTGCACACAGCCTTCTTTCCTTTGCACGCAGTATATAAGTCGGAACGGCCGGGATCGGCCGACTATATCCTATAGCTGCCATATAACTGATTGATCGGAAATGCCATAACTTTGGTGTTTGTAAAGTTAGGAAGTTGGAATTTTCTATGGGCTTTATATTTGGCCAATCAATCCGACCTACCAAATTTCATAAGGATCGGCCGACTATATCTTATAGCTGCCATATAACTGATTGATCGGAAATGCCATAACTTTGGGAAGTTGGGATTTTCTATCGGTTTTATATTTGGTCAATCAATCCGACCTACCAAATTTCATAAGGATCGGCCGACTATATCCTATAGCCGCCATATAACTGATTGATCTGAAATGCCATAACTTTGGTGTTTGTAAAGTTAGGAAGTTGGGATTTTCTATCGGTTTTATATTTGGTCAATCAATCCGACCTACCAAATTTCATAAGGATCGGCCGACTATATCCTATAGCCGCCATATAACTGATTGATCTGAAATGCCATAACTTTGGTGTTTGTTAAGTTAGGAAGTTGGGATTTTCTATGGGTTTTATTTTTGGCCAATCAATCCGACCTACCAAAGTTCATAAGGATCGGCCGACTATATCTTATAGCTGCCATATAACTGAACGATTGGAAATGCTATAACTTTGGTGTTTTTAAAGTTAGGATGTTGGGATTTTTTATGAGTATTA
This sequence comes from Drosophila rhopaloa, assembly GCF_018152115.1. Lineage (NCBI taxonomy): Eukaryota > Metazoa > Arthropoda > Insecta > Diptera > Drosophilidae > Drosophila > Drosophila rhopaloa. Next base: position 794,783 of record NW_025334991.1, read on the forward strand.
AGAATGCATCATATGAATAATTTTGGAGAATATAATTTACAGAGTATTCTGCAAGGGTATATCAACTTCGGCTCCGCCCGAAGTTAGCTTGCCTTTCTTGTTATATAATAGTACAAAGTGTCAGGAATGTTGTCCGAGTTGTCAAGTCGATCGAAGCAAAACTAGGAATGGGAGAAATATAAAGCCCAGCGCGTCGAATGAGTCACAACAGGCAATTCAGGCTCTGGCGTCGAGCAGATGCGGCACTTTAAACGCGTTCCTCTCAAAACCACTTTTTTGAAGTTGGTAGTCACGTTTTCTCAAAAACTATTGCACCGATCGACTTCTTCTTTTGCACACTTCTTTTAGACATGTTTTCGTTGTCCTTAACGAAGGAATTTTTTTATTTTCAATTACAACTCATTTTATAAGCAACAAGAAAGGCAAGCTAACTTCGGGCGGAGCCGAAGTTGATATACCCTTGCAGAATACTCTGTAAATTATATTCTCCAAAATTATTCATATGATGCATTCTTAATACTCATAAAAAATCCCAACATCCTAACTTTAAAAACACCAAAGTTATAGCATTTCCAATCGTTCAGTTATATGGCAGCTATAAGATATAGTCGGTCGATCCTTATGAACTTTGGTAGGTCGGATTGATTGGCCAAAAATAAAACCCATAGAAAATCCCAACTTCCTAACTTAACAAACACCAAAGTTATGGCATTTCAGATCAATCAGTTATATGGCGGCTATAGGATATAGTCGGCCGATCCTTATGAAATTTGGTAGGTCGGATTGATTGACCAAATATAAAACCGATAGAAAATCCCAACTTCCTAACTTTACAAACACCAAAGTTATGGCATTTCCGATCAATCAGTTATATGGCAGCTATAAGATATAGTCGGCCAATCCTTATGAAATTTGGTAGGTCGGATTGATTGGCCAAATATAAAGCCCATAGAAAATTCCAACTTCCTAACTTTACAAACACCAAAGTTATGGCATTTCCGATCAATCAGTTATATGGCAGCTATAGGATATAGTCGGCCGATCCCGGCCGTTCCGACTTATATACTGCGTGCAAAGGAAAGAAGGCTGTGTGCAAAGTTTCAACTCGATAGCTTTAAAACTGAGAGACTAGTTTGCGTAGAAACAGACAGACGGACAGACGGACAGACGGACATGGCTATATCAACTCAGGAGGTGATCCTGATCAAGAATATATATACTTTATAGGGTCGGAGATGTCTCCTTCACAGCGTTGCACACTTTTGACCAAAATTATAATACCCTCTGCAAGGGTATAAAAATATGGCCAAAATTTACGTAAAAAATGAAACTTTTTATGAAAAGCGCTACAAAAAATGCAATTTTTAATTTTAAAAAATGGCTCGTAAAGAACAAGCCAGACACATTCACTATCAGAATAACTTTGGTTTTTTGATTTCAGATAAAAATTGACGGTGATATTTTGCCTACCGCAAAGACACAATTTTTGATGTGGTCAAGTTCAAGCCTGCCTCAACGGCTCAATTTTTAATATTTTTGGTTCAAATTTTTACACAATGTTGGTCAAGCATTATGCATTAATGTACAATAAATTAAATTTTTAAAATTGTCGTAAGATCTTTTAAAAAAAATTCACGAAAATCGGCCTTTTTTTGCGGTGAACAGCATAACTCTTTACTGGATCATCAAAAAAAAACAAAAAAAAATTGTTTATTAGTTAATATGTTTCTAGAGGTAACTACGCTCAGTTTTTTTTATTCAATTTTTTGATTTTTGGTAACACTTTAAAGTCAAAAACGTGATTTTAGCCTAAAAATTTGATATATTTTTTATTATAAAATGAAAAATAATCAGTAAAAAAACTAGACGTCAGTACCTGCGGATTTAGGTACAAAAATTGTGTGCAAAATTTCAAAACGATTCGTTGAGTAGATTTTGCAGGATCGTGTGTGACGCTGCGCGCACAAAATCAAAGCCTTTAATTTAAAATTCAAACTAAGAAGTCGCGCGCGCCAACGATCGCGCGTGTAGAGGCACAATAAACCGAGAGAGATGGTCACACTAGATCTCGCCGAGCCCTATATAAGACGGACCACGGGCCATAGAAAGGCACTTAGTAGCCAACCGTCTAAGGGTACAGAGGCAACTCCCCAGTGGTGGTAAGCAGCGAAGTCATTTTTTGGTGGACTAGATCATTCGATCCAAGTCCGCTTATACCTTGTAGTTAGCTCCCGTAATACTTCCTCCTCCCCCTAACCTTCTCGGCTTGTCGGTCCGAAGGTATCACTAGGAGACGTCTTATTTCAGGATCACACCTCCTTACGGCGCGGTTCACCGGCCGAACTGTCTCTCTTGCGGCTGACGTCAGGGTCCCCAAGGAAATCTCTCTCTCTCTTGCGGCTGACCTCAGGGTCCCCAAGCAACGTTCTCTCTCTCTTGTGGCTGACTTCAGGGTCGCCAAACAACTCTCCCTCTCTCTCTTGTGGCTGACCTCAGGGTCCCCAAGCAACATTCTCTCTCTCTTGCGGCTGTCCTCAGGGTCCCCAAGCAACTCCCTCTCTCTCTTGCGGCTGACCTCAGGGACCCCAAGCAACTCACTCTCTCTCTCTTGCGGCTGACCTCAGGGTCCCCAAGCAACATTCTCTCTCTCTTGCGGCTGACTTCAGGGTCCCCAAGCAACATTCTCTCTCTCTTGCGGCTGACTTTAGGGTCCCCAAGCACTAAATTCTCTCTCGCTCGTGGCTGACTTCAGGGTCCCCAAGCACCATATTCTTATTTCAGGCTCGCTACGTGGCAACCCGCCCCGGGGTCTATTCTACCAGCAGCCGTAATCCCGTGCTGTTCCTGTAAGTAAGGGCGGCACCCCGCCAAACCGGAGAATTCGTTAGTTGTTAATCAAATGTCAAGATACTTACTGAAATAAAACCTAGTTATAATCAATTACTAAGTAATTCCCCACGACTTCTACTCTGGGCTGGGTCGGAACTCTCTTTCAGCAACCACGCCTGACACAAACAAATTCTTGTGACGAACCCTGGCCATCCCTGAGCCACCCGACAACGACGAACCGTCACAGTAGCGCCCGAACAGGTTAAAGTGGTTGCAAGAGATAAACCGACACCAGCGGAGTAATGTCGAGCTGGGTATATCTGGCACCAAAGAGCGAACTAACGAAAAACACTGAAGAGTTCGGATTAGGAACGGCAGAAAGAAGTGAAGACTTAAGACGTTTGTTGGCAGCGTTCGCCAAAAAAACGGATCATACGGAAACGGTCAGACAAAGACTCGCAGAACTGACAGAAAAATATAGGAGAGAAAAAAGCCTAAAAAAAAAGTGGTAACCAGGGAAAAGGAGGGGATATTGGACATCAAAGGAGCAAGTCTAGGGGACGAAACGGAAGGAAAGACAGAAATAACAATGGAAACAGAAGTCAGAGACCGGGTACGCGGATGGGGCATCCGGTACCAAGGAACAACAAACCCACTGGAGTTCCTAAGAAAAATGGAACAGTGGGCAGGCGGATACGGAATACGGAAGGACCAGCTGATACAGACGATGCCATTCATCATTGAATGGATCGCGAGTGATTGGTGGAACACCACGCCGAGCAAGATCGTAACATGGACGCAACTCAGAACAGAACTGCTGGAATACTTTTTACCACCAAGGTATGAGGAACACTTGGAGAATCAGATTGCACAGATGAAGCAGAGAGAAACAGAGTCCGTAAGAGAATACGAAATGGGAGGGCAGGATTCAACTCGTTGACAGAGTTCCTCAAACTAGCGGAGGAAGTAGAAGAAATAGAGGCAGAGGACTGGTCACAGGCAAGCCAACCTTCACAGCAGCAACTAGGACCGGAGATATGCATGTGCTGCGAAGGAACCGGACATGCGGCAAGCACGTGCAGCAATCCGCCGAGGCTGTTTTGCTGGATCTGTGGAAGAAACGGTACGAGAACCAAGGAGTGCTGAGCAGTTGAAGCTGGTAGCTCAGGCGGCAATAAAGGAGCCAGCAGCAGGGGAACAGCTGTGTTGCGACGGGTTCCAAATAGTAGCCCGGATAAGGGTCGGTAACAAGACAGCGAAAGGAACCGTGGACACAGGAGCATCAAGAAGGGCAATAAGCAGAAGCAGATATCAAGATCTGAAGCAACAGGGCAAATGGTGTGGAACCCGAGCAGAAATAACATTAGCCAACGGAGCAACGCAGAAGGCGATAGAAGAATTCGCGGCGGGAATCCAATTTGGAGGAAGAGCGTTCAGGGTAACATTCATGATACTAACAGAAGTGACAGGAGGAATACTGTTAGGAATGGACTTTCTAGACGGGGCACGCAGCACGCTGAGGTGTGGAGGCTTGGAGCTAGAGATAAGAGCAGCCGGAGACAAAGTGGACCAACCGGAGACCAGGGACTTAGGCGTAGTCCAGTATAGAAAGGGAAAGTGGAACAAGGTAGCAGACGCCTTACCCAGAGCAACAAAGAGGATATACATTGGAGACACTAAGCCGTACGGAGGAACAAATACAATACAGAACGAACACGAATACATGGACAAGTTCCCGGAGGCAGCGCTGAGAGTCCGCGAAAAGTATGCAAAGATAGCAGCAGCGCAGACTATGGCGAAATTAGTAGAGAAGATACCGCACGGCGGGAGCCGCACGAAAGCGGACGGCACTGGCGAAGAGGAGGGGCAACATGAAGACCCCGGCACCGCAAACAAACAGTAACACCCGGTCAGGGCAGGACAACGAAGGGAGCACCCAAACCATAAGTGCTGTAGCCAGAATCGCCCAGGATAGCCGAGCAGCCGAGACAACAGACCGGGATATACTAGAGGTCCATGAGGAAGAGCACAGCGACAAAGGATGGACACTACCAGAAGGAGCGGGAATATCGAGAACGGCAAGAGACAGTATCAAAAGCTAGCAGGAAAAGAATTGGAAGGCAGCAGCGATGGCTAATAAAGGATGGAGAGACAACCTGGCGAGTGGTGTCGAATAGGGGAAATAAAGTTACGATTCAATACCACTAGAGTGTGACGAACAAAAGCAAAGCATTTAATTTAAAATTCAAACTAAGAACGCGCGCACGCCAACGATTGCGCGTGTAGGGGCACAAGAGATCTCGCCGAGCCCTATATAAGACGCACCACGGGTCATAGAAAGGCACTTAGCAGCAAACCGTCTAAGGGTACAGAGGCAACTCCCCAGTGGTGGTAAGCAGCGAAGTCATTTTTTGGTGGACTAGATTATTCGATCCAAGTCCGCTTATACATTGTAGTTAGCTCCCGTAATACTTCCTCCTCCCCCTAACCTTCTCGGCTTGTCGGTATCACTAGGAGACGTCTGATTTCAGGATCACACCTCCTTACGGCGCGGTTCACCGGCCGAACTCTCTCTCTTGCGGCTGACCTCAGGGTCCCCAAGGAACTCTCTCTCTCTTGCGGCTGACCTCAGGGTCCCCAAGCAATGTTCTCTCTCTCTTGTGACTGTCTTCAGGGTCCCCAAACAACTCTCTTTCTTTCTTGTGGCTGACTTCAGGGTCCCCAAACAACTCTCTCTCTCTCTTGTGGCTGACCTCAGGGTCCCCAAGCAACATTCTCTCTCTCTTGCGGCTGTCCTCAGGGTCCCCAAGCAACTCCCTCTCTCTCTTGCGGCTGACCTCAGGGACCCCAAGCAACTCACTCTCTCTCTCTTGCGGCTGACTTCAGGGTCCCCAAGCAACATTCTCTCTCTCTTGCGGCTGACTTCAGGGTCCCCAAGCACCATATTCCTATTTCAGGCTCGCTACGTGGCAACCCGCCCCGGGGTCTATTCTACCAGCAGCCGTAATCCCGTGCTGTTCCTCTCGAGCAGCTGGACGGCTCCCGATACCAGGTATCCTAAGTGGACAATGGAAGCGAAGGCAGTAAGGGCGGCGCCCCGCCAAACCGAAAAATTCGTTAGTTGTTAATCAAATGTCAAGATACTTACTGAAATAAAACCTAGTTATAATCAATTACTAAGTAATTCCCCACGACTTCTACTCTGGGCTGGGTCGGAACTCTCCTTCAGCAACCACGCCTGACACAAACAAATTCTTGTGACGAACCCTGGCCATCCCTGAGCCTCCCGACAACGACGAACCGTCACACGTGTTCACCGACTTTGAAATTGCAACTTTTCACGAGAGCGTTTTAATGTATTGGACACCGAAAAATCGCATACAAAACGAGCTAACTCACCTACGTTCAACTGCCCATAACTTCGGAAGTTTTACTCGGATGAATCTAAAATTTTAACGCAATATTCTTCAAATGCTGTGCATTCAGAAAACATTTTTTTAAAAAATGGGCCAACAAAAAATTTAAATACCATACCCCCACCTATTGAACCATCTGAAGTATAAAAAATATTCGAATTTCTCACTTTTTGTTCTCTTGGTTTAACTATACTATTGAAAAAGAACATTTTTTTTTTTTTTTCAGATGGAAATTGCGGCATGCACCTTTCCCGCACGACCCATGCACACTCGAGGCGACTCGGCGAAATGCTTGTACCAGGCAAAATGTGACATATATTTTAATGACAAAATTTGAGAAGACTATAGATATATATTGATAAAAGTAAAACCTAAAAGTCAAAAAGAGGCCTTCGAACGACTAAAGAATATTTTACCATCGGAGGAAGTAAGACTCATTTGTCCAGATTTTAGTTAATTGGGGTACGTTTATTAGAATGATTTCATATGCGATTCGTAATGACAAAAACATCTGGCACCTAATGTAAAGGAAGCCATTGTATGGGCGTTTAAGAAAGTCTTTATATCGGGTACAAAAATTAACAATCTTCACAGATCACAAAAACGTCAAAAAGTAAACGCGTCAGAGGAAATTGCAATAGAGAACCGCTGAAGTCAACGATTAAATGTGGTCAATTGGCAACTATAGAATATACCAAAACAAATCATTCCGTTACAGGTAAAAAAAACCTGTGGAAATTATTAATTCTATAACACTAATCAACTTGAAAAAAGAAGTTAAAAAAAATACAAAAAGCTCAGTAGAAACCATAACACATGTGAGCAAAGACATGAGTTTTCGGGTAGGAGACAACGATTACTTAAAAACAAATAAAAGGTTAGGAAACCATTGGGACGGACCTGGGGGCAACGTTTTAAAAAAAGAGAGAGTGGCCCATAACGACAATTTAAGATAGATAAATACAAATTTGTAAAAAACATTTCTATTTTATTCCTTTTAGGCATTTTCCTCCTGACTATACACGCGCAGATTACATACAAGTGACCGACGGGGACCTAACAATCTGGTCGAGTACGAATACTTAGGACACACAGCTAATATAACATTTTACGAGATTTACGCAGACGAGGCAGCGTCATTAACGACAAAGTTCGCAAGAAAGTACAACGTAAAAATTCTCAATTAAAATACAAAATTTAAATACAGCCATAGCTTTAGCAAATGTAAATATGTTGAGCCCGTATTTTTCAAATGACATTGACATAGGAGAGATAACAAATGAACATCTTGCAAATGTCAGTGTGGCTGATGTGCAAGCTATATCTAGCGTAAAAAAATAATATTTTTTATATTTTGTAGTTAAGTATCCTTAACCAAAATGTTTTGCAAAAATTAATGATTTATTCCGTGCAGGACCATCACGTAACATTTGATTTAGATCAACACTGCACTATAGCCGACTGAGGGAATGAAATTCTGACCGTATCTAACTGCGACACAGCCTTAGTTTACCGTTTCTGCCCAAACGTAGCCTGGGTAACCTGCAGGGTATTGGCGATCTTGGAGGCCTTGTTACCTATGGAAATTCTTCAACTGCATGGCTTACACCGTTCTACTTTTAGGATGCTTTGCACTCTTCTTTCTGGTTCGTCGCCGAAATGACAAGAAGAACCGGGACCGAGGACGGTTTTAACTTAAAACTGGGATGAGTCAACCTGACTGAGCCCAACACCAGATGCGCGTAAAAGCTAGATTCCAGCTAGCGAAATCCGATTCCGGCCCATTTAAGCGCTGAGTTTTTAGCTAAAGAGGCGCTGAGTTGAAAAATTTCGGCCAGCAACAGAGTTGCGGTCTGCCAACAGCGGATGCCTAAAAGTGCAGCATCTGCATTTTGGCAGTGTCGAACAGCAGTCTTTATTTTAATTGAATTGTACTTTTTTTTAATTTTTAAGAAGAGCTAAAATAATTATAAGACTGTACAAAATGTAGTTTAATATATTTTAAACTACAATTTCACTGGTTGTTAAAAATTATTGGCTGGGAATTAAAGAACCCATATAATATAAAAAATGAAAAGAGATTTTTAAATTGAGTTAATTGAGCCCTGTTTTTAAAATGTGCTGTAAAAACTGTCTTTCATTTGCGTTAGATTTAAAATTTGATTGCGTTTTATTTTGATTAGCTTTAGTTTTACTCAGTTGATTCATTTTATCATTTTAGAAGGTTAAGCTGTACGGTCCCTATTAAAATAAGCAAATAGATTATTTTGTAAGATCGAAAACATATATCGAGAACTACATTACAAATAACAAGAAAGGCAAGCTAACTTCGGGCGGAGCCGAAGTTGATATCTCTTGCAGAATACTCTGTAAATTATATTCTCCAAAATTATTCATATGATGCATTCTTAATACTCATAAAAATCCCAACATCCTAACTTTAAAAACACCAAAGTTATAGCATTTCCAATCGTTCAGTTATATGGCAGCTATAAGATATAGTCGGCCGATCCTTATGAACTTTGGTAGGTCGGATTGATTGGCCAAAAATAAAACCCATAGAAAATCCCAACTTCCTAACTTAACAAACACCAAAGTTATGGCATTTCAGATCAATCAGTTATATGGCGGCTATAGGATATAGTCGGCCGATCCTTATGAAATTTGGTAGGTCGGATTGATTGACCAAATATAAAACCGATAGAAAATCCCAACTTCCTAACTTTACAAACACCAAAGTTATGGCATTTCAGATCAATCAGTTATATGGCGGCTATAGGATATAGTCGGCCGATCCTTATGAAATTTGGTAGGTCGGATTGATTGACCAAATATAAAACCGATAGAAAATCCCAACTTCCTAACTTTACAAACACCAAAGTTATGGCATTTCCGATCAATCAGTTATATGGCAGCTATAAGATATAGTCGGCCGATCCTTATGAAATTTGGTAGGTCGGATTGATTGGCCAAATATAAAGCCCATAGAAAATTCCAACTTCCTAACTTTACAAACACCAAAGTTATGGCATTTCCGATCAATCAGTTATATGGCAGCTATAGGATATAGTCGGCCGATCCCGGCCGTTCCGACTTATATACTGCGTGCAAAGGAAAGAAGGCTGTGTGCAAAGTTTCAACTCGATAGCTTTAAAACTGAGAGACTAGTTTGCGTAGAAACAGACAGACGGACAGACGGACATGGCTATATCAACTCAGGAGGTGATCCTGATCAAGAATATATATACTTTATAGGGTCGGAGATGTCTCCTTCACTGCGTTGCACACTTTTGACCAAAATTATAATACCCTCTGCAAGGGTATAAAAATATCCTTTATGGCACAGATTTTCAATAGCAAACGAATCAAAACTATAGACAATAAACCCATAATTTATTTCTGATTTTACCATTTATTTGTATTACTCTAATAACAAGAAACCTTGTTAGATAGAGCTTTGAAATTTTTTAATCTTTTTTAATTTTGAGTCGTTTTTACTCTCTTTTGGAGTCTCCATGTGAATTAAATAAGTATGCCCTGTATCCTTTTAAGAAATGTTTCCTTTTTTAATTTAAGCATATTCAAAATTCGGTTAAATTCTTAACAAGAATTTAAAGTGAGCTGATTTTGTTTTTGTCTTAAGTAATTAAACCAATGAATAATTGAATCTAATGAAATTCTTAGCAATGGTAGATAAAAATCTATCAAAACTATCAAATTCAGCCAAGATTTCGGACACTCTAAAACTTACTGTTTCTTGCCTTTCAAATGCGCCTAATGTGGTGTTTATCATGAATCTCAATTAGAGGGAACAGAAAAAACAATTTCTCCGTAAAATTGACAATCAGTAAGAATTCTATAATTTGACTACTCATTTGAATACCCAATTGAAGTTTTTAATTATACAATAATATATATTATATTTTATATTGTATTATATTTTAATTATACAATACGAATACAATGGCAATAGTGAATAGTGGCATAGAGAATTGCTCGCTATTAAAATGCGTTCGAATTCTTAATACGAATGTTTGGGCAGGGTTCGGAATGTATATAAACAAAAAAGAAGAAAGAATAAATAGTTAAACAAAACGATTTTGACTTTAGTGTTAAAACCATTTAACCTAATGCAATTCTAACCAGTGTTTATAAGGTAGCAATTTTGTACGTGTAAAGTCAGCCCCACATTCGAGGAATAGAATAAGCAAAAATGTTGTTTAAAAATATTACATATTTTGTATATATCATAGGAATACTTTATTTAATCATACAAAAATATAATTAACTTTTATAAATACTTGGCGGACAAAAATAATGGCGGACACAAAAGTGTCTGGAATTATTAATACTTTGCAAGGCTGTCGGTATTCTTGAAAGTTTCCTGCAGTTCCGTTCATCACCTTTTAATCGATGAATCATCACAGAAATTCATCACTGCTGAGATTAACTGATGAAATTTCAAACAAAATAGTGATGAATTTATCATTGGACTAGAAGTTAATCAGTGAAAAATTCATCACATTTTAATCAGTAGTTCATCACTTTTTTAATCAGTAATTCATCACTCTTTAATCAGTAATTCATGACTCTTTATTCAGTAATTCATCACTATTTATTCAGTAATTCATCACTCTTTAATCAGCATTTACTGATGAAAATGCGATGAATTACTGATTAAAAAGTGACGAATTCATCACATTTTCATCAGTGATTCGTCGCATTTTCATCAGTAAATAAAAACATAATTTTACCGATATTTCCATTTACTTAATTATTATATTTTTATACCCTTGCAGAGGGTATTATAATTTTGGTCAAAAGTGTGCAACGCAGTGAAGGAGACATCTCCGACCCTATAAAGTATATATATTCTTGATCAGGATCACCTCCTGAGTTGATATAGCCATGTCCGTCTGTCCGTCTGTCTGTTTCTACGCAAACTAGTCTCTCAGTTTTAAAGCTATCGAGTTGAAACTTTGCACACAGCCTTCTTTCCTTTGCACGCAGTATATATGGCCGGGATCGGCCGACTATATCCTATAGCTGCCATATAACTGATTGATCGGAAATGCCATAACTTTGGTGTTTGTAAAGTTAGGAAGTTGGAATTTTCTATGGGTTTTATATTTGGCCAATCAATCCGACGTACCAAATTTCATGAGGATCGGCCGACTATATCTTATAGCTGCCATATAACTGATTGATCGGAAATGCCATAACTTTGGTGTTTGTAAAGTTAGGAAGTTGGGATTTTCTATCGGTTTTATATTTGGCCAATCAATCCGACCTACCAAATTTCATAAGGATCGGCCGACTATATCCTATAGCCGCCATATAACTGATTAATCGGAAATGCCATAACTTTGGTGTTTGTTAAGTTAGGAAGTTGGGATTTTCTATGGGTTTTATTTTTGGCCAATCAATCCGACCTACCAAAGTTCATAAGGATCGGCCGACTATATCTTATAGCTGCCATATAACTGAACGATTGGAAATGCTATAACTTTGGTGTTTTTAAAGTTAGGAAGTTGGGATTTTTTATGAGTATTAAGAATGCATCATATCAATAATTTTTAGAGAATATAATTTACAGAGTATTCTGCAGGGGTATATCAACTTCGGCTCCGCCCGAAGTTAGCTTTCCTTTCTGGTTTTACATTTAATGGTTATTATTAATTATTATAATTCTAAGTATTAATCTTAATTCAATTTAAGTTTTCAGTTGTCTCGGAGGTGTTGAGAATGACTTTGACTTCGTGCTTTATGTGCTCGCTCTTCCTGACTAAATATATCTAAAATAAAAAAATTATTATCAAATATATAAAAACTTACTGCGTTTCTTGTTCTGCCGCCGGCCAAGTCCAGATTAGTTTATGTTGGCCTAACAGTTTTAATATAAGCTTTAAAATAATTAAATAAATAAATAAAATAATTAAATAACAATTTCTGATAAATTTGTAGCGGCGACTGAAGCAACGAAGTTTTTTTTTTGTTCGGCCCGGAAAAAAATATTCGTTAAGTTTTTAGTTTGAGCTTAGCTTAGTTTCAGACCATAAATATTAGTAAGCCCAGCTTACTTAGTATTTTTTTGGGGATGCCAATTAATCAGGGCTGGCATGATCAGCTGTACCAGAGTAGCTCTGGAAAGCTTAATTACCACCATGGCGTGATTACCGGCTGCGATGCATTTCCGCTGGCAGCCTAGGCCAACATTCCCCGGTTTCGTTCTGGTTCTTTTCAATCGAGCAGTCGCGGCGTGCACATGCACTTTCATGCATGTCGCAAGTATTGCGATTCGATAGTGAAAAGTTAAATAAAGGCATTCGCCAAAGCTTGAACCGAGTAAGTTTCCCGGCGAATTGGTTTTCTTTCTGTGTCTAACCTCCGGCCGTGTTTTAGGCAGCTGAGAGAGAGTGTGTCCCGGCCAGCAGGCAACGACCCGGATATGCTCGAGAACAGTGTCTTTTATTAGGTATTTGCTGTAACCGTTCCTCAATCCTCAGGTTGTGCCCAGTTAGCAGTGTGTAAAGTCGACGTGACGAGGAGCATGTAAGCCAGGTAGCGCCGACGAAAGCCCACGTGCATGTACCGAGGAGCACCCCCATAACCGCACGCGCACATAACCAGGTAGCGCCGACGAAAACCCACGTACATGTACCGAGGAGCACCCCCATAACCGCATGCGCACATAACCTGGTAGCGCCGAAAACCAGCGTCTGTACCGAGGAGCACCGCCATGAACGGCATGTGTACCTAACCTGACACCAACGAATACACATGCGCACCTAACCTTTTTGCACATACGCGCATTTACGAGCCACTACCTATACACATGGACGTGTAATCTTTTGGCGCGCACACCTACGCAGCTACACCTGCGTGAGATCTCTTGGGTGTAAATACATATCAGCAGCAGCCTTACCTCAATGCACATAGGCGCAAATTTTTTTTGATATTATCTCTGGCAATCAACCCAATCACTTGCCTCAATTGTGAGCTTATTTAACCTGCAACCACAGTGAACCCAATGGGAAATCACCCATGGAAATTTTAAAATATAATAGAGCTGATCTTAATTAGTTTATAATATATACTACCTAAATTTAAATAACAATTTTTCGCGTATGAAGAATCAAAAAAAAAAAAAAATAATGGCAAGAAAGTTTCTTTAAAAATTCGCTTTCAAAACATCAAGAGTTTTTAAATTTACTTTAACCCTATGGTGCAAAACGCCATAAGTTTTTTTTCAGCACACCTGAGTCGGGAGATCGATCTTTCGTCGATGGAAAAGTTGCCGTGAGTTTGAAAATGAATTCTTTATTTCATATATCCACCTTTATTTTTTGAAAACTAAACATGACTTTTATTTGAATGCCCAATATAATAAAACACGAGACCCGAATCTAATGAAGCACTAAATTAACTAGTAAAGAAAAATACTATCTAACAAATATTAAGTACTTAAGAAAAAAAAAAAGAAAAAACTCAAAGAAAAGAAAAAGGAAATTAATTTAAATTTAATTTGGAATTTAATCTAAGTATTTTGTTAATTCTAAATAAATTAAAACAAACAAATCAAATTAATAGCTCGCCCTGACACAAATAGAAATTTAACTTGAATTTAATTTGTAATTTAATCAAAAAAATATATATTTTTTATTTTTATAAAATTAAGGTAAACAAATCAAATTAATAGCTCACGCTGAAACAAATTGAAATTCTAGCCTGTAAAACAACCGCCTTATTTTACAAAACTTTATATATATATTCTTATAATTAAGATTAAGATTAATTAATAGTATCTACCAATGCCATTGTTTAAATATTATTACTATTTTTATACCCATTACTTTATTACGAGTTATTATTAACGAACCACTATTAATTATGTTTTCTTTCCCTGAATTTCTGATACAAATGGAAGATTGAATCCAAAATTTACTGAACTCCGCTGATGTTTTCACGGTCGTAGGGTACATAAGGGGTCACCGGAGCCATGCTCTTGCGGCAGGTGATCATAGGCAGGGTGGGCAACATGCGAGCACAATAACATCCGTGTCTTCGCTGCGTTAAGATTTCTCTCTTCCTTTTCTTTCTTTTTTTTCTTGAAACTTTCAATTCTATTTTTTCGAAATTAATTTATATTTCTCCCGGTTTAGTTAATTAACTTATAATTTTGTCGCAAGCACGCTCAATTCTTTGTCCGTTAATAATAATGTGTAGACAGTGTCAGGGTCTGTATAAAGCAAGAACAACACCCCCAAAGCCGACGAGTTAGTACCGGACCCTACAGCGTGCCCCGCAAGTACAGATCCCTCCATTCAAAACACTTCAGTCGAACGTTAAACGCTACAAATTTATTTATAACATTTCACAAAGAATCTCAGCTTCGATCTGTTCTCTCAGTTTTCTCAAATGCAAGTGCATGTAAAAACCGCGAAAACAACTTCGGTTGAAAATAAGGGCAGCGTTAATTCTATTGTTCTTTCGTTTGCCTAATTTGTCTTTACATGTTTCGCTTCGCGTCATGTTTCAAAATAATTACATTATTTAAATTTACCTAATAAATAAACACATTTCTTTCAAAACCATCATAACGTATGTTATTTTAAAACGTATACTTATAAAATAATATAATTAATAATTATCGACTTAAATATTTCTTACAAAAACAAAAATTATGTTATTTTAATTTCAAGGGTGTGCAGTAGACGTTGTGATTTTTATAGGTTGTCCTCCACCACCCAGCTCATCTTATGGAGCGAGAGACAGAGTAAAAGAGGGAGATGGAAATTTTTCTGCGTTTAGCCACTAACCATACAACATATAACTGGTCATTTCATACAACGAAAGTGGACACCAAAATTCGAGTGCGACAGGCCCTGGGCTCTTAGCGGCAGGCCCCGGACACTTCGGACCTGGGGGCAACGTTTTAAAAAAAGAGAGAGTGGCCCATAACGACAATTTAAGATAGATAAATACAAATTTGTAAAAACATTTCTATTTTATTCCTTTTAGGATTTTCTCCTGACTATACACGCGATTACTACAAGTGACCGACGGGGACCTAACAATCTGGTCGAGTACGAATACTTAGGACACACAGCTAATATAACATTTTACGAGATTTACGCAGACGAGGCAGCGTCATTAACGACAAAGTTCGCAAGAAAGTACAACGTAAAAATTCTCAATTAAAATACAAAATTTAAATACAGCCATAGCTTTAGCAAATGTAAATATGTTGAGCCCGTATTTTTCAAATGACATTGACATAGGAGAGATAACAAATGAACATCTTGCAAATGTCAGTGTGGCTGATGTGCAAGCTATATCTAGCGTAAAAAAATAATATTTTTTATATTTTGTAGTTAAATATCCTTAACCAAAATGTTTTGCAAAAATTAATGATTTATTCCGTGCAGGACCATCACGTAACATTTGATTTAGATCAACACTGCACTATAGCCGACTGAGGGAATGAAATTCTGACCGTATCTAACTGCGACACAGCCTTAGTTTACCGTTTCTGCCCAAACGTAGCCTGGGTAACCTGCAGGGTATTGGCGATCTTGGAGGCCTTGTTACCTATGGAAATTCTTCAACTGCATGGCTTACACCGTTCTACTTTTAGGATGCTTTGTACTCTTCTTTCTGGTTCGTCGCCGAAATGACAAGAAGAACCGGGACCGAGGACGGTTTTAACTTAAAACTGGGATGAGTCAACCTGACTGCAGTCTTCGATCTGAGCCCAACACCAGATGCGCGTAAAAGCTAGATTCCAGCTAGCGAAATCCGATTCCGGCCCATTTAAGCGCTGAGTTTTTAGCTAAAGAGGCGCTGAGTTGAAAAATTTCGGCCAGCAACAGAGTTGCGGTCTGCCAACAGCGGATGCCTAAAAGTGCAGCATCTGCATTTTGGCAGTGTTGAACAGCAGTCTTTATTTTAATTGAATTGTACTTTTTTTAATTTTTAAGAAGAGCTAAAATAATTATAAGACTGTACAAAATGTAGTTTAATATATTTTAAACTACAATTTCACTGGTTGTTAAAAATTATTGGCTGGGAATTAAACAACCCATATAATATAAAAAATGAAAAGAGATTTTTAAATTGAGTTAATTGAGCCCTGTTTTTAAAATGTGCTTAAAAAACTGTCTTTCATTTGCGTTAGATTTAAAATTTGATTGCGTTTTATTTTGATTAGCTTTAGTTTTACTCAGTTGATTCATTTTATCATTTTAGAAGGTTAAGCTGTACGGTCCCTATTAAAATAAGCAAACAGATTATTTTGTAAGATCGAAAACATATATCGAGAACTACATTACAAATAACAAGAAAGGCAAGCTAACTTCGGGCGGAGCCGAAGTTGATATACCCTTGCAGAATACTCTGTAAATTATATTCTCCAAAATTATTCATATGATGCATTCTTAATACTCATAAAAAATCCCAACATCCTAACTTTAAAAACACCAAAGTTATAGCATTTCCAATCGTTCAGTTATATGGCAGCTATTAGATATAGTCGGCCGATCCTTATGAACTTTGGTAGGTCGGATTGATTGGCCAAAAATAAAACCCATAGAAAATCCCAACTTCCTAACTTAACAAACACCAAAGTTATGGCATTTCAGATCAATCAGTTATGTGTTACCATTTTATGGCGGCTATAGGATATAGTCGGCCGATCCTTATGAAATTTGGTAGGTCGGATTGATTGACCAAATATAAAACCGATAGAAAATCCCAACTTCCTAACTTTACAAACACCAAAGTTATGGCATTTCCGATCAATCAGTTATATGGCAGCTATAGGATATAGTCGGCCGATCCCGGCCGTTCCGACTTATATACTGCGTGCAAAGGAAAGAAGGCTGTGTGCAAAGTTTCAACTCGATAGCTTTAAAACTGAGAGACTAGTTTGCGTAGAAACAGACAGACAGACGGACAGACGGACATGGCTATATCAACTCAGGAGGTGATCCTGATCAAGAATATATATACTTTATAGGGTCGGAGATGTCTCCTTCACTGCGTTGCACACTTTTGACCAAAATTATAATACCCTCTGCAAGGGTATAAAAATATCCTTTATGGCACAGATTTTCAATAGCAAACGAATAAAAACAATAGGCAATAAACCCATAATTTATTTCTGATTTTACCATTTATTTGTATTACTCTAAAAACAAGAAACCTTGTTAGATAGAGCTTTGAAATTTTTTAATCTTTTTTAATTTTGAGTCGTTTTTACTCTCTTTTGGAGTCTCCATGTGAATTAAATAAGTATGCCCTGTATCCTTTTAAGAAATGTTTTTAATTTAAGCATATTCAAAATTCGGTTAAATTCTTAACAAGAATTTAAAGTGAGCTGATTTTGTTTTTGTCTTAAGTAATTAAACCAATGAATAATTGAATCTAATGAAATTCTTAGCAATGGTAGATAAAAATCTATCAAAACTATCAAATTCAGCCAAGATTTCGGACACTCTAAAACTTACTGTTTCTTGCCTTTCAAATGCGCCTAATGTGGTGTTTATCATGAATCTAAATTAGAGGGAACAGAAAAAACAATTTCTCCGTAAAATTGACAATCAGTAAGAATTCTATAATTTGACTACTCATTTGTGCAACGCAGTGAAGGAGACATCTCCGACCCTATAAAGTATATATATTCTTGATCAGGATCACCTCCTGAGTTGATATAGCCATGTCCGTCTGTCCGTCTGTCTGTTTCTACGCAAACTAGTCTCTCAGTTTTAAAGCTATCGAGTTGAAACTTTGCACACAGCCTTCTTTCCTTTGCACGCAGTATATATGTCGGAACGGGATCGGCCGACTTATCCTATAGCTGCCATATAACTGATTGATCGGAAATGCCATAACTTTGGTGTTAAGTTAGAGTTGGAATTTCTATGGGTTTTATATTTGGCCAATCAAACGTACCAATTCATGAGGATCGGCCGACTATATCTTATAGCTGCCATATAACTGATTGATCGGAAATGCCATAACTTTGGTGTTTGTAAAGTTAGGAAGTTGGGATTTTCTATCGGTTTTATATTTGGCCAATCAATCCGACCTACCAAATTTCATAAGGATCGGCCGACTATATCCTATAGCCGCCATATAACTGATTAATCGGAAATGCCATAACTTTGGTGTTTGTTGAGTTAGGAAGTTGGGATTTTCTATGGGTTTTATTTTTGGCCAATCAATCCGACCTACCAAAGTTCATAAGGATCGGCCGACTATATCTTATAGCTGCCATATAACTGAACGATTGGAAATGCTATAACTTTGGTGTTTTTAAAGTTAGGAAGTTGGGATTTTTTATGAGTATTAAGAATGCATCATATCAATAATTTTTAGAGAATATAATTTACAGAGTATTCTGCAGGGGTATATCAACTTCGGCTCCGCCCGAAGTTAGCTTTCCTTTCTGGTTTTACATTTAATGGTTATTATTAATTATTATAATTCTAAGTATTAATCTTAATTCAATTTAAGTTTTCAGTTGTCTCGGAGGTGTTGAGAATGATTGATGTTTCGGTGCTCTTGGGCACCTTTTTTTTGACTTCGTGCTTTATGTGCTCGCTCTTCCTGACTAAATATATCTAAAATAGAAAAATTATTATCAAATATATAAAAACTTACTGCGTTTCTTGTTCTGCCGCCGGCCAAGTCCAGATTAGTTTATGTTGGCCTAACAGTTTTAATATAAGCTTTAAAATAATTAAAGAAATAAATAAAATAATTAAATAACAATTTCTGATAAATTTGTAGCGGCGACTGAAGCAACGAAGTTTTTTTTTGTTCGGCCCAGAAAAAAATATTCGTTAAGTTTTTAGTTTGAGCTTAGCTTAGTTTCAGACCATAAATATTAGTAAGCCCAGTTTACTTAGTATTTTTTTGGGGATGCCAATTAATCAGGGCTGGCATGATCAGCTGTACCAGAGTAGCTCTGGAAAGCTTAATTACCACCATGGCGTGATTACCGGCTGCGATGCATTTCCGCTGGCAGCCTAGGCCAACATTCCCCGGTTCCGTTCTGGTTCTTTTCAATCGAGCAGTCGCGGCGTGCACATGCACTTTCATGCATGTCGCAAGTATTGCGATTCGATAGTGAAAAGTTAAATAAAGGCATTCGCCAAAGCTTGAACCGAGTAAGTTTCCCGGCGAATTGGTTTTCTTTCTGTGTCTAACCTCCGGCCGTGTTTTAGGCAGCTGAGAGAGAGTGTGTCCCGGCCAGCAGGCAACGACCCGGATAATCCCCAAACGTTTCGGGGCACAATCGCAAGGTAGATATGCTCGAGAACAGTGTCTTTTATTAGGTATTTGCTGTAACCGTTCCTCAATCCTCAGGTTGTGCCCAGTTAGCAGTGTGTAAAGTCGACGTGACGAGGAGCATGTAAGCCAGGTAGCGCCGACGAAAGCCCACGTGCATGTACCGAGGAGCACCCCCATAACCGCATGCGCACATAACCAGGTAGCGCCGACGAAAACCCACGTACATGTACCGAGGAGCACCCCCATAACCGCATGCGCACATAACCTGGTAGCGCCGAAAACCAGCGTCTGTACCGAGGAGCACCGCCATGAACGGCATGTGTACCTAACCTGACACCAACGAATACACATGCGCACCTAACCTTTTTGCACATACACGCATTTACGAGCCACTACCTATACACATGGACGTGTAATCTTTTGGCGCGCACACCTACGCAGCTACACCTGCGTGAAATCTTTTGGCGTGCACACATACGCAGCTACACCTGCGTGAGATCTCTTGGGTGTAAATACATATCAGCAGCAGCCTTACCTCAATGCACATAGGCGCAAATTTTTTTTTGATATTATCTCTGGCAATCAACCCAATCACTTGCCTCAATTGTGAGCTTATTTAACCTGCAACCACAGTGAACCCAATGGGAAATCACCCATGGAAATTTTAAAATATAATAGAGCTGATCTTAATTAGTTTATAATATATACTACCTAAATTTAAATAACAATTTTTCGCGTATGAAGAATCAAAAAAAAAAAAAAAATAATGGCAAGAAAGTTTCTTTAAAAATTCGCTTTCAAAACATCAAGAGTTTTTAAATTTACTTTAACCCTATGGTGCAAAACGCCATAAGTTTTTTTTCAGCACACCTGAGTCGGGAGATCGATCTTTCGTCGATGGAAAAGTTGCCGTGAGTTTGAAAATGAATTCTTTATTTCATATATCCACCTTTATTTTTGAAAACTAAACATGACTTTTATTTGAATGCCCAATATAATAAAACACGAGACCCGAATCTAATGAAGCACTAAATTAACTAGTAAAGAAAAATACTATCTAACAAATATTAAGTACTTAAGAAAAAAAAAAAGAAAAAACTCAAAGAAAAGAAAAAGGGAAATTAATTTAAATTTAATTTGGAATTTAATCTAAGTATTTTGTTAATTCTAAATAAATTAAAACAAACAAATCACATTAATAGCTCGCCCTGACACAAATTGAAATTTAACTTGAATTTAATTTGTAATTTAATCAAAAAAATATATATTTTTTATTTTTATAAAATTAAGTTAAACAAATCAAATTAATAGCTCACGCTGAAACAAATTGAAATTCTAGCCTGTAAAACAACCGCCTTATTTTACAAAACTTTATATATATATTCTTATAATTAAGATTAAGATTAATTAATATTATCTACCAATGCCATTGTTTAAATATTATTACTATTTTTATACCCTTTACTTTATTACGAGTTATTATTAACGAACCACTATTAATTATGTTTTCTTTCCCTGAATTTCTGATACAAATGGAAGATGGAATCCAAAATTTACTGAACTCCGCTGATGTTTTCACGGTCGTAGGGTACAAAAGGGGTCACCAGAGCCAAGCTCTCGCGGCAGGTGATCATAGGCAGGGTGGGCGACATGCGAGCACAATAACATCCGTGTTCTCGCTGCGTTAAGATTTCTCTCCTTCTTTTCTTTCTTTTCTTTTCTTGAACCTTTGAATTCTATTTTTCGAATTTATTTATATTTCTTCCGGTTTAGTTAACTAACTTATAATTTTGTCGCAAGCACGCTCAATTCTTTGTCTGTTAATAATAATGTGTAGACAGTGTCAAGGTCTGTATAAAGCAAGAACAACACCCCCAAAGCCGACGAGTTAGTGCCGGACCCTATAGCGTGCCACGCAAGTACAGATCCCTCGATTCAAAACACTTCAGTCGAACGTTACACGCTACAAATTTATTTATAACATTTCACAAAGAATCTCAGCTTCGATCTGTTCTCTCAGTTTTCTCAAATGCAAGTGCATGTAAAAACCGCGAAAACAACTTCGGTTGAAAATAAGGGCAGCGTTAATTCTATTGTTCTTTCGTTTGCCTAATTTGTCTTTACATGTTTCGCTTCGCGTCATGTTTCAAAATAATTACATTATTTAAATTTACCTAATAAATAAACACATTTCTTTCAAAACCATCATAACGTATGTTATTTTAAAACGTATACTTATAAAATAATATAATTAATAAGTATCGACTTAAATATTTCTTACAAAAACAAAAATTATGTTATTTTAATTTCAAGGGTGTGCAGTAGACGTTGTGATTTTTATAGGTTGTCCTCCACCACCCAGCTCATCTTATGGGGCGAGAGACAGAGTAAAAGAGGGAGATGGAAATTTTTCTGCGTTTAGCCACTAACCATACAACATATAACTGGTCATTTCATACAACGAAAGTGGACACCAAAATTCGAGTGCGACAGGCCCTGGGCTCTTAGCGGCAGGCCCTGGACACTTCGTGTGCCTTCGGGTTTTTTGCGCTCTCATTCTTATTCTCATTTTGATGCTCGCGCACTCATTGCACGAGTTCGGTCGTTCAGTCGCAGAAAGGCGCATTTTGAAGAAGGTTGCGCCTGTGTTTGAATTGGTCTTTATATGCATGCGTGTTCATGCATTCTCATACAGGGGTGCGATTATTTCAATTCGATGCGGAAAGAATATTTTGTCTTTAGCTACTTTTCAGACTTGGTACCCTAACAATATGGGCGTATTCACTATTGGGTTAATGATAAAAGTAAGTATATTATATGTTATAATATATTTTTTAATATCTCAGCATAAATTTCTTTTTGGTTTACAAATTCATATCAGTGGTAGCAGTAAAATGTTTTCCATATATGTATGTATCCCAATTAATAGAAATCAATCTACTGAGATCCGAACAGGGCATATCGAAGTCGGTGTCATTTATGACACCGACTGCTCTTCAAACCAAATCAGCTTTGGTTGTTGTTCTGCGAGGATGGTGCCTGCATACCCTACCGACGATTGAATTTTAGGGGAGCGGGCAGAAACAAAATAGCTGTTTGCCTTTTGTTTTGTTTACATTTTTTAGGACACTTGTTTTGAATGTTGTGTTTAATGATCTTTGATAGTTTTTTTTTCAATTCGCAGTGTAATTATACCCTTGCAGAGGGTATTATAATTTTGGTCAAAAGTGTGCAACGCAGTGAAGGAGAAATCTCCGACCCTATAAAGTATATATATTCTTGATCAGGATCACCTCCTGAGTTGATATAGCCATGTCCGTCTGTCCGTCTGTCTGTTTCTACGCGAACTAGTCTCTCAGTTTTAAAGATATCGAATTGAAACTTTGCACACACCCTTCTTTCCTTTGCACGCAATATATAAGTCGGAACGGCCGGGATCGGACGACTGTATCCTATAGCTGCCATATAACTGATTGATCGGAAATGCCATATTTTTGGTGTTTGTAAAGTTAGGAAGTTGGAATTTTCTATGGGTTTTATATTTGGCCAATAAATCTGACCTACCAAATTTCATAAGGATCGGCCGACTATATCCTATAGCTGCCATATAACTGATTGATCGGAAATGCCATAACTTTGGTGTTTGTTAAGTTAGGAAGTTGGGATTTTCTATGGGTTTTATATTTGGCCAATAAATCCGACCTACCAAATTTCATAATAATCGGCCGACTATATCCTATAGCTGCTATATAACTGAACGATTGGAAATGCCATAACTTTGGTGTTTTTAATGTTAGGAAGTTGGGATTTTTTATGAGTATTAAGAATGCATCATATGAATAATTTTGGAGAATATAATTTACAGAGTATTCTGCAAGGGTATATCAACTTTGGCTCCGCCCGAAGTTAGCTTTCCTTTCTTGTTTTGTTTAATTTTGTTATTTAATGATCTAGTTGTATATATTTTTATGTACATATGTTTTTTCTTAAAAGTCGCCGCTCGAATTAGTTACCGATAAATATATATTGGTGGTAAGCAGCGAAGTCATTTTTTGGTGGACTAGATTATTCGATCCAAGTCCGCTTATACATTGTAGTTAGCTCCCGTAATACTTCCTCCTCCCCCTAACCTTCTCGGCTTGTCGGTATCACTAGGATTTCAGGTTCTGATTTCAGGTTCACACCTCCTTACGGCGCGGTTCACCGGCCGAACTCTCTCTCTTGCGGCTGACCTCAGGGTCCCCAAGCAACGTTCTCTCTCTCATGTGGCTGACTTCAGGGTCCCCAAACAACTCTCTCTCTCTCTTGTGGCTGACTTCAGGGTCCCCAAACAACTCTCTCTCTCTCTTGTGGCTGACCTCAGGGTCCCCAAGCAACATTCTCTCTCTCTTCCGGCTGTCCTCAGGGTCCCCAAGCAACTCCCTCTCTCTCTTGCGGCTGACCTCAGGGACCCCTAGCAACTCACTCTCTCTCTCTTCCGCTGACCTCAGGGTCCCCAAGCAACATTCTCTCTCTCTTGCGGCTGACTTCAGGGTCCCCAAGCAACATTCTCTCTCTCTTGCGGCTGACTTTAGGGTCCCCAAGCACTAAATTCTCTTTTGCTCGTAGCTGACTTCAGGGTCCCCAAGCACCATATTCTTATTTCAGGCTCGCTACGTGGCAACCCGCCCCGGGGTCTATTCTACCAGCAGCCGTAATCCCGTGCTGTTCCTCTCGAGCAGCTGGACGGCTCCCGATACCAGGTATCCTAAGTGGACAAAGGAAGAGAAGGCAGTAAGGGCGGCACCCCCGCCAAACCGAAAAATTCGTTAGTTGTTAATCAAATGTCAAGATACTTACTGAAATAAAACCTAGTTATAATCAATTACTAAGTAATTCCCCACGACTTCTACTCTGGGCTGGGTCGGAACTCTCCTTCAGCAACCACGCCTGACACAAACAAATTCTTGTGACGAACCCTGGCCATCCCTGAGCCTCCCGACAACGACGAACCGTCACAAGTGTTCACCGACTTTGAAATCGCAACTTTTCACGAGAGCGTTTTAATGTATTGGACACCGAAAAATCGCATACAAAACGAGCTAACTCACCTACGTTCAACTGCCCATAACTTCGGAAGTTTTACTCGGATGAATCTAAAATTTTAACGCAATATTCTTCAAATGCTGTGCATTCAGAAAACATTTTTTTTAAAAATGGGCCAACAAAAAATTTAAATACCATACTTCCACCTATTGAACCATCTGAAGTATAAACAAGAAAGGAGAGCTTGGGAAGTTGATATACCCTTGCAGAATACTCTGTAAATTATATTCTCCAAAATTATTCATATGATGCATTCTTAATACTCATAAAAAATCCCAACATCCTAACTTTAAAAACACCAAAGTTATGGCATTTCCAATCGTTCAGTTATATGGCAGCTATAAGATATAGTCGGCCGATCCTTATGAACTTTGGTAGGTCGGATTGATTGGCCAAAAATAAAACCCATAGAAAATCCCAACTTCCTAACTTAACAAACACCAAAGTTATGGCATTTCAGATCAATCAGTTATATGGCGGCTATAGGATATAGTCGGCCGATCCTTATGAAATTTGGTAGGTCGGATTGATTGACCAAATATAAAACCGATAGAAAATCCCAACTTCCTAACTTTACAAACACCAAAGTTATGGCATTTCCGATCAATCAGTTATATGGCAGCTATAAGATATAGTCGGCCGATCCTTATGAAATTTGGTAGGTCGGATTGATTGGCCAAATATAAAGCCCATAGAAAATTCCAACTTCCTAACTTTACAAACACCAAAGTTATGGCATTTCCGATCAATCAGTTATATGGCAGCTATAGGATATAGTCGGCCGATCCCGGCCGTTCCGACTTATATACTGCGTGCAAAGGAAAGAAGGGTGTGTGCAAAGTTTCAACTCGATAGCTTTAAAACTGAGAGACTAGTTTGCGTAGAAACAGACAGACGGACAGACGGACAGACAGACGGACAGACGGACATGGCTATATCAACTCAGGAGGTGATCCTGATCAAGAATATATATACTTTATAGGGTCGGAGATGTCTCCTTCACTGCGTTGCACACTTTTGACCAAAATTATAATACCCTCTGCAAGGGTATAAAAACACCAAAGTTATTTCATTTCCGATCAATCAGTTATATGGCAGCTATAGGATATAGTCGGCCGATCCTTATGAAATTTAATATGTCGAATTGATTGGGCAAAAATAAAACCCATAGAAAATCCCAACTTCCTAACTTTACAAACACCAAAGTTATGGCATTTCCGATCAATCAGTTATAGGGCAGCTATAAGATATAGTCGGCCGATCCTTATGAAATTTGGTAGGTCGGATTGATTGGCCAAATATAAAACCCATAGAAAATTCCAACTTTCTAACTTTACAAACACCAAAGTTATGGCATTTCCGATCAATCAGTTATATGGCAGCTATAAGATATAGTCGGCCGATCCTTATGAAATTTGGTAGGTCGGATTGATTGGCCAAATATAAAACCCATAGAAAATTCCAACTTTCTAACTTTACAAACACCAAAGTTATGGCATTTCCGATCAATCAGTTATATGGCAGCTATAAGATATAGTCGGCCGATCCTTATGGCCAAATATAGAACCCACAGAAAGTCCCAACTTCCTAACTTAACAAACAGCAGAGTTATGGCATTTCCGATCAATCAGTTATATGGCAGCTATAGGATATAGTCGGCCGATCCCGGCCGTTCCGACTTATATACTGCGTGCAAAGGAAAGAAGGGTGTGTGCAAGTTTCAACTCGATAGCTTTAAAACTGAGAGACTAGTTTGCGTAGAAACAGACAGACGGACAGACGGACAGACGGACAGACGGACATGGCTATATCAACTCAGGAGGTGATCCTGATCAAGAATATATATACTTTATAGGGTCGGAGATGTCTCCTTCACTGCGTTGCACACTTTTGACCAAAATTATAATACCCTCTGCAAGGGTATAAAAATATTCGAATTTCTCACTTTTTGTTTTCTTGGTTTAACTATACTATTGAAAAAGAACATTTTTTGTTTTTTTTTTCAGATGGAAATTGCGGCATGCACCTTTCCCGCACGACCCATGCACACTCGAGGCGACTCGGCGAAATGCTTGTACCAGGCAAAATGTGACATATATTTTAATGACAAAATTTGAAGACTATAGATATATATTGATAAAAGTAAAACCTAAAAGTCAAAAAGAGGCCTTCGAACGACTAAAGAATATTTTACCATCGGAGGAAGTAAGACTCATTTGGCCAGATTTTAGTTAATTGGGGTACGTTTATTAGAATGATTTCATATGCGATTCGTAATGATAAAAACATCTGGCAGCTAATGTAAAGGAAGCCATTGTATAGGCGTTCAAGAAAGTCTTTATATCGGGTACAAAAATTAACAATCTTCACAGATCACAAAAACGTCAAAAAGTAAACGCGTCAGAGGAAATTGCAATAGAGAACCGCTGAAGTCAACGATTAAATGTGGTCAATTGGCAACTATAGAATATACCAAAACAAATCATTCCGTTACAGGTAAAAAAACCTGTGGAAATTATTAATTCTATAACACTAATCAACTTGAAAAAGAAGTTAAAAAAATACAAAAAGCTCAGTAGAAACCATAACACATGTGAGCAAAGACATGAGTTTTCGGGTAGGGGACAACGATTACTTAAAAACAAATAAAAGGTTAGGAAACCATTGGGACGGACCTGGGGGCAACGTTTAAAAAAAAGAGAGTGGCCCATTACGACAATTTAAGATAGATAAATACAAATTTGTAAAAAACATTTCTCTTTTATTCCTTTTAGGCATTTTCCTCCTGACTATACACGCGCAGATTACATACAAGTGACCGACGGGGACCTAACAATCTGGTCGAGTACGAATACTTAGGACACACAGCTAATATAACATTTTACGAGAGTTACGCAGACGAGGCAGCGTCATTAACGACAAAGTTCGCAAGAAAGTACAACGTAAAAATTCTCAATTAAAATACAAAATTTAAATACAGCCATAACTTTAGCAAATGTAAATATGTTGAGCCCGTATTTTTCAAATGACATTGACATAGGAGAGATAACAAATGAACATCTTGCAAATGTCAGTGTGGCTGATGTGCAAGCTATATCTAGCGTAAAAAATAATATTTTTTATATTTTGTAGTTAAATATCCTTAACCAAAATGTTTTGCAAAAATTAATGATTTATTCCGTTCAGGACCATCACGTAACATTTGATTTAGATCAACACTGCACTATAGCCGACTGAGGGAATGAAATTCTGACCGTATCTAACTGCTACACAGCCTTAGTTTACCGTTTCTGCCCAAACGTAGCCTGGGTAACCTGCAGGGTATTGGCGATCTTGGAGGCCTTGTTACCTATGGAAATTCTTCAACTGCATGGCTTACACCGTTCTACTTTTAGGATGCTTTGCACTCTTCTTTCTGGTTCGTCGCCGAAATGACAAGAAGAACCGGGACCGAGGACGGTTTTAACTTAAAACTGGGATGAGTCAACCTGACTGCAGTCTTCGATCTGAGCCCAACACCAGATGCGCGTAAAAGCTAGATTCCAGTAGCGAAATCCGATTCCGGCCCATTTAAGCGCTGAGTTTTTAGCTAAAGAGGCGCTGAGTTGAAAAATTTCGGCCAGCAACAGAGTTGCGGTCTGCCAACAGGGGATGCCTAAAAGTGCAGCATCTGCATTTTGGCAGTGTCGAACAGCAGTCTTTATTTTAATTGAATTGTACTTTTTTTTAATTTTTAAGAAGAGCTAAAATAATTATAAGACTGGGCAAAATGTAGTTTAATATATTTTAAACTACAATTTCACTGGTTGTTAAAAATTATTGGCTGGGAATTAAACAACCCATATAATATAAAAAATGAAAAGAGATTTTTAAATTGAGTTAATTGAGCCCTGTTTTTAAAATGTGCTTAAAAAACTGTCTTTCATTTGCGTTAGATTTAAAATTTGATTGCGTTTTATTTTGATTAGCTTTAGTTTTACTCAGTTGATTCATTTTATCATTTTAGAAGGTTAAGCTGTACGGTCCCTGTTAAAATAAGCAAACAGATTATTTTGTAAGATCGAAAACATATATCGAGAACTACATTACAAATAAAAATATCCTTTATGGCACAGATTTTCAATAGCAAACGAATAAAAACTATAGGCAATAAACCATAATTTATTTCTGATTTTACCATTTATTTGTATTACTCTAAAAACAAGAAACCTTGTTAGATAGAGCTTTGAAATTTTTTAATCTTTTTTAATTTTGAGTCGTTTTTACTCTCTTTTGGAGTCTCCATGTGAATTAAATAAGTATGCCCTGTATCCTTTTAAGAAATGTTTCCTTTTTTAATTTAAGCATATTCAAAATTCGGTTAAATTCTTAACAAGAATTTAAAGTGAGCTGATTTTGTTTTTTGTCTTAAGTAATTAAACCAATGAATAATTGAATCTAATGAAATTCTTAGCAATGGTAGATAAAAATCTATCAAAACTATCAAATTCAGCCAAGATTTCGGACACTCTAAAACTTACTGTTTCTTGCCTTTCAAATGCGCCTAATGTGGTGTTTATCATGAATCTCAATTAGAGGGAACAGAAAAAACAATTTCTCCGTAAAATTGACAATCAGTAAGAATTCTATAATTTGACTACTCAATTGAATACCCAATTGAAGTTTTTAATTATACAATAATATATATTATATTTTATATTGTATTATATTTTAATTATACAATACGAATACAATGGCAATAGTGAATAGTGGCATAGAGAATTGCTCGCTATTAAAATGCGTTCGAATTCTTAATACGAATGTTTGGGCAGGGTTCGGAATGTATATAATCAAAAAAGAAGAAAGAAAAAGGGAAATTAATTTAAATTTAATTTGGAATTTAATCTAAGTATTTTGTTAATTCTAAATAAATTAAAACAAACAAATCACATTAATAGCTCGCCCTGACACAAATTGAAATTTAACTTGAATTTAATTTGTAATTTAATCAAAAAAATATATATTTTTTATTTTTATAAAATTAAGGTAAACAAATCAAATTAATAGCTCACGCTGAAACAAATTGAAATTCTAGCCTGTAAAACAACCGCCTTATTTTACAAAACTTTATATATATATTCTTATAATTAAGATTAAGATTAATTAATATTATCTACCAATGCCATTGTTTAAATATTATTACTATTTTTATACCCTTTACTTTATTACGAGTTATTATTAACGAACCACTATTAATTATGTTTTCTTTCCCTGAATTTCTGATACAAATGGAAGATGGAATCCAAAATTTACTGAACTCCGCTGATGTTTTCACGGTCGTAGGGTACATAAGGGGTCACCGGAGCCATGCTCTTGCGGCAGGTGATTATAGGCAGGGTGGGCAACATGCGAGCACAATAACATCCGTGTCTTCGCTGCGTTAAGATTTCTCTCTTCCTTTTCTTTCTTTTTATACCCTTGCAGAGGGTATTATAATTTCAGTCAAAAGTTTGCAACGCAGTGAAGGAGACATTTCCGACCCTATAAAGTATATATATTCTTGATCAGGATCACCTCCTGAGTTGATATAGCCATGTCCGTCTGTCCGTCTGTCCGTCTGTCCGTCCGTCTGTCCGTCCGTCCGTCCGTTTCTACGCAAACTAGTCCCTCAGTTTTAAAGCTATCTGCTTGAAACTTTCCCAAAAGTTGTCTTTTTATTGCAGGTAGTATAAGTCGGAACGAGCCGGATCGGGCAACTATATCATATAGCTGCCATATAACTGAACGATCGGAAAAGCCATAACTTTGGTGTTTTTAAAGTTAGGAAGAAGGGATTTTCTCTGAGCTTTATTTTTGGCCAATTAATCCGACCTACCGAATTTCATAAGGATCGGACGACTATATCCTATAGCCGCCATATAACTGATTGATCGGAAGTGCCATAAATTTGGTGTTTGTAAAGTTAGGAAGTTAGGATTTTCTATGGGTTTTATTTTTGGCCAATCAATCCGACCTACCAAATTTCATAAGGATCGGCCGACTATATCTTATAGCTGCCATATAACTGAACGATTGGAAATGACATAACTTTGGTGTTTTTAAAGTTAGGAAGTTGGGACTTTTTATGAGTATTAAGAATGCATCATATGAATAATTTGGGAGAATATAATTTATAGAATATTCTGCAAGGGTATATCAACTTCGGCTCCGCCCGAAGTTAGCTTTCCTTTCTTGTTTTTCTTGAAACTTTCAATTCTATTTTTTCGAAATTAATTTATATTTCTCCCGGTTTAGTTAATTAACTTATAATTTTGTCGCAAGCACGCTCAATTCTTTGTCCGTTAATAATAATGTGTAGACAGTGTCAGGGTCTGTATAAAGCAAGAACAACACCCCCAAAGCCGACGAGTTAGTACCGGACCCTACAGCGTGCCCCGCAAGTACAGATCCCTCCATTCAAAACACTTCAGTCGAACGTTAAACGCTACAAATTTATTTATAACATTTCACAAAGAATCTCAGCTTCGATCTGTTCTCTCAGTTTTCTCAAATGCAAGTGCATGTAAAAACCGCGAAAACAACTTCGGTTGAAAATAAGGGCAGCGTTAATTCTATTGTTCTTTCGTTTGCCTAATTTGTCTTTACATGTTTCGCTTCGCGTCATGTTTCAAAATAATTACATTATTTAAATTTACCTAATAAATAAACACATTTCTTTCAAAACCATCATAACGTATGTTATTTTAAAACGTATACTTATAAAATAATATAATTAATAAGTATCGACTTAAATATTTCTTACAAAAACAAAAATTATGTTATTTTAATTTCAAGGGTGTGCAGTAGACGTTGTGATTTTTATAGGTTGTCCTCCACCACCCAGCTCATCTTATGGAGCGAGAGACAGAGTAAAAGAGGGAGATGGAAATTTTTCTGCGTTTAGCCACTAACCATACAACATATAACTGGTCATTTCATACAACGAAAGTGGACACCAAAATTCGAGTGCGACAGGCCCTGGGCTCTTAGCGGCAGGCCCTGGACACTTCGTGTGCCTTCGGGTTTTTGCGCTCTCATTCTTATTCTCATTTTGATGCTCACGCACTCATTGCACGAGTTCGGTCGTTCAGTCGCAGAAAGGCGCATTTTGAAGAAGATTGCGCCTGTGTTTGAATTGGTCTTTATATGCATGCGTGTTCATGCATTCTCATACAGGGTGCGATTATTTCAATTCGATGCGGAAAGAATATTTTGTCTTTAGCTACTTTTCAGACTTGGTACCCTAACAATATGGGCGTATTCACTATTGGGTTAATGATAAAAGTAAGTATATTATATGTTATAATATATTTTTTAATATCTCAGCATAAATTTCTTTTTGGTTTACAAATTCATATCAGTGGTAGCAGTAAAATGTTTTCCATATATGTATGTATCCCAATTAATAGAAATCAATCTACTGAGATCCGAACAGGGCATATCGAAGTCGGTGTCATTATGACACCGACTGCTCTTCAAACCAAATCAGCTTTGGTTGTTGTTCTGCGAGGATGGTGCCTGCATACCCTACCGACGATTGAATTTTAGGGAGCGGGCAGAAACAAAATAGCTGTTTGCCTTTTGTTTTGTTTACATTTTTAGGACACTTGTTTTGAATGTTGTGTTTAATGATCTTTGATAGTTTTTTTCAATTCGCAGTGTAATTATACCCTTGCAGAGGGTATTATAATTTTGGTCAAAAGTGTGCAACGCAGTGAAGGAGAAATCTCCGACCCTATAAGGTATATATATTCTTGATCAGGATCACCTCCTGAGTTGATATAGCCATGTCCGTCTGTCCGTCTGTCTGTTTCTACGCGAACTAGTCTCTCAGTTTTAAAGATATCGAATTGAAACTTTGCACACACCCTTCTTTCCTTTGCACGCAATATATAAGTCGGAACGGCCGGGATCGGACGACTATATCCTATAGCTGCCATATAACTGATTGATCGGAAATGCCATATTTTTGGTGTTTGTAAAGTTAGGAAGTTGGAATTTTCTATGGGTTTTATATTTGGCCAATAAATCTGACCTACCAAATTTCATAAGGATCGGCCGACTATATCCTATAGCTGCCATATAACTGATTGATCGGAAATGCCATAACTTTGGTGTTTGTTAAGTTAGGAAGTTGGGATTTTCTATGGGTTTTATATTTGGCCAATAAATCCGACCTACCAAATTTCATAATAATCGGCCGACTATATCCTATAGCTGCTATATAACTGAACGATTGGAAATGCCATAACTTTGGTGTTTTTAATGTTAGGAAGTTGGGATTTTTATGAGTATTAAGAATGCATCATATGAATAATTTTGGAGAATATAATTTACAGAGTATTCTGCAAGGGTATATCAACTTTGGCTCCGCCCGAAGTTAGCTTTCCTTTCTTGTTTTGTTTAATTTTTGTTATTTAATGATCTAGTTGTATATATTTTTATGTACATATGTTTTTTCTTAAAAGTCGCCGCTCGAATTAGTTACCGATAAATATATATTGGTGGTAAGCAGCGAAGTCATTTTTTGGTGGACTAGATTATTCGATCCAAGTCCGCTTATACATTGTAGTTAGCTCCCGTAATACTTCCTCCTCCCCTAACCTTCTCGGCTTGTCGGTATCACTAGGATTTCAGGTTCTGATTTCAGGTTCACACCTCCTTACGGCGCGGTTCACCGGCCGAACTCTCTCTCTTGCGGCTGACCTCAGGGTCCCCAAGCAACGTTCTCTCTCTCATGTGGCTGACTTCAGGGTCCCCAAACAACTCTCTCTCTCTCTTGTGGCTGACTTCAGGGTCCCCAAACAACTCTCTCTCTCTCTTGTGGCTGACCTCAGGGTCCCCAAGCAACATTTCTCTCTCTTCCGGCTGTCCTCAGGGTCCCCAAGCAACTCCCTCTCTCTCTTGCGGCTGACCTCAGGGACCCCTAGCAACTCTCTCTCTCTCTTCCGCTGACCTCAGGGTCCCAAGCAACATTCTCTCTCTCTTGCGGCTGACTTCAGGGTCCCCAAGCAACATTCTCTCTCTTGCGGCTGACTTTAGGGTCCCCAGCACTAAATTCTCTTTTGCTCGTAGCTGACTTCAGGGTCCCCAAGCACCATATTCTTATTTCAGGCTCGCTACGTGGCAACCCGCCCCGGGGTCTATTCTACCAGCAGCCGTAATCCCGTGCTGTTCCTCTCGAGCAGCTGGACGGCTCCCGATACCAGGTATCCTAAGTGGACAAAGGAAGAGAAGGCAGTAAGGGCGGCACCCCGCCAAACCGAAAAATTCGTTAGTTGTTAATCAAATGTCAAGATACTTACTGAAATAAAACCTAGTTATAATCAATTACTAAGTAATTCCCCACGACTTCTACTCTGGGCTGGGTCGGAACTCTCCTTCAGCAACCACGCCTGACACAAACAAATTCTTGTGACGAACCCTGGCCATCCCTGAGCCTCCCGACAACGACGAACCGTCACAAGTGTTCACCGACTTTGAAATCGCAACTTTTCACGAGAGCGTTTTAATGGATTGGACACCGAAAAATCGCATACAAAACGAGCTAACTCACCTACGTTCAACTGCCCATAACTTCGGAAGTTTTACTCGGATGAATCTAAAATTTTAACGCAATATTCTTCAAATGCTGTGCATTCAGAAAACATTTTTTTTAAAAATGGGCCAACAAAAAATTTAAATACCATACTTCCACCTATTGAACCATCTGAAGTATAAACAAGAAAGGCAAGCTAACTTCGGGCGGAGCCGAAGTTGATATACCCTTGCAGAATACTCTGTAAATTATATTCTCCAAAATTATTCATATGATGCATTCTTATTACTCATAAAAAATCCCAACATCCTAACTTTAAAAACACCAAAGTTATGGCATTTCCAATCGTTCAGTTATATGGCAGCTATAAGATATAGTCGGCCGATCCTTATGAACTTTGGTAGGTCGGATTGATTGGCCAAAAATAAAACCCATAGAAAATCCCAACTTCCTAACTTAACAAACACCAAAGTTATGGCATTTCAGATCAATCAGTTATATGGCGGCTATAGGATATAGTCGGCCAATCCTTATGAAATTTGGTAGGTCGGATTGATTGACCAAATATAAAACCGATAGAAAATCCCAACTTCCTAACTTTACAAACACCAAAGTTATGGCATTTCCGATCAATCAGTTATATGGCAGCTATAAGATATAGTCGGCCGATCCTTATGAAATTTGGTAGGTCGGATTGATTGGCCAAATATAAAGCCCATAGAAAATTCCAACTTCCTAACTTTACAAACACCAAAGTTATGGCATTTCCGATCAATCAGTTATATGGCAGCTATAGGATATAGTCGGCCGATCCCGGCCGTTCCGACTTATATACTGCGTGCAAAGGAAAGAAGGGTGTGTGCAAAGTTTCAACTCGATAGCTTTAAAACTGAGAGACTAGTTTGCGTAGAAACAGACAGACGGACAGACGGACAGACAGACGGACAGACGGACAGACGGACAGACGGACATGGCTATATCAACTCAGGAGGTGATCCTGATCAAGAATATATATACTTTATAGGGTCGGAGATGTCTCCTTCACTGCGTTGCACACTTTTGACCAAAATTATAATACCCTCTGCAAGGGTATAAAAACACCAAAGTTATTTCATTTCCGATCAATCAGTTATATGGCAGCTATAGGATATAGTCGGCCGATCCTTATGAAATTTAATATGTCGAATTGATTGGGCAAAAATAAAACCCATAGAAAATCCCAACTTCCTAACTTTACAAACACCAAAGTTATGGCATTTCCGATCAATCAGTTATAGGGCAGCTATAAGATATAGTCGGCCGATCCTTATGAAATTTGGTAGGTCGGATTGATTGGCCAAATATAAAACCCATAGAAAATTCCAACTTTCTAACTTTACAAACACCAAAGTTATGGCATTTCCGATCAATCAGTTATATGGCAGCTATAAGATATAGTCGGCCGATCCTTATGAAATTTGGTAGGTCGGATTGATTGGCCAAATATAAAACCCATAGAAAATTCCAACTTTCTAACTTTACAAACACCAAAGTTATGGCATTTCCGATCAATCAGTTATATGGCAGCTATAAGATATAGTCGGCCGATCCTTATGGCCAAATATAGAACCCACAGAAAGTCCCAACTTCCTAACTTAACAAACAGCAGAGTTATGGCATTTCCGATCAATCAGTTATATGGCAGCTATAGGATATAGTCGGCCGATCCCGGCCGTTCCGACTTATATACTGCGTGCAAAGGAAAGAAGGGTGTGTGCAAAGTTTCAACTCGATAGCTTTAAAACTGAGAGACTAGTTTGCGTAGAAACAGACAGACGGACAGACGGACAGACGGACAGACGGACATGGCTATATCAACTCAGGAGGTGATCCTGATCAAGAATATATATACTTTATAGGGTTTAACTATACTATTGAAAAAGAACATTTTTTGTTTTTTTTTTCAGATGGAAATTGCGGCATGCACCTTTCCCGCACGACCCATGCACACTCGAGGCGACTCGGCGAAATGCTTGTACCAGGCAAAATGTGACATATATTTTAATGACAAAATTTGAGAAGACTATAGATATATATTGATAAAAGTAAAACCTAAAAGTCAAAAAGAGGCCTTCGAACGACTAAAGAATATTTTACCATCGGAGGAAGTAAGACTCATTTGGCCAGATTTTAGTTAATTGGGGTACGTTTATTAGAATGATTTCATATGCGATTCGTAATGACAAAAACATCTGGCAGCTAATGTAAAGGAAGCCATTGTATAGGCGTTCAAGAAAGTCTTTATATCGGGTACAAAAATTAACAATCTTCACAGATCACAAAAACGTCAAAAAGTAAACGCGTCAGAGGAAATTGCAATAGAGAACCGCTGAAGTCAACGATTAAATGTGGTCAATTGGCAACTATAGAATATACCAAAACAAATCATTCCGTTACAGGTAAAAAAAACCTGTGGAAATTATTAATTCTATAACACTAATCAACTTGAAAAAGAAGTTAAAAAAATACAAAAAGCTCAGTAGAAACCATAACACATGTGAGCAAAGACATGAGTTTTCGGGTAGGGGACAACGATTACTTAAAAACAAATAAAAGGTTAGGAAACCATTGGGACGGACCTGGGGGCAACGTTTTAAAAAAAGAGAGAGTGGCCCATTACGACAATTTAAGATAGATAAATACAAATTTGTAAAAAACATTTCTCTTTTATTCCTTTTAGGCATTTTCCTCCTGACTATACACGCGCAGATTACATACAAGTGACCGACGGGGACCTAACAATCTGGTCGAGTACGAATACTTAGGACACACAGCTAATATAACATTTTACGAGAGTTACGCAGACGAGGCAGCGTCATTAACGACAAAGTTCGCAAGAAAGTACAACGTAAAAATTCTCAATTAAAATACAAAATTTAAATACAGCCATAACTTTAGCAAATGTAAATATGTTGAGCCCGTATTTTTCAAATGACATTGACATAGGAGAGATAACAAATGAACATCTTGCAAATGTCAGTGTGGCTGATGTGCAAGCTATATCTAGCGTAAAAAAATAATATTTTTTATATTTTGTAGTTAAATATCCTTAACCAAAATGTTTTGCAAAAATTAATGATTTATTCCGTTCAGGACCATCACGTAACATTTGATTTAGATCAACACTGCACTATAGCCGACTGAGGGAATGAAATTCTGACCGTATCTAACTGCTACACAGCCTTAGTTTACCGTTTCTGCCCAAACGTAGCCTGGGTAACCTGCAGGGTATTGGCGATCTTGGAGGCCTTGTTACCTATGGAAATTCTTCAACTGCATGGCTTACACCGTTCTACTTTTAGGATGCTTTGCACTCTTCTTTCTGGTTCGTCGCCGAAATGACAAGAAGAACCGGGACCGAGGACGGTTTTAACTTAAAACTGGGATGAGTCAACCTGACTGCAGTCTTCGATCTGAGCCCAACACCAGATGCGCGTAAAAGCTAGATTCCAGCTAGCGAAATCCGATTCCGGCCCATTTAAGCGCTGAGTTTTTAGCTAAAGAGGCGCTGAGTTGAAAAATTTCGGCCAGCAACAGAGTTGCGGTCTGCCAACAGGGGATGCCTAAAAGTGCAGCATCTGCATTTTGGCAGTGTCGAACAGCAGTCTTTATTTTAATTGAATTGTACTTTTTTTTAATTTTTAAGAAGAGCTAAAATAATTATAAGACTGGGCAAAATGTAGTTTAATATATTTTAAACTACAATTTCACTGGTTGTTAAAAATTATTGGCTGGGAATTAAACAACCCATATAATATAAAAAATGAAAAGAGATTTTTAAATTGAGTTAATTGAGCCCTGTTTTTAAAATGTGCTTAAAAAACTGTCTTTCATTTGCGTTAGATTTAAAATTTGATTGCGTTTTATTTTGATTAGCTTTAGTTTTACTCAGTTGATTCATTTTATCATTTTAGAAGGTTAAGCTGTACGGTCCCTGTTAAAATAAGCAAACAGATTATTTTGTAAGATCGAAAACATATATCGAGAACTACATTACAAATAAAAATATCCTTTATGGCACAGATTTTCAATAGCAAACGAATAAAAACTATAGGCAATAAACCATAATTTATTTCTGATTTTACCATTTATTTGTATTACTCTAAAAACAAGAAACCTTGTTAGATAGAGCTTTGAAATTTTTTAATCTTTTTTAATTTTGAGTCGTTTTTACTCTCTTTTGGAGTCTCCATGTGAATTAAATAAGTATGCCCTGTATCCTTTTAAGAAATGTTTCCTTTTTTAATTTAAGCATATTCAAAATTCGGTTAAATTCTTAACAAGAATTTAAAGTGAGCTGATTTTGTTTTTGTCTTAAGTAATTAAACCAATGAATAATTGAATCTAATGAAATTCTTAGCAATGGTAGATAAAAATCTATCAAAACTATCAAATTCAGCCAAGATTTCGGACACTCTAAAACTTACTGTTTCTTGCCTTTCAAATGCGCCTAATGTGGTGTTTATCATGAATCTCAATTAGAGGGAACAGAAAAAACAATTTCTCCGTAAAATTGACAATCAGTAAGAATTCTATAATTTGACTACTCATTTGAATACCCAATTGAAGTTTTTAATTATACAATAATATATATTATATTTTATATTGTATTATATTTTAATTATACAATACGAATACAATGGCAATAGTGAATAGTGGCATAGAGAATTGCTCGCTATTAAAATGCGTTCGAATTCTTAATACGAATGTTTGGGCAGGGTTCGGAATGTATATAATCAAAAAAGAAGAAAGAAGAAATAGTTAAACAAAACGATTTTGACTTTAGTGTTAAAACCATTTAACCTAATGCAATTCTAACCAGTGTTTATAAGGTAGCAATTTTGTACGTGTAAAGTCAGCCCCACATTCGAGGAATAGAATAAGCAAAAATGTTGTTTAAAAATATTACATATTTTGTATATATCATAGGAATACTTTATTTAATCATACAAAATTATAATTACCTTTTATAAATACTTGGCGGACAAAAATAATGGCGGACACAAAAGTGTCTGGAATTATTAATACTTTGCAAGGCTGTCGGTATTCTTGAAAGTTTCCTGCAGTTCCGTTCATCACCTTTTAATCGATGAATCATCACAGAAATTCATCACTGCTGAGATTAACTGATGAAATTTCAAACAAAATAGTGATGAATTTATCATTGGCCTAGGAGTTAATCAGTGAAAAATTCATCACATTTTAATCAGTAATTCATCACTTTTTTAATCAGTAATTCATCACTCTTTAATCAGTATTTCATGACTCTTTATTCAGTAATTCATCACTATTTATTCAGTAATTCATCACTCTTTAATCAGCATTTACTGATGAATTACTGATTAAAAAGTGACGAATTCATCACATTTTCATCAGTGATTCGTCGCATTTTCATCAGTAAATAAAAACATAATTTTACCGATATTTCCATTTACTTAATTATTATATTTTTATACCCTTGCAGAGGGTATTATAATTTTGGTCAAAAGTGTGCAACGCAGTGAAGGAGACATCTCCGACCCTATAAAGTATATATATTCTTGATCAGGATCACCTCCTGAGTTGATATAGCCATGTCCGTCTGTCCGTCTGTCTGTTTCTACGCAAACTAGTCTCTCAGTTTTAAAGCTATCGAGTTGAAACTTTGCACACAGCCTTCTTTCCTTTGCACGCAGTATATATGTCGGAACGGCCGGGATCGGCCGACTATATCCTATAGCTGCCATATAACTGATTGATCGGAAATGCCATAACTTTGGTGTTTGTAAAGTTAGGAAGTTGGAATTTTCCATGGGTTTTATATTTGGCCAATCAATCCGACCTACCAAATTTCATAAGGATCGGCCGACTATATCCTATAGCCGCCATATAACTGATTAATCGGAAATGCCATAACTTTGGTGTTTGTTAAGTTAGGAAGTTGGGATTTTCTATGGGTTTTATTTTTGGCCAATCAATCCGACCTACCAAAGTTCATAAGGATCGGCCGACTATATCTTATAGCTGCCATATAACTGAACGATTGGAAATGCTATAACTTTGGTGTTTTTAAAGTTAGGAAGTTGGGATTTTTTATGAGTATTAAGAATGCATCATATCAATAATTTTTAGAGAATATAATTTACAGAGTATTCTGCAAGGGTAGCTTTCCTTTCTGGTTTTACATTTAATGGTTATTATTAATTATTATAATTCTAAGTATTAATCTTAATTCAATTTAAGTTTTCAGTTGTCTCGGAGGTGTTGAGAATGATTGAGGTTTCGGTGCTTTTGGGCACCTTTTTTTTGACTTCGTGCTTTATGTGCTCGCTCTTCCTGACTAAATATATCTAAAATAGAAAAATTATTATCAAATATATAAAAACTTACTGCGTTTCTTGTTCTGCCGCCGGCCAAGTCCAGATTAGTTTATGTTGGCCTAACAGTTTTAATATAAGCTTTAAAATAATTAAATAAATAAATAAAATAATTAAATAACAATTTCTGATAAATTTGTAGCGGCGACTGAAGCAACAAAGTTTTTTTTTTGTTCGGCCCAGAAAAAAATATTCGTTAAGTTTTTAGTTTGAGCTTAGCTTAGTTTCAGACCATAAATATTAGTAAGCCCAGCTTACTTAGTATTTTTTTGGGGATGCCAATTAATCAGGGCTGGCATGATCAGCTGTACCAGAGTAGCTCTGGAAAGCTTAATTACCACCATGGCGTGATTACCGGCTGCGATGCATTTCCGCTGGCAGCCTAGGCCAACATTCCCCGGTTCCGTTCTGGTTATTTTCAATCGAGCAGTCGCGGCGTGCACATGCACTTTCATGCATGTCGCAAGTATTGCGATTCGATAGTGAAAAGTTAAATAAAGGCATTCGCCAAAGCTTGAAACGAGTAAGTTTCCCGGCGAATTGGTTTTCTTTCTGTGTCTAACCTCCGGCCGTGTTTTGGGCAGCTGAGAGAGAGTGTGTCCCGGCCAGCAGCAAGTTGTATTTTTGATTGGATTGGCGAGATTTCTGCCGGCAACGACCCGGATAATCCCCAAACGTTTCGGGGCACAATCGCAAGGTAGATATGCTCGAGAACAGTGTCTTTTATTAGGTATTTGCTGTAACCGTTCCTCAATCGTCAGGTTGTGCCCAGTTAGCAGTGTGTAAAGTCGACGTGACGAGGAGCATGTAAGCCAGGTAGCGCCGACGAAAACCCACGTGCATGTACCGAGGAGCACCCCCATAACCGCATGCGCCGACGAAAACCCACGTGCATGTACCGAGGAGCACCCCCATAACCGCATGCGCACATAACCTGGTTGCGCCGAAAACCAGCGTCTGTACCGAGGAGCACCGCCATGAACGGCATGTGTACCTAACCTGACACCAACGAATACACATGCGCACCTAACCTTTTTGCACATACGCGCATTTACGAGCCACTACCTATACACATGGACGTGTAATGTTTTGGCGCGCACACCTACGCAGCTACACCTGCGTGAAATCTTTTGGCGTGCACACATACGCAGCTACACCTGCGTGAGATCTCTTGGGTGCACATGTAAGCATGCTGATATGTAAGCAGCAGCATTACCTCAATGCACATAGGCGCCAATTTTTTTTTGATATTATCTTTGGCAATCAACCCAATCACTTGCCTCAATTGTGAGCTTATTTAACCTGCAACCACAGTGAACCCAATGGGAAAACACCCATGGAAATTTTAAAATATAATAGAGCTGATCTTAATTAGTTTATAATATATACTACCTAAATTTAAATAACAATTTTTCGCGTATGAAGAATCAAAAACAAAAAAAAAAATAATGGCAAGAAAGTTTCTTTACAAATTCGCTTTCAAAACATCAAGAGTTTTTAAATTTACTTTAACCCTATGGTGCAAAACGCCATAAGTTTTTTTTCAGCACACCTGAGTCGGGAGATCGATCTTTCGTCGATGGAAAAGTTGCCGTAAGTTTGAAAATGAATTCTTTATTTCATATATCCACCTTTATTTTTTGAAAACTAAACATGACTTTTATTTGAATGCCCAATATAATAAAACACGAGACCCGAATCTAATGAAGCACTAAATTAACTAGTAAAGAAAAATACTATCTAACAAATATAAAGTACTTAAGAAAAAAAAAAAGAAAAACCTCAAAGCAAAGAAAATGGGAAATTAATTTAAATTTAATTTGGAATTTAATCTAAGTATTTTGTTAATTCTAAATAAATTAAAACAAACAAATCACATTAATAGCTCGCCCTGACACAAATTGAAATTTAACTTGAATTTAATTTGTAATTTAATCAAAAAAATATCTATTTTTTATTTTTATAAAATTAAAGTAAACAAATCAAATTAATAGCTCACGCTGAAACAAATTGAAATTCTAGCCTGTAAAACAACCGCCTTATTTTACAAAACTTTATATATATATTCTTATAATTAAGATTAAGATTAATTAATATTATCTACCAATGCCATTGTTTAAGTATTATTACTATTTTTATACCCATTACTTTATTACGAGTTATTATTAACGAACCACTATTAATTATGTTTTCTTTCCCTGAATTTCTGATACAAATGGAAGATTGAATCCAAAATTTACTGAACTCCGCTGATGTTTTCACGGTCGTAGGGTACATAAGGGGTCACCGGAGCCATGCTCTTGCGGCAGGTGATCATAGGCAGGGTGGGCAACATGCGAGCACAATAACACCCGTGTCTTCGCTGCGTTAAGATTTCTCTTTTCCTTTTCTTTCTTTTTTTTTCTTGAAACTTTCAATTCTATTTTTTCGAAATTAATTTATATTTCTCCCGGTTTAGTTAATTAACTTATAATTTTGTCGCAAGCACGCTCAATTCTTTGTCCGTTAA
The DNA here is from genome assembly GCF_018152115.1 of Drosophila rhopaloa. Classification (NCBI taxonomy): domain Eukaryota; kingdom Metazoa; phylum Arthropoda; class Insecta; order Diptera; family Drosophilidae; genus Drosophila; species Drosophila rhopaloa. The sequence goes on from NW_025334991.1 coordinate 837,869, forward strand.
TAATAATGGGTAGACAGTGTCAGGGTCTGTATAAAGCAAGAACAACACCCCCAAAGCCGACGAGTTAGTACCGGACCATACAGCGTGCCCCGCAAGTACAGATCCCTCCATTCAAAACACTTCAGTCGAACGTTAAACGCTACAAATTTATTTATAACTAGCTGTACCCGGCGCGACTTCGTTCGCTTAAAATTAGTTTTGAGTACGGTTGTCAAGACTTTCCCATTTCCACACCACCCCTGAGGTAGAGAAATTGGTGCGTTTTTTTTTATGTGGTATCTCCAATTAGACCTATTCCACTGAAACTTTCTAGGTTTAATAATGTTAATTAATATGATTACTTTAAAACCTCTGTGTAAACAACATTTTTAGAAGATCCTTCAGGAGCGAGAATAATAAGGCTACTGGCAGAGCTAACTCTAGAGCATGCGACATAAAATTGTCCATGAGAGAAGCAATCTTCTCTAAGATCTAGTCCAGCCAGCTTCAAAGTCTGCCCCTGCGATTTATTTATAGTTATATCAAAGCAAACTTTTAGAGGGAATTGTAGCCTTTTAAACTGAAACGGCAGACTGGATGGTATTAATGGGATCCTGGGTATAAACACTTAAATTTCGCAATAACATTACGGGTGCTCCAATCCTAAGAGACAGATTATGCTGAGGAATTCCTGGAGGATTCAAAGAATTTAAAAATTCAATAGGGTAATGAACAGCATTATCAGCATCATGAACAGAGTCGACCGATTTATAGGAGACTTCTAAACCATCAAATGCCAACAATAAGTTTGTCAAGAAGGTTTTACCTGTCCCTCCAGGTGCATCCAAAAAAAATATTTCACCCATCTCAGCCCCAACGCTTTGTAAAACTGTATTGTATACGACTTTTTGCTCGTTCGCTTAATATTAGTTTAGAGTTAGGAAATTGGGTTGTCAGGACTTTCTTATTTCTTATTTGCGCGTTTTTTGAAAACCTTTGTGTAAACAACCTTTGTAGAAGATCCTTCAAGAGAGAGAATCAGAAGGATACTGGCAGAGCTATATAATAAATGAAAGTGATCCAAGTAAAAGTCGTGAGCTTGTATACTTTTTATCAGTTACAATGTTATCAATGCAATTTTAATTTGCGCACAAATATGTATACTTGTTTGTAAATTGGAATTTGTTGTTTTCAAATTTCTTGTTTTGAATGAAACGAAAACCTTTGTACACACAGTAAAAGATTGGCATCCAATACAAAAACAGCAAAGTAACGTATTATTTTCAGATTCCACATTTGATCGATAAACGGGTATAATAAATCATTTTATTTGTATTTAAGCACATTATCTACTTTCGAATAGAAACATACACACATTGTATGTATGTACATGTATTGTACATATATGCAAATCAAAACATATGCAAATATACATATGTACATACGTATTTGGTCAAAAGTTCGAATCTTAAGATTAATATTTAACTTGGAAACATTTTGGCTTTGCTTACAGAATTTGTAGTAATTTTCTATTTTCTTCCATGGTGGAAATTAAATAAGGCTCTTACTTCTGCTACAAAATGAAAAATAAAACCTAAGCATTTGATCCACAGGACTGACTATTGATCGAAAATCATATTGATCGGAGCAGCAGTTTAAGTTTTTAAAATCCTAAACAAATTTAACTTAAATTGCCTCTTTCCCCTCCCCCTTTCCCTGCAGCACTACCCCTCCCCCTCATCAGTTTTCTTGGCTGTTGCTCTCTCGGCCGTCGCTCTCTTGGCTTCTGGGTTTCGTTCTCTCGACAGGCTCCCGCAAAATACAACGCAATGACTTAGAAAATCTAAATAAATTCGTTAAAAATACTTAAAAAAATGTTAAAAACTTGAAAAATTAAACTTAAGCATTTGGGCCATAGAATAACTATTGAGCGAAAAATCATCTTGATCGGAGCAGCGGTTTAGATTTTTTAAATCGAAAAGTTAATTTTAAATGTAGCCCCCAAATTATGGGGGATATCAAAATTTCTTTTAGATTTCTAATTAGGCCTTTTCAAAACCTAAAATTCGGAAAAAACCAAATATCGAAATTCCAACCAGTTTAGAAGTTAAGCTTAAATACATCAACTTTTTTTGCTCAGAATAATGGATGTTGGAGCTGTTTGGGGCCACTGGGGGGACATATCGGATCTTAGTGGGCGCCCACGCCCCCAATGGAATACTGTGAAAAAATTTGGCTGCTCTTGCTCTTACGGTTTGGGCTGTGGCCGTATCCCCTTAAAAATCGGTCTTTCATTTTATAATCTTTAGGGACATTTCACAAAGAATCTCATGTAAAAACCGCGAAAACAACTTCGGTTGAAAATAAGGGCACCGTTAATTCTATTGTTCTTTCGTTTGCCTAATTTGTCTTTACATGTTTCGCTTCGCGTCATGTTTCAAAATAATTACATTATTTAAATTTACCTAATAAATAAACACATTTCTTTCAAAACGATCATAACGTATGTTATTTTAAAACGTATACTTATAAAATAATATAATTAATAAGTATCGACTTAAATATTTATTACAAAAACAAAAATTATGTTATTTTAATTTCAAGGGTGTGCAGTAGACGTTGTGATTTTTATAGGTTGTCCTCCACCACCCAGCTCATCTTATGGGGCGAGAGACAGAGTAAAAGAGGGAGATGGAAATTTTTCTGCGTTTAGCCACTAACCATACAACATATAAATGGTCATTTCATACAACGAAAGTGGACACAAAAATTCGAGTGCGACAGGCCCTGGGCTCTTAGCGGCAGGCCCTGGACACTTCGTGTGCCTTCGGGTTTTTTGCGCTCTCATTCTTATTCTCATTTTGATGCTCGCGCACTCATTGCACGAGTTCGGTCGTTCAGTCGCAGAAAGGCGCATTTTGAAGAAGATTGCGCCTGTGTTTGAATTGGTCTTTATATGCATGCGTGTTCATGCATTCTCATACAGGGGTGCGATTATTTCAATTCGATGCGGAAAGAATATTTTGTCTTTAGCTACTTTTCAGACTTGGTACCTTAACAATATGGGCGTATTTACTATTGGGTTAATGATAAAAGTAAGTATATTATATGTTATAATATATTTTTTAATATCTCAGCATAAATTTCATTTTGGCTTACAAATTCAGTAAAATGTTTTCCATATATGTATGTATCCCAATCAATAGAAATCAATCTACTGAGATCCGAACAGGGCATATCGAAGTCGGTGTCATTTATGACACCGACTGCTCTTCAAACCAAATCAGCTTTGGTTGTTGTTCTGCGAGGATGGTGCCTGCATACCCTACCGACGATTGCATTTTAGGGGAGTGGGCAGAAACAAAATAGCTGTTTGCCTTTTGTTTTGTTTACATTTTTTAGGACACTTGTTTTGAATGTTGTGTTTAATGATCTTTGATAGTTTTTTTCAATTCGCAGTGTAATTTTGTTTAATTTTGTTATTTAATGATCTAGTTGTATATATTTTTATGTACATATGTTTATTCTTAAAAGTCGCCGCTCGAATCAGTTACCGATAAATATATATTGCAGGCATAACTTATCGTCATCTGCGTACATAAGGACACGCGACCTTGTCAAGATTAGAGGGAGATCGTTTATAAATAAAATAAAAAGAAGTGGGCCAAGGTGCCTGAAGTAACTCGGATCAAATTAGAGATCGAGTTTTTAAAGAGTACTCGTTGGCTCATTAACCCAATAGTGAATACGCCCATATTGTTAGGGTTCCAAGTCTGAAAAGTAGCAAAAGACAAAATATTCTTTCCACATCGAATTGAAATAAACTCACACATGCACCCCTGTATGAGAATTCATAAACACGCATACATATAAGAGCCCGCTAAGAGCCCGGTGGCCTGTTGCTCTGGAATTTTTGTGTCCATTTTTATACCCTTGCAGAGGGTATTATAATTTTGGTCAAAAGTGTGCAACGCAGTGAAGGAGACATCTCCGACCATATAAAGTATATATATTCTTGATCAGGATCACCTCCTGAGTTGATATAGCCATGTCCGTCTGTCCGTCTGTCCGTCTGTCTGTTTCTACGCAAACTAGTCTCTCAGTTTTAAAGCTATCGAATTGAAACTTTGCACACACCCTTCTTTCCTTTGCACGCAGTATATAAGTCGGAACGGCCGGGATCGGCCGACTATATCCTATAGCTGCCATATAACTGATTAATCGGAAATGCCATTACGTTGGTGTTTGTAAAGTTAGGAAGCTGGGATTTACTATGGGTTTTATATTTGGCCAATCAATCCGACCTACCAAATTTCATAAGGATCGGCCGACTATATCCTATAGCTGCCATATAACTGATTGATCGGAAATGCCATAACTTTTGTGTTTGTAAAGTTAGGAAGCTGGGATTTCCTATGGGTTTTATATTTGGCCAATCAATCCGACCTACCAAGTTTCATAAGGATCGGCCGACTATATCCTATAGCTGCCATATAACTGATTAATCGGAAATGCCATTACTTTGGTGTTTGTAAAGTTAGGAAGCTGGGATTTACTATGGGTTTTATATTTGGCCAATCAATCCGACCTACCAAGTTTCATAAGGATCGGCCGACTATATCCTATAGCTGCCATATAACTGATTGATCGGAAATGCCATAACTTTTGTGTTTGTAAAGTTAGGAAGCTGGGATTTCCTATGGGTTTTATATTTGGCCAATCAATCCGACCTACCAAGTTTCATAAGGATCGGCCGACTATATGCTATAGCTGCCATATAACTGATTGATCGGAAATGCCATAACTTTTGTGTTTTTAAAGTTAGAAAGTTGGGATTTTTTATGAGTATTAAGAATGCATCATATGAATAATTTTGGAGAATATAATTTACAGAGTATTCTGCAAGGGTATATCAACTTCGGCTCCGCCCGAAGTTAGCTTTCCTTTCTTGTTGTTGTATGAAATGACCAGTCTATGGTTAAGTTGTATGGTTAGTCCTAGTACTCAGATCGACGAAAACTGTACGTCAGTGACGAGAGAGAGCGAGGAGCAAATAGCTGGCGCACACTTTTCGTCAACCTTTTTTTTCACCTCGGTCCTCAGATCGACGAAAAAATACCAGAAAATTGCATAGCGTTGTCAGTCTGCGGAAATGAACTTTGGGTGAACCCTAGCGAAAAGATTAAAAAATTTAATCTTTTGGCGTGCGCTTCTCACTGAACACTTTAAAAAATGGAGGGAAAAAATAAAAAAACCCTCAAAAGTCAATTGCAGGAGTTTACATGTGAGGACAAAATAACATTAATACTATCTGGGGTGCCTCTTGTAAGAGCAAAATTTTTCTTAGGTCAAAAATGTACGAAAAGAACACAATAAAAGTGCAGCTATGAACTTTAAATTAGCAAATAATTATCAGTAAATTAAAAAAAAAATGTTAAATTTAAATTGTATTGTTTTTAATTTCTTTGTACAGCGGCTGACTTGTCTTGCCAAGGTAGTTGATAATATTTTTTAAAGGCTCTTTCCCACAAATACGATATTTGAATTTTAACTGCTTAACAAACTCAGCTGATTGACAGTACGACCGTAGCACGCCTAATTCTGATGAACTCTCGAAATTTTGGTCACACTGGAAAGATTATAGTTTTTACGCTAGCGCACTCGTTTGTCGATCTGAGTACTAGGCTTTTTCTACGATCGGCGACTGAGAGTTTCTGCTCTGCCTGCGTCGCACTCGGCTCTGCCGACTTGCCTTTGGCTCTGCCGGCGTCGCAGTTCGCTGCTCATGAAAGGGCGAAGCATTTTTGTAGTGATGAATTTCGGAACTGCAGGGTTATTTTCTGTGTTTCTCTATTGTTACCAACCGATATCCGATGTTAAATACACAGTGGCTACATCGCAAAATAGGACAGGTATTCTTGAGATAAACAAAAAACTCGAGCTTAGCTCGTTTCGTTTGTTTTTATTAACATTAAAAACATAAAACAATAATCATATTTCCTCTTTGGAAATTTTAGTTTTTTAACATTTAATTTTATATTTAACGTTTAACAAATAAACGGAAAATAAAGCTTAAGGACAGAGATAAGCAAATCCAAATTTAGTGTTTTTTGCGAATCCTTTTTTGTTTAGAACGTTGTTTGCAAATAGAACACACCAAGTTTTCGCATACTTCTGGATCAATCGAGATTTATACTTCTAATAAAGCTGTCTTGGGCTCATTCAGAGTGTTAAATTTATTTTAGTTGGGTCTTCTAGCCAATTCTTCCCAGCGATCTTCACTCACGGGGCGCCGTGCTGGCTTTGGTAGAACTTTGGGGCATTTATATGCCAACCAAATCTTTGCAACACGAAATCTGTGGAATCGGTGTCTTGATAAGCGGCAAGGTTTTTGCTCGATACCGAATTTTTCGCACTTTGCAACACATTTTTCACAAATATGGACCGATTAGCTTTACAATGTTTTTGTGTTATCAGAACTCTGCATTTTGCTTGCGCTATTTAAAAATTTACCTTTTTCGTGTAACAAAAAATTTAAGCAAATAATTAAAAAAAATAAATACATCTTTCTGAGCTTTTACCGTCTTTTAAAATTTCCCTGTTTTCTTTGCATATTGATATTTTTGTTCTTGGGTCTGATGAAAGGTTTTTTTGTTTTTTGTCTTCAGTTCTTTCGCAGTTTTAAATACATTTGAATTTTGGAATTTCTTTTAAAACTGGTCGCTTTTGTCGGTCTTTTAATAGATTATTTTTATCTTCTGTTTATTGGCTAACCGTAAGTCATCACGAAAAAGCCCACAGGGCTTTAACTGTAATCCAAACTCAATATATCGCTGCTACTCTAATCGAGTTCTTCTAATTAACTTACCATCTAGTAATTTTACTTGTAAACATATTCACGGAGATGTCTCCTCCTACTGAGTCGCCTACATTTTTTTGGCTTATTAAGTTAATTTATTAATTTTAAAACTCAGGCCACGAATTTTTCAATAATAGAAAAATGTAAAAAAAGAGCTTAGCAAAAGTTGGTAGGTTATACATCTAGACTAGAAAAAAACTTTTTATCACATATTTAAATGTACTGTTAAGCACGCAATTGAAATCATGTGACAAATACATAAAGTGAGTAGTAAATATAAGTTTTTGCTTCTTTTAGAAAAAAAAAAAAACTATGACTGTTCGATTTTTATTGGCTTATTGCATGACTTACATAAAATATCAGGTCCATATTAAATGGGCGTTTACTATTAGTACACAAGGGAGGAGCTTCGGGGTGGATTACTTATTTGAGAACTGCCATTGGCCATTAAAAGGCAACGCCCCCTTTTTGATTTGATATGTTTCACCTTAGAGGATGACATGACGGTTTAGAGCACTTTACTCAGAAATTTATTACTTTTTTTTTTTACTTTTTGTACTAAAAAAAAAAAAACCGAAACATTATTTTTGTTAATAAACAATTTAATTATTCGATTTGATAAGTGCAAGCCAGAGCTTAAAAGAATAACTATGTATCAGCAATTGTTACTATAAAAATGATTTGTACTGGTACGTATGGTTATTTTCATCAATTTTGTCACACGATACGGTTAATGTCAGATTAATTATTTTATAAGCGTATCAAAGTACAATATTTAAACTATGTTTTAACAAATCAAATTTCATCCAAAAACAAAAAAAAGGTAGGCGCCTCCAAGGATCATCAGAAAAAATAAAAAAAGGGTATATACCTTTTTTTGTCGAAAAAAACAGAAAGTTTGGATGGGTTTTATGTATGTAACAATTTTTTTTATTAAATGAATGATTATATTTTCTGAAAGTTTAGATTGTTAACAACGTTTATTCAAAAATTTGTGAAAAATATTTAATAGTTTTTAAGGGGGGCTGTTTCCCTTAAACGCCTTTTTTTGGAAGAGCCTTGCGGTGACAATTCCCCAGGACGAACGGGTCAACTGAAACCGTAAAAATAAAAATATTTCATTAGTTTAGAGTAATATCCTGTTTTTTTTGGTTTTAAAATTTTTTTTTGTGCATAAGGGAACGTTTTATGCAAAAAATGAAGTTTTTGGACGCTAGAATTCTTACAAAAGTATCTATTTCGATCGTTCAAGTACTCATAAAATTAATTACGAACATTTAGAAAAACATTTTATGAAAATCGGTTTAGTAGTTTTTCGTCAATCCATATCACCGCAAAGTCATTTTTCAAAAAACACCATTTCGAGATATTCGCTTTTAAAGGACCGCTGTAACTTTTTTTTTACTGCTCAAATCTCTATGGAAATTTGGGAAAATGTTCTCAAGAAGTTGTTCTTCAAGGGGGTCTTCTAGTCTAGAAATTTGAGAAAATCGAAAAATTTTTTTCATAATTCGATAGTTTTTATATTCACAAATATCTCCCTAAAAGGATTTTTCAAAACTCAAATTATTTTCAAAGTTATAGCCGTTTTAGTGACGTGGCAACTAGACCGGTTGAGGGAACGACTAGAACTTTAAACGCGTTTTTCTCGAAACTACTTTTTTTGATGCGGTCGCCACTCTAACTCAAGTTCTAATCAGTCGATTTACTTGAAATTTGTCATGAATACTCTTTAAATATATCGCTATCGCATGAACCAACAAAAAATAAAAATTTTAAATTTATAATATTTTTAAAAATTCGACAAATTGGAAAAATTAGTGAAAAAACCTTTTTTATCTTTGAGTAGCCGCCATTTCATGAAAAAAAAATTTTTTTTTCGACATTCGTACTCATTAAGAATCTATCATTGTTTTATTTTTCAGATAACTACAAGCATAGATATGATGGCGACGCGGACACGGCCTCTTTTTTTCCCCTCTTCTTCAAGAAGGAATAACTCAATGAAAACAAATTTTTTTTTTTGAAATTTATTTTATGTACTCCTTTAAGTTTAATAAACAAATGATAAAAACACGGATAGTAAAAATATCTATTGCTTTTTTTTATTAATTGTTAAAAAAAGGTCGAAATTCGAGCCTCTAGACTAGAAGACCCCCTTCAGATAAAGCAAAAAAAAATTTCAAAACAATTCATCATCACAATGCAGGATCGTTTTCACCGACTTTGAAATGGCAACTTTTCGGGACAGCGCGCTACAGCGTTTTAAAGTTTTATGAAATCTGGTAGGCCGGATTGATTGGCCAAAAATAAAACCCGTAGAAAATCCCAATTTTCTAACTTTAAAAACACCAAAGTTATGGCATTTCCGATCAATCAGTTATATGGCAGCTATAGGATATAGTCGGCCGATCCCAGCCGTTCCGACTTATATACTGCGTGCAAAGGAAAGAAGGGTGTGTGCAAAGTTTCAATTCGATATCTTTAAAACTGAGAGATAAGTTCGCGTAGAAACAGACAGACGGACAGACAGACGGACATGCTTATATTAACTCAGGAGGCGATCCTGTTCAATAATATATATACTTTATAGGGTCGGAGATGTCTCCTTCACTGCGTTGAACACTTTTGACCAAAATTATAATACCCTCTGCAAGGGTATAACGAGCTAACTCACCTACGTTCAACTACCTATAGCTTCGGAAGTTTTACGCGGATCAATCTACAATTTTAACTCAATATTCTTCAAATGTTGTGCATTCGGAAAAAAAACAAAACAAAATGTAAATACCATACCCCTTTAATTGAAGCACGGAGCAATGCATTATTAAAATCCTAGAAGACAAATGATGAAGAGAGTTGGGGCAATATTAAAAATATAATTTTTAAGAAAGTAGAAAGACAAACCAATTTAATATTTTCAAAATTAAAATTTTTGTATTTCTCATATCAGATTGATTGCTACACACAACACATATAATAGCAGGATGAAGGGTGTCAATAACGATATAGTCGAGTGCAACGACCATTAAATACCTATAAATGTGTTTACAATTTTAAAACAAAACAAGAAAAGAAGCAAAATTCGGCATGCCGAAGTTTATATACCCTTGCAGTTATTACAAAACGACAACATTTCGATTTATATGCCTATGTTACTAAAAACCATTAAGCCATGTCGATATTGCGCTGCATTTTCCCATCCTTTCTATGGCAGCTATATGATATTGCTATCCGATTTTAATTTAATGAACACCGTAATTCCATAAAATTTAAATCTTACCAAATCCCAAAGAACAGACGGATCGACTCTCCTCGTGATGCTGATCAAGAATATATATACTTTATATGGTCACTGCGTTGCAAACTTTTGACTGAAATTATAATACCCTCTGCAAGGGTATAAAAAAAATCGATGACCGATTCAAAATGGAACACAATATTTAATAAATCTATTTCTCAAAAGTTGTCATTACCATTAAGGAAAAGTTCGAGTGGGTTGAAGTTTATTGATTGATTTTATTGATTTATTGATGATGATAACTATGATTGCCAAATTTTATGACATATTCTTTGACTAAGTACAAATTTTCTTATATGTACCAGTGCTAAATAACAATTCTAAATTAGGTTTAAAGTTCATTCTGAAAAGATAGGTAGGTCGGATTGATTGGCTAAAAATAAAACCCGTAGAAAATCCCAACTTTCTAACTTTACAAACACCAATGTTATGGCATTTCCAATCAATCAGTTATATGGCGGCCATAGGATATAGTCGGCCTATCCCGGCCGTTCCATACTTATATACTGCGTGCAAAGAAACGAAGGGTGTGCCGAAGTTAACTTTCCTTTTTTGTTTTTATTTGTATTTAGTTGTTCTTAAAGATTTGGTAATAATTTAATATTATGGAATAACGGTTAACGGCTCCGCCCGAAGTTAGCTTTACTTTCTTGTTTTTATTTGTATTTAGTTGTTCTTCAAGATTTGGTTATAATTTAATATTATGGAATAACGGTTTTAATTAAATTAAAATCGGACAACAATATCATAAAGCTGTCATAGAAACGACGGCCAAGTTCACCGCAAAATCGACATAGCTTCATTGTATTTAGTAATAAAGGCATAGAAATCGAAATGTAATAGTTAGATTCGTTCCGACATTATTTACTTTATTGTCAACACCAGCAAAAAAATTTAAACAAATATATTTAATTTTATATGAATTAAACACAGTGCTGTCTAAAAACTTACATTCAAGAAAATCATTACACTGTGTTGCACCACAAATGTACATTAATTAAGATATACTTTTCCAATAGATTTCGGTGTGCTGAATCTCTACACGAAAATAAACCAATTCAATAACAAGAAAGGCAAGCTAACTTCGGGCGGAGCCGAAGTTGATATACCCTTGCAGAAAACTCTGTAAATTATATTCTCCAAAATTATTCATATGATGCATTCTTAATACTCATAAAAAATCCCAACATCCTAACTTTAAAAACACCAAAGTTATAGCATTTCCAATCGTTCAGTTATATGGCAGCTATAAGATATAGTCGGCCGATCCTTATGAACTTTGGTAGGTCGGATTGATTGGCCAAAAATAAAACCCATAGAAAATCCCAACTTCCTAACTTAACAAACACCAAAGTTATGGCATTTCAGATCAATCAGTTATATGGCGGCTATAGGATATAGTCGGCCGATCCTTATGAAATTTGGTAGGTCGGATTGATTGGCCAAATATAAAGCCCATAGAAAATTCCAACTTCCTAACTTTACAAACACCAAAGTTATGGCATTTCCGATCAATCAGTTATATGGCAGCTATAAGATATAGTCGGCCGATCCTTATGAAATTTGGTAGGTCGGATTGATTGGCCAAAAATAAAACCCATAGAAAATCCTAACTTCCTAACTTAACAAACACCAAAGTTATGGCATTTCAGATCAATCAGTTATATGGCGGCTATAGGATGTAGTCGGCCGATCCTTATGAAATTTGGTAGGTCGGATTGATTGACCAAATATAAAACCGATAGAAAATCCCAACTTCCTAACTTTACAAACACCAAAGTTATGGCATTTCCGATCAATCAGTTATATGACAGCTATAAGATATAGTCGGCCAATCCTTATGAAATTTGGTAGGTCGGATTGATTGGCCAAATATAAAGCCCATAGAAAATTCCAACTTCCTAACTTTACAAACACCAAAGTTATGGCATTTCCGATCAATCAGTTATATGGCAGCTATAGGATATAGTCGGCCGATCCCGGCCGTTCCGACTTATATACTGCGTGCAAAGGAAAGAAGGCTGTGTGCAAAGTTTCAACTCGATAGCTTTAAAACTGAGAGACTAGTTTGCGTAGAAACAGACAGACGGACAGACGGACAGACGGACATGGCTATATCAACTCAGGAGGTGATCCTGATCAAGAATATATATACTTTATAGGGTCGGAGATGTCTCCTTCACTGCGTTGCACACTTTTGACCAAAATTATAATACCCTCTGCAAGGGTATAACAAGCATCATCGCGATACGAACTTCGGCTGCGTGCAGGCGTGTTTTATTAACGCTCCGGAAAAACAATTAGTTAATCAGTCGAAAACGTTTGAAAAATTAATAAACGCGATGTTTTGCGTTTCGCGATGCACATCGCATATCGTAAACTAAAGTTTTAATTAATTAAATAATTAATCTTTACGCACTAACGATAAACAAATGAGTAAGAACGTGGATCAGCGCATTCAACGACAAAAACAACAAGACGAAGCCCGTGAAAAAATTCAGAGAGCGGAAGACAAACGTCGTCTTTCTTTGGCCCATAACAATGCCTTTTTTACGGTGACGAGTAATACTCTAGAACCGAAAGTGCTTGAAGGTGCAAGTTTACTGACCGCCGAAAACCAGAGAGCTAGCTCTTGCTCTCCCGCCCTGCTCTTTACCGCTCAAACGCCATGGATTGAGCAATGCAAGACTCCAACAGAGCTTCTGCCGCCTAGCGCAACAACAACAGCAACTACTACGACTACTACAACGGTCTCTGTCGCCAACAATGCAATAACGACTCCACCCTCTTCTTGTGCTGCGGTTTCCGAGCAGCGTCGAAGTACTTAAACGATGCCAAAAAGAATTACTACACGTACCAGCTGAAAAGTTGCAAAGGTTTGCAAGTTGTGCTCACGGGAATAGAACCCGATGTGACCCCCACCGAAATTACAGAGGCCTTAAAAGAAAACGGTTTTGGCGCAAAAAATGTTATAAACATTATGAACAAAAACAAGAGAGAAAGCTATAGTCGAGTGCCTCGACTATTAGATACCCGTTACTCAGCTAAACAACTTTAGATTTTGCATTAACATAATGTGAATTAGAGTGACCACAGGGAAAAAGAACAAAAAGTTCAAATTATCAATTTGAATTCGGCGATCTCTTAGAGCTGGCAGCTTTACAGCACGAGCATCAGCACCAGCGCTGCTTTAGCGCAGGCAGCTTTTGTCCTGCACCAGCATACAGATATACGCCATTGTTTGACTCAGACCTCCAATTTTTTTTTTTTTTTTTTTTTTTTTCGCGCGGAGTCCTACGGCCCACTTACCCGCCCAACCGACCGAGGGGCGCAGCCGTGTATCGTACGGCACGATTCGCGATAGGATAGACGCGAGATAGGAAAATAAAGGTAAAGGTCCGGGGAAAAAAGTAATAGTTAGATCAATCTTGTGCCAATGAAGCAAGTATTAATTGTTTTAGGAGCGGCAGAGAGTCAAGATTTGATATTACAGGAAAAAGTCTATTATAGTCAGAACATAATACTCTGAAAGGCTCATGCAAGGCATAGTTAGATCTACAATGATTTAAAATTAGGGGAATATAATTTCTAGTTAATCTACTTGGCACAGAAAAGTTTAGCCGACTTAACAAGTCGGGGCAGTCAATATCACCATGTATAAGGTTATAAATAAAGATAGTACCAAGCATCGTTCTACGGTTGGCTAGGGATGGTAAATTAATCAAAAGAAGTCTACTAGAATAAGAAGGTAAGATAAGATTTGCATCCCAGTTTAGGCGCCGTAAAGCAAAAAGAAGGAAGTTTTTTTGTACAGATTCAATACGACCAATATGTATTCCGTATTGTGGACTCCAGACGGGAGACCCATACTCCAGAATCGGACGGACTAGCGAAATAAATAAAGTTTTAGTCAAATAAGGATCATCGAATTCTTTTGACCACCTTTTAATAAATCCAAGCACTCCTCTGGCTTTATTAACCATGGACGAAATGTGATTAGAAAATTTTAGTTTAGGGTCCAAGAGAACGCCAAGATCGTTTACAAGAGTTATTCTATCCAAAGAGCTGCCACTTAACGTGTAAGTCGCGTATATCGGATTGGCCCGATAAAAAGTCATCAGCTTGCACTTGGAGCCGTTTAAATTTAGTAAATTATCTCGGCACCAGTTTTGAAAATTATCTAGATCGGATTGCAAGTCTAAATGGCAGGAAATGTCCTTATACTGCAGGTACAACTTAACGTCATCTGCGTACATAAGTACGCGAGAATGACTTATAATTGAGGGAAGATCGTTAATAAATAATGTAAAAAGTAACGGACCCAGATGGCTCCCTTGTGGGACACCGGAGGTAACACGGAGAATTTCAGAAATTGAATTTTTAAAAAGGACCCTTTGTGACCTGCCATTTAGATAACTTGAAATCCATTTAAGCAGATCAACTGGAAAACCTAAAAGGTCAAGTTTATGAATAAGAAGTAAGTGATTTACAGAGTCAAATGCTTTACTTAAGTCAGTGTAAATGACATCTGTTTGAAAACTACTATTGAAGCCTTTTATCACAAATGTAGTGAGCTCTAGAAGGTTTGTAATTGTGGATCTACGTTTAATAAATCCGTGTTGACACGGAGAAATAATTGATCTGCAAAAGTGCTGCAAATGAGGAGTAATAATTTTTTTCAAATAGCTTAGGAATAGCTGACAACTTAGAAATACCTCTGTAGTTACTGGCTTCTAACTTGTTACCTTTTTTGAAAAGAGGAATAACAAATGATTCCTTCCAAATATTTGGGAATTGGGACGTTTCTAGAGATAAGGTAAACAACTTGTGAAGAGGTTTGCACAGGGCCTTAGCGCAATACCTAAGCACGCACCCAGGAATACCATCGGGCCCTGGCGAATAAACAGGCTTAATACGAAGAAGATCCAAAAGAAGAGAGCTTTCTGTTAAAGTGGGACAGAATATGAGGTTTGACTTGGGCATGGTGTAAGAATAAGGCTGAGATGAATAAACTAAAGTAGAGTAAGTCGTTTGAAAAAATTGGGCAAATATATCGGCTATTGCCTGATCTGTGGTTCCCGTCATGTTTTCGAACGACAGCGAGGAAGGAAAAGAATTAGATTTACGCTTGGTGTTAACAAAATTATAAAACTGTTTCGGGTCCTGAGAGAACTGGACCTTACAACGGTTTAAGTAACTATTATAACACTGAGCATTAAGCACGGTAAATCTTGACCGAGCACTTAGATATCTAGTAAAAACAGATTGAGAACCGGTATTTTTATATTTCCTAAAAAGTCTGGACTTTACATTTCTTAAGTGTGTCAACTCTTTGCTAAGCCAAGGTGATTTATTGGAAGTTGACGGATAGTACCACGGAACACAGGAATTAAAAAATGAGTTTATTGCAGTATAAAAAACATTAACTGCATCGGACATATTATTGCATAAGTAAAGATCAGACCAATTAAAGCCAGAAATAAAATTATTAAGCCTCAGAAAGTCTGCCTTGCGAAAACAATGTATTCGTTTGGCTTTTTCTGATTTTTCTTCTATAACTCTACCCGTATCAAATGAAAGTTCGATTGTTGGGTGATATGGATCTTCAGGTTGCGTGAGTGGTGCTACTCTGGACAGAAACACACCTTCAGGATTCGATACAAAACACAAATCAAGTAGGCGACCTAATGCATTTCGAACATGGTTTACTTGAGATAGAGATATGTCAAGCAGGCCATCAATAAAATCATGCTGTGCTATAGGTAGTAAGACATTCGATCCATCCTCAGTGGACCAAGTAACTCCGGGTATATTAAAATCACCTAGAACTATCAACTGATCCCTATCGGAAAGCTTATTTGCAACGGACTTAATAACGGATAGGTGATTTAAATAATCAGGAAGTTCAGACAACGGCGGAATATAAGAGCAAGTTATGTATATAAAGTTACCAGGAAGCGATAACTTTACACAAATAAATTCAATGGTATTGAATTCATCAAAAAATAACTCCTCAGACGGGAAGTTTGAATCAACTCCAATTAAGACTCCACCTCCCCGTCTAGAGGGACGGTCATACCTATATATTGTGTACTTACCTGGAAAAACTTCGGAGCTAAAGATCTCCGGCTTTAACCAGGTTTCTGTGAACACAATAATATGAGATGCAAAGGAAAGGCTATCAGAATACAATTTAGTGAGTTTGCTACGCAAACCTCTTGCATTCTGATAGGAAAGAAGGAGGTTAGAAGTTAGTTTTTTGAAATTGGTACACTGGTTTGGCCTCGACTAGGAAGTTTTACTCCCACGGGCCCCTATCTTAGCCTCGAACTCTTTTACAACCATATTATCCGGCCAAAAGTCGCCGAGCATATGGCTTCAAAAAGCTCGTTAGGGACAGATATCTTGAAAGATATCTTTTCCACCTTTACACTATTACAATCGGCTTTAGTTTTGTCTTGTATATAAGACAATACATCAGAAGATGTTTGATCAGGGGAAAGCCGAGAAACGAAAATTAGTTTCTTTAGTGGAACCATTGTAAGGGATTTTGGTGGAGCAGACATTGTTTCTGCAAAACCAACTTGAGCCGGTTGTCCGGACTCAGTAGTCCCTTGTGGTGGTGATGCTACATTCTGAGAGATAGGTGGATCCACTAATTGTGAAACCACTCCGGACAAATCGGAATTCTTAGAAGTCCCTGGTTGTATGCATTCTGTAACGGATTGTTCGGATACCGAATCTTTTTTAGCTGCTGATCTTAGCAACATTTGAGGGTTTGCTGAAATCAGCTGCTGATCCGCCGGAATGCTCTGTTGTTCTTTTGATTTCGGTTGCGGGGTGTTCCCCTTTTGCTCCTTACCACCAGCGGCCTTTTTGCGCTTAGGGGACTCTTCTAATAGCTTACGACTATTAAACTGCGAGTCCAGCGCAGAGAGGAGATCATCAGCTCGGCGAAAACTATCTCTAGCCACTCCGAAACAGCTAATCAGTCCCATCAGGCCGCCTTTAGTTTGGCGCATGAACGATTTCATCTCGTTCGCAACCTCGACACAAGCGTCACAACAAAACTGCAAATTGGGCCCCTTTGAAAGGTCATCACTTGTCCGGCCAGTAAAACCGGCGCACTTGGTGTGCACCATATTTTCACACAGCCAGCAAGTCATATTCGACTGGTCAGCCCTGATTACGAGGCTGCATTTTTTGCAGAAGCAGACTAAATTTTTATTATTCATTTTATTTATTTACCACTGTACCAAGAAAGCGAAATTGAAATTTATAAGCGAGCAGTTATAAGTACCGCAAGAGCGCAGAAACCGCACGCTTAGAACTTTCAAAAGCAAAGAGAGCAAGAGAGCGGGAGCGTAAAAAAGTTAAAGTGCATGCACAAAAGAGAAACAGCGTGGATATAAATAGGATAGAAAACACAGATAAGAATTACAAAAAACTAAAACAATTTATTACTATCAATACAAAGTGCACTCGCGAAGCGAACGGAGTTTAAATTTATGTTTAAATAACCGAAAGAAAATTTAATGTTGTTTTTATAAAACCCACCGATGGGAATAAACGAAAACAAAATACAAAATTCGAAGCGCAGAAAAAAAACACGACCGTTCACTTTGAAAGTCAAAGACGATTTTTTGATTGGCAATTTGGCTAACTTGATTTGATTTGCATAGTTCTTGGGATATAGTTCGGTAATGACAACTGAAAACCATCGCAATTTTCTTTAATAGAAATCCTTATCGAGAATTAACGGTGACTCTGTTGAGCACCTTGGCCAGCTGTTCCAAAGTCATCCGTAAGATGGCTCCATGAAAGGAGAAAATGTAGGCGCTAGCCAGGCTTAAGCGTTTAATGGGTTTTTTGGCGTTAGAGTGGGCGTGGCAAACTTTAATTAGGCCAATCGATAGGTATTGAAGAAACAAATGCATATCAATTTAAATTTTCATAATAGCATCAAAACTGTGGGGCGTGACACCATTTTGAAACAAACTTGCGCTGCGTAGGAACTCCTAAAATCTACATGCAAAATGCCAATCTTCTAACTTTTATAGTTTCCGAGATCTCAGTGTTCATACGGACAGACAGACGGACAGACAGACGGACAGACGGACATGGCTAGATCGACTCGGCTAGTGATCCTGAACAAGAATATATATACTTTATAGGGTCGGAAACGCTTCCTTCTACCTGTTACATACTTTTGCACGAATTCAATATACCCTTTTACTCTACGAGTAACGGGTATGACCAGAAGCCGCAACCACTCTTCAAGGTCGAGCTGGAGCCAGACAGCAGAACTTTGAAAAAAAACGCAGTGCACCCGATCTACAAATTGCAGTACCTTCTGCACCGTAGGATCACAGTGGAAGAGCCGCACAAACGGATCGGGCCAGTGCAATGCACAAATTTCCAGGAATAAGGTCATACCAGGGCTTACTGCACCCTCAGGTCACTAAGTGTAGCTTGTGGAAACTGCCACGGCTCCGAACCCTGCCCTGCCAACAAGGAAGACTCTCTCACTAAAAAGTGTGTAAGCTGCCAAGGAAACCACACCGCAAACTACAGAGGCTGTCCAGTCTACAAGGTGATAAAAAGTCGGTTGCAACGAGGGACAACGGCACGTTCCCTGAACACACAAAACACTTACATGAGATCACAAACGACACCGGAAGTTTTCTTCGCAAAAGCAGCCAGATCATCATTTGGCCCTGCAATTACCACCAACGGAATGTCTTACGCCAGTGCTCTACGATCAGGCACAGCTCACATAGAGCCGAAAATTGATAACATCCAGCAGGCCACAGGACAGCCACAAAGTAACATGGAATCTATGATGATTACTTTGCAACAAAATATAATGGAATTTATTTCCTTCAGTTAATTCACCATGCAAACCCTTATGCAAAAGCAAAATATCTTGTTACAAATGCTTGCAGCTCAGCAGTCCAAATAAACCATGCCTAGCCTTCGAATAACTCTGATAAACCTGAAATAACTCAATTTCTGAACGAAAACCACATCGTCGTTATGTTGCTGGCAGAAACGCATCTCACCAGCAAATATAACTTTCAAATACGGGGATACACGTTCTACGGCGTTGATCATCCAGATGGTAAAGCGCATGGCGGAACTGGCATCTTAATAAGAGACCGCGTCAAGCACCACTTTCACAAACGGTTTGCAAAAAATCATCTGCAAGCTACATCGATAAAATTACAGTTGGGCCACTGCAACCTTGCCATTGCCGCCGAAGACTAATTCATGGACTTCTACAATTCACTTGGTGAGCGATTCATAGCAGCAGGAGATTACAACGCCAAGCACACGGGGGATCACACCTTGTGACCCCCAAAGGAAGACAATTATTAAATGCACTCATTAAAACATGCAACAAACTGGACTACGTTTCACTAGACAGCCCTACTTACTGGCCTACAGATCCTAGAAAACTACCTGATTTAATTGATTTTGCTGTGACAAAAAAAATTTCTCGCAATCTGATATCAGCAAAATCGCTTTTGGATCTATCATCGGACCACTCACCTGTGCTTATAACTCTTCTTCAAAGTCCGGAGTTAATCGAGCACCCTCGCAGGCTGACGTCGCCAAGAACCAACTGGCTGAAGTTCAAAAAGAACGTAAGTTCCCACATTGAACTAACTCCACAGCTCAACATCAAGGAGGACATCGACTGCTATACCGATGCACTGGAGTCTGTACTCGTCGCAGCAGCCAAAGTCTCAACACCGCAAGGGTGGGATGGGCACACACACCAACACAAAACTAACCTTGAAATCGAACAGCTTGTTCTGGAGAAAAGACGTTTGAGACGTGCTTGGCAATCCAGCAGATCGCCATCCTCAAAACAAAGTCTTAAGGAAGCTGACTGACCAGGCTCTAAGGCAAGAAGAAGTAAAAGCACAACGCCAGTACATTGTGAAACTTTCACCCTCCAGCACTAAGCATCCCTTGTGGAGGGCCCACCCAAATCTAAGTGCGCTGGCCGAAACAGTAATTCCCATAAGTGACTCTTCAGGCAGCTGGGCCAGAAGCGACAAAGACAGAGCTTGTACATTTGCTTTACACCTTCGAAATGTTTTCCAGCCAAACCCTGCAACTAATTCATTCGCACTGCCGTCGCCGTCAATTCGAATCGAATCTGAGACGGAGCCAATTCTGTTTCAACCAAATGAAGTTGCAAAAGTAATCAGCGAGCAATTGAAACCAAAAAAGGCCCCAGGCGGTGATCAAATAACTCCCAAAATGTTAATCGAACTTCCAAACTGTGCAGTTGAGGTTAGTTGTAAACTCTTTAACGGGATTACACGACTTGGCTATTTTCCAAAAAAATGGAAAAAATCGGTAATTATAATGATCCCAAAGCCAGGAAAAGATCACACAATACCAGCTTCGTACAGACCGATAAGTTTACTCTTGTGTCTGTCAAAACTGCTCGAAAAATGCCTTTTGACGCGCATAATCCCATATCTGAAAGAGCACAACGTTATAACAGCACACCAATTTAGCTTTCGAGAAAGCCATGGAACAATAGAGCAAGTCAACAGACTAACAACAGAAATACGTACTACATTCGAGCTTCGGGAATACTGCAGTGAGGTATTCCTTGACGTTTCACAGGCTTTCGACCGAGTCTGGCTTGATGGCCTTATGCATAAAATCAGGACTATCCTGCCGGGAAACACTCACAGGATACTTGAATCGTACCTTTACAACAGAGCCTTCGTCGTAAGATGCAACACTACAACATCGGACGACTACGCTATAGAGGCTGGAGTTCCCCAAGGTAGCGCCCTTGGTCCAACTCTATTTCTCCTCTAGACCGCAGATATTCCCACGAACGAGCGGCTAACTACTTCTACATTCGCATACCGCGATCATAAGTCGGTCCAAATGCCCAATTCAGGCAACAGCACTACTAGCTGATCATCTCGTGGTAGTGGAGAGGTCGTTATCAGACTGGCGTATAAAAATAAATGCGCAAAAGTGAAACCACATAACGTTTACTCTTAACAGACAAACGTGTCTCCAGCTAACCCTGAATAACACGCCACTTCCACAAGCTGAGAATGTAACGTACCTTGGCATCCACCTAGACCGGCGACTTACATGGCGGAGACATATCGAAGCTAAGAAAATTCACCTAAAACTAAAATCAAACAGTCTCCATAGGCTTATAAACGCGCGCTTCCCCCTCTGCCTGGACTTCAAGGTCCTGCTCTACAATTCAACGTTTAAGCCAATCTGGGGAAACGCGAGCAGCAGCAACATCGACTTTATTCAGCGAGCACTATAAAAAATCCTGAGACCTATCACTGGGGCACCTTGGTATGTCCACAGAGATCTTGGCATTCTACCCGTAAAAGATGAAATATAAAAATAAAAAGCGTCCTACCACACCAAGCTAACTTCTCATCCAAACCAGCTCGCCAGGGGCCTAGCCAGGGTTTCCAACCGGACCCGATTGCAACGCAATGTCCTTCCAGCTCAGCAATAAATATTAGAGCCTCTAAATCTCGCGCCAGTCACCTAGACTGTCAGATAGTTTTTTAATTTAATATTCTATATACTTATTGTTAGTCTCAATACAGAGAAGATCCAATAAATAAAATGCAAATGTTAAACAAAACAAGAAAGGAAAGCTAGCTTCGGGCGGAGCCGAAGTTGATATACCCTTGCAGAATATTATGTATATTATATTCTCCAAAATTATTCATAAAAAATCGCAATTTCCTAACCTTAAAAACTTTAAAGTTATGGCATTTCCGATCAATCAGATATATGGCGGCTATAGAATATAGTCGGCCGATCCTTATGACATTTGGTAGGTCGGATTGTGCAAAGCTTCAATTCGATATCTTTAAAACTAAGAGACTAGTTTGCGCAGAAACAGACAGACGGACATGCTTATATCAACTCAAGAGGCGATCCTGACCAAGAATATATTTAATTAAATATTCGTACCGTAAGTTTGTTATAAAAAAAAACTTTGTTTAATTATTATTTAATTCCATATACTTTTGTTTTCCATTTGGAAGAACACCGACCTGATAGTGTAAGGATGTTTTCCCAACCAGGATATGCTCAGGGGTTGGCTAGGGCCTCCACAAATTATTTATAAATTTACAGTGGACGATGTGGGTTAATTGAGTGAGTTTTGAGGCGTGGTCTTTATAATTAGGAGAAGACACCGAACCAAAGGGTACGTGACTGGACCCAAGACTGGTTACTGAGCTCGGGCAGACCCTGGACTTAGTAAACAGTTATCGTGGGAACCTATGTCAATAGTGACTACAATAAATCTGGTCGAGGCAGGGTTTGGCTACGGTAAAACTCGGGTATGCCCCTGGGTTTTACTACTAAATACGATACATTCGAGCGGGCTCTGTGGGAATAATGGCTATATCAAAACTCGGGCGGCCCCTGGGCTTTAATAATAACTACGGTAAAACTCGGGCGGACCCAGTGTTTTATTAATAACTACGCTAAAACTCGGGCGGACCCAGTGTTTTATTACTAATTACGATAAAACTCGGGCGGACCCAGGATTTCGTTAATAATAACTACGATAACTACGATTATGTTACTTATAACTACGATAAAACTCGGGCGGACCCAGTGTTTTATTAATAACTACGCTAAAACTCAGGCGGACCCAGTGTTTTATTACTAATTACGAAAAAACTCGGGCGGACCCAGGGTTTCGTTAATAATAACTACGATAAAACTCGGGCGGACCAAGGGTTTTGTTCCTAATAACTAGGATAAAACTCGCGCGGACCCAGTGTTTTATTACTAATTACGATAAAACTCGGGCGAACCCAGGGTTTTATTACTAACTACGATAAAACTCGGGCGAACCCAGGGTTTTATTAATAACTACGATACCACTCTATTAACGGCCGATATGTTAGTTAATTACGCGTCGGGGATACGGTTCCGTTACGTTTGATCGATTCTCAGGTTAGGGTTATTATCACTTGTTATAATTAATTTATTTATTCAACGGGCTTGATTGAGACGGGTCGAAGGTCAGGGAAAAAAGAATACGCACTCGTTGTCGAAATTATAATTTATTATTTTAGTCTTTATTCACTGTTGGCTCCTTTCGCCTTTTCGTCTTATTCACATGAGTTCACCAATCTTCGTTCTACAATTTTACGATCTAATCCCGTTTCTCGCTGCACCAGTAAAATTCTGCACGACTGTACCGTTTCGCTTACCGACTAAAAACACGTGGTCTGCCTAATTGCGACTTATCTCGTTTTTCCAAGTGCGACTATCCGGCTTCGATGTTCGCGTGTCACTCCTCTGCGTTTCTTCAATTTTTGTTCTCGTGCCCTTGGCCCTTCCGATCTCACCATTTTCTTACCACGCAGTCGCAGTGGTGAAGTTCAATTTTGCGACTCTCTTTTCTCCTTTTGGCAACAGCAACTTCTCTGCTCTGCAACGCTCGCTTTTCGATATTCCTTCTCGCTCTCCGTTGTCGTCGACCGCGCAGTCGCTGAGGTGGGCTTTGCGCTCCGTTCAGGTCGTTCGGTTTACTGCTCTCTCATGCTCTTTTGGGGTGAATTTCTTTGGCAACTGCGAAGGAGTTGTTCCCGGTCTCGCCTCTCCTCCCCGCTCTCCTCTCTTCCCCGCTCTTCTCTATCCTTTCCACTTACTGAATAATATATTTATGTTTGTTTTCGCCTAGGCTTATTATACTAATTATTTAATTCATTGTTTGTCTCTTAAAGCTAAAAAAATCAAAAAGGATAACAATAATAATAATAACAAAATCGGGAATAATTGTGGCGGCGTCGGACTCGCCGTCACACCCCCCCCTTACTTGGGAGGACGAAGTACTACGGTCAGGGCCGTTTTCCCTTCAGCATCTACATTCCGTTTCACTCGATACACGTCTCCGTCGACTTCTCGGGTGAAGCGGTCCCTCTTTGGTCCTTGTGGCACGAATCTGGAAAATTTGTCTACTAGCTCCTCCGGGAGCTTACGGGCGTGTAGACCCTTCAGGTCTCTGGTGCTTCCAACAACGTCTGTCGAGAGGTCTCGGTAGCGGCTCGCTCTAACGCCTTGATGTCCTGGAGTAACTCCTCTACACCATAACCCTCTTCGACGCCTTCCAGTCCCAGGCCGATATCGATCACGTCCAGGTCCTCTAGTCCGGCCTCTGTTCCGGGTTCTGCCTCTGTTATAGCTTGGGGTTCCTCGGGCTTAATCGTCGCGGCTCTAGAGTTTCGTCGTCGGAGACTCAGAGTCGGGAAGTTGGTATCTTGGGAAACTTCCCACTCGTCCCCGGAAGACTCAGCGTATCTACGCCTTAGGGGCGGTTGATCATCCTCTTGCTCATCTTCCTCGGACGGGATGCAGTCCCAGGTACAGTACTTCCGCGGGCGTATCCGACGGCGTCGTGCGGCTCCAGTTCCCTCAGCGGCATCTTTTTCGTCATTTACCGCCTGTCCTGTGCTTCGCCTGTCCTCGCGACTCTGCCTGGTATTGTCGTCTACCTCCTGGGGTGGGGGCGTGGGTTCCCGGGCTACCTGGGTGTTCTCGTTGTTCTGCCGCAGTTTGCTTCAAACCGGAACGCGGGACCTTTTCCTAGTGGTAGAAATATGTCCATCGTCACCTGCCGGACTTGGGTGACCCGATATCCCCCAGGAATTGTCGCCCAGTGGTAATACATCCTCCTCTTCTTCAGACTCTTGTAGCTCGCTGTACCGGTCCACCGTGGTCTCTGTTGTCCGCTGGTATACGCTTTGCCATCGTCTGGGGTCACGTGAGCGACCTCTGGTAGGTGAATAGTCATCGTGTCGAGGTTCATACATATGCCCTCCCAGGCTGGCAAAGGATGCTGGATGAGGGGACTGACACCGCCCGCGAGGAAAAGGCTGGTAACCCCTATACGTCGAGGGAGGTGATTCTTCCGTTGCGAAGCGTGGGTTAGACTCGTACCAGGGTGTCGGAGACGCGTATCGTGGGGACGTGCCCCGGGGGGATGTACTCCCAAGTGAGGTGCCCCGGGTTGACTCGTCTGGTAGCTCGCCCGAGTACGATAGGTTGTCCCCTTCTGCTCCCGTCGCAGCCTCCTCGTCGCTATCTTCCTTGTCCGCCAAGGTGAGGTCGACAGGAACGTCTTCCGATTTGGATCCACCGACTTCCATCTCACCATCTTAGCCAGTCCACTCTTGAGTGGAGTCTGACTCTCCTTCTTCCATAGTATCTGTAGTGGGTAGATAACTTACTTTATATAACTGTCCCTAAGATTTCCCTGCCTACTGGTGCAGCTTACAATAAACGCCTTATATCTAATTACAATCTTAAGATACTTGATGTTAGTTAGTGCTACCTTACGTTACTTCTTCGCCTTCCCCTGCCTCAACGTCCCGGAATTCTCTCAGCTCTGCAATGTTGGCCACTTTCCTCTTACGTTCCCCGGCCCTCTGGATCCTTACGATGTTCGGCGATTTAAACTTAAGGACCCGGAACGGCCCGTCATATTTCGGCGCCAATTTTGCCGCGAAGCCGTCTCCTCTGGACAGTTGGTGTTGTTTTACTAACACGAGCGAGCCCAAGGCGGGGCGCCATTCACGTCTTCTCAGGTTATAGTGGCGCATCTGGTCAGCACTCGCCCGCTCCGCATTAATTTTGACGACCTCAAATATTTCCTTCATCTTGGCCGCTTTGATTGTGAAATCTTCTGGGGTGTTCCCGTTCCCTCGTGTCCTCTCTTCGTATAGCGCCTTGGGCATCCTTGGTTCGCGACCTTGCATCAGAAAAATACGGCTGAAGTTTGTAGTATTGGAGATACTAGAGTTGACTGCCACTGTCATCTCTGGTAGAAGGTTGTCCCAACTTGACTGTTCACCTTTGATGAATTGCGCGATCATGGTTTTGACGGTGCGGCTTGCACGCTTCGTAGGATTCTCGTGGGGCGAATATGGCGCCGTATACTATAACTCACATCCTAGTTCTCGCATATATTCTTTGAAGGCGCGGCTTGTAAACTGTGTGCCCCCAAAGTGTCCAAGAATACGTTCGCGGAATGCTTTGATTAGGGTCACGGTGGTGGCCCTCTTGAGTGGGATGAGCTCAACCCATTTGGCAAACACGTCGAAAAAAACCAACAACATTGTGTTTCCTGACTTCGATTTCGGCAAAGGTCCCACAAAGTCGGCACCCCATGTCGAACAGGGTTCTTCTATTCTACGAGACAGCATCCGTCCCGCCGGCTTCTGTTGGTCGGACTTGAACCTTTGACAGGTTTGACAGTTTTGAGCATACCGTTGTACATCTCGATACATCCCTTGCCAGTAGTACTTTGAAGCGACTCGTAGGATCGTCTTCCGTATGCCAAGGTGTCCTGCACTCGTCTCCGGTGGCGTTGAGGTACGCACAGGTTCCATGGCACGAAATGGGCGTCGTCTGGTCGGGTCCCTAGACGACGATGTAGTTCTCAGTTCTCATAGGTGAAATCAGGGAAATTCTCCGGGCTTCCTAAGATCTGCTCTCTTTTCCGTGCCCACCATTCACATTCTTTCTTGTCTGTTTGGGGTTGGCGAGACAGAGCGTCCGCCACGACGTTTTGACAGCCCCTCCTGTACTTGTCCGAGTATCGAAATTGTTGTAATTCGAGGGCCCATCGGGCTACCCGTCCAGATGGACTTTCAATCGAATTCAGCCATTTTAATGCTAGGTGATCCGTGATAATGGTGAAATCGTATCCTTCGAGATAGCAGCGCCACTTCCGGATCGCCCATACGATCGCCAAACACTCCTTTTCGGTCGTGGTAAAATTTTCCTCAGCTTTCTCCAGCCGGCGGCTTATGTAGGCGATTACTCTTTCCGTTCCATCCATCTCCTGAGTCTATATTCCTCCCAATCCGACGTCACTCGCATCTGTCTGGACCGTGAATCGTTGGTCAAAGTTTGGGCAGGCCAGGGTGGAAGCGCTCGTCAGACGTTCTTTAAGTGTGTCGAAGGCAGCCTGTTCTTCAGTATCCCAGTGCCACTTCATCGCTCTTCCTTAGGAGCTTGGTCATCGGCTGAACGATCGTCGCAAAGTTCGGTACGAATCTACGGTACCACGATGCCATACATAGACATCGTCTCAGTTCTTTCAGAGAGGTAGGTGGTCGTAACTCCCTTACTGCTGCTACTTTATCGGGGTCTGTATGAATGCCATCTTCGCTTACCATGTGGCCCAGGTACTTGAGTTTTCTTTCAAAAAATGAGCATTTCTCCTTATTAATGCGTAGATTAGCAGCCCTGAGTCTCTGAAATACCTCTCGTAGGTTTCGTGTATGTTCTGCTAAGTCTCTCCCAATTACAACGATGTCATCCAAATACGCAAACGCGAACGGATCTAGTTCGCGTCCGATGACACTATCTAGGGCGCGTTGGAAAGTAGCGGCTGCGGAGTGTAACCCGAATGGCATGACACGCCACTGGAAGAGACCCCGACCCGGGACTGTGAATGCAGTGTACTGTTTACTGTTTGATGCCATGGGTATTTGCCAGTAGCCACTTTTCAGGTCTAATGTCGACAAGACTGGAGGAATCGATCTATATGTTCTTGGTCCTCTACTGACCATTCCCCTTCTCGCCGAGGGGGCGTGGCTTCTTCTTCCTGGGTTTCCTGTGTTCCCTGGTTTTCCTGTATTCCTTGGTTCTCCTGTGTTCCCTGGTTCTCCTGTATTTTCTCTCCTTTCTCCAGTTCATTTCCCGTGTGTTTCTCGGTCCTCTCTCCAATTTCCGATATCTCCCAATTCTCCCCTAAGGTCTTAAAGTCGCCACGTTTTACGTACATCTGGTATGTGGGGAGGCAGTTCTTGTAAATCCTTTCTAACTCCTTCGTCTGATCATACCCTGCGTGTCGCATCAGCGTTCGGATCTCGATAACATAATCCTTGAAGCCCTCTCCCTCACGTTGGTAACGAGCTCTGATGTCGTCTTCTAATCGTCGAAAATAATGTGGGGGTAAGAAAAAGTCTAAGAACTCCCGCCGGAATACTGGCCAAGTGGCTCCCTGCAGTTGACTGGTCCTAAACCACCGGGAGGTCCAGTCTGTAAGAGTTTCCGTCATAACTCTTGGTAGTTGCGCTAAGGGAAGGGCGTACGATGTAGCCCTCTCCTCCAACTCTTCTAGGAACCCCAACGTTTCGCTATGGCCATTGAATTTGAGTCCCCATTTTCGGACTTGCTCTGCTATGACACCGTGTGCTGTGGCCCGGCCAAAATTTCCTCCGAAAGCCATTTCCTTCTCCCGTGTAAGATTACATTTGGTATTATTACGGCCGGTGGTTCCCTCCGTAGCTATTACTCGTTCGTGGTCGACAGGGCTTCCACCTCTAGGGGTGAAAAATCCTGGCACCTGTAATTGGATTGACCTGGGGTCTAGGTCGACTTCTTCTACCCTTTTCATGTCGTCGTTCACTTCCCAATTCGCGAATCCAGCTTCTAATCGGACCAATCGGGCCCTTTGGGATGGAGAGAGCTCACCTGCTTTGACTACTTTGTCCACCTTGCCTGTGCCGTCGAATCCGAATTCCTGTGCGAAGATGAGTAATTCGTCCTTCCTTAGCGTATAGATCCAACGAGTCCCTATGCGACTGTCTGGCGAGCCGATATTAGTTTTCTTTCCTTGTTCGTTTTCTGCAATTGCGTTATATCCGGTATGCTCCCTTTGTGTTTCTTGTCAAAAATCCGTTCTTGATCGCCGTTCTTACTCCTTAACTATTTTAGCCAGCCTCACACTTTACGGGTCTTTAATCCGCTTGATGTTTTTGGTGCTGATCGTAAGGATGTTTTCCCAGCCAGGATATGCTCAGGGGTTGGCTAGGGCCTCCACAAATTATTTATAAATTTACAGTGGACGATGTGGGTTAATTGAGTGAGGCGTGAAACGGAACCAAAAGGTACGTGACTGGACCCAAGACTGATTACTGAGCTCGGGCAGACCCTGGACTTAGTAAACAGTTATCGTGGGAACCTATGTCAATAGTGACTACAATAAATCTGGTCGAGGCAGGGTTTGGATACGGTAAAACTCGGGTAGGCCCCTGGGTTTCACTACTAAATACGATACTTTCGAGCGGGCTCTGTGGGAATAATGGCTATATCAAAACTCGGGCGGCCCCTTGGTTTTAATAATAACTACGGTAAAACTCGGGCGGACCCAGTGTTTTATTAATAACTACGCTAAAACTCGGGCGGACCCAGTGTTTTATTACTAATTACGATAAAACTCGGGCGGACCCAGGGTTTCGTTAATAATAACTACGATAACTACGATGCTAATTACGATAAAACTCGGGCGAACCCAGGGTTTTATTACTAACTACGATAAAACTCGGGCGGACCCAGGGTTTTATTAATAATTACGATAAAACTCGGGCGGGCCTAGCACTCTATTAACGGCCGATATGTTAGTTAATTACGCGTCGGGGATACGGTTCCGTTACGTTTGATCGATTCTCAGGTTAGGGTTATTATCACTTGTTATAATTAATTTATTTATTCAACGGGCTTGATTGAGACGGGTCGAAGGTCAGGGAAAAAAGAATACGCACTCGTCGTCGAAAAAATATAATTTATTATTTTAGTCTTTATTCACTGTTGGCTCCTTTCGCCTTTTCGTCTTGTTCACATGAGTTCACCAATCTTCGTCCTACAATTTTACGATCTTATCCCGGTCTCGCATCTCCTCCCCGATCTCCTCTCTTCCCCGCTCTTCTCTCTCCTTTCCACTTATTGAATAATAATATACTTATGTTTGTTTTCGCCTAGGCTTATTATACTAATTATTTAATTCATTGTTTGTCTCTTAAAGCTAAAAAAATCAAAAAGGATAACAATAATAATAAAGACAAAAATACGCATATTTCCTTCTCCTCTCCATGGGGATCGGGAATAATTGTGGCGGCGTCGGACTCGCCGTCACAATAGTTACAAGTCGCAAACTGAACTCGGTTCTGAGATTTGAAGCGTTTTAATGAGTGGCTTTAGTGTTTATTGAGTGACTTTCAAATTTTTACATTGGACCGTTCTTTGTTATCATCTTGTTTATGATTTCGGTCCCGAAATCTGAGTATCCTGAATCTTGGGAAGGGGCCGATAGTCAGATAGCGGCTCATTCTAATTGTTTAGCCTATTAGTCTGGAGTTTTTAATAACATGGAAATTTTCCATTGGTTTGTTGACAATTAGGTTTCGATTTTTCTGAGGGTGTCTTAAAGTAATATGTACGTGTGTATGTATGTGTGGGTGTGTAGACATGTTCATAGAGGTTTGTGGTGCTATGGATATGTCACTCCCCCAACCTTTGAATTTGGCCTGTCCTTAGGTCGATAAATTTGGATATAACAAAATATTATCTTCTATGTTTCTCGTAGGTTGATCGTTTACATTTTCTTGGTTTTTTGGTGTTTCTTCCTTTGATTTTACATATTTCACAATTAGTTTTCTTGGTATATTTTTAAACTTATAGAATAGGTATAATAATATGCTTATAATTGTAATTACAAATGTAGTTGTGGCTATTATTTGGAATATATTATAATATTTATAATATTGTGCTTCTATAATTTATTTTGTCTGAATATATGACAAGGGTTCTAAATTGGTTACATTATTATTTATGTAAATGCTTTGTGTCTATTCTAAGAAGGTATTTGAAAGTATAAATTCATATAGCTGCACTGAACAATTAAGTATTGTAACGAAAGCCGCCGAAAACCTTGGGCTTTCGATAGTCGGCTAGGTGGCAACGCTTCAAGCAGCGCCAAAATGAGACTTTGACAGCCCGGCTGCTTGGTCTCTTTATTTTCTCTCTGTTCCCTTATTCCTTGATTCCTTCTTCTAAAAACGAGATTAGAGAAAAGCACATGGCGCCTCGTGCGCTCTGTGAGTAGAAGACCCAATAAAGCTGCGAAGGAAGTGGACATTGACGGGATCGTGACCGCACACCGATCTAAAAAGAAGTTCCGCTCGGCTTTCCGTGACGAGATCCGCCCTTCCACGGCGGCAAAAATCGTTACATTGGTGCCAGGTGTGGAGTCACTAGGGTTTGCGAGAACCCTGACCTGCGTCAAAATGCCTAAGAATTCCGCCCGCCACCGCCGTCAAGCATCGCCAGCAAAGTGTAGCTTAGAAGATCCACAGGATGGAGCTCCCACCCTGGATGCAGTGGGCCGCTCCATCAACCGCTCGTTCCGCCTGATCGAACAAAAAGTGGAGGCGTTGGATCAGTCGCTCAACCTCAAGTTCGAGCAGAAGTTCGAACAAATGTGGGCGACGTTCGAGAGGACCATGCTGGGCAACAGCGAAGGCGTGAACAGGGGGTGAGCGACACTCCGCCAGCACCCCGTGCTTAGCTGAAATGGCCAATGCCGGTTCAGGACAGCCGCAGCAAGTGTTTCCACGGAGAATGGACGGCATTCCAGGGACCGCTTCGATGGCTGCCCATCGTCCAGTCGGAGACATAACCTCACAATGGGGAATTCTGGAGGTGTCGGATACAGAGCCGCCTCCTACCTTCGATGGAACACGTCCCTGGCCCGAATTTCAACGCCTACTTGACGGCATGGCCGAAGAATACCACTGGTCAGAGAGGAAGAAGTGTAGAAAGTTGTATACGAGTCTGCGTGGGCGTGCTCAGAGTTTTCACGCTACCCTACCAGAAGCCACTCTCAGCTCATACAACTCCCTGACAGCCCCCATGCGCGAATACTTTACAATCAGTAAGCACACCGGCTATCACACCTTCCACAATCGTATGCAGGGACCACGAGAGTCTTCGAGGACTTTGCACTAGAGCTGGAACGCCTGGGCAGAGCTGTATTTGGGGAGTTACCAACCGCCACCTACAACAGCATCATCGTGCAGCGATTTATCGACAGGATACGCGAGACGAGATACCAGGTCCCCATCATTAGCAGCCACCCGCGCCGCATTGAAGCCCAGTGCCGACAACGTCCAGCCGCCGCAGTAATGAACTTTGCTGCCGAAACCATAGAAGATCCCCTTGTCTCCCCAGGAAGAAGAACCCGAGGATCAGGAAGCCATAACCCGAGAGGACCGGCGTTTTCAACTAACTCCGTGCCGCTATCGGGAAACTAGCTACCGTCAGCCTCTCGGGGCGGAGGTTGACAGTCAACACCGTAAGCCCCAGTGATCAGCCGCTCACCCCCCCCCATTCCCCAACGGCGGTTCCGCAACCACCGTACGTCTCCGGCTCACCCTCAATCGCTCACCACACCTGCCCGGGTCACTGAATCCGGTTCCAACACCTGTAACGCCCCGCCACACCTCCACTCCATGCCACCGCCTACCGAGCAAACCGGAGCCCGACTAAATGCTCCTCCAAATGGAGTGGAAGCCATTGTGGCCCCCTTGCCTCCAGAGCCGTCGCCCGAAGACAGTGCCGCGCAGTCCACGGACATCGAGCTTACAGCGAACCGGAATACCCACACAGCACGCCGACCGACGGGTTCCCAACAGTCGAGACCTCCCCACCAAGTAGCTGCCAGAACGGGCTCACCTTACGACGAAACGCAGGCCGTCCGTTCGCAGCCGTTGCAGAAGCCGCAACCCGCCAATCGAGCAACCCGGCGCCCGAATAAATGCTCCTCCAAGTGGAGTCGAAGCCATCGTGGCCCCCTTTCCCTTACTGCCGCCGCCCAAAGAAAGTGCCGCTCAATCTCAGGAATTAGAGTTTGCCGCACTCCGGAGCGCCCGCACCCTACGTAGGCCAACGAGTTTACAGCTTACCCCGGAGCCGCCGTCCGGCGAGATCGCCAACGTACCGCCGCCCGCTCCACTAGAAACCGGTTCCATCCGATATGCCGTTGCCGCCGAGTCCTATGGGAAACTACCGCCGCCGCTTGCAGAACGAGAAGAACTGAACTCACCCCCCGTGGACACCGTTTTGGGCCGATTGTTCGCTGAACACCCATCCGGAAAGATGCAACTAATGCCGTCAATCGCAACTACAAACCCTATACAATATGACCATCGCGGGAGCCAGTCAATGCCCGCCGAAGCTAAGTATACCTGATCTTCTTACAGAAGCATCCTACACGGCTGATCGTCGACACTGGTGCCGCCGTCTCCCTCCTAAACGAGCGGGATACGCCTTCTTCCTTCTTCTAAAAACGAGATTAGAGAAAAGCACATGGCGCCTCGTGCGCTCTGTGAGTAGAAGACCCAATAAAGCTGCGAAATAATTAGGAACTACGCGTGTGTTTTTGGTTGAGCTTAGGCGAGGAAGTGGGCATTGACGGGATCGTGACCGCACACCGATCTAAAAAGTTCTGCTCGGCTTTCCGTGACGAGATCCGCCCTTCCACGGCGGCAAAAATCGTTACAGTATTTTAATAAAATTAATACCAACTATTGAAATTTCTTTATTAATACAATGTTTTAGGATTTTCTATGTTAATAAAATATTTGTTTTTTTTTTTTGTTTATTCGCGCGGAGTCCCACGGCCCACTTACCCGACCAACCGAGGGGCGCAGCCGTGTATCGTACGGCACGATTCGCGAGAAGATAGACGCGAGATAAGGAAATATAGGTAATAGAAAGATCAATTTTGTGCGAATGAAGCTAGTATTCATCGTTTTAGGAGCGGCAGAGAGTCAAGATTTGAGATTATAGGAAAAAGTCTATTATAGTCAGAACATAATACTCTGAAACGCTCATAGTTAGATCTACAATGATTTAAAATTAGGGGAATATAATTTCTAGTTAATCTACTTGGCACAGAAAAGTTTAGCCGACTTACCAAGTCGGGGGAGTCAATATCACCATGTATAAGGTTATAAATGAAGGCAGTATCAAGCATCGTTCTACGGTTGGCTAGGGAGGGTAAATTAATCAACAGAAGTCTACTAGAATAAGAAGGTAAGTTAAGATTTGCATTCCAGTTTAGGCGCCGTAACGCAAAAAGAAGAATGTTTTTTTGTACTGATTCAATACGACCAATATGTATTCCGTATTGTGGACTCCAGACGGGAGACCCATACTCCAGAATCGGATGGACTAACGAAATAAATAAAGTTTTAGTTAAATAAGGATCATCGAATTCTTTTGACCACCTTTTAATAAATCCAAGCACTCTTCTGACTTTATTAACCATGGACGAAATGTGGTTTAAAAATTTTTGTTTAGGGTCCGAGAGAACGCCAAGATCGTTAACAAGAGTTATTCTATCCAAAGAGCTGTCACTTAATGTGTATGTCGCGTATATCGGATTGACCCGATAAAAAGTCATCAGCTTGCACTTGGATGCGATTAAATTTAGTAAGTCATCTCGGCACCAGTTTTAAAAATTATCTAGATCGGATTGCAAGTCTAACGGGCAGGAAATGTCCTTATACTGCAGGCACAACTTAACATCATCTGCGTACATAAGTACGCGAGAATGACTTAAAATCGAAGGAAGATCGTTAATAAATAATATAAAAAGTAACGGACCCAGATGACTTCCTTGTGGGACACCGGAGCTAACACGAAGAATTTCAGAAATTGAATTTTTAAAAAGGACCCTTTGTGACCTGCCATTCAGATAACTTGAAATCCATTTAAGCAGATCAACTGGAAACCTAACAGGTCAAGTTTTTGAACAAGAAGTAAGAGATTTACAGAGTCAAATGCTTTACTAAAGTCAGTGAAAATGACGTCTGTTTGGAAACTACTATTAAAGCCTTTTATCACAAATGTAGTGAGCTCTAGAAGGTTTGTGATTGTGGATCTACGTTTAATAAATCCGTGTTGACACGGAGAAATGATTGATCTACAAAGGTGCTGCAAATGAGGAGTAATGTTTTTTCAAAAAGCTTAGGAATAGCTGACAACTTAGAAATACCTCTGTAGTTACTGGCTTCTAACTTGTTACCTTTTTTTAAAAGAGTAATAACAAATGATTACTTCCAAATATTTGGGAATTGGAAAGTTTCTAGAGATAAGGTAAACAACTTGTGAAGAGATTTGCACAGGGCCTTAGCGCAATACCTAAGCACGCACCTAGGAATACCATCGGGCCCTGGCGAATAAACAGGCTTAATACGAAGAAGTTCAAAAAGAAGAGGGCTTTCTGTTAAAGTGGGACAGAATATGAGGTTTGACTTGGATATGGTGTAAGAATAAGGCTGTGATGAGTAATCTAAAGTAGAGTAAGTCGTTTGAAAAAATTGGGCAAATAAATCGGCTATTGCCTGATCTGTGGTTGCCGTCATGTTTTCGAACGACAGCGAGGAAGGGAAAGAATTAGATTTACGCTTGGTGTTAACGAAATTATAAAACTGTTTCGGGCCCTGGGAGAACTGGAGCTTACAACGGTTTAAGTAACACTGAGCATTAAGCACGGTAAATCTTGACCGAGCACTTAAATATCTAGTATAAACAGATTGAGAGCCGGTATTTTTCATTTCCTAAAAAGTCTGGACTTTACATTTCTTAAGTTTGCTAAACCAAGGTGATTTATTGGAAATTGACGGATAGTACCACAGAACACAGGAATTAAAAAATGAGTTGATTGCAGTGTAAAAAACATTAACTGCATCGGACATATTATTGCATAAGTAAAGATCAGACCAATTGAAGCCAGAAATAAAATTATTTAGCCTCAAAAAGTCTGTATTCGTTTGGATGATTTTTCTGATTTTTCTTCTATAACTCTACCCGTATCAAATGAAAGTTCGATTGTAGGGTGATATGGATCTTCAGGCTGCGAGCGTGTTGCTACTCTGAACAGAAACACACCTTCAGGATTTGATACAAAACACAAATCAAGTGGGCGACCTAAAGAATTTCGAACATGGTTTTGTGACGACCCAGCGTCACAAATAATAAAAGAACATTCCAAAAACAACACACAATGATCTTTTTATATATTATATATTTCGTGACCCGATAACGAGTTATCGAGATCGGGATTCTCGTCATCGACCATTCTGGGCACACTCAACGGGGCCTATATAAGCAGAGGCAAGAACCCAGATGAGTCACTTGCGTTCCGACGATCTTCGAGGAAACATCAGCAACAAGAAACCAAGTAGATCTTTCCCAACGACCCAGAACACTTCGACCCGTCGTACGCACGACGAAGCGACTACTCGGCCCATTCGCAGCGCCGACACTCGCAGCAAGCAGTTCATCACTCGGTCCATTCGCAGCGCCGACACTTGAAGCAAGCAGTTCATCACTCGGCCCATCCGCAGCGCCGACACCCGCAGCAAGCAGTCCATCACTCGGCCCTTCCGAAGCGCCAAATCGACAGAGCAAGCAGTCCCGACGCATCTACACCCAACTACACGATTATACGATTACTTAGAAATACACGTCTCTAGCTTTACCCATCTGTGTCATTATTGGGGAAAGGGAGGTAAACCGATCTATAGAGGAATAAATATAAATTTCTGTCACGAACCCTGACCACGGCGAGCTATACCGCCTCCCAAAACAGGGTCGTTACAGTGGCGCCCGAGCAGATTAAAAACAAACAGATAGAAACCTCAAAATACCAGCAAAGATCGTTTACCCTCTTCCTCAACACAGCACGGATTAAAAATGGAAGACAAGCTAACTCGAAGCTGGATCAGCAATTGCAACAAGGCCCAACTGGAAATCTATCTGAGGGAATTCGACATCAAGCCAGAAACACGGTGCGATGACATGCGGAAACAAATGTCTGAGTTAATCAAAAGCGGTGCCCACAGCGAAGAAACCACCAAACGTCTTCAAGACCTAGCACAGAAGCACGCGAGAACCCCATCACCAGCAAGAAAGCAACGCAAAGCCTAAAAAAAGCATTAACGGAAGCACCGGCACTGACTTGCCCGGATTTTGGGAAAACGTTTATACTTTAGACGGACGCCAGCAACTGCGGATTAGGAGTGGTCCTGGCCCAAGAGGACGAAAACGGCGAGCACGTAATATCATACGCCAGTCGGAAGCTCACAAAGACAGAGCAAAACTACTCAGCGACCGAAAAAGAATGCCTGGCAATCCACTGGGGCATCCAGAAAATGAGGATGTACTTGGAAGGGTATCACTTTATTGTCATCACTGATCATCAGGCGCTAAAATGGCTAAACTCGATAGAGAGCCCGTCAGGACGAATTGCCAGATGGGCGTTGGCAATGCAGCCATACTCGTTCGAAATACGCTATCGCAAAGGAAAGCTCAATGTCGTTGCAGACGCACTATCCAGAATGCCAGAAGAAGAAGCTCACGGAGCCGAGCTCGAAGAAGACTTCTGGATTAAACAGAAACTCCTAGACTTGGAAAGAAATCCCGAAACATGGCCAGATTACGCGATAATCAACGGAAAACTATACAGACATCTACCGTCATGGGCTGCAGACGAGGACACACAGTCATGGAAACTATGCGTGGCGAAAAGTCAAAGAGCACGAGTACTGCGAGAAAACCACAGCGAAGCAACAGCAGGACACCTAGGGGTCAAAAAAACAAAACATCGGATAATGGCAACATACTACTGGCAAGGGATGCACAGAGACATACAGCAGCATGTACGAAGCTGCGAAACATGTCAACGCTACAAGACATCACAACAGCAAGCAGCTGGGAAAATGTTGACACAGATAGCGAAAACACCCTGTGAAACCTTGTGCATAGACTTTGTGGAGCCACTACCACGGTCTAGCCACGGTAATAACATGTTATTAGTAATGCTCGATAAATTCACGAAGTGGGTGGAGATAGCAGCCGTCCGGAAAGCGACCAAGGAAATCGTATTAAAGGTCCTCAGGGAACAAATTATATCACGGTTCGGAACCCCAAAAAACCTGATCTCGGACAATGGAGTACAATTCACAAGCAACAAGTTCAAGGCACAACTACAGAAATGGGGGATTGCCCACCAACTAACAGCCCCATACACCCCTCAGGAAAACCCAGCAGAAAGGGCAAACCGTACGATAAAAACAATGATAGCCCAATTCTCAGGAACAGAGCACACAAGATGGGACGACTGGCTACCTGAAATCTCGCTAGCAATCAACAGTAGCAGATCGGAATCAACAGGGTATAGCCCGGCATATCTACTATACGGACGAGAAATTAGACTACCAGGAAGCCTGTTTGCCGAAAACACTCAAGGATCCGGAATCATAGAGGAGACCGTGGAGGCACGATGGGAACGGATAATGGATACAAGGAAACTAGCACACCTAAACATGGGAAAGGCGGCACAGGATCAACCTCCGGAAAAGGGACTGGAGACCCAAAATAGGAGAGCTAGTATGGGAAAGACAACACACCTTGTCAAAAGCAGCAACTGGATTCGCGGCCAAGCTAGCCCCAAAATACGAAGGTCCATTCAAAGTAACAGGCTTCATATCAGCGGTGATTGCACAATAAGACACATGGTGACCGGGAAGACGCACAGAGCCTACATAAACGAACTAAAACCCCATGTAGAAATCCTCGACTAACAAACATGAGCAACGCCAAAAACAACAAGCTAAAACTATACGCACATTTTTCAGAATGAACAACAAACTTAAAAACTCGCTCTCCAAGTACCGGGAGAACCTCCAAAGGCTCAACCAGCAGCGGCGAAGATTAATTATACTCGGAGCCGTGGACGTGTCAGGTCCAGCCGGTTGGAGGAAGCCAACCAAGGCCGCCCTGGTAGGCAGACAAGCGCCAGCCAGGAAACCAATTCCTACACCGACCATAGCAACAACAAGGCAAACGATGACTACACCAACAACCAGGGAAACGACCACGGCAACAACACGGCAAACGGTAACAACACCAACAACCAGGGAAACGACCACGGCAACAACACGGCAAACGGTAACAACACCAACAACCAGGGAAACGACCACGGCAACAACACGGCAAAGGATGACAACAACAACAACCAAGGAAACGACACGGCAAACAACGGACAACGAAGCACGACCCCTCACGCCCAGGACAACAACCGGAACTAAAAGGAACAAGCTGGCTGATTTCCAACGGCCACCGCGGCGGCTCTCTTCACTCGACCATCCCGGAACAAAACGGTTCAAACCGTCAGAGGAAAGTGAAGAGGACTGGGATCCAAAACCGCGGGGATACGACCACCACATGAAAAGGGTGGAAGAAGCGGTCACACACCTAAAGGCAACCTGGCGCAGAGGGAACAGAAGATCAAAACTGGTGGTCTCGGACAACCTCACGACCCGAATCCGGATCGGGAGAAGTGGATACATCCAGAAAAACACCGGGGAGACACCAACGTCCTAAGCGGGGGCGGGGTGTGACGACCCAGCGTCACAAATAATAAAAGAACATTCCAAAAACAACACACAATGATCTTTTATTCTCCCTACGCTAAACCACATTCAAAACACGCGCCAAAATCTCGCACTTTCAAAACGCGCGCCCAAAAAACAATAAACTGGTCACACTAATATATCGATAGTCGACTACCATCGTTATATTTCGTGACCCGATAACGAGTTATCGAGATTGGGATTCTCGTCATCGACCATTCTGGGCACACTCAACGGGGCCTATATAAGCAGAGGCAAGACCCCAGACGACGATCTTCGAGGAAACATCAGCAACAAGAAACCAAGTAGATCTCTCCCAACGACCCAGAACACTTCGACCCGACGTACGCACGACGAAGCGACTACTCGGCCCATTCGCAGCGCCGACAATCGCAGGAAGCAGTTCACCACTCGGCCGATTCGCAGCACCGACACTCGCAGCAAGCAGTTTATTACTCGGCCCATCCGCAGCGCCGACACTCGCAGCAAGCAGTTCATCACTCGGTCCATTCGCAGCGCCGACACTCGCAGCAAGCAGTTCATCACTCGGTCCATTCGCAGCGCCGACACTCGCAGCAAGCAGTTAATCACTCGGTCCATCCGCAGCGCCGACACCCGCAACAAGCAGTCCATCACTCGGCCATTCTGAAGCTCCGAATCGACAGAGCAAGCAGGCCCGACGCATCTACACACAACTACACGATTATACGATTACTTAGAAATACACGTCTCTAGTTTTACCCATCTGTGTCATTGTTGGGGAAAGGGAGGTAAACCGATCTATAGACGAATAAATATAAATATCTGTCACAAACCCTGACCACGCCGAGCTATACCGCCTCCCAAAACAGGGTCGTTACAGGGCGTCAATAAAATCATGCTGTGCTATAGGTAGTAAGACATTCGATCCATCCTCAGTGGACCAATTAACTCCAGGTATATTAAAATCACCAGAACTACCAACGGATCCCTATCGGAAAGCTTATTTGCAACAGACTTAATAACGGAAAGGTGATTTAAATAATCAGGAAGTTCAGACAACGGCGATAACTTTACACATATAAATTCAATGGTATTGAATTCATCAAAAAATAACTCCTCCGACAGGAGGTTTGAATCAACTCCAATTAAGACTCCACCTCCTCGTCTAGAGGGACGGTCTTACGTATATATTGTATACTTACCTGGAAAAACTTCGGAGCTAAAGATCTCCGGCTTTAACCATATGAGATGCAAAGGAAAGGCTATCGGAATACAATTTAGTGAGCTTGCGACTAGGAAGTTTTACTCCCACGGGCCCTTTCTTCTTTATCTTAGTCTCGAACTCTTTTACAACCATATTATCCGGCCAAAAGTCGCCTGAGCATATGGCTTCAAGAAGCTCGTTAGGGACAGTTATCCTGAAAGATGAAATGTCTCTAGCATAAGAAAACTTAAACTTTTCCACCTTTACACAATTACAATCGGCTTTAGTTTTGTCTAGTATATAGACAATACATCAGAATATGTGTGATCATGGGAAGAACGAGAAACGAAAATTTGTTGGTTCCACTAGAAAGGGATTTTGGTGGAGCAGACTTTGTTTCTGCAAAACCAACTTGAGCCGGTTGTCCGGACTCACTAGTCCCTTGTGGTGGTGATGCTACATTCTGAGAGATAGGTGGATCCACTAGTTGTGAATCCACTACGGACAAATCGGAATTCTTAGAAGTCCCTGGTTGCATGCATTACGGATTGTTCGGATACCGAATCTTTTTTAGCTGCTGATCTTAGCAACATTTGAGGGTTTGCTGGTCAGCCCTGGTTACGAGGCTGCATTTTTTGCAGAAGCAGACTAAATTATTATTATTCATTTTATTTATTGGAACCACTGTACCAAGAAAACGAATTGAAATTTTTAAGCGAGCAGTTATAAGTACCGCAAGATCGCAGAAACTGAACGCTTAGAATTTTCAAAGCAAAGAGAGCGAGAGAGCGGGAGCGTAAATTAGTTAAAGTGCATGCAAAAGCAACACTAAAAACAGCACTATGACTTACGACGGTCAACGCACAAAAAAGAAACGGACCGGGGGTTACAAGAAAAGAAAACACAGAACAGAATTACGAAATTAAAACAATTTTTTAGTGTTATTACACAAGTGCACAAAGATTTATAGTTCACTCGCTAAGCGAACGGAATTTAAATGTATGTTTGAGTTAACTGTAAGAAAATGAAAATTGAATAAACGAAACTAAAATACAAAATCGGAGCGCAGAAAAAAAAACACGACCGTTCACTTCGGAAGTCAAAGACGAATAGCAATTAATTTGGAAATTTTTATGGATTTTAGTATATTTGCAGCTTGTGGATTCTTGTTTAATTATCCCATTTATACATTCATCAAATACTATTTTTCCTGTTTCTTTGTTATATACTTTTTCTTCGTGAAGGTAATATTTGTCAAATATATTTTCTGTTAGAATGGTATTATTATCGTCTGGATACGGAATTATTTCAAAAATCAGTGCTTTCACTATTTCGCTAGGAATATGGGAAATTATTAAAATTTTATTTGTGTCTGATTTGAGCCAAGAAAAAGTTTTAATTTTCAAAAGTTTCTCAGAGTTTATTTTAGTTAAATCATCGTGTTTTAATAATTTAGGGTTAAATATATCAAGCCTGGCCAACTGCATTCCTAACTCAATATCTTCTATATATTCTGTAAAATGTTGTAGGTTAAATATTAAAACGTTAGCCTGTACTTCCCTTTCATCATCTTCTTTAAATTTAACTTCGATTCCATTATTTATTACGTCAATGATCATATTTAAATCTGTGTTTTGTGTACTATTCTCCGATAGGTTCCGCTCTAACTCTTCCTTATCATCTTGATCTAATGTTCCAAATAAATATTTCTAAGTTGAACCTATAATGTTAAATAATCCTCGCTTCTAAAGTTTAGCTATTATAATTCCATTTATCTCTCTTTTAAGTTTTTCAGCTAGATAATGGATTTGAATAATATCATTAAATTTAATTGCTTCTTTTAAAAGTTTTTCAAATAGTTGTCTGTTTTAGTCTGTCTTAGTTATGTTAATACTTAAATAGTGATATTCGAAATTCGTTGGAATATCTATGGATCCGATTTTAAATACAAGGTATCCATTCTGCGCTTTAATCGGATTTATTTCAATGTTTTGTCCCATTGCCATTTTAGCTGTTGTTATTATTATAATAAAGAAAGTGATGATTCTAATCAGATTTTTGTTGTGTCCTTTCATTTCCTTCTGCTTCCCTGGAGTTATCGTATTTACTTTTATTAATTATCTTTTTATACCCGTTACTCGTAGAGTAAAAGGGTATATTGTATTCGTGCAAAAGTATGTAACAGCTAGAAGGAAGCGTTTCCGACCCTATAAAGTATATATATTCTTGATCAGGGTCACTACGCTGAGATCTCGGAAACTATAAAAGCTAGAAGATTGGCATTTTGCAAGCAGATTCTAGGAGTTCCTACGCAGCGCAAGTTTGTTTCAAAATGGTGCCACGCCCCCTTTAACGCCCACAATCGGTTATATACGATTTTAAAAATTTAAATATTTCGGAAAAATAAAAATGCAGTTTTATTGTGTTTATCAATACCTATCGAAATGTAGAAGAAATTTTTCAAATCGGACCATTCGTTAAAAAGTTATGCGTGATCAAAATTTCTATATCCATCTCCCTCGCACTCCCTTTACCTGAGTAACGGGTATCTGATAGTCGGGGCGCACGACTATAGCGTTCTCTCTTGTTCTTTTTAAATTTTGATTTGTAATGAGTTATTTTCCTGCCTCTATTTGTTTCTTCGAAATGTTTTTCATCTACCTTCCTCAAGCTTCCTGTCTTTTTAAATGGGATTGTAGTTTTTGATTTTACTAGTGGTGATTGTTTAAATCTTGTGTCTATTTCAAAATCATGACGTTTTTCATTTAATTTGCCAATTTTCTTTGTTTTTCTTTCTTGTGTGTTATACTCGGGACTTCCTGCATACAAAAATATGTCAGCTGGTATTCTATTTGTTGCATTATGTTTAGTTTTATGTTTATAAATATAAAAAATTAATTCAAATTTAGTATACCTATTTTCGATGTCTGTGTCGCTTCCTATTATTCTTAGTTTTTCGTTTACTGTTTTATGAAACCTTTCTATATCTAATATACCGTTTTTACTTGTGGTAACTTTTCAAATACTTTCCTTAGTGATAAAATATGTTCTTCC
Organism: Drosophila rhopaloa; assembly: GCF_018152115.1. Lineage (NCBI taxonomy): Eukaryota > Metazoa > Arthropoda > Insecta > Diptera > Drosophilidae > Drosophila > Drosophila rhopaloa. Next base: position 881,560 of record NW_025334991.1, read on the forward strand.
AATACAGTGGAAAAAATTATTATATAATCTAAATATAACTAAACTAGCTGTACCCGGCGCGACTTCGTTCGCTTAAAATTAGTTTTGAGTACGGTTGTCAAGACTTTCCCATTTCCACACCACCCCTGAGGTAGAGAAATTGGCGCGTTTTTTTTAATGTGGTATCTCCAATTAGACCTATTCCACTGAAACTTTCTAGGTTTAATAATGTTAATTAATATGATTACTTTAAAACCTCTGTGTAAACAACATTTTTAGAAGATCCTTCAGGAGCGAGAATAATGAGGCTACTGGCAGAGCTAACTGTAGAGCATGCGACATAAAATTGTCCATTAGAGAAGCAATCTTCTCTAAGATCTAGTCCAGCCAGCTTCAAAGTCTGCCCCTGCGATTTATTTATAGTTATATCAAAGCAAACTTTCAGAGGGAATTGTAGCCTTTTAAACTGAAACGGCAGACTGGATGGTATTAATGGGATCCTGGGTATAAACACTGTTTCCCCCTTCGCGCACCCCGTAAATACTGTTGCTTCGATTACATTCTTATGAAGACCTTTTATCTGCAATCGTGTCCCATTGCATAACTTTGGGGGACTTAAATTTCGCAATAACATTAAGGGTGCTCCAATCCTAAGAGACAGATTATGCTGTGGAATTCCTGGAGGATTCAAAGAATTTAAAAATTCAACAGGGTAATGAACAGCATTATCAGCATCAGGAACAGAGTCGACCGATTTATAGGAGACTTCTAAACCATCAAATGAGTTTAGCAATAAATTATTAATAGTGGTTGCTCTTTCATTTTTCGTTGTCAAAATGGCGCGCTCAGATAGCCAATCTAAGCTTTTACATGATATGTTGGAAATGTCAGGAAATATTTTGGATAAAAGGTCTTGAACGTTTTTGACTACATTTCCTAAGCGTGATGTTATAACTATTTTTCCATCAACTGTTGGATGGACGCCATTCCCAATTTTTAAAAGAGTTTCGGCAAAAATTCCTGCAGAACTGTCTCCTTTTAAGTGCACTCGCATATTTTTCGTGAGCGCTAGTTTGTTTATCTGTTGCCATAAAAATGAAGATTTTTAACAGGCCTTTATTTCGTCAGCTCTTGTACCTCTTGGCACAACAGGAAGGGTTTGGCGAAAGTCTCCAGCTAGCAGGACTGTAATACCACCCATCAACATAGTATTCTCATTAATATCTTGCAGGGTTCTATTTATGGCTTCAAGCCCACCTTTATGTGACATTGTGCACCCAAACAATTAACTTACAATCTTTAAACACCGCAGCCATATTACATTGCTTTGAAATAGAGCAATGAGGTGTTTCTAAATTAACTAAATCCAAAGGAAGTTTAAATGTAGAATGAGCAGTTCGACCTCCATTGAGAAGGGTAGCAGCTATACCGGAAGATGCTACAGCTAGGGCTTTTTTTTTTTAACTTCGAACTTTTGCCAACGCCCCAACGCTTTGTAAAATTGTATTGTATACGACTTTTTTCTCGTTCGCTTAATATTAGTTTGGAGTTAGGAAATTGGGTTGTCAGAACTTTCTTATTTCTTTTTTGCGCGTTTTTTGAAAAACTTTGTGTTAACAACCTTTGTAGAAGATCCTTCAAGAGAGAGAATCAGAAGGATAGTGGAGCTATATAATAAATGAAAGTGATCCAAGTAAAAGTCGTGAGCTTGTATACTTTTTATCAGTTACAATGTTATCAATGCAATTTTAATTTTCGCACAAATATGTATACTTGTTTGTAAATTGGAATTTGTTATTTTCAAATTTCTTGTTTTGAATGAAACGAAAACCTTTGTACACACAGTAAAGGATTGGCATCCAATACAAAAACAGCAAAGTAACGTATTATTTTCAGATTCCACATTTGATCGATAAACGGGTATAATAAATCATTTTATTTGTATTTAAGCACATTATCTACTTTCGAATAGGAACATACACACACATTGTATGTATGTACATGTATTGTACATATAAGCAAATCAAAACACATCCAAATATACATATGTACATACGTATTTGGTCAAAAGTTCGAATCTTAAGATTAATATTTAACTTGGAAACATTTTGGCTTTGCTTACAGAATTTGTAGTAATTTTCTATTTTCTTCCATGGTGGAAATTAAATAAGGCTCTTACTTCTGCTACAAAATGAAAAATAAAACCTATGCATTTGATCCACAGGACTGACTATTGATCGAAAATCATATTGATCGGAGCAGCAGTTTAAGTTTTTAAAATCCAAAACAAATTTAACTTAAATTGCCTCTTTCCCCTCCCCTTTCCCTCATCAGTTTTCTTGGCTGTTGCTCTCTCGGCCGTCGCTCTCTTGGCATCCGCTCTCTGGGTTTCGCTCTCTTGACAGGCTCAGGCAAAATGCAACGCAATATCTTAGAAAATATAAATAAATTCGTTAAAAATACTTAAAACAAGAGAGAACGCTATAGTCGGGTGCCCCGACTATCAGATACCCGTTACTCAGGTAAAGGGAGTGCGAGGGAGATGGAAATAGAAACTTTGATCACGCATAACTTTTTAACGAATGGTCCGATTTGAAAAATTTCTTCTACATTTCGATAGGTATTGATAAACACAATAAAACTGCATTTTTACTTTTCCGAAATATTTAAATTTTTAAAATCGTATATAAACGATTGTGGGCGTTAAAGGGGGCGTGGCACCTTTTTGAAACAAACTTGCGCTGCGTAGGAACTCCTAAAATCTACATGCAAAATGCCAATCTTCTAGCTTTTATAGTTTCCGAGATCTCAGCGTTCATACGGACAGACAGACAGACAGACAGACAGACAGACGGACAGACAGACGGACAGACGGACATGGCTAGATCGACTCGGCTAGTGATCCTGAACAAGAATATATATACTTTATAGGGTCGGAAACGCTTCCTTCTAGCTGTTCCATACTTTTGCACGAATACAATATACCCTTTTACTCTACGAGTAACGGGTATAAAAATGTTAAAAACTTGAAAAATTAAACTTAAGCATTTGGGCCATAGAATAACTAATGAGCGAAAAATCATCTTGATCGGAGCAGCGGTTTAGATTTTTTAAATCGAAAAGTTAATTTTAAATATAGCCCCCAAATTATGGGGGATATCGAAATTTCTTTTAGATTTCTAATTAGGCCTTTTCAAAACCTAAAATTCGGAAAAAACCAAATATCGAAATTCCAACCACTTTAGAAGTTAAGCTTAAATACATCAACTTTTTTTGCTCAGAATAATGGATGTTGGAGCTGTTTTGGGCCACTGGGGGGACATATCGGATCTTAGTGGGCGCCCACGCCCCCAATGGAATACTGTGAAAAAATTTGGCTGCTCTTGCTCTTACGGTTTGGGCTGTGGCCGTATCCCCTTAAAAATCGATCTTTCATTTTATAATCTTTAGGGATGAAAGTGATCCAAGTAAAAGTCGTGAGCTTGAATACTTTTTATCAGTTACAATGTTATCAATGCAATTTTAATTTGCGCACAAATATGTATACTTGTTTGTAAATTGGAATTTGTTATTTTCAAATTTCTTGTTTTGAATGAAACGAAAACCTTTGTACACACAGTAAAAGATTGGCTTCCAATACAAAAACAGCAAAGTAACGTATTATTTTCAGATTCCACATTTGATCGATAAACGGGTATAATAAATCATTTTATTTGTATTTAAGCACATTATCTACTTTCGAATAGAAACATACACACACATTGTATGTATGTACATGTATTGTACATATAAGCAAATCAAAACATATCCAAATATACATATGTACATACGTATTTGGTCAAAAGTTCGAATCTTAAGATTAATATTTAACTTGGAAACATTTTGGCTTTGCTTACAGAATTTGTAGTAATTTTCTATTTTCTTCCATGGTGGAAATTAAATAAGGCTCTTACTTCTGCTACAAAATGAAAAATAAAACCTATGCATTTGATCCACAGGACTGACTATTGATCGAAAATCATATTGATCGGAGCAGCAGTTTAAGTTTTTAAAATCCAAAACAAATTTAACTTAAATTGCCTCTTTCCCCTCCCCTTTCCCTGCAGCACTACCCCTCCCCCTCATCAGTTTTCTTGGCTGTTGCTCTCTCGGCCGTCGCTCTCTTGGCATCCGCTCTCTGGGTTTCGCTCTCTTGACAGGCTCCCGCAAAATGCAACGCAATAACTTAGAAAATCTAAATAAATTCGTTAAAAATACTTAAAAAAAATGTTAAAAACTTGAAAAATTAAACTTAAGCATTTGGGCCATAGAATAACTATTGAGCGAAAAATCATCTTGATCGGAGCAGCGGTTTAGATTTTTTAAATCGAAAAGTTAATTTTAAATGTAGCCCCCATATTATGGGGGATATCGAAATTTCTTTTAGATTTCTAATTAGGCTTTTTCAAAACCTAAAATTTGGAAAAAACCAAATATCGAAATTCCAACCACTTTAGAAGTTAAGCTTAAATACATCAACTTTTTTTTGCTCAGAATAATGGATGTTGGAGCTGTTTGGGGCCAATGGGGGGAAATATCGGATCTTAGTGGGCGCCCACGCCCCCAATGGAATACTGTGAAAAAATTTGGCTGCTCTTGCTCTTACGGTTTGGGCTGTGGCCGTATCCCCTTAAAAATCGGTCTTTCATTTTATAATCTTTAGGGACAATCTTTATAAATTAATTCTTCTAATAAATTGTTCATACATCTTTGGAACGTAGCGGGATCATTTTTGAGCCCGAATGTCATTCGTGTATATTCGTAATGGCCATTTTTTGTTGAAAATGCTGTTTTAGCGATGGAATCGGGATCCATTTCAATTTGATGGAATCCTTTTGCTAAATCAATTGTTGTGAAATATTGACATCTTCCCGATTTGTCCAATATTTCATCCATCCTAGGTATTGGAAATTTTTTGTTAATGGTTATCTCATTTAAATTTCGGTAGTCTATCACTACTCTAAATATAATTTTCCCTGAAGCATCGGCTTTCTTAGGAACCATCCAGATGGGTGAACAGTAATGAGATTTATAAGGTTTCTTATAAATAGGATCCTCATGTTTGGTTTGAATACTATTGAAAAATTAGAGAGTTTTCTAATTATCAAAACCGAAAAAAAACTTGGCGGTGGCTAAAATTATTAATTGCGATAAACGAAACGAAAAGAAAAGGTGTCGACGGCTCAAATCAATTTCAACGAATGCTTATATATTTTTCGACAAAGTACTTAGAGCCTAGCTTAACGAAGGTTGGCGAAGACGGGGCGACTTCGCCGAGAGCGAGAGAAAACTTTATTGTGCTCCCGCCTTCGCCCTAAACTAACTTACACAAAACTTCAAGTTTTTTAACAATTTCATTAAAAATTCAAATTTGCGCGAACACCGGCCCCGTTGAACACCCATCGGGCTTCAACACAATGGAAGCGGCGCCAACTTATGAATGGCCCGCCGAAAAAGGCCTCCTCCACTAGTTCGCACGTCGACGACCCTGACCATGCCGTCCTCCCCTGCGTGCCTGGCGACTATTCTGCCGAGGAGCCATTGTTGGGGCGGCAGGTTGTCCTCGGCCACGAGGACGAGATCTCCCTCGCTGATGTTGGGCTGCTGCTGGTGCCACTTGCCCCGTATTTGGAGGCCCAGGACATATTCCCGGGACCATCGCCGCCAGAACATTTGCCTGACTGACGAGACAAGCCGCCATCGCCGCAAGCAGTTGAGACCCTCCTGGTCCGGGGTCCGGAGTGCTGGTGTGGCGAGTAGCGGCCCGCCTGTCAGTAGGTGCCCGGGTGTCAGCGCCTCTCCGTCGCTTGGGTCGCTGCTGATCGCTCCGAGCGGCCGGGAGTTCATCACCGCCTCGATTCCCACGAGGACTGTCCCCAGCTCTTCTGCGCTTAGGAAGGCAGTTTTGACACCTGCCTCCCATAGTCCGCCCATGTGCGGAGCCCGCGGTGGTGTGAAGACAAATTCGCATCCGCTTTTTGATGCGAATTCGCGTATCGCGTCGGCTTCGTCCTCTACCCTGTCTCGAAGGGCCCGGAAGTGGCGACTCGCTCCGACGAAGTTCGTCCCGTTGTCGCAATGGACGACTTGGGGACATCCTCGGCGCCCAACGAACCTTTGAAAAGCCAATAAAAAGGAATCTGTGGTTAAATCTGAAACAACTTCTAGATGAACCGCTTTGGACGCAAAACAAACGAAGAGCGCAATGTAGGACTTATACGGAGGCCTACCACGAATTTTCAATGTCGTATAGACAGGGCCACAAAAATCGACGCCACATATAGCAAATGGGCGGAGAGCACGGAGACGATCTGCGGGTAAATTTCCCATAATTTGTATCATTAGTCGAGGCTTACACTTAAAGCAGCGTATGCATGATCGAACTATCTGACCGCAGACCTCCTGAGCGTTTACGATCCAAATACGCTGTCGAAGGAGACTCACAAGGGCTCGTGGACCAACATGAAAATTGGAATGGTGAAGATGCCGAACATAGCTCTGCACAAATTGGGAGCGTTTTGTCAACAACAATGGAAACTTGGCATCGTATGATATAGGAGCATTAGCTAGTCGCCCCCCAACTCGCAACAAAGAAAAGTGACACCAAGTCCCCTTGTCTTCATGGATGAATGGATTCAATCGCTGAAGACTTGGGCCAACTCTGGATCCTTTACGAACTTTTTCTCTTTCTTCATGATACTCGTGCTTCTGTAATATCTCGACAATTTTTAGAAAAGCTTCATTATATTCAGTCGGCGACAAAGTTTTTTCAAATACCATACTTTTGTCTTTCCATTTTCTTATGAAGCGGAACATATAAACGAATACCCGAAGCAGTTTAAGGTGTGACGAAAATCCCTCGATGACATCTACCAAATCCAAATTTCTTACAGCAGCGGTCAGTCCGACCGCAGTCTTCCTCGATTCTTGTAGTAGGACTTCTTTATCTAGTTCAAAGTGTGCATTCTGGGGCCAGTTTGCATCTTCCTCTTTTAAAAACGCAGGTCCAGTAAACCATATTGACTGTATAATTTCGTCGACGTCACAACCTCTTGATACAATATCTGCTGGGTTCTGTTTCGTTGGAACATGCCGCCACGTAGCTTCACCTGACCACTCTTGAATCTTCGCTACTCTATTCGATACGAATGTCGATAATGAAGATGGATGAGACCGGATCCAATGGAGCGTAACTTCAGAATCCGACCAATAAACAATCCGTTCGATAGGTACCTTTAATAGGGGCTTGATTCTGTGGCAGAGATCTGCGAGAAGGTGAGCGGCACATAACTCAAGCCTTGGGAGTGTTTTAGTCTTGAGCGGCGCTACTTTAGACTTTGAAGTCAACAGCGATATTTTATAACCTTCTGCAGTTTTGCTACGAATGTAGACGCAAGCTCCATAAGCTCTTAAGGATGCGTCAGCAAAGGCATGTAATTGGACCGGTGACATCGGATAGGTATGCACAAACCGGGGAATAGATAATTCCTCTAATTTAGACAATGTAATTTTTATCATATTCCAAGCTGTTTCCAAATAAATTAATAACTTTAACGTCCACCCGGGGGCGCCATGAAAAATTAGAGAGTTTTCTAATTATCAAAACCGAAAAAAAACTTGGCGGTGGCTAAAATTATTAATTGCGATGATGTCGCATGCATAACATGTGACGTGGAAGGCTGATCTTGATTTAAAGAGGGAGAAAGAAGCTCTTGGGGTGGTGGCAACGCTAAACTATTTTCGGACACTGTATATCTATGCAGTAAAACGTGATGCGAGCGGCCACAAACTCGACATTTATTAAATTTGCATTTTGAAACAGTGTGACCCTTTCGCATACAATTGATGCATAAGGAAGCAGATTTTACAAAGTCAAACCTTTGCATTACCGAAAGGCGACCAAACGGACCACAGTTTGCTAGGATATGGTCTCCTGCATTGCAATAGCTTCAACTTTGCTGGGATTTACTGTTGGACGAAGAACAAGAAAATGAGCTGCGATTATGTGGCTTGCTCGACATAACTTTATCTTGCTTTGGTTTCCTCGATTCTTCAGCGGACCAAAGCGGTAACCTTTCATAACCTAATTGTTCTTCCCATTTTTGTTTGGTCACTGGGTCTACTCTGTTCAAAACAAGATAGATCAACATTGCATTTGAAATCTTGGTGTCGTCTCCTATCGATAACAAAGAACCGTATATAGATGATACGGTGTCGATAATATTTCTTAAAGATGAAGCTGACTGTTGCGTTATTTTCGGAAGACTAAACAATGTTGAAATATTATTCATAAAAATTAAACATTCGTTATCATACACTTTTTTCAGGCTGATCATGCCTTTTCATAATTGCTCTCGGTGACTTGGTAGGCCTTAATAGTTCCCAAAGCTTCACCAGAAAGACAAGAAATTAAGTGATTGAATTTTTCTATGACGGGAATGCTGTCGTCTTGATGAACAAGAGTTTCGAAAAGGCTAATGAAATTCTTAAACTCCGAATATTTGCCGCTGAATTTCGGCAATGCCAAATTCGGAAGTCGAGCTCGAGTTGGGGCTACAGAAGCTGATCCAATTATTTTGGTTTCGCTTGCCGTCTTCAAGGCTGAGATAAGCGACATTATTTTTGCCTTGGTAATTATTGAAAGCTCTTCCAACTCTTCTCCGAACTCATCGCCATCATCTAAATCTTCGATCTGTTCTTGTATTTGAGTTGCCTTAATAATAGAAGCATTTAAAATCTCTAGCCGACAAGTTAGTTCTACTTCTTGGATCGGAATCTGGCCGGCTTCTATTCGATCATTTAATCGGCGGATGCTCATCACTGGTTTTTTGAGCTTATTTTTAAGATCCGCAAGAAGTTCAAGAGATTTTGGCTTATCTGGACTCATTTTAATTTATTTTTTATTTTTTATATATAAACCACGAAATAAATAAATATATATATAAATAAATTATTTATCCAAGAATAATAATTAATAAAATAAATAAGTTTTAAAAGAGGATAATTGTTCAATTAGAATGACGACAAAATGTTAAATAAATTTTCGAAACAAAATACTAAGAGTAATAACAATTTAATTTAATTATTAAATTTGTTCGAAAAAATTATTTTAATAATTATCCACAACGAAAACGACGAAAAAAATATTAAATTGAATATCGAGCCACGAGGTATCAAAATTAACAGTGGTTGCAATGACGGCAAAAATCAGTATACCCGTCCGAATGCAGGGTAGCGCGTCACTTTGATCTTCAGCGCGCCAAACCAAAAGTCCAACAACAATTACAACGATGCTAACGGCAGACAAGCGAAGCGAAAAAGGAAAACGAAAAAGTTAACCGCTGCAGCTGCTTGTATATGAGGACTTATGTATTGGTTATATATAGCGGCTGGGATAATTTTACCAACTATTAATTTTCGAGTTTCAATAAATAAATTGGGGGCGACAGTGATTGCAATAATATAACACAATTATGTAAATGTTGCGTCCAACGGAGGTTCAAATAGGTTATAATGTGTATGTGTATATGTATGTGTATATGTATGTGTATATAATAAATTTTAATATAATTTTTTATTTTTATTTATTATAAATAAATGCATGCACAACTAGCTCTACTATATCGATACGTCTGTGCCAAGAATTGAAAGCGAGGTGCAATTTTTCAGCACAAGACAATAAACAATTAAATTGTTTTTCTTATAAACTCAAGCTTTCAATTTTTTGCACAAATACCTCAGGTTCTGCGTTAGGGTCTTTCAATCCAGCTGCCACTTTCCTTTTGCACATTGAGCAGTCGCAGGGCATCCCTCTGGCAGCAGTTCTTTTTGGCGAACAGAGTATTTCGCGACCGGCACGATATTTTAAGCAGGAGCTGCTGTGTATTTTCTATCCACACCGACACGCCGCGGGCAACAAAATCACGGTGTATGTATGTAATTGAGTGCTTTGAACTCCACTTGCACTTGCACTTTATATTTTTGGTTTATGTGTCACTGTCACTAGTTTCCATATAAATTAATAACTTTAACGTCCACCTGGGGGCGCCATGAAAAATTAGAGAGTTTTCTAATTATCAAAACCGAAAAAAAACTTGGCGGTGGCTAAAATTATTAATTGCGATAAACGAAACGAAAAGAAAAGGTGTCGACGGCTCAAATCAATTTCAACGAATGCTTATATATTTTTCGACAAAGTACTTAGAGCCTAGCTTAACGAAGGTTGGCGAAGACGGGGCGACTTCGCCGAGAGCGAGAGAAAACTTTATTGTGCTCCCGCCTTCGCCCTAAACTAACTTACACTAAACTTCAAGTTTTTTAACAATTTCATTAAAAATTCAAATTTGCGCGAACAACTATGTTTAATTGTACTTGTGAAAGTCAAATTTTCGCCTACTTTCCACTGAATATCGGTGTATTCAAATAAAACCTTTTTCAAACATTCTTTTTCTTCTTTATTTAAATGCTCTAACCTGAATTCATTTCATTCACTAAGTTCGTTATCAATGGCGAAATTAAAAGATTGATCCTCAGGTGAGGGTGGATTAAGGCATTTTATTGCGGTCTTATCCTCTTCAATCTATTCTTTTTGAGATTTCGGATTAAGTAATTTTATTGCGGTCCTATCCTTTTTATCATCATCACCGACCATGATAATTAACTTATCTTCACCTAAGGTTACTGTTCCCTCTTCGAAGTTTATTTTAGCTTTACATCCTGTTAAATAATCCGTTCCAATTAGAACATCTTAATTGTTTGAAAAGTTATGTAAATACAATTTTTGCTCTATTGTACAAACTTTACTTGGTTTTATTATTACACACTTTTTTAATTCTAATGATCCATTTATCGGAAAGACATTTGATTTTCATTGTTAATTTCAAGATCCCCAAAATTTCCGTTCATTATGTTGATAGATGAACCTGTGTCTACCATAGCTTTAAGAAGTTTACCTTTTATGTCTACTCTAATATAGGGGTAAAATTTTCTGGCTCCGAGGCTGTTTGCAGAAAATTTATATCCATCCTATTCTGTGCGCTATCACTTTCTCTTTGGCTTTTAACAGGTGCACTTGGAGAATTATTGGACGTTAATGCTTGGTAATTTAGCGAGTTTTGAGCTCTGCCTTGGGATAGAGAATTTCTAAATTCTTGATAATAACGATTTTGATTTGCTGAGGACTGAGGAACTGTTGAAGTATTTAAATTTGGATTTGGATTTAAATACGAATTTGAATTTGAATGACTGTTAAAACTATTACTGGGTCTTGGGTAATAATTTGCATTATTCTTTTGATGATAATAATTTTGGTGTGTATTTCCCAAATTCCTGCGATTATCGTAACGTACCGATCTATAGCTCTCAAAGGGATCTGCATCCCAATGTTCTAATACCATTGCTGTTTCTTTTAAGTTATTAATTGTGGAAATATCTCTTTTTGACAATGCATTAAATAATATATCTGGAATCTTCCTTTCTATGCATCTTTGAATGGTTTTATTTAATGATGCTGTATAAAGTGATTTATCAGTGGGGTCTGTCTCTAATTCTAACTTATTAATCATATTTGCGGATCTACGTTTTAGCTCGTCTACGAACTTACTGATGCTTCCTTTGTAGGTCGTTTGGTTTATGTTGTCAACGAAGTCTTCATATGGCCTATGGTCCTTGAATGCTCTAATTAAGGCCAATTTCGTAGAAATCCAGTTCATCGTCTTCTCTTCGGATAGCAGCGTCCACTATAGTCCTCTCTATAGCTCCGTAGATGATGTGTGTTTGACGAACGTCCTGAGTCGGGTATAACTGCAGTAGATATTCAACCCGTACGGTATATCCGCCTAGATCAGCGGGATTGCCATCGAAATAAGGCAATTCTTTTATCTGACCAATTAATTGGTTCAGATGTATTTCGGATAACTGGGGTGGATTTGCCATTTTTGTTTTTTTTTTTTGTTTTTCACAAAGTTTTTCAATATTTCACTTTTAATGAGATTGACCGAATTAGATTTTATTTTGTTTACAAAGGTTTTCAATATTTCACTTTTTATACCCGTTACTCGTAGAGTAAAAGGGTATATTGTATTCGTGCAAAAGTATGTAACAGCTAGAAGGAAGCGTTTCCGACCCTATAAAGTATATATATTCACTAGCCGAGTCGATATAGCCATGTCCGTCTGTCCGTCTGTCTGTCCGTCTGTCCGTCTGTCTGTCCGTCTGTCTGTCCGTATGAACGCTGAGATCTCGGAAACTATAAAAGCTAGAAGATTGGCATTTTGCATGTAGATTTTAGGAGTTCCTACGCAGCGCAAGTTTGTTTCAAAAAGGTGCCACGCCCCCTTTAACGCCCACAATCGTTTATATACGATTTTAAAAATTTAAATATTTCGGAAAAGTAAAAATGCAGTTTTATTGTGTTTATCAATACATATCGAAATGTAGAAGAACTTTTTCAAGTCGGACCATTCGTTAAAAAGTTATGCGTGATCAAAGTTTCTATCTCCATCTCCCTCGCACTCCCTTTACCTGAGTAACGGGTATCTGATAGTCGGGGCACCCGACTATAGCGTTCTCTCTTGTTTTTGAAGTGAGAATAACCGAATTGGATTTTTCAATTGTCTACGGATTTCACTTGTGTGTTCGACGATTTGTTTTTTTGCTAGTCAGGATATACTAGTTGTATAGTACAATCCCTAAGAACAGTTTAAAACCGACGTTTAAATCCTACCGGCTGCGCCAATTAAATATTCGTACCGTAAGTATGTTATAAAAAAAAACTTTATTTAATTTTAATTGAACGGATAAAATTTTGTTTTCTATTTGGAACACCGACCTGATATTTACAAGTCTCAGACTGAACTCGCTCTATAACTCCTACTTTATCTACGATCAAACTTCGGTTCTGAACTTTGGAGCTTTTTAATGAGTGGCTTTAGTGTTTATTGAGTGTCTTTCATAATTGTACATTGGACCGTTCTTTGTTCTCATCTTGTTTATGATTTCGGTCCCGAAATCTGAGTATCCTGAATCGTGGGAAAGGGCCGATAGTCAGATAGCGGCTCATTCTAATTGTTTAGTCTATTAGTCTGAACTTTTTAATAACATGGAAATTTTCCATTGGTTTGTTGACAATTAGGTTTCGATTTTTCTGAGGGTGTCTTAAAGTAATGTGTACGTGGGTATGTATGTGTGGGTGTGTAGACATGTACATAGAGGTTTGTGATGCTATCGATATGTCACTATATACCTTATAAGGTCGGAGATGTCTCCTTCACTGCGTTGCACACTTTTGACTAAAATTATAATACCCTCTGCAAGGGTATAAAGACAAGAAATTGCATGAACAAAACGTAAATATTTCTCTTCTGAAGTCAATTCGGAATTCAAGTTCGGAAATAGTATTAGTATTTCAAAAAGGAAATTCGATTTTTCACAACGACTCATCTGATTGGTAATTGCCGTTTAATGTTTGTTTTTTTATTTGATTCTGTAAAGATAATATTTATCTTAAATTATTTATAAGAATTATCTTTCCCTTAAGGTTGTAACTTTCAAACAATCGAATTTTTTTCATTTTGTTCAAAATGAATTTTGTTTATTCCTTCGATTAAGTACCAGATAATCTTATACTTTAACTAAATTTGTTTGGATTTTGTGTTTCAGAGGAAACACATCGCAGACCTTCACGGGATTACGCACCACGCCTCCATTATTAAATGATTTTTAATTTTTTTGCGAGAATTTGTAGTTCAAATTGTCTATTTTTAGAATATAAATTTTTTTATTCAAGAAGGCTGGTGGTTTTTATAAAATTAATTCATGAAAATTATCGATTTTTTCACTCTACAACTAGGGTTGCACCCCTAATCGCTGAAAGCCCTTCCAAGTATAATCTTAATCACAAAAAAGACATTTATTTGTTTTCAAAAGTTATACGATCATTAATTTTAGTTAAAGTCCTGTGCTTGAGCTCAGTTTTAATGGAAGCGAAAACAATACACGCGTTTAACAAAAATATAAAAAAAAAATTATTTGCATAATTGTCCGGTAAAGCGTGTAATTGGCTTTCAAAAAATGTAAAATATTTATCTCGACCGGACAAGGAAGTATTTCTAGCCATACATACATATGACATAATTTTAATGTCAAGTGACTTGTCCCTTGGGGCCTCGTTCGCCATTCCATCGACTACAGCGTTGAGTTCATAGTTTATGAAAACCAAACCAAAAAAATTTAGAAAGCTCAGAAAATACTCGAGGTCATACGTTGGTTATATGTTAATTTCTTCTATAACACAATAATTTATTCCACTTAGCATTCATCACATTTGCTCTCCCTGGAATCGGGTTCAGACTACGATAGGACTAGCTAGTTTCGTCTGCACGTCACCTCAGACTCATCAGCTATCTACGGGGATTGAAGCAGAGCATCAGAAAATCCCCAATGTTACGATCAGATAAGCTTTTTTTTTGGCAATTTCTATTGTTTAGTAGGTCGATACCAACGTAAACAAAAGGGATCAACACGCCCCAAAATTCAGCAATTAAACAATCTTCAACTATTTGTTGTATTTACCGAGGGTTTTTCAACAGACAAAACACTAAAAACTTTCACTCACTGATAGAAGCTTTAACGACAGAACTCCACCTATGTTAAAATTAATGAACTTTGGCAACTCGCAATTGCCAAAAAAAGCTTCTCTGATCGTAACATTGGGAAGTTTCTGATTATTACACTTACCAACTGAAGAGCAGCAAGGGGCTGCAGGTGGTAATAAAGGGAATCGAACCTGACGTTACCAGCACAGGAATAACATAGCCGTAAACGAAGAGGGTTTTTTATTAACATTCTCAACAAAAACAAAAAACCGCAACCTCTTTCCGAGGTCGAGCTTAAGCCAGACAGCAAATCCTTGAGGAAAAACAAACTGCAATGAATAACAGTGAAGGAACAATGCCAGGAGTATGGACATACCTGTCGTCTGCGTAGCCTGCGGGGACGCCCACAATTCTGTACACTGCTCTGCCAACAAAGAAGACCCAAATATAATATTAACAAATTTGGAAACTGTGGGTGAAACCATACGGCGAACTACAATATTGCAAAGAACGCATACTCTGCATCGCAAACAAACCGAGATCCTCATTTGGTCCCCTAAATACTTCCAACGGCATCTCTAAGCCTATGCTCTGGGATGGAAAATCTACTCCAGCCTAACCAAGAAAACTCTCATCATGCTCCAGGACAGCCAAATAACAAAAAGGGAAACTTTGATGCTTACCCTGCAAAAAAGCATGATGGAACTAATGACGCTTATGAACCAGAACATGGTGATAAGGTTGCCCGTAGCACAACAATCTAAATTATCTATGATGTCTCACGGCCTTAACTTGAATTACCACAATTCCTTAACAATAATAGATGTTATGCTGCTGGTAGAAACGCACCTTACAAGCAATTTTAACGCACAGATCATCCGGATGGAAAAGCTCACGGCAGAACCGAAATCGTAATCGGAGAACGCATTAAACACCACCTTCACCAAAGGCTTGCAACAATCTACTTGACGGCCACATCTATAAAAATGCAATCCAGTAACGAAAACCGTTAAATTGCTGCCGTCTACTGCCCGCCTCGCCATAAACACACTTGGAGGCTACAATGGCAAACATATGTACAGGGGATCACGACTTGTGACTCCGACAGAATGGAAATTGTACAAACCAATTTTAATTTTAAGAAACAAATTGACTATGTTTCCCCCGAGAGCCCCATACTGGCCAGCAGATCCTCGAAAGCTCCCAGATCTTATTGATTTTGAGGTGACAAAAAATATATCGCGCAATCTAATAAGTGCCAAAGAACTTTCTGACCTATCTTGGGCTTTTCTAATAACACTTCTTCAAAGCCCTAAAATAATCGAACACCCCCTATGGCTGACGTCGCACAGAACTAACAGTTTTAAATAAAAATGTAAAAGAGTACTCAATAGAACTCACTTCTCAACTTAATATGGAATGAAACATCGACTGCACTACTGAAGCCCTAGAAGGTAAGAAACTCTTCAGGATGCAGGGCCCGAAGCGACGGAGACAGAGCTGAAATATTTGCTTCACATTTTCAAGTTGTTTTCCAGCCATATCCTGATAAAAATTCGGGCTGTCAATTCAGCCCGAAACTAAATTTTTCCCAACTTCGTTTCTGCCGAACGAAATCAAACAAGTCAATAGGGAACTAAAACCAAAAAGCCAGGGCTTGGTTACTTACTAACCTTAAAAATAATAATCGAACTTCCAAACTGTGCTATCAAGGTCGTTTGTAAACTCTTAAATCTCGAAAATCTTTTTGGAAGCACACAATGTCATCCCGGCACGCCAGTTTGGCTTCCGAAGAAACCATAAAACCATCGTGGAAGTTAACAGGATAACAACTGAAATACGCTCAGCTTTCGAGCATCGAGAATCTTGTAGCGCTATATTCCTCGATGCAACACAAGCCTTCGACCGAGTTTAGCTTCATGGTCTCAGAAATAAAATCAAAATGTTTTTGCCCGCAAGCTCCTCTAGTCTCTACAATAGAGTATTTTCAGAGAGATGCAAAGCAGCAACACCGGACGAATACATGATCGAAGTTAGAATACCACAAGGAAGCGCACTTGGGCCTACCATATTTGTCCTATGCACTGCGGATATCCCTAGAGATACTAACAACGTTCACGTTTGCCGACGATACAGCGATTATGAGTCGCTCCAGATGCCCAATCCGAGCAACAACCCATCTCGCTGATCAGTGGAGAGGTGGCTATCTGACTGGTGTACCAAAATAAATGAACTAAATTGTGTTCTTGAACTATTGGCCAGGTAAATTTATTATAAAAACGAAACTGGTTTCTTGACGTCAGAAATGACAAAAAATTATTTTAAATATTTATAAATTTTGGTTTTAACTTTGAACGTAAGATGAATTTGATAAACAATCAAAAATGAGGTTATATATTAAATGAATGGAAATTTAATTTATAAGAACGCGATTTATTTTGGTGTATTAAGCGAGTTGAGCGATGACGAAAAGGAGGAGCGCTGAACAAATTCCTTTTTTTTTTCTTAACTTTTTTTATTTATTGATTTTAGAATCTAATAATAAGTATATAGAATTAAAAAAACTATCTGACAGTCAAGGTGACTGCCGCGAGATTTAGGGGCTCTAATAACTATTGCTGAGCTGGAAGGTCATTGCGTTGCAATCGGGTCCGGTTGGAAACCCTGGCTAGGCCCCTGGCGAGCTGGTTTGGATGTGGTAGGACGCTTTTTGTTTTGATATTTCATCTTTTACGGGTAGAATGCCAAGATATGTGTGGATATTGTCGTTCCGAACATACCAAGGTGCCCCAGTGATAGTTCTCAGAATTTTTATTGTGCTCGCTGAATAATGTCGATGTTGCTGCTGCTCGCGTTTTCCCACGTTTGGGAGCCGTAGGTCCAGACTGGCTTAAGCGTTGAATTGTAGAGCAGGACCTTGAAGTCCAGGCAGAGGGGGGAGCGCGCGTTTATTAGCCAATGGAGACTGTTTGATTTTAGTTTTAGGTAAATTTTCTTAGCTTCGATATGTCTCCGCCATGTAAGTCTCCTGTCTAGGTGGATGCCAAGGTACGTTATATCGTCAGCTTGTGGAAGTGGCGTGTTATTCAGGGTTAGCGGGGGACACGTTTGTCTGTTAAGAGTAAACGTTATATGTTTACACTTTTGCGCATTTATTTTTATACGCCAGTCTGATAACCACCTCTCCACTACAACGAGATGATCAGCTAGTAGTGCTGTTGCCTGAATTGGGCATTTGGACCGACTTATGATCGCGGTATCGTCTGCGAATGTAGAAGTAGTTAGCCGCTCGTTCGTGGGGATATCTGCGGTGTAGAGGAGAAATAGAGTTGGGCCAAGGGCACTACCTCCAGCCTCTATAGCGTAGTCGTCTGATGTTGTAGTGTTGCATCTCACGGCGAAGGCTCTGTTGTAAAGGTACGATTCAAGTATCCTGTGAGTGTTTCCCGGCAGGATCGTTCTGATTTTATGCATAAGGCCATCAAGCCAGACTCGGTCGAAAGCCTGTGCAACGTCAAGGAATACGTCACAGCACTGCAGTATTCCCGAAGCTCGAATGTAGTACGTATTTCTGTTGTTAGTCTGTTGACTTGCTCTATTGTTCCATGGCTTTCTCGAAAGCCAAATTGGTGTGCTGGAATAACGTTGTGCTCTTTCAGATATGGGATTATGCGCGTCAAAAGGCATTTGTGTGATCTTTTCCTGGCTTTGGGATCATTATAATTACCGATTTTTTCCATTTTTTTTGGAAAATAGCCAAGTTGTGTAATCCCGTTAAAGAGTTTACAAATAACCTCAACTGCACAATTTGGAAGTTCGATTAACATTTTGGGAGTTATTTGATCACCGCCTGGGGCCTTTTTTGTTTTAATTGCTCGCTGATTACTTTTGCAACTTCATTTGGTTGAAACAGAATTGGCTCCGTCTCAGATTCGATTCGAATTGACGGCGACGGTAGTGGGAATGAATTAGTTGCAGGGATTGGTGTTGAGACTTTGGCTGCTGCGACGAGTGCAGACTCCAGTGCATCGGCCTAGCAGTCGATGTCCTCCTTGATGTTTAGCTGTTGAGTTAGTTCAATGTGGGAACTTACGTACATTTTGAACTTCAGCCAGTTGGTTCTATGCGACGTCAGCCTGCGAGGGTGCTCGATTAATTCCGGGCTGTGTTATTAGTGTTATTAGCACAGGTGAGTGGTCCGATGATAGATCCAAAAGCGATTTTGCTGATATCAGATTGCGAGAAATGTTTTTTGTCACAACAAAATCAATTAAATCAGGTAGTTTTCTAGGATCTATAGTCCAGTATGTAGGGCTGTCTGGTGAAACGTAGTTCAGTTTGTTGCATGTTTTAATGATTTAATGATTACCTTCCTTTGGGAGTCACAAGGCGGGATCCCCAGTGCGTGTGCTTGGCGCTGTAATCTCCTGCTGCTATGAATCGCTCACCAAGTGAATTGTAGAAGTCCATGAATTGGTCTTCGGAGACTGTAAAGCGGGGTGGGCAGTAGACAGCGGCAATGGTAAGGTTGCAGTTGCCCAACTGTAATTTTATCGAAGTAGCTTGCAGATGATTTTTTGCAAACCGTTGGTGAAAGTGGTGTATGACGCGGTCTCTTATTAAGATGCCAGTTCCGCCATGCGCTTTACCATCTGGATGATCGGTGCCGTAGAACGTGTATCCCCGTATTTTAAAGTTATAT
This sequence comes from Drosophila rhopaloa, assembly GCF_018152115.1. Lineage (NCBI taxonomy): Eukaryota > Metazoa > Arthropoda > Insecta > Diptera > Drosophilidae > Drosophila > Drosophila rhopaloa. The sequence continues at coordinate 900,874 of NW_025334991.1, forward strand.
TTGCTGGTGAGATGCGTTTCTGCCAGCAACATAACGTCGATGTGGTTTTCGTTCAGAAATTGAGTTATTTCAGGTTTATGCCGTGAAACACCGTTGGCGTTCCACAGAGTTATTCGAAGGCTAGGCATCGTTTATTTGGACTGCTGAGCTGCAAGCATTTGTAACAAGATATTTTGGTTTTGCATAAGAGTTTGCATTGTGGTTTTCATGAAGGACATAAATTCCATCATATTTTGTTGCAAAGTAATCATTATAGATTCCATGTTACTTTGTGGCTGTCCCATGGCCTGCTGGATGTTATCAATTTTCGGCTCTATGTGAACTGTGCCTGATCTTAAAGCACTGGCGTAAGACATTCCGTTGGTGGTAATTGAAGGGCCAAATGATGATCTGGCTGCTTTTGCGAAGAAAACTTCCGGTGTCGTTTGTGATCTCATGTAAGTGTTTTGTGTGTTCAGGGAGCGTGCCGTTGTCGCTCGTTGCATCCGACTTTTCATCATCTTGTAGACTGGACAGCCTCTGTAGTTTGCGGTGTGGTTTCCTTGGCAGTTTACACACTTTTTAGCGAGAGAGTCTTCCTTGTTGGCAGGGCAGGGTTCGGAGCCGTGGCAGTTTCCCCAAGCTACACATACTGACCTGAGGGTGCAGTAAGCCCTGGTATGACCGAATTCCTGGCAATTTGTGCATTGCACTGGCCCGGTCCGTTTGTGCGGCTCTTCCACTGTGATCCTACGGTGGAGAAGGTACTGCAACTTGTAGATCGGGTGCCCTGCGTTTTTTTTCAAAGTTCTGCTATCTGGCTCCAGCTCGACCTTGAAGAGTGGTTGCGGCTTCTTGTTTTTGTTCATAATGTTTATAAAATTTTTTGCGCAAAAACCGTTTTTTTTAAGGCCTCTGTAATTTCGGAGGGGTCACATCGGGTTCTATTCCCTTGAGCACAACTTGCAAACCTTTACAACTTTTCAGCTGGTACGTGTAGTACTTCCTTTTGGCATTGTTTAAGTATTTCGACACTGCTCGGAAATCGTCTTCGGTTTTGGCTTGGAGTTTAGTTTCGCTTATATTCCCTTTAATAAGCGGAATAACATGAAAGTTATCTTTTCCGACAAGCTCAACTATTTTGTTGACCAGGGCATTCGAGATCTTCTCCCGAATAAAAATAGGTGGGGGCTTTAGTTTCCTTGGGGCTAATTGTTCCGACTCTGTTTCAGGCTGCGCCAGAATGGAAAATCTATTTTCATTTAGTGGCCCGGGATTTTCAGGGCCTTTGTTGGAACGATTTATTTTTGGCTTATTGCCGTCCGAGTTTTTTGGGGGTGTTAGCTTGCGCTTGGAGATATTAATGTAGCGATCCATGCCTGTCTGCATGGCCGAACCCGCTTGCAGAATTGTCACTTCTTCTACCGTTGCTTTGTTTTTGCCGTTTGCACCGATTTTTGCACTTGGTTGTGTTGTTGCTTTACCTGCAGCACAAGAAGAGGGTGGAGTCGTTATTGCATTGTTGGCGACAGAGACCGTTGTAGTAGTCGTAGTAGTTGCTGTTGTTGTTGCGCTAGGCGGCAGAAGCTCTGTTGGAGTCTTGCATTGCTCACTCCATGGCGTTTGAGCGGTAAAGAGCAGGGCTTGAGAGCAAGAGCTAGCTCTCTGGTTTTCGGCGGTCAGTAAACTTGCACCTTCAAGCACTTTCGGTTCTAGAGTATTACTCGTCACCGTAAAAAAGGCATTGTTACGGGCCAAAGAAAGACGACGTTTGTCTTGCTCTCTCTGAATTTTTTCACGGGCTTCGTCTTGTTGTTTTTGTCGTTGAATGCGCTGATCCACGTTCTTACTCATTTGTTTATCGTTAGTGCGTAAAGATTAATTATTTAATTAATTAAAACTATAGATTACGATATGCGATTTGCATCGCGAAACGCAAACCTCGCGTTTATTAATTTTTCGACTGATTTACTAGTTGTTTTTCCGGAGCGTTAAGAAAACTCGTCTGCACGCAGCCGAAGTTGATTGGTTACTGAATTCCATTTAACACTAATATTTTCATAAACTTCTCTTAAGAGCTTTGCTAACCAAAGGGGCGAGAGATGCGAATGTTGCCATACCGACCCCTGCTCCTTCCTCATGTGCCGATCGGCGCCGACGAAATTCGTTGAGTTGTCGCACCACACCTTCTCCGGAACCGCGCGACGAAAGCCTTTGAAAGGTCAACAAAAAAACATCACTAGTTAAGTCACACTTCTTTGGACGCAAAACATACGAATAAGGCCACGTACTACTTGTACGGTGGCTCACCACTGTTCCGATACGTTGTGCTAAAGGAACCACTAAAATGAACGCCACAGATGTTAAACGGGCGAAGAGCTCGAAGTCTATCTGCTAGCGGCTTACAGCGAAAGCAGCGCATGCAAATTAACTTTCTCTCAGGTGAATTTGATAAAAAATTTATTCTTATTTTTTATAACCAAGTGGTTCACTATTACATTTTTCAATAGGACGAACTTATTTAATTCACTACTCTTTTACTTTCACTCGATTCATTCAACTGCTCGATTTGGATCTCAAAAACGGACTGCCTGCCTCGAGTTCAATGATTAATAATCAAACCTCGGTTTAAGAGATTTATCCCAAAAATTAATAAGGAGAATGACTCAAGAGAGTCGGAAAATAGGATGATGCAATTTGCCAATAACATTTTTGTTTACATTGGCGGACTTAAGGGATCGCTTTGGGAATCTTTTGCTTACGTTAGCGGGCTCAGGGCTCGCTTTGGGGCTGCGATGTTTACAATATCGGATTGGATGTTAGATGCGGACTGCGTGAAACTGATCTGGGTGGGAATAATTTGGAGGCGTAGTTGATTTATCTCGGGTCTTCAGAATTATTTTGAAATAAGCTCTCGGCTCAAAGTTGTTTATAAATTTGATAAGAGCCCCTAAATAATGTGTCACATAACTCCCCCCATTCTAAATTGAATCGTCCCGACTCATTGGAACTGATGGGTATATTGAATGTAATTGGTTGATCAATTCGACAATGATATTTTCTTCTAGGGTATTTTCATTGTCGGGGATTTTATTTATTTCATTATCTGAAATTTAGCTTTCTGGTTCAGTTTCTATATGAATTTGCCATAGTTGAATATTGAATTGGCAAATATTGAATATTAAAAATTTTCTGTATTTGACTATACCCATAAAAATTAAATATTTAAATGTAAATATGATTAATATTAATGTAACTAGTATTTGAGTTTGTTTAATTTTATTAAACGGATTTAGTGTGTTAATATTATCGAATAAGAGTTCCGAATCATTAGATATAATATATTCGGATACTACTATATTTTCGTGCGGTGATGTATTCCAATATATTATTGTCTACATTGGTGTGGGATATATTATTAAATTTAGAGGTGCCATTAATTAAAAGTTATTAAATATGACCCATTTAAATGAGTGTCATTAATTGTATTTTTTCCATTTACAAAAATGGCTTCATCTTGGATTACATCTATATTTTTATTTTTTCTCGAATTTTGTTTCAAAAAGATTTTTCTTCATTTAGTAATCTGGTAAAATTAGTACCTTCAGGGTTAAGTGTGCAATAATTATTGAATATTTCTGTCTTAAAATTAGACATTACATAGTACAATACTTATTTCTACATTTTGCAACGTGATTGTCTATTAATAATTTTCCATCATTATGCGAAATGGATCTTGAATTTTAAACTTCACAACGATCGGGAAAAAATAGGGTATTTTATGTAAACTATAATAGGATCTTGGTGCAAAATGATTTTAAAATTCAGATATATCTAATAGATCTTTTATAATTACAGGTCTACTTTCGTGCTTATAAATTTCTTGTATATCATCATTATTTAAAATTTTAGTATTAAATACATCAATTTTAGCGAGTGTAATTGTGTCCATTAGATTCATAACATCGTAAGTAAGCAAGCGCAGACGATATTAATGTTTTGAATTCTTCAGGTAAAGACTTTATCTCTTTAAATATTTTAAAATTAATAACGAATTGATCGTTATTATTTTGTATTATTCATCGATTTTATTTTGGACTGTAATGAAATCATCATGATCTGGTGTTCCCGCTTTCCATTTCCAAATAGTGCCTATTTCATTAATGCCTCTTCTCGATCTACTGGGTATTATTTGGAAGAATCAGAATCGTCTTTGACTTTCAAAGTGAACGGTCGTGTTTTTTTTCTGCGCTTCGAATTTTGCATTTTGTTTTCGTTTATTCCCATCGGTGTGTTTTATCAAAACAATTCTAATTCGCTTCCGGTTTATTTAAACATAAATTTAAACTCCGTTCGCTTCGCGAGTGCACTTTGTATTTAATACTAATTAATTGTTTTAGTTTTTTCGTAATTCTTATCTGTTTTTTCTTTTCCTATATCCCCGCCGTTTCTCTTTTGTGCATGCACTTTAACTTATTTACGCTCCCGCTCTCTTGCTCTCTTTGCTTTTGAAAGTTCTAAGCGTGCAGTTTCTGCGCTCTTGCGGTACTTATAACTGCTCGCTTATAAATTTCAATTTCGCTTTCTTGGTACAGTGGTAAATAAATAAAATGAATAATAAAAATTTAGTCTGCTTCTGCAAAAAATGCAGCCTCGTAATCAGGGCTGACCAGTCTAATATGACTTGCTGGCTGTGTGAAAATATGGTGCACACCAAGTGCGCCGGTTTTACTGGCCGGACAAGTGATGACCTTTCAAAGGGGCCCAATTTGCAGTTTTGTTGTGACGCTTGTGTCGAGGTTGCGAACGAGATGAAATCGTTCATGCGCCAAACTAAAGGCGGCCTGATGGGACTGATTAGCTGTTTCGGAGTGGCTAGAGATAGTTTTCGCCGAGCTGATGATCTCCTATCTGCGCTGGACTCACAGTTTAATAGTCGTAAGCTATTAGAAGAGTCCCCTAAGCGCAAAAAGGCCGCTGGTGGTAAGGAGCAAAAGGGGAACACCCCGCAACCGAAATCAAAAGAACAACAGAGCATTCCGGCGGATCAGCAGCTGATTTCAGCAAGCCCTCAAATGTTGCTAAGATCAGCAGCTAAAAAAGATTCGGTATCCGAACAATCCGTTACAGAATGCATGCAACCAGGGACTTCTAAGAATTCCGATTTGTCCGGAGTGGTTTCACAATTAGTGGATCCACTTATCTCTCAGAATGTAGCATCACCACCACAAGGGACTACTGAGTCCGGACAACCGGCTCAAGTTGGTTTTGCAGAAACAATGTCTGCTCCACCAAAATCCCTTACAGTGGTTCCACAAAAGAAACTAATTTTCGTTTCTCGGCTTTCCCCTGATCAAACATCTTCTGATGTATTGTCTTATATACAAGACAAAACTAAAGCCGATTGTAATAGTGTAAAGGTGGAAAAGTTTAAGTTTTCTTATGCTAGAGACATTTCATCTTTCAAGATAACTGTCCCTAACGAGCTTTTTGAAGCCATATGCTCGGGCGACTTTTGGCCTGATAATATGGTTGTAAAAGAGTTCGAGGCTAAGATAAAGAAGAAGGGGCCCGTAGGAGTAAAACTTCCTAGTCGAGGCCAAACCAGTGTACCAATTTCAAAAAACTAACTTCTAACCTCCTTCTTTCCTATCAGAATGCAAGAGGTTTGCGTAGCAAACTCACTAAATTGTATTCTGATAGCCTTTCCTTTGCATCTCATATTATTGTGTTCACAGAAACCTGGTTAAAGCCGGAGATCTTTAGCTCCGAAGTTTTTCCAGGTAAGTACACAATATATAGGTATGACCGTCCCTCTAGACGGGGAGGTGGAGTCTTAATTGGAGTTGATTCAAACTTCCCGTCTGAGGAGTTATTTTTTGATGAATTCAATACCATTGAATTTATTTGTGTAAAGTTATCGCTTCCTGGTAACTTTATATACATAACTTGCTCTTATATTCCGCCGTTGTCTGAACTTCCTGATTATTTAAATCACCTATCCGTTATTAAGTCCGTTGCAAATAAGCTTTCCGATAGGGATCAGTTGATAGTTCTAGGTGATTTTAATATACCCGGAGTTACTTGGTCCACTGAGGATGGATCGAATGTCTTACTACCTATAGCACAGCATGATTTTATTGATGGCCTGCTTGACATATCTCTATCTCAAGTAAACCATGTTCGAAATGCATTAGGTCGCCTACTTGATTTGTGTTTTGTATCGAATCCTGAAGGTGTGTTTCTGTCCAGAGTAGCACCACTCACGCAACCTGAAGATCCATATCACCCAACAATCGAACTTTCATTTGATACGGGTAGAGTTATAGAAGAAAAATCAGAAAAAGCCAAACGAATACATTGTTTTCGCAAGGCAGACTTTCTGAGGCTTAATAATTTTATTTCTGGCTTTAATTGGTCTGATCTTTACTTATGCAATAATATGTCCGATGCAGTTAATGTTTTTTATACTGCAATAAACTCATTTTTTAATTCCTGTGTTCCGTGGTACTATCCGTCAACTTCCAATAAATCACCTTGGCTTAGCAAAGAGTTGACACACTTAAGAAATGTAAAGTCCAGACTTTTTAGGAAATATAAAAATACCGGTTCTCAATCTGTTTTTACTAGATATCTAAGTGCTCGGTCAAGATTTACCGTGCTTAATGCTCAGTGTTATAATAGTTACTTAAACCGTTGTAAGGTCCAGTTCTCTCAGGACCCGAAACAGTTTTATAATTTTGTTAACACCAAGCGTAAATCTAATTCTTTTCCTTCCTCGCTGTCGTTCGAAAACATGACGGGAACCACAGATCAGGCAATAGCCGATATATTTGCCCAATTTTTTCAAACGACTTACTCTACTTTAGTTTATTCATCTCAGCCTTATTCTTACACCATGCCCAAGTCAAACCTCATATTCTGTCCCACTTTAACAGAAAGCTCTCTTCTTTTGGATCTTCTTCGTATTAAGCCTGTTTATTCGCCAGGGCCCGATGGTATTCCTGGGTGCGTGCTTAGGTATTGCGCTAAGGCCCTGTGCAAACCTCTTCACAAGTTGTTTACCTTATCTCTAGAAACCTCCCAATTCCCAAATATTTGGAAGGAATCATTTGTTATTCCTCTTCTCAAAAAAGGTAACAAGTTAGAAGCCAGTAACTACAGAGGTATTTCTAAGTTGTCAGCTATTCCTAAGCTTTTTAAAAAATTATTACTCCTCATTTGCAGCACCTTTGCAGATCAATCATTTCTCCGTGTCAACACGGATTTATAAAACGTAGATCCACAATCACAAACCTTCTAGAGCTCACTTCATTTGTGATAAAAGGCTTCAATAGTAGTTTTCAAACAGACGTCATTTACACTGACTTTAGTAAAGCATTTGACTCTGTAAATCACTTACTTCTCATTCAAAAACTTGACCTTTTAGGTTTTCCAGTTGATCTGCTTAAATGGATTTCAAGTTATCTAAATGGCAGGTCACAAAGGGTCCTTTTTAAAAATTCAATTTCTGAAATTCTCCGTGTTACCTCCGGTGTCCCACAAGGGAGCCATCTGGGTCCGTTACTTTTTACATTATTTATTAACGATCTTCCATCAATTATAAGTCATTCTCGCGTACTTATGTACGCAGATGATGTTAAGTTGTGCCTGCAGTATAAGGACATTTCCTGCCATTTAGACTTGCAATCCGATCTAGATAATTTTCAAAACTGGTGCCGAGTTAATTTACTAAATTTAAACGGTTCCAAGTGCAAGCTGATGACTTTTTATCGGGCCAATCCGATATACGCGACTTACACGTTAAGTGGCAGCTCTTTGGATAGAATAACTCTTGTAAACGATCTTGGCGTTCTCTTGGACCCTAAACTAAAATTTTCTAATCACATTTCGTCCATGGTTAATAAAGCCAGAGGAGTGCTTGGATTTATTAAAAGGTGGTCAAAAGAATTCGATGATCCTTATTTGACTAAAACTTTATTTATTTCGCTAGTCCGTCCGATTCTGGAGTATGGCTCTCCCGTCTGGAGTCCACAATACGGAATACATATTGGTCGTATTGAATCTGTACAAAAAAACTTCCTTCTTTTTGCTTTACGGCGCCTAAACTGGGATGCAAACCTTATCTTACCTTCTTATTCTAGTAGACTTCTTTTGATTAATTTACCACCCCTAGCCAACCGTAGAACGATGCTTGGTACTATCTTTATTTATAACCTTATACATGGTGATATTGACTGCCCCGACTTGTTAAGTCGGCTAAACTTTTCTGTGCCAAGTAGATTAACTAGAAATTATTTTCCCCTAATTTTAAATCATTGTAGATCTAACTATGCCTTGCATGAGCCTTTCAGAGTATTATGTTCTGACTATAATAGACTTTTTCCTGTAATATCAAATCTTGACTCTCTGCCGCTCCTAAAACGATTGATACTTGCTTCATTGGCACAAGATTGATCTAACTATTACTTTTTTCCCCGGACCTTTACCTTTATTTTCCTATCTCGCGTCTATCTTATCGCGAATCGTGCCGTACGATACACGGCTGCGCCCCTCGGTCGGTTGGGCGGGTAAGTGGGCCGTGGGACTCCGCGCGAAAAAAAAAAAAAAAAAAAAAAAAAAAAGATAAGTATTTTGATAATATTTAAATCGTGGGATATTTCCCAAAGAAAATTCTTTGCTGTCGTGATGGGATAACGACCTGTGTCCGCCGTCATATCTCCGCCCAGTGTATTTGGTCAGAGGAGATATGTCGTGATTTATTTGGGGGAATTCTGTCGTTTAAAAGTGACACAGCTCCCCCATTGACTAACGAGGAGTTATGTCGTCTAAAAACGACAAATCTCCGCCCTTCTACAAACGACATATCTCCGCGCAAAAATATTTTGTTTTAAACGACTTATCTCCGCGCGCAGATATGTCGTTCGTAGAAGGGCGGAGTTATGTCGTTTTAAAACGACATATCTCCACGCGAAGTTTTCTTAGCTACGAAGTTGATATTTTTTAAATATTCATATATACTCATTTTCAAATGTACATATTCATATTCGTGCGTGTAAAATCAGGACAAATTATAGAGCGCAAAATTGTTTTTCCACATACACAAACGTATATATATATATATTGTCACATTCCCTTTTGAATTTGATGTCCTATGTGTGAAACAGTGGAAAAAAGGTAAATTAAAAATCATTATTGGATTAAACATAAGTTCAAACACAAATATTGTGAATATTGTGAAAAAAAAACATAAATATATTATAATAATTTTAAAAGTTCCTATTAATTACAAAAATAAATATAAATATATTTCCCATTTTTAGGAGTCTAAATGTTTTGTACCAATGTACATGTTACCGTTCCTTATTATCTGTTATTTTATTAAGTGCTGTGTACGTATACAGAAGTCATTTGACTTCGTAAGCTCACAGAGAGCAGTTGACCTAATAATGGACTTGGAAAACATTAAATTTGAAATTCGGGAAGGAAGCCGTAATGGATCACAACTTCTGGTTTCGATGTGTGATGAGCAGTTATTTGTAAAAAATTAAATATTGAACCTCGGTGATATAGCACACGTCTGCCACGTGGAAGACTGCAAAGCCAGACAATATTTAAGTTCTGATAAAACACGTGCTTTTTCTAATGTTAATAATATGGTGTATGATCATCCGTCCCAGCGACGCGAAATAGCAAAACTCGGTTTTTTTAGTGATTTTACAATTATTTTTAATTTGTTTTTATTACAATTTGTATTTATATTTTTGCCATTCAGAAATTGTCAAAGAACATGTAGAAACATGAATTTCATAAGGGGGTATATACCTTTTTCATTTTCAAAAAATCGAAAATTTTTTTCTTTATCTTAAAGAATAACTTCTTGAGAACATTTCCCCAAATTTTCATAGAGATTTGAGCAGTAGAAAAAAAGTTACAGCGCTCCTAGCCGCTCACCTCGTCCCCGCCCAAACCCAAACTTGAAACTTTAAACGCGAATATCTCGAAATGGTGTTTTTTGAAAAATGACTTTGCGGTGTTATGGATTGTTGAAAAACTACTGAACCGATTTTCATCAATTAATGAATTTTATTAGTGAACGATCGTTTTTTCATGTAGAAATTTTCATTTCGCCGAAATAGATAGTTTTGTAAGAATTGTAGCGACAAAAAACGTCTTTTTTGCATAAACGTTCCCGTATCCACAAAAAACAAAAAAATTTAAAAACGTTCGTTTAAGTACAGGATACTAGTTTAAAAAAAATATTTATTTTTTTTGGTATCAGTTGACCCGTTTGTCCTGGGGAATTATCACCGCAAGGCTCTTAAAAAAAGGCGTTTAAGGGAAACATAACCTTAAAAACTATTAAATATTTTTTCAAAATTTTTTGCATAAACATTGTCAACAATCTAAACTTTCAGAAAATATAATCATTCATTTAATAAAAACAATAGTTACATACATAAAAAAATCCTAACTTTCCTATTTTTTTCGACAAAAATTGTATATACTCCCTTAAGTATCCAATAAGAATGAGCGAAATGGACTTACATACTGCGTCGTGCGTTCATAAAAGAAATCAGAGGTGCTTTTATTAAAATTAAAACAAAAAAAAACCCATGCATCATATTTGTGTATGTTCTATGTAGATAAAGTTTGTTGCCCAATATACATGTCGAATTATCCTCGGGTTCCATTAGAGCGGAGTGAGTTTCGGTCTGAACGCAGGCGTCGATCTAGAGAGCCTGACTCTTCGTTTCTTCAATCGCCAACTCTGTTCCCTCGAACCACACACGGTGAAAGCGACACAACGCTAACGATTCGCTATAACGCTTCCTCTAAAAAAGGGACAAGACAAAATCATTTAAGGTGGCAACGCTGCTGTGTGTCGCGCTACACTTTTGTGGCGCCGCACAGGCAAAAAGGAATAACATAAGATGATTAAATAATTCGAGCTTCTAGGAAACACAAGCAGTCCAAGAAACTAGCATTCCTTATACACTAAGATATACCATTCGCCGACACCGCCATTCTGACTCTAACACGACCTCGTGTATAAAAGACTATATTATTATGCCCGTTACTCGTCGAGTAAAAGGGTATATTGTATTCGTGCAAAAGTATGTAACAGGTAGAAGGAAGCGTTTCCGACCCTATAAAGTATATATATTCTTGTTCAGGATCACTAGCCGAGTCGATCTAGCCATGTCCGTCTGTCCGTCTGTCTGTCCCTCTGTCTGTCCGTCTGTCTGTCCGTATGAACGCTGAGATCTCGGAAACTATAAAAGCTAGAAGACTGGCATTTTGCATGTAGATTTTAAGAGTTCCTACGCAGCGCAAGTTTGTTTTAAAATGGTGCCACGCCCCTCTGACGCCCACAAGCCACAAGCTGTGGCCACAGTTTTGATGCTATTATGAAAATTTTAATTGATATGTATTTGTTTCGTCAATACCTATCGATTGGCCTAATAAAAGTTTGCCACGCCCACTCTAACGCCCAAAAACTCATTAAACGCTTAAGCCTGACTAGCGCCTACATTTCCGCCTTTCATGGCCCGGGTAGATGGTGCAATACAATAGCGCCATCTAACGGATGACTTTGGAACAGCTGGCCAAGGTGCTCAACAGAGTCAACGTTAATTCTCGATAAGGATTTCTATTAAAGGAAATTGCGATGGTTTTCATTTGTCAATACCGAACTATATCCCAAGAACTATGCAAATGAAATCAAGTTAGCTTAATTGGAGGTCTGAGTCAAACAATGGCGTATGTGTGTATGCTGGTGCAGGACAAATGCTGCCTGTGCGAAAGCAGCGCTGGTGCTGATGCTCGTGCTGTAAAGCTGCCACCGCTAAGAGAACGCCTAATTGATAATTTGAACTTTTTGTCCTTTTTTCCTGTGGTCACTCTAATTCACATTATGTTAATGCAAAATCTAAAGTTGTTTAGCTGAGTAACGGGTATCTAATAGTCGAGGCACTCGACTATAGCGTTCTCTCTTGTTAGTTTCTCTTTTGCTCTCTTTTTATTTCTATATATTTTTTTTAACAACGTTTTGTTTTTACAACTTAAACAAATATTTTCACAACGAAATCCAATTTTCTTTTCTTAATTTATGTAAACTCATTAATGACCAATTTCACAAAATAATATGAGACCTCCTTAAAACATATTTTAACATAAACATTATCATTCTGTTTGGGTTTCATTAACAAACCAGGTCTTCACAGAAGCAAGCCAATTGTTTAACTCAATTTATCCATTCTCATATGTAATGCACCACACGCCATGATCAAAACAAACATTAGTTTGTTCTGCACTTGTGCTTACATTAATATTACGAATCTCATTATCGTCCACTCAGGCCACGAAACAGTATCTTTTTATCATTTCATTACTTTCTCTTTCCACAGCGACTTTCTTATTTATTTATTTTTGTTTTAAATTTCATTTCTGAGCTTGATTTTCACGATCCAAGTTCTCTGCCATTTCCGTTTGTCCAGCATTACTACATCTTTTTGGCACCCTTATTGGCGCACTTCACTTTCTTCAGCAACTTCGTCATTATTAATATTTTCATTTTCGCTTTCAACATTATTGTAATCATCGCACACATTAAGCTCCTCGGAAACTTCCCCATCTGGTAAAATTCTTAAATCTTCGTGAGCACACTTGTAAGTTCGTTTGTTAGTTAAGGACTTTAAAATGTACATGTCACCCTCTAGAACCTGTGTTATTTGAAAAGGCACCTTGAATTTTGGACTCAGCTTGGTTTGATGTCTTTCCTCGTTTTTAAGTAATACAAAATCTCCAACATTGTGTCTACGTACTTTTGCCTTACTTCTATCAGACCGTTCTTTATGGTAAACTCCAGTAACTAACACATTTTGCTCAGCTTGTGCTCCCAGGTTCGACAAATCTATATCATTTTCTATGTCACAAGGTGGAAGTAATCCTAATGGCCGTGCTACTTTTCCCAATAACATTTGTAGAGGTCTTGCCTTCGTCACACGATTAGTTGTACAATTGATTGCCAGCTGCACCTCTCCTAGCACATCCTGCCAAGAATGTGCTCCAGTTTCAGCCGCCGTTAACTTATTTTTCAAAGTGCTCATTGTTCGTTCCACTTGACCATTAGCACGACTAGCGCCGGTGGCAATCAAGTGCAAGTTTTTTTTGTGATCTGAACAAAATTCAGTAAAACACCTTCCCTCGTCAGCTATTATTCGGTTTGGTACTCCAAACAACGAAACAGCGGACTTGACAGCCTTTATGCAACTCTCACTGTATGACTAAGTAGACATTCTTGGTAAACGCGTCAACTTGAACAATAACATACTTCTTCTGGTCACTCTTGCCGCTTAATTTCCCTGTTATGTCGATATGGATTGTGTGCCAAGGAATATTTACGTTTGGGATGGGATGCAGTTCAGCCTGAATTTTTCCTGAGGTTGATTTAGACATTTTGCAAGTGAAATTGCGGTCGAAAGAGCGGTTATAATAGAAGCGATAAGCTCGCTTAAAAAAAAGTCGGTTCGAAGAAATGCGTTCGTACTTAAATATATATAATATATTTTATTAGTAAATAGGAACTATTTCTTTTAGTTTCGTGGGCCAAAACAAATTCCAAAAAAAAAAAAATGTTAAAAAGGGAATGAGCGCATGGCGAAAAAGTGGTTCGAAGTAATTTTCTTTCTCTCATACACACCTAAACTCTCCGAAAGGGAGGAAAGAAAAAAAAAAGAATAAAAAGAATAAAGTTAAGGTTTTGTTTTTTGCATTTTTTTTCCAAGTTTAAAATGGTATGATTTTCCTTCCCCCACGTGCTTTCAAATTTTCAGCATTCAAAGATCGGCAGTAATGGCATTGAATGAAAATTTCCCAAATTATTATACCCTTGCAGAGGGTATTATAAGTTTGGTCAAAAGTGTGCAACGCAGAGCAGGAGACATCTCCGACTCTATAAAGTATATATATTCTTGATCAGGATCACCTCCTGAGTTGATATAGCCATGTCCGTCTGTCTGTCCGTCTGTCTGTTTCTACGCAAACTAGTCTCTCAGTTTTAAAGATATCGAATTGAAACTTTGCACACACCCTTCTTTCCTTTGCACGCAGTATATAAGTCGGAACGGCCGGGATCGGCCGGGATCAGCCGGGATCGGCCGGGATCGGCCGACTATATCCTATAGCTGCGATATAAATGATTGATCGGAAATGCCATAACTTTGACGTTTGTAAAGTTAGATAGTTGGGATTTTCTATGGGTTTTATATTTGGCCAATCAATCCGACCTACCAAATTTCATAAGGATCGGCCGTCTATATCCTATAGCTGCCATATAACTGATTGATCGGAAATGCCATAACTTTGGTGCTTGTAAAGTTAGGAAGTTGGGATTTTCTATGGGTTTTATATTTGGCCAATTAATCCGACCTACCAAATTTCATAAGGATCGGCCGACTTATCCTATAGCTGCCATATAACTGAACGATTGGAAATGCCATAACTTTGTTGTTTTTAAAGTTAGGAAGTTGGGATTTTTTATGACTATTAAGAATGCATCATATGAATAATTTTGGAGAATATAATTTACACAATATTCTGAAAGGGTATATCAACATCGGCTTCGCCCGAAGTTAGCTTTTCTGGAAATGCAAGTAGTAAAGAAAATATAAGAAAAATATTAAGAAAATTTCGAAGGAAATCCCAATTTCGGATAAAGATTTTTAGTCCAATTAAAGTAAAAGTGGTAAAGGAAAAAGCCTCAAGTGTATGTTCGTTTGCATGTTTGATGTTTTTTCTTATTTAAATATATTTTAGTCTCCTTTGAAGTTTATCTGCAAAATTCAAGTCTAAAGTGTGAGGAACCGTAGAACGGCCCTCACAAATATACTTTGTAGCCATGTAGGAATTTGTAGCCATGTAGAATTTTTGTAGCCATGTAGGATTTTGTAGCCATGTAGGAATATTTTTAGTTTAGCTTTTTAATAGCCAACGCAGCAGTTGCACACAGTTGAACCATCGAACGCCTGAGCGCGACCAACGCGCTCTCGCCCTCTTCTTCACACACTTCAAAACATCAGCGGCTGCACACAGTTGAACCACCGAACGCCTGAGCGCGACCAACGCGCTCTCGCTCTCTTCTTCACACACTTCAAAACATCAGCGGCTGCACACAATTGAACCATCGAACGCCTGAGCGCGACCAACGCGCTCTCGCTCTCTTCTACACACACCTCGAACGTCAGCAGCTACACACATTGGAACCATCGAACGCCTGAGCGCAACCAACACACTCTCGCCCGCTTCGAACAGTTTGAACACCTGCACAAAGCCAACACACACATAAGCTTTTCGTCGCACGATCGAACCAAATCGCAACCAACCCGACCGATGTTTTCGAGCAAGGGGAAACAATTTCGCACGATCGAACCAAATCGCAACCAACCCGACCGATGTTTTCGAGCAAGGGGAAACAATTTCGCACGATCGAACCAAATTGCAACCGACCCGACCGATGTTTTCGAGCAAAGGGGAAATAATTTTGCCTGCAAACTGCCGAAGCGCAAGCGCAGCGGCAGCGACGCCGACGCAATGCATGGGGAACGCGCGCCAATATCAAAGAGGGGAAATGCAATTACTCTTGAGGCTTCGCGCGTGCCAGACGAGAGATCGAGACGTGACAAACCCGGGAAAACGACCCCACTGTGAAAAGTTTTTTTCGGACGAGTGCAACAAAAATTGAAGAAAATGGAAAACGAGTGCGGTGATGTGGATGGAGTGCGCGACGCTATTCCCGCTGCGGAGGCATGGGAAATCAACTGGCTGGACCTGCTGTGGACGGAAACGTAAGCGTCAAATATATATTTTTTCGGATATATTTTGTTTTAAAAATAACCTGAGCTGGACTGGAGTTTTGTGACAAGGGGGCTCTGTACCACTTGTACAAAACTTAAATAAAGCAAACGAAGTATTTAAAACTAAAGAAAACTATTTGTCTGACCGTGTTTTGTGTGTGAGTGAACATAGGAGGGGAATGGGAACAGTTTTCCTCTTGCCACCACCTAGGAAAACCCATGTTTCTCTGCCGATCGTGGTCGGACCGCGTGGTGGCCAAGGATTACGACGGAGTCTTGTACTCGTTTGTCGGATCCGAGGGCGTTGCCGGTCCCGGAGCGCGTAGTGGCCGTGGATTACGACGGAGCTAGGCTCGTTTGTCGGGTCCAGGGTCAGTGCGGGTTCCGGAGCGTGTGGCTGAGGGAGATTTCGACGGAGCTTTGCACTCGATCGTCGGATCTAACTCCGTTGCCGATTTCGGCCCATGGTCGGCATCTCTGGGTGACAGTGCCCACAAGACCCCCTTCCTCCTTTTTTTTTGTGTCTGGTTCTGTTGATCGTGGCCGGACCGCGGGTTGACCAAGGATTACGACGAAGCTGCCTGTTTGATGATCAGGTTCCGGGTAGGGATTACGACGGATCTCTGCTCGATTGTCGGATCCAAACCCGCTGTGAGTTCCGGCCACGAAGTCTGAATAGGGTCATTCTTATCTCGCCCCCCCCTTGAGTCCTTGAACTGAAATAAATTATTGTAAGTGACCCTGGGAGCCCTGAGCACAATATCCCAGCCCAAGAACTTCCTTACATGGCGCCCGAACAGGGACTTCAAGGATTACGGGAAATTTTTAAATATTTTTTCCGCAAAAAAAAAATATATATAATTTTTTTCTCAAGAAAATAAAATTTTTTTTTTGGGGTACATGGCGTAAAGACCCATGAGATAGACACCCAGACCCTAAGATCAGACCAATTTTTTTTCTCTTACACACACACACACAGCATTTTCCTTACATTTTCCCTCTACGAAACCGCGTGGTGGCCCAGGATTACGACGGAGTCTCGCACTCGTTTGTCGGATCCGAAGCCATTGCCGGCCCCGGAGCACGTAGCGGCCGCGGATTACGACGGAGCTAAGCTCGATTGTCGGGTCCCGGAGCACGCTGGAATTTTTTTTTCCTGGGGAAAACGGGAAGGGAACATTTAAATCGGTGTGGTTGAAAAAAAAAAAAAAATTTTTTTTCTCTCTTCTATCGCTTCCCACGTTGTCCCGAACGCGGTGGACACGTGGCCGGCGACTATAAGAGGAGCACACCGGGCTACCAGAAGGCAGTCAAGCTCCGGCCCTCAAGCGGGGAACATCGTCGCGAACAACAGACTCCTATAAACATTCGGCATCCTAGCCCGAATTCTAGCACCGTGCGCAACCAAAGGACCCCGAGTCCTGTGAACATTCGGCATCCTAGCCCGAATCCTAGCACCGTGCGCAACCAAAGGACCCCGAGTCCTGTGAACATTCGGCATCCTAGCCCGAATCCTAGCACCGTGCGCAACCAAAGGACCCCGAGTCCTGTGAACATTCGGCATCCTAGCCCGAATCCTAGCACCGTGCGCAACCAAAGGACCCCGAGTCCTGTGAACATTCGGCATCCTAGCCCGAATCCTAGCACCGCGCGCCTCAACCAAAGGACCCCGAGTCCTATAAACATTCGGCATCCTAGCCCGAATCCTAGCACCGCGCGCCTCAACCAAAGGACCCCGAGTCCTATAAATATTCGGCATCCTAGCCCGAATCCTAGCACCGCGCGCATCAACCAAAGGACCCCGAGTCCTATAAACATTCGGCATCCTAGCCCGAATCCTAGCACCGCGCGCATCAACCAAAGGACCCCGAGTCCTATAAATATTCGGTATCCTAGCCCGAATCCTAGCACCGTGCCCAAAAAGGACCCCCGAGTCCTATAAATATTTCGGTACCCGCGTACACAATCAAACGGTACGAAATTTTTTTTTATAAATTTTTCCCCCCCTCCGCTCTCTGTCGCTTGGAAACCATGGGCGTAAGATGGATCTCGTATCGCCGCAAGGAGGAACTCCAACTCCTCTTAGCCGAGTTCGGGTTACCCCAAGGGGGAACCGTCGAAGAACTGCGCAGTCGGCTAGCGACTTTTCTCACCCGGGAGGATCTAGAGCCGGAACTCTTGGACCGAGCCAGAGAATTGGCTAGTATGTTCCCAGAGGCAGCCACACCCAGGGATAAGTCCCCGACCCCTCTGGGAGGACAAGAACCTCGGGAACAGAAGCTAAGCACAGCGGTCGTCGACACCGGGAGCACCCCCCTAAGACTGGAAGTACCACCAGGCAACAGACCAACAAGGAACACAAACACGGACCCACCTGCACGAGAGGAAATATCCTCCGCCACCTTGGCAGAAAAACTGCGGAGCTGGGGCATCTTATTTGACGGACAGTCCGACCCGCTCACATTTATCGAACGCCTGGAAGTACAAGCCGAAGCATACCGGCTCAGGACCGCACGACTTCCCAGAGTAATCTCCGGATTGCTTACGGGAAAAGCGGAAAGTTGGTACCGCACATTTCAAATGCAGGACGTGTCGTGGGAAATTTTCAGGAAGGAATTTCTTGAATTCTTCCTCCCACCACAATACTTCCAACGATTGGAAGACACGATCCGGACGAGATACCAGCAACCGGGCGAGAGCTGCAAGGAATATGTAGTGGAGCTCCGACTCCTGATGCAGCGGGCAAAATTTACTCCGGCGCAGGAACTGGAGCGACTCTACCAGAACCTTCGACCGGAATACCAGCTATTTGTGAGGCGCCAAGACTTTGAGGATCTGGCCACTCTGATCCAACGGGCCACGGCCTATGAGATCACTCGCGACCGCGATCGAGCACTGCATACAAACTTTCTAGCAGCTATGCCCCACAGACAACCCCGACGATTTCCAGCTCCCATACCATCCACAGGAAACGTGAGTCACCCCCTGGAACTTCCAGGCACCCCAGCAACAAATCGAATGATGGCACAGGTACCCGAACCTCGCATCGATGTCCGGAACGCTTGTTCCCGCTGCGGAGAGACGGGACACTTCCGCCAAGAGTGCCCCAATCCCCAGGTCCTGTTCTGCTGGCAGTGTGGAAGAAGGGGAGTGCGGACCAACGAATGCTGTCGGACCCGAAACCCGGGAAACGGACCGAGTCCTCGCCCATCCGGGGAACCAGCGAGGACCACACACCAAGGACCCCAGAACTAACCCCACCTTTACGATTCGAAGGGGGCCGCATCGTGGCGACGGTCGGCATCGAGGGGAAGATATTTCACGCCACCCTGGACACCGGGGCGTCAAGGAGCTTCATCAGCGCGAAGGTAGCCGACGACATTGGGAATACCAATAATCGCCGGAATGTACGAACGAGGATTGCCCTAGCAGATGGATCCACCACCGACGTCACCCACGCCCTGATTACCACCGTAACCCTAGGACGGGATACGGCTAAGACCACACTGCTAGTGCTACCGTCCATCTTGGACGAGATCATCCTCGGAATCGACTTCCTCTGCGGGATCAAGACCACTATCCAGTGTGGGAAAGCCCAGTTGTCTCTCTCCTACTACACTCCGCCGCTAACAAGCAGAAGCAAACCACCCTTCGTCACCCCACGAGTAGTCGTCAGTCCAAGCGCCGTCGGACCAACACCATCACCACGCTGCACGGTACCACCCGTGGCAGCTCCTCGACGATCGGCGTCTCGAATACAAGTCAACGAGCCTACCGCAGCTCCACGACGATCACCGGCACTTCTACAAGTGGAGACCCACACCGTAACACCGCGCCCTCGACCCACGCCGTCACCAGGGAATAACTCTTTTTATTTAAAACCTTTGGCCGACGCCGCCGCAGCACGGAGAAACAACCCCTTTCGGAAGTCACCAACGACTACCCACCCACCAGGACAAACTCAAGGGGTGACAGCCAGCCTAGCAACGGTCACCACTGAAGGACCCGAGGAAGCGCGGATCCAATCCTTTCTCGAAGCGGAACTCGCCCCATTTGAGCATATGACCGGTACCTCTCACATAGCCGAACATAGGATTGTCATGAAGGACGACAAGCCCATCAAGCAGAGGTACTTTCCAAAGAACCCTGCCATGCAGAAAATCATTAACGAACAGGTTGATGAACTGCTTCGCGACGGACGCATCGAGCCCTCCCGGAGTCCTCACAGCGCACCCATCGTCCTCGTCGGCAAGAAGACAGGAGATGTGCGCATGTGCGTGGACTATCGCCAGCTAAACGCTCACTCGGTGCCCGACGCCTACCCATTACCGCGGATAGGACACATCTTGGAACGACTTCGCAACGCTAAGTTTATCTCGACGCTGGATTTAAAAAGCGGTTACTGGCAGATCCCGGTGGCCCCAGACAGCCGCGCCTGTACCGCATTTACCGTGCCGGGCCGCGGACTCTTCCAGTGGAAAGTAATGCCATTCGGCTTGCACTCGGCGCCTGCTACATTTCAGCGGGCACTGGACAGCGTGATAGGACCCGACATGGAGCCTCACGCATTCGCCTATCTAGATGACATCATCGTCATCGGGACCTCGTTGGACGAACACTTCACCAACCTACGGGAAGTACTCCGACGGCTTAGGCAGGCCAACTTGAAGCTGAATAAAGCAAAGTGTAAGTTTTTCCAGCGCAGCATAACTTACCTGGGACACGTCATCAGCGAAGACGGAATCCACACCGACCCAGACAAGATAGCCGCTGTAAGAGAACTCCAGCCACCCACTAACTGCAAGGAACTTCGACGATGCCTGGGGGTAGCATCCTGGTACAGGCGATTTGTGGAGAACTTCGCCACAATCGTCCAACCAATGTCCGCCCTGCTCAGGAAAGGAAGGAAATGGACCTGGAGCGACCCTCAACAACAGGCATTCGAGGAGTTGAAAAGAAAACTCACCGAGGCACCAGTACTGGCCTGCCCGGACTTCAACCTCAAATTCCAACTACAAACCGACGCAAGCGACTTCGGCCTTGGAGCCGTTTTAACCCAGCAAGTCGATGGAACAGAACGAGTCATCGCCTATGCCAGCAGGAGGTTGCTTGCAGCAGAGGAAAATTACTCGGCTACGGAAAAAGAGTGCCTTGCTATAGTGTGGGCAATCAGGAAAATGAGGTGCTACCTCGAAGGATACCGATTTGACGTTATAACAGACCACCTCGCCCTGAAGTGGTTGAACTCAATCGATAACCCGACAGGCCGAATCGCACGATGGGCCCTCGAACTCCAACAATTCCAATTTGACATCTCATACCGACGGGGAAAACAGAACGTCGTCGCGGACGCCCTGTCCAGGCAACCGCTAGCAACGCTCCAGCAGGTGAATGAGACCGACGAACCGTGCAAGTGGATCACCGCGAAGATCAGGCAAATCGAAGCCAACCCGGAGAAATTTCCTGACTACATCCAAGAGAACGGGCAACTCTACCGACACCTCGACAACGCGTTTAGGAAGGAAGACCGTGGAGCATGGAGACTTTGCGTACCCAACAGCCATCAGCGTCGGGTTCTGGAAGAATGCCATGACCACCCCACTGCAGGACACCTAGGGATCAGGAAAACGACCACTCGAGTCTGCCAACAATATTATTGGCCGGGTTTGTTTCGAGACATCGCTCGTTACGTTCGACAATGCCCAGCCTGTCAGCAATTTAAGGTGAGTCAACGCAAACAAGCAGGGAAGATGCTAACCAGGAAATCGGAGGGACCATTCTCAACCCTGTGCGCGGACTTCGTAGGGCCTCTGCCCAGGTCCCGCAAAGGACACACGATGTTACTCGTGTTTTTGGACCATTTCACCAAATGGGTGGAGTTAATACCCTTACGCCGAGCTACCGCCACCAGTCTGGAATTAGCCTTCCGGGAGCGAATACTGGCTAGGTTCGGCGCTCCTAAAACTTTTATCTGCGACAATGGGACCCAGTTTACCAGTAGGGCCTTCAAAGCATTCTGCAAGAAAGCAGGAATAGAGGTCCAACATACTGCTCCATACTCCCCCCAACAGAACCCTACAGAGCGAGCCAACCGCACCATCAAAACGATGATCGCGCAGTACGCCACAGAGGACCAACGAACATGGGATCACCTGTTGCCGGAAATCACCCTGGCCATCAACACGAGTGTCTCCGACAGCACCGGATTCAGCCCAGCGTACCTAGTACAGGGTCGTGAGCCCCGATTACCCGGAAGCTGGTTCAACGAAGTTACACCAGGGGCCGGCGAAGCGCCCAGAGACCCCCAGAGTAAGGCAGAACATCTCAAGAACATTTTTCAAACAGCCAAGGAAAACATGGAGAGAGCAGCCCAGGAACAAAGTCGCTATTACAACTTGCGCCGACGGGAATGGAGACCGACCATTGGGATGTGGGTTTGGGTCCGAACCCACCACCTGTCCAACGCCGCGGAGGCGTTCAATGCAAAACTAGCACCAAAGTTCGAAGGTCCCTATAAGATCATAAAATTTCTGTCACCAAACATCGCCAGAGTCCAACTCCGAGGAACACGCAAACGTCGCAACGCAAATCTAGCCGATTTGAAACCCTTTCATGGGGATCAGACCGCCGAGGACCCAGAAGAGGACGCCGAAGGGATCCACGAATCCACTCTAGATATTCATCAAACCCGAGATACCTGTGCGCCACTGCCGGGTGGTCAAGGGAAAAGGGCAAACTAAAATGTGCCGCGGGGCCCTTGCTACGACAAGGAGATTCAATGGGGCCACTTGAGCCTGGGACCCCCAGCGCCAACGCCCCACAACCCTCCCCAGGGGTGGGGGGGGATTTCTAACTCCTTAGGGTAGACCACGCCAAATTAGTCACGCCTAGTTATCACCATAGTCACCGACACTCGACGACACACGACTAGAACTTCCATAACATCACTGACTCTCCACGCTAACACGTTCTTCTCTCCTATCTAGCGCCGAGAGCGGATACTTCACACCATCCAGCCGTGGGTCTTCCCCCACCGAGGCCCCTTGGACACCGCCCATGAGCCCCCGGCCTTGGAAGTTGCCACTATCCTGGCCCGAGTCAGCCAGTACGCTGCCCAACACGCCCGTCGACTCGTTGGCACTCAGCAGCCATAGCGACCACCAGGGACCAGAACAGCCGACAGACGACGTCCCGCAGTGCAGCCAGGCGGATCCACTGTGGTGCTCCGTGTCGCGACTGGCCACCATTCACGTCCTGGAACCCCTGGGCGAGGAGGTCCAGCCGGTCGCGCAGGCCACTAGCAGCTGGGTGGGCGTAGCCGGATTAGGTCCACATCCTGGGGACGACACTCCAACTTGCAGCCAGGCGGCCTCAAGCCTGCTTACCGCTACCCGACTGGCACAGCTGCAAGCCCTGGAGCCCGGGGACGAGGCCACTCAGCCAACAATAAGTGCCATCAGCCACTGGGTCGACGAGGTAGGACTGCCCTCCTTCGGACCCTCCATGTTGGAGGAGAGCCTCCGCCAAATACGGGTTGGAGCCACCGGCTCGGTTGGCAGTTCCGAGCTCGTCTCCGGAAGCTCGTCTGAGTCGGCGAGCACTTCCGAGGTGTCGTCCGAGCCGGAGAGACTGCACCAGCACGCAGCTCTCCCTCCAGTGGCCATGCGCCTAGCTGCAGCCAACGCAGCCTGGGACCAGATCCCCGTTGCGGACGACAGCTCGAGCGAGGAGTCGAACCCGGACTCTGCACTGTCGACGGAACAGAGCTCCCGCAGCAGTCAACCGGTCATCGGCAACGACCAGGGCAGTCCTAGCAGGTCCGACGACAGCAGCATCCAAGGCGAGGACGATCCACGTGGGGAAACCCACAGTCCTCTAATGGCGGAGGACTGCTACAGCGACGTCAGCGAGGAAGAGCGACCGCTGCCATGGATCGCCGAGGTGGCGAACGAGGCGATGGCAGCCCTGCAGCCGGCAGACGACGTCCCCGGTGGCAGCCACGACGAGTGTCCAGTGCCCTGGGAACTCTGCCTCGATTTGGAAGAGGAAAGGGAGCTCTGGAACGCCCTGGAAGAAAACCAGCTATCCCCGGCCACCCCGGAGGAGGACCAGTGGACAGAAGCCCCCGCAGAGTGGGCAGTGGACACCGAGCGACGCAGACTCCCCAACGAGCTCATCGTCTTCGTCCAACAACATGAGCGCCGAGGGGTACGCTTCCTACGGAAGGTGAAGGGACGAACGTATAGGGTTGCGATCAGCAACCATCGCTTCATCCGCGTCTCGCTCCAGCACCCCGAAGGAAGGGGGGGGTGTGAGGAACCGTAGAACGGCCCTCACAAATATACTTTGTAGCCATGTAGGAATTTGTAGCCATGTAGAATTTTTGTAGCCATGTAGGATTTTGTAGCCATGTAGGAATATTTTTAGTTTAGCTTTTTAATAGCCAACGCAGCAGTTGCACACAGTTGAACCATCGAACGCCTGAGCGCGACCAACGCGCTCTCGCCCTCTTCTTCACACACTTCAAAACATCAGCGGCTGCACACAGTTGAACCACCGAACGCCTGAGCGCGACCAACGCGCTCTCGCTCTCTTCTTCACACACTTCAAAACATCAGCGGCTGCACACAATTGAACCATCGAACGCCTGAGCGCGACCAACGCGCTCTCGCTCTCTTCTACACACACCTCGAACGTCAGCAGCTACACACATTGGAACCATCGAACGCCTGAGCGCAACCAACACACTCTCGCCCGCTTCGAACAGTTTGAACACCTGCACAAAGCCAACACACACATAAGCTTTTCGTCGCACGATCGAACCAAATCGCAACCAACCCGACCGATGTTTTCGAGCAAGGGGAAACAATTTCGCACGATCGAACCAAATCGCAACCAACCCGACCGATGTTTTCGAGCAAGGGGAAACAATTTCGCACGATCGAACCAAATTGCAACCGACCCGACCGATGTTTTCGAGCAAAGGGGAAATAATTTTGCCTGCAAACTGCCGAAGCGCAAGCGCAGCGGCAGCGACGCCGACGCAATGCATGGGGAACGCGCGCCAATATCAAAGAGGGGAAATGCAATTACTCTTGAGGCTTCGCGCGTGCCAGACGAGAAATCGAGACGTGACAAACCCGGGAAAACGACCCGACTGTGAAAAGTTTTTCGGACGAGTGGAACAAAAATTTAAGAAAATGGAAAACGAGTGCGGTGATGTGGATGGAGTGCGCGACGCTATTCCCGCTGCGGAGGCATGGGAAATCAACTGGCTGGACCTGCTGTGGACGGAAACGTAAGCGGCAAATATATATTTTTTTGGATATATTTTGTTTTAAAAATAACCCGAACTGGACTGGAGTTTTGTGACAAGGAGGCTCTGTACACCCCTTGCACAAAACTTAAATAAAGCAAACGAAGTATTTAAAACTAAAGAAAAACTATTTGTCTGACCGTGTTTTGTGTGTGAGTGAACATAGGAGGGGAATGGGAACAGTTTTTCTCTTGCCACCACCTAGGAAAACCCATGTTTCTCTGCCGATCGTTGCCGGACCGCGTGGTGGCCAAGGATTACGACGGAGTCTTGCACTCGCTTGTCGGATCCGAGGCTGTTGCCGGTCCCGGAGCGCGTAGTGGCCGTGGATTACGACGGAGCTAGGCTCGGTTGTCGGGTCCAGGGTCAGTGCGGGCTCCGGAACGTGCGGCTGAGAGAGATTTCGACGGAGTCTTGTACTCGATTTTCGGATCTAACTCCGCTGCAGGTTTCGGCCCATGGTCGGCATCTCTGGGTGACAATGCCCACAAACCCCTTCCTTTCCTTTTGTTGTTGTCTCTGCCGATCGTGGTCGGACCGCGTGGTGGCCAAGGATTACGACGGAGTCTTGTACTCGTTTGTCGGATCCGAGGCCGTTGCCGGTCCCGGAGCGCGTAACGGCCGTGGATTACGACGGAGCTAGGCTCGTTTGTCGGGTCCAGGGTCAGTGCGGGTTCCGGAGCGTGTGGCTGAGGGAGATTTCGACGGAGCTTTGCACTCGATCGTCGGATCTAACTCCGTTGCCGATTTCGGCCCATGGTCGGCATCTCTGGGTGACAGTGCCCACAAGACCCCCTTCCTTTTTTTTTTTTGTGTCTGGTTCTGTTGATCGTGGCCGGACCGCGGGTTGACCAAGGATTACGACGGAGCTTTGCTCGATTGTCGGATCCAAGGATCATTGCGGGTTCCGGGCGCGTGGCGGGTAGGGATTACGACGGAGCTTTGCTCGATTGTCGGATCCAAACCCGCTGTGAGTTCCGGCCACGAAGTCTGAATAGGGTCATTCTTATCTCGCCCCCCTTGAGTCCTTGAACTGAAATAAATATTTGTAAGTGACCCTGGGAGCCCTGAGCACAATATCCCAGCCCAAGAACTTCCTTACAAAAGAAAAAACTCACAGAAAAATTATAATTTTTCCAATAAATTTAATTACGCTTTACCCATATATTATATATTTAATTTATTTGACATTATATTTATATTGCCATATATCATATCATTCTTTCATACTGTGACGGCGATTCCGACGTCGTCACAATTATTCCCGAAACCCACGGAGGGGGGAAGGGAACAGATGAGACAACTTTCATTATTATTATTATTGTTATTTCTATTTGATTTTTAATTGCTTTAAGAGAAAACAATGTATTAAATAATTAATATAATAAGTCTAGGTCTTTTCGCATCGTCTTTGACTTTCAAAGTGAACGGTCGTGTTTTTTTTTCTGCGCTTCGAATTTTGTATTTTGTTTTCGTTTATTCCCATCGGTGGGTTTTATAAAAACAACATTAAATTTTCTTTCGGTTATTTAAACATAAATTTAAACTCCGTTCGCTTCGCGAGTGCACTTTGTATTGATACTAATAAATTGTTTTAGTTTTTCGTAATTCTTATCTGTGTTTTCTATCCTATTTATATCCACGCTGTTTCTCTTTTGTGCATGCACTCTAACTTATTTACGCTCCCGCTCTCTTGCTCTCTTTGCTTTTGAAAGTTCTAAGCGTGCAGTTTCTGCGCTCTTGCGGTACTTATAACTGCTCGCTTATAAATTTCAATTTCGCTTTCTTGGTACAGTGGTAAATAAATAAAATGAATAATAAAAATTTAGTCTGCTTCTGCAAAAAATGCAGCCTCGTAATCAGGGCTGACCAGTCTAATATGACTTGCTGGCTGTGTGAAAATATGGTGCACACCAAGTGCGCCGGTTTTACTGGCCGGACAAGTGATGACCTTTCAAAGGGGCCCAATTTGCAGTTTTGTTGTGACGCTTGTGTCGAGGTTGCGAACGAGATGAAATCGTTCATGCGCCAAACTAAAGGCGGCCTGATGGGACTGATTAGCTGTTTCGGAGTGGCTAGAGATAGTTTTCGCCGAGCTGATGATCTCCTATCTGCGCTGGACTCGCAGTTTAATAGTCGTAAGCTATTAGAAGAGTCCCCTAAGCGCAAAAAGGCCGCTGGTGGTAAGGAGCAAAAGGGGAACACCCCGCAACCGAAATCAAAAGAACAACAGAGCATTCCGGCGGATCAGCAGCTGATTTCAGCAAACCCTCAAATGTTGCTAAGATCAGCAGCTAAAAAAGATTCGGTATCCGAACAATCCGTTACAGAATGCATGCAACCAGGGACTTCTAAGAATTCCGATTTGTCCGTAGTGGTTTCACAATTAGTGGATCCACCTATCTCTCAGAATGTAGTATCACCACCACAAGGGACTACTGAGTCCGGACAACCGGCTCAAGTTGGTTTTGCAGAAACAATGTCTGCTCCATCAAAATCCCTTTTAGTGGTTCCACTAAAGAAACAAATTTTCGTTTCTCGGCTTTCCCTGATCAAACATCTTCTGATGTATTGTCTTATATACAAGACAAAACTAAAGCCGATTGTAATAGTGTAAAGGTGGAAAAGTTTAAGTTTTCTTATGCTAGAGACATTTCATCTTTCAAGATAACTGTCCCTAACGAGCTTTTTGAAGCCATATGCTCGGGCGACTTTTGGCCGGATAATATGGTTGTAAAAGAGTTCGAGGCTAAGATAAAGAAGAAGGGGCCCGTAGGAGTAAAACTTCCTAGTCGAGGCCAAACCAGTGTACCAATTTCAAAAAACTAACTTCTAACCTCCTTCTTTCCTATCAGAATGCAAGAGGTTTGCGTAGCAAACTCACTAAATTGTATTCTGATAGCCTTTCCTTTGCATCTCATATTATTGTGTTCACAGAAACCTGGTTAAAGCCGGAGATCTTTAGCTCCGAAGTTTTTCCAGGTAAGTACACAATATATAGGTATGACCGTCCCTCTAGACGGGGAGGTGGAGTCTTAATTGGAGTTGATTCAAACTTCCCGTCTGAGGAGTTATTTTTTGATGAATTCAATACCATTGAATTTATTTGTGTAAAGTTATCGCTTCCTGGTAACTTTATATACATAACTTGCTCTTATATTCCGCCGTTGTCTGAACTTCCTGATTATTTAAATCACCTATCCGTTATTAAGTCCGTTGCAAATAAGCTTTCCGATAGGGATCAGTTGATAGTTCTAGGTGATTTTAATATACCTGGAGTTACTTGGTCCACTGAGGATGGATCGAATGTCTTACTACCTATAGCACAACATGATTTTATTGATGGCCTGCTTGACATATCTCTATCTCAAGTAAACCATGTTCGAAATTCATTAGGTCGCCTACTTGATTTGTGTTTTGTATCGAATCCTGAAGGTGTGTTTCTGTCCAGAGTAGCACCACTCACGCAACCTGAAGATCCATATCACCCAACAATCGAACTTTCATTTGATACGGGTAGAGTTGTAGAAGAAAAATCAGAAAAATCCAAACGAATACATTGTTTTCGCAAGGCAGACTTTCTGAGGCTTAATAATTTTATTTCTGGCTTTAATTGGTCTGATCTTTACTTATGCAATAATATGTCCGATGCAGTTAATGTTTTTTATACTGCAATAAACTCATTTTTTAATTCCTGTGTTCCGTGGTACTATCCGTCAACTTCCAATAAATCACCTTGGTTTAGCAAAGAGTTGACACACTTAAGAAATGTAAAGTCCAGACTTTTAGGAAATATAAAAATACCGGTTCTCAATCTGTTTTTACTAGATATCTAAGTGCTCGGTCAAGATTTACCGTGCTTAATGCTCAGTGTTATAATAGTTACTTAAACCGTTGTAAGGTCCAGTTCTCTCAGGACCCGAAACAGTTTTATAATTTTGTTAACACCAAGCGTAAATCTAATTCTTTTCCTTCCTCGCTGTCGTTCGAAAACATGACGGGAACCACAGATCAGGCAATAGCCGATATATTTGCCCAATTTTTTCAAACGACTTACTCTACTTTAGATTATTCATCTCAGCCTTATTCTTACACCATGCCCAAGTCAAACCTCATATTCTGTCCCACTTTAACAGAAAGCTCTCTTCTTTTGGATCTTCTTCGTATTAAGCCTGTTTATTCGCCAGGGCCCGATGGTGTTCCTGGGTGCGTGCTTAGGTTTTGCGCTAAGGCCCTGTGCAAACCTCTTCACAAGTTGTTTACCTTATCTCTAGAAACGTCCCAATTCCCAAATATTTGGAAGGAATCATTTGTTATTCCTCTTTTCAAAAAAGATAACAAGTTAGAAGCCAGTAACTATAGAGGTATTTCTAAGTTGTCAGCTATTCCTAAGCTTTTGAAAAAATTATTACTCCTCATTTGCAGCACTTTTGCAGATCAATTATTTCTCCGTGTCAACACGGATTTATTAAACGTAGATCCACAATTACAAACCTTCTAGAGCTCACTACATTTGTGATAAAAGGCTTCAATAGTAGTTTTCAAACAGATGTCATTTACACTGACTTTAGTAAAGCATTTGACTCTGTAAATCACTTACTTCTCATTCATAAACTTGACCTTTTAGGTTTTCCAGTTGATCTGCTTAAATGGATTTCAAGTTATCTAAATGGCAGGTCACAAAGGGTCCTTTTTAAAAATTCAATTTCTGAAATTCTCCGTGTTACCTCCGGTGTCCCACAAGGGAGCCATCTGGGTCCGTTACTTTTTACATTATTTATTAACGATCTTCCCTCAATTATAAGTCATTCTCGCGTACTTATGTACGCAGATGATGTTAAGTTGTGCCTGCAGTATAAGGACATTTCCTGCCATTTAGACTTGCAATCCGATCTAGATAATTTTCAAAACTGGTGCCGAGATAATTTACTAAATTTAAACGGCTCCAAGTGCAAGCTGATGACTTTTTATCGGGCCAATCCGATATACGCGACTTACACGTTAAGTGGCAGCTCTTTGGATAGAATAACTCTTGTAAACGATCTTGGCGTTCTCTTGGACCCTAAACTAAAATTTTCTAATCACATTTCGTCCATGGTTAATAAAGCCAGAGGAGTGCTTGGATTTATTAAAAGGTGGTCAAAAGAATTCGATGATCCTTATTTGACTAAAACTTTATTTATTTCGCTGGTCCGTCCGATTCTGGAGTATGGGTCTCCCGTCTGGAGTCCACAATACGGAATACATATTGGTCGTATTGAATCTGTACAAAAAAACTTCCTTCTTTTTGCTTTACGGCGCCTAAACTGGGATGCAAATCTTATCTTACCTTCTTATTCTAGTAGACTTCTTTTGATTAATTTACCATCCCTAGCCAACCGTAGAACGATGCTTGGTACTATCTTTATTTATAACCTTATACATGGTGATATTGACTGCCCCGACTTGTTAGGTCGGCTAAACTTTTCTGTGCCAAGTAGATTAACTAGAAATTATATTCCCCTAATTTTAAATCATTGTAGATCTAACTATGCCTTGCATGAGCCTTTCAGAGTATTATGTTCTGACTATAATAGACTTTTTCCTGTAATATCAAATCTTGACTCTCTGCCGCTCCTAAAACGATTAATACTTGCTTCATTGGCACAAGATTGATCTAACTATTACTTTTTTCCCCGGACCTTTACCTTTATTTTCCTATCTCGCGTCTATCCTATCGCGAATCGTGCCGTACGATACACGGCTGCGCCCCTCGGTCGGTTGGGCGGGTAAGTGGGCCGTGGGACTCCGCGCGAAAACAAAAAAAAAAAAAAAAAAAACAAAACATAAATCTATTTTTCGATAAGTAGAAGGTTGGGACGAGAGCGGGGAAGAGAGTCAAAGCCAAGAATAAATCCTTCGTAGTTGCCTAAGAAATTCACCCCAAAAGAGTGCGAGAGAGCAGTAAACCGAACGACCCAAACAGAACGCAAAGCCCACCTCAGCGACTGCGCGGTCGCCGACAACGGAGAGCGAGAGAGAATATCGAAAAGCGAACGCGTCAAAGCGGGGGAGTTGTTGTTGCCAAACGGAGAAAAGAGAGCCCCGAACCATGATACAATAACATAAGGTAGTCTCGTCGGCTGTCTAAACGTTCGGGTTTTGATCAGTGCGTGTTCGTTTTTTTGAAGGAAAAGGTTGTCTGCGGACTAATTTTTTACAAAATTAACCCTTGAGCAACATGACTTTTTGCAATTTGTGCCGCAAACACGTCGATGGCGTAAAATTTTTAAAAGCACCTAAATGTTTGGTAAAAAGGGCACCGTGGGAGGAATTAAGAATCTTAACAAAAGAATTAGCATTCAAAGACAAAAACAACGCCTAATTTCAAATTCCAAAAATTAAACTCGTTTTATTATGAAACGCAAAAAAAAAACACATGAAACATTTAAGGGTTAATCCACACATTCTCTTGTCGCTCTGCTCGCACTTACTAAACAGTTCCCATTTCACTCGCACTCATTGTTATAATAGTAGAGGTACCAGATTTTGCCGACGAGACTACCTTATGTTATTGTATCATGCCCCGATCGCGCCCCAAACGAAGTTCACCACTGCGACTGCGTGGCGAGAAAAATGGTGAGATCAGAAGGTTCAAGGGCACGAGAAAAAAGATGCGAAGGAACTCGAGGAATTGAAGCGCGATTTTAAATCATTGTAGATCTAACTATGCCTTGCATGAGCCTTTCAGAGTATTATGTTCTGACTATAATAGACTTTTTCCTGTAATATCAAATCTTGACTCTCTGCCGCTCCTAAAACGATTGATACTTGCTTCATTAGCACAAGATTGATCTAACTATTACTTTTTTTCCCGGACCTTTACCTTTATTTTCCTATCTCGCGTCTATCTTATCGCGAATCGTGCCGTACGATACACGGCTGCGCCCCTCGGTCGGTTGGGCGGGTAAGTGGGCCGTGGGACTCCGCAAAAAAAAAAAAAAAAAAAAAAAAGATAAGTATTTTGATAATATTTAAATCGTGGGATATTTCCCAAAGAAAATTCTTTGCTGTCGTGATGGAATAACGACCTGTGTCCGCCGTCATATCTCCGCCCAGTGTATTTGGTCAGAGGAGATATGTCGTGATTTATTTGGGGGAATTCTGTCGTTTAAAAGT
Source organism: Drosophila rhopaloa (assembly GCF_018152115.1). Lineage (NCBI taxonomy): Eukaryota > Metazoa > Arthropoda > Insecta > Diptera > Drosophilidae > Drosophila > Drosophila rhopaloa. The sequence continues at coordinate 933,184 of NW_025334991.1, forward strand.
GACACAGCTCCCCCATTGACTAACGAGGAGTTATGTCGTCTAAAAACGACAAATCTCCGCCCTTCTACAAACGACATATCTCCGCGCAAAAATATTTTGTTTTAAACGACTTATCTCCGCGCGCAGATATGTCGTTCGTAGAAGGGCGGAGTTATGTCGTTTTAAAACGACATATCTCCACGCGAAGTTTTCTTAGCTACGAAGTTGATATTTTTAAATATTCATATATACTCATTTTCAAATGTACATATTCATATTCGTGCGTGTAAAATCAGGACAAATTATAGAGCGCAAAATTGTTTTTCCACATACACAAACGTATATATATATATATTGTCACATTCCCTTTTGAATTTGATGTCCTATGTGTGAAACAGTGGAAAAAAGGTAAATTAAAAATCATTATTGGATTAAACATAAGTTCAAACACAAATATTGTGAAAAAAAAACATAAATATATTATAATAATTTTAAAAGTTCCTATTAATTACAAAAATAAATATAAATATATTTCCCATTTTTGGGAGTCTAAATGCTTTGTACCAATGTACATGTTACCGTTCCTTATTATCTGTTATTTTATTAAGTGCTGTGTACGTATACAGAAGTCATTTGACTTCGTAAGCTCAGAGAGCAGTTGACCTAATAATGGACTTGGAAAACATTAAATTTGAAATTCGGGAAGGAAGCCGTAATGGATCACAACTTCTGGTTTCGATGTGTGATGAGCAGTTATTTGTAAAAAATTAAATATTGAACCTCGGTGATATAGCACACGTCTGCCACGTGGAAGACTGCAAAGCCAGACAATATTTAAGTTCTGATAAAACACGTGCTTTTTCTAATGTTAATAATATGGTGTATGATCATCCGTCCCAGCGACGCGAAATAGCAAAACTCGGTTTTTTTAGTGATTTTACAATTATTTTTAATTTGTTTTTATTACAATTTGTATTTATATTTTTGCCATTCAGAAATTGTCAAAGAACATGTAGAAACATGAATTTCATAAGGGGGTATATACCTTTTTCATTTTCAAAAAATCGAAAATTTTTTTCTTTATCTTAAAGAATAACTTCTTGAGAACATTTCCCCAAATTTTCATAGAGATTTGAGCAGTAGAAAAAAAGTTACAGCGCTCCTAGCCGCTCACCTCGTCCCCGCCCAAACCCAAACTTGAAACTTTAAGCGCGAATATCTCGAAATGGTGTTTTTTGAAAAATGACTTTGCGGTGTTATGGATTGTTGAAAAACTACTGAACCGATTTTCATCAATTAATGAATTTTATTAGTGAACGATCGTTTTTTCATGTAGAAATTTTCATTTCGCCGAAATAGATAGTTTTGTTAGAATTGTAGCGACAAAAAACGTCTGTTTTGCATAAACGTTCCCGTATCCACAAAAAACAAAAAATTTTAAAAACGTTCGTTTAAGTACAGGATACTAGTTTAAAAAAAATATTTTTTTTTTTGGTGTCAGTTGACCCGTTTGTCCTGGGGAATTATCACCGCAAGGCTCTTAAAAAAAGGCGTTTAAGGGAAACATAACCTTAAAAACTATTAAATATTTTTTCAAAATTTTTTGCATAAACATTGTCAACAATCTAAACTTTCAGAAAATATAATCATTCATTTAATAAAAACAATAGTTACATACATAAAAAAATCCTAACTTTCCTATTTTTTTCGACAAAAATTGTATATACTCCCTTAAGTATCCAATAAGAATGAGCGAAATGGACTTACATACTGCGTCGTGCGTTCATAAAAGAAATCAGAGGTGCTTTTATTAAAATTAAAACAAAAAAAACCCCATGCATCATATTTGTGTATGTTCTATGTAGATAAAGTTTGTTGCCCAATATACATGTCGAATTATCCTCGGGTTCCATTAGAGCGGAGTGAGTTTCGGTCTGAACGCAGGCGTCGATCTAGAGAGCCTGACTCTTCGTTTCTTCAATCGCCAACTCTGTTCCCTCGAACCATATACGGTGAAAGCGACACAACGCTAACGATTCGCTATAACGCTTCCTCTAAAAAGACAAAATCATTTAAGGTGGCAACGCTGCTGTGTGTCGCGCTACACTTTTGTGGCGCCGCACAGGCAAAAAGGAATAACATAAGATGATTAAATAATTCGAGCTTCTAGGAAACACAAGCAGTCCAAGAAACTAGCATTCCTTATACACTAAGATATACCATTCGTCGACACCGCCATTCTGACTCTAACACGACCTCGTGTATAAAAGACTATATTATTATGCCCGTTACTCGTCGAGTAAAAGGGTATATTGTATTCGTGCAAAAGTATGTAACAGGTAGAAGGAAGCGTTTCCGACCCTATAAAGTATATATATTCTTGTTCAGGATCACTAGCCGAGTCGATCTAGCCATGTCCGTCTGTCCGTCTGTCTGTCCCTCTGTCTGTCCGTCTGTCTGTCCGTATGAACGCTGAGATCTCGGAAACTATAAAAGCTAGAAGACTGGCATTTTGCATGTAGATTTTAAGAGTTCCTACGCAGCGCAAGTTTGTTTTAAAATGGTGCCACGCCCCCTCTGACGCCCACAAGCCACAAGCTGTGGCCACAGTTTTGATGCTATTATGAAAATTTTAATTGATATGTATTTGTTTCGTCAATACCTATCGATTGGCCTAATAAAAGTTTGCCACGCCCACTCTAACGCCCAAAAACTCATTAAACGCTTAAGCCTGACTAGCGCCTACATTTCCGCCTTTCATGGCCCGGGTAGATGGTGCAATACAATAGCGCCATCTAACGGATGACTTTGGAACAGCTGGCCAAGGTGCTCAACAGAGTCAACGTTAATTCTCGATAAGGATTTCTATTAAAGGAAATTGCGATGGTTTTCATTTGTCAATACCGAACTATATCCCAAGAACTATGCAAATGAAATCAAGTTAGCTTAATTGGAGGTCTGAGTCAAACAATGGCGTATGTGTGTATGCTGGTGCAGGACAAATGCTGCCTGTGCGAAAGCAGCGCTGGTGCTGATGCTCGTGCTGTAAAGCTGCCACCGCTAAGAGAACGCCTAATTGATAATTTGAACTTTTTGTCCTTTTTCCTGTGGTCACTCTAATTCACATTATGTTAATGCAAAATCTAAAGTTGTTTAGCTGAGTAACGGGTATCTAATAGTCGAGGCACTCGACTATAGCGTTCTCTCTTGTTAGTTTCTCTTTTGCTCTCTTTTTATTTCTATATATTTTTTTTAACAACGTTTTGTTTTTACAACTTAAACAAATATTTTCACAACGAAATCCAATTTTCTTTTCTTAATTTATGTAAACTCATTAATGACCAATTTCACAAAATAATATGAGACCTCCTTAAAACATATTTTAACATAAACATTATCATTCTGTTTGGGTTTCATTAACAAACCAGGTCTTCACAGAAAAAATTGTTTAACTCAATTTATCCATTCTCATATGTAATGCACCACACGCCATGATCAAAACAAACATTAGTTTGTTCTGCACTTGTGCTTACATTAATATTACGAATCTCATTATCGTCCACTCAGGCCACGAAACAGTATCTTTTTATCATTTCATTACTTTCTCTTTCCACAGCGACTTTCTTATTTATTTATTTTTGTTTTAAATTTCATTTCTGAGCTTGATTTTCACGATCCAAGTTCTCTGCCATTTCCGTTTGTCCAGCATTACTACATCTTTTTGGCACCCTTATTGGCGCACTTCACTTTCTTCAGCAACTTCGTCATTATTAATATTTTCATTTTCGCTTTCAACATTATTGTAATCATCGCACACATTAAGCTCCTCGGAAACTTCCCCATCTGGTAAAATTCTTAAATCTTCGTGAGCACACTTGTAAGTTCGTTTGTTAGTTAAGGACTTTAAAATGTACATGTCACCCTCTAGAACCTGTGTTATTTGAAAAGGCACCTTGAATTTTGGACTCAGCTTGGTTTGATGTCTTTCCTCGTTTTTAAGTAATACAAAATCTCCAACATTGTGTCTACGTACTTTTGCCTTACTTCTATCAGACCGTTCTTTATCGTAAACTCCAGTAACTAACACATTTTGTTCAGCTTGTGCTCCCAGGTTCGACAAATCTATATCATTTTCTATGTCACAAGGTGGAAGTAATCCTAATGGCCGTGCTACTTTTCCCAATAACATTTGTAGAGGTCTTGCCTTCGTCACACGATTAGTTGTACAATTGATTGCCAGCTGCACCTCTCCTAGCACATCCTGCCAAGACTGTGCTCCAGTTTCAGCCGCCGTTAACATATTTTTCAAAGTGCTCATTGTTCGTTCCACTTGACCATTAGCACGACTAGCGCCGGTGGCAATCAAGTGCAAGTTTTTTTTGTGATCTGAACAAAATTCAGTAAAACACCTTCCCTCGTCAGCTATTATTCGGTTTGGTACTCCAAACAACGAAACAGCGGACTTGACAGCCTTTATGCAACTCTCACTGTATGACTAAGTAGACATTCTTGGTAAACGCGTCAACTTGAACAATAACATACTTCTTCTGGTCACTCTTGCCGCTTAATTTCCCTGTTATGTCGATATGGATTGTGTGCCAAGGAATATTTACGTTTGGGATGGGATGCAGTTCAGCCTGAATTTTTCCTGAGGTTGATTTAGACATTTTGCAAGTGAAATTGCGGTCGAAAGAGCGGTTATAATAGAAGCGATAAGCTCGCTTAAAAAAAGTCGGTTCGAAGAAATGCGTTCGTACTTAGGTTACATCAGTTGACAGCCGAAAAAGTCGATATTTTAGGAATTTTTCTGGTAAAACTATGGAGTATTTTAGTTCACAAATTAATGCACATATAAAGAGTACTTTTAACTTTATTTTTGCATAGTTTATTTATAAAAATTATTTTTTTACACCTTGTATAAAATATTTTCTGGAGCCCTTCGAATCGAGACAGCTAGCGGTGAGCACGTTATTTCTCAACTGGTTATCTAAAATTAAAAATCAATGATTTTTTCGTTAATATAATACATTATCTTGTGATTAATCGAAGGAATAGACAAAAAATAATTTTAACAAAATGGCGCCTTCGAAAGCGAAAGTATATTTTTGACAAAAATATCAATTGTTTATAAAATGAAAATATTTATTGTAAAAAAACCTTCGATTAATCACTAAACAATATTATTAAGAAGCTTGTGTTAAAATTGAGAAATTTCGACGGTCGCTTTCGTCCACATGCATGTAAATTTTAATATAACTTGGAAATATTCATCGATCACCCTGAATTTTCAGGTACTCTTAAATAAATATACTCTACGAAATAAAAAAACTTAAATATATATAATATATTTTATTAGTAAATAGGAACTATTTCTTTTAGTTTCGTGGGCCAAAACCAAATTCAAAAAAAAAAATGTTAAAAGGGAATGAGCGCATGGCGAAAAAGTGGTTCGAAGTAATTTTCTTTCTCTCATACACACCTAAACTCTCCGAAAGGGAGGAAAGAAAAAAAAATAAAAAGAATAAAGTTAAGGTTTTGTTTTTTGCATTTTTTTCCAAGTTTAAAATGGTATGATTTTCCTTCCCCACGTGCTTTCAAATTTTCAGCATTCAAAGATCGGCAGTAATGGCATTGAATGAAAATTTCCCAAATTATTATACCCTTGCAGAGGGTATTATAAGTTTGGTCAAAAGTGTGCAACGCAGAGCAGGAGACATCTCCGACTCTATAAAGTATATATATTCTTGATCAGGATCACCTCCTGAGTTGATATAGCCATGTCCGTCTGTCTGTCCGTCTGTCTGTTTCTACGCAAACTAGTCTCTCAGTTTTAAAGATATCGAATTGAAACTTTGCACACACCCTTCTTTCCTTTGCACGCAGTATATAAGTCGGAACGGCCGGGATCGGCCGGGATCAGCCGGGATCGGCCGGGATCGGCCGGGATCGGCCGACTATATCCTATAGCTGCGATATAAATGATTGATCGGAAATGCCATAACTTTGACGTTTGTAAAGTTAGATAGTTGGGATTTTCTATGGGTTTTATATTTGGCCAATCAATCCGACCTACCAAATTTCATAAGGATCGGCCGTCTATATCCTATAGCTGCCATATAACTGATTGATCGGAAATGCCATAACTTTGGTGCTTGTAAAGTTAGGAAGTTGGGATTTTCTATGGGTTTTATATTTGGCCAATTAATCCGACCTACCAAATTTCATAAGGATCGGCCGACTTATCCTATAGCTGCCATATAACTGAACGATTGGAAATGCCATAACTTTGTTGTTTTTAAAGTTAGGAAGTTGGGATTTTTATGACTATTAAGAATGCATCATATGAATAATTTTGGAGAATATAATTTACAGAATATTCTGAAAGGGTATATCAACATCGGCTTCGCCCGAAGTTAGCTTTTCTGGAAATGCAAGTAGTAAAGAAAATATAAGAAAAATATTAAGAAAATTTCGAAGGAAATCCCAATTTCGGATAAAGATTTTTAGTCCAATTAAAGTAAAAGTGGTAAAGGAAAAAGCCTCAAGTGTATGTTCGTTTGCATGTTTGATGTTTTTTCTTATTTAAATATATTTTAGTCTCCTTTGAAGTTTATCTGCAAAATTCAAGTCTAAAGAAAAAACTCACAGAAAAATTATAATTTTTCCAATAAATTTAATTACGCTTTACCCATATATTATATATTTAATTTATTTGACATTATATTTATATTGCCATATCATTCTTTCATACTGTGACGGCGATTCCGACGTCGTCACAATTATTCCCGAAACCCACGGAGGGGGGAAGGGAACAGATGAGACAACTTTCATTATTATTATTATGGTTATTTCTATTTGATTTTTAATTGCTTTAAGAGAAAACAATGTATTAAATAATTAATATAATAAGTCTAGGTGTTGGGACGAGAGCGGGGAAGAGAGGCAAAGCCAAGAATAAATCCTTCGTAGTTGCCTAAGAAATTCACCCCAAAAGAGTGCGAGAGAGCAGTAAACCGAACGACCCAAACAGAACGCAAAGCCCACCTCAGCGACTGCGCGGTCGCCGACAACGGAGAGCGAGAGAGAATATCGAAAAGCGAACGCGTCAAAGCGGGGGAGTTGTTGTTGCCAAACGGAGAAAAGAGAGCCCCGAACCATGATACAATAACATAAGGTAGTCTCGTCGGCTGTCTAAACGTTCGGGTTTTGATCAGTGCGTGTTCGTTTTTTGAAGGAAAAGGTTGTCTGCGGACTAATTTTTTACAAAATTAACCCTTGAGCAACATGACTTTTTGCAATTTGTGCCGCAAACACGTCGATGGCGTAAAATTTTTAAAAGCACCTAAATGTTTGGTAAAAAGGGCACCGTGGGAGGAATTAAGAATCTTAACAAAAGACTTAGCATTCAAAGACAACAAGAAAGGAAAGCTAACTTCGGGCGGAGCCGAAGTTGATATACCCTTGCAGAATATTCTGTAAATTATATTCTCCAAAATTATTTATATGATGCATTCTTAATACTCATAAAAAATCCCAACTTCCTAACTTTAAAAACACCAAAGTTATGTCATTTCCAATCGTTCAGTTATATGGCAGCTATAGGATATAGTCGGCCGATCCTTATGAAATTTGGCAGGTCGGATTGATTGGCCAAAAATAAAACCCATAGATAATCCCAACTTCCTAACTTTACAAACACCAAAGTTATGGCATTTCCGATCAATCAGTTATATGGCAGCGATAGGATATAGTCGTCCGATCCTTATGAAATTTGGTAAGTCAGACTGATTAGCCAAAACTAAAACCCATAGAACTTCCTAACTTGCTAACTTGAAAAACACCAAAGTTATGGCATTTCCGATCGTTCAGTTATATGGCAGCTATATGATATAGTAGCCCGATCCGGCTCGTTCCGACTTATATACTACCTGCAATAGAAAGACAACTTTTGGGAAAGTTTCAAGCAGATAGCTTTAAAACTGAGGGACTAGTTTGCGTAGAAACGGACGGACGGACAGACGGACAGACGGACGGACAGACGGACGGACAGACGGACGGACAGACGGACATGGCTTGATCGACTCTCCTGGTGATGCTGATCAAGAATATATATACTTTATAGGGTCGGAAATGTCTCCTTCACTGCGTTGCAAACTTTTGACTGAAATTATAATACCCTCTGCAAGGGTATAAAAACAACGCCTAATTTCAAATTCCAACAAATTAAACTCGTTTTATTATGAAACGCAAAAAAAAACACATGAAACATTTAAGGGTTAATCCACACATTCTCTTGTCGCTCTGCTCGCACTTACTAAACAGTTCCCATTTCACTCGCACTCATTGTTATAATAGTAGAGGTACCAGATTTTGCCGACGAGACTACCTTATGTTATTGTATCATGCCCCGATCGCGCCCCAAACGAAGTTCACCACTGCGACTGCGTGGCGAGAAAAATGGTGAGATCAGAAGGGTCAAGGGCACGAGAAAAAAGATGCGAAGGAACTCGAGGAATTGAAGCGCGATTTTAAATCATTGTAGATCTAACTATGCCTTGCATGAGCCTTTCAGAGTATTATGTTCTGACTATAATAGACTTTTTCCTGTAATATCAAATCTTGACTCTCTGCCGCTCCTAAAACGATTGATACTTGCTTCATTGGCACAAGATTGATCTAACTATTACTTTTTTCCCCGGACCTTTACCTTTATTTTCCTATCTCGCGTCTATCTTATCGCGAATCGTGCCGTACGATACACGGCTGCGCCCCTCGGTCGGTTGGGTTTGGTCAGAGGAGATATGTCGTGATTTATTTGGGGGAATTCTGTCGTTTAAAAGTGACACAGCTCCCCCATTGACTAACGAGGAGTTATGTCGTCTAAAAACGACAAATCTCCGCCCTTCTACAAACGACATATCTCCGCGCAAAAATATTTTGTTTTAAACGACTTATCTCCGCGCGCAGATATGTCGTTCGTAGAAGGGCGGAGTTATGTCGTTTTAAAACGACATATCTCCACGCGAAGTTTTCTTAGCTACGAAGTTGATATTTTTTAAATATTCATATATACTCATTTTCAAATGTACATATTCATATTCGTGCGTGTAAAATCAGGACAAATTATAGAGCGCAAAATTGTTTTTCCACATACACAAACGTATATATATATATATTGTCACATTCCCTTTTGAATTTGATGTCCTATGTGTGAAACAGTGGAAAAAAGGTAAATTAAAAATCATTATTGGATTAAACATAAGTTCAAACACAAATATTGTGAATATTGTGAAAAAAAAACATAAATATATTATAATAATTTTAAAAGTTCCTATTAATTACAAAAATAAATATAAATATATTTCCCATTTTTAGGAGTCTAAATGTTTTGTACCAATGTACATGTTACCGTTCCTTATTATCTGTTATTTTATTAAGTGCTGTGTACGTATACAGAAGTCATTTGACTTCGTAAGCTCACAGAGAGCAGTTGACCTAATAATGGACTTGGAAAACATTAAATTTGAAATTCGGGAAGGAAGCCGTAATGGATCACAACTTCTGGTTTCGATGTGTGATGAGCAGTTATTTGTAAAAAATTAAATATTGAACCTCGGTGATATAGCACACGTCTGCCACGTGGAAGACTGCAAAGCCAGACAATATTTAAGTTCTGATAAAACACGTGCTTTTTCTAATGTTAATAATATGGTGTATGATCATCCGTCCCAGCGACGCGAAATAGCAAAACTCGGTTTTTTTAGTGATTTTACAATTATTTTTAATTTGTTTTTATTACAATTTGTATTTATATTTTTGCCATTCAGAAATTGTCAAAGAACATGTAGAAACATGAATTTCATAAGGGGGTATATACCTTTTTCATTTTCAAAAAATCGAAAATTTTTTTCTTTATCTTAAAGAATAACTTCTTGAGAAGATTTCCCCAAATTTTCATAGAGATTTGAGCAGTAGAAAAAAAGTTACAGCGCTCCTAGCCGCTCACCTCGTCCCCGCCCAAACCCAAACTTGAAACTTTAAACGCGAATATCTCGAAATGGTGTTTTTTGAAAAATGACTTTGCGGTGTTATGGATTGTTGAAAAACTACTGAACCGATTTTCATCAATTAATGAATTTTATTAGTGAACGATCGTTTTTTCATGTAGAAATTTTCATTTCGCCGAAATAGATAGTTTTGTAAGAATTGTAGCGACAAAAAACGTCTTTTTTGCATAAACGTTCCCGTATCCACAAAAAACAAAAAATTTTAAAAACGTTCGTTTAAGTACAGGATACTAGTTTAAAAAAAATATTTTTTTTTTTGGTGTCAGTTGACCCGTTTGTCCTGGGGAATTATCACCGCAAGGCTCTTAAAAAAAGGCGTTTAAGGGAAACATAACCTTAAAAACTATTAAATATTTTTTCAAAATTTTTTGCATAAACATTGTCAACAATCTAAACTTTCAGAAAATATAATCATTCATTTAATAAAAACAATAGTTACATACATAAAAAAATCCTAACTTTCCTATTTTTTTCGACAAAAATTGTATATACTCCCTTAAGTATCCAATAAGAATGAGCGAAATGGACTTACATACTGCGTCGTGCGTTCATAAAAGAAATCAGAGGTGCTTTTATTAAAATTAAAACAAAAAAAACCCCATGCATCATATTTGTGTATGTTCTATGTAGATAAAGTTTGTTGCCCAATATACATGTCGAATTATCCTCGGGTTCCATTAGAGCGGAGTGAGTTTCGGTCTGAACGCAGGCGTCGATCTAGAGAGCCTGACTCTTCGTTTCTTCAATCGCCAACTCTGTTCCCTCGAACCATATACGGTGAAAGCGACACAACGCTAACGATTCGCTATAACGCTTCCTCTAAAAAGACAAAATCATTTAAGGTGGCAACGCTGCTGTGTGTCGCGCTACACTTTTGTGGCGCCGCACAGGCAAAAAGGAATAACATAAGATGATTAAATAATTCGAGCTTCTAGGAAACACAAGCAGTCCAAGAAACTAGCATTCCTTATACACTAAGATATACCATTCGTCGACACCGCCATTCTGACTCTAACACGACCTCGTGTATAAAAGACTATATTATTATGCCCGTTACTCGTCGAGTAAAAGGGTATATTGTATTCGTGCAAAAGTATGTAACAGGTAGAAGGAAGCGTTTCCGACCCTATAAAGTATATATATTCTTGTTCAGGATCACTAGCCGAGTCGATCTAGCCATGTCCGTCTGTCCGTCTGTCTGTCCCTCTGTCTGTCCGTCTGTCTGTCCGTATGAACGCTGAGATCTCGGAAACTATAAAAGCTAGAAGACTGGCATTTTGCATGTAGATTTTAAGAGTTCCTACGCAGCGCAAGTTTGTTTTAAAATGGTGCCACGCCCCCTCTGACGCCCACAAGCCACAAGCTGTGGCCACAGTTTTGATGCTATTATGAAAATTTTAATTGATATGTATTTGTTTCGTCAATACCTATCGATTGGCCTAATCAAAGTTTGCCACGCCCACTCTAACGCCCAAAAACTCATTAAACGCTTAAGCCTGACTAGCGCCTACATTTCCGCCTTTCATGGCCCGGGTAGATGGTGCAATACAATAGCGCCATCTAACGGATGACTTTGGAACAGCTGGCCAAGGTGCTCAACAGAGTCAACGTTAATTCTCGATAAGGATTTCTATTAAAGGAAATTGCGATGGTTTTCATTTGTCAATACCGAACTATATCCCAAGAACTATGCAAATGAAATCAAGTTAGCTTAATTGGAGGTCTGAGTCAAACAATGGCGTATGTGTGTATGCTGGTGCAGGACAAATGCTGCCTGTGCGAAAGCAGCGCTGGTGCTGATGCTCGTGCTGTAAAGCTGCCACCGCTAAGAGAACGCCTAATTCGAATTGATAATTTGAACTTTTTGTCCTTTTTTCCTGTGGTCACTCTAATTCACATTATGTTAATGCAAAATCTAAAGTTGTTTAGCTGAGTAACGGGTATCTAATAGTCGAGGCACTCGACTATAGCGTCCTCTCTTGTTAGTTTCTCTTTTGCTCTCTTTTTATTTCTATATATTTTTTTTAACAACGTTTTGTTTTTACAACTTAAACAAATATTTTCACAACGAAATCCAATTTTCTTTTCTTAATTTATGTAAACTCATTAATGACCAATTTCACAAAATAATATGAGACCTCCTTAAAACATATTTTAACATAAACATTATCATTCTGTTTGGGTTTCATTAACAAACCAGGTCTTCACAGAAGCAAGCCAATTGTTTAACTCAATTTATCCATTCTCATATGTAATGCACCACACGCCATGATCAAAACAAACATTAGTTTGTTCTGCACTTGTGCTTACATTAATATTACGAATCTCATTATCGTCCACTCAGGCCACGAAACAGTATCTTTTTATCATTTCATTACTTTCTCTTTCCACAGCGACTTTCTTATTTATTTATTTTTGTTTTAAATTTCATTTCTGAGCTTGATTTTCACGATCCAAGTTCTCTGCCATTTCCGTTTGTCCAGCATTACTACATCTTTTTGGCACCCTTTATTGGCGCACTTCACTTTCTTCAGCAACTTCGTCATTATTAATATTTTCATTTTCGCTTTCAACATTATTGTAATCATCGCACACATTAAGCTCCTCGGAAACTTCCCCATCTGGTAAAATTCTTAAATCTTCGTGAGCACACTTGTAAGTTCGTTTGTTAGTTAAGGACTTTAAAATGTACATGTCACCCTCTAGAACCTGTGTTATTTGAAAAGGCACCTTGAATTTTGGACTCAGCTTGGTTTGATGTCTTTCCTCGTTTTTAAGTAATACAAAATCTCCAACATTGTGTCTACGTACTTTTGCCTTACTTCTATCAGACCGTTCTTTATCGTAAACTCCAGTAACTAACACATTTTGTTCAGCTTGTGCTCCCAGGTTCGACAAATCTATATCATTTTCTATGTCACAAGGTGGAAGTAATCCTAATGGCCGTGCTACTTTTCCCAATAACATTTGTAGAGGTCTTGCCTTCGTCACACGATTAGTTGTACAATTGATTGCCAGCTGCACCTCTCCTAGCACATCCTGCCAAGACTGTGCTCCAGTTTCAGCCGCCGTTAACATATTTTTCAAAGTGCTCATTGTTCGTTCCACTTGACCATTAGCACGACTAGCGCCGGTGGCAATCAAGTGCAAGTTTTTTTTGTGATCTGAACAAAATTCAGTAAAACACCTTCCCTCGTCAGCTATTATTCGGTTTGGTACTCCAAACAACGAAACAGCGGACTTGACAGCCTTTATGCAACTCTCACTGTATGACTAAGTAGACATTCTTGGTAAACGCGTCAACTTGAACAATAACATACTTCTTCTGGTCACTCTTGCCGCTTAATTTCCCTGTTATGTCGATATGGATTGTGTGCCAAGGAATATTTACGTTTGGGATGGGATGCAGTTCAGCCTGAATTTTTCCTGAGGTTGATTTAGACATTTTGCAAGTGAAATTGCGGTCGAAAGAGCGGTTATAATAGAAGCGATAAGCTCGCTTAAAAAAAAGTCGGTTCGAAGAAATGCGTTCGTACTTAAATATATATAATATATTTTATTAGTAAATAGGAACTATTTCTTTTAGTTTCGTGGGCCAAAACAAATTCCAAAAAAAAAAAAATGTTAAAAGGGAATGAGCGCATGGCGAAAAAGTGGTTCGAAGTAATTTTCTTTCTCTCATACACACCTAAACTCTCCGAAAGGGAGGAAAAAAAAAAAAAATAAAAAGAATAAAGTTAAGGTTTTGTTTTTTGCATTTTTTTTCCAAGTTTAAAATGGTATGATTTTCCTTCCCCCACGTGCTTTCAAATTTTCAGCATTCAAAGATCGGCAGTAATGGCATTGAATGAAAATTTCCCAAATTATTATACCCTTGCAGAGGGTATTATAAGTTTGGTCAAAAGTGTGCAACGCAGAGCAGGAGACATCTCCGACTCTATAAAGTATATATATTCTTGATCAGGATCACCTCCTGAGTTGATATAGCCATGTCCGTCTGTCTGTCCGTCTGTCTGTTTCTACGCAAACTAGTCTCTCAGTTTTAAAGATATCGAATTGAAACTTTGCACACACCCTTCTTTCCTTTGCACGCAGTATATAAGTCGGAACGGCCGGGATCGGCCGGGATCAGCCGGGATCGGCCGGGATCGGCCGGGATCGGCCGACTATATCCTATAGCTGCGATATAAATGATTGATCGGAAATGCCATAACTTTGACGTTTGTAAAGTTAGATAGTTGGGATTTTCTATGGGTTTTATATTTGGCCAATCAATCCGACCTACCAAATTTCATAAGGATCGGCCGTCTATATCCTATAGCTGCCATATAACTGATTGATCGGAAATGCCATAACTTTGGTGCTTGTAAAGTTAGGAAGTTGGGATTTTCTATGGGTTTTATATTTGGCCAATTAATCCGACCTACCAAATTTCATAAGGATCGGCCGACTTATCCTATAGCTGCCATATAACTGAACGATTGGAAATGCCATAACTTTGTTGTTTTTAAAGTTAGGAAGTTGGGATTTTTTATGACTATTAAGAATGCATCATATGAATAATTTTGGAGAATATAATTTACAGAATATTCTGAAAGGGTATATCAACATCGGCTTCGCCCGAAGTTAGCTTTTCTGGAAATGCAAGTAGTAAAGAAAATATAAGAAAAATATTAAGAAAATTTCGAAGGAAATCCCAATTTCGGATAAAGATTTTTAGTCCAATTAAAGTAAAAGTGGTAAAGGAAAAAGCCTCAAGTGTATGTTCGTTTGCATGTTTGATGTTTTTTCTTATTTAAATATATTTTAGTCTCCTTTGAAGTTTATCTGCAAAATTCAAGTCTAAAGAAAAAACTCACAGAAAAATTATAATTTTTCCAATAAATTTAATTACGCTTTACCCATATATTATATATTTAATTTATTTGACATTATATTTATATTGCCATATCATTCTTTCATACTGTGACGGCGATTCCGACGTCGTCACAATTATTCCCGAAACCCACGGAGGGGGAAGGGAACAGATGAGACAACTTTCATTATTATTATTATTGTTATTTCTATTTGATTTTTAATTGCTTTAAGAGAAAACAATGTATTAAATAATTAATATAATAAGTCTAGGTGTAAACAAAACATAAATCTATTTTTCGATAAGTAGAAGGTTGGGACGAGAGCGGGGAAGAGAGGCAAAGCCAAGAATAAATCCTTCGTAGTTGCCTAAGAAATTCACCCCAAAAGAGTGCGAGAGAGCAGTAAACCGAACGACCCAAACAGAACGCAAAGCCCACCTCAGCGACTGCGCGGTCGCCGACAACGGAGAGCGAGAGAGAATATCGAAAAGCGAACGCGTCAAAGCGGGGGAGTTGTTGTTGCCAAACGGAGAAAAGAGAGCCCCGAACCATGATACAATAACATAAGGTAGTCTCGTCGGCTGTCTAAACGTTCGGGTTTTGATCAGTGCGTGTTCGTTTTTTGAAGGAAAAGGTTGTCTGCGGACTAATTTTTTACAAAATTAACCCTTGAGCAACATGACTTTTTGCAATTTGTGCCGCAAACACGTCGATGGCGTAAAATTTTTAAAAGCACCTAAATGTTTGGTAAAAAGGGCACCGTGGGAGGAATTAAGAATCTTAACAAAAGACTTAGCATTCAAAGACAAAAACAACGCCTAATTTCAAATTCCAAAAAATTAAACTCGTTTTATTATGAAACGCAAAAAAAACACCTGAAACATTTAAGGGTTAATCCACACATTCTCTTGTCGCTCTGCTCGCACTTACTAAACAGTTCCCATTTCACTCGCACTCATTGTTATAATAGTAGAGGTACCAGATTTTGCCGACGAGACTACCTTATGTTATTGTATCATGCCCCGATCGCGCCCCAAACGAAGTTCACCACTGCGACTGCGTGGCGAGAAAAATGGTGAGATCAGAAGGGTCAAGGGCACGAGAAAAAAGATGCGAAGGAACTCGAGGAATTGAAGCGCGAGCATCGAAGCCGGATAGACGTACGTAGGAAAACGGGTTAAGTCGTAATTAAGCGAGACCAGTTTTTAGCAGTTTTTAGTCGGTAAGGGAAACTGTACAGTCGTGAAGAATTTTTATTGGTGCAGCGAGAAACGCAATTAGATCTAAAAACTGTAGAACGGAGATTTGTGAAGTTATGTGATCGAGACGAAAAGGCGAAAGAAACCAACTGTGAATAAAGACAAAAATAATGAATTATAATTTGACAACGAGTGCGTATTCTTTTTCCCTGATTTTCGGCTCGTCTCCATTATCATGCCCGCTGAATAATAAAATACTATAACAAATGAACTCTTACCCGTTTTATCGCAATTAGTAGTAAAACCCAGGGTCCGCCCGAGTTTTATCGTAGTTATTAATAAACTCAGGGTCCGCCCGATCTTTACGGTAGTTATGAATAAAACCACTAACCATACAACATATAGACAGGTTATTTCATACAACCAAAATGGACACAAAAATTATTTTGCGGGAGGCCCCACGGCTCTTAGCGGCAGGCCCCGGAGACTTCGTGTGCCTTCGGGTTTTTTGCGCTCTCATTCTTATTCTCATTTTGACGCTCGCGCGCTCATTGCACGAGTTCGGTCGTTCAGTCGCAGAGACGCGCATTTTGAAGAAGGTTGCCCTGCGATTGAATTGGGCTTTGTATGTATGCGTGTTCATGCATTCTCATACAGGGGTGCGATCATTTCATTTCGATGCAGCAAGAATATTATGTTTTTTTGCTACTTTTCAGATTTTGTACCCTAACAATATGGGCGTATTCACTATTTTGTTAATGATAAAAATTTGAATATTATAGGTTATAGTGTTTTTTTTAATATTTTAGAATAAATTTCATTTTGGCTTACAAATTCATATCAGTGTTAGCAGTCAAATGTTTTTCATATATGTATGTATTCCAATTAATAGAAATCAATCTACTGAGATAAGAACAGGGCATATCGCAGTCGGTGTATGCGCTTAGTGGTTGAGAAAACTTCAAACCAAGTCAGCTTTGGTTGTTGTTCTGCGAGCGGATGGTGCCTGCATAGCCTACCGACGATTGATTTTTAAGGGAGGGGACAGAAACAAAAACAGCGTTTTCGCCGCTCGAAAAAACATATCATACGAAAATTATCTATTTTATAATGCTATCCTACCAATACGACCGAACTCGTGCAATGAGAGCGCGAGCGGCAAAATAAGAATAAGAATGAGAGCGAAAAAAACCCGAAGGCACACGAAGTGTCCGGGGCCTGCCGCTACCAGCTGTGGGGCCTGCCGCAAAATATTTTGAGTGTCCATTTTGGTTGTATGAAATGACCAGTCTATATGTTGTATGGTTAGTGATAAAACCCAGGGTCCGTCCGAGTTTTATCGTAGTTATTTTATTAATAAACTCAGGGTCCGCCCGAGCTTTACCGTAGTTATAGTTATTTTATCGTAGTTATTAATAAACTCAGGGTCCGGCCGAGCTTTGCCGTAGTTATTAATAAAACCCAGGGTCCGCCCGAGTTTTATCGTAATTATGAATATAGTGAACCCAGGGTTCGCCCGAGTTTGACCGTAGTTATTAATAAAAACCAGGGTCCGCCCGAGTTTTACTGTAGTTATTAATACCCACAGAGCCCGCTCGAGAGTATCGTATTTAGTGGTAAAGCCCAGGGGCCTGCTTGAGTTTTATCGTAGTCAAACCCTGTCTAAAACCGGATTTTATTGTAGTCACGGATAAAGCCTGTAACTGACGTAGAATTTTACTATAGCTGTTTACCAAGTCCAGGGTCTGCCCGAGCTCGGTAACAGGTCTTAGGTCTAGTCACGTACCATTTGGTTCGATTTCCTCTCCTAATTATAAAGACCACGCATCAAAACTCACTCGATTAACCCACATTGGGATTTTCTATGGGTTTAATATTTGGCCAATTAATCCGACCTACCAAATTTCATAAGGATCGGCCGACTTATCCTATAGCTGCCATATAACTGAACGATTGGAAATGCCATAACTTTGTTGTTTTTAAAGTTATTGACTATTAAGAATGCATCATATGAATAATTTTGGAGAAATTAATTTACAGAATATTCTGAAAGGGTATATCAACATCAGCTCCGCCCGAAGTTAGCTTTTCTGGAAATGCAAGTAGTAAAGAAAATATAAGAAAAATATTAAGAAAATTTCGAAGGAAATCCCAATTTCGGATAAAGATTTTTAGTCCAATTAAAGTAAAAGTGGTAAAGGAAAAAGCCTCAAGTGTATGTTCGTTTGCATGTTTGATGTTTTTTCTTATTTAAATATATTTTAGTCTCCTTTGAAGTTTATCTGCAAAATTCAAGTCTAAAGAAAAAACTCACAGAAAAATTATAATTTTTCCAATAAAGTTAATTACGCTTTACCCTATATTATATATTTAATTTATTTGACATTATATTTATATTGCCATATCATTCTTTCATACTGTGACGGCGATTCCGACGTCGTCACAATTATTCCCGAAACCCACGGAGGGGGGAAGGGAACAGATGAGACAACTTTCATTATTATTATTATTGTTATTTCTATTTGATTTTTAATTGCTTTAAGAGAAAACAATGTATTAAATAATTAATATAATAAGTCTAGGTGTAAACAAAACATAAATCTATTTTTCGATAAGTAGAAGGTCGGGACGAGAGCGGGGAAGAGAGGCAAAGCCAAGAATAAATCCTTCGTAGTTGCCTAAGAAATTCACCCCAAAAGAGTGCGAGAGAGCAGTAAACCGAACGACCCAAACAGAACGCAAAGCCCACCTCAGCGACTGCGCGGTCGCCGACAACGGAGAGCGAGAGAGAATATCGAAAAGCGAACGCGTCAAAGCGGGGGAGTTGTTGTTGCCAAACGAAGAAAAGAGAGCCCCGAACCATGATACAATAACATAAGGTAGTCTCGTCGGCTGTCTAAACGTTCGGGTTTTGATCAGTGCGTGTTCGTTTTTTGAAGGAAAAGGTTGTCTGCGGACTAATTTTTTACAAAATTAACCCTTGAGCAACATGACTTTTTTGCAATTTGTGCCGCAAACACGTCGATGGCGTAAAATTTTTAAAAGCACCTAAATGTTTGGTAAAAAGGGCACCGTGGGAGGAATTAAGAATCTTAACAAAAGACTTAGCATTCAAAGACAAAAACAACGCCTAATTTCAAGTTCCAAAAAATTAAACTCGTTTTATTATGAAACGCAAAAAAACACCTGAAACATTTAAGGGTTAATCCACACATTCTCTTGTCGCTCTGCTCGCACTTACTAAACAGTTCCCATTTCACTCGCACTCATTGTTATAATAGTAGAGGTACCAGATTTTGCCGACGAGACTACCTTATGTTATTGTATCATGCCCCGATCGCGCCCCAAACGAAGTTCACCACTGCGACTGCGTGGCGAGAAAAATGGTGAGATCAGAAGGGTCAAGGGCACGAGAAAAAAGATGCGAAGGAACTCGAGGAATTGAAGCGCGAGCATCGAAGCCGGATAGACGTACGTAGGAAAACGGGTTAAGTCGTAATTAAGCGAGACCAGTTTTTAGCAGTTTTTAGTCGGTAAGGGAAACTGTACAGTCGTGAAGAATTTTTATTGGTGCAGCAAGAAACGCAATTAGATCTAAAAACTGTAGAACGGAGATTTGTGAAGTTATGTGATCGAGACGAAAAGGCGAAAGAAACCAACTGTGAATAAAGACAAAAATAATGAATTATAATTTGACAACGAGTGCGTATTCTTTTTCCCTGATTTTCGGCTCGTCTCCATTATCATGCCCGCTGAATAATAAAATACTATAACAAATGAACTCTTACCCGTTTTATCGCAATTAGTAGTAAAACCCAGGGTCCGCCCGAGTTTTATCGTAGTTATTAATAAACTCAGGGTCCGCCCGATCTTTACGGTAGTTATGAATAAAACCACTAACCATACAACATATAGACAGGTTATTTCATACAACCAAAATGGACACAAAAATTATTTTGCGGGAGGCCCCACGGCTCTTAGCGGCAGGCCCCGGAGACTTCGTGTGCCTTCGGGTTTTTTGCGCTCTCATTCTTATTCTCATTTTGACGCTCGCGCGCTCATTGCACGAGTTCGGTCGTTCAGTCGCAGAGACGCGCATTTTGAAGAAGGTTGCCCTGCGATTGAATTGGGCTTTGTATGTATGCGTGTTCATGCATTCTCATACAGGGGTGCGATCATTTCATTTCGATGCAGCAAGAATATTATGTTTTTTTGCTACTTTTCAGATTTTGTACCCTAACAATATGGGCGTATTCACTATTTTGTTAATGATAAAAATTGGAATATTATAGGTTATAGTGTTTTTTTTAATATTTTAGAATAAATTTCATTTTGGCTTACAAATTCATATCAGTGGTAGCAGTCAAATGTTTTTCATATATGTATGTATTCCAATTAATAGAAATCAATCTACTGAGATAAGAACAGGGCATATCGCAGTCGGTGTATGCGCTTAGTGGTTGAGAAAACTTCAAACCAAGTCAGCTTTGGTTGTTGTTCTGCGAGCGGATGGTGCCTGCAAAGCCTACCGACGATTGATTTTTAAGGGAGGGGACAGAAACAAAAACAGCGTTTTCGCCGCTCGAAAAAACATATCATACGAAAATTATCTATTTTATAATGCTATCCTACCAATACGACCGAACTCGTGCAATGAGAGCGCGAGCGGCAAAATAAGAATAAGAATGAGAGCGAAAAAAACCCGAAGGCACACGAAGTGTCCGGGGCCTGCCGCTACCAGCTGTGGGGCCTGCCGCAAAATATTTTGAGTGTCCATTTTGGTTGTATGAAATGACCAGTCTATATGTTGTATGTTTAGTGATAAAACCCAGGGTCCGTCCGAGTTTTATCGTAGTTATTTTATTAATAAACTCAGGGTCCGCCCGAGCTTTACCGTAGTTATAGTTATTTTATCGTAGTTATTAATAAACTCAGGATCCGGCCGAGCTTTGCCGTAGTTATTACTAAAACCCAGGGTCCGCCCGAGTTTTATCGTAATTAGTAGTGAACCCAGGGTTCGCCCGAGTTTGACCGTAGTTATTAATAAAACCCAGGGTCCGCCCGAGTTTTACTGTAGTTATTAATACCCACAGAGCCCGCTCGAGAGTATCGTATTTAGTGGTAAAGCCCAGGGGCCTGCCTGAGTTTTATCGTAGTCAAACCCTGTCTAAAACCGGATGTTATTGTAGTCACGGATAAAGCCTGTAACTGACGTAGAATTTTACTATAGCTGTTTACCAAGTCCAGGGTCTGCCCGAGCTCGGTAACAGGTCTTAGGTCTAGTCACGTACCATTTGGTTCGATTTCCTCTCCTAATTATAAAGACCACGCATCAAAACTCACTCGATTAACCCACATTGGGATTTTCTATGGGTTTAATATTTGGCCAATTAATCCGACCTACCAAATTTCATAAGGATCGGCCGACTTATCCTATAGCTGCCATATAACTGAACGATTGGAAATGCCATAACTTTGTTGTTTTTAAAGTTAGGAAGTTGGGATTTTTTATGACTATTAAGAATGCATCATATGAATAATTTTGGAGAATATAATTTACAGAATATTCTGAAAGGGTATATCAACATCAGCTCCGCCCGAAGTTAGCTTTTCTGGAAATGCAAGTAGTAAAGAAAATATAAGAAAAATATTAAGAAAATTTCGATGGAAATCCCAATTTCGGATAAAGATTTTTAGTCCAATTAAAGTAAAAGTGGTAAAGGAAAAAGCCTCAAGTGTATGTTCGTTTGCATGTTTGATGTTTTTTCTTATTTAAATATATTTTAGTCTCCTTTGAAGTTTATCTGCAAAATTCAAGTCTAAAGAAAAAACTCACAGAAAAATTATAATTTTTCCAATAAATTTAATTACGCTTTACCCATATATTATATATTTAATTTATTTGACATTATATTTATATTGCCATATCATTCTTTCATACTGTGACGGCGATTCCGACGTCGTCACAATTATTCCCGAAACCCACGGAGGGGGAAGGGAACAGATGAGACAACTTTCATTATTATTATTATTGTTATTTCTATTTGATTTTTAATTGCTTTAAGAGAAAACAATGTATTAAATAATTAATATAATAAGTCTAGGTGTAAACAAAACATAAATCTATTTTTCGATAAGTAGAAGGTTGGGACGAGAGCGGGGAAGAGAGGCAAAGCCAAGAATAAATCCTTCGTAGTTGCCTAAGAAATTCACCCCAAAAGAGTGCGAGAGAGCAGTAAACCGAACGACCCAAACAGAACGCAAAGCCCACCTCAGCGACTGCGCGGTCGCCGACAACGGAGAGCGAGAGAGAATATCGAAAAGCGAACGCGTCAAAGCGGGGGAGTTGTTGTTGCCAAACGGAGAAAAGAGAGCCCCGAACCATGATACAATAACATAAGGTAGTCTCGTCGGCTGTCTAAACGTTCGGGTTTTGATCAGTGCGTGTTCGTTTTTTGAAGGAAAAGGTTGTCTGCGGACTAATTTTTTACAAAATTAACCCTTGAGCAACATGACTTTTTGCAATTTGTGCCGCAAACACGTCGATGGCGTAAAATTTTTAAAAGCACCTAAATGTTTGGTAAAAAGGGCACCGTGGGAGGAATTAAGAATCTTAACAAAAAACTTAGCATTCAAAGACAAAAACAACGCCTAATTTCAAATTCCAAAAAATTAAACTCGTTTTATTATGAAACGCAAAAAAAACACCTGAAACATTTAAGGGCTAATCCACACATTCTCTTGTCGCTCTGCTCGCACTTACTAAACAGTTCCCATTTCACTCGCACTCATTGTTATAATAGTAGAGGTACCAGATTTTGCCGACGAGACTACCTTATGTTATTGTATCATGCCCCGATCGCGCCCCAAACGAAGTTCACCACTGCGACTGCGTGGGGAGAAAAATGGTGAGATCAGAAGGGTCAAGGGCACGAGAAAAAAGATGCGAAGGAACTCGAGGAATTGAAGCGCGAGCATCGAAGCCGGATAGACGTACGTAGGAAAACGGGTTAAGTCGTAATTAAGCGAGACCAGTTTTTAGCAGTTTTTAGTCGGTAAGCGAAACTGTACAGTCGTGAAGAATTTTTATTGGTGCAGCGAGAAACGCAATTAGATCTAAAAACTGTAGAACGGAGATTTGTGAAGTTACGTGAACGAGACGAAAAGGCGAAAGAAACCAACTGTGAATAAAGACAAAAATAATGAATTATAATTTGACAACGAGTGCGTATTCTTTTTCCCTGACCTTCGGCTCGTCTCCATTATCAAGCCCGCTGAATAATAAAATACTATAACAAATGAACTCTTACCCGTTTTATCGCAATTAGTAGTAAAAACAAGGGTACGCCCGAGTTTTATCGTAGTTATTAATAAACTCAGGGTCCGCCCGATCTTTACGGTAGTTATGAATAAAACCACTAACCATACAACATATAGACAGGTTATTTCATACAACCAAAATGGACACAAAAATTATTTTGCGGGAGGCCCCACGGCTCTTAGCGGCAGGCCCCGGAGACTTCGTGTGCCTTCGGGTTTTTTGCGCTCTCATTCTTATTCTCATTTTGACGCTCGCGCGCTCATTGCACGAGTTCGGTCGTTCAGTCGCAGAGACGCGCATTTTGAAGAAGGTTGCCCTGCGATTGAATTGGGCTTTGTATGTATGCGTGTTCATGCATTCTCATACAGGGGTGCGATCATTTCATTTCGATGCAGCAAGAATATTTTGTTTTTTTGCTACTTTTCAGATTTTGTACCCTAACAATATGGGCGTATTCACTATTTTGTTAATGATAAAAACTTGAATATTATAGGTTATAGTGTTTTTTTTAATATTTTAGAATAAATTTCATTTTGGCTTACAAATTCATATCAGTGGTAGCAGTCAAATGTTTTTCATATATGTATGTATTCCAATTAATAGAAATCAATCTACTGAGATAAGAACAGGGCATATCGCAGTCGGTGTATGCGCTTAGTGGTTGAGAAAACTTCAAACCAAGTCAGCTTTGGTTGTTGTTCTGCGAGCGGATGGTGCCTGCAAAGCCTACCGACGATTGATTTTTAAGGGAGGGGACAGAAACAAAAACAGCGTTTTCGTCGCTCGAAAAAACATATCATACGAAAATTATCTATTTTATAATGCTATCCTACCAATACGACCGAACTCGTGCAATGAGAGCGCGAGCGGCAAAATAAGAATAAGAATGAGAGCGAAAAAACCCGAAGGCACACGAAGTGTCCGGGGCCTGCCGCTACCAGCTGTGGGGCCTGCCGCAAAATATTTTGAGTGTCCATTTTGGTTGTATGAAATGACCAGTCTATATGTTGTATGTTTAGTGATAAAACCCAGGGTCCGTCCGAGTTTTATCGTAGTTATTTTATAAATAAACTCAGGGTCCGCCCGAGCTTTACCGTAGTTATAGTTATTTTATCGTAGTTATTAATAAACTCAGGATCCGGCCGAGCTTTGCCGTAGTTATTAATAAAACCCAGGGTCCGCCCGAGTTTTATCGTAATTAGTAGTGAACCCAGGGTTCGCCCGAGTTTGACCGTAGTTATTAATAAAACCCAGGGTCCGCCCGAGTTTTACTGTAGTTATTAATACCCACAGAGCCCGCTCGAGAGTATCGTATTTAGTGGTAAAGCCCAGGGGCCTGCCTGAGTTTTATCGTAGTCAAACCCTGTCTAAAACCGGATGTTATTGTAGTCACGGATAAAGCCTGTAACTGACGTAGAATTTTACTATAGCTGTTTACCAAGTCCAGGGTCTGCCCGAGCTCGGTAACAGGTCTTAGGTCTAGTCACGTACCATTTGGTTCGATTTCCTCTCCTAATTATAAAGACCACGCATCAAAACTCACTCGATTAACCCACATTGGGATTTTCTATGGGTTTAATATTTGGCCAATTAATCCGACCTACCAAATTTCATAAGGATCGGCCGACTTATCCTATAGCTGCCATATAACTGAACGATTGGAAATGCCATAACTTTGTTGTTTTTAAAGTTAGGAAGTTGGGATTTTTTATGACTATTAAGAATGCATCATATGAATAATTTTGGAGAATATAATTTACAGAATATTCTGAAAGGGTATATCAACATCAGCTCCGCCCGAAGTTAGCTTTTCTGGAAATGCAAGTAGTAAAGAAAATATAAGAAAAATATTAAGAAAATTTCGATGGAAATCCCAATTTCGGATA
This sequence comes from Drosophila rhopaloa, assembly GCF_018152115.1. NCBI lineage: Eukaryota > Metazoa > Arthropoda > Insecta > Diptera > Drosophilidae > Drosophila > Drosophila rhopaloa. Next base: position 958,492 of record NW_025334991.1, read on the forward strand.
AAGATTTTTAGTCCAATTAAAGTAAAAGTGGTAAAGGAAAAAGCCTCAAGTGTATGTTCGTTTGCATGTTTGATGTTTTTTCTTATTTAAATATATTTTAGTCTCCTTTGAAGTTTATCTGCAAAATTCAAGTCTAAAGAAAAAACTCACAGAAAAATTATAATTTTTCCAATAAATTTAATTACGCTTTACCCATATATTATATATTTAATTTATTTGACATTATATTTATATTGCCATATCATTCTTTCATACTGTGACGGCGATTCCGACGTCGTCACAATTATTCCCGAAACCCACGGAGGGGGAAGGGAACAGATGAGACAACTTTCATTATTATTATTATTGTTATTTCTATTTGATTTTTAATTGCTTTAAGAGAAAACAATGTATTAAATAATTAATATAATAAGTCTAGGTGTAAACAAAACATAAATCTATTTTTCGATAAGTAGAAGGTTGGGACGAGAGCGGGGAAGAGAGGCAAAGCCAAGAATAAATCCTTCATAGTTGCCTAAGAAATTCACCCCAAAAGAGTGCGAGAGAGCAGTAAACCGAACGACCCAAACAGAACGCAAAGCCCACCTCAGCGACTGCGCGGTCGCCGACAACGGAGAGCGAGAGAGAATATCGAAAAGCGAACGCGTCAAAGCGGGGGAGTTGTTGTTGCCAAACGGAGAAAAGAGAGCCCCGAACCATGATACAATAACATAAGGTAGTCTCGTCGGCTGTCTAAACGTTCGGGTTTTGATCAGTGCGTGTTCGTTTTTTGAAGGAAAAGGTTGTCTGCGGACTAATTTTTTACAAAATTAACCCTTGAGCAACATGACTTTTTGCAATTTGTGCCGCAAACACGTCGATGGCGTAAAATTTTTAAAAGCACCTAAATGTTTGGTAAAAAGGGCACCGTGGGAGGAATTAAGAATCTTAACAAAAAACTTAGCATTCAAAGACAAAAACAACGCCTAATTTCAAATTCCAAAAAATTAAACTCGTTTTATTATGAAACGCAAAAAAACACCTGAAACATTTAAGGGCTAATCCACACATTCTCTTGTCGCTCTGCTCGCACTTACTAAACAGTTCCCATTTCACTCGCACTCATTGTTATAATAGTAGAGGTACCAGATTTTGCCGACGAGACTACCTTATGTTATTGTATCATGCCCCGATCGCGCCCCAAACGAAGTTCACCACTGCGACTGCGTGGGGAGAAAAATGGTGAGATCAGAAGGGTCAAGGGCACGAGAAAAAAGATGCGAAGGAACTCGAGGAATTGAAGCGCGAGCATCGAAGCCGGATAGACGTACGTAGGAAAACGGGTTAAGTCGTAATTAAGCGAGACCAGTTTTTAGCAGTTTTTAGTCGGTAAGCGAAACTGTACAGTCGTGAAGAATTTTTATTGGTGCAGCGAGAAACGCAATTAGATCTAAAAACTGTAGAACGGAGATTTGTGAAGTTATGTGATCGAGACGAAAAGGCGAAAGAAACCAACTGTGAATAAAGACAAAAATAATGAATTATAATTTGACAACGAGTGCGTATTCTTTTTCCCTGACCTTCGGCTCGTCTCCATTATCAAGCCCGCTGAATAATAAAATACTATAACAAATGAACTCTTACCCGTTTTATCGCAATTAGTAGTAAAACCCAGGGTCCGCCCGAGTTTTATCGTAGTTATTAATAAACTCAGGGTCCGCCCGATCTTTACGGTAGTTATGAATAAAACCACTAACCATACAACATATAGACAGGTTATTTCATACAACCAAAATGGACACAAAAATTATTTTGCGGGAGGCCCCACGGCTCTTAGCGGCAGGCCCCGGAGACTTCGTGTGCCTTCGGGTTTTTTGCGCTCTCATTCTTATTCTCATTTTGACGCTCGCGCGCTCATTGCACGAGTTCGGTCGTTCAGTCGCAGAGACGCGCATTTTGAAGAAGGTTGCCCTGCGATTGAATTGGGCTTTGTATGTATGCGTGTTCATGCATTCTCATACAGGGGTGCGATCATTTCATTTCGATGCAGCAAGAATATTTTGTTTTTTTGCTACTTTTCAGATTTTGTACCCTAACAATATGGGCGTATTCACTATTTTGTTAATGATAAAAACTTGAATATTATAGGTTATAGTGTATTTTTTAATATTTCAGAATAAATTTCATTTTGGCTTACAAATTCATATCAGTGGTAGCAGTCAAATGTTTTTCATATATGTATGTATTCCAATTAATAGAAATCAATCTACTGAGATAAGAACAGGGCATATCGCAGTCGGTGTATGCGCTTAGTGGTTGAGAAAACTTCAAACCAAGTCAGCTTTGGTTGTTGTTCTGCGAGCGGATGGTACCTGCATAGCCTACCGACGATTGATTTTTAAGGAGGGGACAGAAACAAAAACAGCGTTTTCGCCGCTCGAAAAAAACATATCATACGAAAATTATCTATTTTATAATGCTATCCTACCAATACGACCGAACTCGTGCAATGAGAGCGCGAGCGGCAAAATAAGAATAAGAATGAGAGCGAAAAAAACCCGAAGGCACACGAAGTGTCCGGGGCCTGCCGCTACCAGCTGTGGGGCCTGCCGCAAAATATTTTGAGTGTCCATTTTGGTTGTATGAAATGACCAGTCTATATGTTGTATGGTTAGTGATAAAACCCAGGGTCCGTCCGAGTTTTATCGTAGTTATTTTATTAATAAACTCAGGGTCCGCCCGAGCTTTACCGTAGTTATAGTTATTTTATCGTAGTTATTAATAAACTCAGGGTCCGGCCGAGCTTTGCCGTAGTTATTAATAAAACCCAGGGTCCGCCCGAGTTTTATCGTAATTAGTAGTGAACCCAGGGTTCGCCCGAGTTTGACCGTAGTTATTAATAAAACCCAGGGTCCGCCCGAGTTTTACTGTAGTTATTAATACCCACAGAGCCCGCTCGAGAGTATCGTATTTAGTGGTAAAGCCCAGGGGCCTGCCCGAGTTTTATCGTAGTCAAACCCTGTCTAAAACCGGATTTTATTGTAGTCACGGATAAAGCCTGTAACTGACGTAGAATTTTACTGTAGCTGTTTACCAAGTCCAGGGTCTGCCCGAGCTCGGTAACAGGTCTTAGGTCTAGTCACGTACCATTTGGTTCGATTTCCTCTCCTAATTATAAAGACCACGCATCAAAACTCACTCGATTAACCCACATCGTCCCCTGTAAATTTATAAATATTTTGTGGAGGCCCAAGCCAACACCTGAGCATATCCTGGCTGGGAAAACATCCTTACAGATGGCGCCCGAACAGGGAGAGATGTGGGTCTGATCTTGATCGATCAGGACCAAAAACGTCAAGCAGATTAAAGACCCGTAAAGTATGAGGCTGGCTAAAATAGTTAACGCGCGGAGCCCAATGGGCGTAAAAACGAGATCGCGAGAAGTGAAAAAGGACAATATAGAAGCGGACAGATTAAGTTAGAAATACGTACGAGACTAATACTAAAACTAATTTTGTGCTAAGTAAGATAAAATTAATGCTTTTAGTCTTGGCAAAGAGTCGGTGGTAGAAATAACATGGTATAGTCTATTATAGTCGTTACAGAGTACTCTATCCGGTCTATATGTACACCATACTGAGGACTCCAAACTGCTGAACAGTACTCCAGGATTGGACGGACTAGTGAAATGAACAGAGCCTTTGAAGAGCCTAAAAAACATCGAATTCCTTTGACCACCTTATAATAAATCCAAGTACTCCCCTGGCTTTATTTACCATAGAAGTAATATGGTCACAAAACTTAAGTTTTGGGTCAAAAAGGACGACAAGGTCATCAACATACGTAATTCTAGACAACGCACGGCCACCCAGCGTATACGTGGCATATTGTGGGTTCACCGTAAAAATGTCATTACTTTGCACTTAGCGCTATTTAAATCCAAAATATTTTCACAACACCATGTTTGAAAAGCATTTAGGTCCGATTGTAAGGCTGAACTGCTGGAAATTTCGTTATATTGCAGGCATAACTTAACGTCATCTGAGGCTAGAGGGAGATCGTTTTTAAATAAAGCAAAAAGAAGTGGGCCAAGGTAGCTTCCTTGTGGGACGCCTGAAGTAACTCGGATAAAATTAGAGATAGAGTTTTTGATGAGGACTCGTTGAGCCAAACCTCTTAGGTAACTTAAGATCCATGTTAGATGATCACATGGAAACCCTAATAAGTCTATCTTTAATACAAGAAGGGAGTGATTTACTGAATCAAACGCCTTACTAAAATCAGTGTAAACTACGTCAGTCTGCATGTTCTTTCTGAAGCCATTTATTACAAAAGACGTTAGCTTCAAGAGGTTTGTCGTCGTAGATCTTCACCTTATAAATCCATGTTGACATGGAGATATAATTGATCTACAAAGATATTGCAAGTGGGGTGTAATAACGTTTTCAAAAAGCTTTGGGATGGCGGTTAATTTGGATGTGCCTCTGTAGGTACTTGTATTTGATTTATTTCCTTTCTTATGAAGGGGAATAACAAATGACTTCTTCCAAATAAGTGGGAAATAAGAAGTTTTCAAAGACAAGGTAAATAATTTGTGCAAAGGTCTACACAGAGTTTCAGCACAGTATTTAAGCACGCAGCCTGGAGCTCCGTCCGGAGCAATTGAATAGACTGGTTTAACTTAATGGAGATCCAAGAGAAGGGAGCGTTCGCGTAACCTCGGACAAAAAATTAAGTTTGACTTGGATATGGCATTTGAATAAGACGGATTTGGACGGGATGAAACAGAATATGTTGTCTGGAAAACTGAGCAAACAGATTTGCAATTGCTGATCAGTATTTGCCGTAGAATTTTCAAATGACAGCGATGCAGAGTAACAAGCTGATTTACGCTTAGTGTTAACAAAGTTTTAAAACTGTTTTGGATCTTGTGAAAATTGGACCCTACAACGAGTCTGATAGCTTTTATAACACCGGGCGTTGAACACGTTAAAATTTCACCGAGACCTTAGGTATCGAGAGAAGGCAGTTTTTGAACGGCACATTTTAAATTTATTGAAAAGTCTGGACTGAACATTTTTTAGGTGTGACTCCGTATTAAACCATGGATGTTTATTTGAAATTGACGGATAGAATAACGGAACACACAGATAAAAGAAGGAGTTCAATGCATTATAAAAGATATTAACGGCCTCAACCATGTTAGTGCATGAATAAAATTCGGACCAGTCATAGCCGGATATAACAGTATTTAAAATATGAAAGTTTGCCTTACGAAAGCGGATTCGTTTAACCGACTTTTCGGATTTTTATTCAACTCAGTTCTTGCATCTCCAGTCAGCTCTAGAGTTGGATGACAAGGATCTTCCGGTTGTGTAAGTGGTGATGTTCTTAATAGACAAACGCCTTCTAAATTTGAAACAAAACACAAGTCCAGTAAACGTCCTACGGAGTTTTCGTCAGGGGACCATGGCGCACTTGGTATATTGAAATCACCTCGTACTATTAACTGATCTCGATCTGACAGTTTTTTGGAAATGCACTGAATAACGGAAAGGTGTTTTGCGTAAATAGGGAACTCAGATGATGGGGGGATATATGAACAAGTAATATATACAAAACCACCGGGAAACGATAATTTTATACCTAGGAATTCGATGTCATAAAATTGATCGAATGTTAGTAATTCAGAAGAAAGGGGACTCCACCTCCCCGTCTGGACTGACGATCAAGCCTGTAAATTGCGTACTTACCCGGTAGAATTTTGGAGCTTAGAATATCCGGCCTAAACCAGGTCTCAGTACATACCATAATATTATATGGGAAGAAAAAACTATCCGAGTACAATTTAGTCAGCTTTCTAAGTAAGCCTCTTGTATTCTGATAGGAAAGAAGAAAAGAGGAGACTAGTGTTTGGCACAAAAGAGAATGTGGATGGCGCTGGGGATGGTTCTTTAATGGTAACACACATATGTAAAAAGAGTACTGTTGGCTCAAATTTGAATTTTTAATGAAATTCTTAAAAAACTTGAAGCTTAGGGTATGTTAGTTTAGTTCTCTCTCGCTCTCGGCGAAGTCGCCCCGTCTTCGCCAACCTTCGTTAAACTAGGCTCTAAGTACTCTGTCTAAATATAGAATATTCATTCGTTGAAATTGAATTGACCCCCTTATAATTTTAGCCACCGCAGTTTTTCGGTTCGAATAAATTAGAAAACTCACGGATTTTTCATGTCGCCCCCGGGTGGACTATAAAATTATTAATATTTATTTTCTTCGGCAACTTAGTGACAGTTACACATAAAAAATAAAGTGCAAGTGCAGGTCACAGCCCTCAAATTGCATAGTGCATTTTATTGTTGCCCGCGTGTCGGTGTGGGTAGGAAAAATACACAGCTTAAAGTCTCGTGCCGGTCGCGTAATACCCTGTTCGCCACAGAAGATCTGCTGCCAGAGGGATGCCCAGCGATCGTTCAATTTGCATGAGGAAAGTGGCAGCTGGATTGAAAGACCCTAACGCAGAACCTGAGGTATTTGTGCAAAAATTAAAAGCTTGAGTTTATAAGCAAAACAATTTAATTGTTTATTGTCTTGTGCTGAAATTGCACCTCGCTTTCAATTCTTGGCACAGACGTATCGACATAGTAGAGCTAGTTGTGCATGCATTTAATAATAATAAATAAAATTAAAAATTATATTAAAATTTATTATATACACAAACATATGCACATACACATTATATAACCTATTTGAACAGCCGTTGGATGCAACATTTAATTATGTTATATTATTGCAATCACTGTCGCCCCCAATTTTATTTATTGAAACTCGAAAATTAATAGTTGGTAAAATCATCCCATCCGCTATACATAACCAATACATAAGCCCTCATATACAAGCAGCTGCAGCTTTAAACTTTTTCGTTTTTCGCTTTCGCTTTTCCGCCGTTAGCAACGTTGTAAATTGTTGTTGAAGTTTCGGTTTGGCACGCTGACGATCAAAGTGACGCGCTACCTTGCATTCGGACGGGTACACTGATTTTTGCCATCATTCGCAACGACTTTTAATCTTGATACTTCGTGGCTCGATATTCAATTTAATTTTTTTTTCGTCGTTTTCGTTGTGGATAATTATTAAAATAATTTTTTCGAACAAATTTAATAATAAAATTAAATTTGGTTTGGTTTCGAAAATTTATTTAACATTTTGTCGTCGTTCTAATTGAACAATTATCCTGATTATTTTTTTATTAATTTTATTAATTTATTATTCTTTGAATAAATAATGTATATATCTCTAAAGATTATAAAATGAAAGACCGATTTTTAAGGGGATAGCCACAGCCCATTGGGGGCGTGGGCGCCCACTAAGATCGGATATGTCCCCCCAGTGGCCCCAAACAGCTCCAACATCCATTATTCTGAGCAAAAAAAAGTTGATGTATTTAAGCTTAACTTCTGAAGTGGTTGGAATTTCGATATTTGGTTTTTTCCGAATTTTAGGTTTTGAAAAGGCCTAATTAGAAATCTAAAAGAAATTTCGATATCCCCCATAATTTGGGGGCTTCCTTTTTACATTAACTTTTCGATTTAAAAAATCTAAACCGCTGCTCCGATCAAGATGATTTTTCGCTCATTAGTTATTCTATGGCCCAAATGCTTAAGTTTAATTTTTCAAGTTTTTAACATTTTTTTAAGTATTTTTAACGAATCTATTTAGATTTTCTAAGTTATTGCGTTGCATTTTGCGGGAGCCTGTCAAGAGAGCGAAACCCAGAGAGCGGATGCCAAGAGAGCGACGGCCGAGAGAGCAACAGCCAAGAAAACTGATGAGGGGGAGGGGTAGTGCTGCAGGGAAAGGGGAGGGGAAAGAGGCAATTTAAGTTAAATTTGTTTAGGATTTTAAAAACTTAAGCAGCTGCTCCGATCAATATGATTTTCGATCAATAGTCAGTCCTGTGGATCAAATGCTTAGGTTTTATTTTTCATTTTGTAGCAGAAGTAAGAGCCTTATTTAATTTCCACCATGGAAGAAAATAGAAAATTACTACAAATTCTGTAAGCAAAGCCAAACTGTTTCCAAGTTAAATATTAATCTTAAGATTCGAACTTTTGACCAAATACGTATGTACATATGTATATTTGGATATGTTTTGATTTGCTTATATGTACAATACATGTACATACATACAATGTGTGTGTATGTTTCTATTCGAAAGTAGATAATGTGCTTAAATACAAATAAAATGATTTATTATACCCGTTTATCGATCAAATGTGGAATCTGAAAATAATACGTTACTTTGCTGTTTTTGTATTGGATGCCAATCTTTTACTGTGTGTACAAAGGTTTTCGTTTCATTCAAAACAAGAAATTTGAAAACAACAAATTCCAATTTACATATATTATACATATTTGTGCGCAAATTAAAATTGCATTGATAACATTGTAACTGATAAAAAGTATACTAGCTCACGACTTTTACTTTGATCACTTTCATTTATTATATAGCTCTGCCTCTCAAAGGTTTTCAAAAAACGCGCAAAAAAGAAATAAGAAAGTCCTGACAACCCAATTTCCTAACTCCAAACTAATATTAAGCGAACGAGCAAAAAGTAAGATGGGTAAAATATTTTTTTTGGATGCACCTGGAGGGACAGGTAAAACCTTCTTGACAAACTTATTGTTGGCAAAAGTTCGAAGTTCAAAAAAAATAGCCCTAGCTGTAGCATCTTCCGGTATAGCTGCTACCCTGCTCAAACTTCCTTTGGATTTAGTTAATTTAGAAACACCTCATTGCTCTATTTCAAAGCAATGTAATATGGATGCGGTGTTTAAAGATTGTAAGTTAATTGTTTGGGATGAGTGCACAATGTCACATAAAGGTGGTCTTGAAGCCATAAATAGAACCCTGCAAGATATTAATGAGAATACTATGTTGATGGGTGGTATTACAGTCCTGCTAGCTGGAGACTTTCGCCAAACCCTTCCTGTTGTGCCAAGAGGTACAAGAGCTGACGAAATAAAGGCCTGTTTAAAATCTTCATTTTTATGGCCACAGATAAAAAAACTAGCGCTCACGAAAAATATGCGAGTGCACTTAAAAGGAGACAGTTCTGCAGGAATTTTTGCCGAAACTCTTTTAAAAATTGGGAATGGCGTCCATCCAACAGTTGATGGAAAAATAGTTATAACATCACGATTAGGAAATGGTAAAACGTTCAGACCTCTCAAATATTTCCTTTCACATATCATGTAAAGTTGATTGGTTCTTTTTGAAAAATTTAGTCAGTTTATTGCTAAACTCATTTGATGGTTTAGAAGTCTCCTATAAATCGGTCGACTCTGTTCCTGATGCTGATAATACTGTTCATTACCCTGTTGAATTTTTAAATTCTTTGAATCCTCCAGGAATTCCTCAGCATAATCTGTCTCTTAGGATTGGAGCACCCGTAATGTTATTGCGAAATTTAAGTCCCCCAAAGTTATGCAATGGGACACGATTGCAGATAAAAGGTCTTCATAAGAATGTAATCAAAGCAACAGTATTTACGGGGTGCGCGAAGGGGGAAACAGTGTTTATACCCAGGATCCCATTAATACCATCCAGTCTGCTACAAGGCTACAATTCCCTCTAAAAGTTTGCTTTGCAATAACTATAAAAAAATCGCAGGGGCAGACTTTGAAGCTGGCTGGACTAGATCTTAGAGAAGATTGCTTCTCTCATGGACAATTTTTTGTCGCATGCTCTAGAGCTAGCTCTGCCAGTAGCCTTATTATTCTCGCTCCTGAAGGATCTTCTAAAAATGTTGTTTACACAGAGGTTTTAAAGTAATCATATTAATTAACATTATTAAACCTAGAAGGTTTCAGTGGAATAGGTCTAATTGGAGATACCACATTAAAAAAAACGCGCCAATTTCTCTACCTCAGGGGTGGTGTGGAAAAGGGAAAGTCTTGACAACCATACTCAAAACTAATTTTAAGCGAACGAAGTCGCGCCGGGTACAACTAGTATATATATATATATATATATATATATTTCTTGGCTTTTATATAAATTAATTAAAAATGAGTCCAGATAAGCCAAAATCTCTTGAACTTCTTGCGGATCTTGAAAATAAGCTCAAAAAACCAGTGATGAGCATCCGCCGATTAAATGATCGAATAGAAGCCGGCCAGATTCCGATTCAAGAAGTAGAACTAAATTGTCGGCTAGAGATTTTAAATGTTTCAACTATTAAGGAAACTCAAATACAAGAACAGGTCGAAGATTTAGATGATGGCGATGAGTTCGGAGAAGAGTTGGAAGAGCTTTCAATAATAACCAAGGCAAAAATAATGTCGCTTATCTCAGCCTTGAAGACGGCAAGCGAAACCAAAATAATTGGATCAGCTTCTGTAGCCCCAACTCGAGCTCGACTTCCGAAATTCAGCATTGCCGAAATTCAGCGGGAAATATTCGGAGCTTAAAATTTCATTAGCCTTTTCGAAACTGTTGTTCATCAAGACGATTCCCGTTATTGAAAAATGCAATCACTTGATTTCTTGTCTTTCTGGTGAAGCTTTGGGAACTATTAAGGCCTACCAAGTCACCGAGAGCAATTATGAAAAGGCTATGATCACCCTGAAAAAAGTGTATGAATGTTTGTATGTAACGAATGTTTAATATTTATGAATAATATTTCAGCATTGTTTAGTCTTCCGAAAATAACGCAACAGTTAGCGTCGTCTTTAAGAAATATTATCGACCAAACAAAATGGGAAGAACAATTAGATTATGAAAGGTTACCGCCTTGGTCCAATTTTGAAAAATGTTAAACCGCCGATACCAGCATTTATCCGATGAAAAATCGACGAAACCTAAGCAAGAAAAAATTATGTCGAGCAAGCCACATAATCGTAGCTCATTTTCTTGTTCTTCGTCCAACAGTAAATTCCAGCAAAGTTGTTGCTATTGCAATGCAGGAGACCAAATCCTAGCGAACTATGGTCCGTTTGGTCGTCTTTATGTAATGCAAAGGTTCGACTTTGTAGCATCTGCTTCCTTATGCATTAATTGTATGCGAAAGGGTCACACTGTTTCGAAATGCAAATTTAATAAGTGTCAAGTTTGTGGCCCCTCGCATCACGTTTTACTGCATAGATATACAGTGTCCGAAAATAGTTTAGCGTTACCACCACCCCAAGAGATTCTTTCTCCCTCTTTAAATCAAGATCAGCCTTCCAAATCACATGTTGTGCATGCGACATCATTGGACAAAGTGATTTTATACACGTCAATCGTAAGTGTAAGAACTAAAAACGGTGAATATATTTTGGCCCGAGCACTTCTGGGTCCCAAACGAATTTTATAACAGAGGACCTTGCTCACCGCTTACAGATCCGTAAAGAGGAGTGTGTATAAGCTTACTTGGTATTGGCGAGTCCAATATAAATGGTAGTGAGTTCTCCTTCGACTTTTGGATTTTAAAATCAATATCAGGATACCATCCTGACCAGTCGGTCAATATCAGTGACTGGAAAATTTCAAAGAATTGCAAATTACAAGCCACAAAGAATAGATATGTTAAGAATGCAGAATCATTTTTCGAACTTTTAGCTGTTGGACAAATTAGACAAGGTCCTTACTTTCCAACTCTGCAGAAAACCCTGTTCGGTTGGGTTGTATCGGGTAGATATAAGGCATCTTCCCCTACAGAAGTTGCGAAAAGTTTCAGTTGTAGAGAATAGGTTTTAGTATCTATTGACATCACATTGCAGAAGTTTTGGTCACTGGATGAAATGCCATCTGTAAAGAAAATACTGTCACCTGAGCAAAAGTTATGTGAAGAACACTACCGGAAGACTACTCAGGTTTTACCATCGGGTCGGTTTGAAGTAAGACTGCCGTTTAAATCTGATCCAAATGAGTTTGGCAACACTTTTGAAGTTGTAAAACGGCGGTTTTTATCGCTTGAAAGAAGGCTGTCTCGAGGCCCTGAGATGAAGAAAATGTACCTAGAATTTATGGAGTAGTACCTTTCCTTAGGTCATATGTCTCTTACAGATAAACTTATTTTTCCTCCACATTATGTTATCCCACATCAATGTGTTCTGAGACCCCAAAGGACGTCAACCAAGTTACGTATCGTTTTCCATGCGTCTTGTAAATTTTGATAATTGGGCCGACAATCCAAGATGAGTTGTACTCAACGTTACTGCGCTTCCGGCTGCATAGGTTTGCCCTGACCGCCGATGTAAAGAAAATGTATCGTCAAGTGATGGTGAATGAAGCAGATAGACAGTTTCAACTTATATTGTGGAGAAGAGACCCCTCTGAGTCCTTGAGATTATACAAGCTCAACACCGTAACATATGGTACTGGACCAGCCCCGTTTTTGGCTATTCAGTGTTTAAAAAGGTTAAGTAAGTCTGCCAAACTTTCTTTTCCTAGAGCTGCTAAGGTTATTGGATCCGACTTTTATGTCGATGATATGTTGACTGATGCTGCATGCGTGGAGAAGTTAAAGACTATTAAGTCTGAAGTATCTCAGGTTCTTCAAACTGCAGGTTTTGAATTGACAAAGTGGTTTTCAAACTCACCTGACGTCACCGTATCTGAGAGCACTGTTAAATCCATACCCACCTCGGATTCAGAGTCAACTAAGGCGTTAGAAATATCGTGGTTGCCTAACGAAGATGCCTTCAAGTTCCAAATTGACAATGCTGCCATGGGTCTCCGAGCGACAAAACTGAACATTCTATCGGTGACATCGAAGCGGTTTGACCCCTTCGGCTTATTAAGTCCTATTGTAATTAGAGGAAAGATCCTATTGCATGAACTTTGGCTAAATAAGTTAGATTGGGATAAGTCGATTCCTATTCATTTGGAAACAGCGTGGACTATGATAAAAATGACACTGTCTAAACTAGAGGAAATATCTATTCCCCGGTTTGTGCATACCGATCTGATGTCACCGGTCCAATTACATGCCTTTGCCGACGCATCCTTAAGAGCTTATGGAGCTTGCGTCTACATTCGTAGCAAAACTGCAGAAGGTTATTGTTGAGAATACCAAAAGTCACACTTGAACGCATACACATTGTGTGTTTATGAGAAGGGGATGAACAATGAAGATCTCAGGGAGAGGCAAGCTCTCTCTTCTCTTTGCTCTCTTCCTCTCTGTCTAAGAACGATTTTGTTTCCTTTTTCTGTTTTGCACATGCGTAGCTTACTTGCTTGCAGACAACGAGAGCGTGCGGTTGTGAGAAATAAAATTAACTAAAACTACAATAAAAGTGTTTTTACTATTTGGCAAATCTGGCTGGTGTGTTCCCAGTCACAATTTGTTATGGGCCCAGTCACAATTTGCAGCTAAGAGCTACATATAGTGGAATGCTTTTATTGTTAATGAATAATAAAAGTGAAATAAAAAAAAAGTGAATCAATTAAAACTTGAATCAAATCTAAACAAATTAATTTTTATTAAAATAAGTGCTTATAAGTGAACAATATATGTACATATACATATTAGTAAAACGACGCACCAAATTGGCGCAAATTTTTTACATTTACAGTGCGAATGTAAGAGAAGACTAGCAACAACATAAAATCTAAATTCTGAGAATTCTGAAAATTCTGAGAAGCGCATAGCAATCGAAAAAAAAAGAACAGTTATTCTCGGAAGCTGGAAAAAGGAAAGAGAAATATAAAACCTTTTAACGGAAAAATTTAGAGTCAGGGCTTTGTTAGAGGAAAACAAGAGAGACCGATATATTCGAGTGCCTCGACTATTAGATACCCGTTACTCAGCTCAAAAAGTTCAAATTATCAATTTGAATTCGGCGATCTCTTAGAGCTGGCAGCTTTACAGCACGAGCATCAGCACCAGCGCTGGTTTAGCTTACATACATACACACATACGCCATTGTTTGACTCAGACCTCCAATTTGGCTAACTTGATTTGATTTGCATAGTTCTTGGGATATAGTTCGGTATTGACAAATGAAAACCATCGCAATTTCCTTTAATAGAAATCCTTATCGAGAATTAACGTTGACTCTGTTGAGCACCTTGGCCAGCTGTTCAAAAGTCATCCGTTAGATGGCGCTACCACGGGCCATGAAAGGCGGAAATTTAGGCGCTAGCCAGGCTTAAGCGTTTAATAGGTTTTTGGGCGTTAGAATGGGCGTGGCAAACTTTTATTAGGCAAATCGATAGGTATTGACGAAACAAATACATATCAATTAAAATTTTCATAATAGCATCAAAACTGTGGCCACAGCTTGTGGCTTGTGGGCGTCAGAGGGGCGTGGCACCATTTTGAAACAAACTTGCGCTGCGTAGGAACTCCTAAAATCTACATGCAAAATGCCAATCTTCTAGCTTTTATAGTTTCCGAGATCTCAGCGTTCATACGGACAGACAGACGGACAGACAGACGGACAGACGGACATGGCTAGATCGACTCGGCTAGTGATCCTGAACAAGAATATATATACTTTATAGGGTCGGAAACGCTTCCTTCTACCTGTTACATTCTTTTGCACGAATACAATATACCCTTTTACTCTACGAGTAACGGGAATAACGAGTTGATAAGTGTAATTGATGAGGAACACAGTAATAAGGAAAGTGAGGAATATATGTTATCGAATATTTGAGTGACTCGTTTTTAGTGTTTGCCAACAATGGAAACTCGGCTAAGGAGATTTTTGATAATCTGGATAATATTTACGAGCGTAAAAGCCTGGCATCTCAACTTTTATTACGCAAACAATTATTGCCTCTAAAATTGAAGGGTTATACTCCGATACTGAACCACTTCCATTTATTTGATGATTTGGTTACTGAGTTAGTTGCGGCAGGAGCCAAGATAGATGAAATGGAGAAAGTGTCTCATTTGCTTCTAACACTTCCAACTAGCTATGATGGAGTAATAACAGCGATAGAAACTCTCTCTGAGAGCAATTTAACAATGGCCTTTGTAAAGACACGGCTTCTCGATCATGAAATAAAACTAAAAGGAGTTAGCAAGAATACAAGTGCTAAAGTGTTGCAGGGTATAGGCAATCGAGAGCCAAGGGATAGAACATACAAAAACAAAATATCAAAAGTTGTGAAGAAACAATTTCAGAATAAGTCAAAGCCTAAGCTGAAGTGTTTTCATTGTGGCAAATTAGGCCATATGAAGAAAGACTGTTTCTTCTTAAAAAGGCAGGCAGGTGGCAACCAGAATGTTCCTCTCCAGAATAATGTTAGAGAGAGACAGGCTCAGGTGGCAAAAGAAACGCAGCCAGAACGCTCGTTTGCATTTATGATGAACGTAGCTGTTAGAGAGAGACAGACAGAGATGGCAGCAACGCAGCCGGATTGTGCTATTGCATTTATGATGAAATTAGCTAATTCCACTGAAAAGACAGATGGCGTTGATTTTATTTTAGATTCAGAGGCATCAGGTCACCTAGTAAACGATATAACCTTATTTTCAGAGTATGAGAATTTAAATCCAAGTGTGGCGATTGAGATTGCAAAGCGTGGAGAATTCGTGTATGCTACTGCGAAAGGACTAGTTACTCTTAACAGTTCGGGGAAAAACATTGCATTACAAAATGTGCTGTATTGCAAGGAAATCCCGCACAATTTACTATCCGTGAAGAAGATGCTAGATGCTGGAATGTCCGTCGAATTTAATCCGGATGGTATTAAAATAATCAAAAATGGTAACATTGCATTTGAAGGGATATGTAAGTATAATGTACCGATTGTGAAATTTTATTTAAAATGTAAAGTATATACATCGAAAATTTCAAATGATGCAGAATATCGCTTGTGGCATGAAAGATTGGGCCATATTAGTGTAGGAAAATTCTTAGAAATTAAACGAAACAGCTTGTTTGAAGATATTGAACTTATAAAAAACGTACAAGAAAATTGAAATTTCAACTTAAAAATGGTAAATCTATATATTGATAATGGCAGGGAATATATCTCTATTGAAATGCGTGCATTTTGTGTCGAAAAGGTATCACAATTGAATGGTGTTGCAGAGCGGATGATTAGAACAATCACCGAAAAAGCTCGCTCTATGATTAACTGTACTAAACTTAATAAAAGTTTTTGGGGTGAAGCTGTTTTAACAGCAACCTATTTAGCTAATAGGTCCCCAAGTAGAGCTTTGGAAAATATAAGAAAAACACCATATGAGGAAAAAGGAAGCCAATATTAAAATATTTGAAAATATTTGGATCGACGGTATATGCACTAAATAAAGTGCGAAAGCGAAAATTTGATGAGAAATCGATCAAGACTATACTCGTCGGGTATGAGCTAAATGACTATAAATTGTGGAATGTGGAATCGAGAAAATTTATGATAGCTAGAGATGTAGTGGTGGACGAAAAAAGCATAAAATCTACGACTTTAAATGAAAATGACTCTGTGGAAAACATAATGATGTTAGCAGAAGTCATGATTCTCCAATTGAAGACAATGAAGAGTCAGTTTTTTGCATTACAGGAAATGAATGAATCAATGGATTCAAAGTCTGGTGAAGACTAAAATAAAAATTCCACTTGTCTCGAGAATACCGATCCAGTAGTTGAAACTGGTGATAATATACTAGAAAATGAATATCAACAAGTCAGACGCAGTGAGAGGATTAAAGATAAGCCAAAATTATCATATAGATTTTTCGAAAAATGTCTTATGAACACCCAATTGTGTTTAAGTGATATTCCCAATACATATGAGGAAATTAAATTTCGCGATGACAAAACCTTGTGGGAGGAAGCCATTAAAAACATAGTAGATTGCAAGTGGGTTTTTAGTTTAAAGCAAGACGAAAATGGTAATTTATTAAAATATAAGGCAAGACTGGTAGCAAGGGGCTTCACCCAAGAATATATGATGGATTATGATGAGACCTTTGCACCAGTTGCACGAATTTCTAGTTTCAGATTTCTTTTAGCATTCTCGAATCAATATAATTTACTGATCCATCATATGGATGTAAAAACAGCATTTTTAAATGGAACTTTAAAGGATGAAATTCATATGAAGGTTCCAAAAGGTTTAAACCAGTACGATGAAAAAATATGTAAGCTAAATAAAGCTATTTATATTTTAAATAAGGGAGATATAAGTAAAAATATATATATACTATTATATGTTGACGATGTGGTAATTGCCACCACCGAAAGTATGTCTAAATTTAAAACTTATCTTTCAAATTCGTTTCAAATGACTGACTTATGTAATATACGACATTTTATTGGTATAAAAATTGATCGAAAAGATGATCAAATTTGTCTCAGTCAAGCTGCATATATTAAAAATGTTTTAAATTCAATATGGAAGATTGTAATCCAGTTAGTACCCCTCTCCCAAGGAAACTAAATTATGAGAATAAAGAATCATGTGAAGCACCACGTAGGAATTTGATTGGCTGTTTAATGTACATAATGTTGTGTACACGTCCGGACTTTAGTACATCATTAAGTATCTTAAGCCGGTATACTAATAATAATAACAAAGAATTATGGCAATGTCTTAATCGAGTTTTAAGATACCTAAAAGGAACTGTTGACTTGAAGTTATCATTCAAAAGGAATATTAAAGTGGATAATATTCTTATAGGGTATGTCGATTCTGATTGGGCTGGAAATGAGACTGGAGAAGTACTACAGGATATATATTTAAAATGTTTGGAAATTGTTCAATTTCCTGGAGTACTATGAAACAAAAATCAGTTGCTGCTTCATCTACCGAAGCCGAATATATGGCCTTATTTGAAGGTGTTAGAGAAGCTTTATGGCTAAAGTCATTAATAAATGAAATTAAAATAAAATTAAATGACCCAATAGACATTTTTGAAGATAACCAAGGTTGTATTAGTATAGCCAATAATCCTACTTGCCACAAGAGAACTAAGCACATTGATATTAAATATCATTTTACCAGGGAACAAATTGAAAACAAACTAATCTGCGTTAAGTATATTTCCACAGATTTCCAATTGGCTGATATTTTAACGAAGCCACTACCAACAGCTAGATTCACTGCACTGCGAGATCAACTGGGGCTAACTGAACCTTTATATAAGTTTTTTTTGTTAATTGATAATTCACTTTAAAACCAAGACAAACTGGATCTCTTGGCATATATATAAATTTAACAATAATCAAACCAAAATAATTTCTAGTCAAACCATTACTGTTTATATAAGCGAATCTTGTTAATTAATGTTTTGATTGATCTAATTGGGTTTTACTGGGTTTCCCCAATTCTTTGCAGCAAATGCTGGATCATCATACCCCAGAGAAGAAAGGAAAAAAAAAAAAATATTACAACCATTTAAATATGCACACTCGTTATCTTTTGTTATTATATTTTGTTATATCTTAATTTGTATCAGTGTAACTTTTGAGGTGGCGTGTTGAGTATACCAAAAGTCACACTTGTACGCATACACATTGTGTGTTTATGAGAAGGGGATGAACAATGAAGATCTCAGGGAGAGGCAAAGCTCTCTCTTCTCTTTGTTCTCTTCCTCTCTGTCTAAGAACGATTTTGTTTCATTTTTCTGTTTTGCACATGCGTAGCTTACTTGCTTGCAGACAACGAGAGCGTGCGGTTGTGAAAAATAAAATTAACTAAGACTACAATAAAAGTGTTTTTACTATTTTGCAAATCTGGCTGGTGTGTTCCTGGAGTTTGTATAAATATTATTTATATAAATTCTGTAGTTATAAAATATCGCTGTTGACTTCAAAGTAGCGCCGCTCAAGACTAAGACAATCCCAAGGCTTGAGTTATGTGACGCTCACCTTCTCGCAGATCTCTGCCACAGAATCAAGCCCCTATTAAAGGTACCTATCGAACGAATTGTTTATTGGTCGGATTCTGAAGATACGCTTCATTGGATCCGGTCTCATCCATCTTCATTATCCACATTCGTATCGAATAGAGTCGCGGAGATTCAAGAGTGGACAGGTGAAGCTAGATGGCGGCATGTTCCAATGAAACAGAACCCAGCAGATATTGTATCAGGTTGTGATGTCGACGGAATCATACAGTCAATTTGGTTTACTGGACCTGCGTTTTTAAAAGAGGAATATGCAAACTGGCCCCAGAATGCACACTTTGACCTAGATGAAGAAGTCCTATTACAAGAACCGAGGAAGACTGCGGTCGGACTGATCGCTGCTGTAAGAAATTAGGATTTGGTCTGCTTCGGGTATTCGTTTATACGTTCCGCTTCATAAGAAAATGCAAAGACAAAAGTATGGTATTTGAAAAAACTTTGTCGCCGACTGAATATAATGAAGCTTTTCTAAAAATTGTCGAGATATTACAGAAGCACGAGTATCATGAAGAAAGGGAAAAAGTTCGTAAGGGATCCAGAGTTGACCCAAGTCTTCAGCGATTGAATCCATTCATCCATGAAGACAAGGGGACTTGGTGTCAATTATCTTTGTTGCGAGTTGGGGGGGCGACTAGCTAATGCTCCTATATCATACGATGCCAAGTTTCCATTGTTGTTAACAAAACGCTCCCAATTTGTGTAGAACTATGTTCGGCATCTTCACCATTCCAATTTTCATGTTGGTCCACGAGGTCAGGAGGTCTGCGTATAAGTCCTACATTGCGCTCTTCGTTTGTTTTGCGTCCAAAGCGGTTCATCTATAAGTTGTTTCAGATTTAACCACAGATTCCTTTTTATTGGATTTTCAAAGGTTCGCCGAGGATGTCCCCAAGTCCTCCATTGCGACAGCGGGACGAACTTCGTCGGAGCGAGTTGCCACTTCCGGGCCCTTAGAGAGAGGATAGAGGACGAAGCCGACGCGATACGCGAATTCGCATCAAAAAGCGGATGCGAATTTGTGTTCACACCACTGCGGGCTCCGCTCATGGGCGAACTATGGGAGGCAGGTGTCAAAACTGCCAAGAGCCTACTCCTACGGGCGGTGGGCAACGCGCTCCTAAGCGCAGAAGAGCTGGGGACAGTCCTCGTGGGAATCGAGGCAGAGATGTACTCCCGGCCGCTCGGAGCGATCAGCAACGACCCAAGCGACGGAGAGGCGCTGACTACCGGGCACCTACTGACAGGCGGGCCGCTAATCGCGACACCAGCATTCCGGACCCCGGACCAGGAGGGTCTCAGCTGCTTGCGGCGATGGCGGCTTGTCTCGTCAGTCAGGCAAATGTTGTTGATGGTCCCGGAAATATGTCCTGGGCCTGCAAATTCGGGGCAAGTGGCACCACCAGCAGCCCAACATCAGCGAGGGAGATCTCGTCCTCGTAGCCGAGGACAACATTCCGCCCCAACAATGGCTCCTCGGCAGAATAGTCGTCAGGCACGCGGGGGAGGACGGCATGGTCAGGCCTTTTTCGGCGGGCCATTCACAAGTTGGCGCCGCTTCCATTATGTTGAAGCCCGATGGGTGTTCACGGGACCGGTTTTGGCTCAAATTTGAATTTTTAATGAAATTGTTAAAAAAAACTTGGTTTAGTGTAAGTTAGTTTAGGGCGAAGGCGGGAGCACAATAAAGTTCTCTCTCGCTCTCGGCGAAGTCGCCCCGTCTTCGCCAACCTTCGTTAAGCTAGGCTCTAAGTACTCTGGCTAAATATAGAATATTCATTCGTTGAAATTGAATTGAGCCGTCGAAACTTTTTTACTTTCTTTCGTTTTTTCGCAAATTAATCATTTTAGCCACCACAGTTTTTCGGTTTCAATAAATTAGAAAACTCTCTGATTTTTCAAGCACAAGGAATACCAATCTTAAATGATGATACTTTTCTAGCATAAGAAAATTTAAATTGTTCGACCTTCAAATAATTAACTTGAATTTTGTTTCGGATATAAGCCGTAATATCCATTGATGAGAGGTCTAAAACAAAAACATGTTTTTGCTGGGGCACCCGAACACAAGTAACCGTTTTTGGTACAACCCTTTTTGGTACTACAGAATTTGTATCTGTACTACCAGTATCGGCCGGTAATCCGGGCGTGAAGTCCACATGAGGTGTTGGGGCCACTCCTTTATTTTGATCATACAGAGCGGAAGTACCTAGCTGCGCCACATCGGCGACTTTTTTGCGCTTTAGGATTAATTCCGCCGCCTAATAGATATTGCCTGGTTCTCATATACGATGGATTCATCGCAATACTAGCGTAGGCCAGAATAGCCAAGACACTTTGCGTGTTAAATTTTATCACATGTATGGCAGGGAATACTTTTCTGTCCAGCCGAGATAACTTTCTTGCAATTTTTTAAAGAAGAAAAGAAAGCCAGTATCACTGACCACGGCCCACTGTGCACTACAGCGGTCAACAAAATCGAAAGCGCTCAAGAACTTTTTGATGAGAGAGAAAAGAGAGCGACAGAGCGGGAGCGAAACACCGATTAGCTTTGATGTTAGGCACCACGAAACGAGATAGAAACGAAAAGAGAGAGAGAGAGAGAGCGGGATAATTAACCGATTAACTCCGGTTTAAGACACCTCAGAGAGATATTAGCGTTGAAGTGCGTGCCGTTCCAAGAGCGGACAACGACGAAGAGAATGACTAAAAAGGGAGGCAATAGAGAACAATAACAACACACCAGAACCGAATTAATGATAAAAACTTTTTATTTTCTAAACACAAGTTAATCACGATGCACTCGCGAAGCGAACGGAAAGTTCTTAAACACACTTAAAAGTGTAGAAACGTTAATAAAGATTTAAGTAAACCCCGGTGGTTTCAACAAGAAAAATTAAAATTCGGAGCGCAAAACAAAAACACGACCGTTCACTGTGAAGAGCGAAAAGATATTTTTTTTAAGGAGTACGAACTTCGATCATAAACGGATTTTCGACGAGAAAGACAAAAGGAGCACGCCGGATATAACGCAATGGCGGAAAACGAACAAGGAAAGAAAGCTACTTTGGGTTCGCCAGACAGTCGCATAGGGACTCGCTGGATCTGTACGATAAGCAAGGACGAATTACTCTTCTTCGCACAGGAATTCGAATTCAACGGCACAGGCAAGGTGGACGAGATGAGAAGGCGTTCTGCAGAAATCGTCAAAGCAGGTCAGCTCTCTCCATCTCAAAGGCCCGATTGGCCCGATTAGAAGCTGGATTCGCGACTGGATTCATTGAACGATGATGTGAAACGGGTAGAGGCCGACCCAGACCCCAGGTCAATCAAACTACAAGTACCAGGATTTTTCACCTCTAGAGGTGGGAGTCCTGTCAACCGCGAACGAGTCCGAAAATGGGGGCTCTAATTCAACGGCTCCTTTAAGGAGCTGGAGGAGAGGGCTACGTCGTACGCCGTTCCCATAGCCCAACTACCAAGAGTTATGACGGATTCTCTTACAGACTGGACCTCCCGGTGGTTTAGGACCAGTCAACTGCAGGGAGCCACTTGGCCAATATTCCAGAGGGAGTTCTTAGACTTTTCGCCGATTAGAAGATGACATCAGAGCTCGTTACCAACGTGAGGGCGAGGTCTTCAAGGATTATGTTATTGAAATCAGATGAAGGAGTTAGACAGGATTTACGAGAACAGATGTACGTAAAACGTGGCGACTTTAAGACCTTAGGCCAGCCCTTACAGCTCGCAGTAGAGTGACTAAAAAGGGAGGCAATAGAGAACAATAACAACACACCAGAACCGAATTAATGATAAAAACTTTTTATTTTCTAAACACAAGTTAATCACGATGCACTCGCGAAGCGAACGGAAAGTTCTTAAACACACTTAAAAGTGTAGAAACGTTAATAAAGATTTAAGTAAACCCCGGTGGTTTCAACAAGAAAAATTAAAATTCGGAGCGCAAAAAAAAAACACGACCGTTCACTGTGAAGAGCGAAAAGATATTTTTTTAAGGAGTACGAACTTCGATCATAAACGGATTTTCGACGAGAAAGACAAAAGGAGCACGCCGGATATAACGCAATGGCGGAAAACGAACAAGGAAAGAAAGCTACTTTGGGTTCGCCAGACAGTCGCATAGGGACTCGCTGGATCTGTACGATAAGCAAGGACGAATTACTCTTCTTCGCACAGGAATTCGAATTCAACGGCACAGGCAAGGTGGACGAGATGAGAAGGCGTTCTGCAGAAATCGTCAAAGCAGGTCAGCTCTCTCCATCTCAAAGGCCCGATTGGCCCGATTAGAAGCTGGATTCGCGACTGGATTCATTGAACGATGATGTGAAACGGGTAGAGGCCGACCCAGACCCCAGGTCAATCAAACTACAAGTACCAGGATTTTTCACCTCTAGAGGTGGGAGTCCTGTCAACCGCGAACGAGTCCGAAAATGGGGGCTCTAATTCAACGGCTCCTTTAAGGAGCTGGAGGAGAGGGCTACGTCGTACGCCGTTCCCATAGCCCAACTACCAAGAGTTATGACGGATTCTCTTACAGACTGGACCTCCCGGTGGTTTAGGACCAGTCAACTGCAGGGAGCCACTTGGCCAATATTCCAGAGGGAGTTCTTAGACTGTTCGCCGATTAGAAGATGACATCAGAGCTCGTTACCAACGTGAGGGCGAGGTCTTCAAGGATTATGTTATTGAAATCAGATGAAGGAGTTAGACAGGATTTACGAGAACAGATGTACGTAAAACGTGGCGACTTTAAGACCTTAGGCCAGCCCTTACAGCTCGCAGTAGAGTTCGAGAACATACAACAATACTCGAATAGGATGATGAACCAAGAGACGCTACAAACACCTCCCGAAAGGCGAAGTTGTTTCAACTGTGGCGCAGAGGGTCAGCGTCCTCGACCAACCCGGGAGCAGTTGGGAAAGAGAGTACCCGATAACCGGGAATAGGTGCACCCCTGCGCGTAGAAGCCGGGAAGATCGTAGCTCGAGTATTAGTCGCCGACATCTCTGTGTTAGCCACTGTCGATAGCGGGGCCACGAGGAGTTTCATCAATGAAACACTTCTCAGACAGCTGAAGGCATCAGTAACAGTGAGAGAGGTGTGCAGACGGGACCAGCGTCAGTATAACAGGAATCGTAGTCACCAACATCAACCTCGGAGGACAAGTAGTAGAATTAGCACTGCTGGTAATGAACTCTATGCTAGATAAAGTAATACTAGGACTTGACTTTCTTTGTGCGATCGGCACTACGATACGATGTGAACGGGCACGGCCGAAACCACCCGAACCAACGAGAACCACCTCGCAGGGAACCAGCCGGTCATGGCTAATTTACAGGGGCTTGGGGCAGAAGGGACCCAAGAGGGATCTACCTCCGACATGAAAAACGTACGCAAGGCGAATTGGGAGATAACGGAAATCAGAGAGAGGACCGAGAAACAAACGGGAAACGAGCTGCAAGAAATAGAAGAAACACAGGAAAACCATAAAGACTTCAGACACTCAACCTACCCATTAATAAGGAGAAATGCTCATTTTTTAAAAGAAAACTCAAGTATTTTGGCCACATGGTAAGCGAAGATGGTATTTATACAGACCCCGATAAAGTATCAGCAGTAAGGGAGTTACGGCCATTTACCTCTCTGAAGGAACTGAGACGATGTCTAGGTATGGCATCGTGGTACCGTAGATTCGTACCGAACTTTGCGACGATCGTTCAGATGACCAAGCTCCTAAGGAAGAGCGTTAATGGCCTACATCAGTCGCCGGCTAGAGAAAGCTGAAGAAAATTATACCACAAACCGCGCTGCTATCTCGACCTCGACTAGAACTAACTGGCTAAAGTACAAAAAGTACGTAAGTTCCCACATTGAACAACACCACAGTTAAACATAGAGAACGACATCGACTTCTGTGCTGATGCCCTGGAGTCAGTACTCGTGGCAGCAGCCAAAATCTCAAGACCAGAAGAGACAATCGTGCGTAGCAACCAATACAAAACTAATCTGCAAATCGAACAACTGGTTCGGGAAAAACGACGTCTACGACGCGTTTGGCAATCCTGCAGATCGCCCCATACGAAGCAACTCTATAATGATGCCACCCGCAGACTCACCAAAACCCTCAAGCAAAAAGAGGAGCTTGCGCAGCGCCGGTACATCGAGAAACTGTCGCCGACCAGTACAAAGCATCCTTTGTGGAGAGCTCACCCAAATTTAAGCTCTCCGATAGAATCAGTCACTCTGATTAGAAACTCCTCGGGTACTTGGGCCCGCAGTGACGAAGACAGAGCCGAAACATTTGCCTTACACCTACGAAATGTATTTCAGCCGAACGCCGCCACAAACTCTCTTCAACTACCGCCGCTTAGCTCTGAAATTGCAATTAACCCGATTTTGTTTCAAGCACCTGAAATTGCTAACGTCATTAGGAAGCAAATAAAATCGAAAATGGCTCCAGGGGGCGACCTAATAACCCCAAAAATGATAATTGAACTTCCAAACTGCGCAGTGGATTTTATATGCAAGCTATTTAACGGGATTACAAAACTTGGCTATTACCCCAAAAAATGGAAAAAGTCCGTGGTTATAAGAAAGACCACACAATTCCCTCATCGTACAGGCCAATAAGGTTACTATCGTGCCTGTCCAAATTACTGGAAAAATGCCTGCTTACGCGCATTTCACCATATTTAAGAGAACAAAACTTAATCCCGGCACATCAATTCGGGTTTCGTGAAAGCCACGGAACCATCGAGCAAGTCAACCGGATAACTTCAGAAATTCGTACAGCCTTCGAACATCGGGAATATTGTAGTGCGATATTCCTCGACGTCTCTCAGGCATTCGACCGAGTGTGGCTTGAAGGCCTTATGCATAAAATCATAACATTACTGCCAGAAAACACTCATAATTTACTTAAGTCGTATCTCTACCTCAGAGTCTTTGAGGTTAGATGCAATACAACGACATCCAACGAGTATAACATTGAAGCCGGAGTCCCACAAGGTAGCGCCCTGGGCCCTACCCTGTTTGTCCTATACACAGTAGACATCCCTACGAACGAGAGGCTGACTACGTCCACATTTGCTGACGACACCGCAATCCTGAGCCGCTCGAGATGCCCAACTAGAGCAACAGCTCAACTGGCTGATCATTTGGTGGTAGTTGAAAAGTGGCTATCAGACTGGCGAATCAAAATTAATGAACAAAAGTGTAAACATATAACGTTTACCCTTAACAGACAATCCTGCGAACAATCACTGGGGGACCATGGTATGTTCGGAACGAAAACATCCACAGGGATCTGGGCATACCACCGGTCAAAGATGAAATAGCAAAGCAGAAAGCGGCCTACCATAACAAGCTTACACTGCACCCAAATAATCTCGGAACCTAAGACGGGTTTCGAAAGAACTCGTCTGCATCGTAACGATCTACCAGCCCAGCAATAAATATTATTAAAAAAACCTATGAGAACGGAGAACTATATCGTTGTCATCACCACCGGAGACGAGTACTGGCAGAGTGCCAAGATGCACCGACGGCAGGACACCTAGGCATACGGAAGAAGATCCTACGGGTTGCTTCAAAGTATTACTGGACAGGGATGTATCGGGATGTCAAAAAGTATGTTCAAAACCGTCTAACGGATGTGAGTTACAGTACACGGCACCAAAGACCAATATAATCTCTAAGAAGCATAACGCCATACGATATTTTTGTACACGAATTTTTTGTGCTGGCTTTTCAAGTGGCTTTTCGCTCTCTTGTCCAAAAGCCAGCGAGAAAGCGCTCTAGAGCCAGCCGCTCTCTTGTACGCATACTGCTACAGCCGACGACTGTATGTGTGTACATGTATTCACAAGCATTTCATCGCTGCAATGCACTGTCGAAATATACTCTTTACTTTAATATTCTAAGATAATAAAAAATACTTATTTTGTATTGCCTTTATATTATTATTATTCGAATGTAGTATATTTTTTAGTAATGACCAAATATATCTATAATTTACATAATTTATTTCATACATGACTTCACATTGAAATAATTGTCATTAGGGTATCCAGCATGAGACGTGTGAACGATTTTTAGGAGCCTCAGAAATTTTGCGATTGAACATGATGAATATTTTTATATTTATTGTATTTTGTTTCGCGCAGTGTAAAAGCTATTGACATAAATCTTTCCAAATCTTATTTTTTTATGAAAACCTTGATCAGGGTTAAAGCGCGTGCCGATCGGACGTCTATATCCTATAGCTCCCATAGGAACAATAAGGGGAAATCGGTTAAAATTTAATGATTTTTAGGATATTTCGGGCAGTATATAAGCTATTGACATCAATCTTTCCCAATCATATTTTTTGATCTATACCTTGATCAGGGTTAAGGCGCGTGTCGATCGGACGTCTATATCCTATAGCTCCCATTTTCAGAATATTTCGTGCAGTGTGTAAGCTATTGACATAAATTTTTCCAAGTCTTATTTATTTACGCATATCTTGATCAGGGTAAAAGCGCTTGCCGATCGGACGTCTATATATAGTTTCTGTATTAAAAATGGTTAATGGCTGCGGAAATATCCCTTTTTTTCTTTTTTATATGACATTTTTGCAGTATAAAAGCTTTTGACATGAAACTATGCAAATCTAGTTTATTTATGTATACCTTATTCCTTTCGCTACATTTTCAATTTCAGCAATTTCGGCAAAGTCTGCAAGGCTTTCGGCTTGCCGAAGTTTGCTACCGTCCTCGTTTTATATTGTATTATACGTATTACAATAACATTATGGAGAATTATTATCATAATAAAAATTAAATTTATATAAGTATTTGTAAATTAATTATTTTAATTATTTTGAAGAAATAAAAACACAAAGGGAAAACAAAGGTTCTTCTCAAAATTTCAAATCAAATTTAAAAGGCACAAAATCATTAAACCAAATTTTATATTCATACGAAATACTAAAAGTGGATAACTTACAAAAAATGTACTTGTATCCTCCTAAGGTTGCTAAATTTTGAAAATTAAACCTACCCTCTAAAAGTAAATAATAAATATTTGTATATATATTTTTATATTAACTATTTTATTTTTTAAATATACTACATAATTAAAATAGTTAATATGTTAAATATTCTATTAAATTGATTAAATAATTTAAATAGTCACTTTATTAAATATACTATTAAATAATTAAATTAAATCATATAAAACTGCTTGATTAAATATGAAAATATTTAAATGCAGGTTGATAATATAAGATAAGATAAGATGTTATCAATCGTCAAAGCAGGTCAGCTCTCTCCATCTCAAAGGCCCGATTGGCCCGATTAGAAGCTGGATTCGCGACTGGGGGATTGAACGATGATGTGAAACGGGTAGAGGCCGACCCAGACCCCAGGTCAATCAAACTACAAGTACCAGGATTTTTCACCTCTAGAGGTGGGAGTCCTGTCAACCGCGAACGAGTCCGAAAATGGGGGCTCTAATTCAACGGCTCCTTTAAGGAGCTGGAGGAGAGGGCTACGTCGTACGCCGTTCCCTTAGCCCAACTACCAAGAGTTATGACGGATTCTCTTACAGACTGGACCTCCCGGTGGTTTAGGACCAGTCAACTGCAGGGAGCCACTTGGCCAATATTCCAGAGGGAGTTCTTAGACTTTTCGCCGATTAGAAGATGACATCAGAGCTCGTTACCAACGTGAGGGCGAGGTCTTCAAGGATTATGTTATTGAAATCAGATGAAGGAGTTAGACAGGATTTACGAGAACAGATGTACGTAAAACGTGGCGACTTTAAGACCTTAGGCCAGCCCTTACAGCTCGCAGTAGAGTTCGAGAACATACAAAAATACTCGAATAGGATGATGAACCAAGAGACGCTACAAACACCTCCCGAAAGGCGAAGTTGTTTCAACTGTGGCGCAGAGGGTCAGCGTCCTCGACCAACCCGGGAGCAGTTGGGAAAGAGAGTACCCGATAACCGGGAATAGGTGCACCCCTGCGCGTAGAAGCCGGGAAGATCGTAGCTCGAGTATTAGTCGCCGACATCTCTGTGTTAGCCACTGTCGATAGCGGGGCCACGAGGAGTTTCATCAATGAAACACTTCTCAGACAGCTGAAGGCATCAGTAACAGTGAGAGAGGTGTGCAGACGGGACCAGCGTCAGTATAACAGGAATCGTAGTCACCAACATCAACCTCGGAGGACAAGTAGTAGAATTAGCACTGCTGGTAATGAACTCTTTGCTAGATAAAGTAATACTAGGACTTGACTTTCTTTGTGCGATCGGCACTACGATACGATGTGAACGGGCACGGCCGAAAACCACCCGAACCAACGAGAACCACCTCGCAGGGAACCAGCCGGTCATGGCTAATTTACAGGGGCTTGGGGCAGAAGGGACCCAAGAGGGATCTACCTCCGACATGAAAAACGTACGCAAGGCGAATTGGTAGATAACGGAAATCAGAGAGAGGACCGAGAAACAAACGGAAAACGAGCTGCAAGAAATAGAAGAAACACAGGAAAACCATAAAGACTTCAGACACTCAACCTACCCATTAATAAGGAGAAATGCTCATTTTTTAAAAGAAAACTCAAGTATTTTGGCCACATGGTAAGCGAAGATGGTATTTATACAGACCCCGATAAAGTATCAGCAGTAAGGGAGTTACGGCCATTTACCTCTCTGAAGGAACTGAGACGATGTCTAGGTATGGCATCGTGGTACCGTAGATTCGTACCGAACTTTGCGACGATCGTTCAGATGACCAAGCTCCTAAGGAAGAGCGTTAATGGCCTACATCAGTCGCCGGTTAGAGAAAGCTGAAGAAAATTATACCACAAACCACGCTGCTATCTCGACCTCGACTAGAACTAACTGGCTAAAGTACAAAAAGTACGTAAGTTCCCACATTGAACAACACCACAGTTAAACATAGAGAACGACATCGACTTCTGTGCTGATGCCCTGGAGTCAGTACTCGTGGCAGCAGCCAAAATCTCAAGACCAGAAGAGACAATCGTGCGTAGCAACCAATACAAAACTAATCTGCAAATCGAACAACTGGTTCGGGAAAAACGACGTCTACGACGCGTTTGGCAATCCTGCAGATCGCCCCATACGAAGCAACTCTATAATGATGCCACCCGCAGACTCACCAAAACCCTCAAGCAAAAAGAGGAGCTTGCGCAGCGCCGGTACATCGAGAAACTGTCGCCGACCAGTACAAAGCATCCTTTGTGGATGCTTTAAGCTCTCCGATAGAATCAGTCACTCTGATTAGAAACTCCTCGGGTACTTGGGCCCGCAGTGACGAAGACAGAGCCGAAACATTTGCTTTACACCTACGAAATGTATTTCAGCCGAACGCCGCCACAAACTCTCTTCAACTACCGCCGCTTAGCTCTGAAATTGCAATTAACCCGATTTTGTTTCAAGCACCTGAAATTGCTAACGTCATTAGGAAGCAAATAAAATCGAAAAAGGCTCCAGGGGGCGACCTAATAACCCCAAAAATGATAATTGAACTTCCAAACTGCGCAGTGGAAGCCACGGAACCATCGAGCAAGTCAACCGGATAACTTCAGAAATTCGTACAGCCTTCGAACATCGGGAATATTGTAGTGCGATATTCCTCGACGTCTCTCAGGCATTCGACCGAGTGTGGCTTGAAGGCCTTATGCATAAAATCATAACATTACTGCCAGAAAACACTCATAATTTACTTAAGTCGTATCTCTACCTCAGAGTCTTTGAGGTTAGATGCAATACAACGACATCCAACGAGTATAACATTGAAGCCGGAGTCCCACAAGGTAGCGCCCTGGGCCCTACCCTGTTTGTCCTATACACAGTAGACATCCCTACGAACGAGAGGCTGACTACGTCCACATTTGCTGACGACACCGCAATCCTGAGCCGCTCGAGATGCCCAACTAGAGCAACAGCTCAACTGGCTGATCATTTGGTGGTAGTTGAAAAGTGGCTATCAGACTGGCGAAATCAAAATTAATGAACAAAAGTGTAAACATATAACGTTTACCCTTAACAGACAATCGTGCCCCCCGCTAACTTTGAATAGTACGCAGATTCCCCAAGCCAGCGATGTAACATATCTCGGCGTCCACCTCGACAGACGCCTAACCTAGCGGAGGCACATTGAATGCAAGAAAGTACATCTCAGACTTAAAGCTAGCAGCCTACACTGGATTATAAACTCTCGATCACCCCTGTGTCTGGACTTTAAAGTTCTTCTCTACAACTCCACTCTTAAGCCCATTTGGACCTATGGCTCCCAGCTCTGGGGGAACGCGAGCAACAGCAACGTTGACATCATACAGCGCTCACAATTAAAAATCCTGCGAACAATCACTGGGGGACCATGGTATGTTCGGAACGAAAACATCCACAGGGATCTGGGCATACCACCGGTCAAAGATGAAATAGCAAAGCAGAAAGCGGCCTACCATAACAAGCTTACACTGCACCCAAATAATCTCGCAAGGAACCTAAGACGGGTTTCGAACAGAACTCGTCTGCATCGTAACGATCTACCAGCCCAGCAATAAATATTATTAAAAAAAACCTATGAGAACGGAGAACTATATCGTTGTCATCACCACCGGAGACGAGTACTGGCAGAGTGCCAAGATGCACCGACGGCAGGACACCTAGGCATACGGAAGAAGATCCTACGGGTTGCTTCGAAGTATTACTGGACAGGGATGTATCGGGATGTCAAAAAGTATGTTCAAAACCGTCTAACGGATGTGAGTTACAGTACACGGCACTAAAGACCAATATAATCTCTAAGAAGCATAACGCCATACGATATTTTTGTACACGAATTTTTTGTGCTGGCTTTTCAAGTGGCTTTTCGCTCTCTTGTCCAAAAGCCAGCGAGAAAGCGCTCTAGAGCCAGCCGCTCTCTTGTACGCATACTGCTACAGCCGACGACTGTATGTGTGTACATGTATTCACAAGCATTTCATCGCTGCAATGCACTGTCGAAATATACTCTTTACTTTAATATTCTAAGATAATAAAAAATACTTATTTTGTATTGCCTTTATATTATTATTATTCGAATGTAGTATATTTTTTAGTAATGACCAAATATATCTACGTATATAAAGATACATAATTTATTTCATACATGACTTCACATTGAAATAATTGTCATTAGGGTATCCAGCATGAGACGTGTGAACGATTTTTAGGAGCCTCAGAAATTTTGCGATTGAACATGATGAATATTTTTATATTTATTGTATTTTGTTTCGCGCAGTGTAAAAGCTATTGACATAAATCTTTCCAAATCTTATTTTTTTATGAAAACCTTGATCAGGGTTAAAGCGCGTGCCGATCGGACGTCTATATCCTATAGCTCCCATAGGAACAATAAGGGGAAATCGGTTAAAATTTAATGATTTTTAGGATATTTCGGGCAGTATATAAGCTATTGACATCAATCTTTCCCAATCATATTTTTTGATCTATACCTTGATCAGGGTTAAGGCGCGTGTCGATCGGACGTCTATATCCTATAGCTCCCATTTTCAGAATATTTCGTGCAGTGTGTAAGCTATTGACATAAATTTTTCCAAGTCTTATTTATTTACGCATATCTTGATCAGGGTAAAAGCGCTTGCCGATCGGACGTCTATATATAGTTTCTGTATTAAAAATGGTTAATGGCTGCGGAAATATCCCTTTTTTTCTTTTTTATATGACATTTTTGCAGTATAAAAGCTTTTGACATGAAACTATGCAAATCTAGTTTATTTATGTATACCTTATTCCTTTCGCTACATTTTCAATTTCAGCAATTTCGGCAAAGTCTGCAAGGCTTTCGGCTTGCCGAAGTTTGCTACCGTCCTCGTTTTATATTGTATTATACGTATTACAATAACATTATGGAGAATTATTATCATAATAAAAATTAAATTTATATAAGTATTTGTAAATTAATTATTTTAATTATTTTGAAGAAATAAAAACACAAAGGGAAAACAAAAAAGGTTGCGCGCTTTTCTTTCCAAACAAAAGCGAGTGCATTTCAAATCAAATTTAAAAGGCACAAAATCATTAAACCAAATTTTATATTCATACGAAATACTAAAAGTGGATAACTTACAAAAAATGTACTTGTATCCTCCTAAGGTTGCTAAATTTTGAAAATTAAACCTACCCTCTAAAAGTAAATAATAAATATTTGTATATATATTTTTATATTAACTATTTTATTTTTTAAATATACTACATAATTAAAATAGTTAATATGTTAAATATTCTATTAAATTGATTAAATAATTTAAATAGTCAATATATTAAATATACTATTAAATAATTAAATTAAATCATATAAAACTGCTTGATTAAATATGAAAATATTTAAATGCAGGTTGATAATATAAGATATGATGTTATTCGTATTTACTTTAAATATTTTAAGTCATTAAATCAAAGTTTAATATATTTGAATTAAGATTAAATTTAATATTTCCATAAATCATTAAATCAAAGTTTAATGTATTTGAATAAAAATTAAATTTAATATTTCCATTTAAAGTTAATAAAAACAGCCATGGATAAAAAAAAAGCGAAATATAATTAATTAAATATCCTTTAAATATATTCAATTTAAATATACTTCGCTTTGTTATTGTTTAACAATCATAGTATATTCAAATATATTAAAAATATTTTAATATATTTTCAAATTTAATCAAGTAGTTTTATATCTTTTGTATTAAAAGTTATGATTTTAGCTTTAATTTAAATATGTAAAACGAAACTATGAATTAAATATGCAGATATTTGTTTTTAAGGTATATAAAAAAGTTTTATTTTTCGATTCTTACGCTCTCAAATTTGTGCGAGCGGAGAGAGCGGAATTTTCGTCGCCACCAAAAAACAAGCTGCATATTGTAAAACCAACGTATGGCCGTTATGCATCTTAGAGATTATATTGGTCTTTGACGGCACCATACTCACCCCACGAGAATCCCACAGAGCGGACAAACCGCACCGTCAAAACCATGATCGCTCAATTCATCGATGGTGAACAGTCAGTCTACCAGAGCTGACACTGGCAGTCAACTCTAGCATCTCATTTACTACAAACTTCAGCCCTATTTTTCTGATGCAAGGTCGCGAACCAAGGATGCCCAAGGCGTTATACGAAGAGAAAACACGAGGGAACGGAAACGCCCCAGAAGACTTGACAATCAAAGCGGCCAAGATGAAGGAAATATTTGAGGTCGTAAAAATTAATGCAGAGCGGGTGAGTGCCGACCAGATGCGCCACTATAACCTGAGAAGACGCGAGTGGCGCCCCGCCTTGGGCTCTCTCGTGTTAGTAAAACAACACCAACTGTCCAGAGGAGTCGATGGCTTTGCGGCGAAATTGGCTCCGAAATATGACGGCCCGTTCCAAGTCCTAAAGTTTATATCGCCGAACATTGTACGGATCCAGAGGCCCGGGGAACGTAAGAGGAAAGTGGCCAACATTGCAGAGTTAAGAGAATTCCGAGATGATGAGCCAGAGGAAGGGTAAGAAGTAATATAAGGTATCCCTAACTAACATCAAGTATCTTAAGCTTGTAATTAGATATAAGGCGCTTATGGTAAGCTGCACCAGTAGGCAGGGAAATCTCTGGGTCATTTATATAAAGTAAGTTATCTACACACTTCAGATACTATAGAAGAAGAAGAGTCAGACTCCACTCAAGAGTGGACCGGTGATGATGGCAAGACCGACGGCGGTGGATCCGAATCGGAGGACGGTCCTATCGACCTCATCTTGACGGACACGGAGGATAGCGACCAGGAGGCTGCGACGGAAACAGAAGGGGAAAACCTATCGCACTCGAGTGAGCCGCCAGACGAGTCAACCCGAGGCACCTCACTTGGGAGTACATACCCCCGGTATGCGTCTCGACGGTACGCGTCTCCCCGGTATGCGTCACCCCGTTACGCGTCCCCGTATTCTCCGACTCCCTGGTACGAGTCGAACCCACACTCCGCATCGGAAAAATCTATCCCTCGACGAATAGGGGTTGCCAACCTTTTTCCCGCGGTCGGTGTCACTCCCCTCACCCAGCACCCTTTGCCAACCTGGGGGGGAATAAGTATGAACCCCTACACGCCGACTACTCACCCAACGGAGGTCGCTCGCGTGACTCCAGACGAGGGCAAGGAGTATACCAGCGGACAGCAGAGACGACGGTGGACCGGTAAAGGGAGCCGCAAGAATGTGAAGAAGAGGAGGACGAAGACAGCGAGTGGACAGCCAGTTTCGTTAGAGCACGAGAAGAGGCAAAGCCAAGAATAAATCCTACGCAGTTGCCTAAGAAATTGACCCGAAAAGAGCGCGAGAGAGCAGTAACCTGAACGACCCTAACGGAACGCAAAGCCCACCTCAGCGACTGCGCGATCGCCGACAACGGAGAGCGAGAGGGAATATCGAAAAGCGTGCGTGTCAAAGCGGAGGAGTTGCTGTTGCCAAACGGGGAAAAGAGATCGCCGAATACGCTGAGAAAGTCACCACTGCGACTGCGTGGCGAGAAAAATGGTGAGATCAGAAGGGCCAAGGGCACGAGACAGAAGATGCGAAGGATCTCGAGGAATTGATGCGCGGAGACGGGCTAAGTTTTAATTAAGCGAGACCACGCGGTTTTTAGTCGGTAAGCGAAACGGTACAGTCGTGCAAAATTTGTACTGGTGCAGCGAGAAACGCAGTTAGATCTAAAATCTGTAGAACGGAAATTTGTGAAGTTATGTGAACGAGACGAAAAGGCGAAAGAAACCAACTGTGAATAAAGACAAAAATATGAATTATAATTTTGACAACGAGTGGGTATTCTTTTTCCCTGACCTACGGCCCGTCTCCATCAAGTCCGCTGACTATAACAAATGATAATAACTCTAACCCGAAAATTGATCAAACGTAACGGAACCGTAACCCCGACGCGTAATTAACTAATATACCTGTCATTAATCGAGTTTTATCGTAATTAGTAGTGAAACCCAGGGTCCGCCCGAGTTTTATCGTAGTTAGGTCCAGTTCTCTCTGGACCCGAAACAGTTTTATAATTTTGTTAACACCAAGCGTAAATCTAATTCTTTTCCTTCCTCGCTGTCGTTCGAAAACATGACGGCAACCACAGATCAGGCAATAGCCGATTTATTTGCCCAATTTTTTCAAACGACTTACTCTACTTTAGATTATTTATCACAGCCTTATTCATACACCATGCCCAAATCAAACCTCATATTCTGTCCCACTTTAACAGAAAGCTCTCTTATTTTAAATCTTCTTAGTATTAAGCCTGTTTATTCGCCAGGGCCCGATAGTATTCCTGGGTGCGTGCTTAGTTGTTGCGCTAAGGCCCTGTGCAAACCCCTTCACAAGTTGTTTACCTTATCTCTAGAAACCTCCCAATTCCCAAATATTTGGAAGGAATCATTTGTTATTCCTCTTTTAAAAAAAAGGTAACAAGTTAGAAGCCAGTAGCTACAGAGGTATTTCTAAGTTGTCAGCTATTCCTAAGCTTTTTGAAAAAATTATTACCCCTCATTTGCAGCACCTTTGCAGATCAACGTAGATCCACAATTACAAACCTTCTAGACCTCACTACATTTGTGATAAAAGGCTTCAATAGTAGTTTTCAAACAGACGTCATTTACACTGACTTTAGTAAAGCATTTGACTCTGTAAATCACTTACTTCTCATTCAAAAACTTGACCTTTTAGGTTTTCCAGTTGATCTGCTTAAATGGATTTCAAGTTATCTAAATGGCAGGTCACAAAGGGTCCTTTTTAAAAATTCAACTTCTGAGATTCTCCGTGTTACCTCCGGTGTCCCACAAGGGAGCCATCTGGGTCCGTTACTTTTTACATTATTTATTAACGATCTTCCCTCAATTATAAGTCATTCTCGCGTACTTATGTACGTAGATGATGTTAAGTTGTGCCTGCAGTATAAGGACATTTCCTGCCATTTAGACTTGCAATCCGATCTAGATAATTTTCAAAACTGGTGCCGAGATGATTTACTAAATTTAAACGGTTCCAAGTGCAAGCTGATGGCTGAAGTGGCAGCCCTTTGGATAGAATAACTCTTGTAAACGATCTTGGCGTTCTCTTGGACCCTAAACTAAAATTTTCTAATCACATTTCGTCCATGGCTAATAAAGCCAGAGGAGCGCTTGGTCAAGAGAATTCGATGATCCTGGAGTATGGGTCTCCCGTCTGGAGTCCACAATACGGAATACATATTGGTCGTATTGAATCTGTACAAAAAGACTTCCTTCTTTTTACTTTACGGCGCCTAAACTGGGATGCAAATCTTATCTACCTTCTTATTCTAGTAGACTTCTTTTGATTAATTTAACATCCCTAGCCAACCGTAGAACGATGCTTGGTACTTTCTTTATTTATAACCTTATACATGGTGATATTGACTGCCCCGACTTGTTAAGTGGGCTAAACTTTTCTGTGCCAAGTACATTAACTAGAAATTATATTCCCCTAATTTTAAATCATTGTAGATCTAACTATGCCTTGCATGAGCCTTTCAGAGTATTATGTTCTGACTATAATAGACTTTTTCCTGTAATATCAAATCTTGACTCTCTGCCGCTCCTAAAACGATTAATACTTGCTTCATTGGCACAAGATTGATCTAACTATTACTTTTTCCCCGGACCTTTACCTTTAAGGGCTGCGCCCCTCGGTCGGTTGGGCGGGTAAGTAGGCCGTGGGACTCCGCGCGAAAAAAAAAAAAAAAAATTATTAATAAACTCCGGGTTTGCCCGAGCTTTACCGTAGTTATTATCGTAGTCAAACCCTGCCTCGCCCGGATTTTATTGTAGTCTCGGATAAAGCCTGTAACTGACGGTGAATTTTACTATAGATGTTTACCAAGGCCAGGGTGTGCCCGTGCTCGATTTCCTCTCCTATTTATAAAGACCACGCCTCAAAACGCACTCGATTAACCCACATCGCCCACTGTAAATTTATAAATATTTTGTGGAGGCCCTAGTTAACCCCTGAGCATATCCTGGCTGTGAAAACATCCTGGCTGTGAAAACATCCTTACAATACCATTATATTTAGTTAATATGTTTTGTATTGTTTTGTCATGTTTTAAATAATATTATGATTAGCGAGTAAATAAATGTTTATAATGTGCTTAAAAACTCCATTTTGACCCTAGCTAACATGACCTTTTAAGACCTCTGAACGAATTGGGCTATTATTGACTTTATGGGTTCTTTTCCAGGATTTGAATAGCCATAGGTTGGAAGGGCAAATCAAGTCTCGAAATATCTGAGGTCTTGGACGTTCGGGGACATGATCCGACGCAATGAAATCCTTTCCCCATATTTATTAGATCATTTCTTTCTGGCTGGGATGGGTAGTGATCCTTACACCGAGCTTAGCTTGTCCTTTGCCGTTTTTATGGAGGTAATGGCTATGGGCACCTTGGGGCGTGGCAAGAATACCACCCTAATTGCTGGCGAGCGAGAGTCGAAACATTTTGTTAATTGTGTGCGGCACCCCTCCCAATCCCAACATCTCGCCTGAAATTTGAAATTCGTAGCATTTACGATTTTTAAGACCCATTATTATTGTTATAACCTAAAGCAATCTCTTAATGTGCATGTCCCTGACAGGTGATTTTGAATTAGATATTTAACACTTAATTTTTGTTTTTAAACCCAGTTAAGACGTTCTCCTGGGGTTTTCTTTAAAAACTCATTGCATTTACATTATATATGCTGTGATTCGGTTTCTTACAAAAGAAACAGTTAAATTGCGTTTCAGCTCTTTGCTTTTTGCTTTTCTTTGATCAAGAGTGAGGATTGTATTTTCAACGGATTCATATAACGGAAACACAAAGAAAGGTGACAGTGTATAAATGTACATATATTCAAAACGACAAACGATTTTTTTAACTTTTATTATTTTTACCTCCACGCACCCTTTTCCCCGAGTGACTTAGGTTACCGATAGCCGGCGATCCAATTCGGAGGGGTAAAGATATTGACACTATTTATATATATTCTCACAACTTTTTGGCCTTCATCCATTAACCCACCTGCGCAGTGAGGCGGAAGATCCCCCCACTCTCCCACTTATTCCCCCCTCCGATAAAATCCGGCTGCGGCCTCTCCCGAGGGTCCAGCCCATAGTATTTTTATCCCCCACGACCCTCGCACCTTGGCCTATTACGATAAAATCCGGCTGCGGCCTCGCCCGAAGGTCCAGCCCATAGGATTCTTATCCGCCACGACCCTCGCACCTCGGCCACTTACAATAAAATCCGGCTGCGGCCTCGCCCGTGGAATTTTTCATCACGAAACGACTTAGTGTTCCGAAGTCACCATAATCTCGAAAGTCCTTCGAGAATTTAAGGTCCTACGGCCACCTGAATTACACTGCGGGACATTTAATTTAAAATCATCGTTGGCCACGAAAACCCAGGTGTATGTGTACGATGGATGGAGAAGTCCCGGGGTACCCATTCACGGAAGGAATGCAACTCATCGAATGATCAGCGGAGACGAGCGAAGTAACAGCCCAACCCCAAGAAACCCACCGTTAATGATAAACAACGGCCTGATCGCCGCTACCGTGCAGATCGGAGGCCGATGGGTGGATACGGGAGCGTCGAGGAGTTTTGCGAGCGAAGGGTACGCTCGTGTGGTAGCAAGACCTTAGGAAATTCAAGAGAAGTTATGGCGTACTCGTGTGGCATTACCTGGCAAGGAACTGTGGATGCCATTCTTGGTGATGCCAACCATGTTGGATCCCGTGATATTAGATATGGATTTCTTGGCGGCGATGGGGACGCGGATACAGTGTAAAGGAGCCGCCCTTAAGGTCAAATTGAGCCCGTCGGCGGGAGACCCCCGACTGCGGCCAAGTAAAATCGATCAGATGTAGTCAGATACGAACCCGAAAGTACTCGAAGGATGGAGTCGACGGTTCCGGAAAATCAGGAGTCCGACGGCAAGGACACTACGTATGCGGAGCAGAGTGAGGTCCCCGCGCACAACCGGATCATGCGTCAGATGACCACATCAGGATAAAAAAAAATCAACTACAGAGGAGACGATATTAGGAGGTGAGACGACCCGGGAAGGGCCTTGGAGGACTTTCGGCCGGACGAAATCGACGAAGCAGAGGGTGGAGAACCAATGATGGAAGAGGATGGCCTAAGACCCGACCAGCGGGAATTCATCACCCGTGAGTTGGCGCTTTTCGAGGATCTTCAAGGTGTATCACACGTGGCAGAGTTACGGATTTTAATTCGAGCCGATAAACCCTTGAAACAAAGGTACTACCCGAGGATTACCGATCACTACCCCTCTGGTCGGGTAGCAAGATAGGCGCTGGCGTTACAACAGTCCCAGTTCGACGATCGTTACCGACGAGGAAAATTGAACGTAGTGGCGGAAGTTCGTCTGCGATAATCCCATCCCATCCCATCCCATGCCATCCCAAAGCTTTTTGAAAACACTATTACACCCCATTTGCAACATCTTTGTAGATCGATTATATCTCCATGTCAACATGGATTTATAAGGCGAAGATCTACGACGACAAACCTCTTGGAGCTAACGTCTTTTGTAATAAATGGCTTTAGAAAGAACATGCAGACTGACGTAGTTTACACTGACTTTAGTAAAGCGTTTGATTCAGTAAATCATTCGCTACTTGTATTAAAGCTAGACTTATTAGGGTTTCCATGTGATCTTCTAACATGGATCTCAAGTTATCTGAGTGGTAGGACTCAACGAGTCCTCTTTAAAAACTCGATCTCTGATTTGATCCGAGTTACTTCAGGCGTCCCACAAGGAA
Source organism: Drosophila rhopaloa (assembly GCF_018152115.1). Lineage (NCBI taxonomy): Eukaryota > Metazoa > Arthropoda > Insecta > Diptera > Drosophilidae > Drosophila > Drosophila rhopaloa. Next base: position 999,220 of record NW_025334991.1, read on the forward strand.
GCCACCTTGGCCCACTTCTTTTTACTTTATTTATAAACGATCTCCCGCTAGTCTTGACAAAGTCGCGTGTCCTTATGTACGCAGATGACGTTAAGTTATGCCTGCAATATAACGAAATTTCTAGCAGTTCAGACTTACAATCGGACCTAAACGCTTTTCAAACATGGTGTTGTGAAAATCTTTTGGATTTAAATAGCGCTAAGTGCAAAGTAATGACATTTTTTCGGGTGAACCCACAATATGCAACGTATACGCTGGGTGGTTGCGCGTTGTCTAGAATTACGCATGTTGATGACCTTGGCGTCCTCCTTGACCCTAAACTTAAGTTTTGTGACCATATTACTTCTATGGTGAATAAAGCCAGGGGAGTACTTGGATTTATTAAAAGGTGGTCAAAGGAATTCGATGATCCCTATGTTACAAAGACTCTGAAACTGTAGAGGGGCGGTTCTCCAATGGGGTTGATTCCGTCCAGTAAAATTATTTCGTTTCAATTTAACGTAGAGTTTATTTCAAAGTAAAACTAGTTCACTTCACTTCTTTCTTCATACACTGGTAGATTAGAACTAACTTAATGCTACGGGGTGGATGTTTGAAGAGGCCGCTTGGAGAGCGGAGTGGAGACACTTAACAGTGCGAGAGAACGAGATGCGAAGATCTGGAAAAAACTGTTCTCTCGACTGTTAGGACTCCAGGGCCGGTTCACCCGAAACTGGAAGCGCCGCTTTGGCGCGAACATTCTCCCCCCCTGCGGGAGAGTTCCTTGAAGCAGGACATCAGGACTGACGGCAGGCTCCCGACACGATCCATCCAAACGCCGTGCTCTGAGCGACGGGCAGCCCATCTTGAAGGTTTAGAAACCCGGGTTGGATCACTTTCGGGTACACGTCGGATCCCAACACCAGGGAGATGGTGGCTGGACGATGGAACTGGTCATCGGCTAGTCGGATGGTATCGAATTTAGCCCGAACCTCATCGCTCAGCGCACGAATCGGTGTTCGGATCCGCAGGCTGTTGTCGATCTTCAGGACCATATCCATGTTGAAATCGCCCGACCTCGACCGGATGGTCGTTGAGCACACTCGTTCGTCTCCAACTTGCGTGGTCGGCAGCCGAAAAGCTTCTGCCAGCGAGCTATCGATACTGCTCACGGGGGTACACGGGTCGATGAGCGCGCCCGTCTCATAGCTGTTGGCCCCTGTGTCGATGACCACAATGGCCGTCGGCAGAATATGTATACTCCTGTGCTGCAGGAGCGAGGTCACGGATGGGGCCACAATAGACGGTGGGGCAGACGATCGATACTGCGATGCGGATGCCTGCTGCTGTGGTGACTGCTGACGAATCGGGGACGGAGAATGGCGACGTTGCGGGGCCGGCGACTGGTGGCGTTGCGGGGAAGGCGACTGTCGACGTTGCTGGAAAGGCGATCGGCGAGTTATCGCGGGCATCTCGTGCATGTGGAGCAAGGTGTGATGCTCCTGTCCACATTTTTTGCAAACGTCGCCACTGCGACATTTCCCTCCGGAGTGCTGATGAGCCAAACAATTGTGGCAGTACTTGTTCACCAGTACTGCTCGGAGACGCTTCTCTGAACTGAGCCTCAGGAATCGGTTGCATTTCCGTAGCGGATGTATACCCTGGCAGACTCGGCAGCGGTAGGATTTTATACCTCGAGAACATCTGCTGACAAGGGTCTGGGAAGTGCGTGGGCGAGGACGAGGAGCCATTCTGAACCTTTACTTGGAAGAGAAAGCAAAACAACAAACAAATCAGAAAAGGAGTCGCTTTAGTGATGTTTACGGGGTGGGCAGCGGGAACAGAAGGCATTATTGTGGAGATTTGGAGGTTGCCTTAGCCTCCATAGGAAGGAGAACTACTTTGTGGACCGGACGTCGGATAGTTCCACGAGAAGTAAGAATATCTACGACGCGTACTCTAGTATCAGCTCCTGGGATAGCAGCTACGATTCTGCCGAGCCGCCAGTCATTTGATGGCAAGTTATCGTCCTTAACGACTACCATATCGTCGACTTGCAGATTTCTGGATGGCCTTAGCCACTTGTTGCGCTTGTGGAGTTCCTTTAGATACTCTTCTTTCCATCGTGAACTAAATTGTTGATGCTGGGCCTTGAGATGTTGCCATCGATTTATAATCGACTTGGCTTCGCCTTTGATTTCAGGCTCCGCCGTGGAAAGCAACGGACCCCCGATCAGAAAATGGCCTGGCGTCAGTGCCAGCAAGTCTGTCGGGTCCTCTGACATTGGAGAAAGCGGTCTGGAATTAAGGCAGGCTTCAATCTTGGCAAGAAGCGTGGAAAGCTCTTCGAAGGTATACTTGCGAGCGGACGTGGATTTGTAAAACAGAGTTTTAAAACTCTTTACTCCTGCCTCCCACAGGCCTCCCATATGAGGAGCTCCTGGGGGTATGAAACGCCACACGAGTCCCTGATGGCTATCAGCATCAGTCACCGACTCCTTTAGCGCTTGCGTAAAGTCACGGGAAAGAAGACTTGAGGCACCAACAAAGGTTTTGCCGTTGTCGGAATGGACCCGCTGAGGACAACCTCGTCTAGCTACAAAACGTGCAAACGCTGCTAGAAACTTCTCAGTTGTAAGGTCGGAGGTGGGTTCCAAATGGATGGCCTTCGTAGAAAAACACACAAACACACAAACATATCCCTTAGTGATGAGACATGCTCTCCCTGTGTAGTTTTTAACTTCAAAGGGGCCGGCATAATCGACGCCGGTGTAAGTAAATGGCCTGGAAAAAGAGGCTCGATCAGTCGGAAAATCGCCCATCAATTGGGTTTGCAGTCTTTTTTTATAAATGGTGCACACCTTGCATGAATTCACCACTCCCTTTACCAGATTCTTGACTTTAGGAATCCAATATTTGGATCGCACCAAGCGCACTATCAATTGGTTGCCGCCATGAACTGTAATCTGGTGCGTGAATTGGACAAGCAGACAAGATAGCCGACAGCTAGTATAACAGGATGGCGCTCGTCATACTGCAGGACCTTGGAGGCAGTTAAGCGACCACACGCTCTTAAGAGGCCCTGTAGGTCTATAAATGGAAATAAATTAGCAATTTGGCTTGATGCGGGTATGGAACTTTTACTTCGCAAAAATCGAAGCTCGAGCGCGTACTCTTCACGCTGGGCAAGTATTATGTAGGTTTTCTCAGCTTCCCGGATTTCCCGATTACTGAGCTGCCTATCCGGACTTACCGGAGCCTTCCGACAGGGATTTAGGAACCTTTGGACGTAAGCTAGGACTCGTAATGCCTTGTCTAGTCTGGAGAAACGTTCAAGGAAATCATCAGCGGGGAGCTTTACGAAGTGAACCTTCACCGCGCGCTGCTCTAACTCAGTGACTGGGTGTGGATCCGAAGTTTCTGGCCATTGAAGTTTGGGCAGTTGTAACCATTGGGGCCCATGCCACCAGAGGGTGCTATCGCCCAACTCTTGCAGGGACACGCCGCGACTAGCTAGGTCGGCAGAATTGTGTTCTGATCGCACATGTGACCAATTCTCAATCTTTGTAGCTTGAGCTATTTTGGTTACGCGGTTGGCTACGAATGTGGTCCAGGAGCAGGCTGGTTTTTTTAACCATGCCAGGACAATGGTGGAATCTGTCCAGCAGAAAATCTCAGAGCTGTCTGACAACATATTTGGAAGGATGGTGGATGCCATATCTGCCAGCAATAGGGCACCACATAGCTCGAGTCGGGGGAGGGATACGGTTTTCACAGGGGCCACCCGGGTCTTTGCCGTAAGCATATTAGTCAATATCTGCTGACCGACTTCAACCCTGACATACAGCGCAGCCCCATAGGCCTTTTGGGAAGCGTCACAGAAACCGTGAAGCTCGATTTTCACCTGGGGCTGGTAACCGACCCATCTCGGAATACGGATTTGATCGAGATCGGAATAACTTTGCAGGAACATTTGCCATCTATGGCTCATTTCGGCGGGAAGGTTGTCATCCCAGCCTAACTCTTGCAGCCAGATCTCCTGCATAAAAATTTTGGCCCGGACGATGAACGGGGCAAGCCATCCAGCGGGATCGAATAGCTTTGCGATCTGGGAGAGAACTTCTCTTTTTGTATAGGAGGATTTGACGGATATTTCTGGGGGCACGAAGTAGAACTCGTCGGTGGTTGCTCTCCAGCGAACGCCGAGAGTTTTGGCTGTGCTTTCGGCATCAATATTCAGGAACTCAGCATGGAGAAGATGCTCATTTGGAATGTCCTTTAAAACCCCCTTGTGGTTGGAAGTCCACTTTCTAAGCGGAAAACCGGCAGAATTCAAAGCGGTTACTAACTCCTGGATGGTAAGTTGAGCTTCTTGTTGAGAATTTGATCCTGCTAAAACGTCATCAACATACATGAAGTTGCGGATTATGTGACTGGCTTTCGGAAACTGCTGATCTACGTCATCAGCCAGCTGTTGCAGCACTCGGATGGCGAGATAGGGCGCGCAATTGACACCGAATGTTACGGTTTTCAGCTCGTAATCTCGAATGTCACCTTCCTTGTTTCGGAATAGAATCCTTTGAAAGGGCGTGTGCTTTGGATCGACCCAGATCTGCCTATACATTTTAGTGATGTCCGCACTAAAGACATACTTGAAATAGCGCCACTTTAAAATCTGGATCGTTAAGTCAGATTGGAGGACTGGACCGGCATGAAGCACATCGTTCAAGCTAGTCCCATTTGCTGAAGGGCTGGAAGCGTTGAATACCACCCGCAGTTTCGTGGTGGTGCTTTCGGGTTTTATTACCGCATGATGTGGGAGGTAGTAGTTTGGAGAATTGTGAGTGGGCGAAACCTCTCTCATATGGCCTAAATCCAAATATTCTTGGATCACGGAGTTGTACTGCTCATTTAATGGAGTGTCTCTTCGTAAACGATTCTCGTTTCTCAGAAACTGAGCAAGTGCTATAGACCTTGAGTATCCCAACTCAGATCCACAATGATCGGGGTCGCAGAACGGTAACGTCACTACGTACTTCCCGCTCGCGTCTCTCGTTGTGGTTCGTAGAAAATTACTTTCACAGACGGAATCGGACTCTTTTACCATTTTTGATGGTAGATTTTCCACCTCCCAAAACTTCGTAAGAAGTTTGTCTAAGGACGCCTCAGTTGGCTTCGTAACTTGAGTCGTAAAGGCTGAGACTCGGTTGCTTGTGGACATGGAGACTGGACCAGTGAGCACCCACCCGAAGATGGTCTCTTGCCCAAAAAGAGATCCGCAGATGTTGGTCTTTGTGCCGCTCAGCAGCACGGATGGAAGGATATCAGCTCCGATAAGAACGTCTATCTGGGAACTCTGGAGAAATGTGGGATCTGCCCATTGAAGGTTTGGCAAATCTCTCAGGACATCTTGTGGAATGGAATGTGAGGGTAATCTGCCTGCTAATTCTGGCAGAACATACGCTGCGGTGTCTAACTGCAGGCCCGGCTTAGTAGGAGACCGAATGGAGAAATGGCAAAGCCGTGTTGACTGGGCAGAAACTGTCTGATTTAAACCAGACACTTGAGCTTGAATGGGGCGGAACGGCAGATTGACCAACTTGAAAAGACGCTCCGTAATAAACGTCGCCTCCGATCCCGAGTCGATCAGAGCGCCTGCTCATTGCCGTGCCCAAAAGAACTGCCTTTGAGCCTGAGGCAAAACAGACTTGTACATTTGAATGTTCATCTGGAATGTCTGAGCCTCCCACCGTAGGTTAGGCTCTAGGTCTCTCATTCCCAGAGGGACTAGGATTGTTGGAAAAAGGGGTGCCTTGATGCAAAAGCGTGTGATGTCTCCCTCGGCATACAAAACAGCTGTGCGTACTGGAACAATCCCGGAGCTGATGGCCTCTCGCGAAGCAATTCAAACATAACTGCTTCGTTTTTATGTAACTTTCCCGCGCCTCGATTGCCATCTGAATGAAGCGAGGGCACAACCGCACTGGGTGACTCTCTTTAGAGCACAAATCACAGCTCTTTGGTTTGAAACTCACTTTGGCTTCAAAGGAGTGAAGCTTTTTCGTAACCTGGGGATTTTTGGAAGTTGACGGACCACCAAGACTCTGCTTCATATCCTCAATGGCTTCTAAGGTTCTATACCTATCGCTAAGGAACGCGTTCATCTCATCCCATGTAGGAATATCGGACTTTGATGTAAGGGATTGTTCCCACAGGGACAGGGTCAACCTGGGCAACTTACTGGCGCACAGGTATACCAGCAAGCAATCCCAATTTTCCGTTGATATTTTGGAATGGGCTAATGCTGTCAGGCACCCTTGGATGGTGCTCTGAAGCTCTTTTATGGAGTGGCCAGTTTCGGAATTAACGGAACTCAAGTTAAATAGGAGCTTGAGCTGGCTGTTCACTAAAAGTCTTTTGTTTTCGAAACGGTCTCGAAGCGCCTCCCAAGCGGCAGCGAAACCATCATTAGTGAGCGGGGACTTGGCAACAATTGCCTTTGCCTCACCGCTCGTCTTCGCGTTGAAATGGAATAACTTCTCGACCGGCGTCAACCGTGTGTTGTTGACGTAGACGGCATTGAAAAGGTCTCTGAATGTTGGCCATTTGAGATAGTCTCCCTCGAATACCTCTGTATCACATGGAGACAACCGGCACCCGGACGGAATGTACGCGGACTGATTGTCGGTGCTCGACATCGGTTGCTGTGAACTGGCTCGGTCAATTAACTCGCTGAGCTGAACCGCCAGCTCTTCGTACACCGAATAGCAGTATTCATATTTGCGGTGCAGAGTTGCCAAAATCTCCTCCGCCCCTTCAGTCGTAATACTGGAGATCGTGTCTAAACACGCTTCGAATTCTTTCTCGGCTTTGTCCCATAGCGAGCGGACTTGCTCCTTACGGACTTTGCAGGTGTAGACAGACGGAGGTGACGGCCCTGGAGTTTCAATCGTCGCTCTGAAATGGCTCATACGGTCGGACACCGTGATGAACCGCGCGAGGGCTGCAATTGCAATTTCGTTGCTCATTTTTGCCTGAGAACGAGTTGGTAGCGACTTTATGGACTTGGTCTGGATTTGTGACCTAACTTTAGGCGTGAGCGGACTCAGAGACAATCGTTTCTGATTGCTCGTAGGAATAGACAACTTCTTGTCGCCTTCTTGGGTGGCTAATGAAGTTTCGCTCTTTGCCTTCGTTATTGATTTTGGGGCTAGTGGGCTTGAGGTGCGCGCGCGAGAAGATGCGGATAGCGATCGCGTTTTATTTGCAGACGGAACTGTTAACTTCGTTATGTCTCCTGGCATTCCAGAAATCAGATCAACTGGGCAAACCTATCTGGTTTTGTAAAAATTAGACCCGCCCGGAAAAGTCTGTCCTGGAATGTGGTCACGCTGTTGCGGATCACCGGGTTGGATTCGAAAAGAAAAAGGACGACGAAATCGATAACTTCCGGAAGATACAGGTGCGGCCCCAAAATTTCGAAAATCCTAATAGCGGAATGTCAACAATGTCAATGTATGGTGGAGCGACGCGACAAAAATCGTATAGAATTAATTTAATTTTGTTTAAAAAAAAAAAAAAAAAATTAATATATCGCAGTGGTAAGTATCCTTGGTATAGATTGCAAGCGGTCCGCTTGTGTTTGCTATTAGCGTTGCGGCTCCGGTCTATTTTTGGAATATGTGGAAACGGAACACTAGTCCAAATTTCAAAGTTTTCGAGGAAAATAACGATGATTTGGAAATAATATTCTACAAGATATTTGCAGTTGGATGCTGTGCTGCGAAAATGAGCTGTAGGAATTTGAAAAAAAATATATATTGCGCACCGTCACGGCTTGCACAAAAAAATGTATTTATTTATTTTTATTTAATGGATGTGAGCCGACGGTGTGTGCGAATTAGCGCTGCTGAAATAAATATCATGCAAATTCTGGAAAGGCGTGTCGTGGTAATGGGTTCGGTGGAATCGAGTTATTTTTGGTAATATGTATAATATATAATTATACATATATTAATATATGTATCTTAATCAGCATGCATTAGGATTATATGTGTGTATATAGTACTTCTTATATTTGGAAATTATAAATTATGTGGACTGTATTGTAAATGTCGACTTCGAAATGTTTGTAGGGTGTACCGCGAAAGAACGTATGTGGGTTATCGTGCTTACGTTGACTTACGTTACGTTACGACTTTTCCCTTATGTGCATATGTTGAAATGGATAAGTAGGTATGTACTTACATTAATAAGCATGCATTAGGGTTATATGTGTGTATGTATGGGCGTATGGATATGTGTGTTTGTGGGAACTCGGTAATGTATGTATGTGTATAAATTGTAATTTAAAATTGTAATTTGTAATAAATTTGGAAAATGGAGATAATGTGGACTGTATGGTAAATGTCGCTGTAGAAATTTTTGTAGGGTGTACCGCGAATGAAGGTACGTGTATGTTTCCTTACGTACATATGTTGAGATGGTCAGGCATATGTACGTACATTAAAGAGTGTGCATCTGGATTATATGTCCGTATGAACAAGAATATGGAAATGGGAAAATATGAAGAAAGAAGCCGGAAAATGGCGACCGTATGAAGATGGAAATAGCAATACGAAAAGGAAGCCGGAATATGGCGATCGTATGCACGATGGAATGGCCGATCAGACAGATATAAGAAATTGGATTTAATTTAAAATTGTAATCTGTAATAAATTTGGAAATTGGAGATAATGTGGACTGTATGGTGAATGTCGCTGTAGAAATTTTTGCAGGGTGTATCGCGAATGAAGGTACGTGTATGTTTCCTTACGTACATATGTTGAGATGGTCAGGCATATGTACGTACATTAAAGAGTGTGCATCTGGATTATATGTCCGTATGAACAAGAATATGGAAATGGGAAAATATGAAGAAAGAAGCCGGAAAATGGCGACCGTATGAAGATGGAAATAGCAATACGAAAAAGAAGCCGGAATATGGCGATCGTATGCACAATGGAATGGCCGATCAGACAGATATAAGAAATTGGATTTAAAAATTGGAAATATCTGGCTGGTCGGCAGAAATGAGTATAAATAAGAACGGTCGTACTTATCTTGAATGATGGAAGAGAAATTCGGGAAAATCCGCCGGTTGAACGCTGGTGCTTGGAACTTCTTCTCCTCTTCTGGAATTATCCGGTCGATGGATCATGAAAATGTCGAGGGGCGGTTCTCCAGTGGGGTTGATTTAGTCCAGTAAAAGTATTTCTTTTCAACGTAGGGTTTATTTCAAAAAAACTAGTTCACTTCACTTCTCTCTTCATACACTGGTAGATTAGAACTAACTTAATGCTACGGGGTGGATGTTTCAAGAGGCCGCTTGGAGAGCGGAGTGGAGACACTTAACAGTGCGAGAGAACGAGATGCGAAGATCTGGAAAAAACTGTTCTCTCGACTGTTAGGACTCGTATTTGTAATCTTAGTCTGTCCGCTTCTACATTGTGCTTTTAACTTCTCGCGATCTCGTTTTTACGCCTATTAGGATCCGCGCGTAAAAAGCACTGCTTGGTGTCGTAAGGGCCACTTGTTTGCGCTGATCATAGTGCATCAACGTCCGAAAATAATGGTACTTAATTTACCAGTCGCATTTTGTGAGAGTACTTCCATACGCTGGGGGAAGAACCCCAACGAGGGGACAAAGCGGACTGTCTAGACGATGATAGCCCAGGGGACCAAAGTTCCTGGGCGAACTATTGCCGGAAATAGTTCATAAACGCAAGCGTATCGGACTCTACTGTATACAGCCCCGCTTTTCTGATGCAAAGACGCGAGCTGCGACTCCCGTTGATGTTGTACGACGAGGTCACCTCCGGATCGGCGGTGATAGCTAAGGAACCCGAAAATAAAGCGCTCCAGCTTAGAGGATTCTTCGATATTGTCAGGTCCAACCTCCAACGTGCGTCCCAAGAACAAACACGGCATTACAACTTCGACGCCGTGAGTGGAGACCGAAGCTCGGAGACAAAGTGTGGGTACGCCAACATCCACTCTCGAAGGCGGCCGAAGGTTTCGCCGCCAAAGTGGTCCCAAATATTATAACGGCAACAATAAGTGTCTCGTATCTATAAGTTTAGTCTTCGCATTCAGAAAAAAGTCATCGAGTTATACCGAAAGTTATCACCACGACCTTTCTGTTCGCGAAGAGTGGGTCGCGGAGGTCGTTTGGAGACATCAGAAGGCGAAGGGATCGTGGAGAACCAGGTCACCGACGTTGGCGGCCAAGATGAAAAGGAGTCTCGGCTTGCGGGCATGTGGAGTCCTAAGTCCGGCGAGACGCGACGACCCGTTCGACCCTCGGCAACTTACCAAGTCGAGGACGACTCCATCAACGCGAGCGACAGTAACGAACGCGCCGAGCCTCACGATTACTCGAAAGGTCGTCGTTCACAGGGGTCACGGTATTACGGACCTCAAGGAGAAGGCGAACAGCCTTTGACTAGACGAGATCCTCGAGCCGGTCACCCGAGATATACTGTGTCCCACCAACGCCCTTCCATCGAACATACCTATCACCGTACGGTCGAAGACCAAGTCAGTCGTTGGCGAGGACAAGTCTCGATGATGCGCATCAAAGTCAAGTCGGTCGTATTCAAGGCACCCTGGATACGCACCGAAGGTCTTCATGTGAACGAACCTCCGTCACCACCACCACCCCGACTCGCCTACGACGCTTGCCGAAGAAGACCCGTGCGCAGTCTGCCCATACCAAAATTAACAACTTTTGCAATTTATAAAGCAGAGAATATTACACACAGAATTATTATTATTATTATTCGCTATAAAAAACCAAAAACAGAAAATCTACCACAGACACCTTCAATGTTGTTCAGCAAGAAACACCGCAACCAGTCTGGTATTAGACCCGAACCACTTGAACGGTCCGACGATTCAAAACTTATCGTAAATATTTTCCCCTTTATAAAACTTAAGAGTTAGACATAAAAAAATGTAGTCCGAATCCTGCTGGAAGCAGCGGCTAAGACAAATCACCAATAACGCAAACGTTGAAACGTTCCACCTGCCTAGGAGAGTCGAGCTAGCCATGTTGTCTTTCTTTTGCAGGTAGTATATATGTCGGAACGAGCCGGATCGGGCGACTATATCATATAGCTCCTATAGGAACAATCGAAAAACAAAAATGTAAAAAAGTATAATTTGGTTGTTATACGCTTGCAGAGGGTATTATAATTTTAGTTAAAAGTTTGCAACGCAGTGAAGGAGACATTTTCGACCCTATAAAGTATATAAATTCTTGATCAGCATCACAAGGAGAGTCGATCTATCCATGTCCGTCTGTTCGCCTGGTCGTCCAACTGACCGTCCGCCAGTCAGTCCGTTTCTACGCAAATTAGCCCCTCAGCTTTAAAGCTATCTGCTTGAAACTTTCCCAAAAGTTGTCTTTCTACTGCTAGTATTTCTACTAGTATTTCAGTCGGAACGAGTCGGATCGGGTGAATATATCATATAGCTCACATACGAACAATCGGAAAAAAAATATTAAAATAGTATAAATTTGTCGTTTTCAAATTTTGTTTGCTGTTCTTTGGGATATGGCAATATTTAACTGCTATGGAATTACGGTTCTAATTAAATTACAACCAGACATGGAAAACCATGGAAAAAAAAAGATCAATAAAATTTTAAAAAAATGTATTTTGCTGTTTTTTTATTTATCAAAATATTTGATTTCTTGAGATATAGTAATTATTTACTATTTCAGAATTACGGTTTTAGTTTTGTCAAAATCGGACAAAAATATCATATAGCTGCCATAGAAACGATGGCAAAATGCAGCACAAAATTGACATACAGTGGCTCACAGCTTATTTGACCCACACCTAATTTTCAACATTAAACAGGTATAACTCCTGAACCATAAGAGATACCCATAAAAATAAAACGAAGAAAGGTTAACTGTTGTTTTAACTTCAAATATATCTCTTAAAGGCTCTTTCCCGCAAATACGATACTTGAATTTTAACTGCTTGTCAACAAACCCAGCTGATTGACAGTACGACCGTAGCACGCTTAAATCTGATGAACTCTCAAAATTTTGGTCACACTGGAAATATTAAAGTTTTTACGCTAGCGTAATCATTTGTCGATCTGGATACTAGGCTTTACAATTGAGGACAAAATAACATTAATACTATCTGGGGTGCCTCTTGTCAGAGCAAAATGTTTTTTAGGTCAAGAATGTACGAAAAAACACAGTAAAAGTGCAGCTATTAACTTTAAATTAGCAAATAATTATCAGTAAATGAAAAAAAAATCAAGAAAGGAAAGCTAACTTCGGGCGGAGCCGAAGTTGATATACCCTTGCAGAATACTCTGTAAATTATATTCTCCAAAATTATTCATATGATGCATTCTTAATACTCATAAAAATCCCAACTTCCTAACTTCACAAACACCACAGTTATGGCATTTCCGATCAATCAGTTATATGGCAGCTATAGGATATAGTCGGCCGATCCCGGCCGTTCCGACATATATACTGTGTGCAAAGGAAAGAAGGATGTGTGCAAAGTTTCAACTCGATAGCTTTAAAACTGAGAGACTAGTTTGCGTAGAAACAGACAGACGGACAGACAGACGGACAGACGGACAGACGGACAGACGGACATGGCTATATCAACTCAGGAGGTGATCCTGATCAAGAATATATATACTTTATAGGGTCGGAGATGTCTCCTTCACTGCGTTGCACACTTTTGACCAAAATTATAATACCCTCTGCAAGGGTATAACAAGTGTTAAATTTAAATTGTATTGTTTTTTAATTTCTTTGTACAGCGGCAGACTTGTCTTGCCAAGGTATTTGATAATATCTTTTAAAGGCTCTTTCCCGCAAATACGATATTTAAATTTTTAACTGCTTGTCAACAAACGCAGCTGATTGACGGTACGACCGTAGCACGCTTAAATCTGATGAACTTTCGAAATTCTTTTCACACTGGAAATATTGAAGTTTTTACGCTACTCGTTTGTCGATCTGAATACTAGGCTTTAATGTTGAAAATTAGGTGTGGTGCAAATAAGCTGTGAGGCTCTGTATATTCTTGATCAGGATCGAATGGGGAGTCGATATAGCCATGTCAATACCGTTTGCCATTTTACATCTGGTAATTTCAATGTCGGAAAAATGTGTACGCAGGTCAAGTTTGAAAAGCGCCCCGATTGGACGTCTATATGCTATAGAGCTATTGACATGAATCTTTGCAAATCGTATTTATATATGAATACCTTGATCGCGGTTAAAACCCGTGCCGATCGGACGTCTATATCCTAACAATAAAGTGAAATCGGTTAAAATTTTATAATTTTCACGATATTTTGCGCAGTATATAAGCTATTGACATGAATATTTCCAAATCGTATTTTTTGTTGTTCTTTCGGATTTGGTAATATTTGAATACTAATTATTAAAATTTTAATTAAATTAAAATCAAACATAAAGCTCCCATAGAAAAATCAAAAAATTAAAAAAAATATAAATGAAAAAAAATGTATTTTGCTGTTTTTTTTTATCAAAATATTCCTTTAAGATATAATAATTATATAAAAATCAAAATCGGACAACAATATCATCATATAGCAGCCATGCTACATGCATTTTATCGGTAATCAATGTCGAATATTTTTTTTGCAACTTTTCTTCGGTCGTACTTTTTTTATTGGACTGGAACTGATAAAATACTCGAAAACTATTCCTAAAATAACTAGCTTATTGGTATTCAGAGCACCAAAAAGTGTCAATTGTAGGTCAAAGAAGTTGTATTAGCATACTCGGCAGGATTAAATTTCTTTAAGTACCCTTTTTGTATGAAAGAGCGTAGTCGAAACCTAATGACAATTGAATTATATAAAGGAGAAAATAAATAAATTATTTACAATACTAACATACATTTTAATTATAATTATATATAAGTTACAACAAATCTTTAAGCAGTATTGTTTAAATTCTTAAATTCCCAAGAGGTCGGAAACTAAAGGCCATTTAAAATTGATTCTTAATAACGAAGAGCCTTTTCATTATAAGCCCCGTCGATTATTGTACGCAGAAAAAGAAAGAAGTCTTTTTAATATTTGATGAATTAATAAAAAATGAAATAATTAGGCCAAGTCAAACAGAATTTACTTCTCCAAAAAAAAGACAGGCAATATTAGAATATGTGTTGATTACAAGAGTTTAAATAAGAATACTCCTAAAGATAATATTCCTTTACCGCTGATCGAGGATCTAATTGATACTCTTGCAAACAAGGAAATATTTCCACTGGTAAATCTAAAAAGTGCTTTTCATCAAATTGAAGTTAACGAGGATTCTGTTAAGTATACGTCGTTCGTAACGCCCATAGGTCAACTCGAATATATTAATATGCCATTCGGTCTGCGATATGCGCTAGCCACATTTCAAAGATTTGTAAATAGGGTGTTTGATGATTAGAGCAAAAGTTGCAATATACCTGGCTAATATGATGATAGTATCAAAGTCAGAAGTTTTTCAAAGATTAATAAGAAATAAATTGGAACTTAGGATTGACAAGTGTAGCTTTATGGAAGAACAGTGTGAATATATCCAAGATATTACCTTATCAAAGAAAGGAATACAGCCAGATAACAAATATATAGAATAAAAAACAGAGCTGCCGTCGGAGGACGAGTCCGGCGTCTGTCATGAGGATGACCAGGAAGTGGAACGGATCCAGGTGGCAAGAGCCGACATAGTCCGGCTGGTCTTGGGGGGGCGCCGCGGGGGTTTGGGGGGGGCGCAGGGAGTGGCAAAAGGGGATAGACCAGGCAGAGCCAGAGCCGTTTTGTGCGCCCTAAAGCAAAAAGTTGCAAGTTTTTTTTACTGATCCAATACGACCAATTTGTATATTGTGAACACCAGACGAGAGACCCATACTCAAGAATCGGACGGACTAGCGAAATAAATAAAGTTTCAGTAACATAAGGATCATCGAATTCTTTTGACCACCTGTTAATAAAACCAAGCACTCCTTTGGCTTTATTAACCATGGGCTAAATTTAGTAAATTATTTCGGCACCAGTTTTAAAAGCTATCTATCTTATACTGCAGGCATAACTTAACATCATCTGCATACATAAGTACGCAAGAATGAGGGAAAATCGTTAATAAATAATGTAAAAAGAAGTGGACCCAGATGGCTCCCTTGTGGGATACCAGAGGTAACACGGAGAATTTTAGAAAATGAATTTTTAAATAAGGCTCTTTGTGACCTGCCATTCAGGTAACTTGAGATCAACTGGAAAACCTAACAGGTCAAGTTTCCGAACAAAATGTAAGTGATTTACACAGTCAAATGATTTACTAAAGTCAGTGTAAATGTCGTCTGATTGAAAACTACTATTGAAGCCCTTTATCACAAATGAAGTACGCTCCAGAAGGTTAGTGATTGTGGATCTACGTTTTATAAATCTGTGTTAAGACGGAAAAATATTTGATCTACAAAAGAGTAATGATTTTTTCAAAAAGCTTAAAAATAGCTGACAACTTAGATATACCTAAAGTTACTGGCTTCAAACTAATTACCTTTTTTGTATAGAGAAATAACAAATGGTTGATTCCAAATATGTGGAAATTGGGAAGTTTCTAGAGATGTAGTAAGCAACTTATGAAGAGGTTTGCACAGCGCCTTAGCGCAATACCCAAGCAGGCACTCAGGAATACCATTGGGCCCTGGCGAATAAATAGGCTTAATACGAAGAAGATCCAAAAGAAGAGAGCTTTCTGTTAAAGTGGGACAAAATATGAGGTTCGACTTGCATATGGTGTAAAGAATGATATAAAGTAGAGTAAGTCGTTTGAAAAAATTGGGCAAATAAATCGACTATTGCTTGATCTGTGGTTACCGGCAAGTTTTCAAACGACAACGAGGAAGGATAATAATTCGATTTACGCTTGGTGTTAAGGAAGCTATAAAGTTTCAGGTAGTGAGAGAACTAGACCTGACAACGGCTTCGTCTTTGACTTTCAAAGTGAACGGTCGTTTTTTTTTTCTTTTGTGCGTTATTCGTCGTAAGTCGTAGTGCTGTTTTTAGTGTTACTTTTGCATGCTTTCGCTCTCTCGCTCTCTTTGTTTTAGAAGTTCGAGGTATACAGTTCTTGCTTTACTTATAACTGCTAGCTTATAAATTTCAATATTGTTTTCTTGGTACAGTGGCTCCAATAAATAGAAGGAGTAACCATAATTTAGTCTGCTTCTGCAAAAAAAGCAGCCTCGTAATTAGGGCTGACCGATCTAACATGACGTGCTTACAGTGTGAAAACATGATGTACACAAAGTGCGCCGGTTTTACTGGCCGGACAAGTGATGTCCTTTCAAAGGGCCCCATTTGCAGTTTTGTTGTGATGCTTGTGTCGAGTTTGCGAACGAGATCGTTCATGCGCCAAACTAAGAAAGAGATAGTTCTCGCCGAGCTGCTGATCTCCTCTCTGCGCTGGATTCGATGTTGTGCGCAAAAAAAACAGCTTGTGGTAAGCAGCAAAAGAGAAACAAACCCGCAACCGCAATCAAAACAACAACAGAGCATTCCGGCGGATCAGCAGCTGATTCCAGCAAACCCTCAAAAGTTGCTAGGATCAGCAGCTAAAAAAGATTCGGTATCCGAACAATCCGTAGTAGAATGCATGCAACCTTAGTGGTTTCACAATTATCCTGATCTTTTGATGTATTGTCCTATGGACAACACAAAACTAAAGCCGATAGTAATAGTGTAAAGGTGGAACAGTTTAAGTTTTCTTATGCTAGAGACATTTCATCTTTTAAGATAACAGTCCCAAGCGAGCTTTTTGAAGCCATATGCTAGAGCGACTTTTGGATAATATGGTTGTAAAAGAGTTCGAAGCTAATGTACCAACTTCAAAAAACTAACTCCTAACATCCTACTTTCCTATAAGAATGCAAGAGGCTTGCAAAGCAAGCTTACTCATATTATTCTGATAGTCTTTTCTTCGCATCTCATATTATAGTGTTCACAGCAATCTGGTTAACGCCTTAGCTACGAAGTTTTTCCATGTAAGTAATTAATATATAGGTATGTGGATTCTTAATTGGAGTTGATTGAAACCTCTATCTTTTAATTTTTTGAGGAATTTAATACCATTGAATTTAAAGCGTAAATTTATCGTTTCCTGTTAACTCTATATACATAACTCATATATTCCGTCGTTGTCTGAACTTCTTGATTATTTAAATCACCTTTCCGTTATTAAGTCTTTTTGCAAATAAGCTTTCCGATAGGGATCAGTTGTTAGTTCTAGCTGATTTTAAAAATACCTGGTCTACTGAGGATGGATTGAATGTCTTACTATCTATAGCACGACATTATTTTATTTATCTTTATCTCAAGTAAACCATGTTCGAAATTCACTAGGTCACCTACTTTATTTGTGTTTTGTATCAAATCCTGAAGGTGTGTTTCTGTCCAGAGTAGTACCACTCACGCAACATGAAAGTATATATCATCCTACAATCGAACTTACAATTGACACTGGTACAATTATAGAAAATAAGAAAAATAAATCAAACGAATACATTGTTTTCGCAAGGCAGACTTTCTGAGGATAAATAATTGTATTTCTGGCTTTAATTGGTCTGATCTTTACTTATGGAATAATTTGTCCGATGCAGTTAATGTTTTTTACACTGCAATAAATTCATTTTTTAATTCCTGTGTTCCGTGGTACTATCCGACCATTTCCTATAAATCACCTTGATTTAACAAGGAGTTGACACACTTAAGAAATGTAAAGTCCAGAGTTTTTAGGAAATATAAAAATACCAGTTCTCAATCTGTTTTTCGTAGATATTTTAGTGCTCGGTCAAGACTTACCGTGCTTCCTAAGCCTCGTCATGCGTCACTACAGTACCTAAAATTGGGCCCCTTTAAAAGGCAGTAAAACCAGCGCACTTGGTGTGCACCATCTTTTCACATAGCCCGCAATTCATATTAGACTGGTTAGCCCCAATTACCAGGCTGCATTTTTTGCAGAAACAGACCAAATTATTGTTACTCATTCTACTTATTTGAACCACTGTACCAAGAAAACGATATTGAAATTTATAATCGATCAGTTATAAGTACCGCAAGAGCGCAGAAACTGAACGCCTAGAACTTTCAAAACAAAGAGAGCGAGAGAGCGGTGTATTAAAGTGCAAAAGAAAATCTAAAAACAGCACTACTACCTACGACGGAAACCACACAAAAAAAATACGGCTGGGTTACAAGAACCGAAAACACAGAACAGAAATACAAAATTAAAACAATTTTGTTAATTAGTTTGTGCACAAAGTTAATATACTAACTGACTCCCGAAGCGAACGGAATTTAAAGTATATTTAAATAACAGAAATGTAAAACTATTTTGATAAAACCCACTGATGGGATTAAACGAAACAAAATACAAAATCAGAGCGCAAAAAAAAAGTCACTTTGAATGTCAAAGACTAAAAAAGGTCCCAATTATGCTACATAAGATTTATCGGTAATCAGTTTTGAATACTTTCTTTTTTTCGGTCGTAAAACGGTAAAATATCTGGCTTATCGGTAATCAGAGCACCAAAAGGAGGCAATTATAGGTCAAAGAAGTTGTATTAGCATCAGAATTAAATTCTTTTAAGTCCCCTTTTCGTAACAAAGAGTTTTGGTTTCGTATACAAATATAAACAACCTAGAATATGAATTTTTTCAGGGAGTTAAACGTCGTCACTTTTAAAATAAGCCCCATGGAAATTTGTCATCAACCCTTTTGAGTGTTTTAAAAAACCTTTTCAGACATGTTAAGTCGTTCAGTAATTTTGGAAAGTCATAAGGTGCTATTAATTTATTTTCAATTGAACGATATTGTTGAGCTAACAAGCCTTTTTGTCAGCTATTTTAAAAAACAAATCACAAGGCGAGATAAATTCAATATTTCAGTTTATTATCGTTTATATATGTGTGCAAGGGCTACGGGCTTTGCGAACACCGCAGCTTGCTATCAACAACAACAAATGTATACGCTGGCGACGGACCGTAGGCGTTGAGAGGCGGGCTCAGACTGACAAGTCCAATTAATAGAGAGATAAGAGGAGCCGCTTAGAAATGAGTGATTCTGACTCTCTATTTAGTTGGAGTGGTTTGCCGCTGCGCTCATCATACTCCCCCGTTGGAAGCCTGTCTTTCAACTTCATCATTGGTGGGCAGCAGGCACAACTTATTGACAGCTCTCCTGATGTCACACGTGGACGTTTTCAGATCAGCAACTCGGCAAACACCATCTCGTCCAGGAATAAGTGCGGTCACCCTAGCTAAGGGCCACCGCATGGGAGGTAGATTTTCATCCTTTATCAAAACTACGTCGTTGACCTTCAGCATTCGTTCAGGAGACCGCCATTTGGTGCGTTGTTGCAGAAGGGTAAGATACTCCTTCTGCCATCGGGATCAGAATAGTTGCTGCAGATATGTTACACGCTGCCAGCCATCCAAGCGGTTATAGTTAAGCTTGGTTAGATCGGGCTCAATGATAGTAGTAGAAGGGCCACCAAAAAGTAGGTGGGCAGGAGTCAAAACATCAAGATCATCTGGATTCTCTGAAATGGATAGCAAGGGGCCAGTCGATTCCCTCAGCCAAGCAAGCTTGATGAACAGACTGCATATGAGAATCGCTAAGCAGCAGCCGCTTCAAATCCGCCAACTCATTTTTTGCTCCTACAAAGTTGGTAGCATTGTCCGACCAAATTTGACTAGGCTTTCCACGTGTAGAAATGAATCTTTTCAAAGCACTTAAAAACGACGCAGTTGTTAGATCCTTGACAGGCTCTAAGTGCACAGCCTTGCTTGTAAAGCAGATGAACACGCATACGTAGCACTTGATGGGAGACCTGGTGCGAACATCTGATTTGTAAAGGAAAGGTCCACAATAGACGACGCCAGAAACAGCAAAGGCCCGTACGCCCTCCAAACGTTCCTTCGGAAGATTAGCCATGATTGGTTCCAGAAATATGGGCCTGGCCCGGAAGCACTCCACACAGCCTTTCAGTACATTTGAGACCGTTCGCAGTCCTCCAATAGGCCAGTATTGTAGTCGGATGCTTGCCAACAGAGCGCGCGGTCCTGCATGCAGGTTCATCTTATGGAAGTGCATGATGAGCGCTAAGGTGAGTGGGTGACGACGTGGCACTATTATAGGATGGCGAGCCTCATATGCAAGTGTTGAATTTTCGAGGCGTCCACCAACTCGAAGGAGGCCACATGCATCTATGAAGGGCAAGAGCGAAGCAATAGAACTTGATTTCTTAACAATGCTATTTGAACGAAGCTCCTTTATATCCTCCCATAAATGAGCCAATTGTACGCCTCGCCAGAGCATATATGTCCCACGTTGCACATCAGATATTTTGAGACCACGATGCCACAAGCGGTGAGAAAATTTGTAAATGTACGCGAACACGCGCTGCATGGAAGGGAACGAGTTGCCATACTTGGATCTAAGGGTAACATCAACGTGAGGCGACTTGACCATCAGCACCTGTTTACGTAACTCAAGGCTCGGATCGCCATAATGCAGACGCGTAGGCCAATCCTTGCGACCACCAAGTAAAAATGGTGGGCCATGAAACCAGATCTCAGAAAGCGCCAGTAAATCCGGAGTAGACCCCCTGGACAAAATGTCTGCAGGATTCAGTGTAGTCGGAATATGATGCCATTTCATATTAGTAGTCAATTCCTGTATAGAACCCACTCGGTTTGCCACGAAGACGTTGAATTTGAAAGGCTCATTACCGATCCAGATAGCGCCACAGAGGAATCACACCAGCAGTGAAAAGGACCATTGAACATACCCATTTTCATAACTTCATTCATCAGCTTGGCTAGTAGCAGGGTGCCACATAACTCCAGCTTAGGTACAGATATCGTTTTGAGAGGCGCTACTCGGGATTTGGAACATAAGAGATGGCTGCTGGCTGGAGAAGTGCCCCTAGTAAGCACATATATGCAAGCTCCGTAAGCTTCCTCGCTGGCATCGCAGAAACCATGAATTTCAACATCAGTTTCTGAAAGAAGCAAAAATCTTGGGAATGATATGCGTTGGACGATCTGAAAACTGATGCACATTTCAATCCAGCAGGTGTTACGGTCTAAGGGCAAACTTTCATCCCAATCCAATTTATCCTTGCAGAGTTGTTGAAGAAACACCTTGGCCTTTGTGATTACTGGACCAAGAAGGCCTAGTGGGTCATAGAAATGAGCAACGGTGGCCAGAACAGATCGTCAACAGGCCTTGGAGCCGGGATCTAGAGACGATAAAGAGAACAGCAGCTCGTCTGTTGCCGGATCCCATGCAAGACCAAGAGTTTTGGTTATATCGCTGCCATCGTCGAACTTCAAATACTTCTCCTTGTCATCATCTGACACATCCTTTAAAACCTCGTGGTGGCTGGTGCACCACTTTCGTAACTTGAAGTCACCTCGAGCAAGTATCTCAGCGGTCTGTCGCATTTTCTCAATAGCCTCAGCAACAGAGCTTCCACCGGAGATGAAATCATCGACATAGAAATCTTGTTGCAGAGCAACTGAGCCAGCAGGGAAGGAATCCCTCTCATCAATGGCCAGCTGGTGCATTGCACGAACAGAAAGGAATGAGGCAGGCTTGGTTCCGTAGGTCACTGTATCCAGTTTGTAAACTTCGAGCTCTTTGTCCGGTTCGTCTCGCCATAAAATGCATTGCAAGTAGTTATCGGGTTCACTCACCCTTACGCACCGATACATCTTGCAAATGTCTCCAGGGGCACCTGATAAGTACGAAATTTTATCAAAATGTTAAACAGCCTTGGCTGTATAACGGGCCCAGCCATAAGGACATCATTAAGAGACGACCCGGATGAGGCTAACGCCGATCCATCGAAAACAACGCGAAGCTTGGTTGTTGTGCTATCCTCCTTTAGAACACAATGGTGCGGCAGGAAATACTTGCAAAGACCCACAGCCTCGGGGCTGAATCTGGACATGTGGTTTAGCTCCAAGTATTCCGTAATAAAGGCCACATATTGACGCTTTATATGGGGATTCCTGTGCAGTTTGCGTTCAAGATTAAGAAATCTTCGGTGTGCCTGTGTGTAGGAATCGCCAAGGGCTTTAGCATGGTGCTTCAACGGCAGGCGAACAGAGTAAGCGCCAGAGGGAAGACGATAGAAGTTTTTGATAAAATGATCCTCACACTCCAGCTCTTCCTTGCTGGCCATTATGACTCCATTGTCCAAATTTTCGACTTCCCAAATTCGCCTAACCAGATCCTCCAAGCGGACATTATGTAGTGTACCTCCATTTTCCGAGCCTTGAGATGCTAAAAGAGATGTATTTCCGCGAAGTCTATCTCCACCACCAGTCACGATCCAGCCAAGGCGAGTCTTCTGCAGTAGAGGCAATCCATGAACCAGCTTAATTTGGCCCACGCATAACAGGTCATAAAATAGGCCGGCACCAAGGAGCAGGTCAACGCGCTGGGGACAGTTGAATGCAGGGTCAGCCAACTGTATGTTAGATAGCATATTCCAATTGAAGCACAAGGAAAGTCTTTTCATTTCCCTTTGCCGTAGACTAGGAGACAGACCGGCGAAGGAGCTACAGGAGTATATTCCATGACCAGGAGTATCACAAAAAACGCAGCTACTCTGGCTGACCTGGGCACCAAGTAACGTCCTTCTGGCAGGCCTTGTAGCTGAATGGTCATGGGCCATGTTGGAAGCCAAGGTATGCTGAACTCTCTCCAGTTTCTGGCATCGCCCTTCAAGGTACGAGAGCAAATCCTCCTCGCTTGGAATCATATCCGTTGACAAACTTTCCTCCCAGTTGGCTTGGGTTGCTGCATCCAATTTTTGCACTATCATGTATTCAACCATGCAGCCTGAGATTTGTTTTAAATCTCCCAAGGCCTGAAGCGCTCGCATATGCCCAATAATTTTGTCCGAAACATCACGCAATGCCACAGCAGACGCAGACTCGAGCCTCTTGAGCCCAAGAATTTCATTGATGTGTGCCTGGAAAACAAGACGTTTATTATTAAAACGTTTATTTAGGATTTCTAGTGCCACACGATAATTGGCTTCAGATATTTCTAATGATCGAATCGACTCCAGCGCAGCTCCAGCTAAGCATGGCCGCAAATGTAGAAGCTTTTCTATGTCAGCCAAGTAGGGGTCCTTATCTATCACCGAGGTAAACATGGAGAGGAAATCAGAGTATTCGGTGTATCCACTAGAGAATGTAGGCAGTTTTACTTCGGGCAGGCGAGTCCTATGCCCTCGATTGACAGTTGACTGATCCAGGTTGTGATCAAGGTGCATAGTGGAAGATGTTGGCATTCGAAGCTGACAGTTGTCAAGTTGCCGTCTTAGCCGTGACTTGACCGATACCATGAGCATTTCAAAATTGTCGCTAAGCTCACTGCCGATTTCCGAATAGTCTAGCTCCTCCAGCGCATTGTGGGCAAGCCTGAAGGAGGCTTGAGTATGCTCAAGAAGTTCTAGCCGAACTGTCAACTCCGCGGACCCAAACAGGCAAATCGCGTCTTTAGCTAGCGAAATATCCATGCGCTTTAAGCTATTGTACACCGATTCGGCTTTGCACTTCAAGAACCGCACTTTAATTTCAGCCGTCATAATATTATGGTCTGCCACTGTGCTGCCTTCGTCTGAACTCATCTGTGCGTATGTATTTGTATAAAGCAAACCGAAACGCACTGCACAACTCGGGAGTTTACAGTTACAACTGTCAGAAGTCGTTGTTTTTGTAACGGCAAGAAAGTACAGTCACCAGTTGGCGAGGCAGAAAATTTATTAGGACCAGCTTAAAGCGGAACCAGCCTAATGTAACAGTTGTTTTTTGTCTTCTTTGTGCACTGTTTCTTTTGCACAAACGAATTTCCACAGACTTGAATTTACGAATCTCGCCGGGGCCTCCAAATGTTGAGCTAACAAGCCTTTTTGTCAGCTTTTTTAAAAAAGAAATCACAAGGCGAGATAAATTCAATATTTCAATTTATTATCGTTTATATATTTTGTGCGTCTTCACAGAGAACGGTCGTGTTTTTGTTTTGCGCTCCGAATTTTCATTTTTCTTATTGAAACCACCGGGGTTTACTTAAATCTCTTCATCGTAGCTACACCTTTAAGTGTTTTCTAACAACTTTCCGTTCGCTTCATGAGTGCATCGTGATTAACTTGTGTTTAGTAAACAAAAAGTTTTTATCATAATTTAATTCGGTGCTGGTTTGTTGTTATTGTTTTCTATTGCCCCTATTTTCAGTCTTTCTCTTCGTCGTTGAGCGCTGTTGGAACGGCACGCACTCCAACGGTCAAATCTCTCAGAGGTGTTTTATACCGGAGTTAATCGGTTAATAATCCCGCTCTCTCTCTCTCGTTTCAATATCGTTTCGTGGTGCCTAACATCAAAGTTATTCGGTGTTTCGCTCCCGCTCTGTCGCTCTGCTTGATCTCTCATTAAAAAGTTCTTGAGCGCTTTCGATTTTTTTGTCCGCTATAGTGCACAGTGGTCCGTGGTCAGCGAAAATGGCTTTCTGTTCATTAAAAAATTGCAAGAAAGTTATCTCGGCTGGACAGCAAAGTATTCCCTGCCATACATGTGATAAAATTTATCACGCAAAGTGTCTTGGCTATTCTGGCCTGGTTCGTGATGCCATCGATAAGAGGAGTGGCCTGCGCTACTACTGCGATGAATGCATTCTGGCAACGGTGGCCAGAACAGATCGTCAACAGGCCTTGGAGCCGGGATCTAGAGACGATAAAGAGAACAGCAGCTCGTCTGTTGCCGGATCCCATGCAAGACCAAGAGTTTTGGTTATATCGCTGCCATCGTCGAACTTCAAATACTTCTCCTTGTCATCATCTGACACATCCTTTAAAACCTCGTGGTGGCTGGTGCACCACTTTCGTAACTTGAAGTCACCTCGAGCAAGTATCTCAGCGGTCTGTCGCATTTTCTCAATAGCCTCAGCAACAGAGCTTCCACCGGAGATGAAATCATCGACATAGAAATCTTGTTGCAGAGCAACTGAGCCAGCAGGGAAGGAATCCCTCTCATCAATGGCCAGCTGGTGCATTGCACGAACAGAAAGGAATGAGGCAGGCTTGGTTCCGTAGGTCACTGTATCCAGTTTGTAAACTTCGAGCTCTTTGTCCGGTTCGTCTCGCCATAAAATGCATTGCAAGTAGTTATCGGGTTCACTCACCCTTACGCACCGATACATCTTGCAAATGTCTCCAGGGGACACCTGATAAGTACGAAATTTTATCAAAATGTTAAACAGCCTTGGCTGTATAACGGGCCCAGCCATAAGGACATCATTAAGAGACGACCCGGATGAGGCTAACGCCGATCCATCGAAAACAACGCGAAGCTTGGTTGTTGTGCTATCCTCCTTTAGAACACAATGGTGCGGCAGGAAATACTTGCAAAGACCCACAGCCTCGGGGCTGAATCTGGACTTGTGGTTTAGCTCCAAGTATTCCGTAATAAAGGCCACATATTGACGCTTTATATGGGGATTCCTTTGCAGTTTGCGTTCAAGATTAAGAAATCTTCGGTGTGCCTGTGTGTAGGAATCGCCAAGGGCTTTAGCATGGTGCTTCAACGGCAGGCGAACAGAGTAAGCGCCAGAGGGAAGACGATAGAAGTTTTTGATAAAATGATCCTCACACTCCAGCTCTTCCTTGCTGGCCATTATGACTCCATTGTCCAAATTTTCGACTTCCCAAATTCGCCTAACCAGATCCTCCAAGCGGACATTATGTAGTGTACCTCCATTTTCCGAGCCTTGAGATGCTAAAAGAGATGTATTTCCGCGAAGTCTATCTCCACCACCAGTCACGATCCAGCCAAGGCGAGTCTTCTGCAGTAGAGGCAATCCATGAACCAGCTTAATTTGGCCCACGCATAACAGGTCATAAAATAGGCCGGCACCAAGGAGCAGGTCAACGCGCTGGGGACAGTTGAATGCAGGGTCAGCCAACTGTATGTTAGATAGCATATTCCAATTGAAGCACAAGGAAAGTCTTTTCATTTCCCTTTGCCGTAGACTAGGAGACAGACCGGCGAAGGAGCTACAGGAGTATATTCCATGACCAGGAGTATCACAAAAAACGCAGCTACTCTGGCTGACCTGGGCACCAAGTAACGTCCTTCTGGCAGGCCTTGTAGCTGAATGGTCATGGGCCATGTTGGAAGCCAAGGTATGCTGAACTCTCTCCAGTTTCTGGCATCGCCCTTCAAGGTACGAGAGCAAATCCTCCTCGCTTGGAATCATATCCGTTGACAAACTTTCCTCCCAGTTGGCTTGGGTTGCTGCATCCAATTTTTGCACTATCATGTATTCAACCATGCAGCCTGAGATTTGTTTTAAATCTCCCAAGGCCTGAAGCGCTCGCATATGCCCAATAATTTTGTCCGAAACATCACGCAATGCCACAGCAGACGCAGACTCGAGCCTCTTGAGCCCAAGAATTTCATTGATGTGTGCCTGGAAAACAAGACGTTTATTATTAAAACGTTTATTTAGGATTTCTAGTGCCACACGATAATTGGCTCCAGATATTTCTAATGATCGAACCGACTCGAGCGCAGCTCCAGCTAAGCATGGCCGCAAATGTTGAAGCTTTTCTATGTCAGCCAAGTAGGGGTCCTTATCTATCACCGAGGTAAACATAGAGAGGAAATCAGAGTATTCGGTGTATCCACTAGAGAATGTAGGCAGTTTTACTTCGGGCAGGCGAGTCCTATGCCCTCGATTGACAGTTGACTGATCCAGGTTGTGATCAAGGTGCATAGTGGAAGATGTTGGCATTCGAAGCTGACAGTTGTCAAGTTGCCGTCTTAGCCGTGACTTGACCGATACCATGAGCATTTCCAAATTGTCGCTAAGCTCACTGCCGATTTCCGAATAGTCTAGCTCCTCCAGCGCATTGTGGGCAAGCCTGAAGGAGGCTTGAGTATGCTCAAGAAGTTCTAGCCGAACTGTCAACTCCGCGGACCCAAACAGGCAAATCGCGTCTTTAGCTAGCGAAATATCCATGCGCTTTAAGCTATTGTACACCGATTCGGCTTTGCACTTCAAGAACCGCACTTTAATTTCAGCCGTCATAATATTATGGTCTGCCACTGTGCTGCCTTCGTCTGAACTCATCTGTGCGTATGTATTTGTATAAAGCAAACCGAAACGCACTGCACATATCGGGAGTTTACAGTTACAACTGTCAGAAGTCGTTGTTTTTGTAACGGCAAGAAAGTACAGTCACCAGTTGGCGAGGCAGAAAATTTATTAGGACCAGCTTAAAGCGGAACCAGCCTAATGTAACAGTTGTTTTTTGTCTTCTTTGTGCACTGTTTCTTTTGCACAAACGAATTTCCACAGACTTGAATTTACGAATCTCGCCGGGGCCTCCAAATGTTGAGCTAACAAGCCTTTTTGTCAGCTTTTTTTAAAAAAGAAATCACAAGGCGAGATAAATTCAATATTTCAATTTATTATCGTTTATATATTTTGTGCGTCTTCACAGAGAACGGTCGTGTTTTTGTTTTGCGCTCCGAATTTTCATTTTTCTTATTGAAACCACCGGGGTTTACTTAAATCTCTTCATCGTAGCTACACCTTTAAGTGTTTTCTAACAACTTTCCGTTCGCTTCGTGAGTGCATCGTGATTAACTTGTGTTTAGTAAACAAAAAGTTTTTATCATAATTTAATTCGGTGCTGGTTTGTTGTTATTGTTTTCTATTGCCCCTATTTTCAGTCTTTCTCTTCGTCGTTGAGCGCTGTTGGAACGGCACGCACTCCAACGGTCAAATCTCTCAGAGGTGTTTTATACCGGAGTTAATCGGTTAATAATCCCGCTCTCTCTCTCTTTTCGTTTCTATATCGTTTCGTGGTGCCTAACATCAAAGTTATTCGGTGTTTCGCTCCCGCTCTGTCGCTCTGCTTGATCTCTCATTAAAAAGTTCTTGAGCGCTTTCGATTTTTTTGTCCGCTATAGTGCACAGTGGTCCGTGGTCAGCGAAAATGGCTTTCTGTTCATTAAAAAATTGCAAGAAAGTTATCTCGGCTGGACAGCAAAGTATTCCCTGCCATACATGTGATAAAATTTATCACGCAAAGTGTCTTGGCTATTCTGGCCTGGTTCGTGATGCCATCGATAAGAGGAGTGGCCTGCGCTACTACTGCGATGAATGCATTGTATACGAGAACCAGGCAATAACTATTAGGCGGCTCACAAAAAGCAGTGTTACGGAATTAATCCGGAACTGCCGTAAAAATACGGACCTGCTCGTGGCGCTTGAATCTCAGCTCACTAGCCGCATGCTAGCTGAGCCCGATTCCCCAAAGCGCAAAAAAGTCACGGTCGGTGGGCATTCTACGGCAGGTGCTGTGCAACCTGCTGCCCGCGATTCGACTCCAGCTCAGCTGCCAATCTTAGGCGCCACTCAAATGGTACTAAGATCGGGGGCAAAAAGTGATTCGGTATCCGAAGTTGCTGGAATCGATGTGGCTCCGCTAGGTACTTCCGCTCTGTCCGATCACAACAAAGTAGTGGCCCCAACACCTCATGTAGACTTAACGTCCGGATTACCGGCCGATACTGGTAGTACAGATACAAATTCTGTAGTACCAAAAGGGTTGCATGTGTTGTACCAAAAACGGTTACTTGTGTTCGGGTGCCCCAGCTAAAACATGTATTTGTTTCACGGCTCGCCCCAGACCTCTCATCACTGGATATTACGGCTTATATCCGTAACAAAATCCAAGTTGATGATTTGAAGGTCGAACAATTTAAATTTTCTTATGCTAGGAAAGTATCATCATTTAAGATTGGTATTCCTTGTGCTCTTTTTGCATCTGTGTGTTCCACCAGTTTCTGGCCCGAGGGCATATTTGTAAAAGAGTACGAAGCTAAGAGAAAAAAGAATAGTTCAGGGGAAATGGAAAACACCATTAAAGAACCATCCCCAGCGCCCTCCACATCCTCTTCTGTCCCAAAAAACTAGCCTCCTCTTTTCTTCTTTGCTATCAGAATACAAGAGGCTTACTTAGTAAGCTGACTAAATTGTATTCGGATAGTTGAGTGATTCTGACTCTCTATTTAGTTGGAGTGGTTTGCCGCTGCGCTCAACAGATATGATTTAGCTTGGAAATTCTTTAATCACTTAATAATAAAGTCCTTGAAATGATTTATACGCGAACGGACAAGGCGGGTAGCAAATGTGGCATGCTGCGTTTTTTCAACATTTAAAGCATTGTTTCTCCGAGAAGCTCAGCACTCAAATTCGTCTAAGAACTTCCAGAAAAACGCTTCAGCAGTATCTTTGAAGGCACCCACAACATGTGTAACTACCCTGTACACTTGCTCGATAGGCCAATGGCGACTACGAAGCCAAGTTGTTTGTTTGGAAGTGCATCTTCAAAGGCGTCAACAATAGTAAAAAGTGTATCAAGCATGTATCAAGCTCAAAAATCTTGGAGAAAGTGGACAGGAGACTACCCGGGAAGCATGGCTCTTGTCTTTATATGATCACCCACCTTTACTTCGTCAACTGGACGAACAGCAACACGAGGGCCTAAGAAAGGCCCTTAGTTAAAGATTTTTGCCTGGATTTCTTCGCCTGTTGCAAACTCAAGTGGAATGTAGCGATTTTCCAGATCTTCAGCAAATACTTATGGAATCTCGGAATCACTGTGGGCCCAATTGTCATTAATACGTTCAAGCGAAAAACTTTTTTGGTGCATTTCCACAGCGCAAATCCATGATTTTGGCTAGGATCAATTGCACTGAGCTTGTCCATAAAAAATTCTGACTGAACCTTTTTAGATCCGAATCCCGAGAAAAAAGCGATCGTATAGGCAGCCACGCAAACTTTTTCAGGATCGGAATATGACCAAAGGAAACATGAGGGCACTCAGAGATAGTATGATGGTTGCACGGGATGCCTCTGTACAAAATCGTGATCCTAGAAAAATGAGTACGCCCGCTATTAGCTAAAATCTGCATGTTTGAGTCAGCAACAGCTGACGAGAGCCTGCACCCCCAGAAACTGTGGTCCGCATTCCAATCCCCTCCAATAGGGAAAACGGCTACCTACAGAGCCAAACAGATATTCCTCAGCCGACAAAGAAAGGTGGGGACCAGCGGGACAGTAGACAGCACCAAATGAAATGAAATTTGGCCAATCCATGTGACCAAACTTATAATAACTGCTTGCATGTGATGCTCCAATATTGTGCCACTTATGTGATAATCTAAAGGGGATATGACGTGACCACGACGTTGATCCTCATGGTTTTCAGCGTGTACAGCAAATCTATAAATAAGGAAGAATTAACGGCTGGTAAAATGTGTCTCTAAGTTTGTGCCGTTCCAAATAACGATATTAACACCGTAATTAGTCAACGCAGTGCGTTGCACCTAATAGAATGGCGTGCTAACACATCATGATCTGTAAAATTTGCAGTGTTCTCGTCATTACTGATATTATTTGATTAAAGCGTACCAACAACTTATCAATTGCAGTTGTTCAATCAAAGAGGTCTCTTTGCTTTCATATAAATGAAACGCTGGAGAGGACTGATTTGAGGATGCAGAAAGACTAGAAGTAAACAAAGCATTTTGAGCCGGGGGCATATCAGGTTTAAAAGTACGCTTTTGAGTGGGTCTAAGCTCTATGGTTGGAGCCACAGTTAATCCACTTGAGTTGATGGTCAAGCACCTCTCCTTGTCCTTTGTCTCATGGTCACCAGTAAATCTGATACACTCCCCAAGTCTCCTCCAACTGAAGGAGGTGATTGTATGATCATATAAGAGGCTGCAGCTTGAGAAAATGCTTCTTGTTTATGTTAATAGGTAATCGAATTTTAAAGTTTTAACAATCGGATTGGTTCTATAAAGTGACATTTGTGCTGGATCTGAGCCTCCAAACGACGCCTTCCTTCAGTATAGGAACAAAAAAGTTTTTTCTAGCGACTCCGAGTCCGGGAGCGAAGTGAGCGGTCACAGTCACAGCCTTACAGTAAAACGCAAGCCCCTCTACCCCCAGTACAAATGGATCCCGACCAGCTTTGGGGCTTGATTGACGGTGCCGTCGGCAGAGCGCTGGCAGAGCAGGCCGCGCAAAATCACCAAAGAGAGCTGGAGCTGCGGCAGACGATCGAGCTGCTCGCTGCTCAAGTGGCTGAAGTTAAGGTACAACCGAAGCCAGCCCAAACCTTAGAAATTACAACATATGAAGCTATAGAGATTAATGACAATGTTCGATGTGACGAGCCATTGGATGCCGTCAAGTGCCTGTCAGAATTTTCAGGGGCACAAGCGGCCGTCGCCGCTTATCATATTTTTAGACGATATAATGGTAGCTCACGCCACTACCAGGCAGTTATCATTATCAGAAGCAAGGTCAGGGGCCCTGCCGATGCGGTGTTGTCCTCGTTTGGCACAGTGCTGAATTTTGACGCGATAATAAGTCGCCTTGATTTCACGTACAGTGACAAACGACCGATGCACGTCATCGAACAGGAGTTAGGAACTTTAAGGCAAGGGGGCCTAACTCTGCTAAACTATTATGACGAAGTAGAGAAAAAACTCACTTTGTTAACAAATAAGGTGCATATGTCACATGATTCGGGTATGGCAAAAGTTCTGTGTGACAAATTCAGGGAAGACGCTCTGAGAGTATTCATATCAGGACTTAGTCGAAATCTCACAGACGTGCTCTTTGCGGCAAAACCTAAAGATTTGCCGACGGCCCTGGCCCTAGCACAGGAGGTTGAGTCCAACCATGAAAGGTACACCTTCGCGGCAACCTTTCAAAAATAATTCCACCCGTTCAAACGCAAGCCTACCAAAATCGGAGACCTGCCACGTCCGACCGAACCAAAGCAAAGCAACAGCAAAGGGTAAATCACGTCACCCAGGGTGTAGGAAATGAACCAGGGTCATACGCCAGCACAGCTTCCAAGGCGGCGGAGAAAATCAATGATGACATCATCACAGATTATGACTCTGATGTCATTAATTTTTTAGGGGAAGATCCCTGCTGCCCGTCATCAGACGAAGAGTAGCGGGGACCGATATGAGGTTTCTTATCGACACGGGCGCGTCAAAAATTTCATCCGACCTCACAAAGGGTTGAAAGGCGTTCGCCCCGTAGAATCCCCATTTCCAATACATTCAATCCATGGCACTACCAAAGTTATGAAGAAATGCTTCGTATCAATGTTTAATTTAAAGGCTACGTTCTTTATACTACCCGACTTGTCTTCCTTCGACGGAATAATCGGCCTTGACCTGTTAAAACAGGCAGGGGCATCACTCTGCCTATCCTCCGGTCACCTAAAATGGGGCACCGAGGAGAGAGCAGATCGATTTCCACAAGTGCACTGACGTCAATTTCACCAGCGTGGATTGTTCAGATGCACCACCTTTGGCAAAGAATGCGTTTTTAGAGATGCTAAGGACCCGGAGAAAGGCCTTTGCAGATCCTAACGAGGCTTTACCTTACAACACTTTGGTGGTACCTACCATCAGAACAGTTAACGAGGAGCCCATATACGCAAAATTGTACCCGTACCCCATGGGAGCAGCGGATTTTGTCAACAACGAAATTCAGGATCTGCTAAGAAATGGAATAATTCAAAATTCATCCTCCTACAACAACCCAATATGGGTGGTAGACAAAAAAGGGACCGACGAAAGCGGAAATAAGAAAATGCGGCTAGTCATCGACTTTCGCAAATTAAATGAGAGGACCATAGATGACATCCTACGAGAGCAAATAGGTAAATTTTGCTATGTTTACGTTGACGACGTAATAATATTCTCGGAGGACGAAAACTCTCACGTTAAACACGTAGATTGGGTTCTAAAGAGCCAGTACGAGGCAAACATGAGAGTGTCGGTAGAAAAGTCGAGCTTTTTTAAGAAAAGTGTCAGCTTTCTTGGGTTTATAGTCACTTGTAATGGTGCTACCACTGACCCAGAGAAAGTAAAGGCCATCAAGGAATTTCCGGAGCCCAAGAATGTATTCGAGGTACGGTCATTTCTGGGCCTGGCTAGCTACTACCGATGCTTTATTAGGGATTTTGCGGCAATAGCAAGACCTATCTCGGAAATCTTAAAAGGGGAAAACGGAACAGTTAGTAGACACAGGTCACGAAACATTCCGGTACAGTTCACTGGCACTAGCCAAACTGGCCAAACTAAGGCATTATTTATACGCGGTCAAAGATATAAACATCTTCACCGACCATCAGCCATTAACCTTTGCAGTATCGGAATCCAATCCGAATGCAAAGATTAAAAGATGGAAACCGCGCATTGACGAATCCGGAGGGCGAATATTTTACAAACCCGGTAAGGAAAATCTAGTTGCCGACGCACTCTCGCGACAACAACTTAATGTCATGGAGGAGCAAGAAGCTGAATCGTGCGCGGCCACTATACACAGCGAACTCTCCCTGACACACACAATCGAGACGACGGAAAAGCCATTAAATTGTTCCAAAACCAAATAATCTTGGAGGAGTCACGCTTCCCGTCAAAACGCAGCTTCGTCCTTTTTGGTAACAAGAGACGGCATGCGATTAATTTTTCCTGCATAGAGAGTTTACTTGATGAGCTCGCAGATGTAATCGTTCCTAAAGGCGTAAACGCTATCTATTGCGACTTGCACACGTTGGCAATGGTACAGGACGAACTGGTTCGGCAGTTTCCGGCCACAAAATTTTGGCATTGCAAAAATCGTGTAACAGACATTTTTGCAGTCAGCGAAAGACGGGAAATCCTCACCGTCGAACACAACAGGGCCCACAGGTCATCCCAGGAAAATGTAAAGCAGGTACTCTCCGAGTACTACTTTCCAAAAATGGCCAAATTAGCTACCGAAATCGTAGCGAATTGCAGGACTTGCGAGAGAGCCAAGTACGACAGGCACCCAAAGAAACAGGAGCTCGGCGAGACACCGATCCCATCTCATGTAGGAGAAATGTTACATATTGACATTTTCTCTACAGATAAAAAATACTTCCTTACTTGCATCGACAAGTTTTCGAAGTTTGCCGTCGTGCAACATGTCCACTCAAGGACAATTGAAGACCTCAAACCGGCTCTACTACAAATTATGAATTTCTTCCCAAGAGCTAGGGTAGTCTACTGTGATAATGAACCATCATTAAATTCACACACTATCTCAGCCATGCTCGACAGCCATTTTGGCGTTAGCATTGCAAATGCACCGCCGCTCCACAGCGTCTCAAACGGGCAAGTAGAGCGCTTTCATAGTACCCTTGTAGAACTTACGCGATGCCTGAAAATCGACAAGGGAATGACGGACACTGTAGAGATAATTTTATTGGCCACCGCCAAATACAATAAGTCGATACACTCGGTTGTTAACAAACGACCAGCCGACATTGTGCAAACACACCCAGACGACCCGCAGATGGAAGTCCAAAATAAAATAATACAAGCCCAAAACACTCTCAGGACTAGGGAAAATGTCTCCCGGCAAAACAGAGTATTCGAGGTCGGCGAAAAAGTCTTGGTCAAAACAAACCGAAGACTTGGCAATAAACTCACACCGCTGTGTGAGGAGAAAGCCGTTGAAGCGGACCTGGGGACCACGGTCCTCATTAAGGGGAGGGTGGTCCACAAAGTTAACCTAAAATAGGATTAATTTTTTACATCTTTAGCCACTTGGCAACCGTTTACTTATTTTTTTTTTGTTAAGTTAGAATTACATTCCTGGAAAAAATTATTACATCAAGGATCATTCCACAGGTGCGGACTTATCATCCTACTATCCCTGTCTATGGTGTCGGCACACATCGTCGACTATTCGCGAGCTAAATACATTCCCATCATTGATGGTGAGGTATTAGTATGGGAAGAATTTGCATACGCGACTCACACTGCAAACCTTTCGGAGTACACACGAATACTAGACGAAACAACAAACATGTGTGACAAGTTTCCCCAATCGCACATGAGAAAGTTGCTGGAAGTAGATACCGCGCATATGCGAGACCTACCGGAATCGCTAGGCGTGCACCAAGGGTCGCCAGGAGCTTAGATTTTTTGGGATCAATCTTAAAGATTTACGGAAATGCAGCTAATAAACGCAAACAACAGACAGGTGGAAATTAACACTAAAGTTCAAAGTAAAATCGATCAATTGACCGCCACAGTAAATCAAATTCTCACGGTTACAAAAAATAAACAAATCCATTTATATGAAACCCTCCTTGCTAGAAATAGAATGCTAATGATGGAACTACAGAACCTTATGCTTGCAATTACATTAGCTAAAATTAATATTGTCAGCCCAAATATATTTGACCACGCAGACCTAAAGTCAATTTGGCTTGAGGAACCCACTAATACCCACATAAGGGATCTCTTGTCCGTAGCGTCCGTTAAAATATTACAATCTGCCAATTCCTTGCATTTCATAGTTAAGTTTCCAAAGGTAAAGTTCGCCTGTAAGAAAGTCACAATGTTACCCGTCACTCACCATAATATCATGCTGCGGATACCGAACAATGTTGTGGCAACATGTGGTGGAGAAGTCCACACCGTTAAGGATTGTACCGTGTCGCCAGGAGCTACGTTCTGCCAAATATCATCAGGCAGCTCTTGCGCTAGAGAACTCTATGCAGGTGTTTTGGCGCACTGCGAGACCCAACCAACCGACTTACAACCCATAACTCGAGTCGATGAAGGAATAATCATTGTCAACGACCAAACAGCTAAAGTCCGGGTAGACAATGGTACTGAGGTCTGGCTGCACGGTACTCACCTTGTCGCATTTGAAGATTGCGTCTCCATCAACGAAACCCTCTACGTAAATCATGACAAGATCCAAAGAAGAACTCCAGGAGTTGCAAGCTCACCATTGCTTAACATTACCATCAATCACGACGTATTGAGCCTCCCTTACCTTCATCGATTAAACGAACGTAATGTGGAGCTCATTCGAGAGTTCGACAAGGATATTGGGACCAATCTAAAATATCGCGCAATGCTCATAGTAATAATTCTATGTTGTGCAATGATTGCCATTGTCATGATCTTCTCCATTTTTTCAAGGCAAGAAGATCTGCGGCACAGCTGAAGGAAGTCATCACCGAGATAGCGGCGGCCGAGGGCGGCCTTAATTCAAAGGGGGGAGTAGTTAACAAGTCAACATAAACCAGCAAAAGTCAATGGACCAGCCGCTGACTTTTGTTATTATTTAGCTTCGGCCGAAACTGCTGATCCAGCATTTAGCCCAGATGCTCGTGCACAGACGGCAAGCACTGCATATTTGCGTGGCCGCTGTGAGTCTTTTGTTAGCTTTAAGTTTCTTTTCAATCCAGTTTATATCAAAGCCTTGAATAAAGAGCACCAGCTCTGATAATATTTA
Organism: Drosophila rhopaloa; assembly: GCF_018152115.1. Taxonomy (NCBI): domain Eukaryota; kingdom Metazoa; phylum Arthropoda; class Insecta; order Diptera; family Drosophilidae; genus Drosophila; species Drosophila rhopaloa. The sequence continues at coordinate 1,035,713 of NW_025334991.1, forward strand.
ACTCCGGCTACCGCCGTTAAAGATCTTATTATTTCACACTGACTGAGTCTCTAGGCCAGCAGGTAAAGAAGGGCAGTCACCCTTCCACCCTATTCTTCCTAATTTATCGACGGATGACAACAGCCAACCGGCTACCTTCACGGAGACGGCTGCGAGGGAACCTCTACGGAGTAAAATACTAATTTATATACCATTGCTGTTATTAAAAAACAACTACATTTCGATTTCTTTTTCTATGTTGCTAAAAACAATAAAGCTTCAAAACGAAAAACATAATTCTGATATAGTAAATAATAACTGTATCTCAAAGGAATATTTTGATAAATAGAAAAAATACAACAATTTTTTATTTTTATTTTTATGATGTAATGATGTCCGATTTCTATTTAATAAATACCCAAATTCCATAGTATTTAAATTAAAGTTATATTCAAGGTTATACCTTTTTTTTTTGTACCGATTGTTTCTATGGGAGCTATTAGATATAGTCGCCCATCCGGCTCGTTCCGACTTATATACTACCTGCAATAGAAAGACAACTTTTTGGAAAGTTTCAAGCAGAGATCTTTAAAACTGAGGGACAGAAACGGACGGAGAGATGGTTATGGTTATCTATTATTTTTTACGAATTTTTATTGGCGACACCAATATTTTCAGTAAAATTTTTGTTTACCCATGTTATAATATAACATTTAAACAATATGTGTGAAAATTTGCACACAAAAATATTGAAAAGTGAGTGAGATATAGTCAATCTCCGGCGGCACCTCGAAAAAAATGTTGCCTGTGGTGTACATCGAAACTAATCACAGAATCGTGTGAATTGAAAAAATCAAATTGCATTACTTAAAGGGGAAGTAATAAAAAATAATACAATCGCCGGTCCTTTAGATTCAACATCCTTGTTGAATTGAAACAAAATTTCTTTTTTGTTGGGTAGGCGCCTATACGTAAATATGATACAGTTATAATTATTAGAATCGGTAAAACAATCCATTTATAAATTGATTCTTGTTTATGTTAATAGGTAATCGAGTTTTAAAGTTTTAAAAATCGCATTGGTTCATATAAAGTGACATTTGTGCTGGATAATATGATTTTATATTCATTTATATTCTTTGAAGTTTTAAATTTTATATCTCTTATTTCTAAAGTGCATTGTCAGTCCTCGACTATATCTCATCGCGAGCGGACGTCTCTTATCTCCAAACAGAGGTTCTCGATCGGTCACTGTTCTTTTTGGACCCATGTGGTTCTTATCTTTCTTACTTTTTCATCTTGTTTTGAAATAGTCTTCAATCCATTATGTATAAAAAACAACTAACGTATTAAAACCAATAAGCCCCATCATGGGCCCAGGGCCTCCAAACCTCGGCGATAATCGGTTTGCGCCGCTTGCCATCAGCCCACCATCAAAAAAAAGAAGGCAACCCTAAAAACTGAATATTGCATTTCCTGAACTTTAACCTACCTCAGATGATAATCCAAAATATATAACAATCGCCTCCATCAATACTGAAAATACAATTTCTCAATTCTCATGCTTCGCTGTCCACCGCGCCTTTAAAATAATCTCAAAAAACATTTTGACCATTTCGAACCTTAGAGACGAAAATTTACTTATGCTAGTTAAACCTCAAGCACTCAGTTAAAGTCTTCGACTCCGAATGTGCCCTACCACCCCATTACCCAAACAAATGCAGAAAAATCTGCTGTGCCAATTGCTCTGGCGAGTATTCGGCCTCTTCCCGACAATTCCCTAAGTACCAAGAAGAAAGGGAAATACTCAAAGTAAAAACAGTCAGAAAATGCACTATGCTTGAGGCCAAAACCATATTCAAAACAATGTGAATAACTCGGTTAATACCTCTTCATATTCTTCAGTAGCCAAAACATCACATGAACGTAGCGAAAACGCAAACCAAAACAAAAATGACAAATTTAAAATCGCTTCCACCGATGAAGCCCCGAAAAAACCCCTTCCCCCTCCCCTTCCCATTCCCCATCTAAACATAAATTGAAGTTCTAAAGCTCAAAAAGAAAAGCTCCTGGCCGAGGTTAATTGGATTAGATTTAAAAATAAAGAGGAAGTCCTATTTATATCGCGACCGCGATCGGTTGACTAAAATTAGAAAGTAAACAGAAAGTGTCTTGTATTTAAAGTGTTTAAGCCTAGTATCTAGATCGACAAACGATTACGCTAGCGTAAAAACTTGAATCTTTCCAGTGTGACCAAAAGCTTGAGAGTTCATCAGATTTAAGCGTGCTACGGTCATACTGTCAATCAGCTGGGTTTGTTGACAAGCAGCTAAAATTCAACTATCGTATTTGCGGGAAAGAGCCTTTAAAAGATATTATCAAATACCTTGGCAAGACAAGTCTGCCGCTGTACAAAGAAATTAAAAAACAATACAATTTAAATTTAACAGTTGTTTTTTTTTAATTTACTGATAATTATTTGCTGATTTAAAGATCATAGCTGCACTATTATTGTGTTTTTTCGTACATTCTGGATCAAAAAACATTTTGCTCTGAGAAGAGGCACCCCAGATAGTATTAATGTTATTTTGTCCTCACATGTAAACTTCTGCAATCGACATTTGCGAGTTTTTTGAGTTTTTCCCTCCATTTCTTTATGTTCAGTGAGAAGCGCACGCCAAAAGATTAAATTTTGTATTCTTTTCGCTAGGGTTCACTTAAAGTTCATTTCCGCAGACTGGCAACGCTATGGAATTTTCTGGTATTTTTTCGTCGATCAGGGGACCGACGTGAAAAAAAGGCCCGGCGAAAAGTGAACGCCAGCTGTTTGCCTCTCGCTCTTTCTCATGACTGGCGTACGGTTTTCGTCGATCAGGATACTAGGCTTTAAGAATAAAAGGCTTATCACCAAAATAATATAATAAAAAAATTGTATTTTTTTAAATCATTGACTAACAAGAAATTCCAAAAAATTATTTAATGAAAAATAAGTTAAATATTAACGGAGCTCCCGAGCCCATCAACTCTACTTTTTTAGTGGAAAATTTAAAACAACAACCAAACGGCACAACAAAGTGGCAGTCAACAACAATTAAATGGAAATTAATAAATGAAATAATCCATTTAAAGGCGAATTCAAAATAAAGGTGGACCAAAATCTTAAAAAAACAAATAAAGAAAAAAAATACATGAACACAAAAATACAATAAAAATTAATTCAAAATAAAAAAAAAAATTAAAAACCGAAAATGCATTAAATAATCTATATATTATATAAGTTAACACCTAAAATTATATGAAGACCCAGACATAAGTAAGAGTAAGCATTGGTTGCACAACAAATGCCCCCAATAAGTTCACACGAGCTAAGCCACGTGCGCTGATCTTGCACCTTTCGGTCAGCGATCGTGGGAATGCAGAATAGCCAATTTCCAAAGTTGATCGAACTTGGCCAAGTGCATACAACAAAAACTATAACGTTAATGCATTGGCCAATGACAATTAAAATTGGCCAACAGCGACAGCGAAGAATAGCAGCAACCAATAATAACAAAGAACGTTAGCAGAAGCAGTAACAGCGGCAGAGACGGCGGCAGCGATGGAACGACGCGTAGTCATAATGAATAATTGTTTAGCTTAATTAAAGTTAGTTCTTAATCCAACTCAATAAAGAAAAGTTTGATTTTTTTTAAATAAAATTATAATCAATCTTTTAACTGGCGCCCGAGCAGGGACCTGATTAAAAGCCGCGAAAGGATAACAAGTTCCGCGCCTCGTGAAGTTCGGGAAAGAAAAAAATCCCGACGTTTCGTTTGAACCTCCGCCTAATCCGTGAGAAGTGAAAAGAAAAATCCGAGACCCGGAAGTGCGAAAGTGCCGTTTAAAAAACGTCACTCCTGAAAAAACAGGACTTGTGCCTAGTGGACTAATCATCCCTTTAGTATCCGTTCGGAGGGAACGTGAGTAAGGTACAGAGGAGGCCCCTTAGTAAACCCGCACTCAGGAGAGATCGCTGCAGCGTGGGATAAACCGGAATCTGTCGATCCTGTCGTCACGAGAGCACGCCGAGATATGTTATTACTGTAAGAATAGTTTTAAGCAATCTATCAAAGGAAACAAATTTAAATTGAAAAATATTAAAAATACTATACGAAAGAAATTAAGAAATTAAGCTTAAAGAAAAAATCCACAGACAAAAAGTCAAAAACTTACACAATAATCAAAGACCCACACTATATTTCTTTAATTAATAACCTTCCGAATTCTGAGTAATCAAAATTTAAAGTTAAGCTCAACCTCTTATTGCTCATATATCCCAAATGACTGAACAAGATTTAGCAGACAGACTCGCTAATCTTGTCACACCTTCGTCAGTTAGTAACGCACAATCAACCACGCGAATCATGACCGAGAGAGACATCGAGGAAAAAATTAAGACTGTCCTAGAGGCAAACCTAAAAAGCCTAGTTAAAGAAATACTTAATCCCAATAAAGATTTTTCGAAGTATACAGACCAAACAATTAAAAGAGAATTAGCGCACAATCTTAGTGACTTAGACAAATTACCAGACATCGTGCGGACACTTAGAGATTTTTCGGGAAACAAAAGCGAATATTCTTCATGGAAAAAAAGTGTAGAAAGGGTGTTAAAAATCTATGAAATGAGAATCGGCTCACCAAAATATTATGGAATTCTTTTAGCAATCCGAAACAAAATCATCGGACAAGCCGACGCAGTACTAGAATCCTATAATACCCCCTTAGATTGGACAGCTATCTCAAAATGTCTAACAGCGCATTTTGCTGACTCTCGAATATCAGCTTTATGCTCTTAATCAAGGTAGCGATAGTATAGTCGATTATTATCAAGCAGTGTACCAACAGCTATCACTAATCCTAAACCAAATTGGCAACTTAGATGCCTCACAAGAAACTGTGCAATCTCTGACAGCCATGTACAGAGAAAAAGCCTTAGACACCTTTGTCAGAGGCCTCAACGGCAACTTAGCACAACTACTGGCCATTAAAGAGCCACATGACTTAGGACACGCCCTACATCTGTGCAGTCTACTTGAAAATCAGAACACTAGGAATAGTCAAACACCGAAAATTTCATATTTAGGGAAAGCACCTTTACTACCTCCAAAACCCCAACAGCCATATAGGATGGCAGCCGTCAAACAAAACTTCCATCCACAACTCTATCATAACCCGAACCAAATGCCATGGGTACCAGTAACTGGAGCAACCCCAATTACCCAGACTAACCAATTTAAACCTTATAAACAGCCCTATACAAATCAGGCCGGTCCAGTAGCATCCTACAGCACCCCAAAACCTCCCCCACGACCCCAACCGAAACCGGTACCTATGGAGGTCGATCAGTCAGTTCGCTCGCGTCATATAAATTACATGAACAGGCCGGCAAATAACGATTATGCAGGGGAAAAGACCTCTTAGTGCTTCCAACGTTACAAACAATAACAAAATGCCACGGCAATTTCATATTCAGCCAGAGACAGAAAGCACCGCACAACAAAATTCAGAAGAAACTACACCAAGCCCAGAGCAAGAATATTATCAGTTGGTAGAAGAAAATAATGTAAACGAGCTTCAGGAAGAATATGTATGGCAAAACGATACTGAGCAGCAGGAATACATAGATATGTCCGAGCTTTATTTTTTAGAATAAATCGTTCCTCATTACCTTACTTTAAAGTAACCACGGGGAACGGAAAACTAAAATTTTTAATAGACGGCTCAACCAAATTATATTTAAACCAATTAGTACCAAACCCAAAACAAAATGAGACAAATTTTTCCGTTAGCTCAGTCGGAGGAACAACTAAAATAACACAACATGCTATACTTAAGCTCCCTAAAATTTCAGATTCACCCATGAAATTTTTTTTGCTAGAAACACTAAAAACCTTTCACGGTATACTGGGCAATGACACAATGAAAAGCCTAGGAGCCATTATAGATGTGAAGAACGATACATTAATTCTCGGAAATAAACGCAAAATTAAAATTCACCAATTAGCAACACAAGCAGTAAATACCATTGGACCGCAAATCAGCCATATGACCGAGTCTCAAAAATCAATTATAAATCTCCTCGTACAAAGTCACAAAACCCTCTTTGCAGATCCTGATACAAAGTTAGCGTACACAACTAAAGTAGTAGGTGAGATCAGAACTTCGTCCGATTCCCCAGTTTATGGAAAACATTACCCATACCCAATATCTTTAAAACAGGAAGTAGAAAAACAAATAAACGAGATGCTAAAAAATGGCATTATAAGACCTTCAAGATCGCCATATAATGCACCAGTATGGGTAGTTCGAAAAAAGTCCGGTCAGTCCGAAGAAAAAAAGTACAGATTAGTAATCGATTATAGGAAACTTAATGAAGTTACTATCTCAGATCGGTATCCGATCCCTGAGATAGGCGAAATTATTGCACAACTTGGGGACAACAAGTATTTTTCGGTATTGGACCTCAAGAGTGGTTTTCACCAAATACCATTGAAAGACACGGACATAGAGAAAACAGCATTCGCTGTAAACGGCGGAAAATACGAATTTACGAGACTTCCGTTCGGTCTAAAAAATTCCCCATCCATTTTTCAACGAGCTTTAGATGACATTCTGAGAGAGTACATAGGGAAAATTTGCTATGTATACGTAGACGACATCATAGTCTTTAGCAAAAATGAAGTAGATCACGGTCAAAATCTCGAAAAGGTATTTTCAACCCTACAAAACGCAAACATGAGAGTCCAAATAGATAAATGCCATTTTTTCAAAAACGAAGTAGATTTCTTGGGTTATACAATATCAGAAAATGGAGTTAAAACAAATACAGAAAAAATAAAAGCGATTACAAAATTTCCGGTCCCGAAAACATTAAAAGATCTTCGTTCTTTCCTGGGCATGACAGGTTATTATAGGCGGTTTATAAAAGATTATGCAAAAATAGTAAAGCCCCTAACCATTCTCCCAAGAGGCGAAGAAGGCCGTATATCTAAGACCAAGTCAAGCAAAACTGCTATTAACCTAAGCAAAGATGCGATTACAGCGTTCGAAAAACTTAAAAATACCCTCGTCTCCAGGGATGTAACCCTTTCATATACAGATTTCGGAAAAGAATTCCAGTTAACTACCGATGCTTCAAGCTACGCAATAGGCGCAGTATTGGAACAAAATCATAGGCCAATAACGTTCATTTCACGCACCCTGTCAAAAACCGAAGAAAACTATGCAACCAACGAAAGAGAGATGCTTGCTATAGTTTGGGCTCTCCAGAGCTTAAGACATTACCTTTACGGGTATTCGAAGGTGGTAATATACACGGATCATCAACCCTTGAGTTTTTCAAATAGCGTAAACAATCATAACGCTAAACTAAAAGGCTGGAGAGATCTCATTGGAGAGTATAACCACGAGATCAGGTATAAGCCCGGAGTAGCTAACGTAGTAGCGGATGCGCTATCCCGAGCCCCTGCTGAAATAAACTCAATCAGCTCCTCAGGATCAGTCCACAGCGACGAAAGCTCATCACACAACCTCATATTTTCGGTAGAAGCTCCAATCAATGTATTTAAAAATCAGATATACTTACTGACAGCTGACACAGATTCCTACAGTTTTGAAATACCATTTCCAACATACCACAGACATATAATTAAACAAAAGTCCTACACAGAAGAAAAACTTTTAGCAATTCTAACTACCAGACTTGACCCTAAACTTATAAACGGAATCATTACATCCGAAGAAGTAATGGGAAAAATTCAAAACATTTACCCTATATATTTCAACTCGTACAAAATAAGGTTTACTCAAAACGAAATAGACGATGTAACTTCAGAATCTCAACAAAACGAAATAATTACCCTCGAACATAAAAGAGCCCATAGAGAAGCAAAAGAAAATAAAATACAAATTTTAAAAAATTATTTTTTTCCACAAGCAATAAAGAAAATCCAAGCAATAGTTCAAGCCTGTCAAACTTGTAAAGAATCAAAATATGATAGACACCCCCCAAGAGGAGAAATCCAACCAACCCCCATTCCTAATTATCCAGGAGAAATAGTTCACATTGATATTTATATTACAGAAAAACATAGAATCTTAACAGGTATTGACAAATTTTCTAAATATGCTCAAATAAAAATTTTAGAGTCAAGGGCACTGAAGATATTAAAAATCCGTTGAGGGAGATGTTGATTGCTTTCGGTATGCCGAAATGGATAATAATGGACAACGAACGCTCATTAGGCTCAGCAGCAATCAAGTTTATGTTAGAAGATGAACTCAAAATATCAGTACACACGACTGCTCCGTATGCATCGGCAAGTAACGGACAAATAGAGAGATTTCATTCAACCCTATCAGAAATCATGCGGTGCCTCAAAAAAGACAACGGGAGCATAACATTTGAAGACTTAATTTTTAAAGCAGTTCAAGAATATAATAAATCGATCCATTCTGTAACAAAAGAAAGCCCCATAAATATATTTTTTAGAAGCACAATCTCCAGTTCAGTAGAAGACATAGAAAAAAATCGAGAAGAAATTAAACAGAAAATCCAGAAGAAACAAACAGCCGACCTTAAATATCACAATCGAGACAAAATACAACCAAAGCTTTTTAAACCTGGCGATGTAGTCCACGTAAAAATAGATAAAAGGTTAGGAACCAAACTTACACCTAGATACAAAGCTGAGAAAGTGGCAGAAAACAAAATGACCACTATTAAAACACAAACCGGAAAAATCATACATAAAAATAATATAAGAACATAATTTTTCAGGCTATTTCTACCAACATGCCTGGGGATAACCACAGTGCTCGACTACTCCAACTCACAAATCATCTCACTCGAAACCGGATTAGCGGCTAAGCAAGACGGAACATTTAAAATCATCCACATCTTTAACATACACTGCTATGAAGAAACTCTGGCGAAGTTAGAAGATTCATTTCATTCACTCACCTCATCTCATCCATTACACCCCTACCTTTCATACGAACTAAAACAGATTCATACTGATTTACGCATTCTCCAAACACAAAAAAGACAAAAAAGGGCAATAGAAGCAATAGGTACTGCATGGAAATGGCTGGCGGGATCACCAGACCACCACGATTATGAGATCTTAGAAAATAAGATAAATGAGCAATTAGAAAACAATAATAAACAAGTAGTAATTAACAGATTAATTAACCAAAAAATTAACCAACTTACTAATGCAACTAACGCAATACTAAAAGTTACCCAGAGCTCGGAAGAAATCGTAAATCAGAAAGCAAATATTTTAAAGTATAAAATTCAATTAATAAAAGAAGAGATAACCAATATAATATACGCAATTACATGGGCCAAATCTAACACAATAAACTCTTTTGTATTCACAAGCACAGAAACCACAGTATTGGAAGATATCTTTAAAAAGGAAAATGACTTATTTTTTAACATAGAAGAATTATTGGAATTTGCCAAAGTTAAATTAGCCACAAATGGCAACGACCTCATCTATATTATTAGCCTCCCAACAATTAAAACAGATAATTGTAGAGCTTTAAAAATTAAAGCAATAAAAAAAGCCCAAATAATCAATGATTTAAAATACGAAAATTTGTTAGAGTGTAAGAGACAATTATTTGCAATTAAAAAACCTTGCGAATCCCATAATGATAAGACAATTTGTAATTCAGAAAATTTGTTAGATTTAAGCAATGACACTTGTGTAAACGCTCTCCTGAACCTTCAAGAACCTGAATGTAAGATGATCAACAATCAACACATACCAGTGAACAACTTCAATGGGCCAGTCTCGCTAGACGAAAAACTTCTACAACTGCAAGGCTCCTTTATAATACAATACCGTAATTCAACAGTCAACTATTGGCGAAACTACTTACAAATCAAAAGAAGTCAACTTAGTCGAACCAGAACCACCGTTATTCCAACTAATGGGAGAAAAGACGAAGTTAGAGGAAGTTCTCTCACTACAAATGGTCAAGGAACTCAATATAAACAACACAAAAGCGCTGGAAAAACTAAGAAGCAAAACAACTATAGAATCTTATGTTAGCTACGGATCGGCCATCATTCTACTTCTACTAATAATAGGATCGATCACGGAACTCCTACGAAGACGTAAATTAACGGAAAGTACATCAGCTTCCGTACCAGAAACGCAAGAAAAGCCCCCACATTCTGGACCTATTCTCTACGTCGTTGCGACCGAGGACAGTCGCGTTTAAGGAGGGAAGAGTTAACACCTAAAATTATATGAAGACCCAGACATAAGTAAGAGTAAGCATTGGTTGCACAACAAATGCCCCCAATAAGTTCACACGAGCTAAGCCACGTGCGCTGAGCTTGCACCTTTCGGTCAGCGATCGTGGGAATGCAGAATAGCCAATTTCCAAAGTTGATCGAACTTGGCCAAGTGCATACAACAAAAACTATAACGTTAATGCATTGGCCAATGACAATTAAAATTGGCCAACAGCGACAGCGAAGAATAGCAGCAACCAATAATAACAAAGAACGTTAGCAGAAGCAGCAACAGCGGCAGAGACGGCGGCAGCGATGGATCGACGCGTAGTCATAATGAATAATTGTTTAGTTTTCGAATGGTCCGATTTGAAAAATTTCTTTACATTTGATAGGTATTGATAAACACAATAAAACTGCATTTTTACTTTTCCGAAATATTTAAATTTTTAAAATCGTATTTAAGCGATTGTGGGCGATTAAAGGTTTGGATTTTGAAACAAACTTGCGCTGCGTAGGAACTCCTAGAATCTGCATGCAAATGCCAATCTTCTTTTATAGTTTCCGAGTCTCAGCGTTCATACGGACGGACAGACGGACAGGGACATGGCTATATCGACTCGGCTGTGACCCTGATCAGATATATATACTTTATAGGGTCGGAAACGCTCCTTCTAGCTGTTATGATACAATATACCCTTCAGTAAGTTAATTATAATAATCTTTTAACTTATATAAACTAGCAGGGTGCCCGCAGCTTCGCTTGCGATGGATAACCCCAATATCCTACTTTTCTTCTGTAATAAGTATGTGGACATGGGGCAGACCACGTTTTTGCCATTCAATAGAATACATAAAACACTGTACTTCACCAAACAATTGTCCTTTAACCAACAGCGCCATTAATGTTTTAACTTTTAAATGAAAGACTCGAGATATCAGGTCATGACGATTCTGAGGTTTTTGGCCTGGAAACAACTCATTCGTTATTTCCTCCCATTTAGGGTTACAGGTAAATGTTATAAAAATATCAGGTCGGCCATGATGTCGAACATAAGTCATAGCATCCTGGGTCTTTTCATGCATATATCGAGGAGAGCCTGTAAAAGTGGAAGGTAAAATCACCATCTGACCAAGTTGAGTCATATCTGCATCTCACCTGCGTCTTGAAGATGTACATATGTAACTTTCTGCTCCCAACTTTTTTTGATTTGCTCGAATATAATTAAGCCGTTCGGTTTCCATTTTTGCACTCATATCAACCAAAAATTGATTAAACAGAGCTCAATAATAATGCAAGTGATTGACTTTAGTCTCCCTTAGAATTATTCGATAACTGTAAAAGCTTAATGCAGATACAGTCTTCTTTAGATAATTTTTTTTAACGGATCCCGTTGGGGAATATTTATGGAATATCCATCATATCCGTGGCAAAAAATTAATGGATATTGTAGACAGTCATAAGATCTTTAAAGTTCACTTTGCTATTATGACTCTCAATAACAATGTCCCGACTTGAAAATTGTTGATCAAATAATACCAAACCCACTTCATTTGTTTGAGGTGCATTATAACGACCTCTATGAGCATTTGCTGGCTTTTTATCAGCGTTAATGACCATTTTGAAGTCTTTGCAATCTTTTGGGTCACCAATAACTATAAACTAATGTCTACAGATATTAAAACCGTATTAAAGCTCATTTTATATTTTTAAGGAAGCGTACGGAAATGCAAGGCAGAGAGAGAGGGAGGGAGATGGAATCATTTGTTGACAATTTTTATGAGAATGCAGAGAGAGATAGCAATATGCAGGCAGAAAACGTATGATGCTTATGGAGACACTTAATTCGATAAAAGATCGACTTTTTGCTTAATTTCTTTGTTTAGAAGATAGCTAGAGCTTTGGTCAAACCATTAAATGAATCGTTAAAGCTTAAGGAAAAACTTTACCGAAGGAATTTTTGATACTCAGTTTAGAAGTGCCATTTTTCGACGTTTGAAGATATTTTTGGCTAAATTGTAATTTTAGAACGGGTGTTAAAAATAGTAAAAAAGCCTTAAATCTAAGCGGTCAAATTTTTTAAACATTTATAATGTCTTAAACTATTTTTGGGCGAAAACGGATTCGATTGCTAAAACGGTTTAGCGTCCAGAATTTTTGAAAGGAAAATTGACCTTTTTTCCAATTGGAATCGATTGGGGCCACTTGGGGAGCCCCAATAAATCTTAGCAAATCAGTTTAAAGTTATTAGAATGTAATAAAAATGCATATTAATATTGTTAACCAGTGGTTTTGGCTGTGCGTTGATTCCCAGTTTTCTTACTGATAGCTTTATATATAGAGATGATGACTGCCCCCTGCCCTTTTCACAAAGCCCAGCGGCTTGAACGCTTTGACGGGGTTTATTCGTGTGTGTTGCTTGTCTAATTTAATTTTAATTTATTGTTAATTTATTGTTAAGTTTAATTTAGTTTTAAGTTTTTAATTTTAAGTTCTAAAAATAAATCAAGATCAGCCGCCGCACAAATATTGTACTACACAGCGTCAGAGAGAGAGAGAGAGAGAGAGAGAGAGACAGTGCGAGAGAATGCAATCGGTGTTCAATGCTTGTGTATAATTTGTTGGAATTATTATTCCTACTTTAGGCTAATGTAACTTTTTTTAGAATTGACCTAGAGCTTCAGTAAAACCACCATATGAATCCTTAAAGTATCAGGATTCACTCGATAAATTTTCATATTGCTAATTGACTTAGATCAGAGTGTTTTTTTGCCGTTAGGAAAAAATGAGGAAGATTCTTAGATTTTCAAAGATCGATAAAAAATAGTAAACATTAAAATATCGAATATTAAATTAAATAGAATCTTTATTATGTAGAGGACTAAATTTTGGCCAAAAATCGCATCGATTGATTAACGCGTTTAGCGTCCAGATTTTTTTATAGAAATTGGGGGTTTTTTGCCACTGGAAGAAAATGGGGGCATGTTTGTGGCCAAAATAAATCTTAGCAAATCAGTTTAGTGTTATAAGAATTGAATGGTAAAAAATTTTAATAGGGTCATTTAATTAGTTTAGGCTGTGCGTTGATTCTTAGTTTTCAATGAGCAGTTTTATATATAGATGATGACTGCCCCCCCTGCCCTTTTCACAAAACCCAACGGCTTGAACGCTTTGACGGGGTTTATTCGTGTGTGTTGCTGGTATAATTTAATTTTAATTTATTGTTAATTTATTGTTAATTTTAATTCAGTTTTAAGTTTTTAATTGCATTTAATCAAGATCAGCCGCCGCACAATTATTTTACTACACAGAGTCAGAGAGAGAGAGAGAGAGAGTGAGACAGTGCGAGAGAATGCATGTTCAATGCTTGTGTATAATTTGTTGGAATTATTATTCCTACTTTAGGCTAATGTAACTTTTTTTAGAATTGACCTAGAGCTTCAGTAAAACCACCATATGAATCCTTAAAGTATCGGGATTCCCTCGATAAATTTTCATATTGCTAATTGACTTAGATCAGTGTTTTTTTGCCGTTTGGAAAAAATGAGGAAGATTCTTAGATTTTCAAAGATCGATAAAAAATAGTAAACATTAAAATATCGAATATTAAATTAAATAGAATCTTTATTATGTAGAGGACTAAATTTTGGCCAAAAATCGCATCGATTGATTAACGCGTTTAGCGTCCAGAATTTTTTATAGAAATTGGGGGTTTTTTGCCACTGAAAGAAAATGGGGGCATGTTTGTGGCCAAAATAAATCTTAGCAAATCAGTTTAGTGTTATAAGAATTGAATGGTAAAAAATTTTAATAGGGTCATTTAATTAGTTTAGGCTGTGCGTTGATTCTTAGTTTTCAATGAACAGTTTTATATATATAGATATGGTGCAAAAAATGTACGCAATCGCAAAACAAGAGAACGGCTGGGCCGATTTGGCTCAAATTTTTTTCAGTTGTTTGTAATTGCCAGAAGAAGGTTAATGCATACGAAAATTTTGAGAAAAACCTGCCGGAAAAGTCGCTATCGGCTCAAGAGATGTATTTATTGTTGTACATAAAACTGTTAAAACTGCAATCTTTGCAAATAATCAAAAAAAAATCGAGTTAACGAATCATTGCTAAAGCTTTAATTGCAAAAAATGCCTGCTTTTAGATCAAGACTTGGACGGCGTTCACGCAATGCGATATATTCTCAGAATGTCCGTAATAATCGAACGCAAGTGGTACGAGCAGAAACAAATGCATCGGCACGTGCCCGAATTGCACAGCTTCGCGCTGCACAAAGAAAACCTCAAGCCCGACAAAATGTGAGTAGAAGAAAACCAGCCGCAAATGAAAACTTTAATCGCGCTGCATTCGCATACAATTCCGAAACACCCTATGTCCGCATTGCAATGCACCGAAGTGCCGATTGGAAACCCCCGGCTTATGCAGTGCAGGTGGCAAAATTAAATTGCCCGTTTTGGCTCATCCACCAGAGCCATTGTATTCGCTACTATATGGAAATTCAGCCCAATCAAACAGTTTCCTAAAGCTTGCACAAAAATATAACGGATGCTTTCAAATGACGTCATTTGGAGCCGAGGTTGTTCATAAACCAAGCTACAATCCGAGTTATAAGGTAATGGTTTTAAGGAGGGAAGAGTTAACACCTAAAATTATATGAAGACCCAGACATAAGTAAGAGTAAGCATTGGTTGCACAACAAATGCCCCCAATAAGTTCACACGAGCTAAGCCACGTGCGCTGAGCTTGCACCTTTCGGTCAGCGATCGTGGGAATGCAGAATAGCCAATTTCCAAAGTTGATCGAACTTGGCCAAGTGCATACAACAAAAACTATAACGTTAATGCATTGGCCAATGACAATTAAAATTGGCCAACAGCGACAGCGAAGAATAGCAGCAACCAATAATAACAAACAACGTTAGCAGAAGCAGCAACAGCGGCAGAGACGGCGGCAGCGATGGATCGACGCGTAGTCATAATGAATAATTGTTTAGCTTAATTAAAGTTAGTTCTTAATCCAACTCAATAAAGAAAAGTTTGATTTTTTTTAAATAAAATTATAATCAATCTTTTAACTTATATAAACTAGCAGGGTGCCCGCAGCTTCGCTTGCGATGGATAACCCCAATATCCTACTTTTCTTATGTAATAAGTATGTGGACATGGGGCAGACCACGTTTTTGCCATTCAATAGAATACATAAAACACTGTACTTCACCAAACAATTGTCCTTTAACCAACAGCGCCATTAATGTTTTAACTTTTAAATGAAAGACTCGAGATATCAGGTCATGACGATTCTGAGGTTTTTGGCCTGGAAACAACTCATTCGTTATTTCCTCCCATTTAGGGTTACAGGTAAATGTTATAAAAATATCAGGTCGGCCATGATGTCGAACATAAGTCATAGCATCCTGGGTCTTTTCATGCATATATCGAGGAGAGCCTGTAAAAGTGGAAGGTAAAATCACCATCTGACCAAGTTGAGTCATATCTGCATCTCCCCTACCTATAGCGTCTTGAAGATGTACATATGTAACTTTCTGCTCCCAACTTTTTTTGATTTGCTCGAATATAATTAAGCCGTTCGGTTTCCATTTTTGCACTCATATCAACCAAAAATTGATTAAACAGAGCTCAATAATAATGCAAGTGATTGACTTTAGTCTCCCTTAGAATTATTCGATAACTGTAAAAGCTTAATGCAGATACAGTCTTCTTTAGATAATTTTTTTTTAACGGATCCCGTTGGGGAATATTTATGGAATATCCATCATATCCGTGGCAAAAAATTAATGGATATTGTAGACAGTCATAAGATCTTTAAAGTTCACTTTGCTATTATGACTCTCAATAACAATGTCCCGACTTGAAAATTGTTGATCAACTAATACCAAACCCACTTCATTTGTTTGAGGTGCATTATAACGACCTCTATGAGCATTTGCTGGCTTTTTATCAGCGTTAATGACCATTTTGAAGTCTTTGCAATCTTTTGGGTCACCAATAACTATAAACTAATGTCTACAGATATTAAAACCGTATTAAAGCTCATTTTATATTTTTAAGGAAGCGTACGGAAATGCAAGGCAGAGAGAGAGGGAGGGAGATGGAATCATTTGTTGACAATTTGTATGAGAATGCAGAGAGAGATAGCAATATGCAGGCAGAAAACGTATGATGCTTATGGAGACACTTAATTCGATAAAAGATCGACTTTTTGCTTAATTTCTTTGTTTAGAAGATAGCTAGAGCTTTGGTCAAACCATTAAATGAATCGTTAAAGCTTAAGGAAAAACTTTACCGAAGGAATTTTTGATACTCAATTTAGAAGTGCCATTTTTCGACGTTTGAAGATATTTTTGGCTAAATTGTAATTTTAGAACGGGTGTTAAAAATAGTAAAAAGCCTTAAATCTAAGCGGTCAAATTTTTTAAACATTTATAATGTCTTAAACTATTTTTGGGCGAAAACGGATTCGATTGCTAAAACGGTTTAGCGTCCAGAATTTTTGAAAGGAAAATTGACCTTTTTTCCAATTGGAATCGATTGGGGCCACTTGGGGAGCCCCAATAAATCTTAGCAAATCAGTTTAAAGTTATTAGAATGTAATAAAAATGCATATTAATATTGTTAACCAGTGGTTTTGGCTGTGCGTTGATTCCCAGTTTTCTTACTGATAGCTTTATATATAGAGATGATGACTGCCCCCCTGCCCTTTTCACAAAGCCCAGCGGCTTGAACGCTTTGACGGGGTTTATTCGTGTGTGTTGCTTGTCTAATTTAATTTTAATTTATTGTTAATTTATTGTTAAGTTTAATTTAGTTTTAAGTTTTTAATTTTAAGTTCTAAAAATAAATCAAGATCAGCCGCCGCACAAATATTGTACTACACAGCGTCAGAGAGAGAGAGAGAGAGAGAGAGAGAGAGAGAGAGACAGTGCGAGAGAATGCATTCGGTGTTCAATGCTTGTGTATAATTTGTTGGAATTATTATTCCTACTTTAGGCTAATGTAACTTTTTTTAGAATTGACCTAGAGCTTCAGTAAAACCACCATATGAATCCTTAAAGTATCAGGATTCACTCGATAAATTTTCATATTGCTAATTGACTTAGATCAGAGTGTTTTTTTGCCGTTAGGAAAAAATGAGGAAGATTCTTAGATTTTCAAAGATCGATAAAAAATAGTAAACATTAAAATATCGAATATTAAATTAAATAGAATCTTTATTATGTAGAGGACTAAATTTTGGCCAAAAATCGCATCGATTGATTAACGCGTTTAGCGTCCAGATTTTTTTTATAGAAATTGGGGGTTTTTTGCCACTGGAAGAAAATGGGGGCATGTTTGTGGCCAAAATAAATCTTAGCAAATCAGTTTAGTGTTATAAGAATTGAATGGTAAAAAATTTTAATAGGGTCATTTAATTAGTTTAGGCTGTGCGTTGATTCTTAGTTTTCAATGAACAGTTTTATATATATAGATGATGACTGCCCCCCCTGCCCTTTTCACAAAGCCCCAACGGCTTGAACGCTTTGACGGGGTTTATTCGTGTGTGTTGCTGGTGTAATTTAATTTTAATTTATTGTTAATTTTAATTCAGTTTTAAGTTTTTAATTTTAAGTTTTAAAAAGAAATCAAGATCAGCCGCCGCACAATTATTGTACTACACAGAGTCAGAGAGAGAGAGAGAGAGAGTGAGACAGTGCGAGAGAATGCATTCGGTGTTCAATGGCTTGTGTATAATTTGTTGGAATTATTATTCCTACTTTAGGCTAATGTAACTTTTTTTAGAATTGACCTAGAGCTTCAGTAAAACCACCATATGAATTCTTAAAGTATCAGGATTCCCTCGATAAATTTTCATATTGCTAATTGAATTAGATCAGTGTTTTTTTGCCGTTTGGAAAAAATGAGGAAGATTCTTAGATTTTCAAAGATCGATAAAAAATAGTAACCATTAAAATATCGAATATTAAATTAAATAGAATCTTTATTATGTAGAGGACTAAATTTTGGCAAAAAATCTCATCGATTGATTAACGCATTTAGCGTCCAGATTTTTTTTATAGAAATTGGGGGTTTTCTGCCACTGGAAGAAAATGGGGGCATGTTTGTGGCCAAAATAAATCTTAGCAAATCAGTTTAGTGTTTTAAGAATTGAATGGTAAAAAATTTTAATAGGGTCATTTAATTAGTTTAGGCTGTGCGTTGATTCTTAGTTTTCAATGAGCAGTTTTATATATATAGATGCCTGGCCCCCTGCCCTTTTCACAAAACCCAACGGCTTGAACGCTTTGACGGGGTTTATTCGTGTGTGTTGCTGGTATAATTTAATTTTAATTTATTGTTAATTTATTGTTAATTTTAATTCAGTTTTAAGTTTTTAATTGCATTTAATCAAGATCAGCCGCCGCACAATTATTGTACTTTACAGAGTCAGAGAGAGAGAGAGAGAGAGAGTGAGACAGTGCGAGAGAATGCATGTTCAATGCTTGTGTATAATTTGTTGGAATTATTATTCCTACTTTAGGCTAATGTAACTTTTTTTAGAATTGACCTAGAGCTTCAGTAAAACCACCATATGAATCCTTAAAGTATCGGGATTCCCTCGATAAATTTTCATATTGCTAATTGACTTAGATCAGTGTTTTTTTGCCGTTTGGAAAAAATGAGGAAGATTCTTAGATTTTCAAAGATCGATAAAAAATAGTAAACATTAAAATATCGAATATTAAATTAAATAGAATCTTTATTATGTAGAGGACTAAATTTTGGCCAAAAATCGCATCGATTGATTAACGCGTTTAGCGTCCAGAATTTTTATAGAAATTGGGGGTTTTTTGCCACTGAAAGAAAATGGGGGCATGTTTGTGGCCAAAATAAATCTTAGCAAATCAGTTTAGTGTTATAAGAATTGAATGGTAAAAAATTTTAATAGGGTCATTTAATTAGTTTAGGCTGTGCGTTGATTCTTAGTTTTCAATGAACAGTTTTATATATATAGATATGGTGCAAAAAATGTACGCAATCGCAAAACAAGAGAACGGCTGGGCCGATTTGGCTCAAATTTTTTTTCAGTTGTTTGTAATTGCCAGAAGAAGGTTAATGCATACGAAAATTTTGAGAAAAACCTGCCGGAAAAGTCGCTATCGGCTCAAGAGATGTATTTATTGTTGTACATAAAACTGTTAAAACTGCAGTCTTTGCAAATAATCAAAAAAAAATCGAGTTAACGAATCATTGCTAAAGCTTTAATTGCAAATAATGCCTGCTTTTAGATCAAGACTTGGACGGCGTTCACGCAATGCGATATATTCTCAGAATGTCCGTAATAATCGAACGCAAGTGGTACGAGCAGAAACAAATGCATCGGCACGTGCCCGAATTGCACAGCTTCGCGCTGCACAAAGAAAACCTCAAGCCCGACAAAATGTGAGTAGAAGAAAACCAGCCGCAAATGAAAACTTGAATCGCGCTGCATTCGCATACAATTCCGAAACACCCTACAAAGATCATAGCTGCGTTGCTATTGGTTTATTGTCTTTCGTATGTCCGCATTGCAATGCACCGAAGTGTCGATTGGAAACCCCCGGCTTATGCAGTGCAGGTGGCAAAATTAAATTGCCCGTTTTGGCTCATCCACCAGAGCCATTGTATTCGCTACTATATGGAAATTCAGCCCAATCAAACAGTTTCCTAAAGCTTGCACAAAAATATAACGGATGCTTTCAAATGACGTCATTTGGAGCCGAGGTTGTTCATCAACCAAGCTACAATCCGAGTTATAAGGTAATGGCGTCTCTTTATTATCTCATTTTTTTCAAAATTGCATCCCAACATTCAGATTCAAGGTCAAATTCACCATCGAGCGGGCGCTTTGTTACCACCACAAAACAAAGATCATAAATTCCTTCAGATCTACTTCATTGGTGATTCGGAAGATGAACTAAATCAGTCGCTGTGGTGATTTTTGGCGAGAATGTGGAATCACCCGATATTATTCTCAAGCGTCGGTATGATGCCAATTGCAGCGAGTTTATGAGACTCATCGGTCATAGGATGCACCTCAATACCCGTTGATGTTCTGTCGTGGAGAAGATGGGTATCACTTCAACATAAAGATGGTCAATTCAACGACAGGTTTGTTTACAAGTCATCACTTCTTTTTGTATCTACAACTAAGTTTAAATTCAAATTTTAGGAGAAGAAACTAATAAGAAGGTCAGCTCTATGAATTTTTATGCGTATTGATTGATGATTCGTCTAAATGTTGACAATCATCTGTTGAGATACCGCCGTTTGTTTCAACAGTACTGTGTCGACATGTACGTCATAGTAGAAACGGAGCGTCTCAATTTCATTCGTTTCAATCAGTCGAAGTTGCGCTCGGACGAGAACAGCCACTTGCGTGACGCCATCGCTTCTGAAGGACACACGGCCAACATCGGTTGTTTGACCATTCTTCCAGCTACTTATGGTGGAAGCCCGCGCCATATGAGTACGCTCAAGAATTATTCATCACGTTCACATGCAATCCGAAATGGCCCGAAATTACGAATCTGTTGCTTCCAGGACAAACATCTAGCGATCGACCTGACATCACTGCACGAGTATTCAAGCAAAAGATCAAAGTACTTATGAATTACATCGTTAAGCAGAAGGTTTTTGGCGCAGTTCGTTTTTGGATGTACTCGGTTGAGTGGCAAAAGCGTGGCTTACCATATGGGCACATTCTGCTTTGGATGTTCGATAAGATCCGACCATATCAAATTGATTCGATTATTTCAGCCGAAATACCAGATAAACAAACTGAACCCCAGCTGCATTCCATTGTGAAAACGAGCATGATCCATGGCCCTTGCGGAGTCCACAATCCAGAATCAGTATGTTTGGATAACGGAAACTGCGCAAAACGATTTCCCCGTCCGTCGACGGCTGAAACAATCAGTGGACACGATGGATATCCATTGTATAGGCGTCGTTCTCCAGATGACAACGGCAAATGGATCGAAGTAATGGTGAAACAAACGTAACAGTAATCGTGGATAACCGCTGGATCGTTCCATATTGCCCGCTTTTGTCGAAAACGTTCTCAACGCATTGCAATGTTGAGTACTGCAACTCTATCAAATCCATGGAATACGTTTGCAAAATACGTTTGAACAAAGGGAGCGACATGGCGGTGTTTGGCATTGCTGATCCGAATGAAAACGATAAGGTAACGAAATTTCAACTTGGACGCTACGTTAGCTGTAACGAGGCCATTTGGCGGCTATTTTCATTTCCGATTCATGAACGTTACCCGACTGACGTGCACTTATCTGTTCACTTGGAGAACGGCCAGCGTGTCTACTTTACGGACGCGAACGCAGCGCAAAGACCAGTACGGCCACCAGCGACAACGTTGACAAATTTCTTTTTGACATGCGAAAGGGATCCGTTCGCAAGGACTTTACTCTATTCAGAGATGCCACGCTATTATACATGGAACGCTGCATCGAAGAAGTTTCAACGCCGGAAGAAAGGTTATGCTGTTGCTGGCCTCGGTGGTGTCTATTCGACTGATGCGCTCGGACGAATATACACAGTTCATCCACGCCAAGACGAATGCTTCTATCTTCGCTTGCTTTTGGTGAACATTAGAGGCCCTACATCCTACAGAAGAACGTGTACGATTCGATAATGAAGGTTGTTGACGATGAAACGGAAGGCTTATACTTTCTCGATGCTCCTGGTGAGACAGGCGAGACATTCGTCATTTCGTTGATTCTGGCAACGATTCGGTCAAGATCTCAAATTTCATTGGCTGTGGCATCATCTGGCATTGCTGCTACATTGTTGGAAGGCGGTCGAACTGCACATTCCGCTTTAATCTACCCATGAATCAGCCATCGTGCACGATGAGCAAGAATTCGGCAACAGCGAAATTGATGCGAGAATGCACGATGGCGCATAAACGAGCTTTGGCGGCAGTTGACCGAACGATGAAGGATTTACGAGGTGATTCGAAACTATTTGGTGGGGCTTTGATATTGCTGTCCGAAGATTTTCGTCAAACGCTTCGTGTCATCCCGAAATCTACGGCTGCCGATGAAGTTAATGCATGCCTAAAATCGTCCTCTTTGTGGCGATATGTCAAGAAGTTTAAATTGTCCACGAATATGAGAGTCGCATTGCAGAATGACCCCTCCGCTGCTGAATTCTCAAAACAAATGCTGGCGCTTGGCAATGGCGAAATTCCAGTTGATGTTTCGACTGGACTATTATCGTTCCCAGCAAATTTTTGCGAGTTTACATCGTCGAAAAAGGAACTCATCACAAAAGTGTTTCCCGACATTGCACAAAATTATAAACATCTCGATTGGATTAGTGAACGGGCAATACTAGCAGCGAAGAATAAGGATGTAGATAGTTTGAATTTCGTTATTCAAAGTCAAATCGCTGGAGAACTGCATTCATACAGATCCGTTGACAGCGTGGCCGACGAGGATGAACCGACCAACTATCCGACAGAATTTTTGAACTCAATGGATGTGACAGGAACTCCGCCGCAAAATTTGCAACTGAAAGTGGGATCAATTATTATAATGCTGCGGAATTTAAATCATCCGAGATTATGCAACGGTACGCGGTTGTCCGTTAAAAAACTGATGAACAACGTGATTCATGCGACGATTATTAAGGGCAAATTTAAAGGAGAGGAAGTTCTTATCCCACGAATTCCGATTATTCCAACAGATCTTCCATTCCAAGTCAAGAGGATTCAGTTCCCAGTTCGATTGGCACTTGCGATGACAATCAATAAATCGCAAGGCCAATCGTTGGATGTCTGCGGGATTAATCTGGAATATCAATTTTTTTCACATGGGCCTGTTCGCATGTGGGAAAGCCGTCATCATTATACCCCCCTGTTAAGTCATTTCGCGGTATTAGATAAACATTAAATTAAATCATGAAATAAATAAAATTGTAAGCAATGATATAAAACGAATGTAAACACATAATGTTAAGATCGGAACTTATGTTAAGCTTTCCTCTCTTGTATTTGCACACGCAGCCGCTGCGCTCGGCTAAAGCTCTATGCATATGAGAAGTTTATTAAAGCCAGTGAAGGCATTTGAAAAATTATACTCTACAGATCCACACCGTGTCCCTTATTTTCGTGGCTGTTTCCTGACGGAAACAGATTAATAATAGTTATTAATTCATTATTCATTTTGGCGCCCCGGGTGGACTACACGGATTCCTTGGATTTTGGATTAGACTGAATTGTTAATTGGCATTAACATAATATATAGTTTCAAACAAACTCAATACCAGGTAACATATTGCAGTGTTATTTGAGCAAAATAATCAAATTGAAATTCTGTTGTTATAATAAATCTTAAAATTGTTTATTTGAATTTTGGCCAATAAGTGAAATTTTGGTGACATAGTGAAAAAATACCCGCACAACTACGCATACACAGTTGCATAGCTGTATATAATTGGCGGAAACGGTTATCTTCGATTCCTCTTTAAGAGCGGTAAATTCGTTAACGGAGAAGTAGTACAGTTCTGTGGCCGGCTCATATGTAGTGAGCATTACGAGGGTAGTTCAATGAGTTTGTCGTTTTCACATTTACCATGCCTCCTAAAAAACGAAGTGGTAATAACTCTTCCTTTGTACAAGATGACGATGAATTGGAACTTCTTCAGCAGCGAGATATTCTTGTCACCAATATAACGCGAATTAAAGTATCAATAACTGAAGGAACTTTAGAAAGAGACCCACTACAGATAGAGTGTCGATTAGATGTGCTTAACGCTTACGTGGAAAGGGCATTTAATATACAGTGGTCATTAGACAAAATTAATCCGGAGTTGGCATCGAGTGAAGAGCTGGAAGATTTATGTGTTACTACTCGGGCCCTTCTTCAATCGCTTAGAAGCTCACATCAACAACAAGATTTAAAAGACAACACACTAAATACAACTGGTGGACATCATAAACAGCTACCGCAAATGAAGCTGCCAAAATTTAGTGGCGTTTATTCAGAATACAAAAACTTTATTGGACTGTTCGAAACTCTTGTGCATGATGATGATCAACTATCAAACGTAGAGAAATTTAATCATTTACTTGGCTGTCTTGAAAAGGAAGCATTGGGCACAGTAAAAGCATTCCAGGTAACGGATAGTAATTATAAAAAGGCTCCCGATGCGTTAAAACGTGTAGATGATAATGAGTGCCTAATATTTTTCGAAGGTGTTTCAAGACTATTTGATTTATCTTGCATACCCAGTCCGTCTGCTTTGTCATTGAGAACTTTGATTGACAATGCTAGGGAAATTTATGAATCATTGTTGTCTGTTGGTGACGACAGTAAAATTGTTAACGTCATGTTGATCCATATAGTCATGTCAAAGGTAGACGCAGGAACGCGAGCTAGATGGGAATAGGGGCTTGATTATTCTAAGATTCCCACATGGAAAGATTGTGAAGATGAGATAAATAAGCGGTATCAACATTTGTCAGTTGAAGACTGACGGCCGATCCCGGCCGTTCCGACTTATATACTGCGTGCAAAGGAAAAAAGGCTGTGTGCAAAGTTTCAATTCGATAGCTTTAAAACTGAGAGACTAGTTTGCGTAGAAACAGACAGACGGACAGACAGACGGACAGACAGACGGACAGACAGACGGACAAGAAGATATATACTTTATAGGGTCGGAGATGCCTCCTTCACTGCGTTGCACACTTTTGACCAAAATTATAATACCCTCTGCAAGGGTATAAAAATGACTCTATTAATAAACAAAACCATAATGACATAAGGAAAGGACAGCGGAATCCCTTAAACCAGTTTAAGCAACAATTGTTATTAGCAACGGGGAGGTATACAATACATGAGTCGGTTAAGGGGGGGTATAGTATTTAAATTTTTTTTTTGCATTTTTTTTTTTTTTTTATTTCTCAATGCACAACATCTTGAGAATATTGTGTTAAAGGTTTAGATCGATCCGAGTAAAGCTTCCGAACTTATTGGCAGTTGAACGTAGGTAAGATAGTTCGTTTTGTATGGGTGTCCAAAACTTTAAAACGCTCTCCTGAAAAGTTACCCTTTTCAAAGTCGGTGTACACGATCCTGCAAAATCTATCGGACGGATCGTGCTGAAATTTTGCACAGTTGTTCTCACTAAATTCCTCGGGTAACGCTATCGAGTTTTTTTTTTTTAATTTATTATTTTTGGAGCAACAAATATCTCGACGTTTCAGGCGAAAATCAGTGTTTTTGACTTTCAAGTGCCTTAAAAAATCGAAAAAAAAATAAAAACTCGACAGCGTTACCTGAGGAATCTTGTTCTTTAACTAATGCAGTTAGATTTTTTCATTTCGGATGATTCTGTGACCGGTTATCGTGTGCACCGCAAAACATCTTTTCTTCGAGGCGCCGCCGGAGATTGCCTGTATCTCAGACAATTTTTAATATTTTTGGAAGAAAAAAATCACACATATTGTTTAAATGTTGCCCAATCTCATGGAAAAAACAAAATTGAGCTGAGACTATCCGTATCGCCAATACAATTTTTTTTAAAATGTCAGATTCTTCACCGAATTAACTATACCCCCCTGTTAAGTCATTTCGCGGTATTAGATAAACATTAAATTAAATCATGAAATAAATAAAATTGTAAGCAATGAAATAAAACGAATGTAAACACATAATGTTAAGATCGGAACTTATGTTAAGCTTTCCTCTCTTGTATTTGCACACGCAGCCGCTGCGCTCGGCTAAAGCTCTATGCATATGAGAAGTTTATTAAAGCCAGTGAAGGCAGTTGAAAAATTATACTCTACAGATCCACACCGTGTCCCTTATTTTCGTGGCTGTTTCCTGACGGAAACAGATTAATAATAGTTATTAATTCATTATTCATTTTGGCGCCCCGGGTGGACTACACGGATTCCTTGGATTTTGGATTAGACTGAATTGTTAATTGGCATTAACATAATATATGGTTTCAAACAAGTAAAACACATGGGTTTCTGTAACTGCACACGGCAGCTCGCCAGTACTCAATACCAGGTAACATATTGCACTGTTATTTGAGCAAAATAATCAAATTGAAATTCTGTTGTTATAATGAATCTTAAAATTGTTCATTTGAATTTTGGCATATAAGTGAAATTTTGGTGACATAGTGAAAAAATACCCGCACAACTACCCATACACAGTTGCATAGCTGTATATAATTGGCGAAAACGGTTATCTTCGATTCCTCTTTAAGAGCGGTAAATTCGTTAACGGAGAAGTAGTACAGTTCTGTGGCCGGCTCATATGTAGTGAGCATTACGAGGGTAGTTCAATGAGTTTGTCGTTTTCACATTTACCATGCCTCCTAAAAAACGAAGTGGTAATAACTCTTCCTATGTACAAGATGACGATGAATTGGAACTTCTTCAGCAGCGAGATATTCTTGTCACCAATATAACGCGAATTAAAGTATCAATAACTGAAGGATCTTTAGAAAGAGACCCACTACAGATAGAGTGTCGATTAGATGTGCTTAACGCTTACGTGGAAAGGGCATTTAATATACAGTGGTCATTAGACAAAATTAATCCGGAGTTGGCATCGAGTGAAGAGCTGGAAGATTTATGTGTTACTACTCGGGCCCTTCTTCAATCGCTTAGAAGCTCACATCAACAACAAGATTTAAAAGACAACACACTAAATACAACTGTTGGACATCATAAACAGCTACCGCAAATGAAGCTGCCAAAATTTAGTGGCGTTTATTCAGAATACAAAAACTTTATTGGACTGTTCGAAACTCTTGTGCATGATGATGATCAACTATCAAACGTAGAGAAATTTAATCATTTACTTGGCTGTCTTGAAAAGGAAGCATTGGGCACAGTAAAAGCATTCCAGGTAACGGATAGTAATTATAAAAAGGCTCCCGATGCGTTAAAACGTGTAGATGATAATGAGTGCCTAATATTTTTCGAAGGTGTTTCAAGACTATTTGATTTATCTTGCATACCCAGTCCGTCTGCTTTGTCATTGAGAACTTTGATTGACAATGCTAGGGAAATTTATGAATCATTGTTGTCTGTTGGTGACGACAGTAAAATTGTTAACGTCATGTTGATCCATATAGTCATTTCAAAGGTAGACGCAGGAACGCGAGCTAGATGGGAATAGGGGCTTGATTATTCTAAGATTCCCACATGGAAAGATTGTGAAGATGAGATGAATAAGCGGTATCAACATTTGTCAGTTGAAGAATCTTCTGTTATGTCTCGACTTATTTTCGGTGATCCAACCATCGGATTCCGGCTAGCAATCGGATTTCTCAAGCGTGAGTAT
This sequence comes from Drosophila rhopaloa, assembly GCF_018152115.1. Classification (NCBI taxonomy): domain Eukaryota; kingdom Metazoa; phylum Arthropoda; class Insecta; order Diptera; family Drosophilidae; genus Drosophila; species Drosophila rhopaloa. The sequence goes on from NW_025334991.1 coordinate 1,063,355, forward strand.
GACCTCGATAGTTGGATTTGTCGGCACACAGTAATAATTTATTTTCTTCAGACTTGATGACAACTTTAAAAATAAAAGGAAACAAGGACTGCGGACCTGCTGTTGATGGCCGCGGAATATACCCCCTTCCTTGAGCTGCTGTATCTTCTGAATTCTGTTCTGTTACCTTTTCTCTTATTAGTTGAAGCCGATCCGTTCGAGATAGACTCTGTATCTGGGCGTCGTTTACGGCGTCTAGTTTTCGGGCTATCCTATACTCTTGCCCGCTCAGGAACATGTGTTGGCCAAACATGGCAAAGTATGGGGAGACACCAGTGCTATTGTGGACGGCACTCCGCAGAGAACCTTGAATCTCGACTATCTTGTCATCCCAACGTGTGTGGTCTTCCCCTACATGGATCCTAATAGCTGCAAGTACGGATTGGTTCACGCGCTCTGAGGCATTCGACTGTGGAGCATACCTTCCGGTCCTCTTATGACGAATTTGATACTTCTCCAGGAAACTTTGAAACCGGCTTGCTACAAACTGGACTCCGTTGTCGGTGAGTATTACCTCTGGAACACCAAACTCATGCCATATTTCCGACTCCAGATATCTGACGACTGCGTCTGCTGTCGCTTTTGGCATTGCTTTTAACCAAACAAACTTCGTCAGATGATCCAGCACTACCAATATGTAGCAGTTGCCCCTTTTTGACCGTGGATATTTTCCCAGGAATTCCATATACAGCTGCTGCATGGGCCGTGAGGTGATTGTTTGTTTGCCCATTTTCGGCCTAGTCATCTGGGTTGTGTGCTTGGTTTCCTTGCAGATGTTGCAGTCTTTAACGTAGTTTTTCACCTGGATTGCCATCTTGGGCCAGTAGAAGAACTGCCTAAGCCTGTTAAGCGTGCGACCTATGCCTCCATGCATCGCGGTATCGCTGTCGTGGAAATTCCTGTGTGTCCCCGGTCACAAATTGTATTCGCTTGAGCAAGAGCCCGTCTTCCACCACTAAATCTGGAAACTGCTCCGCATTTTCCTTCACCGTTTGGATTCTTTCCAGATACTCGGGACTTTTAAATTCAATGGTTTCAAAATCAAACACCTTAATGGCTTCTACCTCCGGGATACGGGACAACATGTCTGCCACCACGTTATCTTTCCCCTTCCGGTGCTCTATTTGGAAATAATATGCCTGTAACGCCAACGACCACCGCGCCAATCGTCCGTTTAGGTCTTTTAGCGTCATGAGCCATTGAAGACTGGAATGATCGGTGATGACTGTGAAGGGTAAGAGTTCTATATATGGGCGAAATCTATACACAGCTTTCACTGCGGCTAAGCACTCTTTCTCTGTCACCGTATAGTTCAATTGAGCTCCTCGCAGCTTCTGAGAGTAAAACGCTATCGGTCTCTCATTTCCATCCATATCCTTTTGGAAGAGAACCGCACCAATACCCACATGGCTCGCGTCGCATTGGACGAAGAATCTGCTCTGAAAGTCTGGATGTATCAGCACGGGAGCTGAGGTGAGTGCTGTTTTCAGTTTGTCAAAAGCCCCTTCTGCTGCAGGTGTCCACTTGAACTTGGTCTTTGACTTCAAACAGTCCGTCAGAGGCGCCGATACATCTGAAAAACCTCGAATGAATCGCCTGTACCATCCAGCTGTTCCTAGGAAACTCCTCAACTGTCTCACATTCTTTGGTACTGGGATCTTGGCTATTGCCTGAATCTTCCCTGGATCCGTCCTCAAGGACCCCTCTCCGATTACAAAACCCAGATACTTCAGGAATCGGAAGCAGAACTTGGATTTGTGTAGCCCGACCGTGAGGTTGGCGTTTTGTAAGCTCTTGGCAACCTCGGTAAGTATCCGCATATGATCCTTGAACGTTTTCGAAATAATCAACAGATCGTCTAGGTACACAAAGACGTTGCTCCTGAGCTTCTGAGGGATGACCCGGTCCATTAGTCGACATAGCCGTTGAGCAGCGTTACATAAACCAAACGGCATCCTCCGAAATTGATACAACGGCCTTCCCGGGATGGTGAATGCGGTGTACTCCCTGCTTTTTTTGTCCAGCTCAATTTGCTAGAACGCATGCTTTAAATCCACACTGCTAATGTAAATGGTTTCATCCACACGGCTCAGAATCGACTCTATATTCTGCAATGGGTAAGCATCCTTGATCGTTACCTTATTGAGTTTCCTCGCATCTAAGCATAACCGGTTTTTCCCAGGTTTTTGGACCAGAGTAACTCTATTGTTCCATGGGCTTTCACTAGTCTCGATTTCACCTAATCGCAACATTTCGTCTACTTCCGCATAGAGCAATTCCTGGACTTTTGGTGACACCGGATAGAACCTTTCCTTTACTGGGACTGTTCCCGCCTCCAGTTGTATGGAATGCGTTTCCAGTTCCGTCAGTCCCATGCCGTGTCTTTCGTAAGTTAGAAACTTATCCTGCACTAACTCCAACTGTGTTTTCTCTTCCTCAGACAGGATGTGTGGTTCTACCGGTTCGCTCGTAACATGGAACTCATTCTCAATCGACGACAATTCACCTACCCCTACGACGTCCGGAGCTAATGAAAATTTCCGCCAAAAGTCTATTCCTAAATATAGTTTTTGCCGCAGTGAGGGACATAGGAGCAATGATATGCGGTGAGTTTCCTGTTTATAGCAAACGTCCACCTCTATGCGACCCGCTATCCGGTGTGTTGCACCGCCTGCTGTCTGTACTGTTGATCTCACTTTCAAAAGTTCTAGTTTCAGCCGCTTTACCAGGTCCATACAACCGTCTCCTAGGATGCTCTTCGATGCTCCCGTGTCAAGTAGCCCCTGCATTGGATGATTTGCAACCAATACCTCGGCAAACGCTCGGTTTTCCGTCGTAGCTGCTGATATTATAGCTGTGCAGACCTCTCTTCGTTCCTGTTTTCGTTGCTGGTAACGCCTCCGGGCTCGGATTATCCTCGACGACTTGCGGGAATGTCTATCTCCCCTTGGTTCTCCAAATATCCTTTCCCTTGCCTGCTGATAGTTGCGTTGCCTCTCTTCCATAGGTCTGGCCACGTATTTTGTTCCTATATTTACCTTGTTTATGTTTTTATTTATTAATATCTTCTTAAACACTGACTTATATTTATCTTTTAACATATCTTTCAGATCCTCGGAGGCAGTTAATTCGTCGTCTTGGGATGGGAGCGGGACTCCTCCGGTTGCGTCAATCTCCATCTCGCGTTTCCCGCCTGACATTTCGGACACCGAGTAAAACGTACTCCCTGTCGGCCGCATCTGTAGCAGAACTTATTAAGGACCTCCGAGTCGCACGTGTAATACGTGTGTCCCGGCATGGAGCAATTGTAGCAGACCAACGTACTTTGCGTTCCGCCTTCTCTGCCCCGGGAAATGGCCTCTACAAACTCGGAGTCCTCGTCTGGCTCCTGGGATACATACGCCTCGTGAACCTGGTGCTTCTCCTTCGGTGGTCTCTGGTGCTCTTGCATCCCGGATGTGCGCGACCAGCGATTGGCCAAAACCCTCTCGGCTTCGTGGCATTCCTCCCTCAGTTGTTCCAGGTTAGTTAGCCACATCGGATATATTATCCTCGATATCCCGTCTCTGATGTTCACTTTAATTGTCCTTATTAGGTCGTGGTCGGATATGTTGATGTCCAACTGGGATCGGAGGCTCAGCATCGCCTGCAGATACTCATCCACGCTCTCTCCTGGTCGTTGCTTTCGCTCGCGTAGTTCTCGCTCACGCTCGAAGTTCGAACGCAGCGTTTGGAAACGTTCTTGCAGCGCGTTTTTTAGATTTGGGCAATCCCTCAATCCCGTTGTGCGTACGTGCATCCAAAACCACTCCTTGGCCTGACCATCTACCAGGCAGTGAAAAGATCGAAGGATCTTTTCGATATTCCGATGCTCTATCCGGAATATAAATTCACCAATTGGCATTCCCCTAGGTCCGCCATCGAAGGATATACCCCACTTCCTGGGATGGCTCATCTCGGGTTTGTAATCCCTATGCCCGCCACTTGGATTCCCATTCAAACTTCCGGCCGCTGAAACTCCTGGCCTAAACAAAGGCGGTGGTTGGCTATACTGATGCCAACCCGCCCATACCCTCTGTTGCTCTTCCCAGAGTCTGCCATCAGCTCGCTGCTGCGCTGGATTAGGCATGGCTGCTTCCATCGATGGTCTAGGAGGAGGCTCCTGAGTGTCTGCCTGTGCCTTCACTGTAGGGCGGACGATCTGATTGATTTCCTTCATGAAATTCATCATATCCTGTTGCATTTGCTTCTGGAAAGCAGAGACCTCAATGGACGCCGCTTTACGGTAAGTTTCATGAGCTTGTAATAGAGCTAAATTAATGGCTGACTCTATTTCTTTACCTAAATGCACAGGACTCTTCCCTTCCACATCGCTAGTGAGATTGTGTTGGTCGCCGTGGGAACTCCGTCGCTAGTATGTGCTTCCACGCCCCCACTGCTCCCGTCATATCCTGCTGGTCGCTAATCTCAAAGGCTGCGCTACCATCCATCATAAACCCCTGGGGAGGGTGATATCCTTTATCTCTCGGTTCACTTTCTGATTGGCTTGGGAACGTGTAGCTGCCCGCGCCGAACCAGGATATTTCTGTCTCCTGTCAGGGTCCCGGTCGTGGGCATCTCAGCGATCATCCTACGTGGCTGCGGCTCTCGCCTCTTAGTGGGACTTCTACGATTTGCTCTTGGTAGCAATTATCCAGGACCACCACTAGTTGTCGAGGACCGCCGGATTCTCTTCCTTTTCTTTTTTTCTGTCTTTTTATTATGTTTTCAATGGGCGCCACTCTGTTATGTCTCGACTTATTTTCGGTGATCCAACCATCGGATTCCGGCTAGCAATCGGATTTCTCAAGCGTGAGTATGACCTCGATAGTTGGATTTGTCGGCACACAGTAATAATTTATTTTCTTCAGACTTGATGACAACTTTAAAAATGAAAGGAAACAAGGACTGCGGACCTGCTGTTGATGGCCGCGGAATATACCCCCCTTCCTTGAGCTGCTGTATCTTTTAAGCAACTCCCCGACACTGGCTACTGGGTCTATTATGCGTCACCTCACCCCATTGTTAACACTCTACTCGCTCATTTTCTTTTCCACTTTAATTCACAAAATGCTTATAAATAACATTCATTTAACTTCACAATTCCCTAACCTGGGTACCACAGGGACGATTACATCACACATGAATAAATAGTTATAAGTATAAATAAATGAATAAATAATATATATATAGGGTTACATGAGTATTTTAATTTATGTAGAAGTAGATTTGTAGTTTGTAGTTTGTAGTGGGTGGTTATTGTCGATTATTTCGTGGTTTTATTAACTTTAAAACTTAACTTAAAATAAAAAAAACCTGGCACCACCCAGATGTGGGCGGCGATAATCAAATTTCCAGTAGTTTTCTCCCAGTTTAATTCCTTTCCTCGCAGACTCCCAGATTTCGAATTTGGCGCCGGAAGCTGCGAACACAAAAGCACTTTAATTTATATTTTTCTTCTATCTAAATCTTGCACTCTCACTTTGGAATTTTGTTCCCAGAGACACGACTACTTTTTCTCAGCTTCTAGATGGTTCTGATTTGACCTTTAGTTGCCCTTCTTGTAAGTCGGCTCAATTGCTTTTTCGAGAGAGAGTTTTCCGAAATTTAAACCTATCTTGAGCCCACTATTCTACTAGTTCCTCCACGAACCAGCACGACTCCGGAACCAGTTCTCCATTCCCAGGCCATCCCTAGTATCGGCATCTGTTGCTCCTCTCTAACCCAGGTACGCGGTCGTTTGGTATGTTTTGATATTGTATAGGTTTATTTTCTTTATTTTTGGCAGACCATAACACTTCATTGAATAAAGGGAAAACCAATAAGGCTTATCGAGATAACCGGCCAAAGAAGAGTGGTACTACATTATTAGCAGTTAATCAAAGGGAGCATCTTCAGATCAACAAGTGTGTGTTTTGCAAGTCGCAGGATCACGCGATCACTGCCTGTTCCTCATTTACTGCGCGTCCGGTTGCCAACCACTTTAGATTCGCCAAGGGCTCGCGACTTTGTATTAACTGCCTTAAACGAGGGCATAATGTTTCATCTTGCAATTTATGACATTGCCGAGTCTGTAATAAGCCTCACAATAGTTTGCTACATCGTTATAATTCCACTTCGACTCAGTCTTTCGTACTTTAGGTACCGCAACGAGTTCAAAGCAAGTTCCTGATGTGGCTGTCAATCATGCCCGGTCAGTAAACGCAGGACAGGTAGTGTTAGCCACAGCCTTGGTTAAAATAAAGGGACGCCTTGGGGAGTATCAAGTAGCTCGAGTGTTATTGGACTCAGGATCCCAGGTCAATTTCATAACTGAAAGTTTGGCCAACACTCTGAGACTGCACCGCATTAGAAAGCCGATCCGATTGTTTGGAATAGGGAAGTCAAACTCCTTAACTGAGACCTGTGTACAAACCTCAATATGTTCTCGCACCAGCAATTTCCAAATGTCAGCAGAATTATGCGTTTTGCCATCCATTTCGTCATATCAACCAGAAAAGGCAATTCGGAACTCGGAGTTAGGCATTCCACAGCACCTTTCGCTAGGTGATCCATTATTTTACAAACCTCAAAAGGTAGATTTACTATTAGGTGCAGATGCATAAGCTGTCATTGCAAAACACTGTGTTTGGGTGGGTTGTATCAGGTCGATATAAATCCCTGACTAGTCAGCCAAAAGACTTAAGCTGTCATTTAGCCACGCTCCAAGATCAATCCATCAATGTCAGTGTGCAGAAGTTCTGAGAGCTTGAGGAAATTCGTAACGCCGCATCAACAAAACGACATACCCCAGAACAACAGCTTAGCGAAAAATTATTTAATCAAACCGTTACAAGATTAGCCTCGGGTCGGTAAAGAGTTTCTTTACCTTTCAAATCGAGCCCTGCGAGCTTGGGCAATTCCTTCGAAACTGCCAAACGAAGATTTTTGTCTTTAGAGCGAACGATTCAAAAACAACCTGAGGTCCAAGCTTTATACGTTGCATTCATGAAGGAGTATTTATACTTAGGGAACATGTCACTAGCCACCAGTGGTTTTCCCAGTGAACCACACTATTTTATCCCGCATTAGTGTGTGCTGAGACCGCAAAGTTCGACAACGAAATTACGCGTTGTTTTTGACGCATCGTGTAAGTCGTCAACCCAGCTATCTTTAAATGATTTGCTTATGGTTGGGCCAACAATTCAACCATCTCTCTTTTCTATCTTATTACGCTTTCGTATTCGTGCATATGCAATATCTGCAGACATAACAAAAATGTATCGGCAATTCGAGATCGATGAGAGTCAGCGTCAATACCAGATGATTGTATGGAGAGAAAGTCCAACAGAACCTGTGCAAGCATATCGACTAAATACGATTACGAATGGGACGGCATCAGCGCCCTACCTAGTCGTCAGATGTCTTCAATACCTTAGTAATTTGTACTAGCAGGAGCTGAGACGGTAGAAGAGCTTCACGTTATGCGCCAAGAACTGGAAAACATTTTAAGTTCAGCAGGCTTGTCTTTGGCGAAATGGTCGTCCAAAACATTATATCGTCAACAACTACTATTCTTGGCGACCAAGATGACATTAAAACATTAGGTCTAATATGGAGCCCCAATTCAGATATTTTTAAATATTCTTTCTCAGCTGTAAGTCCAACCGAAGTTCTCACAGAGCGATCTATTTTATCTTTCTCAGCACGCCTTTATGACCCTCTTGGTTTACTAAGCCCAATAATAACGAAAGCTAAAATCCTTATACAACAACTTTGGTTGTGTAAACTCGGGTGGGACGATCCACTTCCGAAAGACTTCCGTCGAAGTTGGTAATGGCCTCCTGTTTCCTTGATTTGGATAAGGTGTCTATACCCCGACATATTGGAGTTACTAACAAAGGGTCGACCCAGATCCATGGATTCGCAGACGCTTCGGCAAGGGCATTTGGCTGCTGTTTGTATGCGCGTGTTGTTACGCCCAATGGAATCTCAATCAAGGGTTGCGCCATTAAAAACTAAAACGATCCCAAGGCTGGAGTTATGCGCCGCACATTTGTTGGCAAAACTATGGCAAGCCGTAAGAGAAGATTTGGATTTCGCAGTTGAGTGTATTTTCGTTTGGTCTGACTCCAAAGTAGTTTTACACTGGTTAGAGCAGCATTCGTCCACCTTAAATGTATTTGTTGCAAACAGAGTTGCTGATATACAAGAAATGGCAGCGGAAGCGCAATGGCGCCACGTGCCAACTAAAGAAAACCCAGCAGATCTTGTGTCTCGCGGATGCCCAATTACAGAGCTAAATGATTCCTTGTGGTTCAGTTGCCCATCATTCCTAAGTGAAAAAATGGAACTTTGGCCTCAAAATCCACATTTTACGCTTTCAGAGGTTGAAAAACGACTAGAAAAACGTTCCTCGGCAGCGGTCTTAGTAGCAATCAATCATCAACCTGACGAGATTCTTGCCTTACTTGAAACTCAGTCAAGATATCTGAAAATCTTGAGAATTGTCGCGTACATACTACGGTTCGTTCGAGGACGCAGAGCGGCCCAAGAATTAAGACATGCCTTTCTCACAATAATACACAGCATACAGCAATTCGAATTTGCTGAGGAGTTTCGCAAGATTGAAAAATCGGAAATACTTAAACCATCCTTGCCAAAGCTAACTCCATTTATTTGGGAGCATCAAGATGCACAACGAAACCTTCCTCTTCTACGGGTCGGTGCTCGTTTGTTAAATGCGCCACTGCCATACGATGCAAAGCACCCCCTTTTATTACCAAAATCTTGTAAATTTGCTAAACTATTCGTAGAACATTTTCACATGTCCAACCATCACGCAGGCCCACGCATACTTGTCGGTTTACTTCAGCAACATATCTGGCTCGTCAACGCACGTCAGTTATGCAACACGATCGTCAGGCAGTGTACGCATTGCTTCAGATATAAACCTCATTACTGTCACAAGTCATGGGAAATCTACCCGCTGACAGATTAAACGGACAATTTCCATTCGAAGTCAGTGGTGTGGAACTGACGATATTCAAGCCATAGCCCCAGCACATCTACTAGCTGGTCGAACGCTAGGTGCGCTGCCATCCGTGTCCGTGCAACGCGTCAACGACGACAAGGGCGTTTTACTTCCGAAAGACTTCCGTCGAAGTTGGGAATCAATGGCCTCCTGTTTCCTTGATTTGGATAAAGTGTCTATACCAGATGGCGGCTCGTGTCCGCCAGCAAGGAGCGCTTTTGGACCAGCTGGTTGAGAGAGTACCTTCCCAGCCAAGCTTCCAACAGAAGCAGAAGTGGACCAAAGATCAGCACAACCTCGTGAAGGGCACCATCGTATTAATTCACGAGGACAAAATTCCGTCGCAAGCGTGGCTGCTAGGCGTCCTCACTAAAGTATTTCCAGGATCAGATGGAAAGGTTCGAGTGGCAGAGGTCAAAACGAAAAACGGTCATGTCAAACGAGCCATTCATCGACTAGCTCCGCTCCCTATTAACTGATTTGAAGTCTGGAGACTTTAAATGTGGGCGGTGTTAAGTCATTTCGCGGTATTAGATAAACATTAAATTAAATCATGAAATAAATAAAATTGTAAGCAATGAAATAAAACGAAAGTAAACACATAATGTTAAGATCAGAACTTATGTTAAGCTTTCCTCTCTTGTATTTGCACACGCAGCCGCTGCGATCGGCTAAAGCTCTATGCATATGAGAAGTTTATTAAAGCCAGTGAAGGCAGTTGAAAAATTATACTCTACAGATCCACACCGTGTCCATCATTTTCGTGGCTGTTTCCTGACGGAAACAGATTAATAATAGCTATTAATTTCTGACTATTCACCCCCTTAATATATTCGAAAATAACAGTTAGCTCGTTTTGTATGGGAGAAACCACAATCCCAAGTAAAGAAGGCGAAAATTTACACATTGATATATATTATGCGCAAAGTCTTACTTTCATAACTTGTATTGACGCTTACTCAAAATTTCTAGAAGTAAAAGAAATCCAAAATAAATTAAATATCGAAAACAAAGTAATGGAACTTCTTCAACAATTTCCACAAGCCAAAGTAAAATTGACCGATAACGAACCGAGCTTTACCTCGGCGCAATTTAAATCTTTTGCACAAAGGTGCGGCTTAACTTTACATTACGCAGACCCGAGGCACAGTACCTCACACGGACAAGTTGAAAGGGCACATTCTACATTAACAGAATTAGCTCGCTGCATTAAAGAAGAATTTAATTTAATTAAATGGTTGAAATACATAATGAAAACAGAAAAGACAAAGATTATCATGTAGGACAGGTAGTTTATGAGAAAAAACACAGGGAAAGAAATAAACTTAAAACTAGATATAAAAAACAAGTAGTTAAAGAAAATTTACCTAACAAAATAATAATCAACAATAGAAATAGGATTATTCACAAAGATAATATAAAATTCTAAATATTTATATCTTACTTTTTTTTTACCTTTTCCAGAAAATGTTTTATAAGGTGCTCATATTACACCTTATTTTATTAACAAAATCAGAAATAATTGACTATACAAGTCACGAGTATCTTTTATTCAAGGACAATAAAGACGTATTGACGTACGATTCATACGCAGATTTATTCCACGTAACTAACTTAAGTTTTTATAAAGAAATAATAAAATTAGAATTAGATAAAATAAAAAGGGATACTAATTAAAGGTCACAATGGGAAATTAATTAAAAGTAATCGAATTAATTTTATCACAATTAATATCAACTAGATGAAAAAGAGATATAAATGAGTTAAGAACTGTATGGAAATGGTTTGCTGGAACCCCGGGTCATGATGATTTTATTAAAGATAATAAAAAATAATAATAAGCAATCTATTATCAATTCCAAATTGTTCGAAGAAATTGAATCTCTTTCTGATGATTTTAAAAAATTTTATTGATCAAGATTTACCACTGCGAATACATCGTTTACGATTACTAACATTTGATCTGCAAAATTTAATTGACACAATCACACTAGCAAAAATTGATGTTTTTAATACCAAAATTTTGAACAATGATGACATTGACAATTTGCCTCCCCTGCTCTGATACCCTCTCTCCTTTAGTGCCCCCAACTAAAATGAGATGTTTTCGTAAATGTGACAATAATAAACTTAACGATATGATTTATCATTATAATTGGACAGACTTGTACAATTGTACAGACATTGAAAGTGCCACTGAACTATTCTATATAGCGTTAAATACTATTTTTAATGAATGCGTTCCTGATAGGTTTCCTTTAAACCTAAACAGGCCTCCTTGGTTTACCAATGCGCTTCAAAGATTTCAAAACCTTAAATCAAATACTTATAAAAAGTATAAAAATCGGGTAAGCCATCAGATTTTTCGAAATATGTAGTGGCTCGATCGAATTTTAATGTTCTCAACAGTCATTGCTATTCTATGTATCTAAATCGATGTAAATTTGAATTTTCAAATGATCCGAAACAGTTTTTCAACTTTGTTAATGCCAAGCGTAAGTCATCGGCATTGCCTTCATCGGTAAGTCTAAGCTCAACGGAGGCATCGATAAATTCCGACATTGCTGATTTATTGGCTGAGTTTTTCCAAACCACTTATAGTTCGACAACTTGGCCAAATTCTAACTACCCTAATCCCTTAAATAGGGAAAATTGTATTTTTACCCCTTCAATTACTGAAAACTCTCTCTTAATAGATTTAGAAACAACAACGCCGACTTATTTACCCGGTCCAGGTGGACTTCCTGGATGTGTGCTCAAGTTTTGTGCGTCAACCATTTGTAAAACAATTCTTAAACTTTTTAATTTGTCTATTTCATCATCAGTTTTTCCTACTATCTGGAAGGACTCTTTTATTATTCCACTTCATAAAAAGGGTGCGAAGGCTGATGCCAAGAATTATAGAGGTATTTCCAAATTTTTTTTTTTTTCGCGCGGAGTCCCACGGCCCACTTACCCGCCCAACCGACCGAGGGGCGCAGCCGTGTATCGTACGGCACGATTCGCGATAGGATAGACGCGAGATAGGAAAATAAAGGTAAAGGTCCGGGGAAAAAAGTAATAGTTAGATCAATCTTGTGCCAATGAAGCAAGTATTAATCGTTTTAGGAGCGGCAGAGAGTCAAGATTTGATATTACAGGAAAAAGTCTATTATAGTCAGAACATAATACTCTGAAAGGCTCATGCAAGGCATAGTTAGATCTACAATGATTTAAAATTAGGGGAATATAATTTCTAGTTAATCTACTTGGCACAGAAAAGTTTAGCCGACTTAACAAGTCGGGGCAGTCAATATCACCATGTATAAGGTTATAAATAAAGATAGTACCAAGCATCGTTCTACGGTTGGCTAGGGATGGTAAATTAATCAAAAGAAGACTACTAGAATAAGAAGGTAAGATAAGATTTGCATCCCAGTTTAGGCGCCGTAAAGCAAAAAGAAGGAAGTTTTTTTTTGTACAGATTCAATACGACCAATATGTATTCCGTATTGTGGACTCCAGACGGGGGACCCATACTCCAGAATCGGACGGACTAGCGAAATAAATAAAGTTTTAGTCAAATAAGGATCATCGAATTCTTTTGACCACCTTTTAATAAATCCAAGCACTCCTCTGGCTTTATTAACCATGGACGAAATGTGATTAGAAAATTTTAGTTTAGGGTCCAAGAGAACCCCAAGATCGTTTACAAGAGTTATTCTATCCAAAGAGCTGTCACTTAACGTGTAAGTCGCGTATATCGGATTGGCCCGATAAAAAGTCATCAGCTTGCACTTGGAGCCGTTTAAATTTAGTAAATTATCTCTGCACCAGTTTTGAAAATTATCTAGATCGGATTGCAAGTCTAAATGGCAGGAAATGTCCTTATACTGCAGGCACAACTTAACATCATCTGCGTACATAAGTAAGCGAGAATGACTTATAGTTGAGGGAAGATCGTTAATAAATAATGTAAAAAGTAACGGACCCAGATGGCTCTCTTGTGGGACACCGGAGGTAACACGGAGAATTTCAGAAATAGAATTTTTAAAAAGGACGCTTTGTGACCTGCCATTTAGATAACTTGAAATCCATTTAAGCAGATTAACTGGAAAACCTAAAAGGTCAAGTTTATGAATAAGAAGTAAGTGATTTACAGAGTCAAATGCTTTACTAAAGTCAGTGTAAATGACATCTGTTTGAAAACTACTATTGAAGCCTTTTATCACAAATGTAGTGAGCTCTAGAAGGTTTGTAATTGTGGATCTACGTTTAATAAATCCGTGTTGACACGGAGAAATAATTGATCTGCAAAAGTGCTGCAAATGAGGAGTAATAATTTTTTCAAAAAGCTTAGGAATAGCTGACAACTTAGAAATACCTCTGTAGTTACTGGCTTCTAACTTGTTACCTTTTTTGAAAAGAGGAATAACAAATGATTCCTTCCAATTGTCGGCGATCCCTAAAGCATTTGAATGTATTATCACTTCTCATTTGCAACATTTATGTTCCTCGCTTATATAACCGTGTCAGCATGGTTTTGTTAAGCGAAGATCGACCACCACCAACCTTCTTGAATTGTCATCTATTGTAATAAATGGATTTCAGAAAAAAATGCAGACTGACGTAATATATACAGATTTTAGCAAGGCCTTTGACTCCGTCAACCACTCTCTTCTCTTATTCAAATTAGATCTGCTTGGGTTTCCTGGTAATCTATTAACTTGGATTTCAAGTTACTTGAATGGTAGGACTCAGAGGGTTATATTCAAGAATTCTGTTTCAAAATTGATCTACGTGACATCTGGAGTCCCTCAGGGAAGTCATCTGGGTCCTTTGCTGTTTACTTTGTTTATCAACGATCATCCCTCTATCATAACACATTCTCGTGTACTAATGTATGCTGATGATGTTAAGATGTTTATCATATAATGATATAGCGTCGGGACTTAACTTACAGTCAGATATTGATTGTTTTCATGAATGGTGTGAGTACAACCTTTTAAAGTTGAACTACCTTAAATGCAACGTTATGACTTTTTATAAGGATACTCCTACATTTATTAGTTATTTTCTTAAAAATACGTCACTCGACCGTATATATTCAGTTAACGATTTAGGTGTTCTTCTGGACCCTAAACTTAAATTTGACTGCCACATAATGTACACTGTTAATAAAGCCATGAGTGTTCTTGGCTTTATAAAGCGTTGGTCAAAAGAATTTGATGACCCTTATACGACCAAATTATTATTTACCTCCCTTGTCCGTCCTATTTTGGAATATTGTTCGTCGGTTTGGAGTCCACAATATCAAGTGCACATTGACCGTATTGAGTCGGTACAAAAAAAATTTCTTCCATTTGCCCTTCGTAGTTTGAACTGGGATCAAAACGTAAGGCTACCTTCCTACCAGTGTAGATTACTGTTGCTTAATTTACCTACACTTGTAAACCGCCTAACTTTCAATGTTCCTGTTAGACTAACACGAAATTATATCCCTTTAAATTTGTCACGATGTTCATCAAATTTTTGTCTGCACGAGCCGTTTCGCGTTCTATGTAATACTTATAACAACCTTTATCATCTAATTTGCATTTCCACTTCTATCCCGTTATTAAAAACTAATATTTTAACTCATTTGCTTTTCTCTTAATTGTGCCTTTTATTTTCACTTGTGTCTTGTCTCTATTTAATTTATGTATTTTCCTCGCGAACTCGCATTTCTTGCCCAAATTGATAATAGGGCCTGCGCGTAACAAGCACGTGCTTGGTGTCGTTGGGCCACTTGTTTGTACTGCTCGTAGTGCATCACCGTCGATCAGAATCATGGAAATATTAAAACATGAACAAAAACAAATAATTATCGCTGACTTAATGGACATCTCTGTTTTTAAAATCGCACTGCATAAAGAACTTTTAATAATTTATATGAAAAACCAATAATTAAAAATAGATGCGAAATTTATCACCCTAGAGCGATTTCCCAAAACGATGGGAAACTAGTATTAAGCAATCAAGTCGCAAAATGCGCAAATATGTTTTATGAAATGTCTAACTTCAAGAACGAACTTTTTAATAATTATTGCACTTCAATTAAGGAAAAAACTTGTTTTACCCGATTATTAAATAGAGATAAATCGACTTGTAAAAAAATAAGAGAAACAAATAAAAAAAAGACATCATACAAGATGGTGCCATTCTTATAAGTGGTAACAATATTGTTAACAACTCCCATTTAAACGGTTCATTTTTAATAACATTTAATGTTACAACCAATATTAATAATATCTCATATACCAATTTGGAAAACAAAATTCTTGACTACATAACTAGGAACCACTTCAAAAATTATGAAATATCCGATTATATATTATCAAATAACTCGGAACTTTCTTTAGATAATATAAAAATTTTAAATCCTTTTATTAAAATTAATAATAGTAAAATATCAATATAAAGGTATATTATTAATTTTAATCTCTAAATATATGATTTTTTTACTTATTATTAAATACAAAAATGCTATATTATTTGTAACCAAAAACAAGAGAGAACGCTATAGTCGGGTGCCCCGACTATCAGATACCCGTTACTCAGGTAAAGGGAGTACGGAGGAGATGGAGATAGAAACTTTGATCACGCATAACTTTTTAACGAATGGTCCGATTTGAAAAATTTCTTCTACATTTCGATAGGTATTGATAAACGCAATAAAACTGCATTTTTACTTTTCCGAAATATTTAAATTTTTAAAATTGTATATAAGCGATTGTGGGCGTTAAAGGGGCGTGGCACCTTTTTGAAACAAACTTGCGCTGCGTAGGAACTCCTAGAATCTGCATGCAAAATGCCAATCTTCTAGCTTTTATAGTTTCCGAGATCTCAGCGTTCATACGGACAGACAGACAGACGGACAGACGGACATGGCTATATCGACTCGGCTAGTGACCCTGATCAAAAATATATATACTTTATAGGGTCGGAAACGCTTCCTTCTAGCTGTTACATACTTTTGCACGAATACCCTTTTACTCTACGAGTAACGGGTATAAACAACGGCCAGAACCAGAAAAATCTATTAACCAAGAAAATTTTTTAACAGAATTAAGAGATCAATTAAATGAATTTCATATTGAATCGGGACGATCCATTTTAGAAGGGGGAGAGTTATCCAACCCCTAAAACCAGGCCACTTATGGCTTTTATTAACAATATTTTCAAACTCTGCATTTGCCTTGTGTTTGCCTTTGGCTTTGAGGTCCGATCTTGGTTCCCCAACTAAGTTAAACAAATCAAAATTAAAGTAAACATCAGCTTCCGTTCGAAGCCCAATCAATTGCTAATTGAATTGTACAATGAAATGCGACAGTTTCATCTTAAGCGCAAATTAAAATTAAAGTAAACATCAGCTTCCGTTTGAATCCCAATCAATTGCGCCCTTTTGCCTTTCAAGTTTCCACCAAATTGCATCGGTCAGCATAATTGAATTTCACAATGAGATGCAACAGTTTCATCCTAAGCTTTTAATCTTAACATAAATTGAAGTTCTAAAGTTCAAAAAGAAAAGCTCCTGGCCGAGGTTCATTGGATAAGATTTAGAATCGCGCCAAATGCAAAGATAACTTGGATTTCCATGCAACATACGACTCAAAGCGTCAGCTAATGTAGCAATCCCACAAGCCAAACCCTTTCTACATCCGCGAAATGTTCCTTGGTGGAGCAAAACTCTGCAAGATCTAAGGCGACAAAAGCAATCTCTTTGGCGCGCATACAAACAAACTCAGAGCACCGCTGCTCTTATTTCTTACAGAAAATCGAATGCTCTTTTTAAATTCAATTCCAAAAAAGCAAAACGGGAATTCTTTAATTTTGACAAATAGAAAAACAGCAAAAACAATTGAATTTTCATTTTAATTTTTTTAATTTATTGATTTATATATAGATGCCCGATTTTAATTTAATTAAAACCATAGTATTTATATATTACCAAGTCCCAAAAAACAAAAAAAAAAAAATTAAAAACAACACAGTTATACTTAAAAAATTTTTTTTTTGCGATTGTTCCTATGGGAGCTTAAATACCAACTGCAACTTTTGGAAATTTTTCAAGGAAATAGCTTTAAAACTCAGGGACTAGTATGCGTAGAAACGGACGGACAGACGGACGGACAGACTGACATCTGCAGTGATAGTCTGTTCACCCTAAAAGGAGTCCAAAACTTCTGCAACAACAACATCCTTTTATGCGAAACTCGTCACCTCTGCATTAAAAACATAAGCCAAATTAAGCAATTATGGGATCCGGCGCACATAGGAATATATGGGAACGGTCGGGCTCTGTGCCACACAGTCATATCTGGAGTCCAACAGGATATCTGAAAACATTAAGAACATATTTCTCAACTTGGAATTGAAAGACTGTTCGTCTTCTAAACATTGCTATAAACAATTTAAGGGGGTATGGTTAATTCGAAGTTTTATTTGCAATACGAATAGCCTCAGTAAAATTTTTGTTTTTGATAATAAAACATTTAAACAATATGTGTAAAAATTTGCATCCAAAAATATTGAAAAGTGAGTGAGATATGGTCAATCTCTGTCTGCATCTTGAAAAAAAGGTTGTCTGCGGTGAACATTTTAACTAATCACAGAATCATCTGAATTGAATCATTATTGAAAAGACGAATTTCCACAGGTAACGCAAAAACCCCGATTTTCGCCCAAAAATCCGAGTTATTTGTTGTTGTAAAAATAATAAATTGTCCCAAAAACAAAAAAAAACTAGATAGCGTTACCTGAGGAATTTAGTAAAGAAGTACTGTGTAATTTCAAAACGATTCGTCCAGTAGATTTTGCAGGATCGTGTGCACTGACTTTAAAAATGGCGAGCGTTTTAAAGTTTTGGACACCCAAAAATCGTATACAAAAGAGCTAACTTCCCCACGTTCAACTGCCCATAGCATCGGAAGTTTTTAATACTGTACCCCTTAACCCTGACAAAAATGACATCAAATTCCCTGCGTCAAGCAACAGAAGGGTATAAGCCATTGTTCAGATGAACACTAATAAAGTATACGATTTTATGGGCTCTTAATTTCTAATCAACAAGAGAGAAGCGTCAGCACTTGAAATGCTGTAAGTGCAGGCCACTCGAGCCTACCCAAAATATAATCATGATTCCACCGCTGGGGTCAAAATCCCGCTTGGGCAAGCAGATAAGATAACAATTTCAAAATAGCTTCCTAAGTTTTAATACAAGACTCAATTGAAGAGGTTGCCATACTAACTCGATTAAAAACCGGACACATAAATTTCCAATCTGCGGGGACGAACTATCAGTCAAACATCTATTAGATACATACGGACACTATCATATCCTCAGAACAAACCTCATTGGTCTTACCACACCACCAATTCAAATTTAAATTATTAATTAAATTACACCTATTATAAAATGTTAAGTCACAAATACATTAAAGTAAAGTTTTCTCAATTACCGAGTCGATGGCTACAGTAGCTAGTTACACCTTTCCCTAAATTAGTTTTTATATTTTAAATATGATTTATGTATAATAGTTAATACTAAATAACAAAAAAAATGAGTCTATAGTCCGGAGATCACTCGGGTAGTTCGCAGTGGTTAAGGTCTGATGTGTCGGGGGAGTGATGGTCCGGAGGGTCGTGCGGGAGGACCAGGTGCTCAATGGAAGCTGTTGGCTGCGTCCCGCTGGTTCGTGGGTAACGGAGGGACGCCCTTGGAACAAATAAAAGAAAAATATTCATTGTCGCCCCGCAATAGACAACGATTAAATGGTTCGGTGTTGTTCGATCCCCGCAGTGTCTTTCTACCGGCTGTGGTCTCTCTTATCCGTTGCTTGCCCTATTATTAATTGATTCATTGAGAGTGACCGTTATGCGTTGGGTCAGTGTGACCCTTGTATTTCTTCGGAGCAGTCGCATAAGTAATTTCCGTTCAAATGATGTTTTTAATTTTTTTATTTATTCAAAGTACTTTTTTTATTGGTAATTATTTTTTTTATCATATTTTCTTCATTGGAAAGTATGAAAGAAATGGAATGAAGCTTTTCAATACACTGTCCGTCCATATGAACGTATATATAGCATTAAGGCTTAAGGTTTTCTTACGCAGCGCCAGTTTATTTCAAAATGTTGCCACACCCACAAGTCACCTAAGAGACCTCGTAAGGGCCAGTTATTAGAAGGAATATGTCAAAACAGCAAACAAAAAAGATATTCGGTCAATATCTATCAAAACACCAAACATTTTCCAGACTTTAGAAATTATGAACATATTAAGTTTTAATTATGGAGCCACAGCCTATTTGAAAACGTAGTTCATATATTTGAGTGAGCAGAAGAGTTGTTGGCACTTCAGTTCGGAAAATGGCGCGTTGCTTAAGCTTTACGAAATGCGTATCAGCTGGGGGCATCAGCTGATTTTTCTGTCATTTAATAATCGTTCTGGGAGATTTTAGCAGTTTTAAGAGGGCTTAGGCTAGTGCGATAAAACGGCTTTAGCTCATACGAACAGTGTAGTGGAAGCGTCAAAAGAACTATACCATTTTACTTTCAATATTCAAGATAACTATACCCAAGTGGTCCTTTATCATACAGTCGTCCAGCGCTTTCTAAATGTGCTCTGTTCAAGAAGAGGACTGAAAAGTGTTTCCTGGGAAAAAAATGGGGCCAAAGAACGTCCTCCTTCTGAAACTGGCATGGCCAAAGAGACAAGCGTTCCTGTTTCGGCTGATGTGACTCGATCTACTTTCTTTATCTCATGTTGAGCAATAAAATTTTTAACATGTACCATGTGTTCATATAGAGCCGAAAATTGATAACATCCAGCAGGCCATGGGACAGCCACAAAGTAACATGGAATCTATGATGATTACTTTGCAACAAAATATGATGGAATTTATGTCCTTCATGAAAACCACAATGCAAGCCCTTATGCAAAACCAAAATATCTTTTTACAAATGCTTGCAGCTCAGCAGTCCAAATAAACCATGCCTAGCCTTCGAATAACTCTGTGGAACGCCAAAGGTGTTTCACGGCATAAACCTGAAATAACTCAATTTCTGAACGAAAACCACATCGTCGTTATGTTGCTGGCAGAAACGCATCTCACCAGCAAATATAACTTTCAAATACGGGGATACACGTTCTACGGCGTTGATCATCCAGATGGTAAAGCGCATGGCGGAACTGGCATCTTAATAAGAGACCGCGTCAAGCACCACTTTCACCAACGGTTTGCAAAAAAACATCTGCAAGCTACATCGATAAAATTACAGTTGGGCCACTGCAACCTTGCCATTGCCGCCGAAAACCAATTCATGGACTTCTACAATTCACTTGGTGAGCGATTCATAGCAGCAGGAGATTACAACGCCAAGCACACGGGGGATCCCACCTTGTGACCCCCAAAGGAAGACAATTATTAAATGCACTCATTAAAACATGCAACAAACTGGACTACGTTTCACTAGACAGCCCTACATACTGGCCTACAGATCCTAGAAAACTACCTGATTTAATTGATTTTGCTGTGACAAAAAACATTTCTCGCAATCTGATATCAGCAAAATCGCTTTTGGATCTATCATCGGACCACTCACCTGTGCTTATAACTCTTCTTCAAAGCCCGGAGTTAATCGAGCACCCTCGCAGGCTGACGTCGCCAAGAACCAACTGGCTGAAGTTCAAAAAGAACGTAAGTTCCCACATTGAACTAACTCCACAGCTCAACATCAAGGAGGACATCGACTGCTATACCGATGCACTGGAGTCTGTACTCGTCGCAGCAGCCAAAGTCTCAACACCGCAAGGGTGGGATGGGCACACACACCAACACAAAACTAACCTTGAAATCGAACAGCTTGTTCTGGAGAAAAGACGTTTGAGACGTGCTTGGCAATCCAGCAGATCGCCATCCTCAAAACAAAGTCTTAAGGAAGCTGGTCGCAGACTGACCAGGGCTCTAAGGCAAGAAGAAGTAAAAGCACAACGCCAGTACATTTTGAAACTTTCACCCACCAGCACTAAGCATCCCTTGTGGAGGGCCCACCCAAATCTAAGTGCGCTGGCCGAAACAGTAATTCCCATAAGAGACTCTTCAGGCAGCTGGGCCAGAAGCGACAAAGGCAGAGCTTGTACATTTGCTTTGCACCTTCGAAATGTTTTCCAGCCGAACCCTGCAACTAATTCATTCGCACTACCGTCGCCGTCAATTCGAATCGAATCTGAGACGGAGCCAATTCTGTTTCAACCAAATGAAGTTGCAAAAGTAATCAGCGAGCAATTGAAACCAAAAAAGGCCCCAGACGGTGATCAAATAACTCCCAAAATGTTAATCGAACTTCCAAACTGTGCAGTTAAGGTTATTTGTAAACTCTTTAACGGGATTACACGACTTGGCTATTTTCCAAAAAAATTGAAAAAATCGGTAATAATATCGATTCCCAAGCCAGGAAAAGATCACACAATACCAGCTTCGTACAGACCGATAAGTTTACTCTTGTGTCTGTCAAAACTGCTCGAAAAATGCCTTTTGACGCGCATAATCCCATATCTGAAAGAGCACAACGTTATTCCAGCACACCAATTTGGCTTTCGAGAAAGCCATGGAACAATAGAGCAAGTCAACAGACTAACAACAGAAATACGTACTACATTCGAGCTTCGGGAATACTGCAGTGAGGTATTCCTTGACGTTGCACAGGCTTTCGACCGAGTCTGGCTTGATGGCCTTATGCATAAAATCAGAACGATCCTGCCGGGAAACACTCACAGGATACTTGAATCGTACCTTTACAACAGAGCCTTCGCCGTGAGATGCAACACTACAACATTTACGCTTAGTGTTAACAAAAGTGTAGTGTTAACAAAATTATAAAACTGTTTTGGATCTTGTGAAAATTGGACCCTACAACGAGTCAGATAGCTTTTGTAACACCGGGCGTTAAGCACGGTAAAATTTGACCGAGCCCTTAGGTACTGAGAGAAGGCAGATTGTGAACCGCACATTTTAAATTTATTGAAAAGTCTTGACTTAATATTTTTTAGGTGTGGCAACTCTTTATTAAACCACGGAGGTTTATTTGAAATTGACGGATAGTATAACGGAACACACAGATAAAAGATGGATTTCAATGCCTTATAAAAGATATTAACGGCCTCAGCCATGTTAGCGCTTGAATAAAATTCGGACCAGTCATAGCCGGATATAAAAGTATTTAAAAGATGAAAGTTTGCCTTACGAAAGCAGCGGATTCGTTTAACCGACTTTTCGGATTTTTTATTCAGCTCTGTTCTTGCGTCTACAGTCAGCTCTAGAGTTGGATGATAAGGATCTTCCGGTTGTGTAAGTGGTGATGTTCTTAATAGGCAAACGCCTTCTGAATTTGAAACAAAACACAAGTCCAGTAAACGTCCTAAGGAGTTCTTAACATGGCTCACTTGGGATAGCGCAATGTCAAGCAAGCCGTCAATAAAGTCATGCTGCCCTAAAGGAAGTAAAATATTAGAGTTTTCGTCAGGGGACCATGTCGCACTAGGTATTTTAAAATCACCCAATAGTAATAACTGATCTCGATCTGACAGTTTTTTTTTAAATGGACTGAATAACGGAAAGGTTATTTGCGTAAATAGGGAACTCAGATGATGGTGGGATATATGAACAAGTAATATATATAAAACTACCGGGAAACGATAATTTTATACCTAGGAATTCGATGTCATAAAATTCTTCGAAAGTTAGTAATTCAGACGAAAAGGTGGAGTCGACAGCAATCAGGACTCCACCTCCCCGTCTGGACTGACGATCAAGCCTTTAAATTGTGTACTTACCCGGGAGAATTTCGGAGCTAAGAAAATCCGGCCTTAACCAGGTCTCTGCACATACCATAATATTATATGGGAATGAAAAACTATCCGAATACAATTTAGTCAGCTTACTAAGTAAGCCTCTTGTGTTCTGATAGGAAGAAGAAAAGAGGAGGCTAGTTTTTTGGGACACAAGAGGATGTGGAGGGCGCTGGGATGGTTCTTTAATAGTATTTTCCATTTCCCCCTGAACTATTATTTTCTCTCTTAGATTCGTACTCTTTTACAAATATGCCCTCGGGCCAGAAACTGGCGGAACACACAGATGCAAAAAGAGCACAAGGAATACCAATCTTAAATGATGATACTTTCATAGCATAAGAAAATTCAAATTGTTCGACCTTCAAATCATCAACTTGGATTTTGTTACTGATATAAGCCGTAATATTCAGTGATGAGAGGTCTGGGGCGAGCAGAGAAGCAAATACATGTTTTAGCTGGGGCACCCGAACACAAGTTCCCGTTTTTGGTACAACACAAGCAACCCTATCGATGGCATCGCGAACCAGGCCATAATAGGCAAGACACTTGGCGTGATAAATTTTAAGGTTGAGCTCGAACCAGAAAGTAAGCCCCTAAAGAAATACGAAGTGCACCCCATTTACAATCTTCAGTTTCTGCTGCACCGCAGAATTGCAGTTGAGGAACCGCACAAACGCAATGGACCGGTACAATGTGCGAACTGCCAAGAATATGGCCATACAAGGTCATACTGTAAACTGCGCCCGGTGTGTGTAGTTTGTGGAGATCTTCATGACTCCGCACACTGCCCAGCGAGCAAAGATGACTGCAACTCGAAAAAGTGCGGCAACTGCGGTGGCAATCACACTGCTAACTACAGAGGCTGCCCTGTTTATAAGGAGCTGAAAAGTCGCATCCACCAGAGAGGAACTGCCGCCCGCACCCAAAATAAACAGATGACAGCTTCCAGATCAAACCCTGAAGTCTTCTTCTCGACTGCAGCCAGATCCTCACTAGGACCCTTAAACTCTGATAAAAATGTGACTTACGCAAGCGCTTTAAAATCAGGACTGGCTAACCCTGTCTCAAAAAGTTCATTTCTGCAATCAGCATACCAAGAACTGAACACGGCTCAGCAGCAACAACTGCCGGAGCAGTCAAAAAGCAACTTTGAAGATATGATATACAGCCTGCAGCAAAGCCTTACGGAGTTTATGTCGTTTATGCGCACAACTATACAAGATTTAATGCGAAACCAAAATCTATTGATTCAAATGCTGGTTTCACAACAATCCAAATAATGACTTCCCTAAGGATATCTACGTGGAACGCTAACGGCGTCTCACAGCATAAACTTGAGTTAGCTCAATTCCTACTCGACAACCATATCGACGTAATGCTGCTTTCAGAAACACACCTTACAAACAAATACAATTTTCAACTACGAGGTTATTCATTCTACGGAACAAATCATCCAGATGGTAAAGCACATGGTGGGACTGGAATTCTAATCAGAAGCCGTATTAAGCACCACTATCATAACAAATTTGCTAAAAATTACCTACAGGCCACATCTATAAATATACAAACAAATACTGGCAACCAACTTACACTAGCCGCCGTATACTGCCCCCCTCGCTTCACCATAGCTGAAGATGAGTTTATGCAGTTTTTCAACTCACTAGGAGACCACTTCATAGCAGCAGGGGACTACAACGCCAAGCACACACACTGGGGATCACGTCTCGTGACTCCAAAAGGAAAACAGCTCTATAATGCAGTTATAAAAGCCAAGAACAAGCTGGACCATGTTTCTCCTGGCAGACCAACATACTGGCCGGCAGACCCAAGGAAACTACCCGATTTAATAGACTTTGCAATTACCAAAAACATTCCTAAAAATCTGATAAGCGCCGAATGCCTCTCGGATCTTTCATCGGATCACTCGCCTGTCCTGTTTATTCTACTCCGACATCCAGGCGCATTGGAGCAATCGTTTAAATTGACATCTCAGAAAACCAATTGGGTTAAGTACAAGAAATACATTAGCTCACACATTGAGCTAAGTCCTCATCTCAACGATGAAGCCAACGTAGACAGATTTGTTAATACACTGGAGTCTGTACTCGTCTCTGCAGCTCGAGTTTCAACACCACAAACTACAAGTACACAAAGCAACCAAAAGAAGACAAATCTACAAATAGAACAGCTCGTCCTCGAAAAGCGACGCTTACGTCGAGAGTGGCAACTCTACAGATCACCATCTGCTAGGCAAAGCTTAAAATATGCCTCACGTCAACTCACAAAAGCTTTACAGCAAGAAGAAGCACAGGTCCACCGACGCTACATAGAGCAATTGTCAACATCTAGTACAAAACACTCACTATGGAGAGCTCACCCTACTCTAAGCTCACCGAAAGTAACCGTGATGCCTATTAGAAATCCCACAGGCGGCTGGGCGCGCAGCGATGCAGACAGAGCCAGCACGTTTGCCAACCACCTTAAAAATGTCTTCCAACCAAATCCTGCCACTAGTGCGTTCACCCTGCCGACTTTACCACATGAGCCTCAGCTTCAACATGAACCAATTGAGTTTCGCCCAAACGAAATCGTTAACATCATCAAAAATCAGCTGAATCCGAAAAAATCCCCGGGCTGCGACCTCATAACTCCCAAAATGATTATTGAGCTCCCATATTGCGCTGTTTGCACTATCACCCAGCTTTTTAATGCCATCGCAAAACTTGGCCACTTTCCAGTGAGATGGAAAAAGTCGATTATAATAATGATAGCAAAGCCAGGAAAAGACCACACAATTCCCACGTCGTATAGACCTATAAGCCTACTCTCATGCTTATCTAAACTCTTTGAAAAATGCGTATTGACTCGGATAAACACATACCTAAGAATCCAGGAAGGAATTCCGTCACATCAATTTGGGTTTCGTGAAAAGCACGGAACAATTGAGCAGGTAAACCGGATAACATCAGAAATTCGGAACGCGTTCGAAAAACGAGAGTACTGTACTGCCATATTTTTAGACGTCTCTCAAGCATTTGATAGAGTTTGGCTAGAAGGTCTAATGTACAAGATCAAGACAATGCTCCCCTACAACACCCATAAGCTTTTAGAGTCTTACCTCTACGACAGAAAATTTGCTGTTCGATGCAACACTGCTATAACTGACGATTTCACTATTGGAGCTGGAGTTCCTCAAGGAAGCGTGCTCGGCCCAATATTATATGTCCTCTACACAGCAGACATCATCCTCTACAACAACAAGCACACGACTAACAACATCTACGTTTGCTGATGATACAGCCATTCTCAGCCGCTCAAAATGCCCGATGCAAGCAACTGCGCAGCTCGCACTTCATCTGGTCGATGTAGAAAAGTGGCTTTCAGATTGGCGAATTAAAGTGAACGAACAAAAATGCAAGCACGTTACGTTCACCCTGAACAGGCAAAACTGCCCGCCGCTCATGTTAAACCATACTCTACTCCCGCAAGCAAACGAAGTGACATATCTAGGAGTACACCTCGACAGAAGACTCACATGGCGCCGGCATATTGAAGCCAAAAGAACACACCTAAAGCTAAAAGCCAGTAGCCTTCATTGGCTTATCAACGCTCGGTCTCCCCTTAGTCTTGAATATAAAGTCCTGCTGCATAACTCGGTACTAAAACCTATATGGATGTACGGTTCTCAGTTATGGGGGAATGCCAGCAATAGCAATATTGGCATAATCCAGCGAGCTCAGTCGAAGATCTTGAGAACAATCACCGGGGCACCGTGGTATGTTCGCAACGAAAACATACATCGCGACTTAAACATTCTACCAGTCAAAGAAGTGATCGCAGAACAGAAGGAAAAGTACTTTACCAAGCTATCGTTGCACCCTAACCACCTGGCGAGAGGTCTTACAAGGTTGATCAACCAATCACGCCTTCGTCGCAATGATTTACCCACCCAGCGACCGACTTGAGGCACGCGCAACCAGAATGCAGTCTTATTATACTGTTAGTTAAATTTTAATGTTAAGATACGTAAACTTATTGTTAGTCTCAAAATTAAGAGAAGATTCAATAAATAAAAGCAAAGTTAAAAAAAATAAATTTTATCACATGTATGGCAGGGAATACTTTGCTGTCCAGTCGAGATAACTTTCTTGCAATTTTTTAAAGAACAGAGGGCCATTATCACTGACCACAGACCATTGTGCACTATAGCGGGGCGACAGAGCGGGAGCGAAACACCGAATAACTTTGATGTTCGAAACGAGATAGAAACGAAAAGAGACAGAGAGCGGGATTATTAACCGATTAACTCCGGTATAAAACACCTTTGAGAGATATTACCGTAGGAGTGCGTGCGTTCCAACAGCGCTCAACGACGAAGAGAAAGACTGAAAAGAGGGGCAATAGAAAACAATAACAACAAACCAGCACCGAATTAAATTATGATAACAACTTTTTATTTTCTAAACACAAGTTAATCACGATGCACTCGCGAAGCGAACGGAAAGTTGTTAGAAGACACTTAAAGGTGTAGAAACGTTAAACAGATTTAAGTAAAGCCCCGTGGTTTCAATAAGAAAAATGAAAATTCAGAGCGCAAAACAAAAACACGACCGTTCACTGTGAAGACGCAGAAAGATATTATTAATCCGATTCCTAAAGAAGCATGTCCGGAAATATGATGAAATTGCTAATCTTTGAATTTTATATGATTTTCTTTTAAATATTTAATTTCTTTGAATCTTTGAATTTAAAATGATTTTCTTTTAAGTATTTAATTTCTTTATTTAGGCGTGCAAACTCAACAGTATGATTAATAGAATCCAATTTCAATGGATCCCAAACAACCTTTGGAATTTGACTAATATCTCACATACGATGATAATAAAACTTCTTTACTTTCAGATTTAATATTGTGATGGACAATCAAAATCTTATCATCCGTTCTAGCAGTACAATCTGGCGCAATACTTAGAATTCCTTGCGTTGGTAAATCAAGTAACTGAATTTGTGCATTCATACACTGTACTCTTATCTTGAAATTAAAAGGAACCTTAAACAACCAACTACTTTTCTTTTCTGGCTCTGCCAATAAGATTAAGTATCTATTACTGTTTTGCATATACAGTTTGAAACTCTGTTTGGCTTAAGTGGTTGTACTTCACAAGAATAGTCATTTGCAGAATTCCAAGGCCAACTTCCTTTGCAAATTCTCTTATTTTGATGCCATCTTTGACACTGACATAAAGTTGATGCGAGCATTACGTGATAAGAATCGATTTCAAAGTTATGAATCAAATATTCCTAAGAAATATGAACCATAATCATTATGTCTTCCTTCTGCTGAGTAGCTGTCTTTTTCCGTGGAAGAACTAATATTTCGGAAATACCTCCAAAGTGAGGTCCTGCCGGAGGGATAAAATGCCAATGAATTTTATCGTTTTTAATTTCTGAAGCTACTTTAGAGTTATATTTAATGTCTTCTAGAAATTCGTCATCCAACATCCGAGCAGCACCTACTTTTTCTAACTGCAATGAGACCTGCTTAACGATTTCATTGGATTCTTTAATGCTGTCTGATCCTGTCATGAAATCAAACATATAGAAATCATTTCATATAATTTCACTGATTATCGGATCTTTACATTTATCTCCTATATCCGCTAAAAGACTAAATATGGAGACAAAGCAGTAACATAGGTAACTGTAGTTAATTTATAGTCTATGATTTTATTTTTTGGATAATCTCTCCACAAGACATGCACAAATTCTTAATCTCTCTCCGCTGTATTTATCTGACGGTACATTTCTTTAATGTCCGCTGAAACTACATACTGCCACCTGGGCCATTTTAAAATAATGCCGAAAATATCTTTTTGGTCTCTAGGTCCAATCCACATAATATCATTAAGACATTTATTATTAATGGTTTTTACTGACGCATCAAACACCACCCTTAATTTTGTAGTTAAGCTCATATCTCTAATTACGGCTTGAGGTGGTAAATAATACTTACCTTCTGAGTTTGCCTCAGGTTTTAGGTTTTAGGTTTTGATTTCTTACTAGTTTTTTCACCAAATTCAAAAATCTGGCCATGGCTTGGCCTTTCGATTCCCCCAAGGTTTGCTCTTCCTTAAAGGGGATTTTCACAACATATCGTCCTGAAATCTTGGACTCTAAATCTTCCTTACTTTCTTCTTCTAATTCCCAAAATCTTTCCAAGTCCTTGCACTCTATCGTGGTT
This sequence comes from Drosophila rhopaloa, assembly GCF_018152115.1. Classification (NCBI taxonomy): domain Eukaryota; kingdom Metazoa; phylum Arthropoda; class Insecta; order Diptera; family Drosophilidae; genus Drosophila; species Drosophila rhopaloa. The sequence goes on from NW_025334991.1 coordinate 1,092,557, forward strand.
GCAACTACCGTGATACTTTCTTTTGATTTGATGCATCCAGACACTATCCAACCAAAGTCTGTGTTTTGACCAAGAAGACCGTCTATCTTTATTACTCCTTTCTGAAGAATTTTAGCATATAAATCGGCTCCTATAATTAAGTCCACTCGACCTGGATTGTTAAACTCGAGATCGGCTGAAGGGTAGTTTTGCCACCTCGTTTTATTAATGTTTAATGAGCGCATTGGCAACGCTTTCATTAATTTTGGAAGGACAATTGCCTCCACTACTAACTCATTTTTAATTTATTTTAAAGGATTAATATTTAGTTTTATTTAATGACTTCCCTAAGGATATCTACGTGGAACGCTAACGGCGTCTCACAGCATAAACTTGAGTTAGCTCAATTCCTACTCGAAAACCATATCGACCTAATGCTGCTTTCAGAAACACACCTTACAAACAAATACAATTTTCAACTACGAGGTTATTCATTCTACGGAACAAATCATCCAGATGGTAAAGCACATGGTGGGACTGGAATTCTAATCAGAAGCCGTATTAAGCACCACTATCATAACAAATTTGCTAAAAATTACATACAGGCCACATCTATAAATATACAAACAAATACTGGCAACCAACTAACACTAGCCGCCGTATACTGCCCCCCTCGCTTCACCATAGCTGAAGATGAGTTTATGCAGTTTTTCAACTCACTAGGAGACCACTTCATAGCAGCAGGGGACTACAACGCCAAGCACACACACTGGGGATCACGTCTCGTGACTCCAAAAGGAAAACAGCTCTATAATGCAGTTATAAAAGCCAAGAACAAGCTGGACCATGTTTCTCCTGGCAGACCAACATACTGGCCGGCAGACCCAAGGAAACTACCCGATTTAATAGACTTTGCAATTACCAAAAACATTCCTAAAAATCTGATAAGCGCCGAATGCCTCTCGGATCTTTCATCGGATCACTCGCCTGTCCTGTTTATTCTACTCCGACATCCAGGCGCATTGGAGCAATCGTTTAAATTGACATCTCAGAAAACCAATTGGGTTAAGTACAAGAAATACATTAGCTCACACATTGAGCTAAGTCCTCATCTCAACGATGAAGCCAACGTAGACAGATTTGTTAATACACTGGAGTCTGTACTCGTCTCTGCAGCTCGAGTTTCAACACCACAAACTACAAGTACACAAAGCAACCAAAAGAAGACAAATCTACAAGTAGAACAGCTCGTCCTCGAAAAGCGACGCTTACGTCGAGAGTGGCAACTCTACAGATCACTATCTGCTAGGCAAAGCTTAAAATATGCCTCACGTCAACTCACAAAAGCTTTACAGCTAGAAGAAGCACAGGTCCACCGACGCTACATAGAGAAATTGTCAACATCTAGTACAAAACACTCACTATGGAGAGCTCACCCTACTCTAAGCTCACCGAAAGTAACCGTGATGCCTATTAGAAATCCCACAGGCGGCTGGGCGCGCAGCGATGCAGACAGAGCCAGCACGTTTGCCAACCACCTTAAAAATGTCTTCCAACCAAATCCTGCCACTAGTGCGTTCACCTTGCCGACTTTACCACATGAGCCTCAGCTTCAACATGAACCAATTGAGTTTCGCCCAAACGAAATCGTTAACATCATCAAAAATCAGCTGAATCCGAAAAAATCCCCGGGCTGCGACCTCATAACTCCCAAAATGATTATTGAGCTCCCATATTGCGCTGTTTGCACTATCACCCAGCTTTTTAATGCCATCGCAAAACTTGGCCACTTTCCAGTGAGATGGAAAAAGTCGATTATAATAATGATAGCAAAGCCAGGAAAAGACCACACAATTCCCACGTCGTATAGACCTATAAGCCTACTCTCATGCTTATCTAAACTCTTTGAAAAATGCGTATTGACTCGGATAAACACATACCTAAGAATCCAGGAAGGAATTCCGTCACATCAATTTGGGTTTCGTGAAAAGCACGGAACAATTGAGCAGGTAAACCGGATAACATCAGAAATTCGGAACGCGTTCGAAAAACGAGAGTACTGTACTGCCATATTTTTAGACGTCTCTCAAGCATTTGATAGAGTTTGGCTAGAAGGTCTAATGTACAAGATCAAGACAATGCTCCCCTACAACACCCATAAGCTTTTAGAGTCTTACCTCTACGACAGAAAATTTGCTGTTCGATGCAACACTGCTATAACTGACGATTTCACTATTGGAGCTGGAGTTCCTCAAGGAAGCGTGCTCGGCCCAACATTATATGTCCTCTACACAGCAGACATCATCCTCTACAACAACAAGCACACGACTAACAACATCTACGTTTGCTGATGATACAGCCATTCTCAGCCGCTCAAAATGCCCGATGCAAGCAACTGCGCAGCTCGCACTTCATCTGGTCGATGTAGAAAAGTGGCTTTCAGATTGGCGAATTAAAGTGAACGAACAAAAATGCAAGCACGTTACGTTCACCCTGAACAGGCAAAACTGCCCGCCGCTCATGTTAAACCATACTCTACTCCCGCAAGCAAACGAAGTGACATATCTAGGAGTACACCTCGACAGAAGACTCACATGGCGCCGGCATATTGAAGCCAAAAGAACACACCTAAAGCTAAAAGCCAGTAGCCTTCATTGGCTTATCAACGCTCGGTCTCCCCTTAGTCTTGAATATAAAGTCCTGCTGCATAACTCGGTACTAAAACATTTATGGATGTACGGTTCTCAGTTATGGGGGAATGCCAGCAATAGCAATATTGGCATAATCCAGCGAGCTCAGTCGAAGATCTTGAGAACAATCACCGGGGCACCGTGGTATGTTCGCAACGAAAACATACATCGCGACTTAAACATTCTACCAGTCAAAGAAGTGATCGCAGAACAGAAGGAAAATTACTTTACCAAGCTATCGTTGCACCCTAACCACCTGGCGAGAGGTCTTACAAGGTTGATCAACCAATCACGCCTTCGTCGCAATGATTTACCCACCCAGCGACCGACTTGAGGCACGCGCAACCAGAATGCAGTCTTATTATACTGTTAGTTAAATTTTAATGTTAAGATACGTAAACTTATTGTTAGTCTCAAAATTAAGAGAAGATTCAATAAATAAAAGCAAAGTTAAAAAAATAAATTTTATCACATGTATGGCAGGGAATACTTTGCTGTCCAGTCGAGATAACTTTCTTGCAATTTTTTAAAGAACAGAGGGCCATTATCACTGACCACAGACCATTGTGCACTATAGCGGGGCGACAGAGCGGGAGCGAAACACCGAATAACTTTGATGTTCGAAACGAGATAGAAACGAAAAGAGACAGAGAGCGGGATTATTAACCGATTAACTCCGGTATAAAACACCTTTGAGAGATATTACCGTAGGAGTGCGTGCGTTCCAACAGCGCTCAACGACGAAGAGAAAGACTGAAAAGAGGGGCAATAGAAAACAATAACAACAAACCAGCACCGAATTAAATTATGATAACAACTTTTTATTTTCTAAACACAAGTTAATCACGATGCACTCGCGAAGCGAACGGAAAGTTGTTAGAAGACACTTAAAGGTGTAGAAACGTTAAACAGATTTAAGTAAAGCCCCGTGGTTTCAATAAGAAAAATGAAAATTCAGAGCGCAAAACAAAAACACGACCGTTCACTGTGAAGACGCAGAAAGATATTATTAATCCGATTCCTAAAGAAGCATGTCCGGAAATATGATGAAATTGCTAATCTTTGAATTTAATATGATTTTCTTTTAAATATTTAATTTCTTTGAATCTTTGAATTTAATATGATTTTCTTTTAAGTATTTAATTTCTTTATTTAGGCGTGCAAACTCAACAGTATGATTAATAGAATCCAATTTCAATGGATCCCAAACAACCTTTGGAATTTGACTAATATCTCACATACGATGATAATAAAACTTCTTTACTTTCAGATTTAATATTGTGATGGACAATCAAAATCTTATCATCCGTTCTAGCAGTACAATCTGGCGCAATACTTAGAATTCCTTGCGTTGGTAAATCAAGTAACTGAATTTGTGCATTCATACACTGTACTCTTATCTTGAAATTAAAAGGAACCTTAAACAACCAACTACTTTTCTTTTCTGGCTCTGCCAATAAGATTAAGTATCTATTACTGTTTTGCATATACAGTTTGAAACTCTGTTTGGCTTAAGTGGTTGTACTTCACAAGAATAGTCATTTGCAGAATTCCAAGGCCAACTTCCTTTGCAAATTCTCTTATTTTGATGCCATCTTTGACACTGACATAAAGTTGATGCGAGCATTACGTGATAAGAATCGATTTCAAAGTTATGAATCAAATATTCCTAAGAAATATGAACCATAATCATTATGTCTTCCTTCTGCTGAGTAGCTGTCTTTTTCCGTGGAAGAACTAATATTTCGGAAATACCTCCAAAGTGAGGTCCTGCCGGAGGGATAAAATGCCAATGAATTTTATCGTTTTTAATTTCTGAAGCTACTTTAGAGTTATATTTAATGTCTTCTAGAAATTCGTCATCCAACTTCCGAGCAGCACCTACTTTTTCTAACTGCAATGAGACCTGCTTAACGATTTCATTGGATTCTTTAATGCTGTCTGATCCTGTCATGAAATCAAACATATAGAAATCATTTCATATAATTTCACTGATTATCGGATCTTTACATTTATCTCCTATATCCGCTAAAAGACTAAATATGGAGACAAAGCAGTAACATAGGTAACTGTAGTTAATTTATAGTCTATGATTTTATTTTTTGGATAATCTCTCCACAAGACATGCACAAATTCTTAATCTCTCTCCGCTGTATTTATCTGACGGTACATTTCTTTAATGTCCGCTGAAACTACATACTGCCACCTGGGCCATTTTAAAATAATGCCGAAAATATCTTTTTGGTCTCTAGGTCCAATCCACATAATATCATTAAGACATTTATTATTAATGGTTTTTACTGACGCATCAAACACCTCCCTTAATTTTGTAGTTAAGCTCATATCTCTAATTACGGCTTGAGGTGGTAAATAATACTTACCTTCTGAGTTTGCCTCAGGTTTTAGGTTTTAGGTTTTGATTTCTTACTAGTTTTTTCACCAAATTCAAAAATCTGGCCATGGCTTGGCCTTTCGATTCCCCCAAGGTTTGCTCTTCCTTAAAGGGCATTTTCACAACATATCGTCCTGAAGAGTCTATGTGTGTAGTTTTCGTGAAATTTTCTTCACAAATCTTGGACTCTAAATCTTCCTTACTTTCTTCTTCTAATTCCCAAAATCTTTCCAAGTCCTTGCACTCTATCGTGGTTGCAACTACCGTGATACTTTCTTTTGATTTGGCGCATCCAGACACTATCCAACCAAAGTCTGTGTTTTGACCAAGAAGACCGTCTATCTTTATTACTCCTTTCTGAAGAATTTTAGCATATAAATCGGCTCCTATAATTAAGTCCACTCGACCTGGATTGTTAAACTCGAGATCGGCTGAAGGGTAGTTTTGCCACCTCGTTTTATTAATGTTTAATGAGCGCATTGGCAACGCTTTCATTAATTTTGGAAGGAAAATTGCCTCCACTACTAACTCATTTTTAATTTCTTTTAAAGGATTAATATTTAGTTTTATTTCATGCTTTGATACGCATTTTTTTTATCGAGGAAACTCCACTAATCTCAGTATAATTTTTTATTTTTGGCAACTTGAGAATTTGTGAAGCTTCCTCCGATATTATCGTACTCTGAGATCCACTGTCAATCAGCGCTCTGGCCGTCTTCCTACACGTTTTAACATTTTATCTGTTATTATTAATATGAAGAAGCGTGTGGTGCGGTTTCTTGCAATTCAAGCAAAGAATTTCATTAGTGCCATTTTTTATTGCTTGATGGCTTCAGACACTTTAAACAAATTGGTCTTTTCTTTGCCCAGTCATTTCTTTCTGCTGGTTCCATTCCCTTAAATTTATAACACTTAAATTTATATTACAACAAGAATAATTTTCTTTGCAGCTTTTGATTTGAAATTATTTTCTCAATAGTTTATTTTCCTGTGGAAAAGAGGAAATGGAGCTGAGTCTTTGCTCTAAAAACTCCATGACATCAGAAGTGCTTGAATTTCCTTTGTCCTTTTAACATGACTCTCATATAAATTTAGAGAATCCTTGTTAAATTTCCGAAGTATTATGTGGGCAAAAACTGCATCCACATCTTCGGATAATTGTGCCTTTAATTTTATAATATAAATTGATTCATTAATTGTGTCAATAAATGTTTTAATTTGCTTATTGGATTCCAAATTTAGATTGGGTAAATCCATAAGCCTATTTATGTGATCAGAGAAAATGTTTCTTCTGTTCTCATACCGCTTGGTTAGCAACTCCTAAACAGCTTCATAGTTATCTCCAGTGCCCAGCAGTAAAGGGGAAACCACGTTCTTGGCTTCTCATTTTAACGGTGACTTGAGATAATTAAATTTAAGAGCAGTGCCTAGGTCCTCTCTTGTATGAATGAGTTCCATAAACAACTCATTAAATAGATCCCATTCTTTGGAATCACCAAAGAAAGTGGATATCTTAATATTTAGCAGCTTAGGTAATTCCTCTGCCTTTACAGTTAAAGATTCCTTAACTTGATTTTTTCATCGTTAAGTCTTTCATGTATAAACTCTAAAATGCTATCGACATCGATTTCTAATTCGGTTATCTGGTCATCAAATTCCGAAGTTTCAACACAACTTTTTACCTCATCTAATAAACCAAAAGTTTTAGTTTTCAAAAATTTAATTTTCTTTTTCTAATTTTAAGGGAAAGTAGATCGCAATTAAAATTATTAAAGGTTTTCTCGAGTTACTTATTTAAATGTCCCACATTGTCATCAAAATCTTTCATCAATTTAGCATCCCCCAGAGCGTGTTTAATCTCGCCTATTTGTGACCTTATTTGCCCGCTATTTTCCGGCCTACTCAAGTCCTTTTCAAATTGTCTCTTTAGTTTAGAAAATATCATCATAATCGCATCATAATGTTTTGATGTAAAATATTCGTGCTCAACTGCACCGATTTTTACCAAAATACTATGATTAAATATAAAAGCCTTTTTTAGTTCTCCAGATTTTTTAAAATCCTGTTGAGTTGTGCACTTTTGCCTCTAAAAGCCTGATCTGCTGAGATAACTCGGACTGCTTCTGCAGGAACTCAATGGTCTTTTCGGACAACATTTTCTTAAATTATATATATATTTAATAATGTACGTTAAGTAAATTAGGAATAATTTTTTATTTCTACTTTATCAGAATTTTACTGGACGCTGATGTCGGCGATTCTTGATGTCGATGTCGTTGGTGGTTCTTGATGCAGGCTGCTTGAAGTCGTCTTTGTTGGGGGTGCTGGTCTTCTTTTATTGATGATTTTTTTTTTAAATTTTGTTGCACATTTCACAAATTTTATTAATTTGTCTGACGTTGTCCTCAAACACGCCTTATAAACTTAAATTTTTTTCTTAGTTTATATAAAAAACACACACTTTTATGTTTTATTTTTCCGATGTTATGGCCTCGGAAACGCCCAATGGGTAGCAACCTTTAGCTGTTTAAAAAAAAAAAGAATCTTTAAGTTTCTGACCACTGGTGGGGAAAACTGCAAAGTAGTCTGGCCAATTGTTCCGCACGGAAAAAAGGCTCGAATGACCAAAATGTAAGGGATTCCTGTAATAAGGAAAACAACCTTCACGTTTGAGTTCTGTATTAAAACTAACTTTATTTTTCTAAGTCTTCGCTTACGTAACTAACATGAAATTCTTAGAAAATCCTTATCTATGGTCTTCATATTCATTCATATTGCCCCAGTATCCGAAATTTGTTCTAGAGAATCGGTTAATTTGATAAATTCGTTTCTGTTCATTGCACATTGGGCCAGCGAGCCGATTTTTCGACGAAAATTAAAGTTTTAAAGCTAGCTTCTTAAAATTTGGTGCATATGATAGTGTCGATGCACATATTAATATATCTAAGTTTCAGACTGATCTGACCACGCCTTCCCTAGCCGCCCATATGAGATAGGTTTTCTCTTATTGATACTTGTAATGTAATAAATATTGCTAGCACTCGTTAAATTCAACAAATGTTTTTAATTCATTTTTTTAACACTTAACCTTAATATTAATAAGTAAAAAATAACAATGCATTCAAAATGACTATAAATGGGTATTTGACATTTAAAAATGTTCCTAACAGTCGTCTTCTACATCAATTTCTATTGAAAACGGATTTTCAAAGTCAGAATTTGAATCACTATCATTATTGCTAGCATCAAAATCGGGAACATTGTTATTATTGTTCATGTTACAAGAATATAGCAAGGTGATTCCAAAAGTTCGATTACGTCTGCTGGTAGGGGTAGTTTATTTTGGTGACCCAATCTTTTTGTTAAATAGATGCTTGACACAAGAGGATCTGAGGAATCCATTGCTCTGTGGAAAACGTCTGCCATGTTGTTCTGCCGTGTACTCTATCGAGCATGTAACCTCCTGTCACTCTTATAGTATTTGTAGCGAGCCTCTGAGGCGTTCTCGCCGAGAACATTTAATGGAAGGATTGATGCTTCTACTATTGGTATCCGTGCATTAACACTTTATGGACTGTTGCTGACATTGGAAACCATGGATACAAGGACATATATAGAGATATGGTTTTCTGACAATATTTTTAAAATTTAGTTGGATCAATTGGTAGGAGCAAGAAATTGAAATTAAAATATTGTCAAAATATGCAATGAGAAATTCATCAAGACCTAAGAATTTAGCTAGTAGCTTAGGTTGTGCAATCGCCCTCCTTTCTGCAATGCAGCTACAATATGTGGGATTTATACATATCGGTGCAAAATGGAGCAAAAAACCTTAATAAAATTAGTTTATATACACTTTGCACTTTAATGACAGATAGTTACATTTTGGCAAAAGTTGGCACAAAATTTGTTATAATCCACAACAGACGGGTTAGCAGGTTAGCTTTTTTCTACTCTTGGACAACACAAATAAACGCACACAAAGAACACATTATCAAACATGAACAAAGTCTTTTTTAATACAAATATTCTACATACCTTTGTCTTTCGTTTCCATAATTTTAGTGAAAATTGCTTAAACCACAACAATGTTGGCACGCTCGCAAGTAAACAAAATCTTTCCCGCGCTTTTTAGTTTTGCACGCATGCAATCAGACAACTGACTTTGAAGGGCTGCCAAAATTTCAGGGATGCATTAAAACAATTAAAATATTTTGATTCATTTTAGTCAAAGTATATACTATTCAATTTTTTTTATTAAAATATGTTTACTTGCTATGAAAAATTGGAATTTTCGTCGAAAAATCGGCTCGCTGGCCCAATGTGCATTGCAATGGACAACGTTCTTTGCAGCCCGTTCATTAGCAGCCCTCCCCGTAGCTTCTTAGTTTTTCGCCTTTTGCCTATGAGGCCGTCATAAGCTGCGCAGATAACGAACTCGATGGCGTCGATGCGGGTACAGCATGGAATGTCCTCCGAAAAAATCTCGGCTCATGCCCCGTGACTGCTAAGATAGTTAATTTTGTTTTCGTTTTTAACTGTTTTGCTAAGTTGAACATTGAACTTGGTCTCTCTCAATTTCAAAAAGGGGACTGCGATTGTAAACTATGCATTATTAAGGATTCCAATTATTTCTGTTCAACTAGAAGGGTTATCACTACTTTTACTCTATTGGCGGTCTGTAACTTCCGGTTGGGTATTTGCGAAGTTTCTCGAAATTGTAGAAATGTGTGGTTGAGGAAGGCATATACGACTTGAGGCCGTTTCTATCTCCCTGAGTCGTGTCTACTGAATATTGGATTAAGGTCTGTTATTATTATCAGCAAGACCGATATGGTCGATCATGTGGTCCTGTGCACAAAGCTAGTGAAACTTTACAATTTCACAGAAACAGCCATTCACTTGATAAAGTTGTAAGGATGCTAATCAAGGGCCAGGATACATACAAAGTCGTACCAGGGTCCTCCACAGAAATATTTATATATTTGCGGGGACAGACAGGACGGGTGACCAAATGGCCGGAGTTGTTGGGCATGGGGAGATTAGGAGGTGGAAGAGGGGTGCAGTTAGCCGGTCCCGTAAGTCCGGGTGCCGACCGTTCCGCAGCCCTACCGGGATGTTGCCGGAACGGGCCCGATCCCGTGCGCCGGGTGTCGGGCTCGTTTGACCAAACGAAGGTGTTTTGTGGCCCAGGTTCGACGGCTACGTCACCCGTGAGCCGCCAGTCTGGCTCCGTGGGAACAGATACAGATGGGAAAGATGTGGGGGTGGCCTCCATGGCCGCAGCGTTCACGACCCCGAAAACCCGGGTGCCGCTCGCGCCTTGGTCACTGAGCCAGGTGAGGATCTCGAGGAAATGGTCTTCACGGCCGCGGCGTTTGTGATCCCGAAAACCCGGGTGCCGCTCCCGCCTTGGCTGCCAAGCAATGTGAGGCCCTCGAGGAGATGGGAGAAGTGGTCTCCACGGCCGCGGCGTTTGCGACCCCGAAAACCCGGGTGTCGCTCCTGCCTTGGCTGCCGAGCCACGTAGGGGAGGGGAGGTGATCTCCATGGCCGCGGCGTTTGCGACCCCGAAAACCCGGGTGCCGCTCACGTAAGGTACTTGGGGAGGGAGAAGGAGGAAACCTTGCCAGAAAAGCGCCGAAATAAAATGTTTCGTTAAGTATTTTATTGCCCCTTTAATATAAATGGTTCCTAGCTCTATCTCCTATCTGTCTCAATGCCACGAGACTTGCTCCCCGTAGGGTTCGGCCCGAGGCCTGTTCCTCCTGTTCCTCCATCGTCATGGAGTCCCGCCTATCCACGAGGGCGGGGCCCCATGGGTCTCCTTGTCTTGGGCAGCCGGTAGTGGTACCTCTCGGCTGGGCTCCGCTAAGTCCCGGACACGTGGTGTCCTCGTTATCACCTTCCACTCCGAGATGCACGTCCGATCGCCACTGATGCCAAAAACCAACTCCCCGATCGGCGAGAAGAGGGGCGTTCGTGAGAAGTTCTCGGCTGCCAATCCCTTTGCTGTTCGTTGGCGTTCTCGCCTTCGGCCGGCACGAGAGCTTCGTGTCAGTTTCTGGCTACGGCCCGTTGTCTGCACGTCGGCGCCATGATAAAATAACATAAGGTAGTCTCGTCGGCAAAATCTGGTACCTCTACTATTATAACAATGAGTGCGAGTGAAATGGGAACTGTTTAGTAAGTGCGAGCAGAGCGACAATAGAATGTGTGGATTAACCCTTAGATGGTTCAGGGGTTTTTTCTTGCCTTTCATAGTAAAAGGAGTTTAATTTTTTTTAATTTTTCTTGAGATATAGTGGCGCCGTAACTGATATTACGTATAAATTACATTCCCTTAATCAGCTATCCCAGCTCCATACAATGATCTTCAAACGATTAGTGTAGTATACTAAAAATAAGGGTGTTGTTATAGAAAGAAGGAGAGAAAATTATTCATACTAAGGTAGCCAATGCTTTCAACCATTTATTGTTTCAGTCGTTCGCTCAACCGGTCTAGTGGCCACGTCACTACAACGGCTATAACTTTGAAAATAATTTGAGTTTTGAAAAATCCTTTTAGGGAGATATTTTTAAATATCAAAACTATCGAATTATGAAAACAAATTTTTTTCGATTTTCTCAAATTTCTACCCTAACAGAAGATCAATCTGCAAGGAATTCAGGAATTTCGATAGGGTACGCTTCAGTTAGGATAACAGCTGTTAAATCAGATGTTAAAGATGCAAGCCTCGTGCTTTTGAAATTCGACTTACACCTTGCAACAACAGTTTATAAGCGTACCAAAAAGATTTTGTGATATGAATTCGAAGAAATGTGGTGTGTACTAATTGTTTGTGTGTTTAAATCTATCGGGTTGTTTTTGTACTTTAGTTTTATATTGAGTTATATCTTCTTTTAATTAGAAAACCAATTTTTAGGTAGAGCAACAAAGGGAGTTTAGTGGAGTCCACTTCTGAAACCAATTGAAATTTGAAGAGAATTGAGTTCTTGTTAAAATGTATATTGTTAGGATCGCTACTTATTGCCACTTTTATGGTTAAATGTTTAATTCGCTGCAACGACTAAAAACTTATCTTTTAAAACTGCAGCAAAGGTGCTTAATGTGTCGAATATATTATCTTATTGGCAACAAAGTCATAGAAGTGGAAAAATATGGCTGAAATGTGAGCAGAAAAAAATGGCTGGATTGAGTGGTTCCTAGGCTTCTTAAAGCGACACTTCGATTTTTCAGGGCAAAATACATAGGCAAAACTTCAATTAAAATATTCATAATCTCTGTTTAACACATAAAACTTTTTTTTTTTAACATTTTGCATTTTATTTATTGGATCTTCTCTGAGTTGAGACTAACAATAAGTATATAGAAGATTTAGGGGCTCAAATAACTGAGCTGGAAGGTCATTGCGTTGCAATCGGGTCCGGTTGGAAACCCTGGCTAGGCCCCTGGCGAGCTGGTTTGGATGAGAAGTTATCTTGGTGTGGTAGGACGCTTTTTGTTTTGATATTTCATCTTTTACGTGTAGAATGCCAAGATCTGTGTGGATATTGTCGTTCCGAACATACCAAGGTGCCCCAGTGATAGTTCCCAGAATTTTTTATTGTGCTCGCTGAATAATGTCGATGTTGCTGCTGCTCGCGTTTCCCCACAATTGGGAGCCGTAGGTCCAGACTGGCTTAAGCGTTGAATTGTAGAGCAGGACCTTGAAGTCCAGGCAGAGGGGGGAGAGCGCGTTTATAAGCCAATGGAGACTGTTTGATTTTAGTTTTAGGTGAATTTTCTTAGCTTCGATATGTCTCCGCCATGTAAGTCGCCGGTCTAGGTGGATGCCAAGGTACGTTACATCGTCAGCTTGTGGAAGTGGCGTGTTATTCAGGGTTAGCTGGAGACACGTTTGTCTGTTAAGAGTAAACGTTATGTGTTTTCACTTTTGCGCATTTATTTTTATACGCCAGTCTGATAACGACCTCTCCACTACCACGAGATGATCAGCTAGTAGTGCTGTTGCCTGAATTGGGCATTTGGACCGACTTATGATCGCGGTATGCGAATGTAGAAGTAGTTAGCTGCTCGTTCGTGGGAATATCTGCGGTCTAGAGGAGAAATAGAGTTGGACCAAGGGCGCTACCTTGGGGAACTCCAGCCTCTATAGCGTAGTCGTCCGATGTTGTAGTGTTGCATCTTACGACGAAGGCTCTGTTGTAAAGGTACGATTCAAGTATCCTGTGAGTGTTTCCCGGCAGGATAGTCCTGATTTTATGCATAAGGCCATCAAGCCAGACTCGCTCGAAAGCCTGTGAAACGTCAAGGAATACCTCACTGCAGTATTCCCGAAGCTCGAATGTACGTATTTCTGTTGTTAGTCTGTTGACTTGCTCTATTGTTCCATGGCTTTCTCGAAAGCCAAATTGGTGTGCTGTTATAACGTTGTGCTCTTTCAGATATGGGATTATGCGCGTCAAAAGGCATTTTTCGAGCAGTTTTGACAGACACAAGAGTAAACTTATCGGTCTGTACGAAGCTGGTATTGTGTGATCTTTTCCTGGCTTTGGGATCATTATAATTACCGATTTTTTCCATTTTTTTTGGAAAATAGCCAAGTCGTGTAATCCCGTTAAAGAGTTTACAACTAACCTCAACTGCACAGTTTGGAAGTTCGATTAACATTTTGGGAGTTATTTGATCACCGCCTGGGGCCTTTTTTGGTTTCAATTGCTCGCTGATTACTTTTGCAACTTCATTTGGTTGAAACAGAATTGGCTCCGTCTCAGATACGATTCGAATTGACGGCGACGGCAGTACGAATGAATTAGTAGCAGGGTTTGGCTGGAAAACATTTCGAAGGTGTAAAGCAAATGTACAAGCTCTGTCTTTGTCGCTTCTGGCCCAGCTGCCTGAAGAGTCACTTATGGGAATTACTGTTTCGGCCAGCGCACTTAGATTTGGGTGGGCCCTCCACAAGGGATGCTTAGTGCTGGAGGGTGAAAGTTTCACAATGTACTGGCGTTGTGCTTTTACTTCTTCTTGCCTTAGAGCCCTGGTCAGTCAGCTTCCTTAAGACTTTGTTTTGAGGATGGCGATCTGCTGGATTGCCAAGCACGTCTCAAACGTCTTTTCTCCAGAACAAGCTGTTCGATTTCAAGGTTAGTTTTGTGTTGGTGTGTGTGCCCATCCCACCTTTGCGGTGTTGAGACTTTGGCTGCTGCGACGAGTACAGACTCCAGTGCATCGGTATAGCAGTCGATGTCCTCCTTGATGTTGAGCTGTGGAGTTAGTTCAATGTGGGAACTTACGTTCTTTTTGAACTTCAGCCAGTTGGTTCTTGGCGACGTCAGCCTGCGAGGGTGCTCGATTAACTCCGGGCTTTGAAGAAGAGTTAAATCAGGTAGTTTTCTAGGATCTGTAGGCCAGTATGTAGGGCTGTCTAGTGAAACGTAGTCCAGTTTGTTGCATGTTTTAATGAGTGCATTTAATAATTGTCTTCCTTTGGGGGTCACAAGGTGGGATCCCCCGTGTGCTTGGCGTTGTAATCTCCTGCTGCTATGAATCGCTCACCAAGTGAATTGTAGAAGTCCATGAATTGGTCTTCGGCGGCAATGGCAAGGTTGCAGTGGCCCAACTGTAATTTTATCGATGTAGCTTGCAGATGATTTTTTGCAAACCGTTGGTGAAAGTGGTGCTTGACGCATCTGGATGATCAACGCCGTAGAACGTGTATCCCCGTATTTGAAAGTTATATTTGCTGGTGAGATGCGTTTCTGCCAGCAACATAACGACGATGTGGTTTTCGTTCAGAAATTGAGTTATTTCAGGTTTATGCCGTGAAACACCGTTGGCGTTCCACAGAGTTATTCGAAGGCTAGGCATGGTTTATTTGGACTGCTGAGCTGCAAGCATTTGTAAAAAGATATTTTGGTTTTGCATAAGGGCTTGCATTGTGGTTTTCATGAAGGACATAAATTCCATCATATTTTGTTGCAAAGTAATCATCATAGATTCCATGTTACTTTGTGGCTGTCCCATGGCCTGCTGGATGTTATCAATTTTCGGCTCTATATGAACACATGGTACATGTTAAAAATTTTATTGCTCAACATGAGATAAAGAAAGTAGATCGAGTCACATCAGCCGAAACAGGAACGCTTGTCTCTTTGGCCATGCCAGTTTCAGAAGGAGGACGTTCTTTGGCCCCATTTTTTTCCCAGGAAACACTTTTCAGTCCTCTTCTTGAACAGAGCACATTTAGAAAGCGCTGGACGACTGTATGATAAAGGACCACTTGGGTATAGTTATCTTGAATATTGAAAGTAAAATGGTATAGTTCTTTTGACGCTTCCACTACACTGTTCGTATGAGCTAAAGCCGTTTTATCGCACTAGCCTAAGCCCTCTTAAAACTGCTAAAATCTCCCAGAACGATTATTAAATGACAGAAAAATCAGCTGATGCCCCCAGCTGATACGCATTTCGTAAAGCTTAAGCAACGCGCCAACAACTCTTCTGCTCACTCAAATATATGAACTACGTTTTCAAATAGGCTGTGGCTCCATAATTAAAACTTGTTTTAAACTGTTTTGATAGATATTGACCGAATATCTTTTTTGTTTGCTGTTTTGACATATTCCTTCTAATAACTGGCCCTTACGAGGTCTCTTAGGTGTCTTGTGGGTGTGGCAACATTTTGAAATAAACTGGCGCTGCGTAAGAAAACCTTAAGCCTTAATGCTATATATACGTTCATATGGACGGACAGGCAGACAGACTTGGCTTAATAGACTTGTGTATTGAAAAGCTTCCTTCCATTTCTTTCATACTTTCCAATGAATAAAATATGATAAAAAAAATAATTACCAATAAAAAAAGTACTTTGAATAAATAAAAAAATTAAAAACATCATTTGAACGGAAATTACTTATGCGACTGCTCCGAAGAAATACAAGGGTCACACTGACCCAACGCATAACGGTCACTCTCAATGAATCAATGAATAATAGGGCAAGCAACGGATAAGAGAGACCACAGCCGGTAGAAAGACACTGCGGGGATCGAACAACACCGAACCATTTAATCGTTGTCTATTGCGGGGCGACAATGAATATTTTTCTTTTATTTGTTCCAAGGGCGTCCCTCCGTTACCCACGAACCAGCGGGACGCAGCCAACAGCTTCCATTGAGCACCTGGTCCTCCCGCACGACCCTCCGGACCATCACTCCCCCGACACATCAGACCTTAACCACTGCGAACTACCCGAGTGATCTCCGGACTATAGACTCATTTTTTTTGTTATTTAGTATTAACTATTATACATAAATCATATTTAAAATATAAAAACTAATTTAGGGAAAGGTGTAACTAGCTACTGTAGCCATCGACTCGGTAATTGAGAAAACTTTACTTTAATGTATTTGTGACTTAACATTTTATAATAGGTGTAATTTAATTAATAATTTAAATTTGAATTGGTGGTGTGGTAAGACCAATGAGGTTTGTTCTGAGGATATGATAGTGTCCGTATGTATCTAATAGATGTTTGACTGATAGTTCGTCCCCGCAGATTGGAAATTTATGTGTCCGGTTTTTAATCGAGTTAGTATGGCAACCTCTTCAATTGAGTCTTGTATTAAAACTTAGGAAGCTATTTTGAAATTGTTATCTTATCTGCTTGCCCAAGCGGGATTTTGACCCCAGCGGTGGAATCATGATTATATTTTGGGTAGGCTCTAGTGGCCTGCACTTACAGCATTTCAAGTGCTGACGCTTCTCTCTTGTTGATCAGAAATTAAGAGCCCATAAAATCGTATACTTTATTAGTGTTCATCTGAACAATGGCTTATACCCTTCTGTTGCTTAACGCAGAGAATTTGATGTCATTTTTGTCAGGGTTAAGGGGTACAGTATTAAAAACTTCCGATGTTATGGGCAGTTGAACGTGGGGAAGTTAGCTCTTTTGTATACGAAAACTTTAAAACGCTCTCCTGAAAAGTTGCCATTTTTAAAGTCAGTGCACACGATCCTGCAAAATCTACTGGACGAATCGTTTTGAAATTACACAGTACTTCTTTACTAAATTCCTCAGGTAACGCTATCTAGTTTTTTTTTGTTTTTGGGACAATTTATTATTTTTACAACAACAAATAACTCGGATTTTTGGGCGAAAATCGGGGTTTTTGCGTTACCTGTGGAAATTCGTCTTTTCAATAATGATTCAATTCAGATGATTCTGTGATTAGTTAAAATGTTCACCGCAGACAACCTTTTTTCAAGATGCAGACAGAGATTGACCATATCTCACTCACTTTTCAATATTTTTGGATGCAAATTTTTACACATATTGTTTAAATGTTTTATTATCAAAAACAAAAATTTTACTGAGGCTATTCGTATTGCCAATAAAACTTCGAATTAACCATACCCCCTTAAATTGTTTATAGCAATGTTTAGAAGACGAACAGTCTTTCAATTCCAAGTTGAGAAATATGTTCTTAATGTTTTCAGATATCCTGTTGGACTCCAGATATGACTGTGTGGCACAGAGCCCGACCGTTCCCATATATTCCTATGTGCGCCGGATCCCATAATTGCTTAATTTGGCTTATGTTTTTAATGCAGAGGTGAGTTTCGCATAAAAGGATGTTGTTGTTGCAAAAGTTTTGGACTCTGTTCATTTCACTAGTCCGTCCAATCCTGGAGTACTGTTCAGCAGTTTGGAGTCCTCAGTATGGTGTACATATAGACCGGATAGAGTCTGTGCAAAATAACTTTTTATTATTTGCTCTACGGGGCCTTAACTGGAATGCAAGCCTTATTTTACCATCCTACTCTAGTAGACTTCTGCTAATTAATCTACCATCCCTAGTGAGCCGTAGAACGATGCTTGGCACAACTTTTATCTATAAACTTATTCACGGGGACGTGGAGAGTCCCGAGTTACTGGGTCGTATAAACTTATCCGTGCCTAATAGAATTACCAGGAACTATGTTCCTCTTACTTTAAATATTTGTAGATCTAACTATGATATGCATGAACCGTTTAGAGTACTGTGTAACGACTATAATAGACTATACCATGTTATTTCTACTACCGACTCTTTGCCAAGCCTAAAAGCATTCATTTTATCTTACTTAGCACATAATTAGTATTAGTATTAGTCTTATTACTTACGTATTTCTAACTTAGTCTGTCCGCTTCTATAGTGTCTTTCTCACTTGTCGCGATCTCGTTTTTACGCCCATTGGGTAATAGGGCTCCGCTCGTAACAAGCACTGCTTGGTGTCGAAAGGGCCACTTGTTTGCGCTGATCATAGTGTATCAACGTCCGAAAAAAAAACAATAATCATGGTAATATATGCCATAAGAAAATGTGCTACAAGGCAACGATTGCAAGCCGTTGCTTTCGCCGAACCGTTGCAAGGTGTCTTATAATAAGTTAAAATCAAATAAATAAATATATCAATTTAAAACAAGACAGAACGCTATAGTCGAGTGCCTCGACTATTAGATACCCGTTACTCAGCTAAACAACTTTAGATTTTGCATTAACATAATGTGAATTAGAGTGACCACAGGAAAAAAGAACAAAAAGTTCAAATTATCAATTTGAATTAGGCGATCTCTTAGAGCTGGCAGCTTTACAGCACGAGCATCATCAAATAACGTTGACTCTGTTGAGCACCTTGGCCAGCTGTTCCAAAGTCATCCGTTAGATGGCGCTATTACATTGCGCCATCTACCCCAATACATTGGTACCACGGGCCATGAAAGGCGGAAATGAAGGCGCTAGCCAGGCTTAAGTGTTTAATGGGTTTTTGGGCGTTACAGTGGGCGTGGCAAACTTTTATTAGGCCAATCGATATTTATTGACAAAACAAATACATATCAATTAAAATTTTCATAATATCATCAAAACTGTGGCCACAGCTTGTGGCTGGTGGGCGTCAGAGGAGGCGTGACACCATTTTGAAACAAACTTGCGCTGCGTTGGAACTCCTAAAATCTACATGCAAAATGCCAATCTTCTAGCTTTTATAGTTTCCGAGATCTCAGCGTTCATACGGACAGACAGACAGACGGACAGGCAGACGGACAGACAGACGGACAGACAGACGGACAGACAGACGGACAGACAGACGGACAGACAGACGGACAGACAGACGGACAGACAGACGGACAGACAGACTGACGGACAGACAGACAGACGGACAGACAGACGGACAGACAGACAGACAGACAGACAGACAGACAGACGGACAGACGGACAGACAGACGGACAGACAGACGGACAGACAGACGGACAGACAGACGGACAGACAGACGGACAGACAGACGGACAGACAGACGGACAGACAGACGGACAGACAGACGGACAGACAGACGGACAGAGACGGACAGACAGACGGACAGACAGACGGACAGACAGACGGACAGACAGACGGACAGACAGACGGACAGACAGACGGACAGACAGACGGACAGACAGACGGACAGACAGACGGACAGACAGACGGACAGACAGACGGACAGACAGACGGACAGACAGACGGACAGACGGACGGACAGACGGACAGACGGACAGACAGACGGACAGACAGACGGACAGACAGACGGACAGACAGACGGACAGACAGACGGACAGACGGACAGACAGACGGACAGACAGACGGACAGACAGACGGACAGACAGACGGACAGACAGACGGACAGACAGACGGACAGACAGACGGACAGAAAGACGGACAGACGGGCATGGCTAGATCGACTCGGCTAGTGATCCTGAACAAGAATATATAAATTAAATTATTTAAGTTTCCCTCGCAGTTGCAGCTTACCCAGGGGGCTGCGGGTGGCAAGGTTCGTCGCTGTGGTGGTTAGCCGGCTGGCCGTAGAATTCTCCAAGATGAATTACGAAGATTATGTTGGAAGGGTCTAGGGACTCAGACAGTTTTTCAATAATAAGAATTTAACGACGGTAGTCGGAGTATAATTTGTATGAGCGACAGCTCTTTATTCATATAAAGTCAAATCTAAACTGAAACTTAAAGCTAACAAAAAAGAGACTCATAGCGGCCACTCCAATGGGTAGTCTTTGCCGGCTATGCACGAGCTTCCAGCCAGACGCTGTGTCAGCAATTTGGCCGGAGCGAGCCTTCGGACGATAGGTCATTGCCGTCGCCGGGTTAACTTAGTTAACTTATATACTTTATAGGGTCAGAAACGCTTTCTTCAACCTGTTACATACTTTTGCACGAATACAATATATCCTTTTACTCTACAAGTAACGGGTATAAATACAGTCCACTAATTTTATGTTTGCATTGGTAACGAAAAGAATTGATGTATTAATAACCTGTACACCTCACTTTGCCGGCCCTTGGCATAATGTTCAAGAAGAGCACTAATTATCATAAATATAAGATTTTACGAGCTCTGGTTCTGTCAACATGTATATCTATCTAGAGCCGTTAATAACGATCTGTAACTTAAAACCTACAAGGGTGCAGTGCCGAACAATTGTAATCTTAAGGACAGGCCACTTGAGCCTGACCATAAATATAGTTCTCACACTGCACAAAAGGTCGCCTTGCGGGAGACCGTTGATAAGGCTCCCGCTCAGGCTTACAGATGTGGTTTCTGCGTAGACCATAGATAAGGATATTATAAGAATTTCATGTTAGTTACGTAAGCGAAGACTTAGAATAGACTTAGACTTAGAGAAATAAAGTCAGTTTTAATACAGAACTCAAACGTGAAGGTTGTTTTCCTTATTACAGGAATCCCTTACACCGTTCTTAATTCATTTTTGAAACTTTGAAATGATCCTGGAAGATAAAAATTTATATATAAAAATTAATTATTTCCTTATTCAGGTTTTTACTTAAGACGCGCGGTACTGAGCGAATGAGAAGACTTTCGGGAGGCGATGACCGTCACGATTTATTTCCAAAATTCAACTAAATACTAAGTACATAAATTCTTATAATGAAAGCTAGCCCTATGCCCTGAAAGTGCTGACCCGGCGCCCCGTGTGTGGTGTTGGGTAGCCGTCGGTTGCGTCGCAGTGCATTGCCCGCTGATAGCGCTGACCGAAGCTTGGGCAATATCCGCAGGTGTCGCTGGCTTTGCATTATTCTCATGCCGGCTACGCGTGATCAGTTTGGCAACTTCTCTGTTGCCGGGTGACCGTGTTAACTCCTCCCCCGCTTAGATGAAGGACGTCCTCGGACTTCTTGAAACCGTCAATAATAACTTGAAGGTCATGCTGGCGACGAACTCGCTGGCGTCTTTGGTAGAGCTTGAAAATGATAAAGCAGATGGCGAAGAAAGCGAACGCGGCCACTCCAGATATTATAGGCCGGTTTTCCAGTCTCTTTTCCATTTCGCCAATGTATCGTAGGTTTTCTATGTTTAATTTCTGTAAATATGGTAAACTCAGTATTTCCTGATGGTCTGTAATGTTAAGGACCGTTGATGCAGCGGGTGCTGGGAATTTTTTTACGTAGCTCTTCAAGTTTCGGTATAAGGTGTTGTTTACTTTTACCTCCTCGTCGAATGTAACGAGGAACGTTCCAGTTACCAGTTGTCCATTGGCCGTAGCTGTTCCGTCATTGAGAATAATAACGCCGTCATCGATGATTGTTAGTGGCTCGAGGTGGCTGGTGCGAGTCGAACAGTGTGCGTTGCCTCCTGAGAGGAGTTGTTGTGCGCATGTTGCATAGGGCAGTTCTCTGCAGAATGTTGTCGTAAGGGCAGCGCTGCAGTTTCCAATCGGCATGATTTTGTTACCGCAGTCAGCTACACTATCGCCTTCAGCAAAATTAAGAATAGTGCCGTTGTGTTCAACGGGGTGCAAGATTATTTTCTTACAAGCTATGTGGGGCTTAGGATATTTTAATATAAAGTGTAAAAAGTTATTATTTAATAAAACTTTAATTTGAGCTACTTCCATTGGATCGGTTATAGTAACATTTGTGGAATGTTCATTGATTAAATTTTGTAAGTCATTTGAGTCTAAAATCGCGGGATTGATTATTCCAATTTTTGCAAGAGTAACCGACAACATTAAGGCCTCGAGTTCGGAAATAATAATTCTATTTCTTGATAGCAAGTTCTCATATAAATTTTCTGTATTTATCTGTTTTGCTTTTGCATTTTTTACTAAAAGTTTTACCGTGTTCGTTAGGATGTTTATTTGTTCCTGGGTCTTTGTGTTAATGTTTATTTGTCTACTTTCTGATTCTATGAGTTCTTTCTGCCTAAATTTAATGCTCTCAAAGTCATCAAAATCTGGAGTACCGGCTACGATTTTTAATGCGGTGCCTAATAAATTTATGCTTCTAGCGTGTCTATGATGAACATTTACGGTATCTATGAGAGTCTTAATGTGTCGTAAATCTGAGTCTAATATCTGCCTCATATGTGACTGGGGGAAATGGTTTCTCATTTCTTCTGTTTCTTTAATTATTTCCGAGTACATGGTTAAGTCGGTTGTTTGTGTTTGAGGTATTGGAAGTCTCTCCAAATAGTCACATGCCCGTCTATAATTGGTATGTAATTTGAGGTCGTGTAGTCGGTCATTTTAGCTGCTATTGGTACGGCGAGGAGTAGAATCATCCAAATCCTAGTGTGTCGAAGATAAAAATAAAAAAGAAAAATAAGATTTATTGTAATTACCTCAAATTGTCCTTATGGACCACCCTCCCTTTTATTAAGACTGTGGTCCCTAAGTCTGCTTCGACGGTTTCCTCGGAGTACAAATCTGAAAGTTTGTTTCCCAACCTCTTATTTGATTTCACAAGAACCTTGTCTCCTACCTGAAAATTTCTGTCTTGTCTTGTTTTGTTCAATCTTTGTAGTTGAATGTTCTGGGCATTTAAGACTTTATCCCTAATTTCTGTGTTGAGCTCAATGGTCGATGAGTGTATTATGTCAATGGGTCTTTTATTTGTTTCTGAGTGAATAGTTCTATTATATTCTATAGCCGCGGGAAGTATTAGTTCAACAGTGTCTTCAATACTTCTTTCAATTTTTAAGCACCGTGCAATTTCTGTCAGTGTACTGTGGAATCTTTCCACTTGTCCGTTCGATGTAATATGAAGAGGCGGTGCATTAACGATTTGTACGTTAAACCGGTTACTTAAAAAGGACTTAATTGTTTCGGATTTTATAGAAGGCTCATTATCGCAATAAATTGTTTTTGGTCGTCGATAGAAATTTATAAGTTGTAAGATCGCGGTTTGTACGTCTGCAATGGTTCTGGAAGCAATTGGTTGAACAATTGAAAATTTTTAAAATTTATCTACACAAGTAAGAAAGTATTTTTTGTCGGTCGAAAATATGTTTCCCCGAGATGATATTTTGCCTTCTGGCAAATTTTACAATTTGCGACGACCTCATTTGCCATATGAGTCATTTTGGGGAAAAAATAGTCCTGCATGATCTGCTTCACGTTTTCCTGTCCAGCTCTATGAGCCCTGTTATGTTCTGACACAGTAATTTCTTTTTGTTCGTTTTTGTCTAAGATGTCGGTCACTATGCGGTTTGTGTAACGAAAAGTGGTTGTCGGAAATGTTTCTATTAATTTATGCTGGATAAATGCCAGTACTGGCAGTTCGCAAAAAATTGCATTGACTACGTCCTTCTTGACCACATCACATATTTTCTGCATAATTGTTTCTCTATCCGAGAAATGTAAGAGATGTCGAGTCTTTTCACCAAACATAATGACCGTTCTAACTGAAGCAATTCCGCTTTCTTCTATTATTATTTGGTTCCGAAAGCAGTTGACCGGCTTGTCCGTTTTTTCGACGGTGTAGGTTAGTGATAATTCGCTATGTATTGTGGCAATATCTGACTGCGCATCTTCTTCTAGCGAGTGAATGTGCTGTCGGGACAGCGCGTCAGCAACGTAGTTCTCTTTTCCTGGCTTGTACAAAATTTGTGCATTGTGCTCGTCAATGAAAGCTTTCCAGCGCTTAATTTTTGCGTTTGGATTGCGATCTGAGACGGCGAAAGTTAGTGGTTTGTGGTCAGTAAAAATGTTTCAATTTTTTACGCCGTATAGGTAATTTCTAAGGCTCTTTAAGGCCCACACAATTGCCAACAACTCTCTTTCGTTTGTTGCAAAATTTAGTTCCCAGTCTTTTAAAGTTCGTGATATCATGGTTATGGGTTTTCCGTCCTGTGATAAGACTGCTCCCAAACCGAAAGACGAAGCGTCTGTCGTTAAGTCAAAGGTTTTTTATAATTTGGATATAATAACATTACGTTTTCTGACGCGAGAACACTCTTAAGCTTCTCAAATGCCTGGCGCTGATGTTCATCAAAGTTAACGGGTATTTTTTTAGATTGGCCTGCGCTTACTTTGCCATTCTCGCCTTTTAGGATGTCACTTATTGGTTCTGCAATAGATGCAAAGTCCTTAATAAAACACCTATAGTAACTTGCTAATCCAAGGAATGATCTGACATTAAATAGTGTGGTTGGTTGCTCGTAGTTACGAATTGCATCTACTTTGCTAGGGCATGTACTTATGCCTCCTCGTGAAACTACGAAACCTAAATACTCTACGCTTTCTTTAAAGAAATTAGATTTTTCACGCGAAACCCTCATGTTGGCCTCATATAATTTGTCCAAGACCCATGCTATGTGTTTCACAAGATCGTGCATATTTTCTGAAAAAATAATTACGTCATCGACATAGACATAGCATGATTTCCCTATTTGTTCTCTGAGCACATCATCGATGGCTCTCTGAAAAATGCTGGGCGCATACTTCAATCCAATGGGCAGTCTGCAAAATTCATATTTCCCATTTCCTACTGAGAAGGCTGTTTTCTCTCTGTCGTTTTCGGCGAGAAGTATCTGGTGGAAACCAGACTTTAAATCCAATGTGGTAAAGTGTTTCGCCCTCCCTAAATTTGCCAGGATAAAAACAACTTTCGGGATAGGGTATTTGTCGTCTATTGTCTTTAAGTTAAGTTTTCGGAAGTCTATTACTAGGCGTTTTTTTGTGTTTCCCTGCTCATCGGTCGCTTTTTTATCTACAACCCAAACAGGGTTGTTATACGGAGACCGAGATGGTCGGATTATGCCGTCTCGTAACATGGCTTTTGTTTCTTTATTTACAAAGTCGGACACACCCATCGGGTATGGGTACAATTTTGAATATATTGGGTCTTCGTTCTCTGTCCGGATAGTACCAATGATATTAGTATTGTAAGGCAGCGCCTCGTTCGGCTCTGCGAATACGCCTGTGTGATATCCCAACATGTCCTGGAATTTTTCTGAAATTTCCTGGGGTACCTCAATATCCTCAACCTTTGTAAAATTAACATTTGCAAATTTTAAAAATTTAATTTCTTCCGCACTGCTATTAGTTATTAATTTCTTGTCTTTTAGGTCGAGTACGACATCAGTTTTTTTTAGTAAGTCTAGTCCGATTATTCCATCAAAGGTCGTTAAGTTCGGTAGTAAGAAAAATGTTGTAGTTGTGTTAAAAAGGTGCATCATGCATTTTTTATTTATGGTGTTGTGACCGTCGATTAATTTTACAGAAAATGGTTTATTTACGTAAATAATGTTTTTTAATTCTTTCATAGGCTTGATATAATTTTTGGAAGCCCCTGTGTCTATCAAAAGTTTGATTTTCCTCCCTGCGATATCCCTTTCTTTTCAGGGAGTTATGCCTAAAAAATTTATTTCGTCATATTCTACAAGGTCATTGTCTACATCTTCTACTTCTTCCTCTGCTACTGTAGGGTATTCGTCATTGTTTTCGTTCGATAAATCGTTGTCTAACGCTAAATGGTTTATTCTTTGGTGTTTCGGTCCTGTGTACCTAGCGCTACTATTATTAGGTCTTTTACTTGCCAGTCCCTGGTTATTGTAAGCGTTCGCTTGGAAATTTTGTGGACTTGTCTGCCTTTGACTGTTTTGGGGCTGTCTTTGAAACGGACCACTTTGTTGATTTTGAGTTGGCTGTCTAAAGCGAGATGTGCTATCGACGTCCATTGGCTGTACCGGATCTTGTCTAAGTGGCTGTCTTGGCCTTTTATTAAAATGGGGTTTTTACCCTCCGGGTGGAATCTAGATTCTGTTACCGGATTTCTTTCTCTGTCCAGTTGTCTCTGTTCGGACCTTTGGAGTTTTTCCTCCGTGCTACGGGCAAAATTACTTGCGAACATATATCGCTCATGGTTAGCCTCTACTTCCTGTGCTAGCGCTAGAGCGGAAGGAAGATCAGATGGTCTTGCTGAAAAAAGAACATCGCTTAGCGATTTTCTTGTTCCAGAAATAAAAACGCGTAGCGCATCCGCTCTGTATTTTTCGTTCAGTGGAGCAGCTACGGTGTTGTCGTAGGTCATAATTGTCTTATTTATAAGCAGAGTCAGTTTTTTTATGGCCCTAAAGTTCAGAGGTGTGTCGAACGACGAAATAACCATATCGGCTGAATTTTTTATTTTATTTCTTAGTATCCCTAAAGCTTGGTAATGTTTGGAACTACCATCGTATTTTTCGTACACTTTATATGCGGTGTACGCCGCTTTTCTCCATGAGACGTACGTCTCATTTTTACCCTCGAAGTCCGGCAGGGACTTCATAATATCTAAGGTCTCATTACATGTAATACCTATTCTGATATCTGCATCTCTGTATGTTTCAACTTCTGGTGTACCGATATTAACACCACCTAGCCGCTTCTGAACGTCCTGTAATTTTTGTTCGAAATTTTTTTCCTGTGCGGCGAGTGCGCTCGCAACCGCGCCCTCTATAATGGCCTTTAATTGGTCGTTGGTCATTGCCATATTTAAGTTGTTTGGTTTACTTGAAAATTATCCGCGCTTTTTAGCTTTCGGAATTCTTTTAACAATTCTTCTATCTCACTATCACTCATATGTTTTAACACAAAGAACAAAGAATTTTGTTCCCACTGAATTTAATTTCTTTGTCGGAAACAAAACCTTTGGTCTTAGTTAATATACATAAATATGTCGAATTATCATCGGGTTTCATTAGAGCGTAGTGAGTTTCGGTCTGAACGCAGGCGTCGATCTAGAGAGACTGACTCTTCGTTTCTCCAATCGCCAACTCTGTTCCCTCGAACCACACACGGTGAAAGCGACACAACGCTAACGCCTCGCTATAACGGTTCCTCTCAAAAGGGACAAGACAAAATCATTTAAGGTGGCAACGCTGCTGTGTGTCGCGCTACACTTTTTGGCGCCGCACAGGCAAAGAGGATTAACATAAGATGATTAAATAATTCGAGCTTCTAGGAAACACAAGCAGTCCAAGAAACTAGCATTCCTTATACACTAAGATATACCATTCGCCGATACGGCCATTCTGACTCTAACACGACCTCGTGTATAAAAGACTACATTTTTAGTTTCTCTTTTGCTCTCTTTTTATTTCTATATATTTTTTTTAACAACGTTTTGTTTTTACAACTTAAACAAATATTTTCACAACGAAATCCAATTTTCTTTTCTTAATTTATGTAAACTCATTAATGACCAATTTCACAAAATAATATCAGACCTCCTTAAAACATATCTTAGCATAAACATTATCATTCTGTTTGTGTTTCATTAACAAATCATATCTTCAAGGATTATGTTTCAATCTCACAGAAACAAACATATTTTTAAGCCAATTGTTTAACTCAATTTATCCATTCTCATATGTAATGTGTGGTGACACGCCATGATCAAAGCAAACATTAGTTTGTTCTGCACTTGTGCTTACATTAATATTACGAGTCTCATTATCGTCCACTCAGGCCACGATACAGTATCTTTTTATCATTTCATTACTTCTCTTTCCACAGCGACTTTCTTATTTATATATTTTTGTTTTAAATTTCATTTCTGAGCTTGATTTTCACGATCCAAGTTCTCTGCCATTTCCGTTTGTCCAACAGTACTACATCTTTTTGGCACCCTTATTGGTGCACTTCACTTTCTTCAGCAACTTCGTCATTATTAATATTTTCATTTTCGCTTTCAACATTATTATAATCATCGCACACATTAAGCTCCTCGGGAACTTCCCCATCTGGTAAAATTCTTAAATCTTCGTGAGCATACTTGTAAGTTCGTTTGTTAGTTAAGGACTTTAAAATGTACCTGTCACCCTCTAGAACCTGTGTTATTTGAAAAGGCCCCTTGAATTTTGGACTCAGCTTGGTTTGATGTCTTTCCTCGTTTTTAAGTAATACAAAATCTCCAACATTGTGTCTACGTACTTTTGCCTTACTTCTATCAAACCGTTCTTTATCGTAAACTGCAGTAACTAACACATTTTTTTCAGCTTGTGCTCTCAAGTTCGACAAATTTACATCATTTTCTATGTCACAAGGTGGAAGTAATCCTAATGACCGTGCTACTTTTCCCAATAACATTTGTAGAGGTCTTGCCTTCGTCACACGATTAGTTGTACAATTGATTGCCAGCTGCACCTCTCCTAGCACATCCTGCCAAGACTGTGTTCCAGTTTCAGCCGCCGTTAACATATTTTTCAACGTGCTCATTGTTCGTTCCACTTGACCATTAGCGCGACTAGCGCCGGTGGCAATCAAGTGCAAGTTTATTTTGTGATCTGAACAAAATTCAGTAAAACATTTTCCCTGGTACTCCAAACAACGAAACAGCGGTCTTGACAGCCTTTAAGCAACTCTCACTGTCCAATTTAAGGGTGTGACTAAGATAGACATACTTGGTAAACGCGTCAACAATAACATACTCCTTCTAGTCACTCTTGCCGCTTAATTTCCCTGTTAAGTCGATATGGATTGTGTGCCATGGAATATTTACTTTTGGGATGGGATGCAGTTCAGCCTGAATTTTTCCTGAGGTTGATTTAGACATTTTGCAAGTGATGCAATTGTCAACAAATTTTTTTATGTATTTTGATATAAAAAATCGTAAACTTTATCCAGTGTCTTTTCGAAACCTAAATGCATTATCGACTCATGAACTTGAACCCTTATTTCATATGTTTTCGCAATATCTTCATCAAGAGAAAAATCTTTTAATTTAGTCACGATTTCGGCTATGTCTGAGTCTCGACGCTGTTCAGCAATGAGCCAATTACTTGAAATTTCGGCCAAGTTAACTCTCTTCTCATCAATTACTTTTGGAGCAGAAGTAGACCCTGGGGAGATAGGATTTCTCGACAAAAAGTCAACATGTGCCATTTTTTTCCCTTCTCTACACTGAATATCGAATGTAAATGACTGTAAGAAAGCCCACCAACGCTGTGCTCTAGGGGTCAAATCTTGTTTATTTCTTGGGCAGTTCCTGCCCAGCAAATAATGTCGAAAATGTTTAATTGAGTTTACAACCACTAAAGTTTCCAACTCATACGAGTGATATCTGGACTCTGCAGGTGAAATAGTTTTGCTATAATATTCTATTAACTGTGGTTTGTTCTTAATTTGGTGTAATAAAATTGGACCGTAACCACTGCCACTTGCATCTGTATGTAATTCAATGGGATAATTTGGGTCAAAAATAACAAGGACTGTATCTGTTCTGTTCGGCTTTCCAAATAAATTTATTTTTGTCTGAAGTTAAGAAATATAACGGTTTCATCAACTGTGAAAAGCCCTTTATAAACTGCCGGAAATACGATGCTAATCCAATAAATTGTCTAAGTACTGTTACAGACTGCGGAGGGAGAAGGGCAGTTAAAGCTACTATTTTCTGAGGGTTTGGACGAATTTCACCAGCACTAACACTGTAGCCTAGATATTGAACCGATGTTTTCAGAAATGAACACTTTGTAATGTTTAATGAAAACCCTGCCTCTGTCAGAACATTTAAAACAATCTCTAATCTTTCAAACGCGTCGCATTGTGTTGTGGCAGTTATCATGATATCATCCATTAGACGATAACATAAGATTTCGCTAAATCTCCTAGCGCCTGCATTACTAAGCGTTGAAAAACAGAAGTTTTTAAGCCCGAATGGCATAGACAGAAACTCATACTGGCCATCTGGCGTCACAAACGCTGTGTACTCATAGAATCCGCATGCAAAGGAATTTGGTAGTATCCACTGTAAACATGTAAAATAATTAACTCCTTGAAGTCTGTTATTTTGATCCTGTATGAGTGGGAGCGGGTATTGATCAGCAACTGTGTTTGAATTTAGTTTTTTATAGTCAACGCAGAGTCTATCCGAACCATTTATCTTTTTTACCAACAATATGAAGCTTGCATAAGGTGAACAGCTTGGACTTATTATGTTACACCTCAACAGCTCCTCAATTTTCTCTCCCTCGCAAGGATTTAAAAAATAAAACTTTTTTTTTTTTTTTTTTTTTTTTTTTAATAAATTTTTTTTTTTTTTAAATTATATTTATTTTTATTTATAAAATTTATTTAAAAAAAAAAAAATATTTTAAAAAAAAAAAAAAATTTTTTTTTTTTTTTCATTTTTAGTTCTTAGCATCAATATCGCTGTCAGAGTTGCCAGGCATGAATTAAGTTTTTTATTTTAAGTTCAGCACTCTATATCGAAATTATAAATTTGTATGATGAAAAGAAATATATATATATAAAAGCTGGCTCAGAACACGCAGTTCCCACAAATTTAAGACAAATTTTTTATCCGGTGGCCAACACGCGCAGTAAGGAAACCGCCGACTCCGCACTCCGAGGGCAGTTGCCCGGAGCCCGGTCAGAGCACTCGCGGAGCGAGTGATCGCCACCGGCCGGATATCTGCTGCTGACCTGGCGCTTTATTTCTGGCGCTGGGAACACTTACTCAGCGGATGATCGCCACCGGCCGGATACCAAGTGCTGACCCGGCACTTTAGCGGCAGCGCTGCGACCAGGCAAAAGCCTCGAGCCGCGGCCGGACCGGGACCTTAAGTTAGTCTAAATTTGTACTCCGCAGCCTTAGCTGTGTTTTGTAAATCAAGTATTGTTTATCCTCTACCTTAACAGGTTTAGGAGTAATAAATAATAAACTTAATATCGCACCGTGTCTTTATTATCCTCTGCCTTAACAGGTTTAGGAGAAATAGGGATTAATTAAATACCAAATACCAAACCAAAATAACTGGCGCTCAACGTAACCGATCCCGCGATACTCGGTACCGTGCGAATTACAAAAAGTAATTTGCAATTCAAAAGTATTAAAAATACTCGCGCGACACCGTGCAGTGAATTAAAAAAAAATAATAATAAATAAATAATTAAATTGCCTATAAAATAAAATAGAAAAAACGGCAAAATAAATAAAGCAAATAAAGCATCGATATTGGCAGCAGAGACATATAAAATTAAACGCTAAGAAATCAGCGACGGGAAATAAAGGGGAACACAAGACCTCTCACCCGCCACCCGAGAAACGACAACGACGGCAGCAGCAGCAGCAACGACAGCAGCAACAACAACGACAACTGTAGCGGCGACAGAGACGACTGCAACGGCGGCAGAGACAACAGCGGCGACAGAGACAACTGCAGCGCCGGCAGAGACAACTGCAGCGACGGCAGAGACGACTGCAGCAGAAAAGGCGGCAGAGAAGGCAGCGCGTGCAGAACCAACAAATAAAAAATCTCGACGGCGGAGTAACCATAAGAAATGTGAGTAGGCTTCTTGTCTTTTTTTTCACTCGCCAATAAATAAAGTATTCGGAGAGCTAAAATTGCCGGTACAGTGGGCACATTATTATTTTCCCCACACAAATTTTTTTATTTTTAATTAATAAATAAATAATAAAGTATTCGGAGAAGTAAAATTGCCGGTACAGTGGGCACATATTATTATTTTCCCCACACAAAATTTTTGTTATTTGTGAACAAATTAATTATTAATTGCCAAGTGAAACAAGGAGTGTTTTTCTGGAAATATTAAAATATTAAAATTATAATAAAATCTATTAACGGTGGGAGCATTAGTATTCCCCGTGTATTAAATTTTTATTTCAATTAATAAAATAAATTATTAATTAAAACAAATTTTTCAAGATATTTAAAAAAAAATTTTTTTTTAAATTACCATTCCCACATCTAATTGTCGGAGTGAGAAAACATTAAAACTCATCTACAAAATATTCAGGAAAGCTCTTGATCGGATTTCGTCGCACCCATAGAAACTGGTGCTACACATTTTTATTTGAATTTTTTTCTCTCTTCTACTGTCGTTGTGGAAAAAAAATAAATATTGAAAATAAATTATTCTCATGAAATATTTCGAAATACGGACCTATGTATAGGGTTAACGAGGGGGTTTCATCAGACGAGGAGGTTCTCGAGGAATATAGGAAACTCTTAAATACAAACGTAAAAAATAAAAATTACCAACATTCCGAGGCAGATTGCCCATCTAGCAGTAGGGCAGTATTCATTCGAGACAGCGTTCTCAACGTCACAAACCCAGAAACCCAGCAAGAAGCACAAGATATGCAAGCAGAACAGATTGCAAATATGGAGGCCGCCATAGCTGGCGCACTCCAAAAACAACAGCAGCTATTTGATGAAAAATTAGCCGCAATTGTAGGGGAGTTAAACTCATTAAAAGTTAAGGATAATGTTCCACGAATCCAAACATTCGAAGAAATTAAATTAGAACCACAAAGAGTACGTTGTGACGAACCTCTTGACATGGTCAAGTCAGTCCCAGAATTCGACGGTAAACAAGAAAATTATGTTTGCTGGAGACAAGCTGCCACCGCAGCCTACAAAGTATTTGAGGGCTATGAAGGCAGCAGCCGACATTATCAGGCTGTCGGAATACTGAAAAACAAAGTAAGGGGACCAGCGGCTGCCGCGCTATCCTCTTTCAACACGGTATTCAATTTTCATGCCATACTGGCACGCCTAGACTTCACGTATGCGGACAAAACTCCGACACACGTAATTAAACAAGAATTAAGCTTGTCAAGGCAGGGGGAACTACCTCTGCTCAAGTATTACGATGAAATAGAACGGAAGCTAACGCTTCTAACTAACAAAACTATCATGACACACGACGCAGCCGCAGCGGCCGTCCTAAATGAACAACACAGAGAAGACGCTTTGCATGCGTTCATATCTGGGTTAAAAAAATCACTGAAAATAGCCGTCTTTCCGGCACAGCCACGGGACTTGCCATCAGCATTAGCGTTAGCGCAAGAGGCTGAATCAAGTAACGAAAGGAGCATATTTGCGGCTACCTTCGCCCGGCACAGTGAAGAAAAATCATTTAAGCCGAGCAACCAGCGACAAGCAGGTTGGAAAAATTATGAGCAGAACCAAAATCAAGGGGCAATAAAAAAAAACCCCCACTTCGTTAGGACCCAGAAAGGAGCCAACAACCAAAATGGTTCTTTCCGTCAGAAGCCATATAATAGCACAGGGAATAATCAGGGCCAGCCAACACCAGAGCCAATGGAGGTTGATACCTCCTCCAGATTTAGGCAGCCCACAACATGGCAAAAAGGGCAGTCGGCCCGGTTTCAACAAAAAATAAACTTCATGCCGGAGGAAAAACCCGACGACGAAGATTATGACTCCATTGCCCAGGCCTGCGCTACTGAGATGGAAGACGAGTTAGACGCAGAGGACTCCTGTAATTTTTTAGGGTAAAGTCCCTGCTCCCCTACATTACGCGTAAGGTAGCAGGAAGTGAAATAAAATTACTACTAGATACAGGCACTTCCAAAAATTATATCACTCCACTCCCGGGGCTAAAAGGCATCGTGGCGGCGGAAAAACCTTTCACAGTGAAATCAATACATGGCTTCACCAAAATAGACAAAAAATGTCTAGTTTCAGTTTTTAACGTAAAAACACCCTTTTTATATTAAATAACCTTAAAGACTTTGACGGTATTATCGGGCTCGACTTGCTTAAACAAGTGAATGCGAAACTCGATTTTACTGGGAATATCCTGCTTACAAACAATGGAACTGAAAAGATCCAGTTTACTAAAGCAGAAAACGTTAACTTTATAAAAATCGATGATGAGGATGTTCCCCTGGCAATTAAAGCCACCTTTGACAAAATGATTGTAAAAAATCATAGGGCCTTCGCCGACCCAGACGAAGCATTGCCGTTTAATATAAACACGATCGCCACGATTAAAACTGACGGGGAGCCGGTGTACTCCAAGTCGTACCCGCATCCCATGGGTGTAACCGAATTCGTCAATGCAGAGGTTAAACAACTTCTTGCGGACCGCGTAATAAGGCCATCCAAGTCCCCATATAACAACCCTACCTGGGTTGTAGACAAAAAAGGCACAGACCAAAATGGCGTTAAGAAGAAGCGATTGGTTATCGACTTTAGGAAGTTGAATGAAAGAACCGTAGATGATAGATACCCTATCCCTACAATTTCGACAATACTGTCGAACATGGGCGAGTCACAATTCTTTACGACACTCGACCTCAAATCAGGTTTTCACCAGATAGAGCTGGCGGAGAAGGACAGGGAAAAGACTGCCTTCTCTATAAACAACGGCAAGTACGAATTCTGTAGATTGCCATTCGGACTTAAAAACGCCCCAAGCATATTTCAAAGGGCCATCGACGACGTGCTTAGAGAAGGAATCTCTAAGTTATGCTACGTGTACGTAGATGACGTCATAATATTTTCTAAGACAAAAGAGGACCACGTTAAAGACGTGGATTGGGTACTAACCAAACTCCTGGAAGCAGGCATGAGAGTATCCCAGGAAAAATCAAAGTTCTTTAAAAAGAGCGTTGAGTACTTGGGGTTCATTGTGTCACAAGGGGGGCTTAGAACTTCACCTGAAAAGGTAAAAGCCATAAAGGAATTTCCCCAACCAAAAACACTTTTCGACCTCAGATCCTTCCTGGGGTTAGCAAGCTACTACAGGTGCTTTATCAAAAACTTCGCGACAATCGCAAGACCCCTGACAAACATCCTAAAGGGAGAAAATGGGAAAGCCAGCAAATACCAGTCAAGAAAAATTGACATAGATTTCACCAAAGAACAGAGAGAAACTTTTGACAGACTAAGGGAAATCTTGGCGTCAGAAGATGTTCTGCTCTCGTATCCAGATTTTAAGAAACCATTCGATTTAACAACGGATGCATCGGGCTTTGGTTTGGGGGCGGTGCTATCCCAAGATGGCCGCCCAATCACAATGATTTCACGTGCCCTACGTGACTGCGAAAAAAATTATGCGACCAATGAACGAGAACTCCTCGCCATTGTTTGGTCACTAAAAAACCTCCGGAATTACCTTTACGGAGTAAAAGGCTTACAGATTTTTACCGATCACCAGCCACTAACCTTTGCTGTCTCGGACAAAAATCCCAACGCGAAGCTAAAACGTTGGAAGGGGATTATTGATGATCATGGCGCAAAACTAGTTTATAAGCCAGGCAAGGAAAACCTTGTGGCGGACGCATTATCCCGCCAGAACATAAACGCCTTAGAAGACGGACAGGAATCAGATGCAGCCACAATACACAGCGAACAGTCGCTTACGTACACGATTGATACAACTGACAACCCAGTAAACTGTTTCCGAAATCAAATAATAATTGAGGACGGAAACAGCTTCTCGGTAGACACATTTATCTTGTTTAAGAGTAAGGTGAGGCATACAATTAGAACACCTAATCGGGAAAACCTTCTAAATGCACTACAAGATGTCGTAAACGCTGAGGTAGTAAACGCAATTCACTGCTCCCTACCAACTTTGGCATTTATTCAACATCAGCTGGTCGAGTCGTTCCCTAGCACTTCCTTCAAGTACGCGAAGAGCTTTGTTCAGGACATAACGGACACAACCGAACAGAGGGAGATCGTCATAACAGAACACAACAGGGCTCACCGAGCTGCACAGGAAAATGTGAAGCAAATCCTTAGAGATTACTTTTTCCCAAAAATGCTTCGGCTAGCAACGGAAATCACCTCAAACTGCAGAACCTGCTCTATGGGAAAATACAAACGCCATCCATCTAAGCAGGCGATAGCGGAAACACCTATTCCTTTTTCCGTGGGAGAAATCCTACACATCGATATCTTCTCAACAGACGGAAAACTTTTCCTCACTTGCGTAGATAAATTCTCGAAATTCGCCACAGTGCAAGCCATCGCATCGAGGGCTATTGTGGACATTAAAGCCCCT
The DNA here is from genome assembly GCF_018152115.1 of Drosophila rhopaloa. Classification (NCBI taxonomy): domain Eukaryota; kingdom Metazoa; phylum Arthropoda; class Insecta; order Diptera; family Drosophilidae; genus Drosophila; species Drosophila rhopaloa. Next base: position 1,128,719 of record NW_025334991.1, read on the forward strand.
TACTACATGTAATAAATTTTTTTCCAAAAACAAAAACAATCTATTGCGATAATGAAAGATCACTAAACTCTGAAACCATTAAATCAATTTTGCTTAACCACTTCAATATCACCATTTCCAACGCTCCACCCCTACATAGCACCTCAAATGGGCAAGTGGAGAGGTTTCATAGTACTCTGGCAGAAATAGCCAGATGCCTGAAACTGGAAAACAAACTAAACGACACTGTCGAATTAATCCTTTTGGCAGCTTACAAATATAACAATTCAATTCACTCAGTAACCGATAGGAAACCAATGGAAATAGTTCACTCAAAGTCCACAGAATTCGAGAGAGGAATTAGTAGGAAAATTCAACAGGCCCAAGAAAGGAGCCTTGACCACGTAAACAAGGGTAGGACTTATAAGGACTATCAGGTCGGTGAAAGAGTTTTTCTTAAAGCAAACAAACGCCTGGGAAATAAACTCTCACCGCTATGTTCGGAAGAAGTTATTGAAGCAGACCTGGGGACAACGGTCCTAATTAGTGGGAGGGTGGTCCACAAGGACAATCTGCGCTAATCATCTTCGCTAGATTCCCGACCCATTTTTATACTTTTTATATTTTGTATTCTTTTTATTCTTATATTCCTTTTTTACAACTTTATATTTCTCTAGGTTAGGAAGGTGCATTTTACTTTTGGCACTAACGGCTGTTAGGACGGACGCGACAGTAAAACTGAACGACTATACGAACGCAGACTATATCCCAATAGAGGACGGTAGCATAGTAGTTTGGGAATCTTACGGATACTTACAGCACGCAACGAACATGACGACCTACGAAGACTACGCCGACCAGACTGAAACATTGACGAGGACTTTTACTGACGACCATAGAATACCGGTTATAACAACAGACCTTAAGCACATTCGCAAGTTGGTAGCTACCCTAAAAATCCATCATAGGTCCGCTAGAAGTATAAACTTAATTGGGACAGCTTTAAAGGTCATTGCAGGCACTCCCGACTTCAATGATTGGGAACAGATAAAATTCAATCAAGAGCAACTAATGAACGCAGACGAGGGGCAAACTGAATTAAATATTAAATTTCAGGAACGTTTGAACGAACTCGCGAGCGCAATGAATCAAATTCAAAAGTTTGAAACCAATAAAGAAACACACCTCTTGGAAATCATTTTGGCAAAAAATAGAATCGTTATCACAGATCTGGAAAATATCCTAATGGGCTTAACCCTAGCAAAATTAAATATTGTAAGTCCGGCAATTCTAGATAGCTCCGACATTGGCGAATTTAGGGACAAGCAGCCTATTAACATTAGTTTAATAGAAATATTAGAAGTATCTAGTATAAGTGTTTTTCAAAATTTCGATATCCTCCATTTTCTTATTAAATTTCCTAATCCTAAGTTCGTATGTAAAAAGATAACGGTCTACCCGGTCCAGCACAACAAAAAAATACTGGACTTTGAAAAAGGAAACCTAGTCGCTGAGTGCCCAGGGCGAAATCTCAACATCGGATACTGCAAGACGACGGTTGGCGCCACCTTCTGCAGGGAGCTGCAAAATGGTACTTGTGCCCAGCAACTAGTTTCCGGAGCCACTGCGCACTGCTCCACGCTTCCAGGGCATCTGGATCCAGTTACGGTAGTAGATCACGGCACCCTCATAGTGAACGAGGCCAACATGACCATAACCGACGACCAAGGACGGGACCAAAAAATATCTGGGACCTACCTGGTAACCTATTCCGACAGAATAAGTCTCAACGGAACTTGGTTCATAAATCAGCTGGGAAACTCGATGAAAAAACCCGCCGTATCGGCCATGGCCGTTGTCAACGTCACGGCACACCAAAACCGGCTAAGTCTCCCATTTCTCCACGAGCTGAGCCTGAGAAACCTTCACCACATCGGGACCCTTAGAGAAGAGCTTTCCTTGGGCTCCCTCCTCAGCTACTCCATCACCCTACTCGCCTCCTTCCTACTGTGTTCCACTGTTTGGCTCGGCTACCACCATCTGAAGACCAGGAGCCCCGTCAAATCAGGGGCTAATGGTGACGTAGAAGCAGCAGGTCACCGGGACGGCGACCACTTAAAAGAGGGAGAAGTTAACACACCCAGTTCCCACAAAGACAAATTGTCGAGTTGCAGGCCATATCCGGTGGCCAACACGCGCAGTAAGGAAACCGCCGACTCCGCACTCCGAGGGCAGTTGCCCGGAGCCCGGTCAGAGCACTCGCGGAGCGAGTGATCGCCACCGGCCGGATATCTGCTGCTGACCTGGCGCTTTATTTCTGGCGCTGGGAACACTTACTCAGCGGATGATCGCCACCGGCCGGATACCAAGTGCTGACCCGGCACTTTAGCGGCAGCGCTGCGACCAGGCAAAAGCCTCGAGCCGCGGCCGGACCGGGACCTTAAGTTAGTCTAAATTTGTACTCCGCAGCCTTAGCTGTGTTTTGTAAATCAAGTATTGTTTATCCTCTACCTTAACAGGTTTAGGAGTAATAAATAATAAACTTAATATCGCACCGTGTCTTTATTATCCTCTGCCTTAACAGGTTTAGGAGAAATAGGGATTAATTAAATACCAAATACCAAACCAAAATAACTTATAAAGCACTTGTAGCAAGTTACAATTGAGTTTTCACGTCGATGTTCATCGTGTCTGACATGTTGCTCTTTGTCATTCGCAAAGTGATGTTGTTGTTTCTTGAGTCTGCACTCAAACATTTTGTGGCCTAATTTTCCACAAAAATGACACTCTATCGAAGATTGCCTTTGCCGTTTTGGATAAATTTCAGATTGATGCTCCACAAAGCCACTTTTCCTTTTATTAAATGTGAACGCTTTTAATTCGGACTGTAGATCGCCTCTGGTTCGAACATTTGAAGTGAAACTCAAGCGCTGCACACGGTTATCAAAGCTTGCCAGTGATGCGAGAGTCACGGACACAACAATTTCTTCTTTTTCCATTTCGTGCCATTTCGTCGTTAGTTCTGTAACCATGCGGCTTGCATGCAGTGCGAGACACTCGCCAGCGGTCGGTCGTTTTGTCAGTATTTGTAGAAGCATGGCGGCTGGTGTTTCTAAAGTATCAAAGCGTTGTATGAACAATTCCTTGAACTCGAGCCAGGTTATATCAGCATATCACTTTTGGGACAGCCATTGCGAAGCGCTACCCTCCAATGCTGCACTTAAAGCCACAACCAACGCACTGTCCTTCAATGTATTTTCTTTTAATATAATTTCCACAGTTGAACGATGAAGCGATGGCAAGTGCCTTGTCTGGGTTGAATTTGGGTAGTTGCACCGATTTATTCTGCACTGCATCAGTTTCTGTTGTTTGAAACTATAATGGCACGCCATTGTCCCTCTATTGTTGTAGGTAGAGGGCCAGATCCCACTTCTGATGTCGAATTATCCTCGGGTTCCATTAGAGCGGAGTGAGTTTCGGTCTGAACACAGGCGTCGATCTAGAGAGACTGACTCTTCGTTTCTCCAATCGCCAACTCTGTTCCCTCGAACCACACACGATTAGTTGTACAATTGATTGCCAGCTGCACCTCTCCTAGCACATCCTGCCAAGACTGTGTTCCAGTTTCAGCCGCCGTTAACATATTTTTCAACGTGCTCATTGTTCTTTACACTTGACCATTAGCGCGACTAGCGCCGGTGGCAATCAAGTGCAAGTTTATTTTGTGATCTGAACAAAATTCAGTAAAACATTTTCCCTGGTACTCCAAACAACGAAACAGCGGTCTTGACAGCCTTTAAGCAACTCTCACTGTCCAATTTAAGGGTGTGACTAAGATAGACATACTTGGTAAACGCGTCAACAATAACATACTCCTTCTAGTCACTCTTGCCGCTTAATTTCCTGTTAAGTCGATATGGATTGTGTGCCATGGAATATTTACTTTTGGGATGGGATGCAGTTCAGCCTGAATTTTTCCTGAGGTTGATTTAGACATTTTGCAAGTGATGCAATTGTCAACAAATTTTTTGATGTATTTTGATATAAAAAATCGTAAACTTTATCCAGTGTCTTTTCGAAACCTAAATGCATTATCGACTCATGAACTTGAACCCTTATTTCATACGTTTTCGCAATATCTTCATCAAGAGAAAAATCTTTTAATTTAGTCACGATTTCGGCTATGTCTGAGTCTCGACGCTGTTCAGCAATGAGCCAATTACTTGAAATTTCGGCCAAGTTAACTATCTTCTCATCAATTACTTATCGAGCAGAAGTAGACCCTGGTGAGATAGGATTTCTCGACAAAAAGTCAACATGTGCCATTTTTTTCACTTCTCTACACTGAATATCGAATGTAAATGACTGTAAGAAAGCCCACCAACGCTGTGCTCTAGGGGTCAAATCTTGTTTATTTCTTGACGCCTTCAATGAGTTACAGTCGGTATAAACAGTACAGTTCCTGTCCAGCAAATAATGTCGAAAATGTTTAATTGAGTTTACAACCACTAAAGTTTCCAACTCATACGAGTGATATCTGGACTCTGCAGGTGAAATAGTTTTGCTATAATATTCTATTAACTGTGGTTTGTTCTTAATTTGGTGTAATAAAATTGGACCGTAACCACTGCCACTTGCATCTGTATGTAATTCAATGGGATAATTTGGGTCAAAAATAACAAGGACTGTATCTGTTCATGTTCTGCTTTCCAAATAAATTTATTTTTGTCTGAAGTTAAGAAATATAACGGTTTCATCAACTGTGAAAAGCCCTTTATAAACTGCCGGAAATACGATGCTAATCCAATAAATTGTCTAAGTACTGTTACAGACTGTGGAGGGAGAAGGGCAGTTAAAGCTACTATTTTCTGAGGGTTTGGACGAATTTCACCAGCACTAACACTGTAGCCTAGATATTGAACCGATGTTTTCAGAAATGAACACTTTGTAATGTTTAATGAAAACCCTGCCTCTGTCAGAACATTTAAAACAATCTCTAATCCTTCAAACGCGTCACATTCTGTTGTGGCAGTTATCATGATATCATCCATTAGACGATAACATAAGATTTCGCTAAATCTCCTAGCGCCTGCATTACTAAGCGTTGAAAAACCGAAGGCGCGTTTTTAAGCCCGAATGGCATAGACAGAAACTCATACTGGCCATCTGGCGTCACAAACGCTGTGTACTCATAGAATCCGCATGCAAAGGAATTTGGTAGTATCCACTGTAAACATGTAAAATAATTAACTCCTCGAAGTCTATTTTTTTGATCCTGTATGAGTGGGAGCGGGTATTGATCAGCAACTGTGTTTGAATTTAGCTCTTTATAGTCTATCCGAACCATTTATCTTTTTTACCAACAATATGGGGCTTGCATAAGGTGAACAGCTTGGACTTATTATGTTACACCTCAACAGCTCCTCAATTTTCTCTCGAACTAAATCTCGCTCGCATGGACTTAATCGATAGGGCCTTCTTTGAACTGTTTTTTTTTGGATCAATCAATCTAATTTTCATTTCGCCAACTCTAACTTTAGTATATGGAATGACTTTTATAAAACAATCTGAGTACTTTGCCAAGAATGAATTAAGTTTTATTTTATTTTCAAGTTCAGCATCAATATCGGCTGGCTCAGAACCGGTACACAAATTAATTATTTTGACTCTCTCGAAATTATAAATTTGTATGATGAAATGACAATATCATATATATATATATGAATTTCACGCCCAATGACGATAACGTTTTGCATGTGATCATCGCCTATTACATAAAACAAAATCTCAATAAAATGGTCATCAATCTTAACGTTACTTAATACTTATTCAATCTTTTACCAGAAAACTGAGTACTTAGCTTTTCTTTCATCAGTGAGCATTCTGCTCCGGAATCAAAGGTGACTTCAAAAATGTGTCCTCTGTGGTTCATGCTTTCTTTAGGTACTGCCACGCTGCACTGCTCCACTCGTTTTTTCCCGGTTGAACGTCTTGTTCCTATCCGCTTCCTTCTTTGTACATTGGGTAGATATGTGTCCCCTGTCTCCGCACTTGTAGCAAGTTACAATTGAGTTTTCACGTCGATGTTCATCGTGTCTGACATGTTGCTCTTTGTCATTCGCAAAGTGATGTTGTTGTTTCTTGAGTCTGCACTCAAACATTTTGTGGCCTAATTTTCCACAAAAATGACACTCTATCGAAGATTTCCTTTTGCCGTTTTGGATAAATTTCAGATTGATGCTCCACAAAGCCACTTTTCCTTTTATTAAATGTGAACGCTTTTAATTCGGACTGTAGATCGCCTCTGGTTCGAACATTTGAAGTGAAACTCAAGCGCTGCACACGGTTATCAAAGCTTGCCAGTGATGCGAGAGTCACGGACACAGCAATTTCTTCTTTTTCCATTTCGTGCCATTTCGTCGTTAGTTCTGTAACCATGCGGCTTGCATGCAGTGCGAGACACTCGCCAGCGGTCGGTCGTTTTGTCAGTATTTGTAGAAACATGGCGGCTGGTGTTTCTAAAGTATCAAAGCGTTGTATGAACAATTCCTTGAACTCGAGCCAGGTTATATCAGCATATCACATTTTGGGACAGCCATTGCGAAGCGCTACCCTCCAATGCTGCACTTAAAGCCACAACCAACGCACTGCCCTTCAATGTATTTTCTTTTAATATAATTTCCACAGTTGAACGATGAAGCGATGGCAAGTGCCTTGTCTGGGTTGAATTTGGGTAGTTGCACCGATTTATTCTGCACTGCATCAGTTTCTGTTGTTTGAAACTATAATGGCACGCCATTGTCCCTCTATTGTTGTAGGTAGAGGGCCAGATCCCACTTCTGATGTCGAATTATCCTCGGGTTCCATTAGAGCGGAGTGAGTTTCGGTCTGAACACAGGCGTCGATCTAGAGAGACTGACTCTTCGTTTCTCCAATCGCCAACTCTGTTCCCTCGAACCACACACGGCGTAAGCGACACAACGCTGACGCCTCGCTATAACGGTTCCTCTCAAAAGGGACAAGACACTTTTGTGGCGCCGCAAAGGCAAAGAGGAATAACATAAGATGATGAAATAATTAGAGCTTCTAGGAAACACAAGAAGTCCAAGAAACTAGCATTCCTTGTACACTAAGATATACCATCCGCCGACAAATATATTTTAAAGCTGAGCTTGCGAACGGTATGGAAGCAGAATAAGGTGATATGTTTAGAAACAACGAAGTTATATTTTTATTTCTCTCTTTTTCCCGACTCTTCCTGCTGATCAAAATTTCTACAGTGTCGAAATAATGCTCTTCACTGCGTTGAAATAATGTGATTTTCTTAACCCTTTCGGGACTACTGGGACAATATGTCCCAGCAATTTTCAAACTTCCGTATTTTCGTCAATTTTAAAGCGATCACTTATGTCAACTATCTCAAACGCAGCTTTAAGTGCCTATTTCACAATGTAAACACAAACAAAAATTAAAATGGGACTTATAATCCCAATCCCAATAGAGCCCTTAATAACGATCTGTAACTTAAAACCTACAAGGGTGCAGTGCCGAACAATTGTAATCTTAAGGACAGGCCACTTGAGCCTGACCATAAATATAGTTCTCACACTGCACAAAAAGGTCGCCTTGCGGGAGACCGTTGATAAGGCTCCCGCTCAGGCTTACAGATGTGGTTTCTGCGTAGACCATAGATAAGGATATTATAAGAATTTCATGTTAGTTATGTAAGCGAAGACTTAGAAAAATAAAGTCAGTTTTAATACAGAACTCAAACGTGAAGGTTGTTTTCCTTATTACAGGAATCCCTTACACCGTTCTTAATTCATTTTTGAAACTTTGAAATGATCCTGGAAGATTAAAATTTATATATATATATAAAACATGCTAAATGTGTGTGGGATAGCCTATCGACTGCTACATACATCCGATTTTGATTTAGTTTTTTTTGTTGGTTAATAGATGATGCAGAGAAGGCTTATATATATTATGAAAGAAGGTGCAAACGCCATTCCAATAAATTAATTTTTGTGCATATATTTATGTATATCAATTTTTTCACAGAACAAAACTTCAATTACAATTTATTTTAAAATGCAGAATAAAGTTGAGTCTTGTTTTGTCAACCGAACTGTTCACAACGCCAACGAAAAAATTGTCTATATTTGTCTTTGTTTTATAAAACGAACTTTTAACTTAAGTGAATTAAGATCTTTTTGGTAACGCAACGAATCAAATCGCGAACACACATCAAGATCACGTTCAACAAATTGACCTTAACGAGAACCGACCCGCCTGATTTTGCAAGGCGCTGCACTTGATTACAGCTTACTGCCAAAAATTAGCATAGGTAGAATGGGCTCGATTTCCAGCGTTGCCACGCATTCAAGTTCAAATATGAAACGCCAGGATGCTGCTCAAGTAGCAAGGTGGCCTTTGCAACTTCCGCCACAGCCATTCCGATCATTGGTCACCAGAGCCAAATCACTTCCTAGCAAAGATCCAGTCATACAATTCATGCTTTCAAATTACGTTTTTTGGCGCTGCAAATATCATAAGAATCTACTTCATGCCAACAAGGTAATTTTGTCATTTCATTAATACATTGAAATGTAACAAATTTGTAGAATGTGAAGTGTGATCGAATGTGCTATTATTCTACATTTTCTAAAAAGACTCGAGATTTATTTTCACTGCAATTGTTTAATATCGAAAATGATAATTCGACCGGATTGATAAAACTGCCAATAAATTTCTGCTCCATTTTTTCAAAAACATATGACAGGACTACAAAATCCGATTTTTAAAATGTTAAGTGTGATTTATTTATTTCGTGCACAATACAGATGATGAAATCGATCGTCGTTGTGGAATCATTAAAAATATGAGGAGCACAAAACAGATGATTATAGGATTGTGATTCGAGCTGACAGGACACCAGTTGGCCAGCATACGCGAATGTTTAATGCTCCCACAATCGACGAAAGAGCAATAGATGAAGAATTCCATGCACGTGACATTGTTCTTCATCGCAGGAATAAAGCATTCAATCGAATATCGGAAACTCATCGATGCTATCACTTTCACATACAAATGATTAATCCAGCGAACGGTAAGGAAACATTTTTTTATTTCAATAGTATTATTGGTTGTTTCAAATTAGTTCAATTGAACTTCTTCAATTTTAGGTAACGAAACAAATAAAAAGGTCAGCGCAATGAACTACAGATACAGATTAATAATACAACAAAATGAAAAAAATCACAATATTTTGTATTAGCCTTAATTACAATGCACCAGCTGCACCAATCTTTTTGAATTTTGGTAACTTTTAGCCTAAAAATTCGATATATTAGTTATTATAAAATGAAAAATAATCATTAAAAAAAAACTCTCGATGTCAGTACCTGCGGACTTAGGTACAGAAATAGTGTGCAAAATTCGTACAGTAGATTTTGCAGGATCATGTCACCGACTGTGAAATGGCAACTTTTCAGGAGAACGTTTTAATGTTTTGGACACCCAAAAATCGAATACAAAACGAGAACTTCCCACGTTCAAAAACCCATAACTTCGGAAGTTTTACTCGGATCAATCCTAAATTTTAAAGGTATATTCTTCAAATGCTGTGCAAAAAATAATTTAAAACGATCTAAATTAGTATCTTTTTGGATAAAATACCGCTATCTAGCATGAATGTTTTAATGCCAATTTCACTTCCGGTTTTTTTTTTATAAATTTACAGATAAAAGTTTGAAACGAGCGACCTTCTAGGTCGGGACAATCTTACCATGAATGAGGGTATAAATGAAGACAGTACCAAGTTCTACGGATGGTTAGTGAGGCTAATTAATAAATAGTTATCTACTATAATATATTATTCCCAGCATTGTTTAGATGCCGCAATGAAAAAAGAATGTAGTTTTTTTGTACTGATTCAATGCGGTCAATATGTATTTTGTATTGTGGACTATATATAATATAAATATATTTAAATACATATGTAAGCATTAAACTACTCTGCTGCTTTCTAAAAAAAATCATACTACGCAATATTTAAAAATACAATTTATTTTGCCAAGTAGTACTGCACTTTGCTTCCATTTTCTTATGCTTATACACTCAACAAAACCTTTGGTCTTAGTTAATATACATAAATATGTCGAATTATCATCGGGTTCCATTGAGCGTAGTGAGTTTCGGTCTGAACGCAGGCGTCGATCTAGAGAGAGTGACTCTTCGTTCCTCCAATCGCCAACTCTGTTCCCTCGAACCACACACGGTGAAAGCGACACAACGCTAACGCCTCGCTATAACGGTTCCTCTCAAAAGGGACAAGACAAAATCATTTAAGGTGGCAACGCTGCTGTGTGTCGCGCTACACTTTTGTGGCGCCGCACAGGCAAAGAGGATTAACATAAGATGATTAAATAATTCGAGCTTCTAGGAAACACAAGCAGTCCAAGAAACTAGCATTCCTTATACACTAAGATATATCATTCGCCGATACGGCCATTCTGACTCTAACACGACCTCGTGTATAAAAGACTACATTTGTAGTTTCTCTTTTGCTCTCTTTTTATTTCTATATATTTTTTTTAACAACGTTTTGTTTTTACAACTTAAACAAATATTTTCACAACGAAATCCAATTTTCTTTTCTTAATTTATGTAAACTCATTAATGACCAATTTTACAAAATAATATCAGACCTCCTTAAAACATATCTTAACATAAACATTATCATTCTGTTTGTGTTTCATTAACAAATCATATCTTCAAGGATTCAATCTCACAGAAACAAACATATTTTTAAGCCAATTGTTTAACTCAATTTATCCATTCTCATATGTAATGTGTGGTGACACGCCATGATCAAAGCAAACATTAGTTTGTTCTGCACTTGTGCTTACATTAATATTACGAGTCTCATTATCGTCCACTCAGGCCACGATACAGTATCTTTTTATCATTTCATTACTTCTCTTTCCACAGCGACTTTCTTATTTATATATTTTTGTTTTAAATTTCATTTCTGAGCTTGATTTTCACGATCCAAGTTCTCTGCCATTTCCGTTTGTCCAGCAGTACTACATCTTTTTGGCACCCTTATTGGTGCACTTCACTTTCTTCAGCAACTTCGTCATTATTAATATTTTCATTTTCGCTTTCAACATTATTATAATCATCGCACACATTAAGCTCCTCGGGAACTTCCCCATCTGGTAAAATTCTTAAATCTTCGTGAGCATACTTGTAAGTTCGTTTGTTAGTTAAGGACTTTAAAATGTACCTGTCACCCTCTAGAACCTGTGTTATTTGAAAAGGCCCCTTGAATTTTGGACTCAGCTTGGTTTGATGTCTTTCCTCGTTTTTAAGTAATACAAAATCTCCAACATTGTGTCTACGTACTTTTGCCTTACTTCTATCAAACCGTTCTTTATCGTAAACTGCAGTAACTAACACATTTTTTTCAGCTTGTGCTCTCAAGTTCGACAAATTTACATCATTTTCTATGTCACAAGGTGGAAGTAATCCTAATGACCGTGCTACTTTTCCCAATAACATTTGTAGAGGTCTTGCCTTCGTCACACGATTAGTTGTACAATTGATTGCCAGCTGCACCTCTCCTAGCACATCCTGCCAAGACTGTGTTCCAGTTTCAGCCGCCGTTAACATATTTTTCAACGTGCTCATTGTTCGTTACACTTGACCATTAGCGCGACTAGCGCCGGTGGCAATCAAGTGCAAGTTTATTTTGTGATCTGAACAAAATTCAGTAAAACATTTTCCCTGGTACTCCAAACAACGAAACAGCGGTCTTGACAGCCTTTAAGCAACTCTCACTGTCCAATTTAAGGGTGTGACTAAGATAGACATACTTGGTAAACGCGTCAACAATAACATACTCCTTCTAGTCACTCTGCCGCTTAATTTCCCTGTTAAGTCGATATGGATTGTGTGCCATGGAATATTTACTTTTGGGATGGGATGCAGTTCAGCCTGAATTTTTCCTGAGGTTGATTTAGACATTTTGCAAGTGATGCAATTGTCAACAAATTTTTTGATGTATTTTGATATAAAAAATCGTAAACTTTATCCAGTGTCTTTTCGAAACCTAAATGCATTATCGACTCATGAACTTGAACCCTTATTTCATACGTTTTCGCAATATCTTCATCAAGAGAAAAATCTTTTAATTTAGTCACGATTTCGGCTATGTCTGAGTCTCGACGCTGTTCAGCAATGAGCCAATTACTTGAAATTTCGGCCAAGTTAACTCTCTTCTCATCAATTACTTTTCGAGCAGAAGTAGACCCTGGTGAGATAGGATTTCTCGACAAAAAGTCAACATGTGCCATTTTTTCCCTTCTCTACACTGAATATCGAATGTAAATGACTGTAAGAAAGCCCACCAACGCTGTGCTCTAGGGGTCAAATCTTGTTTATTTCTTGACGCCTTCAATGAGTTACAGTCGGTATAAACAGTACAGTTCCTGTCCAGCAAATAATGTCGAAAATGTTTAATTGAGTTTACAACCACTAAAGTTTCCAACTCATACGAGTGATATCTGGACTCTGCAGGTGAAATAGTTTTGCTATAATATTCTATTAACTGTGGTTTGTTCTTAATTTGGTGTAATAAAATTGGACCGTAACCACTGCCACTTGCATCTGTATGTAATTCAATGGGATAATTTGGGTCAAAAATAACAAGGACTGTATCTGTTCATGTTCTGCTTTCCAAATAAATTTATTTTTGTCTGAAGTTAAGAAATATAACGGTTTCATCAACTGTGAAAAGCCCTTTATAAACTGCCGGAAATACGATGCTAATCCAATAAATTGTCTAAGTACTGTTACAGACTGTGGAGGGAGAAGGGCAGTTAAAGCTACTATTTTCTGAGGGTTTGGACGAATTTCACCAGCACTAACACTGTAGCCTAGATATTGAACCGATGTTTTCAGAAATGAACACTTTGTAATGTTTAATGAAAACCCTGCCTCTGTCAGAACATTTAAAACAATCTCTAATCTTTCAAACGCGTCGCATTGTGTTGTGGCAGTTATCATGATATCATCCATTAGACGATAACATAAGATTTCGCTAAATCTCCTAGCGCCTGCATTACTAAGCGTTGAAAAACAGAAGGCGCGTTTTTAAGCCCGAATGGCATAGACAGAAACTCATACTGGCCATCTGGCGTCACAAACGCTGTGTACTCATAGAATCCGCATGCAAAGGAATTTGGTAGTATCCACTGTAAACATGTAAAATAATTAACTCCTTGAAGTCTGTTTTTTTGATCCTGTATGAGTGGGAGCGGGTATTGATCAGCAACTGTGTTTGAATTTAGTTTTTTATAGTCAACGCAGAGTCTATCCGAACCATTTATCTTTTTTACCAACAATATGGGGCTTGCATAAGGTGAACAGCTTGGACTTATTATGTTACACCTCAACAGCTCCTCAATTTTCTCTCGAACTAAATCTCGCTCGCATGGACTTAATCGATAGGGCCTTCTTTGAACTGTTTTTTTTTGGATCAATCAATCTAATTTTCATTTCGCCAACTCTAACTTTAGTATATGGAATGACTTTTATAAAACAATCTGAGTACTTTGCCAAGAATGAATTAAGTTTTATTTTATTTTCAAGTTCAGCATCAATATCGGCTGGCTCAGAACCGGTACACAAATTAATTATTTTGACTCTCTCGAAATTGTAAATTTGTATGATGAAATGACAATATCATATATATATATATATGGATTTCACGCCCAATGACGATAACGTTTTGCATGTGATCATTGCCTATTACATAAAAAAAAATCTCAATAAAATGGTCATCAATCTTAACGTTACTTAATACTTGTACAGTACTACATATTCCATTAATGCCTATGCCTTTAAACATAACAATATTATTGAATCTTTTACCAGAAAACTGAGTACTTAGCTTTTCTTTCATCAGTGAGCATTCTGCTCCGGAATCAAAGGTGACTTTAAAAATGTGTCCTCTGTGGTTCATGCTTTCTTTAGGTACTGCCACGCTGCACTGCTCCACTCGTTTTTTCCCGGTTGAACGTCTTGTTCCTATCCGCTTCCTTCTTTGTACATTGGGTAGATATGTGTCCCCTGTCTCCGCACTTGTAGCAAGTTACAATTGAGTTTTCACGTCGATGTTCATGGTGTCTGACATGTTGCTCTTTGTCATTCGCAAAGTGATGTTGTTGTTTCTTGAGTCTGCACTCAAACATTTTGTGGCCTAATTTTCCAGCCTTTGCCGTTTTGGATAAATTTCAGATTGATGCTCCACAAAGCCACTTTTCCTTTTATTAAATGTGAACGCTTTTAATTCGGACTGTAGATCACCTCTGGTTCGAACATTTGAAGTGAAACTCAAGCGCTGCACACGGTTATCAAAGCTTGCCAGTGATGCGAGAGTCACGGACACAGCAATTTCTTCTTTTTCCATTTCGTGCCATTTCGTCGTTAGTTCTGTAACCATGCGGCTTGCATGCAGTGCGAGACACTCGCCAGCGGTCGGTCGTTTTGTCAGTATTTGTAGAATCATGGCGGCTGGTGTTTCTAAAGTATCAAAGCGTTGTATGAACAATTCCTTGAACTCGAGCCAGGTTATATCAGCATATCACTTTTGGGACAGCCATTGCGAAGCGCTACCCTCCAATGCTGCACTTAAAGCCACAACCAACGCACTGCCCTTCAATGTATTTTCTTTTAATATAATTTCCACAGTTGAACGATGAAGCGATGGCAAGTGCCTTGTCTGGGTTGAATTTGGGTAGTTGCACCGATTTATTCTGCACTGCATCAGTTTCTGTTGTTTGAAACTATGATGGCACGCCATTGTCCCTCTATTGTTGTAGGTAGAGGGCCAGATCCCACTTCTGATGTCGAATTATCCTCGGGTTCCATTAGAGCGGAGTGAGTTTCGGTCTGAACACAGGCGTCGATCTAGAGAGACTGACTCTTCGTTTCTCCAATCGCCAACTCTGTTCCCTCGAACCACACACGATTAGTTGTACAATTGATTGCCAGCTGCACCTCTCCTAGCACATCCTGCCAAGACTGTGTTCCAGTTTCAGCCGCCGTTAACATATTTTTCAACGTGCTCATTGTTCGTTACACTTGACCATTAGCGCGACTAGCGCCGGTGGCAATCAAGTGCAAGTTTATTTTGTGATCTGAACAAAATTCAGTAAAACATTTTCCCTGGTACTCCAAACAACGAAACAGCGGTCTTGACAGCCTTTAAGCAACTCTCACTGTCCAATTTAAGGGTGTGACTAAGATAGACATACTTGGTAAACGCGTCAACAATAACATACTCCTTCTAGTCACTCTTGCCGCTTAATTTCCCTGTTAAGTCGATATGGATTGTGTGCCATGGAATATTTACTTTTGGGATGGGATGCAGTTCAGCCTGAATTTTTCCTGAGGTTGATTTAGACATTTTGCAAGTGATGCAATTGTCAACAAATTTTTTGATGTATTTTGATATAAAAAATCGTAAACTTTATCCAGTGTCTTTTCGAAACCTAAATGCATTATCGACTCATGAACTTGAACCCTTATTTCATACGTTTTCGCAATATCTTCATCAAGAGAAAAATCTTTTAATTTAGTCACGATTTCGGCTATGTCTGAGTCTCGACGCTGTTCAGCAATGAGCCAATTACTTGAAATTTCGGCCAAGTTAACTCTCTTCTCATCAATTACTTTTCGAGCAGAAGTAGACCCTGGTGAGATAGGATTTCTCGACAAAAAGTCAACATGTGCCATTTTTTTCCCTTCTCTACACTGAATATCGAATGTAAATGACTGTAAGAAAGCCCACCAACGCTGTGCTCTAGGGGTCAAATCTTGTTTATTTCTTGACGCCTTCAATGAGTTACAGTCGGTATAAACAGTACAGTTCCTGTCCAGCAAATAATGTCGAAAATGTTTAATTGAGTTTACAACCACTAAAGTTTCCAACTCATACGAGTGATATCTGGACTCTGCAGGTGAAATAGTTTTGCTATAATATTCTATTAACTGTGGTTTGTTCTTAATTTGGTGTAATAAAATTGGACCGTAACCACTGCCACTTGCATCTGTATGTAATTCAATGGGATAATTTGGGTCAAAAATAACAAGGACTGTATCTGTTCATGTTCTGCTTTCCAAATAAATTTATTTTTGTCTGAAGTTAAGAAATATAACGGTTTCATCAACTGTGAAAAGCCCTTTATAAACTGCCGGAAATACGATGCTAATCCAATAAATTGTCTAAGTACTGTTACAGACTGTGGAGGGAGAAGGGCAGTTAAAGCTACTATTTTCTGAGGGTTTGGACGAATTTCACCAGCACTAACACTGTAGCCTAGATATTGAACCGATGTTTTCAGAAATGAACACTTTGTAATGTTTAATGAAAACCCTGCCTCTGTCAGAACATTTAAAACAATCTCTAATCCTTCAAACGCGTCGCATTGTGTTGTGGCAGTTATCATGATATCATCCATTAGACGATAACATAAGATTTCGCTAAATCTCCTAGCGCCTGCATTACTAAGCGTTGAAAAACAGAAGGCGCGTTTTTAAGCCCGAATGGCATAGACAGAAACTCATACTGGCCATCTGGCGTCACAAACGCTGTGTACTCATAGAATCCGCATGCAAAGGAATTTGGTAGTATCCACTGTAAACATGTAAAATAATTAACTCCTCGAAGTCTATTTTTTTGATCCTGTATGAGTGGGAGCGGGTATTGATCAGCAACTGTGTTTGAATTTAGCTCTTTATAGTCTATCCGAACCATTTATCTTTTTTACCAACAATATGGGGCTTGCATAAGGTGAACAGCTTGGACTTATTATGTTACACCTCAACAGCTCCTCAATTTTCTCTCGAACTAAATCTCGCTCGCATGGACTTAATCGATAGGGCCTTCTTTGAACTGTTTTTTTTTGGATCAATCAATCTAATTTTCATTTCGCCAACTCTAACTTTAGTATATGGAATGACTTTTATAAAACAATCTGAGTACTTTGCCAAGAATGAATTAAGTTTTATTTTATTTTCAAGTTCAGCATCAATATCGGCTGGCTCAGAACCGGTACACAAATTAATTATTTTGACTCTCTCGAAATTGTAAATTTGTATGATGAAATGACAATATCATATATATATATATGGATTTCACGCCCAATGACGATAACGTTTTGCATGTGATCATTGCCTATTACATAAAAAAAATCTCAATAAAATGGTCATCAATCTTAACGTTACTTAATACTTGTACAGTACTACATATTCCATTAATGCCTATGCCTTTAAACATAACAATATTATTGAATCTTTTACCAGAAAACTGAGTACTTAGCTTTTCTTTCATCAGTGAGCATTCTGCTCCGGAATCAAAGGTGACTTCAAAAATGTGTCCTCTGTGGTTCATGCTTTCTTTAGGTACTGCCACGCTGCACTGCTCCACTCGTTTTTTCCCGGTTGAACGTCTTGTTCCTATCCGCTTCCTTCTTTGTACATTGGGTAGATATGTGTCCCCTGTCTCCGCACTTGTAGCAAGTTACAATTGAGTTTTCACGTCGATGTTCATCGTGTCTGACATGTTGCTCTTTGTCATTCGCAAAGTGATGTTGTTGTTTCTTGAGTCTGCACTCAAACATTTTGTGGCCTAATTTTCCACAAAAATGACACTCTATCGAAGATTTCCTTTTGCCGTTTTGGATAAATTTCAGATTGATGCTCCACAAAGCCACTTTTCCTTTTATTAAATGTGAACGCTTTTAATTCGGACTGTAGATCGCCTCTGGTTCAAACATTTGAAGTGAAACTCAAGCGCTGCACACGGTTATCAAAGCTTGCCAGTGATGCGAGAGTCACGGACACAGCAATTTCTTCTTTTTCCATTTCGTGCCATTTCGTCGTTAGTTCTGTAACCATGCGGCTTGCATGCAGTGCGAGACACTCGCCAGCGGTCGGTCGTTTTGTCAGTATTTGTAGAAACATGGCGGCTGGTGTTTCTAAAGTATCAAAGCGTTGTATGAACAATTCCTTGAACTCGAGCCAGGTTATATCAGCATATCACTTTTGGGACAGCCATTGCGAAGCGCTACCCTCCAATGCTGCACTTAAAGCCACAACCAACGCACTGCCCTTCAATGTATTTTCTTTTAATATAATTTCCACAGTTGAACGATGAAGCGATGGCAAGTGCCTTGTCTGGGTTGAATTTGGGTAGTTGCACCGATTTATTCTGCACTGCATCAGTTTCTGTTGTTTGAAACTATAATGGCACGCCACTGTCCCTCTATTGTTGTAGGTAGAGGGCCAGATCCCACTTCTGATGTCGAATTATCCTCGGGTTCCATTAGAGCGGAGTGAGTTTCGGTCTGAACACAGGCGTCGATCTAGAGAGACTGACTCTTCGTTTCTCCAATCGCCAACTCTGTTCCCTCGAACCACACACGGCGTAAGCGACACAACGCTGACGCCTCGCTATAACGGTTCCTCTCAAAAGGGACAAGACACTTTTGTGGCGCCGCAAAGGCAAAGAGGAATAACATAAGATGATGAAATAATTAGAGCTTCTAGGAAACACAAGAAGTCCAAGAAACTAGCATTCCTTGTACACTAAGATATACCATCCGCCGACAAATATATTTTAAAGCTGAGCTTGCGAACGGTATGGAAGCAGAATAAGGTGATATGTTTAGAAACAACGAAGTTATATTTTTATTTCTCTCTTTTTCCCGACTCTTCCTGCTGATCAAAATTTCTACAGTGTCGAAATAATGCTCTTCACTGCGTTGAAATAATGTGATTTTCTTAACCCTTTCGGGACTACTGGGACAATATGTCCCAGCAATTTTCAAACTTCCGTATTTTCGTCAATTTTAAAGCGATCACTTATGTCAACTATCTCAAACGCAGCTTTAAGTGCCTATTTCACAATGTAAACACAAAAAAAAATTAAAATGGGACTTATAATCCCAATACGTTTTTTGTGTGGGATATATAATCCCAACCAACATTTCAGATGACGTAAAGAAAACTAAGCATAGAGGACGTGTAGCGCATTGTGCTCAAAAAATTGGACTCAGGTGATGATTTTGAAGATTCCGGAAGTGAATTTGTTTGTGATAGCTCTGAGGAAACAGATTTCCATCTGAAGTGAAACAAAAGTTCTGTTGAACATTACTGATGACTGCACTGAGTTTCAAGTGTTTAGCAAGCTCTTTCCATATAGTTTGCGTGTACGAATTGTTGAATGTGGGAACCAGAGATTAACTACTATGAATCGTCGATTGGATTCAAACCCAGGGCTAACGGATGCTAATAAAATTTTTGTTTTTCTTGGAGCAACATTAATTATGCATTACAATATGGTGCCATCACTAAAGCACTATTGGAGCAAGAATGAGTCGATTTGCAATTCTGTTATCAAGAATTGGATGTCACGAGATCGCTTTCTATTACTATTACTACATCCAAAATATAATAGTATAGTATATACTGATATAGTACGTTGTTTCAAATAAACATTTGATGCAGCTCGTAACGATAGTTCTTTTCAGTCTGTTGGCGAATATATGGTTAAATTCAAAGGTAGATCAAGCATGAAACAATATATGCCAATAAAACCTACGATGTACCTCGCTTGGGCAGGAAAAACGCTCGGGCTGCAATACACTTTTGTGTATGTTTTTTATGAATGCTTTGCTCCGTTTCACAAATTGAATGAATAAAATTACAATTATGAAATAAATACTCCAAAAATTCAACTCGAATGCCTTTTTATTACCTAAATCTATTATTAAACTTTTACGACTTTTGGGATAGTATGTCCCACCAAAAATACGTATTGGGATTATATGTCCCAGGATAAAAGGACGATTTCATAATATGCAAAAACATTTGCCACAACTATCTTGGATTTTACAATAAGACTCCGTCGCAAACGCAAATACCAAAGATAATAAAGTAGTGGAAAACTATCTTAGAAAAACTTACCTCAATCAAAGGCCTCTTTAATATAATTTTGGGGTCTAATGTCTCCAGGTTGCTAGACAACAAGACGAACAAACTTCTTCCCCCTAAAGCTACGATTTTTATAGTTAGGTCAAATAATACCAAAAAAACCATGTTTTTGTTATTTTTTCCTGATGACACAGTTAAAATGTATTTACTCAACGAATGGTACATTAATGTATGACATTCGAAGAATGACTTATCAAATTTTTACAATGAAATATTTAAAAATGGTAGCAATTGTCCGGACGTGTCTCGAAAAAAAGTTAAATTGCGGTGCCCCTCATAACTCGGTGCTGGATCATTTGAAATCAAAAAATCCAAGTTCATTCGTTAGATAATAGTTTGCCAAAGGTAACGCTGTAGAGTTTTTTTTTTTAATTCCAATTTTTACCTTTTTTAAGACTTGGAAGTCAAAAACACAATTTTTTACGAAAAATCGGGTAATTTGTCATTGTAAAATCAAAATTATGAACAAAAAAATAAAATATGTACAGAAATAGTGTTTTTTAAAATTTGAAAAGTATCGGTGCAGGAGTTTTGAAACTATGAGGGGCACCGACTTTGAAAACGTGAGTTGTGGGAAAAACGCTTTAAAGTTTTGGACGCCTAAAAATCGAATACAAAAGCGCTAACTCTCCTACGTTCAACGATCTTTGGATTTGCTCTCATCCAATACAAAAACGAACTAAAGAGGAGAATAAAGATATTCAACCCACACAATCATATGATAGTTCAATTATAAAATTAGATTATAACAAGAAAGGATGCAAACTTCGGCAAGCCGAAGTTTATATACCTTTGCAGTTATTACAAATCGACTACGTTTCGATTTGTATGCCTATATTACTAAAAACAATAAAGCTATGTCGATTTTGCGCTGCCGTTTGCAATCGTTTCTATGGCAGCTATATGATATTGTTGTCCGATTTTAATTAATTAAAACCGTAATTCCAAAATATTTAAATATTACCAAATCTTTGGGATTTATAAATCACAAAGTTATAAACAACAAAGTTATATTTTTTTAAACTTTTTGTGATGGTTTCTATGGGAGCTATATATATATATATATATGTATATGTATATATATTCTATCTGCAATAGAAAGACAACATTTTGGAAAGTTTCAAGCAGATAGCTTTAAAACTGAGAAACTAGATTGCGTAGAAACGGACAGACGGACGGCCAGAGTGATAAAGTATACATATTCTTGATCAGAATCACCTCAGCCGTTCCGACTTATATACTGCGTGCAAAGGAATGAAGGGTGTGTTAGTGCAAAGTTTCAGTTTGATATCTTTAAAACTGAGAGACTAGTTCGCGTAGAAACAGACAGACGGACATGCTTATATCAGCTCAGGACGCGATCCTGATCAAGAATATATATACTTTATAGGGTCGGAGATGTCTCCTTCACTGCGTGGCACGTGCAAGGGTATAAAAAGTTCATCAAATTATAAAAGAAAATTAAATAATGACAGGTACAAATTTTGTACCGAAGAATGTTGACTTCTCAAAATAGGTACAAGCTTGTATTTTTGTTTTACTTTAAAAAACTCGAAGGAAAAGGTCAATAAGAAACAAAAGATAGCAATTGAATTTATTGAACCCTTATATGCACGTGCGTTTTTGGTAAATTTTCATTAGTCTCAACTGTAATTCAAAATATTAGGCAAATATCTTTTCACACATTATCATCCCTTATAGATAAATTTATTCCTGACGTCTGCTGGTGTCGTTAAGCATTAGGTAAAATGATTGGACAGGAACAACAATGTATGTATTAAAATCAAAAGCGTTGGCAACGCTCTGCTTAAATAAATATACTTACCCCAAATTGATGCACGTGGCGAAAGACACGTGCGCACAATTCAGCTTAAGCCTACGATTAAATTAATCGCTGATTAGTTACAGACAATATTACAAAGAAAATATAAAATCTCAATATAATAAACAACAATATAATAAACAATAAGACAACAAGTAAATTCGATTTTAGTAGGTAAAACAATTAAAATAGTAATGAAAATAAAACTTTATAAACCACTTTCAAATAGAAATTATTTTGTGGCGTTAGTAAGCAATAGTAGTAATGTCGTACTATGGCAGCAGAGAAAAATGCAACTTTATCAAAATACATCCATTGTTAAAAATTTTTTATTCCTGTATTTTAAAATGAAAAAAAAACCAAAGTTCTTTTATAAAAATCTTGTTCAACTATTGTTTTTTACCATTGGAGAGGATATTACGCAGTGAAGGAGACATCTCCGACCTTATAAAGTATATAAATTCTTGATCAGGATCGCACCTTAAGTTTATATAAGCATGTCCGTCTGTCTGTCTGTCCGTCTGTCTGTCCGTCTGTCTGTCCTTCTGTCTGACCGTCTGTCTGTTTCTACGCGAACTAGTCTCTGAGTTTTAAAGATATCGAATTGAAACTTTGCACACACCCTTCGTTCCTTTGCACGCAGTATTTAAGTCAGAACGGGCGGGATCGGACGACTTCATCCTATAGCTGCCATATAACTGAACGATTGGAAATGCCATAACTTTGGTGTTTTTAGAGTTAGGAAGTTCGGATTTTTTATGAGTATTAAGAATGCATCATATGAATAATTTGGGAGAATATAATTTACAGAGTATTCTGCAAGGGTATATCAACTTTAGCGCCGCCCGAAGTTAGCTTTTCTTTTTTTTTTATCAGGGACTAAAATTATTATACATATGTTTGTATATCCATAAGCACGTCGATATCTCGATAATTATAAGAGCTAGGCATGCAGATATTTTAAAATATGTTAACTCCCACTCATACGGCAAAAAATCGTAAAATTAAAAGGTGCTCATCGAACAACTATTTAAAAACTTATCAAATTAAGTTTAATTATTCTTATTTAAAAGCTTGACAGCTGACGCCGCATTCTTTTCGTTTTTAATAGGTGTTAGTGCTTAATGGACAATTTTTTTAAAAATAATTGTAACCTTTTTTTTAATTGTTTAGTCTTGTCATTGTTATTTAAAAAAAATATACAAATCTATAAAATATATCTGAAGTTGTTGTGCTTATACTTAACAAATTTATTGCAATTTAAGTTTTGCAAAACGGCTTATTTATTGAGATATATAAATATTTTAAGGCTCTTATTTATTTAAAATTTTTTTTTTTGGAGACACTTTCAAAAAATGAATTTTTTTTTGATTGGGTTTTCAAGAGCTGTGTTAAGTCTCACAGGCACCCGATAAATCCCACCAATTTCCCGAAAAATTTTCCCTTCATCACGTATTTTTACTATGACTTTCATCAAGTCATGGTCAATTTCCTTTGTCTTTTTTCCATCATAAAAATAACATCTGATAACAACATGAATATGCCAGAAATAAAACTAGTAATCAAATTTTAATTTACAGTTATCAATGCAAAACCTTTATTTTGTACGCACACTTTTTATTTAAGTTTTATGGTTTTCCTAAGTAAATTAAAACGAATTTTTGTTGTTTTTTGCTGTTATAGTAATAATATAAGTGGAGAAAACTATATGTCTTAATTCCTTTTTCTGTAATAACATTAATTAAGGAACACTTTTTGGGTAAAGTTGAAATCAACTGGAGTATCATGACTTTTATGGCTATGATTGAATAAAAGAGCTACTATTCTATGTTTTTGGGTCTTGTAGATTGTACCCGCAATTAGAACCTTCCCTGCAGTTCCAAATTTCATCACTACAAAAATTCATCACTGTTTAATCAGCAGCGGATTGCGACGCCGGCAGAGCCAAAGGCAAAGTCGGCAGAGCCGAGTGCGACGCAGGCAGAGCCGAAACTCTCAGTCCCCGATCGTAGGCAACGCAGAAAAATTTCCATCTCCCTCTCTTACTCTGTCTCTCTCCCCATAAAATGAGCTGAGAGGTGGAGGAAAATGTATTAAAATCAGATCGACCTTTATACATTAGCATAATTTTTGTTTTGTAGTTGTTGATTCTTATTAATTATATTATTTTATGGAAATACTTTTTAAAAATAAAATTATTATGATAGTTTTGAAAGGTATGGATTCCTTTTTTAAATGAATTTAAGTTATGTGATTATTTTGCATAGTCGGACATGCTTTTATATACCCTGCTTTGACGCGAAGCGAAACATGTAAAGACAAATTAGGCAAAGGAAAGAACAATAGGATTAACGGCGCCCTTGTTTTCAACTGAAGTTGTTTTTGCGGTTTTTACGTGCACTTGCATTTTAGAGAACGCAGAGAACAGATCGAAGCTGAGATTTTTGGGAAATTTTATAACTAAATTTATCAGAAATTTAGGTAAGTGTTATTTTATTAATTATTTTGAACTGTACCTACATATACTGTTAATATATTTATTCATTATTTAAGGAGAAGCTTATAATAAAACTGTTGGGCCAGCATAAACTAAGCTGGACTTGGCCGGCGGAAAAACAAAAAACGCAGTAAGTTTTTATATATTTTATAATATATTTTCTATTTTAGATATACTTGGTCAGGAAGAGCCAGTACATAAAGCACGAAGTCAAAAAAAGAGCACCGAAACCGAAACATCCTCAACACCTCCGAGACAACTGAAAACGTACATATGTAGATTGAATTAAGTTAAATTAATTAGTTATATGTAATGAAATAAATGAAATAATAATGAAATAATGTAATAATATGTAATAATACTGAATGAATTTTACTGATGAAAAAAAGCGATGAAAAAGCGATGAAAATGCGATGAAAAAGCGATGAAAATGCGATGAAAATGCGATGAAAATGAGATGAAAAAGCGATGAATTACTGATTAAAGAGTGATGAATTACTGATGAAAATGTGATGAATTCATCACTCTTTAATCAGTAATTCATCACTCGTTAATCACTATTTCATCGCATTTTAATCACTCGTTCATCGCATGTTCATCAGTAAACGCTGTTCAAAGAGTGATGATTTGCTGATTAAAGAGTGATGAAAAACTGAAAAACGAGTGATGAATTACTGATTAAAGGGTGATGAATTTTTCACTGATTAACTCCTAGGACATGCCAATGTTAAATTCATCACTAATTTGTATGAAGTTTCATCGCCGATTAATCAGCAGTGATGAATTTTTGGTGATGAAAAAGCTATTAAAAGGTGATGAACGGTACTGCAGGGTTACTACTCAATGGTAATAGTAAATTAAAAACGAGAACGGAAGCTAACTTCGGCAAGCCGAAGTTTTAATACCCTTGCAGACTTTGCTGATCAATGTATGCGTAAATAAATAAGACTTTGAACAATTTATGACAATAGCTTATACACTGCGCGAAATATTCTGAAAAGGTATGCATAAAAAAATACGATTTGGAAAGATTCATGTCAATAGCTTTTACATTGCGTGAAATATCATCAATTCATGCAAGGTATATCCGATTGTTCCTATGGGAGCTATAGGATATAGACATCCGATCGCCACGCGCTTTTACCCTGATCAAGGTAAGCATACAAAAATACGATTTGGAAAAATTTATGTCAATAGCTTATACACTGCGCGAAATATTCTGAAAAACATCAAATTGGGACCGATTTAACCCTATTGTTCCTATGGGAGCTATAGGATATAGACGTCCGATCGGCATACGCTTTTACCCTGATCAAGGTATGCATAAAAAAATACGATTTGGAAAGATTCATGTCAATAGCTTTTACACTGCGCAAAATATCATAAATTCTTGCAAGATGTATCCGATTGTTCCTATGAGAGCTATAGGATATAGACGTCCGATCGGCATAAGCTTTTACCCTGATCAAGGTATGCATAAAAAAATACGATTTGGAAAGATTCATGTTAATAGCTTTTACACTGCGCAAAATATCATAAATTCTTGCAAGATGTATCCGATTGTTCCTATGAGAGCTATAGGATATAGACGTCCGATCGGACCGCGATTTTACCTTGATCAAGGTATCCATAAAAAAATACGATTTGAAAAATTTCATGTTAATAGCTTATATACAGTGCGAAATATCCTGAAAATTATAAAATTTTAACCGATTTCACCATATTGTTCCTATGGGAGCTATAGGACATAGACGTCCGATCGGTGCGATTTTCAAACTTGATCTGCGTACACATGTTTTAGGAAGTGTGTGAAAGTTTCAGTTCGATAGCTTTTTAACTGAGCTCGCAAACGGTATTGAAACAGACGTACAGACGGACATGGCTATATCGACTCCCCTATTGATCCTGATCAAGAATATACATATATACTCTATAGGGTCGGAAACGTCTCCTCCACTACGTTACAAACTTATGACCAAAATTATAATACCCTCTGCAAGGGTATAAAATTTAAGCCTAGTATCCAGATCGACAAACAATTACGCTAGCGTAAAAACTTTAATCTTTCCAGTGTGACCAAGCGTTTGAGGGTTCATCAGATTTAAGCGTGCTACGGTCGTACTGTCAATCAGCTGGGTTTGTTGACAAGCAGTTAAAATTCAAATATCGTATTTGCGGGAAAGATATTATCAAATACCTTGGCAACACAAGTCTGCCGCTGTACAAAGAAATTAAAAACAATATAATTTAAATTTAACAGTTTTTATACCCGTTACTCGTAGAGTAAAAGGGTATATTGTATTCGTGCAAAAGTATGTAACAGCTAGAAGGAAGCGTTTCCGACCCTATAAAGTATATATATTCTTGATCAGGGTCACTAGCCGAGTCGATATAGCCATGTCCGTCTGTCCGTCTGTCTGTCCGTATGAACGCTGAGATCTCGGAAACTATAAAAGCTAGAAGATTGGCATTCTGCATGCAGATTCTAGGAGTTCCTACGCAGCGCAAGTTTGTTTCAAAAAGGTGCCACGCCCCCTTTAACGCCCACAATCGCTTATATACGATTTTAAAAATTTAAATATTTCGGAAAAGTAAAAATTCAGTTTTATTGTGTTTATCAATACCTATCGAAATGTAGAAGAAATTTTTCAAATCGGACCATTCGTTAAAAAGTTATGCGTGATCAAAGTTTCTATCTCCATCTCCTCGCACTCCCTTTACCTGAGTAACGGGTATCTGATAGCCGGGGCACCCGACTATAGCGTTCTCTCTTGTTTTTTTTAATTTACTGATAATTATTTGCTAATTTAAAGTTCATAACTGCACTTTTATTGTGTTTTTTCGTACATTCTGGACCTAAAAAAAATTTGCTCTGACAAGAGGCACCCCAGATAGTATTAATGTTATTTTGTCCTCACATGTAAACACCTGCAATCGACTTTTGTGAGTTTTTTGAGTTTTTCCTCCATTTCTTATAATGTTCAGTGAGAAGCGTACGCCAAGAGATTAAATTTTTTAATCTTTTCGCTAGGGTTCACCCAAAGTTCATTTCCGCAGACTGGCAACGCTATGGAATTTTCTGGTATTTATACCCGTTACTCGTAGAGTAAAAGGGTATATTGTATTCGTGCAAAAGTATGTAACAGCTAGAAGGAAGCGTTTCCGACCCTATAAAGTATATATATTCTTGATCAGGGTCACTAGCCGAGTCGATATAGCCATGTCCGTCTGTCCGTCTGTCTGTCCGTATGAACGCTGAGATCTCGGAAACTATAAAAGCTAGAAGATTGGCATTTTGCATGCAGATTCTAGGAGTTCCTACGCAGCGCAAGTTTGTTTCAGAAAGGGGCCACGCCCCCTTAAACGCCCACAATCGCTTATATACGATTTTAAAAATTTAAATATTTCGGTAAAGTAAAAATGCAGTTTTATTGTGTTTATTAATACCTATCGAAATGTAGAAGAAATTTTTCAAATCGAACCATTCGTTAAAAAGTTATGCGTGATCAAAGTTTCTATCTCCATCTCCTCGCACTCCCTTTACCTGAGTAACGGGTATCTGATAGCCGGGGCACCCGACTATAGCGTTCTCTCTTGTTTTTTTTAATTTACTGATAATTATTTGCTAATTTAAAGTTCATAACTGCACTTTTATTGTGTTTTTTCGTACATTCTGGACCTAAAAAAAAATTTGCTCTGACAAGAGGCACCCCAGATAGTATTAATGTTATTTTGTCCTCACATGTAAACACCTGCAATCGACTTTTGTGAGTTTTTTGAGTTTTTCCTCCATTTCTTATAATGTTCAGTGACAAGCGTACGCCAAGAGATTAAATTTTTTAATCTTTTCGCTAGGGTTCACCCAAAGTTCATTTCCGCAGACTGGCAACGCTATGGAATTTTCTGGTATTTATACCCGTTACTCGTAGAGTAAAAGGGTATATTGTATTCGTGCAAAAGTATGTAACAGCTAGAAGGAAGCGTTTCCGACCCTATAAAGTATATATATTCTTGATCAGGGTCACTAGCCGAGTCGATATAGCCATGTCCGTATGTCCGTCTGTCTGTCCGTATGAACGCTGAGATCTCGGAAACTATAAAAGCTAGAAGATTGGCATTTTGCATGCAGATTCTAGGAGTTCCTACGCAGCGCAAGTTTGTTTCAGAAAGGGGCCACGCCCCCTTAAACGCCCACAATCGCTTATATACGATTTTAAAAATTTAAATATTTCGGTAAAGTAAAAATGCAGTTTTATTGTGTTTATTAATACCTATCGAAATGTAGAAGAAATTTTTCCAATCGAACCATTCGTTTTATTGTGTTTATTAATACCTATCGAAATGTAGAAGAAATTTTTCAAATCGGACCATTCGTTAAAAAGTTATGCGTGATCAAAGTTTCTATCTCCATCTCCCTCCCACTCCCTTTACCTGAGTAACGGGTATCTGATAGTCGGGGCACCCGACTATAGCGTTCTCTCTTGTTTTTTCGTCGATCAGGGGACCGACGTGAAAAAAAGGCCCGACGAAACGTGAACGCCAGCTGTTTGCCTCTCGCTCTCTCTCATGACTGGCGTACGGTTTTCGTCTATTTGAGTACTAGGCTTAAGTACAAAATTATATTTAGATACTTACATACATCGGTACTATTATCTAGGTGGTACACAACTCTAAAAATAAATGAAATTATAACAGTATAAAAAAAAAAAATAAAATATATGTAAAAAAAAACAAGAAAGGAAAGCTAACTTCGGGCGGAGCCGAAGTTGATATACCCTTGCAGAATACTCTATAATTATATTCTCCAAAATTATTCCTATGATGCATTCTTAATACTCATAAAAAATCCAAACTTCCTAACTTTAAAAACACCAAAGTTATGGCATTTCCAATCGTTCAGTTATATGGCAGCTATAGGATATAGCCGATCCTTATGAAATTTGGTAGGTCGGATTGATTGGCCAAATATAACCCCTGTAGAAAATCCCAACTTTCTAACTTTACAAACACCAAAGTTATGGCATTTCCGATCAATCAGTTATATGGCAGCTATAGGATATAGTCGGCCGATCCTAATGAAATTTGGTAGGTCGGATTGATTGGCCAAATATAAAACCCATAGAAAATCCCAACTTTCTAACTTTACAAACACCAAAGTTATGGCATTTCCGATCAATCAGTTATATGGCAGCTATAGGATATAGTCGGCCGATCCTTATGAAATTTGGTAGGTCGGATTGATTGGCCAAATATAAAACCCATAGAAAATCCCAACTTCCTAACTTTACAAAAACGAAAGTTATGGCATTTCCGATCAATCAGTTATATGGCAGCTATAGGATATAGTTGGCCGATCCCGGCCGTTCCGACTTATATACTGCGTGCAAAGGAAAGAAGGGTGTGTGCAAAGTTTCAATTCGATAGCTTTAAAACTGAGAGACTAGTTTGCGTAGAAACAGACAGACGGACAGACGGACAGACAGACGGACAGACGGACATGGCTATATCAACTCAGGAGGTGATCCTGATCAAGAATATATATACTTTATAGGGTCGGAGATGCCTCCTTCACTGCGTTGCACACTTTTGACCAAAATTATAATACCCTCTGCAAGGGTATAATAAGTCTGCTGATACAATTTTCCTAAAGTTTCAGCATTTCAACTTTTACCTGGAAATCTAACTTTTACTGAAAACTTTAATTAATGTGTTTACACTTAAGGAGATCTCGGGAAACAAGACATCCCTTGAAAATTTTATGAACTATTTTGAGTATTGATTTCTTAAATCGGTGTGTACTCTAAGATGTTTGCAGAATTAAAAACCTGCTACGATTGTCAAAACGCTCAACCTCATTTTGCAAAAGTTATACAAAATATAAATGTAATTCTTTCTGATCTTGTACATATTGCGGAGGGGCTACCAGAAAACATTTCAATCTTTAAGAAAAACTCAAGGATGAGTAGCTCAATTGGAACATAGCTTAGGTTAGCTCGTGAAAGAAAATAAAAAGCCATACGTTTAATTTTTGAAATGCCTCATTGATTTTCCAAGCGATTCATTCATCTATTTTATCGTTGGTGATAATTATTAAAATTATAATCAGTTTATTTTGTAATATTATTTCTGTGAAAAGAACACTGAATGATACTAATGTACTTATACACTTTAACATAAACCAAAACCAAATTTATATATATTTTTTTGATTCGAAATAATCTTGCCCAAGCGTATATCGTTTTCAGTCTGACATAAGCTCAGTGCAAATAAATTTTTATTAACTTGAAGACGCGAAATTTGTTCGTTGTACAACGCCATTATCTCGCCGGGAAAAAACGGACCTTGGACCCATGCAAATAAGACAGACCGATGGTACCACGCTGGACCATCACACGGGAAAAGTAAAAATGAGGACTTGGGACCCACTTATAGATGACAGTGAGTTAACGGTTCATCTTGGACCCGATCAAGTAAGCTGGAGTAGGGAAATAATGGGACGAAGAGTGCGAGAATCAAAGCGAGTATCTGAACGCGAAACCAGTATGCAAGCTAAGTCAAGTGTCCAAGGATCAAGATCGAAAATTCGAAACGCCGAGCGAGGCTAAGATCCAACCATGAAGACGAGCTTAAAGAGTCATAGGCGATACAGCTTGCCGATGGGGAGGTTCCCATAACCTCCAAAGTAACTTAGGAGCCATCACGATCTCAGACGAGGGCGAACAGCAAGCCAGGGGCGACGCTGCAGCAGCTAACAAGGTACACAAAAGCCGCAGATGAAATCGATAAGGAGCAGCAGCACCTGTAGTAGTGAAGTAGCTATAGGAGGGCTATAGTTAAGGACCAGTACGGACCTAATGTCTGCCAAGGATGTCCTGAAGAGGATAAAGGAGAACGCACGCCGGCACTTGGACACCCTGATCGTGCGGGCAGACTACTTTGACGAACTCGACCAGCAAGCATAGAATTACGAGCTGGATAATAATCCCCAGAAGCAACGACCCCAGCCTCCAAATGGCGGCCAGAGATCACAAGACGCTGCCTTTTGAAATTAATGAGCGACCTGAAGTCGAAAGAAACGCAAGTATTCACCACAAAGCACATGGGTGACGCAGGGATCAAGAACACTGTGGATATCGGTGCCACAGCGAGCATCACTGGCGAAGAGCTGGAGACAGGCTGCCGGCGCAGGAACGGACCCACGAGCATGCATAAACGGATAGCATACAGTCGTGTCCCCCGCTAACTCTCCATGGAATGCAGATCCCCCAAGCTAGCGATGTAACATATCTTGGCGTCCAAGATTTCAACTTCCTTAATTTTATCATAATTTATATGACCATTGCTGTTTTTAATATTTTCTTCATACATTATATCACTCGCACTAAAGTTGGTTTTTGCTATTAATCGTCAATTACGCCTGTCGTAATTATTATAAATATCCTATGTATAATCGATCATTAACTATTTGGATTACCGTTCGATAGTGCCATTGCTTGTCATTTTTCCTTTAACACTGGTTTCTGTCATAACAATATTTATGTTTTCCCTTTTTTGTTTTCAAATTTTGATTGGATGTTACTTTCTCTCAAGTTAATCCGACACAATGTTTGATCCACTACCGGTAGTTTCGTTTTTAGTTTCTTTCCAAAGAATAGCTGGCCCTGTGTTAGTTTCATATAAGCAACGTGCGTGGTGTTATATTCCAATAGACTTCCTTGGACTAGAAAATTTAATTTTAATGTATGCATCATCAGCGAATCTGGTGTTTACAAAATAGTAATAATTTTTCCCGAAGTTTTCTATTTTTGAATTCAGTTTCATAACCTACGAAAAACACGTGTTAGTTTCGGTGTGTCCCGCGCATTTCGCCTAGCAGTGCATAAAATTAAAGTGTATTTTTTACAATGTATGAAGATAAAAAGTGCGGCAAAAGTAGCTCAAAACGTCCTGGTAAAAAACGAGCGAACAGAAGATTTAGTGGAAATCGATATACGAATAAGAATGCAAAAGAATCAAATAGCACGTCGGCGAAATTAGACGGATTCAATGATTTCGTAGCACCCGCTTCTCCGTGTAACGTATACACGATATTGAATTTCACGATTGTTTTATCCGCTCTTTCCAATCTTTTTTATTTTCGCGCGGAATCCAGCGGCCCACTCACCCACCCAACCGACCGCAGCCGTGTATCGTACGGCACGATTCGCGAAAAGGTAGACGCGAGATAGGAAAATATGGGTAAAAGTCCGAGGGAAAATGTAATAGTAAGATCAATTTTGTACCAATGAAGTTAGTATTAATCCTTTTAGGAGCGGCAGAGAGTCAAGATTTGAGATTATAGGAAAAAGTCTGTTATAGTTAGAACATAATACTCTGAATGGCTCATGCAAGGCATATTCAGATCTACAATTTAATTTTTTGGGGGAATATAATTTCTAGTTAATCTACTTGGCACAGAAAAGTTTAACCGACTTACCAAGTCGGGGCTGTCAGTCATAAATATCAGTTATAAATGAAGACAGTACCAAGCATCGTTCTACGGTTAGCTAGGGAGCGTAAATTAATCAACAGAAGTCTACTAGAATAAAATAGTTAATTGAGATTTGTATCACCGTTTAGGCGCCGTAAAAAATCAGGAGCTTGCTCTTGGAACCATTTAAATTTAGTAAATTATCTGGGCACCAGTTTTAAAAGTTATCTAGATCGGATTGTAAGTCTAAAGGGCAGGAAATGTCCTTATACTACAGGCACAACTTAACAGCATCTGCGTTCATAAGTACGCGAGAATGGCTTATAATTGAGGGAAGATCCTTAATAAATAATGTAAAAAGAAGCGGACCTTGTGGGACAGCGGAGGTAACACGGAGAATTTTAGAAATCGAATTTTTAAGAAGAACCCTTTGTGACCTTGCATTCAGGTAACTTGAGATCCATATAAGGAGATCGACTGGAAAACCTTACAGGTTAAGTTTTTTAACAAGAAGTAAGTTATTTACAGAGTCAAATGCTTTACTAAAGACAGTGTAAATGACGTCTGTTTGAAAACTACTATTGAAGCCCTTTATCACAAATATAGTAAGCTCTATAAGGTTAGTGATTGTAGATCTACGTTTAATAAATCCGTGTAGACACGAAGAAATGATTGATCTACAAATGTGCTGCAAATGAAGAGTAATTCTTTCAAAAAGCTTAGGAATAGCTGACAACTTAGAAATATTTCTATAGTTACTGGCTTCTATCTTATTACCTTTTTGAAAAGAGGAATAACAAATGATTCCTTCCAAATATTTGGAAATTGGGAAGTTTCTAGAGATAAGGTAAACAACTTGTGAAGAGCACGCACCCAAGAATACCATCGGGCCCTGGCGAATAAACAGGCTTAATACGAAGAAGATCCAAAAGAAGAAGGCTTTCTGTTAAAGTGGGACAGAATATGAGGTTTGACTTGGATATGGTGTAAGAATAAGGCTTTGATGAATTATCTTAAGTAGAGTAAATCGTTTGAAAAAATTGGGCAAATATATCGACTGTTGCCTGAATTAGGTATACGCTCGGTGTTAACGAAGTTATAAAACTGTTTCGGGACGTGAGAGAACTGGACCTTACAACGGTTTAAGTAACTATTATAACACTAAGTATTAAGCTTGGTAAATCTTGACCGAGTACCTAAATATCTAGTAAAAACAGAACCGGTATTTTCTTATTTCCTCAAAAGTCTGGACTTTAAATTTCTGAAGTGTGACAACTCTTTGCTAAACCAAGGTTATTTATTGGAAATTGACGGATAGTACCACGGAACACAGGAATTATAAAATGAGTTTATTGCAGTGTAAAAAACATTATCTGCATACGAAAATTTTTTTCTTTAGTGGATCCACTGAAAGGGATTTTGGTGGAGCACACATTGTTTCTGCAAAACCAACTTGAGCCGGTTGTCCGGACTCAGTAGTCCCTTGTGGTGGTGATGCTACGTTCTGAGAGATAGGTGCTCCTCTTATAGTTTACGACTATTAAACTGCGAATGCAGCGCAGAGAGGAGACTATCACTCGGCAAAAACTATCTCTAGCAACTCCGAAACAGCTAATCAGCTCCATCAGGACGCGTTTAGTTTGGCGCATGAACGATTTCATCTCGTTCGCAACCTCAACACAAGCATCACAACAGAACTGCAAATTGGGCCCTTTTGAAAGGTCATCACTTGTCCGGCCAGTAAAACCGGCACACTTGGTGTGCACCATGATTTCACACAGCCAGCAAGTCTTGTTAGATTAGTCAGCCCTAATTACGAGGCTGCATTTTTTGCAGAAGCAGATTAAATTATTATTACTCATTCTACCTATTGGAACCACTGTACCAAGAAAACGAATTGAAATTTATAAGCAAGCAGTTATAAGTATCGCAAGAGCGCAGAAACTGCACTCTTAGAACTTTCAAAACAAAGAGAGCGAGAGAGCGGAAGCGTAATTTAGTTAAAGTGCATGCAAAAGTAACACTGAAAACAGCACAACGACTTACGACGAACAAGGCACAAAAGAAAAATGGCGGGGTTACTAGAAAGGAAACAGAGAACGGAATTACGAAATTAAAAGAATCGCGAAGCGAATGGAATTTAAATGTATATTTAAATACCTGATATGAAGAATGTTTTGATACAACCGACCGATGGGATTAAACGAAACAAAGCCGTGAAACTTGGAAAAAAAGAACTGCCCGAAAAAACAAAATTTTGAGGAAGCCGAGGGTCTACTATATGTTCTTGGAATAGCTAATTAGCTGTAAGTATCCAGATATAAACATTTATATCGAAAAAACTGTATATAAAACTTTAAGAGCGTTTTCTAGAAAACTACATTTTTGAGCTAGCGTCTGTCATATCTCAGTCAATTTTTTACGAATCTTAATGTTTTTTTTTAGTATGCGTAATTAAATTGTGCATGGAAAGGACTTTAATTACATAGATAGCTTATACATTACATTTTTTATCGACAAAAAAGTAAAGAAAAATTTCTGTAAAAACTAAATTTTTCAAACGCCGACGTTTTGTTATTTTTTATTCAATTTCGATAAAAGTAGTCTATTCCAAAACCACACTACTACTAAACAAGAAAATTTTCGAATTTTTTGATTCAGACGATTTTTACGACCTGTAGAAGAGTCGTCAACGGGGTTCCTGTTTCGTGCATTGGCCTACGTCGCCCTGTGTCCTGCTTCCGGAAATGCTTTAACATTTTTGGGATATGTACAAAATCATCTTTAAAATATCAGAAATATTCCTGAAAAGTTTGAAGTACCTATATTTTCTTCTTTGTCGAAAAAAAATTCCTGCAAATTGACTATTTGTTTACACAACTAACCACAATAAACCCTTAAATAACCCGTAAAAAAAAATAAAAAAATGAAGTAGATTTTTTTTAGTTTTGGCATGTAAGCGTCGAATTTTTTATTTTTTGTTTTCAGTGTGAACGAAAAATGGGACTGGGACTGCTTCTGCTGCGGTGTTGGCTGCTCCCTCAGCTTGTTCTCTTTTGCCTCAGTCTGCCGATGCGGCTGCCGTCCTTGCCACTGCGCGTAGTGCGGCCTTCCCTAGCCCGCCGAAGCCTGCGAAAGGCCGGTCGCCGCTCAAAGTCCTCATCTCCAGGCTTACCGTCTCCGTTCCCTCGACGCCTTCGGTATCGTCCGCGTCCTCCTCGTCGGGCGACAGAGCGATGACCACTCCCTGGTCATCCTCTAGCCGGACGCCGGACTCGTCCTCCGAGGGCAGCTCCACATCGGAGATCCGGCCCCCGTCCTCCACTACGCTGGCTGGTGACGGTGCTCTGTCTGGCCTTTGGACTTACTCTCCGCTCTTACATATTACAGGCGAGTGAAAATTTATTATTTTGAACGGCCCTTCATATCTTGATGCCAACTTCGCCGCAAATTTTTCTGCTGGCTTGGACAAATGGTGCTCCTTGGCCCAGGCTGTGTCCCCGATTGTAGTCGCGTGCCTGATCCTGTGTCGCTTTTTCCATGTTCCGTCTGACGGAGCTTGTTGTTGCACTCCGTTACCTGTGGTTTCCTCGTCGTACACGGCGTTATCCTGGTTCCCTTTCTTGTGTGACGAAAGCAGGCCTGCTGCAACCCCGGCTATGTCTAGTACTATGCCAGGTGTCGTCTGCGATGATGCCGTCGACCCTGTGGGAATTTAATGGCTGTTACGCTCCCGCTCTTTCGCTCCTACTGCTCTCTCTGAAAGTTCTTCAGCATTATGATTTTTATTCCGCTTTATTTTCACAGCTTTCTGGTTTAGAGTGATAATGGCTTTCTGTTCACACAAAAATTTGCAGGAAAGTTATCTTGGCTGGACAGCAGAATATATGAAAGCCCGGCAATAATATTGGGCGGCTCACAAAAAACGGAATTTATCCGGAACTTCCGAAAAAGTACGGATTTAGCTGAGGCGCTTTAATCGCCGCTTACTAGTCGCATTCTATTCTATCGAATCGCTCCCAGCTCAGTTGACGACCTTATGTGTCACGTCCGGATTACCGGCCGATACTGGTAGTGCAGATACTAATTCTGAAGTACCAAATAAAGTAGCATGTGTGGTACCAAAAACGGTTAAATGTGTTTGGGCCCTAACTAAAATATATATTTGTTTAGGTCAGTGGCCCACTTCATTGGCGCTGGTCACTGAGCTCTCCGAGCTTTCGCTCTCGCCCCTCTTGCGCTCCCTCGCTCGCCTCTCGCAACGTCCGCGCTCCAGAGTGCGAAATTCGGGTTTCGCATCCGAACTCCTCGGACGGCCGCTGCCTATCTCCCGCTCTCGCTTGAACGGAGTAAAGCGGGCGGGAGCGCGGTTTTAGTTTTAAGTTTTAATTAGTCTCTTGTATGCAGCTGAACTAAATACATTGATCTATACCACGACGCCCCCGACTTCATCAATTTTTTTTCATCTTCCATTACGTTTGCGCCGTGGGAATCTGTGCTGTGCCTATAGTGTTTTTTTGTGGAAGGATCGCCCCCTACAAACATTTTGGTCCATTCGAACCGGATAAGGATATCCGTCTGCCATTCGACCAGCAGCTCCTGTGATTTCTTCCGCAAAAAAGATAAGTACGAGCATTTTCCGACTCCCTCTCGCTGCCGGTCTTTAGCAGTGGTTCGAACATTAAATTTCGTAGTAAGTAAGATTTTTTTTCGTGTCAACTCCACGTCCGAGTTTTCCCGACACAACGGCAGTCGAGAAATTTAACATTCCTTCAATTCCAAAAAATGTTCTATCCGTCTCCGCTTTGTGTGCGTCGCCATACTCCTTGCCGTTTTCCTTTCGTTCCCCGTTGTACATCAACTTGCCAACGGTCAAGGCATACATATGTGCATCCAGACATACACATACACGCGCGTGACAACTTGTGTACTTAGTGCAGTGCAATTCTGCCTCCAAAAAATACGACAAAAAGTGAAATTGTGTGGTGGAAAATAAAAAGGCATAACTAATATCAGCCACTCGGTGTGAAGTAATTTCGGGAGTTTCCCTGAGATATTTTTTTGCCTTGTGTTTTTTTTCTCTCCACATAATTTTATCTGTTCCGTCACTTCAAATACAGTCCACTCTTCGACGCTCTACTGTACCGATATACACTTACACATAAACGCATGCCTGCCCATATCTACATAGAACTATTTTCTGCCTCCACATACAGGAACATACACATATCCATAAACGCATGCATGCCCATATCTACATAAATATATTTTCTGCCTCCACATACAGGAACATAAAATAAAATAAATTCAAATCCACACGGGTGCGACCGTGATTGTTTTTTCTCCAAATTGCCGCATTAACCACCGCAGCGGCCGTGTTGTTATTGTTGCTGTTTTTTTTCTTCTCTCTCTCTACCGCGCCCTCACGCATGCACTGCGCTGCCGACCGGCATAACCCAGTGAACGCTTCTCCCGAACCAAAGCCAAGGTTTTTTAATTCCACCATTCCGGCTCCGAGAAAAAAAAATAAGTATTTATAATTATAATTATTATTTAATTATACAAATTATTAATTCATAATTATAATTACTATTTAATTATAAATATTATTTAATTATTTCCGGCAAAGTAATTAATTTATTTAATGGATTAATTAATTATACCCGTTACTCGTAGAGTAAAAGGGTATATTGTATTCGTGCAAAAGTATGTAACAGCTAGAAGGAAGCGTTTCCGACCCTATAAAGTATATATATTCTTGATCAGGATCACTAGCCGAGTCGATCTAGCCATGTCCGTCTGTCCGTCTGTCTGTCCGTCTGTCTGTCTGTCTGTCCGTATGAACGCTGAGATCTCGGAAACTATAAAAGCTAGAAGATTGGCATTTTGCATGCAGATTCTAGGAGTTCCTACGCAGCGCAAGTTTGTTTCAAAAAGGTGCCACGCCCCCTTTAACGCCCACAATCGCTTATATACGATTTTAAAAATTTAAATATTTCGGAAAAGTAAAAAAGCAGTTTTATTGTGTTTATCAATACCTATCGAAATGTAGAAGAAATTTTTCAAATCGGACCATTCGTTAAAAAGTTATTCGTGATCAAAGTTTCTATCTCCATCTCCCTCGCACTCCCTTTACCTAAGTAACGGGTATCTGATAGTCGGGGCACCCGACTATAGCGTTCTCTCTTGTTTATTTTTATTGCGGTTTTCCGATTTTTTTTTTGCAATCAAAGATATTTTCCAGACCCAAAAAAAATAAATAAATAAAATCCTTAATACAATAAAATTATTTGGCAACACTAACTAAGGGAAAAATTAAAATAAACAAAAAAAAACAGAAGTCAACAAAGGGAGTAACAAGATATACAAATATATAAACAATCAATACAGTTTCATGGGCACAGCCCTCATTAACATTTGCCATTTAGGGTGCAATTTCCAGGCGCGTGCCCTAATCGACTCTGGTTCCGAGGCAACCTTTATTACGGAGAGACTTTTCAACCTCG
Source organism: Drosophila rhopaloa (assembly GCF_018152115.1). Lineage (NCBI taxonomy): Eukaryota > Metazoa > Arthropoda > Insecta > Diptera > Drosophilidae > Drosophila > Drosophila rhopaloa. The sequence goes on from NW_025334991.1 coordinate 1,168,057, forward strand.
TCAAACTTCCATTCAAGACTATCCAGGCCCAAGTCTCTGGTCTTAATCAAACCGTTGCCGCTCAGTCCACGAAACTCTGTCATTTTTCTATTCGATCGCCTTCCAGACCCGGGCTGCATTTAAAAACTTCAGCTTACGTTCTTCCGCAGCTGGCCGGGAATCTGCCTTCGTATCCAGTCCCTCGAGATCTTCTTAAGGGAATTCCTGACATCCCCCTTGCAGATCCCAAGTTCTTCGAGAGCTCCCAAATCGATGTCTTGATAGGAGCCGACATTCTTCCGTCCATCCTCCTCGGCAACGCCAGGGCTAACATTTGCGGTTCACTTCTCGGCCAGGAAACCATTTTTGGATGGGTGTTGACAGGCCCCATATCTCCAGCGGCCCCCCGCAATTTGTCCGCCTTCTCCACTCGAGTTACCTGCGGACTCGACGACTCGTTGGATCATTTCCTTACCAAATTCTGGGAGGTGGAGGAAGTGCCCACACAGATAGTCCCCGAGTCTGATTCCGTCTGCGAACACAATTTTGTCCAGACTACAATAAGGGACAATCGTGGCAAATACGTTGTGATGCTCCCCTTGCGCGATCCCGAGCATAATGGTTCCGAGCTCGCATCTTCACGATCCTTTGCTCTGGCTCAATTTCTGCGTAACGAGCAGCGCCTTAAAAGAGATCCTCCCCTGAAGGCCCGGTATGACTCTGTAATCCAAGAATACCTCGACTTAGGTCACATGGCCGAGGTCCCTTTGACGAGCAGTTCCGCCACGTACTACCTTCCACATCACGCCGTTCTTAAGCCCGAGAGCACAACCACTAAAGTGCGGGTGGTTTTCAACGCCTCTAGCCCTTCCGCAAACGGGATCAGTCTGAATGACATACTTTACGCGGGCCCGGTCTTACAATCCGACCTCACGATTCAAATCCTGAAGTGGCGATACTTTAGGTTCGTTTTCAACGCCGACATCGAGAAGATGTATCGGCAAATTTTTGTAGACCCCCAGCATACTCCTTTGCAGCGTATTCTCCGTAAATCCGCGACTCGAGTTAAACAGTCACCTTTCGCGATCCTTCTAAGTTCACGCAATTCCGCAGCGATGGGGTTATCCGAATTCTTATCGCGACGTACGAGTTCCGAAAACCAGTCACCTTCGGGGTCAATTGATCCATCGTTCAGCAATTTTATTCTTCATTCTGCCCGAATTGACCTTGTCTTCAACGTTCACAAAGCGTCAAGTCCTATCCCAAATCGCCAAACTATTTGATCCAGCGGGTTGGCTCGCCCCCTTCATAGTCCGGGCAAAAATGTTCATGCAGGACATTTGGCTCCAAAATCTAGGATGGGACGAGGCCCTCCCTCTAGATTTTTGCCAAAGATGGGTTGACTTCCTGGAAAATTACTCCGCTCTTGATCAGATCCACATTCCCCGATGGGTCGCTTTCCGACCACATTTGAAAATTGAGCATCATGGGTTCTGCGACGCCTCGCAGAAGGCGTACGGCGCAGCCCTCTACGTCCGAGTTGAGGCTGGGTCCGCGGTAATGGTGAACTTGCTCACGGCAAAGACACGGGTGGCCCCAGTAAAAACGGTGTCGCTCCCGCGGCTCGAGTTGTGCGGAGCCTTGTTATTGTCCGAAATGGCCAACGCCGTTCTTCCGAAGATGACCGGGCAGGCGTCCGCCCTGCACTGTTGGACGGACTCTACGATTGTTCTCGCCTGGTTGCATATGCCAGCGTGCCAATGGACAACGTTCGTGGCAAATCGTGTGACCAAGATTACCCAGCTTACCGAGGTGGAGAAATGGGCACACGTCCGCTCCGAGCATAACCCGGCAGATCTCGCTAGCCGGGGGGTGGCGCTTCAAGACCTTGCGGTCAGCCAGCTGTGGTGGCATGGTCCTGCCTGGCTGCAGTGGCCTCGCTGCGAGTGGCCCACTCAAGGCTATGAACCCCCTGTGACTGAACTCGAGAAGCGAGCAGTCAAGGTCCATGTTGCGAAGGCTCCCCCTGAAGACATTCTGGAGCGTTTTTCCACACTCGACAAGGCGTTGCGAGTCCTCGCTTACGCTCATCGCTTCATCCAGCGTTCGCGAAAACTCATGTCCCCGTTTGAGGATCTCTTGGCAGCTCCTGAAATTGCGTCGGCCGAGCGGCTCCTGATTTCCGTCACGCAACGCAGGCACTTTGCCCTTGAGATGGGCTGCTTAAGCCAGAAACGGCCAGTGCCAGCATCCAGCCTGGTCCAAAACCTGAACCCGTTCATTGATTCCCAAGGGCTCATGAGAGCATGCGGCCGAGTCACGGCTTCCGAACTTCTCCAGTATGATGAACGGCATCCTGTCATCCTTCCATACGACTGCCATCTGTCTCGACTCCTCGTCCATTTTACGCATCGTATAACGCTGCACGGTGGCAATCAGCTTATGATCCGTCTGATCCGTTCCAAGTTCTGGATCCCGAGGGTGAGGAATTTGGTCAAGTCCGTCATATATTCATGCAAGGTCTGCATCATCCACAAAAAAAGGTTGCAAACGCAACTGATGGGAGACTTACCCAAAGAACGAACGTCCTTCTCGCGCCCTTTCACATATACCGGTGTGGACTATGCGGTCCCTTTGACATCAAAAACTACACGGGACGAGCCTGTCTCATTACGAAAGGGTATGTGCTGGTGTTCGTGTGCTTCGCCACTAAGGCCATCCATTTAGAACCTACTTCCGACCTTACGACTGAGAAGTTTCTCGCCGCCTTCGCCCGTTTCGTGTCCCGAAGAGGATGCCCCCGTCAAGTTCAGTCGGACAATGGCAAGACCTTTGTGGGTGCGGCTGCCTTACTCTCCCGCGAGTTTCTCCAAGCTCTCAAGGAAGCTGTGACAGGTGCCTATAGTCACCAGCAGCTGCTCTGGCAATTCATTCCTCCGGGAGCACCCCACATGGGAGGTTTGTGGGAAGCAGGTGTTAAGAGCTTCAAGACCCTGTTCTACAAGTCTACGGCGACGCGAAAATACACATTCGAAGAGCTGTCCACGCTTCTAGCTAGGATCGAAGCATGCCTGAATTCGCGTCCGCTCGCGCCGATGTCCGAAGACCCCACTGACCTGTTGGCACTTACGCCTGGGCACTTTCTTGTTGGAGGGCCCCTCCTCGCCATGGTCGAACCCGAGATAAAGGGGGACACCACATCTATAATAAACCGCTGGCAGCATCTGAAGGCTCTTCATCAACAATTTCGTCTGCGATGGAAGGAAGAGTACCTCAAGGAACTCCATAAGCGGAATAAGTGGCGAACCCCTACAAGAAATCTCCGTGTCGGGGACATGGTGGTAGTCAAGGAAGACAAACTTTCGTCCAATGAGTGGCGTTTAGGCAGAATCGCCGCGGTTTTTCCAGGAGCCGATGGCCATGTTCGTGTGGTCGACATCCGCACTGCACGGGGACTCATTAAGCGTCCCATAGCGAAGGTCGTCCTTCTTCCAATGGAAGAGTCCGTCTGCCCGCAATAACCAGTCGACCCTTCACTCCGGTGGTTCAATTCATCACTTCGATTCGTAGCGTCAATTAATAGTTCCAACCCGTAGTTCCAATTCACAGTTCTTATCACTACTGATCCAAATTTTTTATTTTGTCCTATTCCGCCAATCAGATCTCACACGACGTCTCCACGTCCGCGCAGCGCCATCGCATTGGAGCACAGACGAGCTCGAGGTATGCAATCCTACCGTTGCCGAGTCTGTAGCGGGATCCATCCACTTCGGAAGTGTCGTCGGTTCCTCCGTCTGAGTGCCGAAAAGAGGCTCCGGGATGTCCTTGCCAACCGGTACTGCCACCGCTGTTTGGCCCACGAGCACTCCGACGGAGCGTGTCGGCGAGGTGATCGCTGCAAAACTTGCGGCCAGGATCACCACACTCTGCTTCATCTCTCGGAACCACCGATGGCATCACGGCAGTCCCGCCCGGCAGCACGCCGGTCGCAGAGATCCGCTGCCACTCCGCAACACTCCTCAGCCGCTCCTCGGCCCTCGTCCGCCACTCCACGGCATTCTACAGCCGCTCCTCGGCCCTCGTCCGCCACTTCACGGCATTCCTCAGCCGCTCCTCGGCACTCGTCCGCCACTCCACGGCACTCATCTGACTCTCCGCGGCAATTTTCTGCTACTCGGGGTGCCACGCAGCTTGCGGTCACCGCTCCGTCCTTAACGTCCCTCCTACAGCGGCACAGCGTCAACCTCCTACCGACGGCTTTGGTGCGTTTAGAGACCGGGAGTCGAGTCTTCGACACTGCGGCGCTCATCGACCCGTGTACGCCTATGAGCTGTATCGACGCTTCGCTAGCGTCGAGTTTCCGCTTGCCGACCACCAACGTGGGAGGCGAACAGATTTGTTCGGCAACCGTGGGGTCCAAAATCGACAGCGCTGTCCGGCTCGACGCAATTTTTAAAATAGAGCCTCACGTGCGCATCCGCACTCCAATCCGGGAGCTGAGCGACGCGGTAAGGACCCACTTCCGGGACATTACGCTGGCTGATGAGCGGTTTTATCTCCCCGCGACGATCACCATCATCCTGGGCGCGGATATGTATCCGAGTGTGATGCGGCCGGGCTTCCTGAAAATTCAGGATGGATTGCCAGTGGCCCAGAGCACCGTGTTTGGGTGGGTCGTGTCCGGAGCCTGTCACCAGCCGTGAGAAGAGCAACCAGGCTATGTTGCAACCCGAGTCGTTGCAAGGGGGGGCGGAATGTTTAGGTCAGTGGCCCACTGCATTGGCGCTGGTCACTGAGCTCTCCGAGCTTTCGCTCTCGCCCCTCTTGCGCTCCCTCGCTCGCCTCTCGCAACGTCCGCGCTCCAGAGTGCGAACTTCGGGTTTCGCATCCGAACTCCTCGGACGGCCGCTGCCGATCTCCCGCTCTCGCTTGAACGGAGTAAAGCGGGCGGGAGCGCGGTTTTAGTTTTAAGTTTTAATTAGTCTCTTGTATGCAGCTGAACTAAATACATTGATCTATACCACGACGCCCCCGACTTCATCAATTTTTTTTCATCTTCCATTACGTTTGCGCCGTGGGAATCTGTGCTGTGCCTCAAGTGTTTTTTTGTGGAAGGATCGCCCCCTACAAACAATATTTGTTTCACAGCACGCCCTAGTCCTCCCATCAATGGATATTTCGACTTATATTTGTAACAAAGTCCACTTTGATGATTTAAAGTTGAACAATTTTAATCGTCTTCTCCTAGGAAAGTATCATAATTTCAGATTGTTATTCCTTGGTAAAAGAATAATTTAAGAAAAATGGAAAATACCATTAAAAAACCATCTCCAGTCCCCTTTAAGTGTGACTTAATTGAATTCAGATAATTTTTTTTTTGTGTACAGCAACCTGGTTAAAGCCGGAGATTTTTATTTATTAGAAAATTTTCCAAGTAAGTACACAATTTACAGGCTGGATCGTCAGTCCAGACAGGGAGGTGGTGTAGTGTGCAAATTAACTTTCTCATTTGTGAATTAGTTAAAAAATGTATTTTTTATTATCACTTATTCACTATTATAATTTTTCAATAGGTCGAACTTATTTTCTTCACTGCTCTTTTACTTTCACTTGATATTTCTTTGGTGCTCGGTTCGGATCTCAAAAACGGACTGGACTCCTCGAGTTCAATGATCAATAATCAAACCTCGGCTTATGAGATTTATCTCAAAAAATTGATAAAGAGAATGACTCAAGAGAGTCGGAAAATTAAATTTGAAATCTATATTTGGCTGGAAATTGGTGTTTACATTAGCGGACTTTAGGGATCGCTTTGGAAATATTTTGTTTGCATTAGCGGACTCAGGGCTCGCTTGGGGGCTCCGATGTTTACAGTATCAGCTTGGATGTTTACAGCATCCGTTTGATGCGGACTGCGTGAAATTGATCTGGGTGGGAATAATTTAGAGGCGTGTTGACAGAAATAGGTGACCACGGATTTATATCGGGTCTTGTCAGAGTTAATTGGAATTTGGCTCTCGGCTCAAAGTTGTTTATAAATTGGGTAAGAGCCCCTAAGTAATGTGTCATATAACTTGCATGCATACAGAGTGCACCCTGTACCATCGGCAACAATGTTAGCCAAATCTGCAGGATCAGCACTCTTCAAGGGCAAACGTAATTTGACCACACACGCCATCAGCGAGTGATAAGTCGCGCCAGAAATATATCCATGTATGCACATAACATTCCTTTTCCTCTCTCTTAGCACAGCTCTCAGAGATAAACATAAGCTAACATATAAGGCGGCTTGACCGACAGTGCCGACTGCGCAGCATAGAGCTAAGCTAAGCCAAGAATATAGGCCAGCAGTCAAGAGATGACGGCGAACTAAACAATTGAATAAACTAATTGAATAAACATATATAAATATATAAAATATAACCAGTGCGTTTTATTAATTAATGAACAACTTTGAACCTTTAATGTCAACATAAAATGGCAATAGTGACATGGATTTGTGTTAAATAGCCTAAATTAAAAGCAAAAAGTGATGCACCGAAAAAGAAAATATATAAAATAAACAAAAAAAAAAAAAACTAAATACAATTAAAAAAAAAAATGTTGTAAGTCATCAAATAAATAATAAATAAATAGCCTGTGCGAGGACCAGCACCGGCACCGCCCGAGTCCAAAAGGCCCCGGAACCTGAAGACAAGAAGAAGGACGGAATGCAGAACAACAAAAATGTTGTTTATATATGAATCCATATTACAAATTGTAAAATTGAGCTGTACAAGAAGACGGCCCAATTAGAAAATTTGTTTGAAAGGCAGGAATAAAATTGTAACAATCAAAAAACAAGAAAGGAAAGCTAAATTCGGGCGGAGCCGAAGTTGATATACCCCTGCAGAATATTCTGTAAATTATATTGGTTGGCCAAAAATAAAACCCATTAAAAATACCAACTTCCTAAATTTACAAACACCAAAGTTATGGCATTTCCAATCGTTCAGTTATATGGCAGCTATAGTCGGCCGATCCTTATGAAATTTAATAGGTCGGACTTATTGGCCGAATATAAAACCCATAAAAAATCCCAACCGATTTATAGGTTCTTGAATGAGCTCGCTCGCGCTCAGAGCGAAACCGTTTTTTTTCTATTCTGTTTTGTTCTGGTTGTTCCAAGACCGTTTTGTCGTGTTCAGTGAAGAAAAAGGATTTTTACGTATGTATTGGTATACATTCACACGCATAAGCAAGCAAATCGTTAAGCGACTGTTATGGAATATGGAATCAAAATGGAGCTTGTTAACAAAAATATTTAAAAATAAATTTAAATTTCTCTTTTAAACCAATTATATTATTTCTTTTTCACTACAACGAAAGTAAATGTGAAGACCGTTTGCGTTGAGTTTTTCGATCAATCGCTTTTTCGTACTGCTCATTGAAAGAGCGATATAGAAGGACCTTAACGAAAAGCGCTCAACAGAAAACATAAGTCTAGAGCATGATACAATAACATAAGGTAGTCTCGTCGGCTGTCTAAACGTTCGGGTTTTGGTCAGTGCGTGTTCGTCTTTCGAAGGGAAAGGTCGTCTGCGGACGAATTTTTTAGGAAATTAACCCTTGAGCAACATGACATTTTGCAATGTGTGCCGCAAACACGTCGATGGCGTAAAGGCACCGAAATGTTTGGAAAAAGAGCGCTGTGGGAGGAATCGCTGTGATACTTTTAAAATAACAAAGAATGTAAACGCAACTTTAATAATCGCAGCCGAAAATGTTAGTATAAGTTTAGACATAAAAAAGTTTTATTTTAAGATTAGAATATATTTTAGAATTAAGAATCTTAACAAAAGGCTCAGCATTCAGAGACAAAAACAACGCATAATTTCAAATTCAAAATTATTAAAAATTAAATTATAAAAAGAAATTAAACTCCTTTTATTATGAAAGGCAAAAAAAAATCCCCCTGAACCATCTAATGGTTAATCCACACATTCTATTGTCGCTCTGCTCGCACTTACTAAACAGTTCCCATCTCACTCGCACTCATTGTTATAATAGTAGGGTACCAAAATTTTGCCGACGAGACTACCTTATGTTATTGTATCATGGTCTAGAGTCTCTTGCTCAGAGCGAGAGCGAGAGAGCATGAACTTTTTTTTGTGCTCGCAACGAGAGCAACCAATTTTTTTTTAAAGTAGTTCTGTTATTTTGAGCTGTAAAAGAAGACGGCTCAAAAAGATTATAAATAGGAAGGGAATTTTGTAAAATAAAAGTAATATTATATATTAATTCGAACAATGAACAAGCAACTTATGAGAAATAACTTCATTTCTCACAGATTAGGGTTGGTATTTCTAAAATGGAACTTTGATTTCAATTCAATTTAAGTATTATGTAAATAGGTAAGCTAAATTAATCAATTAAGTTTTAAAAAAGACAAAATTATTTGTTTTCTTTGTAAGCTAGTTTATAATCTGAAATCGTTCTTTTGATCACTTGACTTTTTCTATAAAATCATGTCAAGGCAAGACGTTAATCGCGCTAACTCTGATTAGAAATGCATGGAACTAAAGTTTCGGTCTATATTTATTTTAAGTTTAATAAAAAAATTAAAAGTGCCTGCAGGAAAAAACAAAGGAAATTTGTTCTACAAAGGTTCCACTTTTTCTCATATACAACTCGGCGGTTGGGCTTAACCAGATTATAATAAAATCGTATCCATTTACAACTAGGACAAAAAATGTAATCCTCATTTATCTAAGCACATATGTTCTTCAAAACGCATTTGAATAATAGGGAGAGGATTAAATAGCCAACTTAAAAAAAGAGCAGATCCACAATATTTTAGGTACGCACAACCTCAGCATTACCGAACGTTGGAACGAACATCGCCCGCACCCAGATGATTTCAACAAGCTTATGCTATGCACTAGGGGGTTAGCGACCACTTTTTTTGTCCAAAATTAAAAAATCGATCAATTTCAAAGATATCGAGATAAAACTTTACCAATCATTTAATGATATCCTTAAGGGGTTATCCGGTTTTAAAAATTTATATAGTACCTTCTCTAAAACAGAATCTATACTTGGGTATAGACTTCTGGAAGTTATACGATCTTCTTCCATGGCGAATGCCCTTACTGGTGTAAAGTTGGGCTCAAAAGAGGGTTGTGAAAAGTAGCTTTCAGAGTTTTTCACAAATAAGGAGGGGAGTTTCTAGGAGAGGCTATTATGAAGTTGCCGTCTAAATGGACACACATTATCAAACAAAACGGCTCATATTTTAGCTAAATATCTTCACTTTATCAATTTTTATAAAGCATTAAATAAAGAGCACAAAAGTGGAAGGGAGTTATTTGACAACCTAATATAATGTACACATGCCATAGAATAAATTATAATTAAATAAGTTTATTCTATTTGGTTCCAATTGGTGTTTTTTATTTAGTAGGAGCAGCAAAGGAGCCGCTCCAACGATCAAAATGTCTCTGTTCTTTTACAATATTATTTAAGTCTAATTAAGGCTAAGTCCCGTAGCTGCGCTGCTCGCAGGCGGCGGCAGAGAGACGGCTATGTACCTATATATTATATGTATTAAATTATGCTCTCTTAAGCTGGAGCGTGAGGGTATATGCATGCACTTGAGTTCGGCCGGCGCGTGTAACAGAATGCTGACACTTGCACTTTCTGTGAGCGCGCCGATCGACTCGTGTTCGGCCACTTGGGTTTTTTGACCGGGCCTTTATGAATGCACTGCAACAAAGTGTTACAGTGTGTTCCCAAAGGCAAGTCAATGAATGTGTTTCAATAAAATTTAACTCATCTAAGAAAAAATGCATAACGTAGAACAATATCCAAAACTAATGGGAAACATTTTGGAATGCTCAGACTGTTCTAATCCAAAAACTCATCCAACAGAATATAAGAATGCGTGTGGTCATAAATTGTAATATATCGACACTATTCTGCGGAATTAAAATTTTGTTATCCTGCGGTGGTTTAACCATGCGAAGACTCAAAGTTGCATTTAATTTGATCGATTATTATATTATTACTTAGACCGTAATGTGGTCCACAAGCGTCACCCCTATCATCGTTGAACTATGCTTGATTACCCTTATCGTTGTTTTTTCGCAACAAAGTACAGGGTGGCCCAAAAAGATTTGTGTTTTAAAATCGCTATAAAAAAACAACGAGTATATATTTTTTCGAAATTTTGTATGTATGAAACACCACTTTGTTCATATGGCTGCCTCAGCTGGCTTCACAGTAGCCCATTCGGTCGACCCAATTTTTAAACACATTTTCGATGGTATGGCCCTCAATGGCCCTGATGGCGACTTCAATCACGTGCTTTAGGTCGTCAATCGTCTATGGGTGGTTGGTGTAACACTTATCCTTGACGGCACCCCACAATAAAAAGTCAAACGGGGTCAAATCGCAGCTGCGAGGCGGCCAGTTGACATCGCCGGGCTGATTATGCGATTTTCGAACGTACCGCGCAAAAGATCGATTGTGACGTTGGCTGTGAGATTGCATTGGCTTCTTCAAGACGACGTGTGGATTTTCTGAACCCCAAATGCGACATTTTTGCTTATTAACATAACCACCGAGGTGGAAATGGGCCTCATCAGAAAACACGAAAAAATTGTGTCGACCGAATGGGCTACTGTGAAGCCAGCCGAGGCAGCCATATGAACGAAGTGGTGTTTCATACATAAGCCGCAATGTTGAGGCTATCCAAAAAAAAAAAATTTTGAAAAATATATACTCGTTGTTTTTTTATATATTAGATATTAAGGTAAGTGCCAAGTGACTGATGTAAATTGATCACTCGTTATATTTTTACTTAGACCGTAGGGACCACGATGCAAGCGACATCACTAACATAATTTTTTTGCATAAATGTCTACCCAAACTATTCAAGAATGTGTCCCTTAAATTTCATAAGCAAATTCAAAATAGTTTTAAGGTTATAGGAGAAATAGAAATAGTGAGCAAGCGCCGAGCCGGATCGCTAAGACGTGCGATTTCTCTGTTTTTTAAAAAAAATTTAACGTCCTATCGAAACGAGACAAAATTTAAATTGTCTTCTAGTTGAACCTAAAGACCTTAAGGGGTTATCCGGGTCTTGACACTTCAAAAAATTCATTTTTTTCAAACTTTAGTAGTGTTTATGAATTACTCGAGGTCATACGTTGGTTATATTTTAATTTCTTCTATATTATATAATAGTACAAAGTGTCAGGAATGTTGTCCGAGTTGTCAAGTCGATCGAAGCAAAACTAGGAATGGGAGAAATATAAAGCCCAGCGCGTCGAATGAGTCACAACAGGCAATTCAGGCTCTGGCGTCGAGCAGATGCGGCACTTTAAACGCGTTTTTCTCAAAACCACTTTTTTGAAGTCGGTAGTCACGTTTTCTCAAAAACTATTGCCGCATCTGCTCGACGCCAGAGCCCGAATTGCCAGTTGTGACTCATTCGTCCGCTGGTCTTTAAATTTCTCCCATTCCTACAGTTTTGTTTCGATCGACTTGAAATTTTCGGATAACATTCCTGACACTTTGTACTATTATATAAAAAAGTTTGAAAAAAATGAATTTTTTGAAGTGTCAAGACCCGGATAACCCCTTAAGCAACATATATATTTAAAAGAATGGGATTAAACGAATAAATCCCATAGCTGCCATACAATTGAATAGAATTTAAAATGCAAAACGAAATATTCTTCGTTCCAGAGGTGCAATGTAAATGCACAAAATTTTGATTAAACATATTGTATTGATAAGTATAAAAGGCACCTGCTATTTAACCTCGTGCTCTTCGGATTCAAGTTATTTTGCGTGGAAAATCCAAAAGATTCTCATCTTTAACGAAATTACTATCAAAATTGCAAACTTGAGGTTATGTAATTAAAAATAAAATTTCGGAAAAAGTGGCAATAAGTGGCGATTCTTGCAATGTACATTTTAACAAGAATTTAAAACTCTAGAAATCTCAAAAGGATTCATAAGTAAACTCCGCTTACTTTTTGTTGTTTTACTTTTAAGTTAGTTTTCTAATTAAAACAAGAAAGGAAGCAAACTTCGGCAGGGCACGCGATAAGGTCCGGCACTAGCTCGTCGGCTTGGGGGTGGAGGTAAGCATTATTATTATTAAATCTAGAATTGAGCGTGCTTGCGACAAAGATAAAAAGTTAACAAAACCGGAAGAAAAAATTCATAAATTCGAATAAAAGACTTGAGAAGCTAGAGAAGAGTTTAAAGAGGGAAAAGTAGGAATGAAGAGAGACTGAGAGAAGTTTAACCGACGAGACATCAGCTGTGTTTAAAAACAAAGGTTAATTTAAGGTTCCATTATTTAATTTAGGGAATTCACACAATTTCCAATATGCTTAGGGTTCGGAAATAATGATAATATATATTAACAGTAACAATTGTAAAAATATCAGGTTTTCAAATATCTCCCTTCCGCTTTTTTTGGTTTTTGAATTTGGCGGCTTGAGATAACCTACAAAACGACGCTATTCATAACAAGATTGGTTATTGCGTAGTTATACATGTGTAAACATGGAGTTTTCCTTCGTAAAAAATAAATCCGCTAGAGAAACATTCCGTGAGATGAATGGTGTTTTAGGGGATGGTACTCTATCACTTCGAACCGCGGAGGAAGGTTTCGACGATTCAGAGCCGGTGAAAACTACACCATGGAGAAACCAGCCGGCGGAAGACCTGTGACGACGAATACCGATCAAATCATGAAAAACATCGAGCTAGACCGGCATGTGACATCTCGTGACATTGCCGAGGAGATATGAATTAGTCACCAAGCCGTTTTAAAGCATCTGTAGAAGGCTGGATACAAAAAAAAAAATTTATGCCGTTTTGTAACACCGCAGGTTTATATTGACTCACTTTCAGGCGATATTTTTAAAAAAACGATTTAAAGAAAGTTTTAGCCTTTCTTTATACCGATAATCTATTGTAGCAACACACTAAAAAAAATTATTTCAGCTCCAATAGTGAAATCGTCAGTTATAGCAGTGTTGCATCTCACAGCAAATTTTCTGTCGTAGAGGTAAGACTCTAAAAGCTTATAGGTGTTGTAGGGGAGCATTGTCTTGATCTTGTACATTAGACCTTCTAGCCAAACTCTATCAAATGCTTGAGAGACGTCTAAAAATATGGCAGTTGTAATGTACTCTCGTTTTTCGAACGCGTTCCGAATTCCCAAATTGATGTGACGGAATTCCTTCCTGGATTCTTAGGTATGTGTTTATCCGAGTCAATACGCATTTTTCAAAGAGTTTAGATAAGCATGAAAGTAGGCTTATAGGTCTATACGACGTCGGAATTGTGTGGTCTTTTCCCGGCTTTGCTATCATTATTATAATCGACTTTTTCCATCTCACTGGAAAGTGGCCAAGTTTTGCGATGGCATTAAAAAGCTGGGTGATAGTGCAAACGGCGCAATATGGGAGCTCCCGGGGATTTTTTCGGATTCAGCTGATTTTTGATAATGTTAACGATTTCGTTTGGGCAAAACTCAATTGGCTCATGTTGAAGCTGAGGCTCATATGGTAAAGTCGGCAAAGTGAACGCACTAGTGGCAGGATTTGGTTGGAAGACATTTTTAAGGTGGTTGGCAATCGTGCTGGCTCTGTCTGCATCGCTGCGCACCCAGCCGCCTGTGGGATTTCTAATAGGCGTCACGGTTACTTCCGGTGAGTTTAGAGTTGGGTGAGCTCTCCATAGTGAGTGTTTTGTACTAGATGTTGACAATTGCTCTATGTAGCGTAGGTGGACATGTGCTTCTTCTTGCTGTAAAGCTTTTGTGAGTTGACGTGTGGCATATTTTAAGCGTTGCCTAGCAGATGGCGATCTGTGGAGTTGCCACTCTCGACGTAAGCGTCGCTTTTCGAGGACGAGCTGTTCCATTTGTAGATTTGTCTTCTTTTGGTTACTTTGTGTTCTTGTAGTTTGGGGTGTTGAAACTCGACCTGCAGAGACTAGTACAGACTCCAGTGTATTAACAAATCTGTCTACGTTGGCTTCATCGTTGAGATGAGGACTTAGCTCAATGTGTGAGCTAATATATTTCTTGTACTTGACCCAATTGGTTTTCTGTGATGTCAATTTATACGATTGCTCCAACGCGCCTGGATGTCGGAGTAGAATAAACAGGCATTCGGCGCTTATCAGATTTTTAGGAATGTTTTTGGTAATGTTTTTGGGTCTGCCGGCCAGTATGTTGGTCTGCCAGGAGAAACATAGTCCAGCTTGTTCTTGCATTTTATAACTGCATTATAGAGCTGTTTTCCTTTTGGAGTCACGAGAGGTGATCCACAGTGTGTGTGCTTGGCATTGTAGTCCCCTGATGCTATGAAGTGGTCTCCTAGTGAGTTGAAAAACTGCATAAACTCATCTTCAGCTATAGTGAAGCGAGGGGGGGCAGTATACGGCGGCTAGTGTAAGTTGGTTGCCAGTATTTATTTGTATATTTATAGATGTGGCCTGTAGGTAATTTATTTCAAATTTGTTATGATAGTGGTGCTTAATACGGCTTGTGATTAGAATTCCAGTCCCACCATGTGCATTACCATCTGGATGATTTGTTCCGTAGAATGAATAACCTCGTAGTTGAAAATTGTATTTGTTTGTAAGGTGTGTTTCTGAAAGCAGCATTACGTCGATATGGTTGTCGAGTAGGAATTGAGCTAACTCAAGTTTATGTTGTGAGACGCCGTTAGCGTTCCACGTAGATATCCTTAGGGAAGTCATTATTTGGATTGTTGTGAAACCAGCATTTGAATCAATAGATTTTGGTTTCGCATTAAATCTTGCATAGTTGTGCGCATAAACGACATAAACTCCGTAAGGCTTTGTTGCAGGCTGTATATCATATCTTTGAAGTTGCTTTTTGACTGCTCCGGGAATTGTTGCTGCTGAGCCGTGTTCGGTTCTTGGTATGCTGATTGCAGAAATGAACTTTTTGAGACAGGGTTAGCCAGTCCTGATTTTAAAGCGCTTGCGTAAGTTACATTTTTATCAGAGTTTATGGGTCCTTATGAGGATCTGGCTGCAGTCGAGAAGAAGACTTCAGGGTTTGATCTGGAAGCTGTCATCTGTTTATTTTGGGCCTTATTTTCTGGTTCGACCTCAACCTTAATGAGTGGTTTCGGGTTTCTATCCCTGTTAAAGATGTTGAAGACTGTCCTAGTGTTAAATCCCTTCTCTTGAAGAGCCTTTGTTATCTCTGCAGGTGTTACGTCGGACTCTATGCCCTTAAGTACGACTTGCAGGCCCTTGCTACTTTTTAGCTGATACGTGTAAAAGTTATTTTTATTCTCGAGGTATTATGTGGAAGTTATCCTTTCCAAAAAGCTCGATAATTTTGTTGACAAGAACATTGGAACTTTTTTCTCGAATATAAATAGGCGGAGGTTTTGGCTTCCTTTTCTCGACTTCAGTAGATTCGGCCGCCTCAACGTCATAGGCGTCTTCCAAGATTTTAAATCGGTTTGAGTTCATGGGCGTTTCTATTCCAGCTAGGCTAGCATTGTTACGGCTTATTTTGCGTTGAGAATTTAGAGGGCTCAGTTTCCTTTTGATTTGGATGTAGCGATCCATATCAGTCTGCACAGCCGGCTTAGCATATTCATAGTTTTTGTTCTGTTTTTCGGGCAGCGCAGCGGCAGACGTATTAATATTTGCGCTACTAGCTGATGATGTCATTAAATGCGCAGTCGATACAGTTGCAGTTGTAGTTACAGTTGACGTTGTTAAAGAAGTTGCGGTGCTAGTTACTGCTGATGAGCTAAGGTTATTGCATACCTGCATTGGAGCACATTCAGCGCCAAAGGGCAGCAGAGACGTCGATGGTAGCGAGGGGGAGCAAGAACGCGCTCTCTCGCTCGTTACGTTTAAGAATTCGGTCGAGTTGGGGGTAATTGCCCGCGCTTGATCAGAGCATGCATTATTTTCGGTTGCTTCAAAAGAGAAGTACGCGTTATTTCTTTGAACTGAGAGCCGTCTCTAGTCCTGCTCACGTTGACGTTGTGTACGAACGTTAAAGAGTTTTAAGTGTTAAGTTTTATATTAATTAAATGACCAATCAATTTAAACATTCGCGATTTCATCGCAGAAAGCGTCTTTTCGCGTTATAGTAGATTTATTAAAACGGTCACTGCACTTTTGTGATTTTTTTTAATACCTTTTGCGACGACGGTTTCCCGGTTATGATTTTTTTGAACTTTTAAATTTTTGTCTGCCATTGACAACTGGCGGTCGAAGTTTTGATCTAAAACCAATTAATATTTTTCTTTCGTTAGTAACATACTTTCTAAGAATATGAATCAAACGCTAGAGGAAAGAGTTAAAAATTGTATGATTTGGAAGTGTTTGAAAAAAATGTCATGTTTTTATATCAGTTTTTTTCACCTTGCTTACATAAAACAAGAAAGGAAAGCTAACTTCGGGCGGAGCCGAAGTTGATATACCCTTGCAGAATATTCGGTAAATTATATTCTCCAAAATTATTTATATGATGCATTCTTAATACTTATAAAAAATCCCAACTTCCTAACTTTAAAAACACCAAAGTTTTGGCATTTTCAATCGTTCAGTTATATGGCATCTATAAGATATAGGCGGCCGATCCTTATGAAATTTAATAGGTCGGATTGATTGGCCAAAAACCCATAGATAATCCTAACTTCCTAACTTTACAAACACCAAAGTTATGGTATTTCCGATCAATCAGTGGCGGCTATAGGACATAGTCGTCCGATCCTTATGAAATTTGGTAGGTCAGTCTGATTAGCCAAAATAAAACCCATAGAAAATTCCAAACTTTCTAACTTTAAAAACACCAAAGTTATGGCATTTCCGATCGTTCAGTTATATGGCAGCTATATGATATAGTGGCCCGATCCGATTATATACTACCTGCAATAGAAAGACAACTTTTGGGAAAGTTTCAAGCAGATAGCTTTAAAACTGAGGCACTAGTTTGCGTATCAAAATACTCAAAACGTTACACTTACTCAAAAACGACGCCGGAAGTATTTTTCGGGACGGCTGCAAGATCCTCATTTGGTCAGCAGAAGAGATTTTTATAAGCCGATGACCTTCGAACAAGAACGGAAAACCCACTCCAGTCCAATCTAGGTAACATTCTGCAGGTCCAAGGACAGTCACAAAGCACACTGGTAGCTATGATGGTTACTATGCAACAACGTATGATGGAATTTATGACCTTCATGAAAACGACCATGCAAACCAGATGCTTGCAGCTAAGCAGTCCAATTAATTGATGTCAAATCTACGAATAACCCGGCACAAACTTGAAATAACACAGTTCCTAAATGAAAATCATATCGGCATTGCAAAGATCATCCAAGCGGCAAAGCCCACGGCGGAACCGGCATCCTAATCAGGGAACGCATCAAGCACCACTTTCCCTACAGACTTGCAACTAATTAATTGCAGGCCACGTCTATCAAAGTGCAGTCATGTAACGGACACTTTTCCACAGCCGCTGTCTACTGCCCGCCTCGCTTAAGAATTTCTGGGGACCTGAAACCGAAAAAGGCTCCGGGTGGTAACCTAATAACACCAAACTCTGCTATTGAGGCTATTTGTAAACTCTTCAATCATAAGTCGCGGCTACTATCCGAGCAAATGGAAAAAATCTACTATCATAATGATACCGAAGCCCGGAAAAGACCACACAAATCCTTCATCCTACAGACCAATAAGTTTACTATCGTGTCTGTCTAAATTGTTCGAAAAATGCCTTCTTACACGCATAATACCATATCTGGAAGCACACAATGTTATCCCGGCGCATCATTTTGGCTTCCGTCAAAGCCATGGATCAAGTTAACAGAATAACATCAGAAAAACGCAAAGCCTTCGAGCATCGGGAAGCATGTCCCCATGCATAAGATCAAAAAACCCTTGCCTGCATACACTCATAAGGTACTTGATTCGTATCTCTACAACAGAGTATTCGCAGTAAGGTGCAAAACAACAACATCTGACGACTACATTATCGGAGCTGGAGTCCCGCAAGGAGGCGCACTTCGAATTTTATTACCTACTCAGCGGATATTCCTACGAACGAATAGGTAACAACATCTACGTTCGCTGATTGCACTGCAATCCTAAGTCGATCGACGTGCCCAAGCCGAGCAACAACGGTGTTCTCCGGGTTGCAAGGGCAGCCAGCGCACTGGTGTCCTCGGTGGGGTACGAACGGGAGAATCCTCGACGGCGATGGGGACATTTTCATCGAAGCCCTCGGCATTACGTCATCCTCGCCCTCGCTGGTCCCACGACGGGAGCTGAGCCCACTCTCCGGCTCCGATTCCTCGGGGTCTTGGATAACGTCGCTGCCGCCATGCTCCCAGGCTTGCCTCCGCTAAGGCGCGTTCGAGTGTGGCTCGCGGTCTATTCGCTCAGAACCGGCCATCGGCCCCGTCGGAAGAGTCGTCTGACGAAGTCTGGCTCGCGGTCGGGCGCTGCTGGGCCTTCCAGAGACATTGCTCGAGGTGTCCAGGTGCCAATGTCTGGCATTCCTGGCTTTGTAACCAGGCGCCCACCGAGGCGTGAGTGGTCGAGGTCCCGGGCTCGTCTCCTTCCAGGCGAGCCACCGTGTGGGTGGTTGGCTCCTCCTCCTCTTCGTCCTCGGTCCCGGGTTCGAACACCTCCAGGGCCTTTCCGCTGATCGCTATGCTGGCTTTCGGTGATCTCGGCAAGGTCGACCCGGAGTCGATATTGCCCGGGGAGTGTGGCCAGGGTCCTTCCGGTGTCCTAAAGCCCCGCCATGGGCCATCGGGCTGCGGGTGGACAGGACCCAATCGTGGCCTTGCGACTCGACGCCGTCGGTGTCCGACTCCTCGCGATGTTGTAGTGGCTGGTAGACTCCCTCAACCCGGTAGGGATCTTCGGGCTCCATGTCCTTTGTTTAGAGTTTTCTCTGAAAGGTGCTTAAAAGTTAGACTAGGACTACGTTTCTACCTTGCCCAGCCAGAGTGCGAAGATTAAACTATCTTTAACTAGCCTAGTCGGTACAATATCCCGCTTAATGGTAGCTTCGTGACCTGGTACGACCTTGTAGAGTTGTATCTGCCACGTTGTCGAGTACGTATTGCTGGTCACTCCTTCCGGCGTCTTCCGCAGGGTCGTCTGGTTGTTCCTCGCGCGGATGATACTCCTTCAGATCGCCCACTCCAGCTGCCCGCCTCTTACGACCGTGATCTTGCTTACGACATTCGGTAAAAGGAACTTCACCACCTTAAACGGCCCCTCGTATTTTGGTGCAGGTTTCGCGTTAAAGCCCTCACTGGCCTTGGACAGATGGGGAAGACGGACTAGCACCTGTGATCCAAGTTGTTGCGGTCGTCACTCGTGTCGCCTTAAGTTGTAGTGACGACTTTGCTCCTGGAAAGCCATCTGGTTGGTTTCCAGGGCGGTGCGGAAAGCTTCCTGGAGCGTTTTGGCTCGTTCCGTGGGGTCCAATGGCGAGGCATGCAGTTCTGGAGCGACTGCATTGAAAAAGGCGCCCGGCAATCTGGGTTCCCGACCTTTTACCAGGTAAGCAGGGCTAAAACCCGTGCTGTCTGAGATGCTCGTGTTAATGGCGAGGAAGATCTCGTGAAGTAGCTGGTCCCATGTCCGGTGATCCTGGTTCACGTACTGAGCTGCGGATGCTCGTGTTGAAATGCGAGGAAGATCTCGGGTAGTAACTGGTCCCATGTCCGGTGATCCTGGTTCACGTACTGAGCTATCATCGTCTTGATAGTACGGTTTGCGCGCTCAGTCGAGTTCTGCTGAGGGGAGTACGGAGCGGTGTATTCCAGTTTTATACCATTGCTTTGGCAGAATACCCGAAAGCTTCGGCTGGTGAATTGCGTGCCGTTGTCCCAGATCAACCTCCGGGGTGCTCCAAAGCGTGAGAGGATCCTTTCCCGGAATCCGAACTCCAGTTAGGTGGCCTTTTTTAAACCACTTGGGAGAATATATCGATGAAGATGTGGAGCATGGTGTTTCCTCGCCGGGTCCTGGGGAGGGGTCCAACGAAATCGGCTCCGACGAGCGGAGACGGTTCCCGGGCACAATGAACGCGGTGCATTCTCGGTTACCTTCCGTCATGGGGATTTGCAAATACCCGTTCTTGAGGTCCAGCGTAGAGATGAACCGGGCGTTCCGTAGGTGTTCCAAGATATGGTTAATGCGTGGGAGTGGGTACGCTTCGGGTATGGATTGTGTGTTAAGTCCGGGTTCTTCGGATAATACCAATATTTCAGCGTTTTATCATCCCGAAAGGTGATGGTATGCTCGGCGATGGCCGTTGGTTCGTTTAGCTGGTCGAAACGCTGAAGCTCGTCTTGTAGGAATTAGAGGGTTACTGCGTCGGGAGGTTCCTTGGTCACCCGTGATTCCGGAGGGGATTCCACGACTGTAGCTACGAAACGGGTTGCGTCTCCGGGGGTACTCCGCATCCGACTGAGCTAGTAGCTGGTACTTCCCGATTCTTTGTGGGGGCTCCGGAGCCAGCCGTGGCACGTCCGGGTTGTCGGGGAACGTTTTCACCGTTGTGGTTGCTAGTTGACCATGGCACGTGGGGCGTCTTCGAAAGGTGTTCCTTTCCTTGGCAACGGCGGCATCCGGTAGTGGCTGGAGATTGTACTTGCTCCCCTCGACTGTGGCGATTATCTTGGTGGCTTCCACGGTGGTGTCGGGGATGGCCCGTGGCAATGAGTTTTCCGACGGAACCTGAATTGGATTCCGCGGGATGTGGTGCCACGATCCCGGAGAACAGGGCTGTGGTTCGATATTTCGATGAAAGATGCAAGCTGTGATCGCAGTACGTCTACTTGGCCGTGTATGTTTAAGCCAAACTCTTTGAGCAGAGCTTGCAGATCATCCTTTCGTCGGATTCGTCGTTGGATTCTGGAAAGATTCGTTCCTCGATCTGTCCGGCGGCTGACAAAGCGGGTTTTTGTTCTGCGGCCTCCGCAGAAAGCGTTCTTTTCTAATTCCGTTTTCATCGGTCTTCCCGGTGAGCGGTGCGGCTGGTGGCTGCGCGTGGGTGACCGCTGTTGCTGCACCTCCCGGTGGGTGTCCCGCGGATGCTGGATGCTGAGGTGGTCGCGGCTGGGCCTCCTGATGACGCGATGCGGCTGGGCAGTGCGTGATATTGCCTCTCCGGCTGGCCCTCCCGATGATGCGTCTGATTAGCAGCTGGTGGGTACAATCGGTGGTGGCGCAAAGGTGAAGCTCCTGGCGGTGATTGATCCGGTGTCCACGGTGAGCGTGGCGATTGTAGTGCGATTGCGCTGTTTCCTCGTCGCGGCGGGCGCTGCTGAGGGCGTCGCGGTGGGCGCTGCTGAGGGTGTCGCGGTGGGCGTTGGAGGTGATTCGGAGTTTTAACGCGAAATAGAGAAAGCGGCTCGGAGGCGCCACGTTAAAACCTGATCAGAGTCTCAGGGCCTCGGGCATCCACGTTCACATAGGCGTCACGTTAAGACCCGACCAGCACGATCTTGACAGAGTGCCCTGAAAAGGGGCGCACTTTTCTTTCCCGCGCTTTTGGCGTCACTCAAACGGCCGTGTTGTACAGAAAAAACAATTCGGAGGCGCAGCACGGTAACTTGGCTGGCTCTTTTCTGTCGTCGGTCGGCGATCTTATTGCCTAGAGAAAAGGCTGCTCGGAGGCACTGCGATGAAACCTGATGAGCACTCACTTCTGGCGCCAGTCAAGCGGTTATGTTGCACAGAGAAAACGTCTCGGGGGCGCAACACAATAACTTGGCTGGTGTTTTTCCATTGTCGGTCAGGCGGTCGAATTGCGCAGAGAAAGCTGCTCGGAGGCGCAACTTGACCTATTCGAATTAACGCATTGTAAGCACCCGAGAGATAGAGAAGGTGATCGAAAGTGATCCTTTCACAGCATTTTCTTTATTTCCCTCGCATTTCCTAGCCTTCGCACTCAAGTTGGCTATTCCGCTTTACATTGCACGATCGCAATAACTTATCGATATTATCGGCATTCGCCCTGACTGGTCAGTCGACAAACACAAGAGTAGCCATCGCGCCCATATTTAAAAACTTAGACTTTAAACTTAAATGTATATTTATATCTACTTAAGGTTTTACGCCTTCAGTGCCTGAGACTAAAGTTTACGCCTTCAATGGCTGAGTTTAAAGGGACCCCCTCGATTTCAAATTTTGACAATTTTCAATACATTTATTATTTTTTAGTAATGTAACAATGTCATTGAACAAAAGCCCTTCTTTTCGGCGCCGCTTGGGATTTCCGATCACTTGAAATTCTGAAACCAAATATTCCAACGGGATTAGGAAGATTACATGTATGGCTATAGCATGAACTAGGATTGCTAAATTCGCACAAAAATTAATAAAATGGCGGACCCTTGAACATTTTTTTTTCAAAATCGCCTTCTTTTCAGCCACAAGTCAAGTTGAAAAGTAAAGAAGATCTTCACCGATTTGATTTATCCTAGTTCATGCTATGGCTATATATGTATAGAATAACGTATTAAAATTTGGAACCGATTGGATTAATAGTTTTTCAGTAACCTTATGCGCCAGTCGTAAAAATACTGTTTCGAGAAAAACGCGTTTAAAGTTTTGAGAAGCTCTAAATCGGCTATATCTTCAAAAGTTTTTAAAATTTTCACTTGAAATTTTTAAAGGAACATTTTTGAATAGTTATAGGTTCGAACTAAAAAAAAATCGTTTTTTTGAAACCGAGAATGGGGGGGTCCCCTTAAGGTTGACGCCTTCAGCGGCTGAGATTAAAAGAATGTGAGGCGCCTTTAGTGTCAGATTTGTATAATATTGTACAAGCATATAACTTTACTGTTTCGCCCCAGTACGAAGAATCAGTGTCCAAACCCATCGAAGAAGTCCAGCAGTTACCATCAGTAACTCACAATCACTCCGGATGGCGTTATAAAACAATTTCATCAGTCTCCATCTCGTCTGCCTGAGGCGATTCTAGTTATTCTTCAGGGTTGCCATACCAAAACTTCAAAATCAAAGAAGATATCCCCTTTCGTACAGTCAAAGGAAATGGTTGTCCCCAAATCCATGACAAAAGATGAAATTCGAGAGTCACACGATGTCGGCCACTTTGCGGTACAGAACACCGCTCATTCTGTTAAGCAACAGTTTTGAATCCCTCATCTGGAGCGGAAAGTAAAGAATTTTATTGCCAACTGCATTAAATGCATTATTTACAGTAAGAAGTTGTGAAAGAAAGAAGGGCTCCTCCACTGCATAGCAAAAGAGATGGGCCACTGAATACGCTACATGAGGATCACTTGGGACCGATGGACTCAATTTCTAAGCAGTACAAATATATTCTGGCAGTTGTACACTGTACCATCGTCAAGAATGTTATCCAAATCTGCAGGATCAGCACTCTTCAAGTGCAAATGTAATTTGACCACACACGCCATCAGCGAGTGATAAGTCGCGCCAGCTTATTCCCACATCTTGGCGACTGCAACAAATATAGCCATGTATGCACATAACATTCCATTCCCTCTCTCCGGGCACCGCTCTCAGAGATAAACATAAGCTAACATATAAGGCGGTTGCGTCGCTGCCGGCTTGACCGACAGCGCCGACTGCGCAACATAGAGCTATGCCAAGAAAAGAATATAGGCCGGCAGTCCAGAGACAACGGCAAACCAATGAAGTACCAAATAAACGTATTAATAAATTCAAATAAACCAGTGCGTTTTTATTATAACTTAAATACTGTGAACCACTATTTCTAACATAACAGTAGATGGCTTTGCCAAGTTTGTTTGGCTTTACCCCACAAAAACGACCGGATACGAAAAATTTACCGAATTATCCAACATTTTTGGATTTCTGAAACGAGTTGTCAGCGATCGAGGAGCAGCCTTTACATCTGTTTGTAGGGGGCGATCCTGCCACTAAAAACTAGATGAAGATGCACCAAAAAAATCCTACGGCGCGAAACGACGAAATGACCCGTAGAGGTACGAAAGAAAAATTGGGGGCGGCTTGATAATAATGACATACTCTTCGCAATGAACGCTCGAGCTCTTTTGTCGTACCGCTTTTTTTCAGAAAATAGATGCACAGTTCTGAAATGGCTGCTCAGTCTGAAATCTCTCTTGTAATGCTTCCCGTGGCAACCCTCATGTTGCCTTTTAAAAAGATTTGGATTTTATAGCGGTAACCACTGGAAATTCGTCTGGATTGGGAGAGATTTTTTATCAAAAACTTGCTAACGAAGTTACAAGAGAACTGTGTGCTAGCCTAGCCAGTTGTTACGTTTTTGAGTTAAGTTGATGCGTATTGTTCTCGGTCAATACCGAGCATGGCGATAGAAGTGAAGGACTTTTGTGTGCAATGTATGTGGAGCCGTGCAATAAGTGAAAGGCCATTTTAACGCCTTTATATGGAAACATGTAGTTTTTATAGTCACTTCGTTTTGTCTTAGCTCAAAGAAAAAGACACGCTTGTCAGAAAATCACTACGGTTATCTGATTTTTTTTTTAATTAAGCTTACCCAACGCCAACGCGGTGCACTAAGAAATTCATTGTCAATATTGCACATGCCAAGTAAATGTAAAAGGCAAGCTTATCTGACGTGCTTTGCACAAACTACTAGACCAAATCAAACAAATAATAACTCAAATAATACAAATGAAACACCAATTAAATGACGTAAAAAAACATAAATTGGCAAAAGCATCTGCGCATCTAACCTTTGTCACAGATATTGTAACCCATCTGACTGATTTCATGATGATATGATGATTGAGGATTTGTTGTGAATTGTCCAAATCCACCATTTAATTGAAGCAGCACTTGGAAATCGTTCACCTGCTAAGTCAGCCATCACAGCGTGTAAAAATTAATTTGAACAAAAGGGAACGATCATGCTACCAAACAGATTTTAGCCCAATCATTTTTATTCTTCTATAATCTAACCCTCAATAATTAAACTTATCTTTGTTTAAATGGTTTTGCTTCTAGAATAATTTAAATAGCATTGTGCAGTCATTTTATAAATAATTTTGTAAAGTTTTTACATGCCAGGGAACTGATAGCTATAAGGAGAACACAAGGGAGTGAGCATGCTACCAAACAGATTTTAGCTCAATCATTTTTATTCTTATATAATCTAACCCACATCAATTAATCTTATCTTTGTTTGCCAAAGCCTATCGAAATCTCTTATTAAACTCTGCAACGGCGCGGCACTAACGCCTCTATTCTGAATTTAAATCATGTAAGCAAACGGTGAAAACCCGCTCCGTAGCATTTCTTAAATTTCTCATCCTTTAGTCACTTAATTGATGTCACTTAAATAAGTCACTGCAATCTATGAGTCTCTACAATCTCTTGGCAATGATAGAGCAATTGCAAACGCTGTGATCATCCACACTGTAATGACCAAAGAAGACCAAAAGAGACATCCTAGGTGGGAAGACCTGTAACGAACTGATTTATTTGGTCTGCGGCTAGCTCAGAAGATTGTGTGTTCGTCCCTCCAAATTCATTTGCCGTGACTGCCCCCAGATCAGTGGGACACAAGGGATTCGAATGATAACAGTGGGTTTATTCCTGTGCTATTTATTACAGGGGGTGTGTTCGCCTCTGCTAGTTTGCCGATGCGTTGACTCGTGGCTGCTTGTCGCGCCTTGGACTTGCAGAGAGATCGGCCTTGCGGGCTTAGGAAAGCGCCACTGTTTTCAGACCAGGCCTTGCTTTCCAGGCCAACGCCTTTCGAGACAATGATCGCATGTCCTTTGCTTTGTCCCGGACGGTCCCACTAGGGTTTCGCTCAGTTCGCGCTGACAGTCCAGGCTAACGCCAGGAAGCTGCCTAGCAGTTCACTTTGCTTTACGCCTAGCCCAGACGAACGTTTCACCCAGCGTCACCCTATTGCTTGAGGTCCGTGACGTTCCGGGGCTGCCATTGATGTCTGCTAGCGTTGCTGCCGATGTCCTCAGCTTTGCTTCTACGGGACCGCCGTTCCGGGACTTTCTGAAACGCTGGGATCCTCCAGAACAAACCCCTCTTGAATGCCTCAACGGTCGAATGCTCGCACTTCCTGGCTGGTAGTGTGGTACTCTGGTACTTGGGGTGTCGTTAGGTGGCTGTTTCAGGGACTTCGTCAGCAATGGCAGGGCTCTCCAGGACAACGCCTCTTGAAACCACAAATCGATCGACGGCTCGTCCTTCGCGCCAGGTCCTGCTCAGTCGAGCACGGCACACAGGGTCCCAGACGGCCTTCCCCCCGAGCTCACAGTTCCTTGTTGCAGGTCTCTATTGTTCGACTCTGACAAAGATGACAAAGATGGAAGCAATTGCCTTAGCCGTGTGATGGGTACCTGTGTCTCAATTCGGAGATTCCTGATGTTCAAATCCCGAACTTCTTGACAAAGCGATCTTGCTCCTCGTAGACTTCCCACGGCCCTGCTTCCGACGACTAGATCTGTTGTTGCTGTCTTGCTGGTGTTGCTACTGGTTGACTTCGTTCTTTGACTTTCGAAATTCACTGATCTTGACGGATTGACTTCTTGTGATCGACAGATTCCAGCACTGGACCCGCTTATATAGGACTCCTGGTACCGTTAATCCTCAGCTTCTCCTTTTTCATCTTTGCGCACGGCACTTTACTAGGGTCCAAACTCTCTCCTCGTTCTCTCCAAACTCTCTGCAACTGTGTTCTCCAAACTCTCTTTTCCCACAGTGCCGTTACTACGCGCATTCACTGCGTATCCACCCACTGACAGGCTTCCGTACTCTCGATCTTCGCTTTCATGTCTGCGGAGTTATTTAACTCCTCACATTCCCCCCTTTCTTCGGGGCCGAAATAAGACTTGCGCCTCTTCCTCGGCTGTTATCCTTAAAGAGCCTTCGAGTTCCCTCGATCGTCTGTTCCAGTTCATAGATGACGGTCCCCTTCCCTCGTCGTTGCTTCTTCTCGTTCAAAACAATTTCGCCCCCAAATGTTTCCCCATAGAATTGATTTTCTTCTTTTCTCCATCCTTGCAGCCTTGAGTCTTCTTGATTCTCCGAATGGTTCCCTCCACGCTCACAGCTCCTTCTTGAGTTCTACAAAGCCGAACCTCGCTTTCCCTTTTGAATTTCCCGCCCGAGATGTTTCCCCCTTAAAAGTTTCGTTTTTTTGTATCTCCTTCCTTCTTGAATTTCCCGCCAAAGATGTTTCCCCCATGATGTTTCGCGTTCTCGGTATCTCCTTTCCTCCGTCGTCTGGTCACTCTACCGTTGTCCCGATTAGCTTTCCAGCTGATCTCGATACCCTTACGTAGTGCAGCATTGAAGTCTGATGATAGCGAAGTTCTGTAGTGTGCCCCTTCATGTGCCGATATTTCCGGTATTCTGTGTGCCTCTATCGTCTAGTGACAATCGATTGCCTACAAATCGAGGCGCCCCCTTCCCTAGACCAAAGTGATATAGCAAAATTCCTCTATTTTGGTGAGTATTTCAGAATTTCTTTCGCTTTTCCTCTTTCTTATTTTTTTCTTATGGGCTTCAGTTGCCCTTCGCAGGCTCAGCATTTCTTTCGCTGAGCTTGCGACATGCTGGAGAGCGCAGAGAGGAATTTATTTCCATTGCTCGGCATCATCATTCGCGCCAGCATCAGGTAAGTATTATGACCTCCACGCGTTTCTTGCTAAATAATGCATTTTTCAGTAGAAAGAACCGTATTCCGCATGACTTCTGGAAGATTTTTTTGTAAAATGCTCTAATATTGTTCCTTTCCCATTATTCCATCGATTAATACAGAGGGAGCAACTCGAATACTGGATAAAAAAGCATAAGTGGTTTGTGAGGAGTTAAATAACTCCGCACTAATATGAGCGAAGATCTAGAATACCAAAGCCTTTCAGTTGCAGGATACGCTGTGAATGCGCATAGTAACGGCACTGTGGGAGAAGAGAGTTTGGAGAATACAGCTGGAGAGAGTTTGGAGAGAACGAGAAGAGAGTTTGGAGAATGCAGCTGGTGAGAGTTTGGAGAGAACGATTAAAGAGAGAGTTTGGAGAGATTGAATAACGGTGGAAGACGGCGGACTCTTAACCCTAGTATAGTGCTGTGCGCAATGGCGAAACAGGAGAAGCCGAGAATTAACTGGATACGCCGGCCTATATAAGCAGGCCGAGCGCAGGAAGCTGGATCAGTCGATCACAAGGAGTCAATCCATCAAGATCAGCAGACAAGCAGCAAATCAGTGCACAACACAAGTCAAGTTAACATCAGGAGGAAGCAGAGCCGCGCCGAGTCAACAAGGAGCAAGATCGCTACATCAAGACGTTCGGGACTTAGAGTTGAAGTCTCCAAGCTGAGAAACAGGTAGCTGAGGTCCTTAAGGCATCACGCGTCGAAGTCCAGGCGCTTTGTTCCAATTCTCGTCACGATTTGAGTCCTTTGACAAAGAACCGTGGGCCCGGATGGGAAGTTGTCTAGAACCAGCTGCAGTGCGAAAGCAATTGCCTTGTCGAATTGTGAAAATTGAGCAGGCCCTGGTGCGACTAGCCGAGGAGGACGCGCGACTGAACCACGGGTGTCTCGAGAGGCGTATGCGTCGAGAGCACAGTAGTTCACCGCCAGAGTCCTAGACGGGCAGCTGACCAAATCCCGAGAGCCACAGACCCGCTGCACCTAGTCTCACAAGAGCACGCAGACCACGGAGCCAGGATATCGCGCCGTGAGCAGAGAAAGGACATCGAGGACACAAGAAACGACGAGCAGGCCCAGCGGCAACCAGTCTACGGCTGAGAGCAGAGGGCGGAAGTGTAGGTTCAACCTAGCGTCCTGCCACAGGGACTGCATTGGTGGCCTTCCGGCGAATGCCTGAACCGTCAGGTAGAAACTGTGTAGACGTCTGGTGTGACCGGCCGGGACAGATCCAGGGACAGGAGGCTGTGGCTGCAAAAGGCGTATGCTTTGAGAGCCCAGTGCTTGTTACCCTAGTCTGGAAACGGTAACGGGCATAGCCCCGAGGCCAAAGACAACGCAGGCGTTCCGGACCAGCACGAAGCGAGGCAGCGGTGAGCGACGGTGGAGCAACCACAACTCATCGGAGACGGCGTTGAGATACCAGCATGTCACCATTAGTCCCGGGCCGAGGGCCAAGTCGGCAAATAAAGATAGTAAATACATCATAACATTCGGTGAGTTCTCACGAGACAACTGGGCGGTCACGTTTATATAAATTTGATGGAACGAACAACACACATCTTCTGAGCTAGCCGCACGATACTCGTAGTGAGCAGACCATAAAAATCAGTTCGTTACATCTGGCGCCCAAAACGTGACTATCCGGTCGGTGAGAATCAGCATCTAAACAGAAATGGGGAAAGGGTGGATGTATCTCCTCAAGAAAGAGGATTTCGCAAAAATAGGAGCCAAGTTAGGCATCACTTTGAAGGGTAGGACGGAAAACATGAGGAAAGCCCTCTCAGAGTACCTAACAAGGAAACAGAATGACCCAGGAGTAGTAGAGATCTGGGCTGAGCTGAAAGAGTACTTCTCTTACAATAAGTACGACCCAACCGTCAAATTGCTGAACCCTGACGCCGAGGAGCTCATAGCAAGTCTTGGAGTGGACAGCTGGCAGGAGTCGAAACACATGCCAAGAGAGAAAATCAAGGCACCTAGCACGCCAGATTACGCTCAAGTCGGAAAGCAAATGAGAGAATGGTCGTTTAAATTCGATGGCACAGAGAAGCCTCTGGAATTCCTAGAACAGGTAGAGTGGTCCGAAAACACGTACGGTCTGAACCTGAACATGATCCCACGTGCAATGCCAGAGCTATTGCAAGGCAAAGCACTGAAATGGTTTATTTCAAACAATAAACATTGGAGAACATGGGGAGAGTTCAGCGAAAGTTTCCAAACATACTTTCTACCGAGAGGGTTCTTCTCGTAGTTGGCAGACAAGGTAAAACAGCGGAAACAGGGTTTCAGGGAACCGTTCAAATATTACATGGTGGATAGGCAGACTTTGATGAGGCCACTCGGGTACTCGCCAAAAGAAACCCTAGAGATAATCAAGGACAACTGTACACCAGACCTGGGAATTTCTGGACACATTAATGATCCTGGCTGACGAGTACGAAAAACTGGACAAAGAGCGAGAAGAGTTCGTTCACGAGCACAAGTTTTCACAAAACAAAACGGCAGCACCACCACAAACTACATGCAGGAGATGTGAAGACAGCACGGTAAACCGAACACCTTCCTTTGGCCAGTGGACACCAGCCAATGTAACACAACAAAGACAGCCAATGAACACCTTATAGAGGCCACCAAAAACCACTCAGATGACACGCAACCCAATGCCAAGAGCCACCAATGCACAGACCCTCATAATGAACCCACAGGAGGCATGTCGCCGTTGTGGAGGACACGAACACTGGGCGAGTATGCAGAAACCAAAGATTACTGTTCTGCTGGGTGTGCGGCAAATTTGGCGTCAGGAGCGTAGAGTGCTGCCACAAAGCGGGAAATGGGCAGCGATCCCAGTCGCAGAGAGGCGCTCAGGGGTCCCAAAGTGCCTCCTCTCCAAACTAACTGGCAAACTGATCGAGGAAGAGCAGCAGTTGTCCGCGTCCGTTGAAATTGACACGGGAGCCACGTCAAGCTTTATTAACGAGGAGCTGGCGGATACACTGGCTGACAAAGGAAGGATCACTAGGACAAGACGGCAAGTTAGGTTGGCAGACGGCAGATGCAGCAGAATAAGCTCACAGTTTGAGATCACGGTGGAGTTTGGAAACAAACAATTGGAGATGAATCTTCTAATACTTCCAGGAGTAGTGGATGAACTAGTGCTGGGATGGAATTTCCTCACGAGAGTCGGGGCGGAAATAAAATGTGTTGCGCTTGAATTGCGAATACCTGCAAGAAAACGCCACAATGGATGTCTAGACGAAAGGCTGTCGGTGGCCGTAGATTCACACTTAAGTGATGAAGAGGACATTGAGAAATTCCTCGACAAACAGCTAGCAGATTTCAGCACCATGTCAGGAACATCTACAGTGGCCGAGCACCAAATCATTATGAAAGACGACAAGCCAATCAATCAGATTTATTACCCTAAGAACCCAAGAGTCCAAAGAGAGATCAACGCAAAAGTGGACGAGCTGTTACAAATGGGCTTCATAGAACATTCAAGAAGCCCATACAGCTCGCCCATTGTAATGGTGAAAAAGAAGAGGGGCAAGTGGAGACTATGCGTTGATTTCAGACAAATAAACGCGAAGTCCATAAAAGATGCCTACCCGATGCCGCGGATCAATTGTATCCTGGACCAACTCAGAGAGGAAAGTAATGCCGTTCGGACTACACTCAGCATCGGCCACGTTCCAAAGCTCTCTCGATCAGGTAATTGGCCCGGAAATGTCACCATACGCGTTTGCATGCCAAGATGACATTATTGTGATCGGACGCACGCTGAAAGAACACGTGGAGAACCTAAAGGAAGTGTGTAAACTTAAGAATAAACGCCGATAAATGCAAATTCTTCAAGCAAGAATTGCTTTACCTAGGACACCGCGTTACCAGCGAAGGGATAGGCACAGATCCCGAGACGGTAGCGGTCATAGCAGAACTAGAGCCACCGTCGACGGTACGCGAACTACGACAATACCTAGGCGTAGCTTCATGGTACCGACGTTTTGTGCAAGATTTTGCGCGTTTAGTAAAACCACTTAATGATCTTCTACGCAAATGCACAAAGTGGATATGGACGGCGGAACACCAGCAGGCTTTCAAAGAAGTAAAGGCACGATTAGTGGCCGATTCTGTGCTGGCATGCCCGGATTTCGAGAGAAGATTCACGGACGCCAGTGATTATGGTTTAGGTGCAATCCTGACTCAAGAGACAGAGGACGGCGAAAGGGTCATTTCATATTAAAGCCGGACACTAAACGGCGCGGAGAAAAGTTATTCCACAACAGAAAAGGCCGGGAACCCCGTTTGACCGGTCGGCACAGATCCAGGGAGGCTGTGGCTGCGAAAGGCGTATGCTTTGAGAGCCCAGTGCCTGCTTACCCTAGTCTGGGAACGATAACGCTTCCCTAGACCCTCATAGCCCCGAGGCCAAAGACAACGGAGGCGTTCCGGACCAGCACGAAGCGAGGCAGCGGTGAGCGACGGTGGAGCAACCACAACTCATCGGAGAAGGCGTTAGGATACCAGCTTGTCACCATTAGTCCCGGGCCGAGGGCCCGGCCGCTCACGTTTATATAAATTTGGTGGGACGAACAACACACATCTTCTAAGCTAGCCGCACGATACTCGTAGCGAGCAGACCATAAAAATCAGTTCGTTACAAGTTGCCTACACGCATTTTGTCCACAATTTGAGTCCTTGCAGGCTATATTTTAATGGCTGGTTCTTCATTAATAAATCGACAGCATTGCTACCGTTTGCTGAATTTGTGCTACGATTTTCCAAAAAGTAGGATTTAGCTCGTTCCCTGGCACGTGAACTACATCTAGTTCGTAATAATGCGGATGCGGGACGATATTCTTCTAGGAATGACGAGGAACGGAGTTGACTGAATTAAGCTGAAGTACCTGTAGAATGTCAGTATCGTTTTCTCTGCAGAGAATCAGTTAAAATTTCCGAAATTAAATTTGTATCGCTCAGGCTCAGTAGGCACCATCGTACTTCCACCAATTACCCAGCCAAAACTTGTATTTATGAGCATGTTCGTACCCATTGTACACTTTCCAACTCGGATGACTTCTAAGAATCCTTCAATTCCGATCAGTAATGTCGATTTTGCTGGGCTGATAGAATGTTAGATCAGCTAGGACGATCCCCTCACTAGGTTACTGTCCCAAATAAACGCGATCACCGCGAAGTTCGATGTTCACTCAAAATCTAATACTCGTGATTTGAGCGTTATGTGTACGTTGTAATTTCCCTTGAGGTGTCTGAAATTCCACTAAGGGCTTGAATCTAACAACGTCTATCCTATGGACTACCGCTGTTGGTATAAGACTCTTCCTTGCGGTACATGCTAGAAGAGAAACCTGTGGGGCATCTGGCTGATTCGATGGGCACTCGGCTACGGTGTGAGATTTCCGTAAGCTGTTAAAGCAAAGTGATGCCTTTTTAACATAATCCCTTCTTTGTGCTAGGTTTAATTTAGTAAAGAACTTGCACTGAGTTATCTAATGAGTCGCTGAATCACAGAAAACGCAGCTAGCTTGGGTAGTAACAAACGATTTTGACAGCGAAGTTGAGAACGATTTCGGCGTCTGATATGAATCACCTAGGCAGTTTTGGTTTGAGATACGTTGTCGACAGGTTGTTTCTCATAGCTCAGTCACTATAGCATTTTTTATACCCTTGCAGAGGGTATTATAATTTTGGTCAAAAGTGTGCAACGCAGTGAAGGAGACATCTCCGACCCTATAAAGTATATATATTCTTGATCAGGATCACCTCCTGAGTTGATATAGCCATGTCCGTCTGTCCGTCTGTCTGTTTCTACGCGAACTAGTCTCTCAGTTTTAAAGATATCGAATTGAAACTTTGCACACACCCTTCTTTCCTTTGCACGCAGTATATAAGTCGGAACGGCCGGGATCGGACGACTATATCCTATAGCTGTCATATAACTGAACGATCGGAAATGCCATAACTTTGGTGTTTGTAAAGTTAGGAAGTTGAGATTTCCTATAGGTTTTATTTTTGGCCAATCAATCTGACCTAACGAATTTCATGAGAATCGGCCGACTATATCTTATAGCTGCCATATAACTGAACGATCGGAAATGCCATAACTTTGGTGTTTGTTAAGTTAGGAAGTTGGGATTTTTTATGAGTATTAAGAATGCATCATATGAATAATTTTGGAGAATATAATTTACAGAGTATTCTGCAAGGGTATATCAACTTCGGCTCCGCCCGAAGTTAGCTTTCCTTTCTTTTTTTTTTTTTTCGCGCGGAGTCCTACAGCCTACTTACCCGCCCAACCGACCGTGTATCGTACGGCACGATTCGCGATAAGATAGACGCAAGATAAAAAAATAAAGGTAAAGGTCCGGGGTAAAAAGTAATAGTTAGATCAGTCTTGTGCCAATGAAGCAAGTATTAATCGTTTTAGAAGCGGCAGAGAGTCAAGATTTGATATTACAGGGAAAAGTCTATTATAGTCAGAACATAATACTCTGAAAGGCTCATGCAAGGCATAATTGGATCTATAAAGATTTAAAATTAGGGGAATATAATTTCTAATTAATCTACTTGGCACAGAAAAGTTTAGCCGACTTAACAAGTCGGGGCATTCAATATCACCATGTATATGGTTATAAATAAAGATAGTACCAAGCATCGTTCTACGGTTGGCTACGGATGGTAAATTAATCAAAATAAGTCTATTAGAAAAAGAAGGTAAGATAAGATTTGCATCCCAGTTTAGGCTCCGTAAAGCAAAAAGAAGGAAGTTTTTTGTTCAAATTCAATACGACCAATATGTATTCCGTATTGTGGACTCCATACGGGAGACCCATACTCCAGAATCGGACGGACTAGCGAAATAAATAAAGTTTTAGTCAAAGAAGGATCATCGAATTCTTTTGACTAAAAATAATAAATCCAAGCACTCCTCTGGCTTTATTAACCATGGACGAAATGTGATTAGAAAATTTTAGTTTAGGGTCCAAGAGAACGCCAAGATCGTTTACAAGAGTTATTCTATCCAAACAGCTGCCACTTAACGTGTAAGTCGCGTATATCGAATTGGCCTGATAAAAAGTCTCAGCTTGCACTTGGAACCGTTTAAATTTAGTAAATTATCTCGGCACCAGTTTTGAAAATTATCTAGATCGGATTGCAAGTCTAAATGGCAGGAAATGCAGGCACAACTTAACATCATCTGCGTACATAAGTACGCGAGAATGACTTATAATTGAGGGAAGATCGTTAATAAATAATGTAAAAAGTAACGGACCCAGATGTCTTCCTTGTGGGACACCGGAGGTAACACGGAGAATTTCAGAAATTTAATTTTTAAAAAGGACCCTTTGTGACCTGCCATTCAGATAACTTGAAATCCATTTAAGCAGATCAACTGGAAAACCTAACAGGTCAAGTTTTTGAATAAGAAGTAAGTGATTTACAGAGTCAAATGCTTTACCAAAGTCAGTGTAAATGACGTCTGTTTGAAAACTACTATTGAAGCCTTTTATCACAAATGTAGTGAGCTCTAGAAGGTTTGTGATTGTGGATCTACGTTTAATAAATCCGTGTTGACACGGAGAAATGATTGATCTGCAAAGGTGCTGCAAATGAGGAGTAATAATTTTTTTAAAAAGCTTAGGAATAGCTGACAACTTAGAAATACCTCTGTAGTTACTGGCTTCTAACTTGTTACCTTTTTTGAAAAGAGGAATAACAAATGATTCTTTCCAAATATTTGGGAATTGGAAAGTTTCTAGAGATAAGGTAAACAACTTGTGAAGAGATTTGCACAGGGCCTTAGCGCAATACCTAAGCACGCACCCAGGAATACCATCGGGCCCTGGCGAATAAACAGGCTTAATACGAAGAAGTTCAAAAAGAAGAGAGCTTTCTGTTAAAGTGGGACAGAATATGAGATTTGACTTGGATATGGTGTAAGAATAAGGCTGTGATGAATAATCTAAAGTAGAGTAAGTCGTTTGAAAAAATTGGGCAAATAAATCGGCTATTGCCTGATCTGTGGTTGCCGTCATGTTTTCGAACGACAGCGAGGAAGGAAAAGAGTTAGATTTGCGCTTAGTGTTAACGAAATTATAAAACTATTTCGGGTCCTGAGAGAACTGGACCTTACAACGGTATAAGTAACTATTATAACACTGAGCATTAAGCACGGTAAATATTGACCGAGCACTTAAATATCTAGTAAAAACGGATTGAGAACCGGTATTTTTATATTTCCTAAAAAGTCTGGACTTTACATTTCTTAAGTGTGTCAACTCTTTGCTAAACCGAGGTGATTTATTGGAAGTTGACGGATAGTACCATGGAACACAGGAATTAAAAAATGAGTCTATTGCAGTGTAAAAAACATTAACTGCATCGGACATATTATTGCATAAGTAAAGATCAGACCAATTAAAGCCAGAAATAAAATTGTTTAGCCTCAGAAAGTCTGGCTTGCGAAAACAATGTATTCGTTTGGATTTTTCTGATTTTTCTTCTATAACTCTACCCGTATCAAATGAAAGTTCGATTGTTGGGTGATATGGAAATTCAGGTTGCGTGAGTGGTGCTACTCTGGACAGAAATACACCTTCAGGATTTGATACAAAACACAAATCAAGTAGGCGACCTAATGAATTTCGAACATGGTTTTCTAGAGATAGAGATATGTCAAGCAGGCCGTCAATAAAATCATGCTGTGTTATAGGTAGTAAGACATTCGATCCATCCTCAGTGGACCAAGTAACTCCAGGTATATTAAAATCACCTAGAACTACCAACTGATCCCTATCGGAAAGCTTATTTGCAACGGACTTAATAACGAATAGGTGATTTAAATAATCAGGAAGTTCAGACAACGGCTGAATATATGAGCAAGTTATGTATATAGAGCAACCAGGAAGCGATAACTTTACACAAATAAATTCAATGGTATTATCAAAAAATAACTCCTCAGACGAGAGGTTTGAATCAACTCCAATTAAGACTCCACCTCCCCGTCTAGAGGGACGGTCATACCTATATATTGTGTACTTACCTGTAAAAACTTCGGAGCTAAAGATCTCCGGCTTTAACCAGGTTTCTGTAAACACAATAATATGAGATGCAAAGGAAAGGCTATCGGAATACAATTTAGTGAGTTTGCTACGCAAACCTCTTGCATTCTGATAGGAAAGAAGGAGGTTAGAAGTTAGTTTTTTGAAATTGATACACTGGTTTGGCCAGTGGCACTGCCCAAAGATAACACATATGGCTTGACGATCACTTATAGGTTGAACAGGTTCCTAATGGAATCTAAAAGATTAGTACGCTATTATTATAACGCTTCTGGAGTCGATCGAATGCCTTGAAGTAGTTATCTTTTGTCCTTGATACGAACTTCAATGTCATATTCATGCCCCCACGTGCGTCCTTTTTCTCATTTCCATTCAATAATATTATTTATAAGAAAAGTTTCTTTCTCAGAAAAGGGGTTATATTACGTTAACCCATTCGACCCCAGCGTTGCCTGTGAGCAATTTCAAATGTTTAACGGCTAACGGTAATCGTTTCTTCTATTATTGTCTGCTCATTCTTCGACATAACGGTGCTTGTATGTGTGTAATCATAATGTGATAAAAAAAAAATCGAATTTGCACATCATTTGACGAAATTGTTCTCAACAGACTAGACGTGCGTCGTGAAAAAAATTGTTGTGAAATTCTGAAGAATATTTAAAGTGACTGATTTACTCATAAAATATATATTAAAAGGCTAAAAGTATACGTGAAATATTGTTAATCAATGAATAAGCAAAACATTGCTAAAATTTAATTTAATTAATTTTCAATAATAACGAGGTGACGAATTTTTAAAGTTGTAAAGTTGCTTGCAACTTTGGGCCATTGCAATCACACAACAACCGGACAGCGTGACTTCTCTCGGGATCGCGGAACCAGGAAGAAGTGTGATCGGCACACGGCTTAGCGAAACTTTGAGACCCCACGTGTGCGCCGCCAGGTTTTTCGCATGACAGGCCAAACGTGACCGCTCACGGCCTTCTCATCACGAGTGTTCCGTCGGTTTAATTTGGCCAAGTGCTAAGTTGTTAATCGCGGGTGATATTAAAGAGGTTAGTACAAATAGGTTCTTATCTTAGAAAGGAAACTTAACCTAACCTAACCTCATTCCCACAGCTACTTTGGGCCCGAACGTGGACAAACTTCCCGTTCACCACAGTAGCCGTAGTTCTGCTCCTAGTAGTACCATCGGACCTGAATGTGGACCCCTTCCCGTTCGGTCCAGTAGTTCCCTCAACCCCCCTTACGTAGTTTGCGATTTGCGCGTGTACACCCGTCCCGCCGGATCCGTTCTCCAGTAGTTTCCTCACCCCCTTATGTAATTTGGGATTTGCGCGTGGACACCCGCCCCGTCGGATCCGTTCTCCGGTAGTTTCCCCACTCCCTTACGTAGTTTGGGATTTGCGCGTGGACACCTGTCCCGTCGGATCCGTTCAACGGTAGTTTCCCCACTCCCTTACGTAGTTTTGGGATTTGCGCGTGGACACCCGTCCCGCCCGATCCATCAACCTAGTGTATATTCTCTGTAGTAGTTTGGAGACTGGCGCGTGGACACCCGTCCCGGCCAGTCAATCGAGTCGAATCCCTCTGTCCCCTTACTATCCGGCCCCTCCCAAAGTATCCTCCCGGCTCGGCCTCGCCCGAAGGTCCAGCCCGGTGGATTTTTCGCCCTTGACGCGAGGCCCAGGACTCCAACGCCCGCAAAGTATCCTCCCGGCTCGGCCTCGCCTGAAGGTCCAGCCCGGTGGATTTTCCGCCCTTGACGCGAGATCCAGGATTCCAACGCCCGCCCAGTATCCTCCCAGCTCGGCCTCGCCCGAAGGTCCAGCCCGGTGGATTTTTCGCCCTTGACGCGAAACACAAGACGAGGATTCTACACGTCCACGATTCCGTCGACACAAATAAGAACCTTCGGTGCAGACTTCCCATCAAAATCATCCGTTAACATGTAGAACGGAACTCTCTAGTCCGGTGTTGCGGTGATTTACAAATTTCTTGTAAAGACTGTTGGATCCGACTGAGATCAGTACCCCGGCCGAGAAAGCATCCTTACAATTGGATTTTCCGCCTTTGCTGCAACAACATTAAAAACTGTTTTATAAGCTACCATACTTAAATTTTAAAAATAAATTAAATTAACTGTCACCTTAAGATTTTTCTTTTAGTTTACCACCACTGCCCAACGTTGCTCACAAGCAACTTCCGGTAGCGCCAAAACTACTTCTCAGGCCAATAAAAAACGAATAGAATACAAAAAAAATTTTAATTCTACAGGGAAAAAGTTGGGGTCGAAAGGGTTAAAGTATTGAATAATCGATCTACAACAACATAATCATCAAAGCTGTCATTGGGTAGTTGCTTTTTTGGGTTCTTAATTTTTAACGTCGTAATCTGAGACTGTATCGTGAAAAAAGAACCCAGTGAGCTGCAAAGACTATACTATTTTACTTTGTCGACATGAGCTACTGTTGGATCCATGTGGGTACGCTCAATTGTGCTGTGGATCAGACTCCATCTCGTCTTCACTGCTAGTTCCTCCACAGGTTATCGGTTAGCGAAGCTGCCAACGTCGCAAAGTTCTTGATAAGCGCGGATACCAACCAGCTTTTCCACGAAAAACTGCCACTTCCATCATTGTCGACTCTGGCATCCTCCTGATGGCTGGATCCATCCTAGCCAAGGTAGGTCAAAGACTGGAAGCAAAAGTTCGACTTGCTCAGACCTACGGTTAACAATGCTTCTTTAAGGCTTTCGGCGACTCGGCTGTGTTGCCCCAGGTTGCTTCATGAAGTCCTCTGCCCACCAACATAGATATTCCACAATTTATTTTCGTTTAATTAAAAGTCCGCTCTCGGCGGTATATATAAATGCATTCGTATAATGTGTCTTAAGTTGGCAAAGGCTGCGCGATGCTAAGCCAGCGAAGCCTGCGGCAGAGCGGCAGTGTTTTATTATATACATAATTGTGTAGGTATGTAAAGCAAGATGTATGCACTAGTATCTTACGTAAACGGAAAGAGTCTTGTAGAAGTGCTGACTAGACTTCTGGCCGTTGCCCGCTACATACAAGTAGGTTCAAATATCATTGCATGTGCTAGCTACGGCAAAGTGTCGTTTATGTTTATGCAATGTGTTGCTCCATTTGAAAAATAAAGATATATAAAGAAGTTATTTTATAGAGATTATTATTTAGTTTTACAAATGTCTGAATATAAAAAAATATTTGTCTTGTTTGTTTTCTTTTTTTTACCCATTTAAGGTTGATTTCAGTGGTGCGCGTCAGATTTATTTCTCTGCATACATGTAATTAACTTAACCAACTGAAGCGAGAGCGGGAGATTCAATACGACCAATATGTATTCCGTATTGTGGACTCCATACGGGAGACCCATACTTCAGAATCGGACGGACTAGCGAAATAAATAAAGTTTTAGTCAAATAAGGATCATCGAATTCTTTTGACCACCTTTTAATAAATCCAAGCACTCCTCTGGCTTTATTAACCATGGACGAAATGTGATTAGAAAATTTTAGTTTAGGGTCCAAGAGAACGCCAAGATCGTTTACAAGAGTTATTCTATCCAAACAGCTGCCACTTAACATGTAAGTCGCGTATATCTGATTGGCCTGATAAAAAGTCTCAGCTTGCACTTGGAACCGTTTAAATTTAGTAAATTATCTCGGCACCAGTTTTGAAAATTATCTAGATCGGATTGCAAGTCTAAATGGCAGGAAATGTCCTTATACTGCAGGCACAACTTAACATCATCTGCGTACATAAGTACGCGAGAATGACTTATAATTGAGGGAAGATCGTTAATAAATAATGTAAAAAGTAACGGACCCAGATGGCTTCCTTGTGGGACACCGGAGGTAACACGGAGAATTTCAGAAATTTAATTTTTAAAAAGGACCCTTTGTGACCTGCCATAACTTGAAATCCAT
Organism: Drosophila rhopaloa; assembly: GCF_018152115.1. NCBI lineage: Eukaryota > Metazoa > Arthropoda > Insecta > Diptera > Drosophilidae > Drosophila > Drosophila rhopaloa. The sequence continues at coordinate 1,208,784 of NW_025334991.1, forward strand.
TTAAGCAGATCAACTGGAAAACCTAACAGGTCAAGTTTTTGAATAAGAAGTAAGTGATTTACAGAGTCAAATGCTTTGCCAAAGTCAGTGTAAATGACGTCTGTTTGAAAACTACTATTGAAGCCTTTTATCACAAATGTAGTGAGTTCTAGAAGGTTTATGATTGTGGATCTACGTTTAATAAATCCGTGTTGACACGGAGAAATGATTGATCTGCAAAGGTGCTGCAAATGAGGAGTAATAATTTTTTTAAAAAGCTTAGGATTAGCTGACAACTTAGAAATACCTCTGTAGTTACTGGCTTCTAACTTGTTACCTTTTTTGAAAAGAGGAATAACAAATGATTCTTTCCAAATATTTGGGAATTGGAAAGTTTCTAGAGATAAGGTAAACAACTTGTGAAGAGATTTGCACAGGGCCTTAGCGCAATACCTAAGCACGCACCCAGGAATACCATCGGGCCCTGGCGAATAAACAGGCTTAATACGAAGAAGTTCAAAAAGAAGAGAGCTTTCTGTTAAAGTGGGACAGAATATGAGGTTTGACTTGGATATGGTGTAAGAATAAAGCTGTGATGAATAATCTAAAGTAGAGTAAGTCGTTTGAAAAAATTGGGCAAATAAATCGGCTATTGTCTGATCTGTGGTTGCCGTCATGTTTTCGAACGACAGCGAGGAAGGAAAAGAGTTAGATTTGCGCTTGGTGTTAACGTAATTATAAAACTGTTTCGGGTCCTGAGAGAACTGGACCTTACAACGGTATAAGTAACTATTATAACACTGAGCATTAAGCACGGTAAATATTGACCGAGCACTTTAATATCTAGTAAAAACGGATTGAGAACCGGTATTTTTATATTTCCTAAAAAGTCTGGACTTTACATTTCTTAAGTGTGTCAACTCTTTGCTAAACCAAGGTGATTTATTGGAAGTTGACGGATAGTACCACGGAACACAGGAATTAAAAAATGAGTTTATTGCAGTGTAAAAAACATTAACTGCATCGGACATATTATTGCATAAGTAAAGATCAGACCAGAATAAAATTATTTAGCCTCAGAAAGTCTGGCTTGCGAAAACAATGTATTCGTTTGGATTTTTCTGATTTTTCTTCTATAACTCTACCCGTATCAAATGAAGGTTCGATTGTTGGGTGATATGGATCTTCAGGTTGCGTGAGTGGTGCTACTCTGGACAGAAATACACCTTCAGGATTTGATACAAAACACAAATCAAGTAGGCGACCTAATGAATTTCGAACATGGTTTACTAGAGATAGAGATATGTCAAGCAGGCCGTCAATAAAATCATGCTGTGCTATAGGTAGTAAGACATTCGATCCATCCTCAGTGGACCAAGTAACTCCAGGTATATTAAAATCACCTAGAACTACCAACTGATCCCTATCGGAAAGCTTATTTGCAACGGACTTAATAACGGATAGGTGATTTAAATAATCAGGAAGTTCAGACAACGGCTGAATATATGAGCAAGTTATGTATATAGAGCAACCAGGAAGCGATAACTTTACACAAATAAATTCAATGGTATTATCAAAAAATAACTCCTCAGACGAGAGGTTTAAATCAACTCCAATTAAGACTCCACCTCCCCGTCTAGAGGGACGGTCATACCTATATATTGTGTACTTACCTGTAAAAACTTCGGAGCTAAAGATCTCCGGCTTTAACCAGGTTTCTGTAAACACAATAATATGAGATGCAAAGGAAAGGCTATCGGATACACTGGTTTGGCCAGTGGCACTGCCCAAAGATAACACATATGGCTTGACGATCACTGATAGGTTGAACAGGTTCGTAATGGAATCTAAAAGATTAGTACGCTATTATTATAACGCTTCTGGAGTCGATCGAATGCCTTGAAGTAGTTATCTTTTGTCCTTGATACGAACTTCAATGTCATATTCATGCCCCCACGTGCGTCCTTTTTCTCATTTCCATTCAATAATCATCCGTACTTCGAACATCTATTCATATTTCGCTTATTTTTGAATTGATAATCTTGATATTATTTATAAGAAAAGTTTCTTTCTCAGAAAAGGGGTTAGATTACGTTAACCCATTCGACCCCAGCGTTGCCTGTGAGCAATTTCAAATGTTTAACGGCTAACGGTAATCGTTTCTTCTATTATTGTCTGCTCATTCTTCGACATAACGGTGCTTGTATGTGTGTAATCATAATGTGATAAAAAAAATCGAATTTGCACATCATTTGACGAAATTGTTCTCAACAGACTAGACGTGCGTCGTGAAAAAAATTGTTGTGAAATTCTGAAGAATATTTAAAGTGACTGATTTACTCATAAAATATATATTAAAAGGCTAAAAGTATACGTGAAATATTGTTAATCAATGAATAAGCAAAACATTGCTAAAATTTAATTTAATTAATTTTCAATAATAACGAGGTGACGAATTTTTAAAGTTGTAAAGTTGCTTGCAACTTTGGGCCATTGCAATCACACAACAACCGGACAGCGTGACTTCTCTCGGGATCGCGGAACCAGGAAGAAGTGTGATCGGCACACGGCTTAGCGAAACTTTGAGACCCCACGTGTGCGCCACCAGGTTTTTCGCATGACAGGCCAAACGTGACCGCTCACGGCCTTCTCATCACGAGTGTTCCGTCGGTTTAATTTGGCCAAGTGCTAAGTTGTTAATCGCGGGTGATATTAAAGAGGTTAGTACAAATAGGTTCTTATCTTAGAAAGGAAACTTAACCTAACCTAACCTCATTCCCACAGCTACTTTGGGCCCGAACGTGGACAAACTTCCCGTTCACCACAGTAGCCGTAGTTCTGCTCCTAGTAGTACCATCGGACCTGAATGTGGACCCCTTCCCGTTCGGTCCAGTAGTTCCCTCAACCCCCTTACGTAGTTTGCGATTTGCGCGGTACACCCGTCCCGCCGGATCCGTTCTCCAGTAGTTTCCTCACCCCTTATGTAGTTTGGGATTTGCGCGTGGACACCCGCCCCGTCGGATCCGTTCTCCGGTAGTTTCTTTCCCTTACGTAGTTTGGGATTTGCGCGTGGACACCTGTCCCGTCGGATCCGTTCAACGGTAGTTTCCCACTCCCTTACGTAGTTTTGGGATTTGCGCGTGGACACCCGTCCGCCCGATCCATCAACCTAGTGTATATTCTCTGTAGTAGTTTGGAGACTGGCGCGTGGACACCCGTCCCGGCCAGTCAATCGAGTCGAATCCCTCTGTCCCCTTACTATCCGGCCCCTCCCAAAGTATCCTCCCGGCTCGGCCTCGCCCGAAGGTCCAGCCCGGTGGATTTTTCGCCCTTGACGCGAGGCCCAGGACTCCAACGCCCGCAAAGTATCCTCCCGGCTCGGCCTCGCCCTGAAGGTCCAGCCCGGTGGATTTTCCGCCCTTGACGCGAGATCCAGGATTCCAACGCCCGCCCAGTATCCTCCCAGCTCGGCCTCGCCCGAAGGTCCAGCCCGGTGGATTTTTCGCCCTTGACGCGAAACACAAGACGAGGATTCTACACGTCCACGATTCCGTCGACACAAATAAGAACCTTCGGTGCAGACTTCCCATCAAAATCATCCGTTAACATGTAGAACGGAACTCTCTAGTCCGGTGTTGCGGTGATTTACAAATTTCTTGTAAAGACTGTTGGATCCGACTGAGATCAGTACCCCGGCCGAGAAAGCATCCTTACAAGTGGATTTTCCGCCTTTGCTGCAACAACATTAAAAACTGTTTTATAAGCTACCATACTTAAATTTTAAAAATAAATTAAATTAACTGTCACCGTAAGATTTTTCTTTTAGTTTACCACCACTGCCCAACGTTGCTCACAAGCAACTTCCGGTAGCGCCAAAACTAGTGGGCGTGGCGCATTAAAATTTTTGCTAAAATACTTCTCAGGCCAATAAAAAACGAATAGAATACAAAAAAAATTTTTAATTCTACAGGGAAAAAGTTGGGGTCGAAAGGGTTAAAGTATTGAATAATCGATCTACAACAACATAATCATCAAAGCTGTCATTGGGTAGTTGCTTTTTTGGGTTCTTAATTTTTAACGTCGTAATCTGAGACTGTATCGTGAAAAAAAGAACCCAGTGAGCTGCAAAGACTATACTATTTTACTTTGTCGACATGAGCTACTGTTGGATCCATGTGGGTACGCTCAATTGTGCTGTGGATCAGACTCCATCTCGTCTTCACTGCTAGTTCCTCCACAGGTTATCGGTTAGCGAAGCTGCCAACGTCGCAAAGTTCTTGATAAGCGCGGATACCAACCAGCTTTTCCACGAAAAACTGCCACTTCCATCATTGTCGACTCTGGCATCCTCCTGATGGCTGGATCCATCCTAGCCAAGGTAGGTCAAAGACTGGAAGCAAAAGTTCGACTTGCTCAGACCTACGGTTAACAATGCTTTAAGGCTTTCGGCGACTCGGCTGTGTTGCCCCAGGTTGCTTCATGAAGTCCTCTGCCCACCAACATAGATATTCCACAATTTATTTTCGTTTAATTAAAAGTCCGCTCTCGGCGGTATATATAAATGCATTCGTATAATGTGTCTTAAGTTGGCAAAGGCTGCGCGATGCTAAGCCAGCGAAGCCTGCGGCAGAGCGGCAGTGTTTTATTATACACATAATTGTGTAGGTATGTAAAGCAAGATGTATGCACTAGTATCTTACGTAAACGGAAAGAGTCTTGTAGAAGTGCTGACTAGACTTCTGGCCGTTGCCCGCTACATACAAGTAGGTTCAAATATCATTGCATGTGCTAGCTACGGCAAAGTGTCGTTTATGTTTATGCAATGTGTTGCTCCATTTGAAAAATAAAGATATATAAAGAAGTTATTTTATAGAGATTATTATTTAGTTTTACAAATGTCTGAATATAAAAAAATATTTGTCTTGTTTGTTTTTTTTTTTTACCCATTTAAGGTTGATTTCAGTGATGCGCGTCAGATTTATTTCTCTGCATACATGTAATTAACTTAACCAACTGAAGCGAGAGCGGGAGATTCAATACGACCAATATGTATTCCGTATTGTGGACTCCATACGGGAGACCCATACTTTAGAATCGGACGGACTAGCGAAATAAATAAAGTTTTAGTCAAATAAGGATCATCGAATTCTTTTGACCACCTTTTAATAAATCCAAGCACTCCTCTGGCTTTATTAACCATGGACGAAATGTGATTAGAAAATTTTAGTTTAGGGTCCAAGAGAACGCCAAGATCGTTTACAAGAGTTATTCTATCCAAACAGCTGCCACTTAACATGTAAGTCGCGTATATCTGATTGGCCTGATAAAAAGTCTCAGCTTGCACTTGGAACCGTTTAAATTTAGTAAATTATCTCGGCACCAGTTTTGAAAATTATCTAGATCGGATTGCAAGTCTAAATGGCAGGAAATGTCCTTATACTGCAGGCACAACTTAACATCATCTGCGTACATAAGTACGCGAGAATGACTTATAATTGAGGGAAGATCGTTAATAAATAATGTAAAAAGTAACGGACCCAGATGGCTTCCTTGTGGGACACCGGAGGTAACACGGAGAATTTCAGAAATTTAATTTTTAAAAGGACCCTTTGTGACCTGCCATAACTTGAAATCCATTTAAGCAGATCAACTGGAAAACCTAACAGGTCAAGTTTTTGAATAAGAAGTAAGTGATTTACAGAGTCAAATGCTTTGCCAAAGTCAGTGTAAATGACGTCTGTTTGAAAACTACTATTGAAGCCTTTTATCACAAATGTAGTGAGTTCTAGAAGGTTTATGATTGTGGATCTACGTTTAATAAATCCGTGTTGACACGGAGAAATGATTGATCTGCAAAGGTGCTGCAAATGAGGAGTAATAATTTTTTTAAAAAGCTTAGGATTAGCTGACAACTTAGAAATACCTCTGTAGTTACTGGCTTCTAACTTGTTACCTTTTTTGAAAAGAGGAATAACAAATGATTCTTTCCAAATATTTGGGAATTGGAAAGTTTCTAGAGATAAGGTAAACAACTTGTGAAGAGATTTGCACAGGGCCTTAGCGCAATACCTAAGCACGCACCCAGGAATACCATCGGGCCCTGGCGAATAAACAGGCTTAATACGAAGAAGTTCAAAAAGAAGAGAGCTTTCTGTTAAAGTGGGACAGAATATGAGGTTTGACTTGGATATGGTGTAAGAATAAAGCTGTGATGAATAATCTAAAGTAGAGTAAGTCGTTTGAAAAAATTGGGCAAATAAATCGGCTATTGTCTGATCTGTGGTTGCCGTCATGTTTTCGAACGACAGCGAGGAAGGAAAAGAGATAGATTTGCGCTTGGTGTTAACGTAATTATAAAACTGTTTCGGGTCCTGAGAGAACTGGACCTTACAACGGTATAAGTAACTATTATAACACTGAGCATTAAGCACGGTAAATATTGACCGAGCACTTTAATATCTAGTAAAAACGGATTGAGAACCGGTATTTTTATATTTCCTAAAAAGTCTGGACTTTACATTTCTTAAGTGTGTCAACTCTTTGCTAAACCAAGGTGATTTATTGGAAGTTGACGGATAGTACCACGGAACACAGGAATTAAAAAATGAGTTTATTGCAGTGTAAAAAACATTAACTGCATCGGACATATTATTGCATAAGTAAAGATCAGACCAGAATAAAATTATTTAGCCTCAGAAAGTCTGGCTTGCGAAAACAATGTATTCGTTTGGATTTTTCTGATTTTTCTTCTATAACTCTACCCGTATCAAATGAAGGTTCGATTGTTGGGTGATATGGATCTTCAGGTTGCGTGAGTGGTGCTACTCTGGACAGAAATACACCTTCAGGATTTGATACAAAACACAAATCAAGTAGGCGACCTAATGAATTTCGAACATGGTTTACTAGAGATAGAGATATGTCAAGCAGGCCGTCAATAAAATCATGCTGTGCTATAGGTAGTAAGACATTCGATCCATCCTCAGTGGACCAAGTAACTCCAGGTATATTAAAATCACCTAGAACTACCAACTGATCCCTATCGGAAAGCTTATTTGCAACGGACTTAATAACGGATAGGTGATTTAAATAATCAGGAAGTTCAGACAACGGCTGAATATATGAGCAAGTTATGTATATAGAGCAACCAGGAAGCGATAACTTTACACAAATAAATTCAATGGTATTATCAAAAAATAACTCCTCAGACGAGAGGTTTAAATCAACTCCAATTAAGACTCCACCTCCCCGTCTAGAGGGACGGTCATACCTATATATTGTGTACTTACCTGTAAAAACTTCGGAGCTAAAGATCTCCGGCTTTAACCAGGTTTCTGTAAACACAATAATATGAGATGCAAAGGAAAGGCTATCGGATACACTGGTTTGGCCAGTGGCACTGCCCAAAGATAACACATATGGCTTGACGATCACTGATAGGTTGAACAGGTTCGTAATGGAATCTAAAAGATTAGTACGCTATTATTATAACGCTTCTGGAGTCGATCGAATGCCTTGAAGTAGTTATCTTTTGTCCTTGATACGAACTTCAATGTCATATTCATGCCCCCACGTGCGTCCTTTTTCTCATTTCCATTCAATAATCATCCGTACTTCGAACATCTATTCATATTTCGCTTATTTTTGAATTGATAATCTTGATATTATTTATAAGAAAAGTTTCTTTCTCAGAAAAGGGGTTAGATTACGTTAACCCATTCGACCCCAGCGTTGCCTGTGAGCAATTTCAAATGTTTAACGGCTAACGGTAATCGTTTCTTCTATTATTGTCTGCTCATTCTTCGACATAACGGTGCTTGTATGTGTGTAATCATAATGTGATAAAAAAAAATCGAATTTGCACATCATTTGACGAAATTGTTCTCAACAGACTAGACGTGCGTCGTGAAAAAAATTGTTGTGAAATTCTGAAGAATATTTAAAGTGACTGATTTACTCATAAAATATATATTAAAAGGCTAAAAGTATACGTGAAATATTGTTAATCAATGAATAAGCAAAACATTGCTAAAATTTAATTTAATTAATTTTCAATAATAACGAGGTGACGAATTTTTAAAGTTGTAAAGTTGCTTGCAACTTTGGGCCATTGCAATCACACAACAACCGGACAGCGTGACTTCTCTCGGGATCGCGGAACCAGGAAGAAGTGTGATCGGCACACGGCTTAGCGAAACTTTGAGACCCCACGTGTGCGCCACCAGGTTTTTCGCATGACAGGCCAAACGTGACCGCTCACGGCCTTCTCATCACGAGTGTTCCGTCGGTTTAATTTGGCCAAGTGCTAAGTTGTTAATCGCGGGTGATATTAAAGAGGTTAGTACAAATAGGTTCTTATCTTAGAAAGGAAACTTAACCTAACCTAACCTCATTCCCACAGCTACTTTGGGCCCGAACGTGGACAAACTTCCCGTTCACCACAGTAGCCGTAGTTCTGCTCCTAGTCGTACCATCGGACCTGAATGTGGACCCCTTCCCGTTCGGTCCAGTAGTTCCCTCAACCCCCCGTCCGGGACACCCGTCCCGGCCAGTCAATCGAGTCGAATCCCTCTGTCCCCTTACTATCCGGCCCCTCCCAAAGTATCCTCCCGGCTCGGCCTCGCCCGAAGGTCCAGCCCGGTGGATTTTTCGCCCTTGACGCGAGGCCCAGGACTCCAACGCCCGCAAAGTATCCCCCGGCTCGGCCTCGCCCGAAGGTCCAGCCCGGTGGATTTTCCGCCCTTGACGCGAGATCCAGGATTCCAACGCCCGCCCAGTATCCTCCCAGCTCGGCCTCGCCCGAAGGTCCAGCCCGGTGGATTTTTCGCCCTTGACGCGAAACACAAGACGAGGATTCTACACGTCCACGATTCCGTCGACACAAATAAGAACCTTCGGTGCAGACTCCCCATCAAAATCATCCGTTAACCTGTAGAACGGAACTCTCTAGTCCGGTGTTGCGGTGATTTACAAATTTCTTGTAAAGATTTTTGGATCCGACTGAGATCAGTACCCCGGCCGAGAAAGCATCCTTACAAGTGGATTTTCCGCCTTTGCTGCAACAACATTAAAAACTGTTTTATAAGCTACCATACTTAAATTTTAAAAATAATGAAATTAAGTGACACCTAAAGATTTTTCTTTTAGTTTACCACCACTGCCCAACGTTGCTCACAAGCAACTTCCGGTAGCGCCAAAGTAAGTGGGCGTTGGCGCATTACAATTTTTGCTAAAATACTTCTCAGGCCAATAAACAACGAATAGAATACAAAAAAATTTTTAATTCTACAGGGAAAAAGTTGGGGTCGAAAGGGTTAAAGTATTGAATAATCGATCTACAACAACATAATCATCAAAGCTGTCATTGGGTAGTTGCTTTTTTGGGTTCTTAATTTTTAACGTCGTAATCTGAGACTGTATCGTGAAAAAAAGAACCCAGTGAGCTGCAAAGACTATACTATTTTACTTTGTCGACATGAGCTACTGTTGGATCCATGTGGGTACGCTCAATTGTGCTGTGGATCAGACTCCATCTCGTCTTCACTGCTAGTTCCTCCACAGGTTATCGGTTAGCGAAGCTGCCAACGTCGCAAAGTTCTTGATAAGCGCGGATACCAACCAGCTTTTCCACGAAAAACTGCCACTTCCATCATTGTCGACTCTGGCATCCTCCTGATGGCTGGATCCATCCTAGCCAAGGTAGGTCAAAGACTGGAAGCAAAAGTTCGACTTGCTCAGACCTACGGTTAACAATGCTTCTTTAAGGCTTTCGGCGACTCGGCTGTGTTGCCCCAGGTTGCTTCATGAAGTCCTCTGCCCACCAACATAGATATTCCACAATTTATTTTCGTTTAATTAAAAGTCCGCTCTCGGCGGTATATATAAATGCATTCGTATAATGTGTCTTAAGTTGGCAAAGGCTGCGCGATGCTAAGCCAGCGAAGCCTGCGGCAGAGCGGCAGTGTTTTATTATATACATAATTGTGTAGGTATGTAAAGCAAGATGTATGCACTAGTATCTTACGTAAACGGAAAGAGTCTTGTAGAAGTGCTGACTAGACTTCTGGCCGTTGCCCGCTACATACAAGTAGGTTCAAATTTCATTGCATGTGCTAGCTACGGCAAAGTGTCGTTTATGTTTATGCAATGTGTTGCTCCATTTGAAAAATAAAGATATATAAAGAAGTTATTTTATAGAGATTATTATTTAGTTTTACAAATGTCTGAATATAAAAAAATATTTGTCTTGTTTGTTTTCTTTTTTTTTACCCATTTAAGGTTGATTTCAGTGGTGCGCGTCAGATTTATTTCTCTGCATACATGTAATTAACTTAACCAACTGAAGCGAGAGCGGGAGATTCAATACGACCAATATGTATTCCGTATTGTGGACTCCATACGGGAGACCCATACTTCAGAATCGGACGGACTAGCGAAATAAATAAAGTTTTAGTCAAATAAGGATCATCGAATTCTTTTGACCACCTTTTAATAAATCCAAGCACTCCTCTGGCTTTATTAACCATGGACGAAATGTGATTAGAAAATTTTAGTTTAGGGTCCAAGAGAACGCCAAGATCGTTTACAAGAGTTATTCTATCCAAACAGCTGCCACTTAACATGTAAGTCGCGTATATCTGATTGGCCTGATAAAAAGTCTCAGCTTGCACTTGGAACCGTTTAAATTTAGTAAATTATCTCGGCACCAGTTTTGAAAATTATCTAGATCGGATTGCAAGTCTAAATGGCAGGAAATGTCCTTATACTGCAGGCACAACTTAACATCATCTGCGTACATAAGTACGCGAGAATGACTTATAATTGAGGGAAGATCGTTAATAAATAATGTAAAAAGTAACGGACCCAGATGGCTTCCTTGTGGGACACCGGAGGTAACACCAAACCTAACAGGTCAAGTTTTTGAATAAGAAGTAAGTGATTTACAGAGTCAAATGCTTTACCAAAGTCAGTGTAAATGACGTCTGTTTGAAAACTACTATTGAAGCCTTTTATCACAAATGTAGTGAGCTCTAGAAGGTTTGTGATTGTGGATCTACGTTTAATAAATCCGTGTTGACACGGAGAAATGATTGATCTGCAAAGGTGCTGCAAATGAGGAGTAATAATTTTTTTAAAAAGCTTAGGATTAGCTGACAACTTAGAAATACCTCTGTAGTTACTGGCTTCTAACTTGTTACCTTTTTTGAAAAGAGGAATAACAAATGATTCTTTCCAAATATTTGGGAATTGGAAAGTTTCTAGAGATAAGGTAAACAACTTGTGAAGAGATTTGCACAGGGCCTTAGCGCAATACCTAAGCACGCACCCAGGAATACCATCGGGCCCTGGCGAATAAACAGGCTTAATACGAAGAAGTTCAAAAGAAGAGAGCTTTCTGTTAAAGTGGGACAGAATATGAGGTTTGACTTGGATATGGTGTAAGAATAAAGCTGTGATGAATAATATAAAGTAGAGTAAGTCGTTTGAAAAAATTGGGCAAATAAATCGGCTATTGTCTGATCTGTGGTTGCCGTCATGTTTTCGAACGACAGCGAGGAAGGAAAAGAGATAGATTTGCGCTTGGTGTTAACGTAATTATAAAACTGTTTCGGGTCCTGAGAGAACTGGACCTTACAACGGTATAAGTACTATTATAACACTGAGCATTAAGCACGGTAAATATTGACCGAGCACTTTAATATCTAGTAAAAACGGATTGAGAACCGGTATTTTTATATTTCCTAAAAAGTCTGGACTTTAATTTTAAGTGTGTCAACTCTTTGCTAAACCAAGGTGATTTATTGGAAGTTGACGGATAGTACCACGGAACACAGGAATTAAAAAATGAGTTTATTGCAGTGTAAAAAACATTAACTGCATCGGACATATTATTGCATAAGTAAAGATCAGACCAGAATAAAATTATTTAGCCTCAGAAAGTCTGGCTTGCGAAAACAATGTATTCGTTTGGATTTTTCTGATTTTTCTTCTATAACTCTACCCGTATCAAATGAAGGTTCGATTGTTGGGTGATATGGATCTTCAGGTTGCGTGAGTGGTGCTACTCTGGACAGAAATACACCTTCAGGATTTGATACAAAACACAAATCAAGTAGGCGACCTAATGAATTTCGAACATGGTTTACTAGAGATAGAGATATGTCAAGCAGGCCGTCAATAAAATCATGCTGTGCTATAGGTAGTAAGACATTCGATCCATCCTCAGTGGACCAAGTAACTCCAGGTATATTAAAATCACCTAGAACTACCAACTGATCCCTATCGGAAAGCTTATTTGCAACGGACTTAATAACGGATAGGTGATTTAAATAATCAGGAAGTTCAGACAACGGCTGAATATATGAGCAAGTTATGTATATAGAGCAACCAGGAAGCGATAACTTTACACAAATAAATTCAATGGTATTATCAAAAAATAACTCCTCAGACGAGAGGTTTAAATCAACTCCAATTAAGACTCCACCTCCCCGTCTAGAGGGACGGTCATACCTATATATTGTGTACTTACCTGTAAAAACTTCGGAGCTAAAGATCTCCGGCTTTAACCAGGTTTCTGTAAACAGAATAATATGAGATGCAAAGGAAAGGCTATCGGATACACTGGTTTGGCCAGTGGCACTGCCCAAAGATAACACATATGGCTTGACGATCACTGATAGGTTGAACAGGTTCGTAATGGAATCTAAAAGATTAGTACGCTATTATTATAACGCTTCTGGAATCGATCGAATGCCTTGAAGTAGTTATCTTTTGTCCTTGATACGAACTTCAATGTCATATTCATGCCCCCACGTGCGTCCTTTTTCTCATTTCCATTCAATAATCATCCGTACTTCGAACATCTATTCATATTTCGCTTATTTTTGAATTGATAATCTTGATATTATTTATAAGAAAAGTTTCTTTCTCAGAAAAGGGGTTAGATTACGTTAACCCATTCGACCCCAGCGTTGCCTGTGAGCAATTTCAAATGTTTAACGGCTAACGGTAATCGTTTCTTCTATTATTGTCTGCTCATTCTTCGACATAACGGTGCTTGTATGTGTGTAATCATAATGTGATAAAAAAAAATCGAATTTGCACATCATTTGACGAAATTGTTCTCAACAGACTAGACGTGCGTCGTGAAAAAAATTGTTGTGAAATTCTGAAGAATATTTAAAGTGACTGATTTACTCATAAAATATATATTAAAAGGCTAAAAGTATACGTGAAATATTGTTAATCAATGAATAAGCAAAACATTGCTAAAATTTAATTTAATTAATTTTCAATAATAACGAGGTGACGAATTTTTAAAGTTGTAAAGTTGCTTGCAACTTTGGGCCATTGCAATCACACAACAACCGGACAGCGTGACTTCTCTCGGGATCGCGGAACCAGGAAGAAGTGTGATCGGCACACGGCTTAGCGAAACTTTGAGACCCCACGTGTGCGCCACCAGGTTTTTCGCATGGCAGGCCAAACGTGACCGCTCCGGCCTTTCATCACGGTGTTCCGTCGGTTTAATTTGGCAAGTGCTAAGTTGTTAATCGCGGGTGATATTAAAGAGGTTAGTACAAATAGGTTCTTATCTTGAAAGGAAACTTAACCTAACCTAACCTCATTCCACAGTACTTTGGGCCCGAACGTGGACAAACTTCCCGTTCACCACAGTAGCCGTAGTTCTGCTCTAGTCGTACCATCGGACCTGAATGTGGACCCCTTCCGTTCGGTCCAGTAGTTCCCTCAACCCCCGTCCGGGACACCCGTCCCGGCAGTATGAGTCGAATCCTCTGCCCTTACTATCCGGCCCTCCCAAGTATCCTCCCGGCTCGGCCTCGCCCGAGGTCCAGCCCGGTGGATTTTTGCCCTTGACGCGAGGCCCAGGACTCCAACGCCCGCAAAGTTCCCCCGGCTCGGCCTCGCCCGAAGGTCCAGCCGGTGGTTTTCCGCCTTGCCGAGATCCGGATTCAAGCCGCCCAGTATCCTCCCAGCTCGGCCTCGCCCGAAGGTCCAGCCCGGTGGATTTTTCGCCCTTGACGCGAAACACAAGACGAGGATTCTACACGTCCACGATTCCGTCGACACAAATAAGAACCTTCGGTGCAGACTCCCCATCAAAATCATCCGTTAACCTGTAGAACGGAACTCTCTAGTCCGGTGTTGCGGTGATTTACAAATTTCTTGTAAAGATTTTTGGATCCGACTGAGATCAGTACCCCGGCCGAGAAAGCATCCTTACAAGTGGATTTTCCGCCTTTGCTGCAACAACATTAAAAACTGTTTTATAAGCTACCATACTTAAATTTTAAAAATAATGAAATTAAGTGACACCTAAAGATTTTTCTTTTAGTTTACCACCACTGCCCAACGTTGCTCACAAGCAACTTCCGGTAGCGCCAAAGTAAGTGGGCGTTGGCGCATTACAATTTTTGCTAAAATACTTCTCAGGCCAATAAACAACGAATAGAATACAAAAAAATTTTTAATTCTACAGGGAAAAAGTTGGGGTCGAAAGGGTTAAAGTATTGAATAATCGATCTACAACAACATAATCATCAAAGCTGTCATTGGGTAGTTGCTTTTTTGGGTTCTTAATTTTTAACGTCGTAATCTGAGACTGTATCGTGAAAAAAAGAACCCAGTGAGCTGCAAAGACTATACTATTTTACTTTGTCGACATGAGCTACTGTTGGATCCATGTGGGTACGCTCAATTGTGCTGTGGATCAGACTCCATCTCGTCTTCACTGCTAGTTCCTCCACAGGTTATCGGTTAGCGAAGCTGCCAACGTCGCAAAGTTCTTGATAAGCGCGGATACCAACCAGCTTTTCCACGAAAAACTGCCACTTCCATCATTGTCGACTCTGGCATCCTCCTGATGGCTGGATCCATCCTAGCCAAGGTAGGTCAAAGACTGGAAGCAAAAGTTCGACTTGCTCAGACCTACGGTTAACAATGCTTCTTTAAGGCTTTCGGCGACTCGGCTGTGTTGCCCCAGGTTGCTACATGAAGTCCTCTGCCCACCAACATAGATATTCCACAATTTATTTTCGTTTAATTAAAAGTCCGCTCTCGGCGGTATATATAAATGCATTCGTATAATGTGTCTTAAGTTGGCAAAGGCTGCGCGATGCTAAGCCAGCAGAGCGGCAGTGTTTTATTATATACATAATTGTGTAGGTATGTAAAGCAAGATGTATGCACATAGTATCTTACGTAAACGGAAAGAGTCTTGTAGAAGTGCTGACTAGACTTCTGGCCGTTGCCCGCTACATACAAGTAGGTTCAAATTTCATTGCATGTGCTAGCTACGGCAAAGTGTCGTTTATGTTTATGCAATGTGTTGCTCCTTTTGAAAAATAAAGATATATAAAGAAGTTATTTTATAGAGATTATTATTTAGTTTTACAAATGTAATATATCAATAATAAATATAAAAAAATATTTGTCTTGTTTGTTTTCTTTTTTTTACCCATTTAAGGTTGATTTCAGTGGTGCGCGGCAGCTTTATTTCTCTGCATACATGTAATTAACTTAACCAACTGAAGCGAGAGCGGGAGATTGGCAGTTCAGATCCGAACCCGAGGCCCGCGCTTCGGAGCGCGGAAGTTGCGAGAGAGCGAGCGCAAGAGGGACGAGACAAAAAGCTCGGAGAGTTCAGTGAGCAGCGGCGGTACTGTTGCCCGCTGAATCTTGCTTGAATCTATCTTTATGCACTATTGGCTTTTTATCTTTTATATTTGCTTCTTTTTATAATTTTGGAAGTATATAAAATTTGCTATTTTCATTTCAATTTAACATTCGTTTTACATAATCTTGCTATGAATAATCGAAAAATTTATTTATAAAGCGCCTGTAATAGTTGCAAAATGCAACGAATCTTCCAGCGCTATCTGCGTCCGTTTTGACTAGGTATTTTTTTATGACATCATATTTCTTTCTGTCTTGTAAAATAACTCGATCAGTACACTTATGACCTAGAAAGATTACTTCGTGCCTGAAGAATGACCACTGGGTACAGATTAAAGTTGCGCTCTCTGGACGAGGTACAGTTTCAGTCGGGTTCAAGAGTACAAGAAATTTGTATGTCACTGAGACACTGGGCTAAAGAGTCCATTTCATTTAATGACGTTGATGCACTATGATCAGCGCAAACAAGTGGCCCTTACGACACCAAGCAGTGCTTGTTACGCGCGGAGCCTAATAGGCGTAAACGAGATCGCGAGAGGGTAAAAAGGACAATGTAGAAGCGGACAGACTAAGATTAGAAATACGTACGAAATTAATACTTATACTTATTTTGTGCTAAGTAAGATAAAATTAATGCTTTTAGGCTTGGCAAAGAGTCGGCAGAGGAAATAATATGGTATAGTCTATTATAGTCGTTACACAGTACTCTAAACGGTTTATGCATATAAAGTTAGATCTACAAATATTTAAAGAAAGAGGAACATAGTTCCTGGTAATTCTATTGGACCCGACGGAGCGAGCCAAAAAGCTTCAAGAAGCGTTCCGCACCGCCCTGGAAACCAACCAGATAGCTTCTCAGGAACAAAGTCGACACTACAACCTGAGGCGACGTGAGTGGCGGCCCCAACTAGGCTCACAGGTGCTAGTCCGCTTTCACCATCTGTCCAAAGCCAGCGAGGGCTTTAACGCGACACTTGCGCCGAAGTACGCGGGCCCGTTTAAGGAAAACGTAGTACTAGGCAAACTATTTGATCACCTTTCAGAGACAACAACATGCAACAAATGGACCCCTATCATGTGGAGGGAGCGTACAGACCCGTCGACCACCGAGAAGGCTCTACGGCCAGCAATAGCGCAGACTCGGTTTTGTCCACCCGCAGCCCGACTCCACCCCCGTTCAGCCCATGGCAAGGCATGAGATCGCCCGAAGGACCCGCTAATCGCACTCCACCGGACAATACCGACTCGGTGTCGACCGAGGTTAGGTCTCCGGACGTCAGCATGGTGGTCAGCGGTGACGTTCCGGAGGTATTTGAGCCCCTACCCGGAGACGACGAGGAGGAGGAGCAAACCACCCCCACGGTTGCACGCCTGGCCCGGCTACAAGTAGACGACGGAGACGAGCCCAGGGCATCGACCACCCACGTCCTGGTGGGCGCATGGCTGCAAGGTCAGGACCATTATGCCTTCGCTCCTGGACACCTGCAACAATGCCTCTGGGAGGCCCACGACTCGGACGTCGTAGTCGACGGTCGATTTTGGAGGGACCGCCCGCAAGCTCAGGTCGAACGCGCCATAGCCGAACGCGCCTACAACGAGTCAAATAGCTTTTATAACACCGGGCGTTAAGCACGATAAAATTTGACCGAGCCCTTAGGTACCGAGAGAAGGCAGATTGTGAACCGCACATTTTAAATTTATTGAAAAGTCTGGACTTAATATTTTTTAGGTGAGACAACTCTTTATTAAACCATGGAGGTTTCTTGAAATTGACGGATAGTATAACGGAACACACAGATAAAAGAAGGAATTCAATGCACTATAAAAGATATTAACGGCATTAGCCACGTTAGTGCATAGCCGGATATAAAAGTATTTAAAAGATGAAAGTTTGCCTTACGAAAACAGCGGATTCGTTTAACAGACTTTTCGGATTTTTTATTCAGCTCTGTTCTTGCGTCTACAGTCAGCTCTAGAGTTGGATGATAAGGATCTTCCGGTTGTGTAAGTGGTGACGTTCTTGATAGGCGAACGCCTTCTGAATTTGAAACAAAACACAAGTGCAGTAAACGTCCTAAGGAGTTCATAACATGGTTCACTTGGGATAGCGCAATGTCAAGCAAGCCGTCAATAAAGTCATGCTGCGCTAAAGGAAGTAAAATGTTAGAGTTTTCGTCAGGGGACCATGTCGGACTAGGTATATTAAAATCACCTAATACAATTAGCTGATCTCGATCCGACAGTTTTTTGGAAATGGACTGAATAACGGAAAGGTGATTTGCGTAAATAGGGAACTCAGATGATGGTGGGATATATGAACAAGTAATATATACAAAACTACCGGAAAACGATAATTTTATACCTAGGAATTCGATGTCATAAAATTCTTCGAAAGTTAGTAATTCAGACGAAAAGGTGGAGTCGACAGCAATCAGGACTCCACCTTCCCGTCTGGACTGACGATCAAGCCTATAAAATGTGTACTTACCCGGGAGAATTTCGGAGCTAAGAATATCCGGCCTTAACCAGGGGTCTGTACATACCATAATATTATATGGGAATGAAAAACTATCCGAATACAATTTAGTCAGCTTACTAAGTAAGCCTCTTGTGTTCTGATAGCAAAGAAGAAAAGAGGAGGCTAGTTTTTTGGGACAGAAGAGGATGTGGAGGGCGCTGGGGATGGTTCTTTAATGGTGTTTTCCATTTCCCCTGAACTATTCTTTTTTCTCTTAGCTTTGTACTCTTTTACAAATATGCCCTCGGGCCAGAAACTGGTGGAACACACAGATGCAAAAAGAGCACAAGGAATACCAATCTTAAATGATGATACTTTCCTAGCATAAGAAAATTTAAATTGTTCGACCTTCAAATCATCAACTTGGATTTTGTTACGCATATAAGCCGTAATATCCAGTGATGAGAGGTCTGGGGCGAGCCGTGAAACAAATACATATTTTAGCTGGGGCACCCGAACACAAGTAACCGTTTTTGGTACAACACATGCAACCCTTTTTGGTACTACAGAATTTGTATCTGTACTACCAGTATCGGCCGGTAATCCTGACGTTAAGTCTACATGAGGTGTTGGGGCCACTACTTTATTTTGATCGGACAGAGCGGAAGTACCTAGCGGAGCCACATCGATTCCAGCAACTTCGGATACCGAATCACTTTTTGCCCCCGATCTTAGTACCATTTGAGTGGCGCCTAAGATTGGCAGCTGAGCTGGAGTCGAATCGCGGGCAGCAGGTTGCACAGCACCTGCCGTAGAATGCCCACCGACCGCGACTTTTTTGCGCTTTGGGGAATCGGGCTCAGCTAGCATGCGGCTAGTGAGCTGAGATTCAAGCGCCACGAGCAGGTCCGTATTTTTACGGCAGTTCCGGATTAATTCCGTAACACTGCTTTTTGTGAGCCGCCTAATAGTTATTGCCTGGTTCTCGTATACAATGCATTCATCGCAGTAGTAGCGTAGGCCACTCCTCTTATCGATGGCATCACTAACCAGGCCAGAATAGCCAAGACACTTTGCGTGATAAATTTTATCACATGTATGGCAGGGAATACTTTGCTGTCCAGCCGAGATAACTTTCTTGCAATTTTTTAATGAACAGAAAGCCATTTTCGCTGACCACGGACCACTGTGCACTATAGCGGACAAAAAAATCGAAAGCGCTCAAGAACTTTTTAATGAGAGATCAAGCAGAGCTTGAGAGAGTCATAATTACAAACCGTCGTCGCATGCAGACGTGTATTTATTGTGCTCCGGGAAAAAAATATTCAATAAAATCACAAAAGTGCAGTGACCGTTTTAATAAATCTACTATAACGCGAAAAGACGCTTTCTGCGATGAAATCGCGAATGTTTATATTGATTGGTCATTTAATTAATATAAAACTTAACACTTAAAACTCTAATTAACTTTACCACGAATACAATGAGTCTGAACGACGTTCGCACACAACGTCAACGTGAGCAAGACGAGAGACGGCTCTCAGTACAAAGAAATAACGCGTACTTCTCTTTTAAAGCAACCGAAAATAATGCAAGCTCTGATCAAGCGCGGGCAATTACCCCCAACTTGACCGAGTTCTTAAACGTATCCAGCGAGAGAGCGCGTTCTTGCTCCCCCTCGCCACCATCGACGTCTCTGCGGCCAAAGAGCGCTGAATGCGCTCCAATGCAGGTATGCAATAACCTAAGCTCAACAGCAGTAACTAGCACCGCAATTTCTTTAACAACGTCAACTGTAACTACAACAACAACTGCAACCGTATCGACTGATCGTTTAATGACATCATCAGCTAGCAGCGCAAATATTAATACGTCTACCACTGCGCTGCCCGAAAAACAGAACACAACCAATGAATGTACTAAGCCGGCTGTGCAGACTGGTATGGATCGCTACATCCAAATCAAAAGGAAGCTGAGCCCTCTAAATTCTCAACGCAAAATAACCCGTAACAATGCTAGCCTAGCTGGAATAGAAACGCCCACGAACTCAAACCGATTTAAAATCTTGGAAGACGCCTATGACGTTGAGGCGGCCGAATCCACTGAAGTCGAGAAAAGGAAGCCAAAACCTCCGCCTATTTATATTCGAGAAAAAAGTTCCAATGTTCTTGTCAACAAAATTATCGAGCTTATTGGAAATACCATAATACCTCTAGTAAAAGGCAACATCCAGGAAACAAAGGTTCAAATGAAGTCTGAAGATAATTACAGAGTATTATCGAAATATCTTTCCGATAATAAAAAGAACTTTTACACGTATCAGCTAAAAAGTAGCAAGGGCCTGCAAGTCGTACTTAAGGGTATAGAGTCCGACGTAACGCCTGCAGAGATAACAAAGGCGCTTCAAGAGAAGGGATTTAACGCTAAGACAGTCTTCAACATCCTTAACAGGGATAGAAAGCCACAGCCACTCTTTAAGGTTGAGCTGGAACCAGAAAATAAGCCCCTAAAGAAATACGAAGTGCACCCCATTTACAATCTTCAGTTCCTGCTGCACCGCAGAATTACAATTGAGGAACCGCACAAACGCAATGGCCCGGTACAATGTGCGAACTGCCAAGAATATGGCCATACAAGGTCATACTGTAAACTGCGCCCGGTGTGTGTAGTTTGTGGAGATCTTCATGACTCCGCACACTGCCCAACGAGCAAAGATGACTGCAACTCGAAAAAGTGCGGCAACTGCGGTGGCAATCACACTGCTAACTACAGAGGCTGCCCTGTTTACAAGGAGCTGAAAAGTCGCATCCACCAGAGAGGAACTGCCGCCCGCACCCAAAATAAACAGATGACAGCTTCCAGAACAAACCCTGAAGTCTTCTTCTCGACTGCAGCCAGATCATCACTAGGACCCTTAAACTCTGTTAAAAATGTGACTTACGCATGCGCTTTAAAATCAGGACTGGCTAACCCTGTCTCAAAAAGTTCATTTCTGCAATCAGCATACCAAGAACCGAACACGGCTCAGCAGCAACAATTCAAGGAGCAGTCAAAAAGCAACTTCGAAGATATGATATACAGCCTGCAGCAAAGCCTTACGGAGTTTATGTCGTTTATGCGCACAACTATGCAAGATTTAATGCGAAACCAAAATCTACTGATTCAAATGCTGGTTTCACAACAATCCAAATAATGACTTCCCTAAGGATATCTACGTGGAACGCTAACGGCGTCTCACAGCATAAACTTGAGTTAGCTCAATTCCTACTCGACAACCATATCGACGTAATGCTGCTTTCAGAAACACACCTTACAAATAAATACAATTTTCAACTACGAGGTTACTCATTTTACGGAACAAATCATCCAGATGGTAAAGCACATGGTGGGACTGGAATTCTAATCAGAAGCCGTATTAAGCACCACTATCATAACAAATTTGCTAAAAATTATCTACAGGCCACATCTATAAATATACAAACAAATACTGGCAACCAACTTACACTAGCCGCCGTATACTGCCCCCCTCGCTTCACCATAGCTGAAGATGAGTTTATGCAGTTTTTCAACTCACTAGGAGACCACTTCATAGCAGCAGGGGACTACAACGCCAAGCACACACACTGGGGATCACGTCTCGTGACTCCAAAAGGAAAACAGCTCTATAATGCAGTTATAAAAGCCAAGAACAAGCTGGACTATGTTTCTCCTGGCAGACCAACATACTGGCCGGCAGACCCAAGGAAACTACCCGATTTAATAGACTTTGCAATTACCAAAAACATTTCTAAAAATCTGATAAGCGCCGAATGCCTCTCGGATCTTTCATCGGATCACTCGCCTGTCCTGTTTATTCTTCTCCGACACCCAGGCGCATTGGAGCAATCGTTTAAATTGACATCTCAGAAAACCAATTGGGTTAAGTACAAGAAATACATTAGCTCACACATTGAGCTAAGTCCTCATCTCAACGATGAAGCCAACGTAGACAGATTTGTTAATACACTGGAGTCTGTACTCGTCTCTGCAGCTCGAGTTTCAACACCCCAAACTACAAGTACACAAAGCAACCAAAAGAAGACAAATCTACAAATAGAACAGCTCGTCCTCGAAAAGCGACGCTTACGTCGAGAGTGGCAACTCCACAGATCACCATCTGCTAGGCATAGCTTCAAATATGCCTCACGTCAACTCCACAAAAGCTTTACAGCAAGAAGAAGCACATGTCCACCGACGCTACATAGAGCAATTGTCAACATCTAGCACAAAACACTCACTATGGAGAGCTCACCCTACTCTAAGCTCACCGAAAGTAACCGTGATGCCTATTAGAAACCCCACAGGCGGCTGGGCGCGCAGCGATGCAGACAGAGCCAGCACGTTTGCCAACCACCTTAAAAAATGTCTTCCAACCAAATCCTGCCACTAGTGCGTTCACCTTGCCGACTTTACCACATGAGCCTCAGCTTCAACATGAACCAATTGAGTTTCGCCCAAACGAAATCGTTAACATCATCAAAAATCAGCTGAATCCGAAAAAATCCCCGGGCTGCGACCTCATAACTCCCAAAATGATCATTGAGCTCCCATATTGCGCCGTTTGCACTATCACCCAGCTTTTTAATGCCATCGCAAAACTTGGCCACTTTCCAGTGAGATGGAAAAAGTCGATTATAATAATGATAGCAAAGCCAGGAAAAGACCACACAATTCCCACGTCGTATAGACCTATAAGCCTACTCTCATGCTTATCTAAACTCTTTGAAAAATGCATATTGATTCGGATAAACACATACCTAAGAATCCAGGAAGGAATTCCGTCACATCAATTTGGGTTTCGTGAAAAGCACGGAACAATTGAGCAGGTCAACCGGATAACATCAGAAATTCGGAACGCGTTCGAAAAACGAGAGTACTGTACTGCCATATTTTTAGACGTCTCTCAAGCATTTGATAGAGTTTGGCTAGAAGGTCTAATGTTCAAGATCAAGACAATGCTCCCCTACAACACCCATAAGCTTCTAGAGTCTTACCTCTACGACAGAAAATTTGCTGTTCGATGCAACACTGCTATAACTGACGATTTCACTATTGGAGCTGGAGTTCCTCAAGGAAGCGTGCTTGGGCCAACATTATATGTCCTCTACACAGCAGACATCCCAACAAGCACACGACTAACAACATCTACGTTTGCTGATGATACAGCCATTCTCAGCCGCTCAAAATGCCCGATGCAAGCAACTGCGCAGCTCGCTCTTCATCTGGTCGATGTAGAAAAGTGGCTATCAGATTGGCGAATTAAAGTGAACGAACAAAATGCAAGCACGTTACGTTCACCCTGAACAGGCAAAACTGCCCGCCGCTCATGTTAAACCATACTCTACTCCCGCAAGCAAACGAAGTGACATATCTAGGAGTACACCTCGACAGAAGACTCACATGGCGCCGGCACATTGAAGCCAAAAGAACACACCTAAAGTTAAATAAAAAAAAAAAAATCAAGCAGAGCGACAGAGCTGGAGCGAAACACCGAATAACTTTGATGTTAGGCACCACGAAACGATATAGAAACGAAAAGAGAGAGAGAGCGGGATTATTAACCGATTAACTCCGGTATAAAACACCTCTGAGAGATTTGACCGTTGGAGTGCGTGCCGTTCCAACAGAGCTCAACGACGAAGAGAAAGACTGAAAAGAGGGGCAATAGAAAACAATAACAACAAACCAGCACCGAATTAAATTATGATAAAAACTTTTTGTTTACTAAACACAAGTTAATCACGATGCACTCGCGAAGCGAACGGAAAGTTGTTAGAAACACTTAAAGGTGTAGCTACGATGAAGAGATTTAAGTAAACCCCGGTGGTTTCAATAAGAAAAATGAAAATTCGGAGCGCAAAACAAAAACACGACCGTTCTCTGTGAAGCCGTACCCGAGGAGTAGGTTCCAGCTATTGCCGAGAACCCGCAGGACCAAACTCCACCCGGAACTCGCCAACCGGCTCGATTCGGGTCGAAACATCAAAGAAGTTCGCACCCAAATATCCATGGCGGACGGATCCCCGAAGGAAGTCACCAAGGCCCTGCACGCACAAGTGCGCCTGGACCAACAACATGTCCGCATGACCCTCCTGGTCCTGCCAACGATCTTGGACGAGGTGATCCTCGGGATTGACTTTCTCTGTGGCATCCGGGCAACCCTAATCTGCGGTCATGTGTGCCTCCAGCTAGTTCCGCCTACCACACGAAGAGCCGAACCAGCCACCCGAGCGGCGCCCGCAGCGGCGGTCGCTCACCTTTCGAACCCACTGACTCCTACCCGGCGGACAACAAGGGCCAACGAGGAGGTCACAACGGGTCCCATACCCGCCCCAAGGCAGCACATCACGTGGACTGCGGGACGGAACCCAGCCCCAGTTCCATCGGAACCCTCGCCACCACCGGTCCCTCCCGACACTACCACGGGAATCACGAAGGCCGATGTCACTGTCCAGGAAGGCAAGTGCAGCCTCCAGCCACTACCGGATGCCGCCGTGGCCAAGAAAAAGAACCCTTTTCGGGGGTATCTCGCGGGTCAGGACCGCTTAGCCAGCACAACGGCAGGAACGTTCCCCGACGACCCGGATACGCCACGATTTTCCCCGGGAAGCCCGCACAGAATCGGGAAGTACCAGCTACTCTCCCAGCCGGATACAGAGGACGCTCAGAGGCGCAATCCGTTCCGGAGGCATTGCCCTCACGGACACCTGGCCACGGTCGCGGAATCCCCGTCGGGATCGCTAGTATCTGAAGAACCTCTCGACGCAGTAACCCTCCGGTTTCTTCAAGAGGAGCTTAGGCATTTCGACCAGCTGCAAGGAACAACGGATATAGCCGAGCACACCATCACCCTTCGGGGAGATAAACCGCTGAAACAGCGGTATTATCCCAAGAACCCGGCCATGCAGCGTATCATCAACGAGCAGGTGGACGAACTGCTGCAGGACGGACGAATTGAACCCTCTCGAAGCCCGCACAGCGCACCGCTGGTGCTGGTCCGAAAGAAGACAGGGGACATGCGGATGTGCGTTGACTATCGTCAACTCAACGCACACTCCATACCCGACGCGTACCCGCTTCCACGCAGCGACTTTTCAAAGAGCTCTGGGCAGCTTCATCGGCCCCGATATGGAGCCCCACGCCTTCGCCTATTTAGGCGACATTATCGTCATCGGGGCAACGTGGGAGGACCATGCGCGCAATCTGAGGGAAGTCTTCCGGCGTTTTCGAGAAGCGAATCTACGCTTAAATCGGGGTAAGTGCAAGTTCTTCCAAAGAAGACTAGTGTATTTGGGTCACCTGATCAGCGAGGAAGGCATCAGGACAGACCCCGACAAAATAGCGGCAATCCAGGGGCTACATCCCCGACTAATGTCAAGGAACTCGCCGCCAACTCGGAATCGCATCCTGGTACAGACGTTTTGTCCCAGACTTTGCCTCCCTCGTACAACCGATCTCGCGACTCCTGAGGAAGGGAGTAAAGTGGACCTGGGGAGAACCCCAACAGCAGCCGTTTGATTCGCTTAAGGGGGTCTTCTAGTCTAGAGGCTCGAATTTCGACCTTTTTTTAACAATTAATAAAAAAAAAGCAATAGATATTTTTGCTATCCGTTTTTTTATCATTTGTTTATTAAACTTAAAGGAGTACATAAAAAAAATTTCAAAAAAAAAATTAGTTTTCATTAGTTATTCCTTCTTGAAGAAGAGGGGAAAAAAAAGAGGCCGTGTCCGCGTCGCCATGATATCTATGCTTGTAGTTATCTGAAAAATAAAACAATGATAGATTCCTAATGAACCACCAAAAAAAAAATCTTTTTTTTTCATGAAATGGCGGCTACTTAAAGAAAAAAGTCGATTTTTTTCACTAATTTTTCCACTTTGTCGAATTTTTAAAAATATTATAAATTTAAAATTTTTATTTTTTGTTGGTTCATGCGATAGCGATATGTTAGAACTTGAGTTAGAGTGGCGACCGCATCAAAAAAAGTAGTTTTCAGAAAAACGCGTTTAAAGTTCCAGTCGTTCGCTCAACCGGTCTAGTTGCCACGTTACTAAAACGGCTATAACTTTGAAAATAATATGAGTTTTGAAAAATCCTTTTAGGGAGATATTTTTGAATATCCAAAATATCGAATTATGAAAAAAATTTTTTTTCGATTTTCTCAAATTTCTAGACTAGAAGACCCCCTTAAGGCGCGACTGACGTTCGCCCCTGTATTGGCCTGCCCAAACTTCGAGTATAAGTTCCAACTTCAGACGGACGCCAGCGACAAAGGACTCGGCGCGGTCCTCACTCAGAATATTGAGGGCGACGAACGAGTAATCGCCTACGTGAGCCGTCGACTCGAGCGGGTGGAGGAAAATTACTCGGCCACTGAAAAGGAGTGCCTCGCCATTGTGTGGGCCACCCGATAGTTACGTTGCTACATTGAGGGTTACAAGTTCGACGTCATCACGGATCACCTGGCCCTTAAATGGTTGAACTCCATTAACAATCACACGGGACGTATAGCACGGTGGGCACTGCAACTCCAGCAGTACCAGTTCGACGTACTCTACCGGAAGGGCAAATACAACGTGATCTCCGACGCCCTCTCCCGGCAACCGCTCGGAAGACTCCAGTTACTCGCATAACTTAAGTGCCACTGCAAATGGGTACGAAAGATGCAGGAGCAGGTCCAAAAACGCCCCGAGAAATATCCGGACTACTCCCTGGATAATGGACAGCTCTATAGACACATAGGGCACCCCACAGACATCAGAGTAGGCAACCCCTGGAAGCTGTGCGTACCGCGAGAACAGCGTCAACGCGTGCTGGGAGAATGCCACGACCATCCCTCCGCCAGGCACCTAGGCATCCGGAAGACGCTCAGGAGGATCGCCCAGCGTTACTTCTGGCCTGAACTTCATCGGGACGTGGTACGGTACGTTACCAGCTGTCTGACCTGCCCACAGTACAAGGTTAGTCAGTGTAAACCAGCCGGCAAGATGCTCACTCGCCAGCCTACAGAGCCGTTCGCGCTCGTCGGAGCCGACTTCGTTGGACCCCTTCCCCGGACCCGGCGAGGAAACACCATGCTCTTGGTTTTCATCGATGTATTCCCCAAGTGGGTAGAGCTCATCCCATTGAAGAAAGCCACCTCCGCACAACTGGAGTTCGGATTCCGAGAAAGGATCCTCTCTCGCTTTGGAGCCCCCAGAAGGTTGATTTGCGATAATGACACGCAATTAACCAGCCGAAGATTCAGGGTGTTCTGCCGGAACAACGGCATTCAACTGGAACACACCGCGCCGTACTCTCCCCAGCAAAATTCGACGGAACGCGCCAACCGCACTATCAAGACAATGATAGCACAATATGTGAATCAGGATCACCGGACATGGGACCAGCTACTGCCCGAGATCTCCCTCGCCATCAACACTAGCATCTCAGATAGCACGGGGTTTAGTCCGGCTTACCTAGTACAAGGTCGGGAGCCTAGGTTGCCAGGTACGCTCTTCGATGCGGTCGCACCCGACTTGCATGCCTCGCCGTTGGACCCGACGGAGCGAGCCAAAAGGCTTCAAGAAGCGTTCCGCACCGCCCTGGAAACCAACCAGATAGCTTCTCAGGAACAAAATCGACACTACAACCTGAGGCGACGTGAGTGACAGCCCCAACTAGGCTCACAGGTGCTAGTCCGCCTTTACCATCTGTCCAAAGCCAGCGAGGGCTTTAACGCGACACTTGCGCCGAAGTACGAGGGCCCGTTTAAGGTGGTGAAATTTCTATCATCAAACGTCGTGCGGCTACAGCAGATAGACGGCCGGAAGAGGCGTACAGCTGGCATAGGCGATCTAAAAGAGTATCATCAGCGTGAAGAACAACCAGACGACTCTACAGAAGGCTCCAGAAGGAGCGATTCGCAACACGCACTTGATGACGTGCCCGTTACACCTCTGTAAGAGTAAACATAAGTGGCGTACTCGCCAGCAAGCTACTTTTAAGCGGGGAAAATTGTATCGAATAGGCTAGTTAAAGATAGTTTGATCTTCGCACTCAGGCTAGGCAAGTTAGGAAAACGTAGTACTAGGCTAACTATTTGATCACCTTTCAGAGACAACAACATGCAACAAATGGACCCCTATCATGTGGAGGGAGCGTACATACCCGTCGACCACCGAGAAGGCTCTACGGCCAGCAATAGCGCAGACTCGGTTTTGTCCACCCGCAGCCCGACTCCACCCCCGTTCAGCCCATGGCAAGGCATGAGATCGCCCGAAGGACCCGCTGGTCGCACTCCACCGGGCAATACCGACTCGGTGTCGACCGAGGTCAGCGGTGACGTTCCGGAGGTATTTGAGCCCCTACCCGGAGACGACGAGGAGGAGGAGCAAACCACCCCCGCGGTTGCACGCCTGGCCCGGCTACAAGTAGACGACGGAGACGAGCCCGGGGCCATCGACCACCCAAGTCCTGGTGGGCGCATGGCTGCAAGGTCAGGACCATCATGCCTTCGCTCCTGGACACCTGCAACAATGCCTCTGGAAGGCCCACCGGAATTCCCCAAACGCGCCATAGCCGAAGCGAACCGGGCTTGGGACGGCTACGCTGGCGATATCGCACCAGCTCGGGAGGAATCCGAGCCTGAGAGTGGCCTCTGCTCTAGCCAGGGGGACAGCGACGACGAGGGAGAGGACGTGCTGGACATCAACGCAAGGGAGGTCGGCCCCGACTTGGCCGTACCCGAGCAGCAGGTTCCCGCTATTGCCGAGAACCCGCAGGACCAAACTCCACCCGGAACTCCAGCACGCTCCACCCCCCGTCCACACCGAGACGCTGCCAAATGGAGTCCCCGCGGACCCCCATCAGCGCCGTACGTCCGCGCCTGGAGCTGTCGCCACCCGCGCTGTTACCCGGCATCGGACCCTCTCAGCGGGAAGCACCACCCACACCCGGCCGATCCATTCCCCCTGCGGTCATGGACTTGTTTTTAGGACCCTCGGAGCAGGCGCCGTCCCAAAGCGGAGACGAGGAGCTGGACCTGCAACTATTCCCAACCGGCGGGGAACAGCATGAGGTGCTCCAGGCTCTCCAGGAGGACCCAGCGGAGGACCCAGTCAGGGGTGACGCCCACTGGATCGAGGCCCCAGCGGACTGGAGGGTAGACACTGCGGATCGCCGTCTGCCCCCCATCCTCGTCACGTCCATTCAGGCCCAGGATCGCCGACGCGTACGGTACCTACGCCACTTCGACGGGGCCAAATTCCGAATCAGCGTGACCGCACGAGGCGAAGTCTCCGTGACCCTCCGCCCGTCTCAATAACCACCCCGAAGTAAAGGGGGGCGTGAGGACGCTTAAAGGCGCCTCTCATATCTTATCTCAGCCATTGGAGGCCAAATCGAATCTCAGCCATTGGAGGCCAAATCGAATCTCAGCCATTGGAGGCCATATCTTAAGTCACAGCCACTGAAGGACTGATTAGTTATTAAGTTTCTCAAATATATATTTAAGTCTAAAACCTAAGTAATCCTAGTTTTCAAATAGGCGCGCGCGAGGTCACCAGCATTGATCAGCAAGATCAGTCCGCTGGCTAGTCGGTGCGAATGTCCAACAGTATCGATAAGTTATCGCAAATCAACCGTGAATAAGCGCGCGTGCTGTTAAGCGCAAAGCGTGCGATTAAGTACAAGCTTAGTGCTGTTAATAATAAAAAGCATGCTGTAAAGGGAAAAAGCGTGTCGACGTGGAACCGCGATCGATGGAGATCGGCCTCATTCTTTTTCGGCAGCCAAGCAGCTCAGACCACAAGGACCACACCAGCAGCAGAGAATCCCGCGGACGGCAACGCCATACCATGCCACAGCGTAAGACAAGAAGCAGAGATTAGAAACCCAGATACTGAGTGCGAAGGTTAGGGAGAAAGACTAAGTAAATAAAATAAACATAAAGTTGTGAAATTCAAACCCCAAGCCTGGCTACTAAAATTTAGTGAACTTCGCTGAGTGTTTCCCGGGTCGGCTAGGTTACCGTATTGCGTTTCCGAGGTTTATTATCTCTACGCAACGCGGATACCAAAGCTACCCACGTGCTACTCCAGGTCGGGCAAATTTTCGTATTGCGTTTCAGAGGTTTATTTTCTCTACGCAATACGAACGCTTCCCAGACTAGAGAAAAACGCGGGAAACTATCGCCGGCCTTTTCTGCTCACGCTCAGGTTAGGGAGAGGCTAATAAGATTTAGTGCATTTTGCGGAGGGGCTTTCGGGTCAGTGAGGCTTCTGAGTTTCGTTTTCCGAGGTTTATTTTCTCTGTGCAACGCGGACGCCAAAGCTGCCCACGTGCATATTCACGTCGGACAAGTTGCCGTATTGCGTTTCCGAGGCTTACTCTGCGCAAAACGAACGCTTGCCGGACGGGAAAATTTCCGTTGATTTCCCCGCGTTTCCCCCCCGATCGCCCACGCTTAGGCCCAGTCGGAAAATCCCCGCGAGTTAAAATAGTGGCGGCCCCGTTTTCGTGTTGCGTTTCGGAGGTTCGTTTTCTCTCTACGCAACACGGACGACGAAGCTGTCCGCGTGCTCGTTCGTGTCGGACAAGTTCCCGTATTGCACTTCCGAGGCTTTCTCTGTGCAATACGGACACTTGCCGGATCGGAAAAGCTATCGCCGATCGCCCACGCTCAAGGCCCAGTCAAAATCCCTCCCGAGTTAATTTGTGGCGGCCCCGTTTTCGTGTTGCGTTTCCGAGGTTCGTTTTCTCTCCGCAACACGGACGACGAGGCTGTCCGCGTGCTCATTCGCATCGGACAAGTTCCCGTATTGCACTTCCGAGGCTTACTCTGTGCAACACGGACGCTTGCCGGACCGGAAAAAAAAACTATCGCCGATCGCCCACGCTCAGGCCCAGTCGAAAATCCCTCTCGAGTTAGTTTGTGGCGGCCCCGTTTTCGTGTTGCGTTTCCGAGGTTCGGTTTCTCTACGCAACAAGTTCCCGTATTGCGCTTTCGAGGCTTTCTCTGTGCAATGCGAAGGCTTGCCAGCCGGAAAAGCTACCCGGGTGCTAATTGGTGTCGGCCAGTTGACATAACGCCTCCGAGCTATATACGCTACGTAGAGGTGGAGACCCAGACCCGTAAACGAAATCCCGGCGGCAACTCCCAGTCCCGTTTCGTCCCCTGTGTTTTCTACAAATTTAACTGTAGAGGACTCTGGCCGGACTGAAGTTTATCCCAGCCTAAGAAAAGTCCTTACAGATAGTACTCCAGGATTGGACGGACTAGTGAAATGTACAGAGTCTTTGTAACATGGGGTTCATCGAATTCCTTTGACCACCTTATAATAAATTCAAATACTCCCCTGGCTTTATTCACAATGGAAGTAATACGGTCACAAAACTTAAGTTTTGGGTCAAGATGGACGCCAAGGTCATCAACGTGCGTGATTCTAGACAACGCATCACCACCCTGCGTATATGTGGCATAACAATTTTTAAAAAGCATTTAGGTCAGATTGTAAGTCTGAACTGCTAGAAATTTCGTTATATTGCAGGCATAACTTAACGTCATCTGCGTACATAAGGACACGCGACTTTGTTAAGACTAGAGGGAGATCGTTTATAAATAAAGTAAAAAGAAGTGGGCCAAGGAGGCTTCCTTGTGGGACGCCTGAAGTAAGTCGGATCAAATTAGAGATAGATTTTTTGACCTCTTCTTCTATGCCATACCCGGTTTGTTGCGTTTTCGTTATCAACTCAACTAAGTAACTTTTAAACGTTTTGCTACTGCTTGGACTTGGTCCCTGATCTTGTCTTCTAGCCGCTCGAAGTAGCGGGGAGCCGACCTTCCAAAACCTCGGACATGGCGCGAGGAACTTCTTCGAGTTCGTCTCAGTAAGTCGCGAATCGGAGTCTTTGTTAAATCGCAAGTTCCACTTACGTAATCGTTCGGAGGAATGGTTACCGGGACCTCCAGTCCCCTCGGACCGAATGTACCGTGAACAGGGACTTTTGGGTAATTATCTTGAGGGCCCACTTTAAACCTAGAGGCAAGCTACCAGGGAGCTTCATAGTAGGGATGGCGTCCGCGCACTCTACGTTGTTCGTCAGGATAGCCTTCGTCTGTGTATTCTGTTTGTCCACATCACTTCGATTTCTCCCCATAATTAATTGCACCTACTGTACCATTTTCCTTCGCTAACGGAACCCGGAACTCAACTCATACAAATCGGATTTAAAACCAAACTTAAAACTTAATTTTAATGATCCACTCCTTGTATTGATCTTCCAAACGAAAACATAAATTAAGTACTTTAATATAAACTAACATAAACTTCAAATGCTTATCTCTTACAAACTACAAACGGTTGAATTTAAATCTAAGAATAAAGTGGCGTCTTATTTGTTAGATTGGGTCTCACAAGCTCTAATCAATTTACAAGAATATCGTCTATTCTTAGTAGTGAAAGTTGAATTTTGTTGTTCATTTGGCGATAGTAAATAACTAAACGCCATCTTTTACTATCGCAATTTGGGAATGATTATTTCGGGACAATAGACTGTTGTATTCGGTTTTGTTTTTTATTCATTTTTGTACTGGTTTTACTATCTCTTCTTTTTGACTGTGTGGAATTATGTAGTTCTTCATATATACCGGATAATCATCTTTCATCCTTATTTTTTATTTGTAAACATTTTTTGTTGATTTAGATTTGGCCACTATTTCGAATATATACGGTTATTTGGTGCATAATTCTTTAAGTATGTCTTTGAAGTGAGGGGGAACATTTTGAGTGAGATTTCTAAGAAATCATTATGATTTGTATTTTCCTTTGTTTTCATTATGTCGTAATCAACATCATGGTTCATTTTTAATTGAATGATTGCATTTTTTTAGTTACAAATTCGAATGGCAATGTCTTGGTATAAATATATACCTGATTGCTGTGTTTATAGCAATTTTTCGGACAACTTCGGATCTTGCTGGTAAAATTTTCAAATTGTTTGTATGCTGTATTGGAAAATTAATGAGGTAATAGAGATTATCTGGTCTTAGGATGAGCAAATGGTTTTCTGGTTTTCAATATATTTGACAATTGTATTTTTTCGTGAAGTCTATATCTATTATACCATCACAAAGAGTTGGAAGATTATAATATACTATATACAAATTAGACGGAATGGCATAGTTTGTTCAAAAAAGTTAAATATTTCTTTGGGATGGTTGTTCCTTCACCAATACCTGATATTTGAGTAGTATCTTTATAACTTACGTTATTAAATGTGTCTGTATTTTCTTTTATTAATGGTAATGTATATGGTTTTTTGTTTACGTAGCTTCGAGAAGCTTTCGGAAATGAGCAATATCTGTGGTAAATTTTTCAGCTGTTTTGCCTTTTTGGCTTGTTTTTGCAATTTTAGCTTTTACCGATAATAGTATCTTTCAATTTTGTACTATAATTTTTGCATTGAAAGATTCGACACGTATTCTAGCATGTTTATTTATTGTGTCTTATGTGTTGGCCTATTTTGGCTTTTGATTTGTCAAAAATCTCTATTATTATACGGATCTTTGCTGTTAATTGCTCCTATTCCAGGTTTGGTAATGGGCGAAAATCAAATTTATAACGAACATTAGAAGATTGGCAGCAATCAGTTTGCGAAAGTTAGCAATATTGGAACATACTTCCAATATCGAAACGCAACTCTACGACTTGCGTACGAGACTTGCCAACTTGCTAAAAAGCTAGTCCCACGCGACTGCGGGAATACTTTTACTTTTCCAACGATCGACGAACCGAACAGACGTTCTAGATTTTCCTCCAGCGAAACCCAAAGTTTTAATAAAAGTGGTTTTGATACCGATACGCGTTTAAAAGCATAATCAAAAGTATGATCCGCAAGGGAATGAAAACAACAGTTCTTGGGAGTTTTCTGGTCTCCGTGAGTATTTCATAACGCGCACCTCGCGCCCCTCTCCGGAAAGTTTCTGATTTAGTTTTGTTCCACATTGGCGTCAAAACAGACCCTAGTTGGAAGCTCGAGTGGTGACTCTAGGTAATTCAGCGAACATGGGAGGGCTGTAAAACCTAAACGCAGAGAGTGCAGTGATCGGAGAATCATATGGCCAGCGTCCCTGAGCATAGAACCCACTAGAAGACAGAAAGTTTCTGATTTAGTTTTGTTCCACATTGGCGTCAAAACAGACCCTAGTTGGAAGCTCGAGTGGTGACTCTAGGTAATTCAGCGAGCATGGGAGGGCTGTAAAACCTAAACGCAGAGAGTGCAGTGATCGGAGAATCACATGGCCAGCGTCCCTGAGCATAGAACCCACTAGAAGACACAGTGAGATTACCTTTGGCATGTGTAGCAGACCCGAGTAAGGTTAAACTCGACGCGTGCATAAGTCAGGTTAATTTCACCCCATGGACATCTGTAGGCAGCAACCCTCACATGCTAAGAGACGCAGCATCATTTTGTTTTGGCCATTCGTAATTTTGCGTGGAGGTTTTTTTTATAGACAGCGCTCAATTGTCATTGCGAAAGGAATTTCTATTCAATTTAATGAAGTATTAAAATTTTGCTATACAACAACCGCAGTCCTGCGATGGCTGATCAATTTGTAGAATAAAGGATTTAGTTTATATATAATATAGTTAATAATTTTAAGTAACGTAACGTAATAGATTTAAAGACATAAGAACAATGAAGTAAAATAGATTACGAAAGATCTTGAATTTAGCCTAACCAGAAAGTCACGCACAATCGTATTCAATAATTTTAAACCCCTACAGCATCGTGGAAAGGCCTTTCAACACTGCAAACGGAATGGGTGAGTGAAACCATATTTTAAATATTGTTATTCCTATATTGTGCGTATAATTGTATAAAATAACTTTAAACATTCAGTCAGCATAGTAAAGGCTATGCTTGTAAAGTAAATTTAATCGAAAACCAGTCCTATATCCGAATGGGAGTTTGACATGGAAACTAGATCTATAATTCTAGGTTTACAAAAGGTTCGGTAGTCTTGTATCCTGTTAAATAAAACTGATTATGGATTACACTTTCTCAGAAATGAATTCTGCAAATTACGTTAGTTTGTAATAATCCTTTATAATGTACATTGAAATGATTAGTAATGTTATTTAAATTGTTGAGGTTTTGGAAATGATTGGGTAAACTTGGATTCCACAGTGGGAATCATGGGTTTAGATAATTCGGTAACATTTGTATTAGGGGTTTCGCACAACTCGGCTACAAAAACCATGGGAGGGTAAAGAGCCAGCCGCTCAACAACATCAGAGAGTGCTTTTAAAGTATGTAAATACACCCCAAACCTTAGTAACCCATTTAATTAGTAAACAATAGTTAGTATCAAAAGTTAACGTTTATGGGGACTCTGTAATATATTAGTGGGATGGACGACCATAGTTTGATTGCCAAGAACTCACCCCGTCCGGACTGACTGCTAGCCCTAAGACGGGTCCCAACGGCTTTCAAATTTTGGATAGAGCGGAAGTGTTAGTTGGGTTAAGCATAACGAAGTCTAATAGGATTCGCGATCAAGAAGAGAAGCTGCCCGTTGCCTACACTACATACCTTTTCGGAAAATACCCGCTAGAACTCAACACCCACGTCCACGATTACAGTTTTATCAATTAAATTAAAAATTTTTTCCAATCCATTGGATTTATTTGGAAATAGTTTCTAGTACAATAACATTGCCTAACAACTGATTTTTATTTATATCTGAAAATACCCTACAATTTTGTACAGTAGATCGCGAACGATTCCTTTCTGTGTCCTATCATAGTGAATTAATGAAGAGTTCTTCAGATTACCCTTTTCTGTATATTCGTGTTCAAACTCGTATATAGAAATTTGAACTTTTTTTCAGAAAGGATTTTACCCTGTTATTAAAGAGTGGCTCTTTTTATAATGATTTTTGAATGCATTTTGAAGCATTTTGTAATCAATAGTATATTTGTAAGGACCATAACAGTATTTTTGGATTTGACCTTATTTATTAAATTTGCAGTTAAAAAACTTTTTTGGTATCAATTAATCCCATTTTTGGTATATCGTTTGATTAATTACAATTTTTTATACCAGTTATGTATGGCTTATTATTACTTATAAACTCTGTTTTATTTATACTATTCTCATTCATTAAAAATGATTTAATTTAGTATTTTTCGTGCCTATTGTTTCGAATTGCTGTGCAGGCCAAA
The DNA here is from genome assembly GCF_018152115.1 of Drosophila rhopaloa. Classification (NCBI taxonomy): domain Eukaryota; kingdom Metazoa; phylum Arthropoda; class Insecta; order Diptera; family Drosophilidae; genus Drosophila; species Drosophila rhopaloa. The sequence continues at coordinate 1,245,166 of NW_025334991.1, forward strand.
CGTCTGCCAGTCGATTCAATTGTCGTCGGGCCTTAAAATTAATTAATAATATTTAGTATTTAGTTGGGTGCTCTGGGCAACACTGTCGATCAGGGAGCATATCTTATTATATTACTCCCACGTTTTTAAACGGGGCGGTTTGTCTCTCATGCATCTAGTTTTCCAGGTAGTCCCACGTTGGCATAAGCGGCGGTCTGCTTCTTATGCATTTCCGTATAGTCTTCTTTTTATATTAATCCAATGTTGGCATAAGTGGCGGTCTGCCTCTCATGCGTTAATTATTTGTTTACGTAGGGGTGCTGTAGAGTGGTTCTTCACATCGACGTGGGCGTGCAGGTATTTTGTTTGCCTCGGGACGATGTTTTTGGTTATTTTGGATTAATTTGGGTTATCTGAGAAACTGGGTGAGATCTTTGATTTTTATAGCGACTCGAGGTGTTCGAGGTCGAACTCTGCGGCAGAGCGGCAGAGTTATATTAAATACATAATTGTGTAGGTGTCATTGCTAAATGTTATAATTTCAATTTAAGTTTCATTGTTTTATATTTGTATGAATACCTCTATCAAAAGAATATCATATTAATTTAAAAATGTATTTCGAACCAAAAAGAAGTTGGTCACTCTAAGAAAAAAGCGAAGCCAAGCCGGTGACAGAAATTGTAAGAAATAAATAAGAAAAGTTTATAAAGAGTTAAACCGTCTCGAATATTATTTAACAAAGTGGTCCTTCGATCGCAGGATCGATATTTCGACACACCTTGAAATACAGTCCATAACAACACTACGAATCAAAAATGTGGAAATGGAATCAGCAGCAGATTAACAACATTGATTTGTGGAAATCACAATCGATCCGAGACGTCCATTTTGAAGTGTATCGAAAATTCGTCATGGAAACCTTAATAAAGAGGCAACTTCGCGCTTTTGGAGGCCTTTCATACAGCGAATCCGAAAAACAAGAACATGTATGGGAAATAGGGAAGGAAATCAGTCTAAACGCGTTGTTGCGAGTCTGTGCCTTTTTCGACATAAGTGTGGGTGAGAACGCGACAAAAAACGAATTGGCTACAAAAATAGTAGAAGCCATAATGTTTGTCGCCACCGAAGACACTGACGGGTCCGATGCTTCAGTTCTCAAACAAAAACTGGTGATCCTGGAACAGATACAAAATGTGGATACGGAAAACGTTGAAATAAAGTGAGCAATTTTCAACAAAGAAGCCAAACTCATGGAAATAAAACGCAAACTTACGGAATCAGAAAACATCCCTTCTTCCGCCAAAGAAGAGGAGTTGGCTGAAATGCGTGAATTCATAGAAATGCTGGAAAGAGAATTAGATCTTCTTTTTGCAGAAAGGGATGCACTGGTCAGTAAAAAAAATGTTACAAAAGCTAAATCTGTTCTTTCAGAGTATTCTGCTAGGAATTCTATTCGATCCAACATCTCCATTCGATCAGAGATTCAGGAACAGCACGAGCGTACATCGGATTGGATACGTCATCACCAGAGCCAAGATCAGCATCTCTTACACAACATTGAAGAAACTCATGATTCAAACAGATCAACCACAACAATGATAACACAAATGCTAGCCCGGCAAAATTTTAGTGGACAGAACTTGGAGTTTGATGGGACATCTGCGCTTAAATGGAAACATTTTATTAACGAGTTTGAAGCAACTAGCCAACGTTGTGGGTTTTCGAATGAAGAAAATGTTCATCGACTCTCAAAAGCCCTGAAAGGTGCGGCAAGAGCAAAAGTAGAGCTACTGCTTATCTCTGCTCAAGAGCCAAGCAGAATTGTATTCATTCTAAACAAAGCATATGGTGGTCCTGAAAACATTGCACTGGAATTAACAATAAAAGCGCACAAAATTAAGGAAGTAAAAGAGCTCTCAGATTTTGAAGAATTCAATTGCAACATTCAAAACATTTGCGCCGGGTTAGAATACATAGACAGGAAGCTAGTCGACACCCAAAGGCTTTTGGCAATGGCGATTGGAAAGCTATCAGAGCAATACCTCCGAGATTGGGGCACATTTTTAAAAGAGGAAAATATACGGGCCTCATTTTGCACATTTCAAAATTTAGCCGATTGGTCGCAAAAACAATCTCATTTAATAAACGATATTGCCTTTTAAAAAAAAAATACTGTAATCAATAATCAAGCGACAGCCACTAAACCGGAACAATTGGAAAAAACTACAACGAGCTCAACAAAGAGTAAGCACAATTCGATGTGTCCCATTTGCAGCGAGGAAAGACATGCTCTTACCAAATGCAAAATATTTTTAAAATCAGACGTAAAAAAACGTTGGGACATGGCCAACCGACACAAAGTGTGTTATTGCTGTTTGAAGTACCATAAAAGTCCATGCAATGAATGACAGCAGTGTAAAATCGATAACTGCGAGAAATTCCATAACAAGTTACTTCACAAACGGCCGATTACAAATGTCGCATAAAACATAACAGGATGTGTTTCGGAATCCAAAAGAGAAGCATTACTGAAGATGGTTGCTGTCACAGTCTACGGTCAAAAGGGCTCCACGGACATTGTTGCATTTTTAGATGAAGGCAGCACATCAACAATTATGGATATGAGTTTGGCTCGAGAAGTCGGAATAGAAGGCGAAAGCAAACCATTCTGCTTCAGTTGGACAGGAGGCGTATATAGATACGAATCAGATGCAAAATCAGCTAGCATAATTATTAGTGCGAAATGTGGTAATAAATACCACCTAAAAGATGTATGACTGATCAATGATTTAAAGCTTCCATCGCAACAAGTTAATTACAACCAATTAAAAGAACTCGTTCCCAAAGATCTAAATAATCTGCAGGACAAGCAACCCATGCTTCTGATTGGCAACGACATGCTAATTTGATCAGTACTAGAGGAATTATCAACGGTGACGGGACTCGCCCGATGTTATCTAAAACCAAACTGCGTTGGGTAATACATGGACCAATCCAAACTGAATCAAAAGGAGCGAATTTTACTTACTGCCAAATAAGTGTGTTGTTAAGTCAGACAAGACACTTTCAGCAAACGAAAAGTTAGCGATAGACAAGGCGGAGTCATCAATTAATCAAATTGGTAACAATTATGAATCGGGCCTACCCTGGAAAGATGAACAAGTCAAACTCCCTGATAGTAAACCGATGGCTATCCAGCGGCTGAAATGTCTTGAACGCAAACTATTAAGAGACAAAGATTTATCAAAAAACTACCAAGATGAAATGCACAAATTGTTGGAAAAAGGTTATGCTATTCAGCTAACAGATATGGATGTCTTAAAATCCCCTAAGCTATGGTATTTACCATAGTTGTTAACCCCAGTAAACCTGGTAAGGTCAGACTCGTCTTTGATGCTGCGGCTGAATGCAATGGAACTTCTCTTAACAAGAATCTTCTTACTGGCCCAGACTGGTCAACATCGATTGTGGGCATACTGATGCGCTTTCGATTACATCAGGTTGCTGTTGTTGCCGATATTCGGGAAATGTTTAATCAGGTGCGTATTAAAGACAACGATACAGCAGCACAATGCTTTCTTTGGAGGGATTTAAAACAGAACAGTCCGATGAAAATATACCAAATGAAAGCCATGCCCTTCGCCACAACTTCTTCACCGTTTTTAGCTCAATTTGTAAAGAATTTCAATGCCAAGAAATATCAAAAAGTATATCCAGAAGCGGTAAAGGCTATTATTACAAATCATTATGTTGACTATTATTTGGATTCCAAGCCAAACGCCAGACTACTTATCAACATAATAAAGTCTGTAGTACACATCCATTCAAAAGCAGGATTTGAACTGCGACAATTTCTGTCAAACAGTAAAGAAGTTATGAGTAACATTCCTGAACATTTAAGATCAGCAAAAGAGATTACAATGATCGGGGATAAGGCGGATGTTCAACAAAAGGTACTGGGTATGGTGTGGAATGCTAATAACAACATTTTTACATACTCCACAAAAACCATGCACCGGCTGAAAAATGAACTTTTAAATGGAAATGCTACACCAGCGAAAATAAACGTTTTGTCAGCTGTAAACTCTTTGTATGATCCTTTAGGCCTCATGACCCCGGTAACCATCAAAGGGTGAATATTGATGCGTGACGTCGTCTTTGTTATCAATTGAAACAATTAAAATTCCACGATGTTACAGTTCTAATCTCACAAAAGCGGATCGCATCGAATTTCACATATTCAAGGCCTATTCCTCAGCAGTATACATAAGATGCTGTTATCAACAAGAAGACCGCTGGGAATTTGATGTATCTTTAGTCGCATCAAAAGCAAGGGTTGCCCCAATAAAGCATGTAACAATTCAGCTGAATTAGTCCAAAATAAATTAGAAATACAACCTCATCAGCGTTATTTTTGGACAGATTCAAGAACGGTCCTTGCTTGGATAAATAGTGATAAGCGCATGGAAGTATTTATAGCTAACCGAATTGGTGAAATATGTGAAAAAACGGAACGAAAGGAGTGGAATTGGTTATCAACCAATGAAAACATTGCTGATGTTATAGCTCGCGACAACATATCAACCCATAAGCAGGAGAAATGGTAAACTGGCCCTCAGTTTCTTCAGAAGCCGTCCTCTCAATGGGAAATAAATCAGCCGGTATTTGAGAATGACAACCAATGAAATAGCACATTCGTTAGACACTGATTCCTGTATACAAGCAGTCCGAAGAATGATGGCTCGACGAGGCCCAGTAAAAATTATCTGATCTGATAATGGTACAAACGTTCGAGGTGCAGCAAGGGAGCTACTAGAGGCTCTTGAAGAACTCGACGAAGCTTACATCAAAACATATTTGGCAGGTAATAAAATTACATGGAATTTCATTCCAGCTAACGCACCAAATTTTGGTGGATGTTGGGAGAGGCTTGTCGGATGTTTTAAGAGGACAATTGAAGCAGTTATTTCAACAAATGCACATCCGACTGAATAAACCCTGCAAACTATATTTTTGGAAGCAGAATACTTTGTAAATAGTCGTACGGTCGACTAGATACTAGAGTCAGATGATGCCTATGACGAAATCGGATTATGCCTAAACGATATCTGTATACCTCAAAGTTATGCCCTTCATAACCCAGGAGAATTCTCAAGCGGTGGATGGGAAAAACGTTCATGGAGAGTATCCCAATTCTTTGTCAATTCATTCTGGAAGCGCTTCATTAAGGAATATCTTCCAACTCTAATACATCGGTCTAAATGGATTCAAGATGTAAACAACATACAAGTGGGAGATATTGTCGTAATGAAAGATAATACCCCTCGCGGTGAATGGCCCCTTGGTTGTGTCATGAAGGTGTACCCTGGAGAAGATGGAGTTGTACGTGTGGTCGAACTGAAGACAACGAAGAAGAAGATCGGAGTCAATCGCAACGACAGTGAGCATCGTGCTGGGAATAGGAGTACGCACTAGGGGCCGCTATATGTTATTACTAAATGTTATAATTTCAATTTAAGTTTCATTGTTTTATATTTGTATGAATACCTCTATCAAAAGAATATCATGTTAATTTAAAAATGTTTTTCGAACCAAAAAGAAGTTGGTCACTCTAAGAAAAAAGCGAAGCCAAGCCGGTCACAGAAATTATAAGAAATAAATAAGAAAAGTTTATAAAGAGTTAAACCGTCTCGAATATTATTTAACAGTAGGTATGTAAGCAAGTGAGATGTATGCACATAGTATCTTACGTAAACGGTCAGAGCCTCGTAGAAGTGCCGACTAGGCTGTTCGCTACATACAAGTGGGTTCATATTTTATTGCAATCGCCAGCTACTTGAGTTTTGAAAACAACGACTAAGTGCCGATATTTGGTTGATGATAATGCAACAATGTGTTGCTCTTTAGCTATTGTTGGAGTACAGTGTACTCTCGATATACACTGACGAGCAAAACTGTAACACGAGTTCAATACTCTAACTTCAAAGGGGTGTATCTTCTGTTATAATTTATGCACCATAAAAATCATAGGTTTGTTTTGTCGGTATGTTCATACACTACGTTTCTGGAAAATTTTAGGCCATTTAATAATAGGAATAAAAAAGCTGGAGCAAACTGTAAAATAAGTCAAATTTCACAGTTTTGCACTGCGGTCATTTTGTAAACAAATATTTTTATTAAGACTATTTTAATAATGTGTCCACAGCCCTTTTAACTATACTTTGGGTGTAGCATTGCACCAATTCTGAGGGAATAGCATTCTATACGTCCTTTGTCCTATACCACAGCTACTCCATTACACTTGGAGAAACTGCATATTTCGCCAATTGCGATTTCACATGACTTCATAAATTTTTTAATTAGATTCATATCCGGAGATTGTGGTGGCCATTACATGAACTGAAATTTTTGTTTTCAAATCCAATTTTTGATCAAAAGGGACGAATGCTTTGGGTCATTGTCTTGCTGAGAAATTGATTTCTCACCAGAAAGACCCGTATTCCGGATGACTGCTGGGAGATTTTCTTGTAAAATGCTCAAATATTGTTCCTTTCGCATTATTCAATCGATTAATACCAAGGGACTAACTCCATTTTTATGGCTACACCCCCAGACCACAATTGAGCCGCCACCGTGCTTATCGGATTGCCGCACATTACTTCGTCTAGAGTGCATAAATTAGAACAGAAGATACAGGCCTTTGAAGTAAGAGCATTGAACTCATGTTACAGTTTTGCTTTTCTAACATCTAACATCAGATCATCTTACCAGGTACCGTAAATGCCGTGTTCTTTTTCTTTTCTTTACATTTTTTATTTATTTTTTATTTGAATAACCAATCAACTTCAGCTGCGTGCAGACGTGTTTTCTGAACGCTCCGGAAAAACAACTAGTAAATCAGTTTGCGTTTCGCGATGCAAATCGCATATCGTAATCTAAAGTTTTAATTAATTAAATAATTAATCTTTACGCACTAACGATAAACAAATGAGTAAGAACGTGGATCAGCGCACTCAACGACAAAAACAACAAGACGAAGCCCGTGAAAAATTTCAGAGAGAGCAAGACAAAAGCTTATTTTATGGTGACGAGTATAAAAAAATAGTTGAGCTTGTCGGAAAAGATAACTTTCATGTTATTCCACTTATGAAAGGGAATATAAGCGAAACTAAACTCCAAGCCAAAACCGAAGACGATTTCCGAGCAGTGTCGAAGAACTTAAACGATGCCAAAAGGCATTACTATACGTACCAGCTGAAAAGTTGTAAAGGTTTGCAAGTTGTGCTCAAGGGAATAGAACCCGATGTGACCCCCTCCGAAATTACAGAGGCCTTAAAAGAAAACGGTTTTTGCGCAAAAAATGTTATAAACATTATGAACAAAAACAAGAAGCCGCAACCACTCTTCAAGGACGAGCTGAAGCCAGACAGCAGAACTTTGAAAAAAACGCAGTGCACCCGATCTACAAGTTGCAGTACCTTCTCCACCGTAGGATCACAGTGGAAGAGCCGCACAAACGGTCCGGGCCAGTGCAATGCACAGATTGCTAGGAATACGGTCATACCAGGGCTTAGTGCACCCTCAGGTCAGTATGTGTAGCTTGTGGAAACTGCCACGGCTCCGAACCCTGCCCTGCCAACTCTCTCACTAAAAAGTGTGTAAACTGCCAAGGAAACCACACCGCAAACTACAGAGGCTGTCCAGTCTACAGGATGATGAAAAGTCGGATGCAACGAGCGACAACGGCACGCTCCCTGAACACACAAAACACTTACATGAGATCACAAACGACACCGGAAGTTTTCTTCGCAAAAGCAGCCAGATCATCATTTGGCCCTTCAATTACCACTAACGGAATGTCTTACGCCAGTGCTTTAAGATCAGGCACAGTTCACATAGAGCCGAAAATTGATAACATCCAGCAAATTATTTAACTTTGCTTTTATTTATTGAATCTTCTCTTAATTTTGAGACTAACAATAAGTTTACGAATCTTAACATTAACATTTAACTAACAGTATAATAAGACTGCATTCTGGTTGCGCGTGCCTCAAGTCGGTCGCTGGGTGGGTAAGTCATTGCGACGAAGGCGTGATTGGTTGATCAACCTTGTAAGACCTCTCGCCAGGTGGTTAGGGTGCAACGATAGCTTGGTAAAGTACTTTTCCTTCTGTTCTGCGATCACTTCTTTGACTGGTAGAATGTTTAAGTCGCGATGTATGGTTTCGTTGCGAACGTACCACGGTGCCCCGGTGATTGTTCTCAAGATCTTCGACTGAGCTCGCTGGACTATGTCAATATTGCTGTTGCTGGCATTCCCCATAACTGAGAGCCGTACATCCATATAGGTTTTAGTACCGAGTTATACAGCAGGACTTTAAATTCAAGACTAAGGGAGACCGAGCGTTGATAAGCCAATGAAGGCTACTGGCTTTTAGCTTTAGGTGTGTTCTTTTGGCTTCAATGTGCCGGCGCCATGTGAGTCTTCTGTCGAGGTGTACTCCTAGATATGTCACTTCGTTTGCTTGCGGGAGTAGAGTATGGTTTAACATGAGCGGCGGGCAGTTTTGCCTGTTCAGGGTGAACGTAACGTGCTTGCATTTTGTTCGTTCACTTTAATTCGCCAATCTGATAGCCACTTTTCTACATCGACCAGATGAAGAGCGAGCTGCGCAGTTGCTTGCATCGGGCATTTTGAGCGGCTGAGAATGGCTGTATCATCAGCAAACGTAGATGTTGTTAGTCGTGTGCTTGTTGGGATGTCTGCTGTGTAGAGGACATATAATGTTGGCCCAAGCACGCTTCCTTGAGGAACTCCAGCTCCAATAGTGAAATCGTCAGTTATAGCAGTGTTGCATCGAACAGCAAATTTTCTGTTGTAGAGGTAAGACTCTAGAAGCTTATGGGTGTTGTAGGGGAGCATTGTCTTGATCTTGAACATTAGACCTTCTAGCCAAACTCTATCAAATGCTTGAGAGACGTCTAAAAATATGGCAGTACAGTACTCTCGTTTTCGAACGCGTTCCGAATTTCTGATGTTATCCGGTTGACCTGCTCAATTGTTCCGTGCTTTTCACGAAACCCAAATTGATGTGACGGAATTCCTTCCTGGATTCTTAGGTATGTGTTTATCCGAATCAATACGCATTTTTCAAAGAGTTTAGATAAGCATGAGAGTAGGCTTATAGGTCTATACGACGTGGGAATTGTGTGGTCTTTTCCTGGCTTTGCTATCATTATTATAATTGACTTTTTCCATCTCACTGGAAAGTGGCCAAGTTTTGCGATGGCATTAAAAAGCTGGGTGATAGTGCAAACGGCGCAATATGGGAGCTCAATGATCATTTTGGGAGTTATGAGGTCGCAGCCCGGGGATTTTTTCGGATTCAGCTGATTTTTGATGATGTTAACGATTTCGTTTGGGCGAAACTCAATTGGTTCATGTTGAAGCTGAGGCTCATGTGGTAAAGTCGGCAAGGTGAACGCACTAGTGGCAGGATTTGGTTTGAAGACATTTTTAAGGTGGTTGGCAAACGTGCTGGCTCTGTCTGCATCGCTGCGCGCCCAGCCGCCTGTGGGGTTTCTAATAGGCATCACGGTTACTTTCGGTGAGCTTAGAGTAGGGTGAGCTCTCCATAGTGAGTGTTTTGTGCTAGATGTTGACAATTGCTCTATGTAGCGTCGGTGGACATGTGCTTCTTCTTGCTGTAAAGCTTTTGTGAGTTGACGTGAGGCATATTTTAAGCTTTGCCTAGCAGATGGTGATCTGTGCAGTTGCCACTCTCGACGTAAGCGTCGCTTTTCGAGGACGAGCTGTTCTATTTGTAGATTTGTCTTCTTTTGGTTGCTTTGTGTACTTGTAGTTTGGGGTGTTGAAACTCGAGCTGCAGAGACGAGTACAGACTCCAGTGTATTAACAAATCTGTCTACGTGGGCTTCATCGTTGAGATGAGGACTTAGCTCAATGTGTGAGCTAATGTATTTCTTGTACTTGACCCAATTGGTTTTCTGAGATGTCAATTTAAACGATTGCTCGAATGCGCCTGGATGTCGGAGAAGAATAAACAGGACAGGCGAGTGATCCGATGAAAGATCCGAGAGGCATTCGGCGCTTATCAGATTTTTAGAAATGTTTTTGGTAATTGCAAAGTCTATTAAATCGGGTAGTTTCCTTGGGTCTGCCGGCCAGTATGTTGGTCTGCCAGGAGAAACATAGTCCAGCTTGTTCTTGGCTTTTATAACTGCATTATAGAGCTGTTTTCCTTTTGGAGTCACGAGACGTGATCCCCAGTGTGTGTGCTTGGCGTTGTAGTCCCCTGCTGCTATGAAGTGGTCTCCTAGTGAGTTGAAAAACTGCATAAACTCATCTTCAGCTATGGTGAAGCGGGGGGCAGTATACGGCGGCTAGTGTAAGTTGGTTGCCAGTATTTGTTTGTATATTTATAGATGTGGCCTGTAGATAATTTTTAGCAAATTTGTTATGATAGTGGTGCTTAATACGGCTTCTGATTAGAATTCCAGTCCCACCATGTGCTTTACCATCTGGATGATTTGTTCCGTAAAATGAGTAACCTCGTAGTTGAAAATTGTATTTATTTGTAAGGTGTGTTTCTGAAAGCGGCATTACGTCGATATGGTTGTCGAGTAGGAATTGAGCTAACTCAAGTTTATGCTGTGAGACGCCGTTAGCGTTCCACGTAGATATCCTTAGGAAAGTCATTATTTGGATTGTTGTGAAACCAGCATTTGAATCAGTAGATTTTGGTTTCGCATTAAATCTTGCATAGTTGTGCGCATAAACGACATAAACTCCGTAAGGCTTTGCTGCAGGCTGTATATCATATCTTCGAAGTTGCTTTTTGACTGCTCCGGGAATTGTTGCTGCTGAGCCGTGTTCGGTTCTTGGTATGCTGATTGCAGAAATGAACTTTTTGAGACAGGGTTAGCCAGTCCTGATTTTAAAGCGCTTGCGTAAGTCACATTTTTATCAGAGTTTAAGGGTCCTAGTGAGGATCTGGCTGCAGTCGAGAAGAAGACTTCAGGGTTTGATCTGGAAGCTGTCATCTGTTTATTTTGGGTGCGGGCGGCAGTTCCTCTCTGGTGGATGCGACTTTTCAGCTCCTTGTAAACAGGGCAGCCTCTGTAGTTAGCAGTGTGATTGCCACCGCAGTTGCCGCACTTTTTCGAGTTGCAGTCATCTTTGCTCGCTGGGCAGTGTGCGGAGTCATGAAGATCTCCACAAACTACACACACCGGGCGCAGTTTACAGTATGACCTTGTATGGCCATATTCTTGGCAGTTCGCACATTGTACCGGGCCATTGCGTTTGTGCGGTTCCTCAACTGTAATTCTGCGGTGCAGCAGGAACTGAAGATTGTAAATGGGGTGCACTTCGTATTTCTTTAGGGGCTTATTTTCTGGTTCGAGCTCAACCTTAAAGAGTGGCTGCGGCTTTCTATCCCTGTTAAGGATGTTGAAGACTGTCTTAGCGTTAAATCCCTTCTCTTGAAGCGCCTTTGTTATCTCTGCAGGCGTTACGTCGGACTCTATGCCCTTAAGTACGACTTGCAGGCCCTTGCTGCTTTTTAGCTGATACGTGAGTTCTTTTTATTCTCGGAAAGATATTTCGATAATACTCTGTAATTATCTTCAGACTTCATTTGAACCTTTGTTTCCTGGATGTTGCCCTTTACTAGAGGTATTATGTGGAAGTTATCCTTTCCAATAAGCTCGATAATTTTGTTGACAAGAACATTGGAACTTTTTTCGAATATAAATAGGCGGAGGTTTTGGCTTCTTTTTCTCGACTTCAGTGGATTCGGCCGCCTCAACGTCATAGGCGTCTTCCAAGATTTTAAATCGGTTTGAGTTCGTGGGCATTTCTATTCCGGCTAGGCTAGCATTGTTACGGGTTATTTTGCGTTGAGAATTTAGAGGGCTCAGCTTCCTTTTGATTTGGATGTAGCGATCCATACCAGTCTGCACAGCCGGCTTAGTCATTCATTGGTTTTGTTCTGTTTTTCGGGCGCGCAGTGGCAGACGTATTAATATTTGCGCTGCTAGCTGATGATGTCATTAAACGAGCAGTCGATACGGTTGCAGTTGTTGTTGTGTTACAGTTGACGTTGTTAAAGAAATTGCGGTGCTAGTTACTGCTGATGAGCTTAGGTTATTGCATACCTGCTTGGAGCACTTTCAGCGCTCTTTGGCCGCAGAGACGTCGATGGTAGCGAGGGGGAGCAAGAACGCGCTCTCGCTCGGTACGTTTAAGAACTCGGTCAAGTTTGGGGTAATTGCCCGCGCTTGATCGAGCTTGCATTATTTTCGGTTGCTTTAAAAGAGAAGTAAGCGTTATTTCTTTGTACTGGAGCCGTCTCTCGTCTTGCTCACGTTGACGTTGTGTGCGAACGTCGTTCGACTCATTGTATTCGTGGTAAAGTTAATTAGGTTTTAAGTGTTAAGTTTTATATTAATTAAATGACCAATCAATATAAACATTCGCGATTTCATCGCAGAAAGCGTCTTTTCGCGTTATAGTAGATTTATTAAAACGGTCACTGCACTTTTGTGATTTTATTGGATATTTTTTCCCGGAGCACAATAAATACACGTCTGCATGCGACGACGGTTTAACTTCTTTTTCTGTGACATGGAATCTATGATGATTACTTTGCAACAAAATATGATGGAATTTATGTCCTTCATAAAAACCACAATGCAAACCCTTATGCAAAACCAAAATATCTTATTACAAATGCTTGCAGCTCAGCAGTCCAAGTAAACCATGCCTAGCCTTCGAATAACTCTGTGGAACGCCAACGGTGTTTCACGGCATAAACCTGAAATAACTCAATTTCTGAACGAAAACCACATCGTCGTTATGTTGCTGGCAGAAACGCATCTCACCAGCAAACCTTGCAACCTTGCCATTGCCGCCGAAGACCAATTCATGGACTTCTACAATTCACTTGGTGAGCGATTCATAGCAGCAGGAGATTACAACGCCAAGCACACGCTCTGGGAATCCCGCCTTGTGACCCCCAAAGGAAGGCAATTATATAATGCACTCATTAAAACATGCAACAAACTGGACTACGTTTCACCAGACAGCCCTACATACTGGCCTACACATCCTAGAAAACTACCTGATTTAATTGATTTTGCTGTGACAAAAAACATTTCTCGCAATCTGATATCAGCAAACTCGGTTTTAGATCTATCATCGGACCACTCACCTGTGCTAATAACACTTCTTTAAAGCCCGGAAATAATCGAGCACCCTCGCAGGCTGACGTCGCCAAGAACCAACTGGCTGAAGTTCAAAAAGAACGTAAGTTCCCACATTGAACTAACTCCACAGCTCAACATCAAGGAGGACATCGACTGCTATGCCGATGCACTGGAGTCTGTACTCGTCGCAGCAGCCAAAGTCTCAACACCGCAAGGGTGGGACGGGCACACACACCAACACAAAACTAACCTTGAAATCGAACAGCTTGTTCTGGAGAAAAGACGTTTGAGACGTGCTTGGCAAACCAGCAGATAGCCATCCTCCAAACAAAGTCTTAAGGAAGCTGGTCGCAGACTGACCAGGGCTCTAAGGCAAGAAGAAGTAAAAGCACAACGCCAGTACATTTTGAAACTTTCACCCACCAGCACTAAGCATCCGTTGTGGAGGGCCCACCCAAATCTAAGTGCGCCGGCCGAAACAGTAATTCCCATAAGAGACTCTTCAGGCAGCTGGGCCAGAAGCGACAAAGACAGAGCTTGTACATTTGCTTTGCACCTTCGAAATGTTTTCCAGCCGAACACTGCAACTAATTCATTCGCACTACCGTCGCCGTCAATTCGAATCGAATCTGAGACGGAGCCAATTCTGTTTCAACCAAATGAAGTTGCAAAAGTAATCAGCGAGCAATTGAAACCAAAAAAGGCCCCAGGCGGTGATCAAATAACTCCCAAAATGTTAATCGAACTTCCAAACTGTGCAGTTGAGGTTATTTGTAAACTCTTTAACGGGATAACAGGACTTGGCTATTTTCCAAAAAAATGGAAAAAATCGGTAATAATAATGATCCCACAGCCAGGAAAAGATCACACAATACCAGCTTCGTACCGACCGATAAGTTTACTCTCGTGTCTGTCAAAACTGCTCGAAAAATGCCTTTTGACGCGCATAATTCCATATCTGAAAGAGCACAACGTTATTCCAGCACACCAATTTGGCTTTCGAGAAAGCCATGGAACAATAGAGCAAGTCAACAGACTAACAACAGAAATACGGGCTGCATTCGAGCTTCGGGAATACTGCAGTGCGGTATTCCTTGACGTTGCACAGGCTTTCGACCAAATGCCCAATTCAGGCAACAGCACTACTAGCTGATCATCTCGTTGTAGTGGAGAGATGGTTATCAGACTGGCGTATAAAAATAAATGCACAAAAGTGTAAACATATAACGTTTACTCTTAACAGACAAACGTGTCCCCCGCTAACCCTGAATAACACGCCACTTCCACAAGCTGACGATGTAACTTACCTTGGCATCCACCTAGACAGGAGACTTACATGGCGGAGACATATCGAAGCTAAGAAAATTCACCTAAACCTAAAATCAAACAGTCTCCATTGGCTTATAAACGCGCGCTCCCCCCTCTGCCTGGACTTCTAGGTTCTGCTCTACAATTCAGCGCTTAAGCCAGTCTGGACCTACGGCTCCCAATTGTGGGGAAACGCGAGCAGCAGCAACATCGACATTATTCAGCGAGCACAATCAAAAATCCTGAGAACTATCACTGGGGCACCTTGGTATGTTCGGAACGACAATATCCACAGAGATCTTGGCATTCTACCCGTAAAAGATGAAATATGAAAACCAAAAGCGTCCTACCACACCATGATAACTTTTCATCCAAACCACCTCGCCAGGGGCCTAGCCAGGGTTTCCAACCGGACCCGATTGCAACGCAATGACCTTCCAGCTCAGCAATAGCTAATAGAGCCCCTAAATCTCGCGGCAGTCACCTTGACTGTCAGATGGTTTTTTAATTTACGATGCTATATACTTATTGTTAGTCTCAATTCAGAGAAAATCCAATAAAAAAATGCATAATGTTAAAAAAAAAAAAAAATTTTATTTACAATTTTATCCGTCCACTTGTTATGAATTTTTTTAATGTTGTCATTTAATGATCTAGTTGTATAATAAAGAATCCAAGTGTTGACTTTATACTTATATAACCGAAAATATATGCATACATATACTTGTATGTACAGGTTTGCATACATATATGTACAGGTTTACAGATGTACATATATGTATATGTCGGTGCATACTAAGAGTGTGAGGATGTTGGTACATATGAGTGTATGGGTATATTTTCGGGAATTTCATCAGAAGGCCTATTTCATCACTATTGGTAATATTGCATTAGCCTCTAATTCTGCTGTGTCATGTTGTCGCTTTAAGAAATTACGTTTTAGCGGGGCGACAGCGTAGTGTCGCTGTCGCCGAGTGTGGTTCGGTGGTAAGCACAGAAGGAAGAAGGAACGATGCAGTTAGTTGCGTTTGGGACTTGAGGTGTGCGGAACCGAAACTCGCTGCGCTATTACAATGTCTGACGAGAGAAACCCTGCTGCAACAAACCCTGCTGCAACATCAGAAGTGGGATCTGGCCCTCTACCTACAACAATGGAGGGACAATGGCGTGCCATCTTAGAGCTGCAAAATGCAAATTTGCTCAATCTTGTGCGAGCAATTCAAACAACAGAACCTGATGCAGTGCGGAGTAAATCGGTGCAACTACCCAAATTCAACCCAGACAAGGTAGGTGCCTTCGCTTCATCGTGGTGTTCAACTGTGGAAATTATACTAAAAGAAAATACATTGAAGGGCAGTGCGTTGGTTGTGGCTTTAAGTGCAGCATTGGAGGGTAGCGCCTCGCAATGGCTGTCCCAAGTCTGCTATGCTGATATAACCTGGCTCGAGTTTAAGGAATTGTTCATACAACGCTTTGATACTTTAGAAACACCAGCCGCCATGTTTCTACAAATGCTGACAAAACGACCGACCGATGGCGAGTGTCTCGCACTGCACGCAAGCCGCATGGTTACAGAACTAACGACGAAATGGCATGAAATGGAAAAAGAAGAAATTGCTGTGTCCGTGACTCTCGCATTACTGGCAAGCTTTGATAACCGTGTGCAGCGTTTGAGTTTCACTTCAAATGTTCGAACCAGAGCCGATCTACAGTCCGAATTAAAAGCGTTCACTTTTAATAAAAGGAAAAGTGGCTTTGTGGAAAATCAATCTGAAATTTATCCAAAACGGCAAAAGCAATCTTCGATCGAGTGTCATTATTGTGGAAAATTAGGCCACAAAATGTTTGAGTGCAGACTCAAGAAACAACAACATCACCTTGCGAATGACAAAGAGCGACATGTCAGACACGATGAACATCGACGTGAAAAATCAATTGTAACTTGCTACAAGTGCGGAGACAGGGGACACATATCTACCCAATGTACAAAGAAGGAAGCGGATAGGAACAAGACGTTCAACCGGGAAAAACGAGTGGCGCAGTGCAGCGTTGCAGTACCTAGAGGAAGCATGAACCACAGAGGACACATTTTTGAAGTCACCTTTGATTCCGGAGCGGAATGCTCACTAATGAAAGAAAAGCTAAGTACTCAGTTTTCTGGTAAAAGATTCAATAATATTGTTATGTTAAAAGGCATAGGTATTAATGGAATATGTAGTACTGTACAAGTTTTAAGTAACGTTAAGATTGATGACCATTTTATTGAGATTTTGTTTTATGTAATAAGCGATGATCACATGCAAAACGATATCGTCATTGGGCGTGAAATACTTAAGCAGGGTTTTGATATTTTCATTTCATCAAACAAATTTACAATTTCGAGAGCCAAAATAATTAATTTGTGTACCGGTTCTGAGCCAGCCGATATTGATACTGAACTTGACGGAGAAAATAAAATAAAACTTAATTCATTGTTGGCAAAGTACTCAGATTGTTTTATAAAAGGTATTCCATATACTAAAGTTAGAGTTGGCGAAATGAAAATTAGATTGATTGATCCAAGGAAAACAGTTCAAAGAAGGCCATATCGATTAAGTCCATGCGAGCGAGATTTAGTTCGAGAGAAAATTGAGGAGCTGTTGAGGTGTAATATAATAAGACCAAGCTGTTCACCTTATGCAAGCCCCATATTGTTGGTAAAAAAGAAAAATGGTTCGGATAGACTCTGCGTTGACTATAGAGAGCTAAATTCAAACACTGTTGCTGATAAATACCCGCTCCCACTCATACAGGATCAAATAAATAGACTTCAAGGAGTTAATTATTTTACATGTTTAGATATGGCCAGTGGATACTACCAAATTCCTTTGCATGCGGATTCTATTGAGTACACAGCGTTTGTGACGCCAGATGGCCAGTATGAGTTTCTGTCTATGCCATTCGGGCTTAAAAACGCGCCTTCTGTTTTTCAACGCTTAGTAATGCAGGCGCTAGGAGATTTAGCGAAATCCTATGTTATCGTCTATATGGATGATATCATAATAACTGCCACAACACAATGCGACGCGTTTGAAAGATTAGAGATTGTTTTAAATGTTCTGACAGAGGCTGGGTTTTCATTCAACATTACAAAGTGTTCATTTCTGAAAACATCGGTTCAATATCTAGGCTACAGTGTTAGTGCTGGTGAAATTCGTCCAAACCCTCAGAAAATAGTAGCGTTAACTGCCCTTCCCCCTCCACAGTCTGTAACATCACTTAGACAATTTATTGGATTAGCATCGTATTTCCGGCAGTTTATAAAGGGCTTTTCACAGTTGATGAAACCGTTATATTTCTTAACTTCAGACAAAAATAAATTTATTTGGAAAACAGAACATGAACAGTTACGGAAACAAATTATTTCTATACTAACCGATGAACCAGTCCTTGTTATTTTTGACCGAAATTATCCCATTGAATT
Organism: Drosophila rhopaloa; assembly: GCF_018152115.1. Lineage (NCBI taxonomy): Eukaryota > Metazoa > Arthropoda > Insecta > Diptera > Drosophilidae > Drosophila > Drosophila rhopaloa. Next base: position 1,263,146 of record NW_025334991.1, read on the forward strand.
ACATACAGATGCAAGTGGCAGTGGTTACGGTGCAATTTTATTACACCAAATTAAGAAGAAACCACAGGTAATAGAATATTATAGCAAAACTACTTCACCTGCAGAGTCCAGATATTACTCGTATGAGTTGGAAACTTTAGCGGTTGTAAACTCAATTAAACATTTTCGACATTATTTGCTGGGCAGGAACTTTACTGTTTATACCGACTGTAACTCATTGAAGGCGTCAAGAAATAAACAAGATTTGACCCCTAGAGCACAGCGTTGGTGGGCTTTCTTACAGTCATTTACATTCGAAATTCAGTATAGAGAAGGGAAAAGAATGGCACATGTTGACTTTTTGTCGAGAAATCCTATCTCACCAGGGTCTACTTCTGCTCCAAAAGTAATCGATGAGAAGAGAGTTAACTTGGCCGAAATTTCAAGTAATTGGCTCATTGCTGAACAGCGTCGAGACTCAGACATAGCCGAAATCGTGACTAAATTAAAAGATTGTTCTCTTGATGAAGATATTGCGAAAACATATGAAATAAGGTCAGAGGTTCTTCACCGAAAAATACAGAGGAATGGCAGAACCCGCTGTTTACCGGTGGTGCCCCGTGCTTTCAGATGGTCCGTTATAAACCAAGTTCATGAGTCGATAATGCATTTAGGTTTCGAAAAGACACTGGATAAAGTTTACGATTTTTACTGGTTTGACAATATGTCAAAATACATCAAAAAATTTGTTGACAATTGCATCACTTGCAAAATGTCTAAGTCAACCTCTGGAAAAATTCAGGCTGAACTGCATCCCATCCCAAAAGTAAATATTCCTTGGCACACAATCCATATCGACTTAACAGGGAAATTAAGCGGCAAGAGTGACCAGAAGGAATATGTTATTGTTCAAGTTGACGCGTTTACCAAGTATGTCTATCTCAGTCACACCCTTAAATTGGACAGTGAGAGTTGCATAAAGGCTGTCAAGACCGCTGTTTCGTTGTTTGGAGTACCAAACCGAATAATAGCTGACCAGGGAAGGTGTTTTACTGGATCAAAGTTTAGTGAATTTTGTTCAGATCAAAAAATAAACTTGCACTTGATTGCCACCGGCGCTAGTCGCGCTAATGGTCAAGTAGAACGAACAATGAGCACGTTGAAAAATATGTTAACGGCGGCTGAAACTGGAACACAGTCTTGGCAGGATGTGCTGGGAGAGGTGCAGCTGGCAATCAATTGTACAACTAATCGTGTGACGAAGGCAAGTCCTCTAGAAATGTTATTGGGAAAAGTAGCACGGCCATTAGGATTACTTCCACCTTGTGACATAGAAAATGATGTAGATTTGTCGAACTTGAGAGCACAAGCTGAAAAAAATATGTTAATTACTGCAGTTTACGATAAAGAACGGTTTGATAAAAGTAAGGTAAAAGTACGTAGACACAATGTTGGAGATTTTGTATTACTTAAAAACGAGGAAAGACATCAAACCAAGCTGAGTCCAAAATTCAAGGGGCCTTTTCAAATAACACAGGTTCTAGAGGGTGACAGGTACATTTTAAAGTCCTTAACTAACAAACGAACTTACAAGTATGCTCACGAAGATTTAAGAATCTTACCAGATGGGAAAGTTCCCGAAGAGCTTAATGTGTGCGATGATTATAATAATGTTGAAAGCGAAAATGAAAATATTAATGATGATGAAGTTGTTGAAGAAAGTGAAGTGCGCCAATAAGGGTGGCAAAAAGATGTAGTACTGCTGGTCAAACGGAAATGACAGAGTACTAGGATCATGTAAATCAAGCTCAGAAATGAAATTTAAAACAAGAAAAGAAAGTAATGAAATGATGAAAAGAAAGTATCGTGGCCTGAGTGGACGATAATGAGATTCGAAATATTAATGTAAGCACAAGTGCAGAACAAACTAATGTTTGTTTTGATCATGGCGTGTGGTGCATTAGATATGAGAATGGATAAATTGAGTTAAATAATTGGTTTAAAAAGAAGACTTGATTTGTTAATGAAACCCAAACAGAATGATAATGTTTATGTTAAGATATGTTTTAAGGAGGTCTGATATTATTTTGTGAAATTGGTCATTAATGAGTTTACATAAATTAAGAAAAGAAAATTGGATTTCGTTGTGAAAATATTTGTTTAAGTTATAAAAAACAAAAGGTTGTTAAAAAAAAAACAAAATATGTAGAAATAAAAAGGGAGCAAAAGAGAAACTAAAAATGTAGTCGTTTATACACGAGGTCGTGTTAGAGTCAGAATGGCCGTGTCGGTGCATACTAAGAGTGTGAGGATGTTGGTACATATGAGTGTATGGGTATATTTTCGGGAATTTCATCAGCCTCTAATTCTGCTGTGTCATGTTGTCGCTTTAAGAAATTACGTTTTAGCGGGGCGACAGCGTAGTGTCGCTGTCGCCGAGTGTGGTTCGGTGGTAAGCACAGAAGGAAGAAGGAACGATGCAGTTAGTTGCGTTTGGGACTTGAGGTGTGCGGAACCGAAACTCGCTGCGCTATTACAATGTCTGACGAGAGAAACCCTGCTGCAACAAACCCTGCTGCAACATATATTTATCGGTAACTAATTCAAGGGGCGACTTTTAAGAACAAACATACTAGATGTAGTGAAAACTAACCTTCTTGGGAATGAAAAAATTTTTTTTCTCAAAGGTTTTTTTTATCTTTTTCAATGTAGTCCCCTTTTAGCTCCATACACTTATTTCAGCGATTTAATTTTTCGGAAGGTCTGCAAAATACTCCTCCGCGGCGTCGATGACTTCCTCGCGTGAGCTGAAATTTTTATTAATGAGATTGTTGGGTCAGTGAGCTTTTTCACTAACGCTAACCTTTGATGGTGCCCAATAAAAAAAAACCGCACAAGATTTCAATTAAATATGCACTAATTTTATTCTAAATGACACCAAGGCCTTAATTACAAACTTTAATGTTTATGTTTAAGATTATTTGGTTGGGCAGGCAGACCGATTTGTCTGTGCTTTTTAACAGCGAAAGTATAAATGAAGAGAATGGGCAGGCGAGCGAGCGAGTACAAAATCGAAACTGAACTTAAGTAGATGCTTGCCGTGGACAAAGGGCCAGGCAGCGATCAGCGAAGGAATTGAAGAGGAGTAGCAATTACAGTAATTGAAAGAGATGCCACGCAGGGAAAATAGAAAAGGCAAAAACAAACATCAAGAATTCAATTTACGTTAAGATTAGAAACTTTAAGAATTTATTTAGGCTGCGGCATGACCGAACAATCTCCCCCCGTTGGAAGACCAGGGCTTTCAACCAAATCTTGCTTCGGCAGGACGCACAACTTGCGGACAGCTCTTCGAGTGGTTCATCGCTTATCCATGATAAAGCTGCAGCAGAATCTGACCAGCAAAAAAACGGGACGAGTACGTCCCGCATCAGTTGAGCCAGTAAGAAAGCAGCGCACAACTCTAATTTGGGAACAGTGAGAGTCTTCAAAGGTGCCACACGAGATTTTGAGCAAAATAGATGCACTTCTCGTTTGCCATCAGCTATTGAAACGAGTTAGATACATCCTCCATATGCGTCGATGCTAGCGTCACAGAATCCGTGGATCTCAATAGCACCATTTGGATGTAGCGCACGTCGAAGAAATTTCATTTGCTGAGTATGACCCATGTCAGATGACAACTTCAGCCATGATGTGTTGAGTGCCTCAGGAAAGCTCTCGTCCCACTCCAACTTCTCTCTCCAGACTTGTTGCAGGAAGATCTTGGCCTTGGCAACCACAGGACCAATGAGACATACACGCGAGAAATTGTGGAATGCACCAGCCGTTTACATGGCTTTGGAGAGACCTGTATGGGAGAAAAAGAAAAACGAAAGACATCCGCTGCAGGATCCCAAGCAAGACCCAGTGTCTTAGTAAAGTCACTGCCATCGTCAAACTTCAGGAATGTTTCTTTTACCGAGTCAGGAACTTTATCAAGGACATCGCGCTCGTTGGAACACCATTTCCTGAGCTTGAAGCTACCTCGTGCAAGCAAGTTTTTTGTTTGAGACATAATTTCGAGGACCTCCTGTGTTGATTGGTCTCCTGTGATCAGATCATCAACGTAAAAGTCCCGCGAAATGATTTTAGAACCGATTGGAATTGTGCTCTTCTCATCATTCGCCAGTTGATGCATCGCGCGAACTGATAAAAAGGCTGCAGGCTTAGTTCCATAGGTCACGGTATCAAGCTTGAATACCTGCACCTTCTGGTCCGGTGAGTCACGCCAAAGAATACATTGAAGATAGCTATAGGGTTGCAGATGTCACCAGTCAATGCAACAGGGAAAGTCCGAAACTGTAACAGCGTGTTGAACAGCCTCTGTTGAATGGTAGGCCCTGCCATGAGAACCTCGTTCAGCGAATGTCCACTTGACGTTTTGGCAGACCCATTAAAAACGAATCGCAATTTAGTCGTGGGGCTGTCTTCTTTGAAAACGCAGTCGTGGGGCAGAAAATATTTGCAAAGACTCAATGAGTTTCTGGGCACGAACGACATGTGCTTCAAATGCAAATATTCACGAATGAATGCCGAATATTGGACCTTGACTTCTGGCTTCCGCTCTAGCTTGCTCTCCAAATTGAGAAATCGACGATAAGCTTGATTATACGATTCACCCAGTAATTCTAGAGTGTTCTTCGCAGGTAATCGTACGGAATATTCACCAGAGTCTAAACGACGAAAGTTGGTCTTGAAATGAGCTTTGCACTCCAGTTCTTCTTTGGTGGCTGTGACCACGCCTTCACCACAGTTCTCAACTTCCCAAAAACGACGGACTAATTCATCCATATGAACTTCAGCAGCAACCAATTCACGGTGCACAGTTGCCTTGAGAGTAGAAGATCCACCTCCTGTAACGATCCAACCAAGCCTTGTTTTCTGCAATAGGGGTAACCCAGCAGCCAACTTAATCTGCCCTACAGATAATAGCTCAAAGAACATGCGATGAGGAGATCTATTCGCCGAGATCTATAGAAATCCGGATCGGCCAGCTGAATATTCGAGGGAATTTTCCAACCATCGGGTTTAACGGTCAAACTGGGTTGATTGCCGGTAATCGCTGGAGCAACAAGAGCAGATAGGCATGCGAAGTAATCAGAAGTGTGCGACTTTAACTTAACGTAAACGGATACTCCTTCAGAGTTAAATCGGGCATCTCCAAGACCTGCAACTGACACGGTAGACTTCGTTTTATGCAACTGCAACTGGTGAGCGAGTCGGGAAGTTACAATGTGGACTTGAGATCCCGAGTCTAGCAGCGCACGGCATGGGATCCAAGCACCTGATCGACTTTCAACGTTTATGACTGTAGTTGCAAGAAAGACAATGTCAGAATCCACATTCTGAGCCAGCAAAGAGGTAGAAGGACTTGAAGTAATTGCAATTGGCGTACTTTGTTCTGCAGTTGGAGCTCGCATAACCTGGGTCGAAGACTGAGTGCCAAGGTGCAAAAGGGTGTGATGCTTGGACCTGCAAGTTCGACAGCAGCCTGACTTACCATTGTGCATTTGATGGCTCTTCTTTAAGCAATTAAGACAGAGCGCTAATTCCTTCACATTTCGAATACGCTCTTGCACTGACAAATTGGCGAATTGACCACAGCTATAAATTGAATGGCCACTGTTGTCGCACACAACACATCCATTTCCAAAAGTGTTAGTGGCAATTAAAATGCTTTTGTTGCGGCTTCTTCCTGATTGTGAACTATATGAGTACGATGCTGCAGTATGCTCTACATTTTCCAATTTTTGACCACGCTTGGACAAAAATGTAGTAAATTGATCAATCGAAAGAATTTCATCAATAGCCGCAGATTCTTCCCAATTGGCCTGAGTTTTGCTATCTAATTTTTGGAGTAAAACATGAACCAGAATGCAATTTGAGATTTGCTTAACCGAGCCCATTGACTGAAGAGCACGTAGATTAGCATTTATTTTATCAGATATATCTCTCAGCTTCGCTGCGGACCGCATTTCCACTTTAGGGAGACCCAAAATTGCATTTATATGGGATTGGAAAATTAGACGCTAATTATTGAAACGGATATTCAATAACTCCAAGGCTACAGCATAGTTGCTGTCACAAATTTCTAATGAGCGCACTGTATCCAAGGCGGCACCCTTCAGGCTAGACTTTAAATGCTGAAGCTTCTCAATGTTATTGAGCTCCACGTCATTGTCGATGATAGCTTTGAACATGGATTGAAAGTCGACAAATTCAGTATAGCCACCAGAAAATTCAGGCAATCTCAATTCAGGCAAATGAGATCTTTTAGCCGGTACAGAATGGAAAACCAGAGATGGCTCTGGCCTGAGCGTAGAACTTCGAAGTGGCGGACGTTGACGCTTACCCAAATCTCGATTTAGCATGATTTGTATTGATATGATGAGCTCTTCAAAATCATCGCGAACCTGGCTGCCGATTTCATTAAAATCCAGTTCCTCAAGACTGTCATGGACCTGGGCAAATGCAGCCTTATTCTCCTCTGAGAGCTTAACACGAAGCTCTAATTCTTCCTCACTCATCGCCTGGAGCTTCTCAACAGTCAAGGCCTTCTCAGAGGATTTCGCCTTAGAAAGCATTGATTCAGCCTTCAATTTGAGATGCTTCACTCCCTGAACTTAAGCAGCTAAAGTTGTTTCGGTTGACATTTTAATAAATTTATTTTATTGTTTTCAGCTTTAATCACTCGGCTAGTGATCCTGATCAAGAATATATATACTTTATAGGGTCGGAAACGCTTCCTTCTAGCTGTTACATACTTTTGCACGAATACAATATACCCTTTTACTCTACGAGTAACGGGTATAATGACCGATTTGGCACCGAATTAACTATACCCGAATACGCCCATATTGTTAGGGTACCAAGTATGAAAAAAAGCAAAACTGGGTCATTGGACAAATCCAAGGCCATCCTAGCAAAACACAGAGCGATCCGGGCTAAGTTTAAATAGCTAAATAGCCAAGTGCATAAGCAGAAAAAGTCCCCATCAATGGGGGTTGCCCTCCACAAAACTTTATTGCTAGCCAAAAAAACTTAATACTTTCTTATTACCTTCCTTCCAATTCCAACTTTAAATGAAACAATTATGCATATATATTTGCAATGCTCTAACGCTAATTTACTTTTAGGCACTTGAACATATAGGCATATGAACACTAAGTTATAGAACTATTTTCACTTATTAGGCATTTCCAAACGAGAGCGACTTCTGTTTTTCTATTAAACACAGTTTTCTATTTCGATATTTTGTTATAAATTGCATTTAATTCTCTAGTACTTTTGTATTTTTGTGTATAATCACCTGTACATGCTGCTCAATGTGCAGCACAACTCATCAAGCGTAGAATTACGGTTAAGACAATAACAACATTTATTTGCATCAAAATGTTTTACTTATATATAGTGTTGGCTGAAGCCAGTTAAGCTGACCTTTTTTTGATTTAATGATCGATATTGAAGTTGTAAGTTTTTGAAGCATAGTGTAAGTTAGTTTAGGGCGAAGGCAGGAGCGCAATAAAGTTCTCTCTTGCTCTCTACGAAGTCGTCAATCTTCGTTATGCTAGGCTCTAAGAGCACTTGTCGAAAATATAGTTTTATCGTTGAAATTAAGTTGAGTCGCAAAGACGTATTTATTTTCTCTCGGTTGCCAATTATTTATATTTAGAAAATTATTCTAAAATTTCATGGCGCCCCCGGGTGGACTATAAAATTATAAATTAAAAGCGACAAATTAGTGACAGTGAGATATTAAAAATAAAAGTGGAAGTGCATTTTTCTTACAAACAAAATGCATAAAAATGCACAAGAACTTGTGTAGATTGTTGACCGCGGAGTGTTTTGTGTTAGTATTCTTAAATACAAAGCAGCTATTGCTCAACTTTTCATTTTTAGAGAACTATTCTAAATTTTCATGGCGCCTTCGGGTGGACTATAAAATTATTAATTAAAAGCAACAAATTAGTGACAGTGAGATATTAAAAACAAGAGAGAACGCTATAGTCGAGTGCCTCGACTATTAAATACCCGTTACTCAGCTAAAAAACTTAATATAAATATGCCTTCTTGTGTTTTTTTTTTTTTTTTTTTTAACATAATGTGAATTATAGTGACCACAGGAAAAAAGGACAAAAAGTTCAAATTATCAATTTGAATTCGGTGATCTCTTAGTGCTGGCAGCTTTACAGCACGAGCATCAGCACCAGCGCTGCTTTAGCGCGCAGATTTGTCCTGCACCAGCAGCTGGGTTTATGTTTATGTTTTTCAGTGCAATAAATTGACTAGAAATATTAAACATACTTACTTATATTGGCTAAACACATACATTCTTAAATAGTATTATGTATATTAAAGTCTAAGTGTTTGCACAACACGAGTAACGGGTATAGCGAATAGCTTTCTTTGAAAGGAGTTATCTTTGCCGGGCAATTGCAACTGTGTACAATGTAAATACATACATATGTATATGCTTACATACATACACACATACGCCATTGCTTGACTCAGTCCTCCAATTTGGCTAACTAGATTTGATTTGCATAGTTCCTGGGATATAGTTCGGTATTGACAAATGAAAGCCATCGCAATTTCCTTGTATAGAAATCCTTATCGAGAATTAACGTTGACTCTGTTGAGCACCTTGGCCAGCTGTTCCAAAGTCATCCGTTAGATGGCGCCATGAAAGGCGGAAATGTAGGCGCTAGCCAGGCTTAAGCGTTTAATGGGTTTTTGGGCGTTAGAGTGGGCGTGGCAAACTTTTATTAGGCCAATCGATATTTATTGACGAAACAAATGCATATCAATTAAAATTTTCATAATATCATCAAAACTGTGGCCACAGCTTGTGGCTTGTGGGCGTGGCACCATTTTGAAACAAACTTGCGCTGCGTAGGAACTCCTAAAATCTACATGCAAAATGCCAGTCTTCTAGCTTTTATAGTTTCCGAGATCTCAGCGTTCATACGGACGGACAGACAGACGGACAGACGGAGAAGCGGACAGACGGACATGGCTAGATCGACTCGGCTAGTGATCCTGAACAAGAATATATATACTTTATAGGGTCGGAAACGCTTCCTTCTGCCTGTTACATACTTTTGCACGAATACTCTTTACTCTATATACTCTACTTTTACTCTACGAGTAACGGGTATAAAAAGGGATACTTTCGCAGCCTTTAAAAATTTTTCCTATCTCCTTTAAGATATAGACTACCGAGCGGCAAGCGCTTTTACCCTAATCAAGATATGCGTAAATAAATAAGAATTGGAAAAATTTATGTTAGTAGCTTACACACTGCGCGAAATATTCTGATAATCGTCAAATTTGGACCGATTTCACCCTATTGTTCCTATGGGAGCTATATGATATAGACGTCCGATCGGCACGCGCTTTCACCTTGATCAATGTATGCATAAAAAAATACGATTTGGAAAGATTCATGTCAATAGCTTGTATACTGCGCGAAATATCCTAAAAATCATTAAATTTTAACCGATTTTACCCTTTTGTTCCTATGGGAGCTATAGGATATAGACATCCGATCGGGCCGGTTTTCAAACTTGATCTGCGTACACTTGTTTTAGGACGACTGTGAAAGTTTCAGATCGCTAGCTTTAAAACTGAGCACGCAAACGGTATTGAAACAGACGGACAGACGGACAGACGGACAGACGGACGGACGGACAGACGGACGGACGGACGGACGGACGAAGACGGACATGGCTATATCGACTCCCCTATTGATCCTGATCAAGAATATATATACTTTATAGGGTCGGAAACGTCTCCTTCACAGCGTTCCAAACTTCTGACCAAATTTATAATACGCTCTGCAAGGGTATAAAAAGATTAGCTATACGTAATTAATTTCATTTTTACATAGCGGATGTAGTATGTACTTGACTGATTGGCAGCAACTTTTACCCTAAGCAAGGTATACATAAATAAATTAGCTAAATTGCATAGTTTCATGCCAATAGCCCTTATACTGCAAAATTGTCATATACAAATAGAAAACAAGAGAGAACGCTATAGTCGGGTGCCCCGACTATCAGATACCCGTTACTCAGGTAAAGGGAGTGCGAGGGAGATGGAGATAGAAACTTTGATCACGCATAACTTTTTAACGAATGGTCCGATTTGAAAAATTTCTTCAACATTTCGATAGGTATTGATAAACACAATAAAACTGCATTTTTACTTTTCCGAAATATTTAAATTTTTAAAATCGTATATAAGCGATTGTGGGCGTTAAAGGGGGCGTGGCACCTTTTTGAAATAAACTTGCGCTGCGTAGGAACTCCTAGAATCTGCATGCAAAATTCCAATCTTCTAGCTTTTATAGTTTCCGAGATCTCAGCGTTCATACGGACGGACAGACAGACGGACAGACAGACGGACAGACAGACGGACAGACAGACGGACAGACAGACGGACAGACAGACGGACAGACAGACGGACAGACGGACAGACGGACAGACGGACATGGCTATATCGACTCGGCTAGTGACCCTGATCAAGAATATATATACTTTATAGGGTCGGAAACGCTTCCTTCTAGCTGTTACATACTTTTGCACGAATACAATATACCCTTTTACTCTACGAGTAACGGGTATAATAAAAGTGGAAGTGAATTCTTCTTACAAACAAATTGCATAAAAATGGACAAGATCTTGTGAAGAATGTTGCCCGCGGCGTGTTTGGTATTAGTATTCTTAAATACACAGCAGCTCTTGCTCAACGTATCGTGCGAAATACCCTGTTAATCCGACGAAGTACTGCCGCTAGAGGGATGCCCTGCGTTTGCTCAATGTGCAAAGGATAAGTGGCAGCAGGATTAAAAGACTCTTAACGCAGAACCTGGAGTTTTTAAACAAAACATTTTAATTGTTTTTTGTCTTGTGCTTAAAAATTGCACCTCGTTTTCTTGGCACAGACGTATCGATAAAGTAAAGCTAGTTATTAATTTATAATACAAACGGCCATTGCACAGTGGCTCGGCTTGTATGGAGCCGCGGCCATAAATACTTCTAGTTGTTATATTGTTACAAAATTTTCCCCGAAATTAAAAAAAAATATTGTAAATATGTTTAAATTTTTTTGGGTTTTTTTCGGCTCGAGGTCAACAATTGAAAAATGTTTTAAATAAAAGTTTTTAAATTTTATTTTTTATTTTTTCCAATATATTTCGGTTGCACTTCGGCAACCGTCTTCAGGGCAACTATAATCAACATAAAAACATAAAATAACATAAATTTAGACAATAAAAAACAAAGCTTTAAAAATTATTACACCTACATAATTTTACACGTCTGCACCGTCGCACATGGAGATTAATACTAATACTTATTAAGTAAGTGTCTGTAAATGTGAGCGCAATTTTCAACGTTTGTTTTGTAGTTCAGTCTTATGCTTGTGGGTGTGTTTGTTATATGTAACATTTCTATGGTGAAGAGTTTTTTGTAATGTTGTTCTTGTTCCAAAATAGTCGCTGCTTCAAAATTTGGTGAGTGACCGCTGGTTTTACAGTGGGCCATAAGTGCTGTTTTTTGTATATTAGCTTGGTGTCTTAATTTGAAGTCTGATCTGTGTTGTGATATTTGAGTTTTTGGTTTGGATTTAGTTGTTCCTACATATATACTGTCACATTTTTCATTTATATCTCCATTGCATGGTATTTTATATACAACATTGTTTTTGTCAAACATTTGTATTTTGGACTTGGTCTTGTTGAATATTGGTCGTAAGGTATTGTTGGGCTTGTGTGGTATTGTTATTTTTTCTTTATTGTAAAATTCTGACTTTTTAAGGCGTTCTGATAGCCTTGCTATATATGTAACGGACATGTATTGTGTAGGTTCTCTACATTTTGTTTTTTGTTCCATGTTTTGGTGTCTTTTAATTAAAGTTCTAATTAGATGGTTTGGGATGTCGTTGTCCTTTAAAATTTGTCTTATTTCATTTTTGGTTTCTTCATGAAAAATGTTGTTCGAAATGGCTAGCAACCGTTGTGTACAACCTACTGCTGTACTGATTATCATTGTTTTAGGGTGTTTTGAGTTAAAGTTGATGATTCGTCCTGATGCTGTTGGTTTTACCACTTTAGTTTTAGAATGTTCCCCTGTCTATGAACCATTGAGTCCAAATATGCTAGTCCTCCATCTTCTTCCTGTTCCAGTGTGAATTTTATATTTTTATTGAAAGGGACGTCCGAGATGCCGCGTGGTAGGGGAGTCGCGTCGTGGTCGCGACGTTGTGCTGCTCGGGTTATATGGGCCGGAACGGACTCACCGAGGTAAAGTAGAATTTTTTGTGGTTAAATAACCTAACTGCCTGCGGCAGTGTTGGTTGGTGGTGATGGCTGTTACGGTGCGTGTGGCTGCTGCTGTTGCTACTGCTGCTGCTGCTGTTGCTACTGCTGCTGCTGCTGCTGCTGCCGCCGCCTGTTGCTGATGCTGCCACTGGTGGTGGAGTACTCCCACGAGGGCTGCTGCCCTTCCTCCGAGACAAAAATTCCGAAAATCAAGGAAATCAAGGAAAACAAGGAAAACTGCCGGGGCCCTATGTACTAGGGTCCCCGGTGGACCTAAAATAAATAAATATCTACTTAATTTACACACGACACTAGCACTTTTCGCACCCTTACTTTTTTTTTATTAAACGAAAAACAAAAAAAATACGAACAACTCCGTCCACATTGCTTTGGTGTCCGGCAGCAACTGAACCCGATTCCTGACCTACGCAATGTCATGCCCATCACGCCATATTCCCTTTCCCTCTCCCAAAAGTGGGTCAATGGACGAATCCAAGGCCATCCTAGCCATACCCAGAGCGAACCGGGCCAGTTTAAATAGCTAGACAGCCAAGGGCATGAGCAGAAGGGGGCGCCACTAAAACCATCGCTCTATCATCCTAACCTATCGATAGATTCCATCCCATTATCGACTCCAACTGCAACACCAACCAAAGATTTCGAGAGGCGCTACCCGGAGTCTCAACAGAACGACGAAATAATTGGTAGCTTTGGAGATACGGTAGGTATCAACACGGCACTGATATCATCCTGCAGTTCGAACGGCGCCTAACGCGGGGCCCACGCATGACGGGAAGTATTCCTGATTTTATCGTATGCTTGTATACTTTGTGTGTCCTTCTTCCAGATCAAAGGCGGATGTCCTTAGCGTGGTACACTCCGAGACTGCGGCCTTGGAGGTCCTCCAACAAGTATGCATTGTTGCCGACGGATTTGACGACCCTGGCCTTCAGGAACTTGCGAGCGAACTTCGCATTGAAAGATTTGCTGAAGTCACTCAGCACGAAGTTTCGGCGGAAGACTTCTTGACCCGGGCTGACGAGTAGCGTACGGGCTCGCTTATCGTAGCGTTGCCGGCTCATCTCGTATGCACCCTCCAATTGCTTCTGAACCTTGTCATGGATTACCCGAAGCTTGTCCTTGGTCTGCATTCCCGCCATCTCGTGGTCGCACAGAGACCTGAGTTGTCTGGCTAGCTTGTAGCTGGAACCGTTGAGGAACATGTGATGGCCGAATACGGTGAAGAACGGCGCTTCTCCTGTGGCTGAGTGGTCAGTGTTCCGGATGGCTACCTCAATCTCGGGCAGATGTGCATCCCATTCACGGTGATCTCCGTCCAAGAAGCTGCGAATTGCTGCCAAGACACTACGGTTAACTCTTTCCGCCGCATTGCTCTGGGGTGAGTATATCGGAGTCTTGATGTGCTGGATACCGAATCCATCCGTCATCTCCTCAAACGCCTTGGATGTGAACTGCTTTCCGAATGTATTATTTCAGGCACACCGAACTTGTAAAATACCTCGTTTACCAGAAAGTTCACTACGTTCAACGTAGTCGCCTCCTTCATGGCCTTCAGGAAGGTATACTTGGAAAAATGGTCCACTACGATGAATATCCACGCGTGACCATTCTTGGACCTCGGATATTTGCCCAGGAAATCGATATAGAGTTTCTGGAATGGCCTTTCCGTCTCTACCCTTTTTCCGATTCCTACCTGCATCCTGAAGTTAGGCGCTTTGGACTCCTTACACACCTCGCAAGCCCGGACGTACTCACGAACCTGTATCGTCATCCCCGGCCAATAGAACAGGCGTCGCAGGGTCTCCAATGTTTTCGCCATTCCACCATGGCCAGCCTTGGGGTCCGAATGGGCACGCTCTACCAAGCTGTGCGTCAGGCTCTGTGGTATCCACAGCTTCCACTCGGATCCAGTTCGTCGTCCAGACTCGGAGTCCCCATGCGCTTGAAGATCAGTCCGCTGTCCACCTTTAGGTCCGGTAAGTGCTTCCTGTTGGACTCCACGTCTTGCACTAACTCCAAGTAATCCTCAGCAGCAAATTCGGTCGTCTCGAATCCCAGTAGTTCAGTTGGATCAATGAGGATTTCGTCAATGCAGCGGGATAGCGTATCTGCAACTACGTTTTCGCTGCCTTTACAATGCTCAATGCTGAAATTATAACCCTGCAGCTGGAGAGACCACCTCGCGAGACGTCCTGACAGGTCCTTCATCGTCATCAACCATTTCAAGCTGGCGTGATCGGTTATGCATGTGAACGGCATCCCTTCCACATACGGTCTGAACTTCCGAATGGCTAGGATGGCCGCCAGGCACTCCTTCTCAGTGACCGAGTAGTGGACCTGGTGCTTGTTCATCTTGGCCGAGAAGAACGCGATGGGTTGCTCGTCCCCGTCCTGGTTCCGCTGAAACAATACTGCGCCGACGCCAACGTGAGATGCGTCGCACTGGATAAAAAAATGCTTCTTAAAGTCCGCGTGAACCAGGACCGGCGCGCTCGTCAAGGCCAGCTTTAGATCATCGACTGCTTGTGTGGCACTGGGATTCAATGAAAACCTGGTGTTTCCTGTCTTCTTCAAGGCCTCGGAGAGCGGTGCAGCCAGCGTGGCGAAGTTCTTAACGAACCGTCGATACCACCCAGCCGTGCCGAGGAAGGCTCGAACTTCCTTCATGGATTTCGGGTAAGGTATCTTCTGAATTGCTGAAACCCGTCCAGGATCCATCCGCAGGAGACCTCCTCCGACTATAAACCCCAGGTAAGTCAGAGACTTAAAGCAAAACTTCGACTTTTGTAACCCTATTGTCAAACCGGCTGCTTTCAGACTTTGGGCTACGCGCAGCAAGTACTTCAAGTGCGTCTGAAAATCTGGAGCGAGGATTAGCAGATCGTCCAGGTATACGAAGACGTTGGATCTGAGCTCCGCTGGTATCACCCGATCCATAAGACGCACCGCGCGTTGCGCCGCGTTGCACAGCCCAAATGGCATCATTCGAAACTGGTACAACGGTCTGCCTGGAACCGTGAACGCCGTGTACTCCTTGCTCCTGTCCTCCAGTTCGATCTGCCAAAATGCAAACTTGAGGTCTACGCTGGAGATGTCTTTCCCTGGCTTTGACACCACCGTTGTGCGGTTGCTCCAAGGGCTTTTGCTCTCCTCGATGACACCCAGTTCCAGCATCTTATCGATTTCATCCTCGACTACTCTCTGTTTCGCCGGAGACATCGGATACGGACGATCTTTGAACACCCGGGCTCCCTCTATCAACTCAATAGAATGCCTTTCCACGCTGGTGGTTCCGAGGCCATCCCGTTCAAAAGTAAGAAATTCCTCCTTGACCTTTTCTAATGCCTCCTTTTCCTCCGCAGAAAGACTCCTGGATTCGGGTTCCTCCCTTATCTCGTCCTCTTCCTCCTTTTCGGCATAGTGCTCCATCTGGCTGGCATGGATTTCATCAGCTGCCTTGATGGCTTTCGGCACCGGGTTTCCTACGACGGCTGGAGCCAGTCCGAACGCCCGCCAGAAGTCGACTCCGAAGTACACTGATTGTTCCAGGTATGGGCAAAGGTAGAACATGACCTTCTTACTCACGCCTTTGTATTTCACAGGCAGCTCCGCGCGTCCAATAATTGAACGATCCTCGCCAGAAGCCGTCCGGACTACTGAGAAATACGGTTGAGCAGTCACCCCCAGCGTTTCCACGAGCTCTCGGCAACCTCTGCCCAGCACGCTTACACTGGCCCCCGTGTCCAACAAGCCTGTGAGCAGCTGGCCCATGACCTCCACGTCGGCAAAGGGTCTAGGATCGCCGGAATCGATGCGCTTCACGGCGGCCACCACCTCTCGTCGCCGGGATCTCCTTATCCTGAAGCGTTCCCTTGCCTTCTGGACTCTCCGTGAGACCATACGCATGCCGCTCAGCTGATGTTCTGCAAAAATCCTATTTCGCGCCACCATATATCGCCGTAGCCGTTCCTCCGCCGGTAGGTATCTTAATGAACACTTATTCCTAACAGATTTGCTATATACGTTATTATCTATTTTAGGAACTATTTCGTGGGATTCCAATCTGGGCGAGTCCCTCCCACTTTTTGTCTGCCCAGTCGGCCGTTTTCCGCACACTCAGGGCATTTTGGAGTGATTGTGTCCGGTCTGCCGCACTTGAAACAAAACCTTTTCCACTCCGCGGACGGGCAGTCTCGGAATCCGTGTTCCGCGGCACCGCAATTCCAACAGCCTGGCTTGAATGGATTTCTCGGCCTTCCACGAAGCTCGTCCACTTCGAGGATTTGCTGCTCGTCGACTTCGTCCGGTATGCGCGCCTCGCTGACCCGCAACTTGTTCAACTGCCCGTAAGCAGCGCGCCCTCGACGACCGAAGTGTTTCTCCACTTCGACGCACTTCTCCCGAAGTTCGTCTACCGTGTATCCATCGCGTAGACAAACCTGGCTATACCATCCCTCAAGCCTTTCTTGACCACCTTCACCAACTGCCGCTCTGGCATTGGTTTTTTCAGGCGGGAAACTAATTGCTGCATGGCATGGATGTAATCATCCACGCCTTCACCCGGCTGCTGCTCACGCTGAAGTAGCTCGTGCATCCTTTCGTGTTCCGTCTGGTGACCACGGAACCGATCCATCAAAGCCCTGCGCAGCTGGCCCCAAGTGTCTACTCTGGATTGGCGGACATGTACCCAGTACCACTCCTTTGCTCTGCCCGATAGGAGGGCGTGGAAGTTTCGCAGAACTTCATTCCACGGACACTGGTGTTGCCGCTGCAGGAACTCCAGACGGAACACGAAATCGTCGACGGAATTACGGTCGTCCTCGCCGTCGAAGGAAACATTCCAGCGGTCCACTCGGGTATACCGGTTCCCGTTGCCAGCTCTCGAGTTGGCGTAAAGCCGCGGCTCATCCCGGAAATCCGTAGCTCTGCGATCCTCGATACGCCATTGCCGTCCGTGGCGATCACTCGGGCCTGCTGGGTCGTACTCCGGTTCTTGGCTCAGGCTGCTGTCGATCCCCGCAGAGTCGTTCGCCGGTGGCCGGGGTCGCTGCCTAGGCGGCAGCTCAGGAGGCCTTCGGATGCCTCTGTCCGTCTCCTGCCGCTGTTGGACTTCTCCCGCTGGACCATTTGTGACGGCTTCTGGACGCGTCGGCCTGGGCACCATCGATCCTTGGCGATTCTCGCTCTCCTGTAGCGGCTGCGGTCTTCTCTCGGCTGGCCTAAGGACGTCGTTCAGCAACTTCATCATGTCCATGAAGCCGTTTCGGATCTCCTCCCTCAGCGTCTGGCTAACTCCCGACTCCTGGGACGCGCAATATGTCTGCGCCGCTTGTGCCAGAGCGGCATTTGCCGCCGACTCAGCTGCTGAATCTCGTTCCAGGCCCTCCTCCTGAGGATTCTTCTGTTCCGGGATCAGCAATTTATCCTCCGCCTCGACGATCGCCCGGAAATCGAGGGTTCTGGGCGACCGATGCTGTGCGAGATCCGCCGGTTGATCCCTAATCCGATCCACTGGACCACCGCCTATTGGCGTTCTGGGTAAACCCCCAGCCAGAGATACCCGCGGGAGCCCTGTAGCACCTTTTAATTCACAGGTCAACAACGGTAAGTATATATGTAAATTAAGTAACGGGTACATTTAAATAACATTCATGTATTTTTTTCCACTTCTAGGCTAGGCACCGGCAGCAAGCCAATGGCGGGTCGCCGAAGGACAACTCGGGACCTTTATAAAGGGACGTGGCGGCCCGGAAACCGTTATTACGCCGTGCCTCGGCCACTGCAGACCGTGACGTCCGAGATGCCGCGTGGTAGGGGAGCCGCGTCGTGGTCGCGACGTTGTGCTGCTCGGGTTATATGGGCCGGAACGGACTCACCGAGGTAAAGTAGAATTTTTGTGGTTAAATAACCTAACTGCCTGCGGCGGTGTTGGTTGGTGGTGATGGCTGTTACGGTGCGTGTGGCTGCTGCTGTTGCTACTGCTGCTGCTGCTGCTGCCTCCGCCGCCTGTTGCTGATGCTGCCACTGGTGGTGGAGTACTCCCACGAGGGCTGCTGCCCTTCCTCCGAGACAAAAATTCCGAAAATCAAGGAAATCAAGGAAAACAAGGAAAACTGCCGGGGCCCTATGTACTAGGGTCCCCGGTGGACCTAAAATAAATAAATATCTACTTAATTTACACACGACACTAGCACTTTTCGCACCCTTACTTTTTTTTTTATTAAACGAAAAACAAAAAAAATACGAACAACTCCGTCCACATTGCTTTGGTGTCCGGCAGCAACTGAACCCGATTCCTGACCTACGCAATGTCATGCCCATCACGCCATATTCCCTTTCCCTCTCCCAAAAGTGGGTCAATGGACGAATCCAAGGCCATCCTAGCCATACCCAGAGCGAACCGGGCCAGTTTAAATAGCTAGACAGCCAAGGGCATGAGCAGAAGGGGGCGCCACTAAAACCATCGCTCTATCATCCTAACCTATCGATAGATTCCATCCCATTATCGACTCCAACTGCAACACCAACCAAAGATTTCGAGAGGCGCTACCCGGAGTCTCAGTAGAACGACGAAATAATTGGTAGCTTTGGAGATACGGTAGGTATCAACACGGCACTGATATCATCCTGCAGTTCGAACGGCGCCTAACGCGGGGCCCACGCATGACGGGAAGTATTCCTGATTTTATCGTATGCTTGTATACTTTGTGTGTCCTTCTTCCAGATCAAAGGCGGATGTCCTTAGCGTGGTACACTCCGAGACTGCTGCCTTGGAGGTCCTCCAACAAGTATGCATTGTTGCCGACGGATTTGACGACCCTGGCCTTCAGGAACTTGCGAGCGAACTTCGCATTGAAAGATTTGCTGAAGTCACTCAGCACGAAGTTGCGGCGGAAGACTTCTTGACCCAGGCTGGCGAGTAGCGTACGGGCTCGCTTATCGTAGCGTTGCCGGCTCATCTCGTATGCACCCTCCAGTTGCTTCTGAACCTTGTCATGGATTACCCGAAGCTTGTCCTTGGTCTGCATTCCCGCCATCTCGTGGTCGCACAGAGACCTGAGTTGGCTGGCTAGCTTGTAGCTGGAACCGTTGAGGAACATGTGATGGCCGAATACGGTGAAGAACGGCGCTTCTCCTGTGGCTGAGTGGTCAGTGTTCCGGATGGCTACCTCAATCTCGGGCAGATGTGCATCCCATTCACGGTGATCTCCGTCCAAGAAGCTGCGAATTGCTGCCAAGACACTACGGTTAACTCTTTCCGCCGCATTGCTCTGGGGTGAGTATATCGGAGTCTTGATGTGCTGGATACCGAATCCATCCGTCATCTCCTCAAACGCCTTGGATGTGAACTGCTTTCCGAATGTATTATTTCAGGCACACCGAACTTGTAAAATACCTCGTTTACCAGAAAGTTCACTACGTTCAACGTAGTCGCCTCCTTCATGGCCTTCAGGAAGGTATACTTGGAAAAATGGTCCTCTACGATGAATATCCACGCGTGACCATTCTTGGACCTCGGATATTTGCCCAGGAAATCGATATAGAGTTTCTGGAATGGCCTTTCCGTCTCTACCCTTTTTCCGATTCCTACCTGCATCCTGAAGTTAGGCGCTTTGGACTCCTTACACACCTCGCAAGCCCGGACGTACTCACGAACCTGTATCGTCATCCCCGGCCAATAGAACTGGCGTCGCAGGGTCTCCAATGTTTTCGCCATTCCACCATGGCCAGCCTTGGGGTCCGAATGGGCACGCTCTACCAAGCTGTGCGTCAGGCTCTGTGGTATCCACAGCTTCCACTCGGATCCAGTTCGTCGTCCAGACTCGGAGTCCCCATGCGCTTGAAGATCAGTCCGCTGTCCACCTTTAGGTCCGGTAAGTGCTTCCTGTTGGACTCCACGTCTTGCACTAACTCCAAGTAATCCTCAGCAGCAAATTCGGTCGTCTCGAATCCCAGTAGTTCAGTTGGATCAATGAGGACTTCGTCAATGCAGCGGGATAGCGTATCTGCAACTACGTTTTCGCTGCCTTTACAATGCTCAATGCTGAAATTATAACCCTGCAGCTGGAGAGACCACCTCGCGAGACGTCCTGACAGGTCCTTCATCGTCATCAACCATTTCAAGCTGGCGTGATCGGTTATGCATGTGAATGGCATCCCTTCCACATACGGTCTGAACTTCCGAATGGCTAGGATGGCCGCCAGGCACTCCTTCTCAGTGACCGAGTAGTGGATCTGGTGCTTGTTAATCTTGGCTGAGAAGAACGCAATGAGTTGCTCGTCCCCGTCCTAGTTCCGCTGAAACAATACTGCGCCGACGCCAACGTGAGATGCGTCCGCATGAACCAGGACCGGCGCGCTCGTCAAGGCCAGCTTTAGATCATCGACTGCTTGTGTGGCGCTGGGATTCAATAAAAACCTGGTGTTTCCTGACTTCTTCAAGGCCTCGGAGAGCGGTGCAGCCAGCGTGGCGAAGTTCTTAACGAACCGTCGATACCACCCAGCCGTGCCGAGGAAGGCTCGAACTTCCTTCATGGATTTCGGGTAAGGTATCTTCTGAATTGCTGAAACCCGTCCAGGATTCCGCAATTTCCACTCCGCGGACGGGCAGTCTCGGAATCCGTGTTCCGCGGCACCGCAATTCCAACAGCCTGGCTTGAATGGATTTCTCGGCCTTCCACGAAGCTCGTCCACTTCGAGGATTTGCTGCTCGTCGACTTCGTCCGGTATGCGCGCCTCGCTGACCCGCAACTTGTTCAACTGCACGTAAGCAGCGCGCCCTCGACGACCGAAGTGTTTCTCCACTTCGACGCACTTCTCCCGAAGTTCGTCTACCGTGTATCCATCGCGTTGACAAACCTGGCTATACCATCCCTCAAGCCTTTCTTGACCACCTTTACCAACTGCCGCTCTGGCATTGGTTTTTTCAGGCGGGAAACTAATTGCTGCATGGCATGGATGTAATCATCCACGCCTTCACCCGGCTGCTGCTCACGCTGAAGTAGCTCGTGCATCCTTTCGTGTTCCGTCTGGTGACCACGGAACCGATCCATCAAAGCCCTGCGCAGCTGGCCCCAAGTGTCTACTCTGGATTGGCGGACATGTACCCAGTACCACTCCTTTGCTCTGCCCGATAGGAGGGCGTGGAAGTTTCGCAGAACTTCATTCCACGGACACTGGTGTTGCCGCTGCAGGAACTCCAGACGGAACACGAAATCGTCGACGGAATTACGGTCGTCCTCGCCGTCGAAGGAAACATTCCAGCGGTCCACTCGGGTATACCGGTTCCCGTTGCCAGCTCTCGAGTTGGCGTAAAGCCGCGGCTCATCCCGGAAATCCGTAGCTCTGCGATCCTCGATACGCCATTGCCGTCCGTGGCGATCACTCGGGCCTGCTGGGTCGTACTCCGGTTCTTGGCTCAGGCTGCTGTCGATCCCCGCAGAGTCGTTCGCCGGTGGCCGGGGTCGCTGCCTAGGCGGCAGCTCAGGAGGCCTTCGGATGCCTCTGTCCGTCTCCTGCCGCTGTTGGACTTCTCCCGTTGGACCATTTGTGACGGCTTCTGGACGCGTCGGCCTGGGCACCATCGATCCTTGGCGATTCTCGCTCTCCTGTAGCGGCTGCGGTCTTCTCTCGGCTGGCCTAAGGACGTCGTTCAGCAACTTCATCATGTCCATGAAGCCGTTTCGGATCTCCTCCCTCAGCGTCTGGCTAACTCCCGACTCCTGGGACGCGCAATATGTCTGCGCCGCTTGTGCCAGAGCGGCATTTGCCACCGACTCAGCTGCTGAATCTCGTTCCAGGCCCTCCTCCTGAGGATTCTTCTGTTCCGGGATCAGCAATTTATCCTCCGCCTCGACGATCGCCCGGAAATCGAGGGTTCTGGGCGACCGATGCTGTGCGAGATCCGCCGGTTGATCCCTAATCCGATCCACTGGACCACCGCCTATTGGCGTTCTGGGTAAACCCCCAGCCAGAGATACCCGCGGGAGCCCTGTAGCACCTTTTAATTCACAGGTCAACAACGGTAAGTATATATGTAAATTAAGTAACGGGTACATTTAAATAACATTCATGTATTTTTTTCCACTTCTAGGCTAGGCACCGGCAGCAAGCCAATGGCGGGTCGCCGAAGGACAACTCGGGACCTTTATAAAGGGACGTGGCGGCCCGGAAACCGTTATTACGCCGTGCCTCGGCCACTGCAGACCGTGACGTCCGAGATGCCGCGTGGTAGGGGAGCCGCGTCGTGGTCGCGACGTTGTGCTGCTCGGGTTATATGGGCCGGAACGGACTCACCGAGGTAAAGTAGAATTTTTTGTGGTTAAATAACCTAACTGCCTGCGGCGGTGTTGGTTGGTGGTGATGGCTGTTACGGTGCGTGTGGCTGCTGCTGTTGCTACTGCTGCTGCTGCTGCTGCCGCCGCCGCCTGTTGCTGATGCTGCCACTGGTGGTGGAGTACTCCCACGAGGGCTGCTGCCCTTCCTCCGAGACAAAAATTCCGAAAATCAAGGAAATCAAGGAAAACAAGGAAAACTGCCGGGGCCCTATGTACTAGGGTCCCCGGTGGACCTAAAATAAATAAATATCTACTTAATTTACACACGACACTAGCACTTTTCGCACCCTTACTTTTTTTTTTTATTAAACGAAAAACAAAAAAATACGAACAACTCCGTCCACATTGCTTTGGTGTCCGGCAGCAACTGAACCCGATTCCTGACCTACGCAATGTCATGCCCATCACGCCATATTCCCTTTCCCTCTCCCAAAAGTGGGTCAATGGACGAATCCAAGGCCATCCTAGCCATACCCAGAGCGAACCGGGCCAGTTTAAATAGCTAGACAGCCAAGGGCATGAGCAGAAGGGGGCGCCACTAAAACCATCGCTCTATCATCCTAACCTATCGATAGATTCCATCCCATTATCGACTCCAACTGCAACACCAACCAAAGATTTCGAGAGGCGCTACCCGGAGTCTCAGTAGAACGACGAAATAATTGGTAGCTTTGGAGATACGGTAGGTATCAACACGGCACTGATATCATCCTGCAGTTCGAACGGCGCCTAACGCGGGGCCCACGCATGACGGGAAGTATTCCTGATTTTATCGTATGCTTGTATACTTTGTGTGTCCTTCTTCCAGATCAAAGGCGGATGTCCTTAGCGTGGTACACTCCGAGACTGCTGCCTTGGAGGTCCTCCAACAAGTATGCATTGTTGCCGACGGATTTGACGACCCTGGCCTTCAGGAACTTGCGAGCGAACTTCGCATTGAAAGATTTGCTGAAGTCACTCAGCACGAAGTTGCGGCGGAAGACTTCTTGACCCAGGCTGGCGAGTAGCGTACGGGCTCGCTTATCGTAGCGTTGCCGGCTCATCTCGTATGCACCCTCCAGTTGCTTCTGAACCTTGTCATGGATTACCCGAAGCTTGTCCTTGGTCTGCATTCCCGCCATCTCGTGGTCGCACAGAGACCTGAGTTGGCTGGCTAGCTTGTAGCTGGAACCGTTGAGGAACATGTGATGGCCGAATACGGTGAAGAACGGCGCTTCTCCTGTGGCTGAGTGGTCAGTGTTCCGGATGGCTACCTCAATCTCGGGCAGATGTGCATCCCATTCACGGTGATCTCCGTCCAAGAAGCTGCGAATTGCTGCCAAGACACTACGGTTAACTCTTTCCGCCGCATTGCTCTGGGGTGAGTATATCGGAGTCTTGATGTGCTGGATACCGAATCCATCCGTCATCTCCTCAAACGCCTTGGATGTGAACTGCTTTCCGAATGTATTATTTCAGGCACACCGAACTTGTAAAATACCTCGTTTACCAGAAAGTTCACTACGTTCAACGTAGTCGCCTCCTTCATGGCCTTCAGGAAGGTATACTTGGAAAAATGGTCCTCTACGATGAATATCCACGCGTGACCATTCTTGGACCTCGGATATTTGCCCAGGAAATCGATATAGAGTTTCTGGAATGGCCTTTCCGTCTCTACCCTTTTTCCGATTCCTACCTGCATCCTGAAGTTAGGCGCTTTGGACTCCTTACACACCTCGCAAGCCCGGACGTACTCACGAACCTGTATCGTCATCCCCGGCCAATAGAACTGGCGTCGCAGGGTCTCCAATGTTTTCGCCATTCCACCATGGCCAGCCTTGGGGTCCGAATGGGCACGCTCTACCAAGCTGTGCGTCAGGCTCTGTGGTATCCACAGCTTCCACTCGGATCCAGTTCGTCGTCCAGACTCGGAGTCCCCATGCGCTTGAAGATCAGTCCGCTGTCCACCTTTAGGTCCGGTAAGTGCTTCCTGTTGGACTCCACGTCTTGCTCTAACTCCAAGTAATCCTCAGCAGCAAATTCGGTCGTCTCGAATCCCAGTAGTTCAGTTGGATCAATGAGGACTTCGTCAATGCAGCGGGATAGCGTATCTGCAACTACGTTTTCGCTGCCTTTACAATGCTCAATGCTGAAATTATAACCCTGCAGCTGGAGAGACCACCTCGCGAGACGTCCTGACAGGTCCTTCATCGTCATCAACCATTTCAAGCTGGCGTGATCGGTTATGCATGTGAACGGCATCCCTTCCACATACGGTCTGAACTTCCGAATGGCTAGGATGGCCGCCAGGCACTCCTTCTCAGTGACCGAGTAGTGGACCTGGTGCTTGTTCATCTTGGCCGAGAAGAACGCGATGGGTTGCTCGTCCCCGTCCTGGTTCCGCTGAAACAATACTGCGCCGACGCCAACGTGAGATGCGTCGCACTGTATAAAAAAATGCTTCTTAAAGTCCGCGTGAACCAGGACCGGCGCGCTCGTCAAGGCCAGCTTTAGATCATCGACTGCTTGTGTGGCACTGGGATTCAATGAAAACCTGGTGTTTCCTGACTTCTTCAAGGCCTCGGAGAGCGGTGCAGCCAGCGTGGCGAAGTTCTTAACGAACCGTCGATACCACCCAGCCGTGCCGAGGAAGGCTCGAACTTCCTTCATGGATTTCGGGTAAGGTATCTTCTGAATTGCTGAAACCCGTCCAGGATCCATCCGCAGGAGACCTCCTCCGACTATAAACCCCAGGTAAGTCAGAGACTTAAAGAAAAACTTCGACTTTTGTAACCCTATTGTCGAACCGGCTGCTTTCAGACTTTGGGCTACGCGCAGCAAGTACTTCAAGTGCGTCTGAAAATCTGGAGCGAGGATTAGCAGATCGTCCAGGTATACGAAGACGTTGGATCTGAGCTCCGCTGGTATCACCCGATCCATAAGACGCACCAAGCGTTGCGCCGCGTTGCACAGCCCAAATGGCATCATTCGAAACTGGTACAACGGTCTGCCTGGAACCGTGAACGCCGTGTACTCCTTGCTCCTGTCATCCAGTTCGATCTGCCAAAATGCAAACTTGAGGTCTACGCTGGAGATGTAATGCGTCTGATCTATCCTGTAGAGGATCCCATCAATACTAGGCAGAGGATACGCATCCTTAACCGTCAGTGCGTTCAGCTTACGGGCATCCAGACAGAACCGGTCTTTCCCTGGCTTTGACACCACCGTTGTGCGGTTGCTCCAAGGGCTTTTGCTCTCCTCGATGACACCCAGTTCCAGCATCTTATCGATTTCATCCTCGACTACTCTCTGTTTCGCCGATCTTTGAACACCCGGGCTCCCTCTATCAACTCAATAGAATGCCTTTCCACGCTGGTGGTTCCGAGGCCATCCCGTTCAAAAGTAAGAAATTCCTCCTTGACCTTTTCTAATTCGGGTTCCTCCCTTATCTCGTCCTCTTCCTCCTTTTCGGCATAGTGCTCCATCTGGCTGGCATGGATTTCATCAGCTGCCTTGATGGCTTTCGGCACCGGGTTTCCTACGACGGCTGGAGCCAGTCCGAACGCCCGCCAGAAGTCGACTCCGAAGTACGCTGATTGTTCCAGGTATGGGCAAAAGTAGAACATGACCTTCTTACTCACGCCTTTGTATTTCACAGGCAGCTCCGCGCGTCCAATAATTGAACGATCCTCGCCAGAAGCCGTCCGGACAACTGAGAAATACGGTTGAGCAGTCACCCCCAGCGTTTCCACGAGCTCTCGGCAACCTCTGCCCAGCACGCTTACACTGGCCCCCGTGTCCAACAAGCCTGTGAGCAGCTGGCCCATGACATCCACGTCGGCAAAGGGTCTAGGATCGCCGGAATCGATGCGCTTCACGGCGGCCACCACCTCTCGTCGCCGGGATCTCCTTATCCTGAAGCGTTCCCTTGCCTTCTGGACTCTCCGTGAGACCATACGCATGCCGCTCAGCTGATGTTCTGCAAAAATCCTATTTCGCGCCACCATATATCGCCGTAGCCGTTCCTCCGCCGGTAGGTATCTTAATGAACACTTATTCCTAACAGATTTGCTATATACGTTATTATCTATTTTAGGAACTATTTCGTGGGATTCCAATCTGGGCGAGTCCCTCCCACTTTTTGACTGCCCAGTCGGCCGTTTTCCGCACACTCAGGGCATTTTGGAGTGATTGTGTCCGGTCTGCCGCACTTGAAACAAAACCTTTTCCACTCCGCGGACGGGCAGTCTCGGAATCCGTGTTCCGCGGCACCGCAATTCCAACAGCCTGTCTTGAATGGATTTCTCGGCCTTCCACGAAGTTCGTCCACTTCGAGGATTTGCTGCTCGTCGACTTCGTCCGGTATGCGCGCCTCGCTGACCCGCAACTTGTTCAACTGCCCGTAAGCAGCGCGCCCTCGACGACCGAAGTGTTTCTCCACTTCGACGCACTCCTCCCGAAGTTTGTCTACCGTGAGTATATCCATCGCGTAGACAAACCTGGCTATACCATCCCTCAAGCCTTTCTTGACCACCTTCACCAACTGCCGCTCTGGCATTGGTTTTTTCAGGCGGGAAACTAATTGCTGCATGGCATGGATGTAATCATCCACGCCTTCACCCGGCTGCTGCTCACGCTGAAGTAGCTCGTGCATCCTTTCGTGTTCCGTCTGGTGACCACGGAACCGATCCACCAAAGCCCTGCGCAGCTGCCCCAAGTGTCTACTCTGGATTGGCGGACATGTACCCAGTACCACTCCTTTGCTCTGCCCGATAGGAGGGCGTGGAAGTTTCGCAGAACTTCATTCCACGGACACTGGTGTTGCCGCTGCAGGAACTCCAGACGGAACACGAACCCGGCTGCTGCTCACGCTGAAGTAGCTCGTGCATCCTTTCGTGTTCCGTCTGGTGACCACGGAACCGATCCATCAAAGCCCTGCGCAGCTGCCCCAAGTGTCTACTCTGGATTGGCGGACATGTACCCAATACCACTCCTTTGCTCTGCCCGATAGGAGGGCGTGGAAGTTTCGCAGAACTTCATTCCACGGACACTGGTGTTGCCGCTGCAGGAACTCCAGACGGAACACGAAATCGTCGACGGAATTACGGTCGTCCTCGCCGTCGAAGGAAACATTCCAGCGGTCCACTCGGGTATACCGGTTCCCGTTGCCAGCTCTCGAGTTGGCGTAAAGCCGCGGCTCATCCCGGAAATCCGTAGCTCTGCGATCCTCGATACGCCATTGCCGTCCGTGGCGATCACTCGGGCCTGCTGGGTCGTACTCCGGTTCTTGGCTCAGGCTGCTGTCGATCCCCGCAGAGTCGTTCGCCGGTGGCCGGGGTCGCTGCCTAGGCGGCAGCTCAGGAGGCCTTCGGATGCATCTGTCCGTCTCCTGCCGCTGTTGGACTTCTCCCGCTGGACCATTTGTGACGGCTTCTGGACGCGTCGGCCTGGGCACCATCGATCCTTGGCGATTCTCGCTCTCCTGTAGCGGCTGCGGTCTGCTCTCGGCTGACCTAAGGACGTCGTTCAGCAACTTCATCATGTCCATGAAGCCGTTTCGGATCTCCTCCCTCAGCGTCTGGCTAACTCCCGACTCCTGGGACGCGCAATATGTCTGCGCCGCTTGTGCCAGAGCGGCATTTGCCACCGACTCAGCTGCTGAATCTCGTTCCAGGCCCTCCTCCTGAGGATTCTTCTGTTCCGGGATCAGCAATTTATCCTCCGCCTCGACGATCGCCCGGAAATCGAGGGTTCTGGGCGACCGATGCTGTGCGAGATCCGCCGGTTGATCCCTAATCCGATCTACTGGACCACCGCCTATTGGCGTTCTGAGTAAACCCCCAGCCAGAGATACCCGCGGGAGCCCTGTAGCACCTTCTACGTCAGTGGACCAGAGTGCGTCTTCTTCGTCGCCGGGAGGACCCATCGACCTTAGCTGGTGGCCGTGCCTATTCCCTGGATCTTTATCCATGGACTGCTATCCTGCTTTCACTCCTTAACTATCAAATAATATTATAAACACTATAACGTAACGACAAATTAAATTGCCGATACATACGGAAAATAATATAATAAATAATATGATAAATAATATAATAAATAATATAATAAATAATATACTAAATAATATAATAAATAATATACTAAATAAATAAACAAGAATAAATAAATATAATAATAAATAACAGAGAAAATATATAACAAACTTCCCTAATCATAAATCACGCACCACCAATACAAAATTTCCTATTTATCTTTTCAGTTTTTTTTTTTAACATGGGGAGATGGAACTGACCCTCGCCGGTGGACTTCCGACCTAACTCGTCCTGCGCTTGCTCCAAACCCATATTTCCCGTCACCTCCTAGCCGTTCGTCAACTGAACAGGCTATCACTCGTGGTGATAGCCGCCAGTTAAGGACTTTGGCTGGTTTTTACTCCTGCTGGCTTTTCCTTCCCATCGGCATTTTCTATTTTACATCGAGGAAACCGTGCAGCGCGTGGCGTTGCCACGGGTCACGATTACCCTTTAAGTTTATAACCGACATAAAATTAGAAATTCAGGACGGGGAGAAAAACCCAGGAATTAAAGACATTCTAATCTAAACAAAATTTTACATAAATAAACAACAAAAAACAAGCTTGTTAACCTACTCTTATCACAGAATTTATCACAGATTTATTTCAGTGTACTCGCTATCACGATGTACCCCGTGATGCAAAACCTGGCTTCTGCCGGGATGCCATCACTGGTTTACTGGTAAACCTGTGACCAGGAGCAATTTGCTGACCAGCCTCCCGTTCTGTGTTTTTCGGTTTGCCGTTTGACTTCCCTGTCATCACTCCCGATGCAAGTGCAACCTATATTGCAAGCCACCGTTAGGGATGACGAGGGGAGTCAAGGCCATCAATGAGCGAGACGTCGTCGCCTCGACCATTTTATTGTTTAAATTGGGCGCCACTATGTTACGAACTGCTTTTTTGTCCTTTGGCAGTGCCGCTAGCTCAGTCTTCTCTCGGGGCGGATTCCCCCTAATGCCACAGCCCGCAACATAAACGTCGATGACTACACGGTCTCACATCACAAGTTATTCGCTCATCACTAACAAACAAAACAAAAAAAGGTAAACAAAAGGTAAACGAGTTGTGCTGCTCGGGTTATATGGGCCGGAACGGACTCACCGAGGTAAAGTAGAATTTTTTGTGGTTAAATAACCTAACTGCCTGCGGCGGTGTTGGTTGGTGGTGATGGCTGTTACGGTGCGTGTGGCTGCTGCTGTGGCTACTGCTGCTGCTGCTGCTGCTGCTGCTGCCGCCGCCGCCTGTTGCTGATGCTGCCACTGGTGGTGGAGTACTCCCACGAGGGCTGCTGCCCTTCCTCCGAGACAAAAATTCCGAAAATCAAGGAAATCAAGGAAAACAAGGAAAACTGCCGGGGCCCTATGTACTAGGGTCCCCGTTGGACCTAAAATAAATAAATATCTACTTAATTTACACACGACACTAGCACTTTTCGCACCCTTACTTTTTTTTTATTAAAGGAAAAACAAAAAAATACGAACAACTCCGTCCACATTGCTTTGGTCTCCGGCAGCAACTAAACCCGATTCCTGACCTACGCAATGTCATGCCCATCACGCCATATTCCCTTTCCCTCTCCCAAAAGTGGGTCAATGGACGAATCCAAGGCCATCCTAGCCATACCCAGAGCGAACCGGGCCAGTTTAAATAGCTAGACAGCCAAGGGCATGAGCAGAAGGGGGCGCCACTAAAACCATCGCTCTATCATCCTAACCTATCGATAGATTCCATCCCATTATCGACTCCAACTGCAACACAACACAGATCAGACTTCAAATTAAGACACCAAGCTAATATACAAAAAACAGCACTTATGGCCCACTGTAAAACCAGCGGTCACTCACCAAATTTTGAAGCAACGACTATTTCGGAACAAGAACAACATTACAAAAAACGCTTCACCATAGAAATGTTACATATAACAAACACACCCACAAGCATAAGACTGAACTACAAAACAGACGTTGAAAATTGCGCTCACATTTACAGACACTTACTTAATAACAACTAGTATTAATCTCCATGTCCTACGGTGCAGACGTGTAAAATTATGTAGGTGTAATAATTTTTAAAGCTTGGTTTTTTATTGTCTAAATTTATGTTATTTTATGTTTTTATGTTGATTATAGTTGCCCTGAAGACGGTTGCCGAAGTGCAACCGAAATATATTGGAAAAAATAAAAAATAAAATTTAAAAACTTTTATTTAAAACATTTTTCAATTGTTGACCTCGAGCCGGAAAAACTCAAAAAATTTAAACATACATCAAAGGTCGCCTACAATCAAAATTATACGTCTATATGATATAGCTGCTATAGGAGCGATCGGTTATAAATACAAATTTAGTATGAAAAATTTATTTTTAAAGATATGTTATCTAAACTCCTAGACTATAGGTTCGATGTAGTTTTTCATATGCTTAGCTAATTTTCGGATAACTAATCATATAGCTGACATAGGAAAGATCAACTTTTTTGTGTTTTATTATATTTCATTTCGTAGTGATGTTTTAAGTAGAATTAGTTACAATAATTTGTTCTGTTTCTGCAAAAAAATGCAGCCTCGTAAGTAGGGCTAGCAAAACATGTAAGATTGGTCAGTTTGCAGTTTTGTTGTGACGCTTGTGGCACCACTACTTTCGACGGATAACGCTCAAAAGAAAAACGGCCGAAAACACAGAACAGAAATACAGAATTAAAAGAGTTTTTTTAGTTATTAGTTTGTGCACAAAGTTAATATAGTAATTCACTCGGGAAGCGAATTTAAATTGTTGCATTTCGAGTTGGAAGTAGATCGAAATCGAGGGCAGAGGAATTATCGATAGAGTAGGCAGGGTAACAGAACGTAGTGGCGCCCCCTTTTGTTGGTCATTGGTCGATTTAACTATTTAAATGAATCCCTGTTCGCGAAGAAGCAGTGGCGGATCTAGGGTTGCTGGCGCCCGGGGCAAAGCGAAAGATTCCGCCCCCTCCCTATTTGCTGTACGAATAACATTAGGAGTATTTTAAGTGTAAACAGGTTATTAATTATTAAAAGCTTATATGTTTGAAGAATTGTATTTCGTATCGATTCTTTTGTCAGTTACAACGGAAAAAACATTATTATTTGTGTTTTTGCAAGACAAAAAAATATTACTTTTAGAATATAACTTTTCTGGCCTTGATTGCCGCAAATTCAGCAATAATATCATTGTAGTCGAGTGATGCTGCTACATCATTTTCGATAGATAGTATAGCTAAATTTAACAGCCTGTCTTGGTTCATGGTTGTGCGGAGATAAGATTTTATCAATTTCAGTTTACTGAATGATTGCTCATACGAAGCCACGGACAATGGTAGAGTCAGCAAAATTTTCAATGCCGTCACAAGTGTTTTGTACGCCTCTAACCCCAACGATGAAATATACAATAGTATTCCTTTTGGAGTGAGATCAAGACTTTCTCCCTTTTTATTGGCCCTTTTCAGAAGAAAAATGACATCTTTGATATCGTGATACAATTCCGTACCATTTAAATCATTAGAATAAATTTCAGCTAATGATTTGCATTTATCGTTTCGGTGTGTTGTTTTTTTGCCCGGATTTATTTTTGAACTGGGCACCACTTGGTTTATTCGTTTCATTTTTGTGTTTTCCACGCCTAATTTGAAATAGTAGAAATATATTTTTAGAACATCAAGAAATGGAAAGTTCAGTGCCCCTTTCGCCCCATCAATCCCCCCCCCACCTCCCACCCCCTAGATCCGCCACTGCGAAGAAGGTAGGCGAGATTGAAATTGCAAGTCAATAGCTGCATTTTGCGGATCAGAAAGATCCAATTTTAAACCGTGCTCGGGAATTAAATTAAATAAAGTAAGTTAATAGTGAATCACTAATTTTAATAGTTACTTTATTGAGTGGTGTGTTCTTAGGCTATCCGGGGACCCATCAAAAGGGACCCGAGGTTGCGGGATGAAATCATTCAAGCGCCAAACTGAAAGCGGCCTGATGGGGCTGTCGGGGAGGTGGAGTCTTAATTGGAGTTGATTCAAACCTCTCGTCTGAGGAGTTATTATACCCGTTACTCGTAGAGTAAAAGGGTATATTGTATTCGTGCAAAAGTATGTAACAGCTAGAAGGAAGCGTTTCCGACCCTATAAAGTATATATATTCTTGATCAGGGTCACTAGCCGAGTCGATATAGCCATGTCCGTCTGTCCGTCTGTCCGTCCGTATGAACGCTGAGATCTCGGAAACTATAAAAGCTAGAAGATTGGCATTTTGCATGCAGATTCTAGGAGTTCCTACGCAGCGCAAGTTTGTTTCAAAAAGGTGCCACGCCCCCTTTAACGCCCACAATCGCTAATATACGATTTTAAAAATTTAAATATTTCGGAAAAGTAAAAATGCAGTTTTATTGTGTTTATCAATACCTATCGAAATGTAGAAGAACTTTTTCAAGTCGGACCCGTCGTTAAAAAGTTATGCGTGATCAAAGTTTCTATCTCCATCTCCCTCGCACTCCCTTTACCTGAGTAACGGGTATCTGATAGTCGGGGCACCCGACTATAGCGTTCTCTCTTGTTATACCCTTGCAGAGGGTATTATAATTTTGGTCAGAAGTTTGTAACGCAGTGAAGGAGACGTTTCCGACCCTATAAAGTATATATATTCTTGATCAGGATCAATAGGGGAGTCGATATAGCCATGTCCGTCTGTCCGTCTGTCCGTCCGTCCGTCTGTCCGTCTGTCCGTCTGTTTCAATACCGTTTGCGAGCTCAGTTTAAAAGCTAGCGATCTGAAACTTTCACAGTCGTCCTAAAACAAGTGTACGCAGATCAAGTTTGAAAACCGCCCAGATCGGATGTCTATATCCTATAGCTCCCATAGGAACAATCGGATATAACTTGCAAGAATGGAAGATATTTCGCGCAGTGTAAAAGCTATTGACATAAATCTTTCCAAATCTTATTTTATTATGCGTACCTTGATCAGAGTAAAAGCGCGTGACGATCGGACGTCTATATCCTATAGCTCCCATAGGAACAAAAGGGTAAAATCGGTTAAAATTTAATGATTTTTAGGATATTTCGTGCAGTATACAAGCTATGACATGAATCTTTCCAAATCCTATTTTTTTATGCATACATTGATCAAGGTGAAAGCGCGTGCCGATCGGACGTCTATATCCTATAGCTCCCATAGGAACAATAGGGTGAAATCGGTCCAAATTTGATGATATATCTTAAAGGAGATAGGAAAAATTGTTAAAGGCTGCGAAAGTATCCCTTTTTTATACCCTTGCAGAGGGTATTATAATTTTGGTCAGAAGTTTGTAACGCAGTGAAGGAGACGTTTCCGACCCCATAAAGTATATATATTCTTGATCAGGATCAATAGGGGAGTCGATATAGCCATGTCCGTCTGTCCGTCTGTCCGTCTGTCCGTCTGTCCGTCTGTTTCAATACCGTTTGCGAGCTCAGTTTAAAAGCTAGCGATCTGAAACTTTCACAGTCGTCCTAAAACAAGTGTACGCAGATCAAGTTTGAAAATCGCCCCGATCGGACGTCTATATCCTATAGCTCCCATAGGAACAATCGGATATATCTTGCAAGAATTGATGATATTTCGCGCAGTGTAAAAGCTATTGACATGAATCTTTCCAAATCGTATTTTTTTATGCATACCTTGATCAGGGTAAAAGCGCGTGGCGATCGGACGTCTATATCCTATAGCTCCCATAGGAACAATAGGGTAAAATCGGTCCAAATTTTATGTTTTTCAGAATATTTCGCGCTGTGTAAAAGCTATTGCTATAAATTTTTTCAAATCGTATTTTTTTATGCATTCCTTCATCAAGGTAAAAGCGCGTGCTGATCGGACGTCTATATCCTATAGCTCCCATAGGAACAATCGGATATAACTTTCAAGAATGGAAGATATTTCGCGCAGTGTAAAAGCTATTAACATAAATCTTTCCAAATCTTATTTTTTTATGCATACCTTGATCAGGGTAAAAGCGCTTGGCGATCGGACGTCTATATCCTATAGCTCCCATAGGAACAATACGGTGAAATCGGTTAAAATGTAATGATTTTTAGGTTATTTCGCACAGTATATAAGCAATTGACATGAATCTTTCCAAATCGTATTTTTTATGCATACCTTGATTAGGGTGAAAGCACGTGACGATCGGACGTCTATATCCTACAGCTCCCATAGGAACAACAGTGTGAAATCGGTCCAAATTTGTTGGTTTTCTGAATTTTTCGCGTAGTGTGTAAGCTTTCCAAGTCTTATTTACTTACGCATATCTTGATTAGGGTAAAAGCGCTTGCCGATCGGACGTGTATTTCTTATAGCTTCCGTAGGAAAAGTAGTTAAAGGCTGCGAAAGTATCCCTTTTCTATTTTTATATGACATTTTTGCAGTTTTTTGCAGTACAAAAGCAATTGACATCAAACGACGCAAATCTAGTTTATATATGTATACCTTATTCCTTTCGCTACTTTTTCAGTTTTAGCAATTTCGGCAAAGTCTGCAAGGGTATTAAAACTTCGGCTTGCCGAAGTTAGCTTCCGTCCTCGTTTTTATTTGTATATGACATTTTTGCAGTATAAAAGCAATTGACTTGAAACGATGCAAATCTAGTTTACTTATGTATACCTTATTCCTTTCCTTTTTCACTTTTAGCAATTTCGTCAAAGTCTGCAAGGGTATTAAAACTACGGCTTGCCCAAGTTAGCTTCCGTCCTCGTTTTTTGATGAATTCAATACCATTGAATTTATTTGTGTAAAGTTATCGCTTCCTGGTAGCTCTATATACATAACTTGCTCATATATTCCGCCGTTGTCTGAACTTCCTGATTATTTAAATCACCTTTCCATTATTAAGTCTGTTGCAAATAAGCTTTCCGATAGGGATCAGTTGGTAGTTCTAGGTGATTTTAATATACCTGGAGTTACTTGGTCCACTGAGGATGGATCGAATGTCTTACTACCTAAAGCACAGCATGATTTTGCTTGACATATCTTTATCTCAAGTAAACCGTGTTCGAAATTCTCAGGTCGCCTACTTGATTTGTGTTTTGTATCAAATCCTGAAGGTGTGTTTCTGTCCAGAGAAGCACCACTCAAGCAACCTGAAGATCCATATCACCCTATAATCGAACTTTCATTTGATACGGGTAGAGTTATAGAAGAAAAATTAGAAAAATCATCCAAACGAATACATTGTTTTCGCAAGGCAGACTTTCTGAGGCTAAATAATTTTATTTCTGGCTTTAATTGGTCTGATCTTTACTTCTGCAATAATATGTCCGATGCAGTTAATTTTTTTTACTCTGCAATAAACTCATTTTTTAATTCCTGTGTTCCGTGATACTATCCGTCAATTTCCAATAAATCACCTTGGTTTAGCAAAGAGTTGACACACTTAAGAAATGTAAAGTCCAGACTTTCTAGGAAATATAAAAATACCGGTACTCAATCTGTTTTAACTAGATATTTAAGTGCTCGCTCAAGATTTACCGTACTTAATGCTCAGTGTTATAATAGTTACTTAAACCGTTGTAGGGTCCGGTTCTCTCAGGAACCGAAACAGTTTTATAATTTCGTTATCACCAAGCGTAAATCTAATTCTTTTCACTTACTTCTTGTTCAAAAACTTGACCTGTTAGGTTTTCCAGTTGATCTGCTTAAATGGATTTCAAGTTATCTGAATGGCAGGGGTCCACAAAGGGTCCTTTTTAAAAATTCAATTTCTGAAATTCTCCGTGCTACCTCCGGTGTCCCACAAGGGAGCCATCAGGGTCCGTTACTTTTTACATTATTTATTAACGATCTTCCATCAATTATAAGTCATTCCCGCGTACTTATGTACGCAGATGATGTTAAGTTGTGCCTGCAGTATAAGGACATTTCCTGCCATTTAGACTTGCAATCCGATCTAGATAATTTTCAAAACTGCTGCCGAGATAATTTACTAAATTTAAACGCATCCAAGTCCAAGCTGATGACTTTTTATCGGGTCAATCCCATATACGCGACTTACACATTAAGTGGCAGCTCTTTGGATAGAATAACTCTTGTAAACGATCTTGGCGTTCTCTTGGACCCTAAACTAAAATTTTCAAACCACATTTCATCCATGGTTAATAAAGCCAGGGGAGTGCTTGGATTTATTAAAAGAATTCGATGATCCTTATTTAACTAAAACTTTATTTATTTCGTTAGTCCGTCCGACTCTAGAGAATGGGTCTCCCGTCTGAAGTCCACAATACGGAATACATATTGGTCGTATTGAATCAGTACAAAACTTTCTTTTTTTGCTTTACGGCGCCTAAACTGGTATGCAAATCTTAACTTACCTTCTTATTCAAGTAGACTTCTGTTGATTAATTTACCCTTCCCAGCCAACCGTAGAACGATGCTTTATTTCCTTATACATTGTGATATTTCTATCTCCATCTCCCTCGCACTCCCTTTACCTGAGTAACGGGTATCTGATAGTCGGGGCACCCGACTATAGCGTTCTCTCTTGTTATACCCTTGCAGAGGGTATTATAATTTTGGTCAGAAGTTTGTAACGCAGTGAAGGAGACGTTTCCGACCCTATAAAGTATATATATTCTTGATCAGGATCAATAGGGGAGTCGATATAGCCATGTCCGTCTGTCCGTCTGTCCGTCCGTCCGTCTGTCCGTCTGTCCGTCTGTTTCAATACCGTTTGCGAGCTCAGTTTAAAAGCTAGCGATCTGAAACTTTCACAGTCGTCCTAAAACAAGTGTACGCAGATCAAGTTTGAAAACCGCCCAGATCGGATGTCTATATCCTATAGCTCCCATAGGAACAATCGGATATAACTTGCAAGAATGGAAGATATTTCGCGCAGTGTAAAAGCTATTGACATAAATCTTTCCAAATCTTATTTTATTATGCGTACCTTGATCAGAGTAAAAGCGCGTGACGATCGGACGTCTATATCCTATAGCTCCCATAGGAACAAAAGGGTAAAATCGGTTAAAATTTAATGATTTTTAGGATATTTCGTGCAGTATACAAGCTATGACATGAATCTTTCCAAATCCTATTTTTTTATGCATACATTGATCAAGGTGAAAGCGCGTGCCGATCGGACGTCTATATCCTATAGCTCCCATAGGAACAATAGGGTGAAATCGGTCCAAATTTGATGATATATCTTAAAGGAGATAGGAAAAATTGTTAAAGGCTGCGAAAGTATCCCTTTTTTTTTATTTGTATATGACATTTTTGCAGTATAAAAGCAATTGACTTGAAACGATGCAAATCTAGTTTACTTATGTATACCTTATTCCTTTCCTTTTTCACTTTTAGCAATTTCGTCAAAGTCTGCAAGGGTATTAAAACTACGGCTTGCCGAAGTTAGCTTCCGTCCTCGTTTTTTGATGAATTCAATACCATTGAATTTATTTGTGTAAAGTTATCGCTTCCTGGTTGCTCTATATACATAACTTGCTCATATATTCCGCCGTTGTCTGAACTTCCTGATTATTTAAATCACCTTTCCATTATTAAGTCTGTTGCAAATAAGCTTTCCGATAGGGATCAGTTGGTAGTTCTAGGTGATTTTAATATACCTGGAGTTACTTGGTCCACTGAGGATGGATCGAATGTCTTACTACCTAAAGCACAGCATGATTTTGCTTGACATATCTTTATCTCAAGTAAACCGTGTTCGAAATTCTCAGGTCGCCTACTTGATTTGTGTTTTGTATCAAATCCTGAAGGTGTGTTTCTGTCCAGAGAAGCACCACTCAAGCAACCTGAAGATCCATATCACCCTATAATCGAACTTTCATTTGATACGGGTAGAGTTATAGAAGAAAAATTAGAAAAATCATCCAAACGAATACATTGTTTTCGCAAGGCAGACTTTCTGAGGCTAAATAATTTTATTTCTGGCTTTAATTGGTCTGATCTTTACTTCTGCAATAATATGTCCGATGCAGTTAATTTTTTTTACTCTGCAATAAACTCATTTTTTAATTCCTGTGTTCCGTGATACTATCCGTCAATTTCCAATAAATCACCTTGGTTTAGCAAAGAGTTGACACACTTAAGAAATGTAAAGTCCAGACTTTCTAGGAAATATAAAAATACCGGTACTCAATCTGTTTTAACTAGATATTTAAGTGCTCGCTCAAGATTTACCGTACTTAATGCTCAGTGTTATAATAGTTACTTAAACCGTTGTAGGGTCCGGTTCTCTCAGGAACCGAAACAGTTTTATAATTTCGTTATCACCAAGCGTAAATCTAATTCTTTTCACTTACTTCTTGTTCAAAAACTTGACCTGTTAGGTTTTCCAGTTGATCTGCTTAAATGGATTTCAAGTTATCTGAATGGCAGGGGTCCACAAAGGGTCCTTTTTAAAAATTCAATTTCTGAAATTCTCCGTGCTACCTCCGGTGTCCCACAAGGGAGCCATCAGGGTCCGTTACTTTTTACATTATTTATTAACGATCTTCCATCAATTATAAGTCATTCCCGCGTACTTATGTACGCAGATGATGTTAAGTTGTGCCTGCAGTATAAGGACATTTCCTGCCATTTAGACTTGCAATCCGATCTAGATAATTTTCAAAACTGCTGCCGAGATAATTTATTAAATTTAAACGCATCCAAGTCCAAGCTGATGACTTTTTATCGGGTCAATCCCATATACGCGACTTACACATTAAGTGGCAGCTCTTTGGATAGAATAACTCTTGTAAACGATCTTGGCGTTCTCTTGGACCCTAAACTAAAATTTTCAAACCACATTTCATCCATGGTTAATAAAGCCAGGGGAGTGCTTGGATTTATTAAAAGAATTCGATGATCCTTATTTAACTAAAACTTTATTTATTTCGTTAGTCCGTCCGACTCTAGAGAATGGGTCTCCCGTCTGAAGTCCACAATACGGAATACATATTGGTCGTATTGAATCAGTACAAAACTTTCTTTTTTTGCTTTACGGCGCCTAAACTGGTATGCAAATCTTAACTTACCTTCTTATTCAAGTAGACTTCTGTTGATTAATTTACCCTTCCCAGCCAACCGTAGAACGATGCTTTATTTCCTTATACATTGTGATATTGACTCCCCCGACTTGGTAAGTCGGCGCCAGCTCTGCCTGAGCTACCTTTTCTATTTTTACTAACCCTATCAAATTGTTAGAGGAAGGCCATTATATTTAATTAGAAGAATAGTCACTTTATTATAATTGCCATGGGCAGATCTTTATTCAGGAATCGTCAAATTAATAATGAATTACAGCTAGCTATTTGCGGCTGCGCTGCCTGCAAACATTGGCAGCGGCCGTCATATATATCGAAGTATATGCTCGCAATTGTATTTTTGCTGGTAGCACTGAGAGCGCGATGGAAGTTGTACATGCATGCCTTGTATGTGTCTGCACTCAGGCCATGGGAATGTGCTGACACTAGCACTTCCCATAAGTGGGCTCTGATGCGCATTCATATTTCGGCTGGCTGCAAAAGTTTAGTGGCTGGCACTTTTTGTATTTGTTTAAGTACACTGTAACACAATGTTGGTGTCGGTACAGTGGGTACTCGCTACAATGATACATGCATATTACATCTCCCTCCTTTTGAAAAATAACGTAATTCTATGAAGTTATTTTCTTACTATATGTATATAAAATATAAATGAACTTCTTGTTTTATAATAATATATAGTAACATACCCACACCAACATATCTACCACATAAAGTAACATACCCACACCCACATATCTACCACATAAACATATTTACATTACGCACTTGTCACACCCAAAATCATCGGCTCCCAAGAGTCGCCAATTAATATAAACATCCTCTTGAGTTATAAACAAATGAAAGAACCCCAAATTGTCGGCTCCCACGACTGACCAATTAATGTAAACATCCTCTTGCATTATAAACAAATGTCCCCAAACTTCAAAAAGCTTTTATCCCCCAATACTGTAAAATTGCAGGCGCAGCTCAAACCTAGATCCCTCTCATGCTCAGTGCTCTCATGTTGGACACTCTTAAATTATCAATAAAGTTCTTTCTCTCAATCGAAGGTTTGATAAGCGCCAGCTTAGTTTATAAGTTCGAGTTTTAAGTTCTCTTCTGTTCTCTTCCAGTTCGCGTTTACACTATTTTGATAATTAAAAATTATATTTTTTTCAAAGTGTTAAGTCCCAAATTTGTTATTGGCGCAGCCGTTAGGATACGGTTATATCCTTAAAGAACCCAAACGACGTTCGTCCCAGTACAATTATAAGCCAGCTATCGGTTATATCCTTAAAGAACCCAAACGACGTTCGTCCCAGTGCAATTATTAACCAGCTATCGCAGTGTCGGTTTGTGTCGCTAATATACGAACGGAAACCTAAATTTTTTGCAACACGCTATTGAAGCTCAGGTTGCGAGGATTTTTTTAACAAAACATAAATCTTGACCCGTGTGACTGTCAAGTAACTAAAACCAAAAAAAAATTATAAAACAAATTTTTTGCAAAACTCTGTTTTATTGTAAAAGTTAGTGCCTTTGTTCGTAACACAAGGGTTACTAAAAAATAAAACACCTTAGTTCTCCCCCACCAGTGCTAAGAGACAAGGTATAAGAATTTTAAATCAAATTCATAATACAAAACTTTTAAAATTGTGAAAAATTTATAAAACTAAATAAAAATCAGTGCTATTATTGTCAGAAAACCATCTAAATCAAGCCTTGAACCAAATCAGGCAAGTGCCGATATTTGGAGGCAAGACGCTCGAACTCAGCCCGTTCATCAGAAGGATAGATTTCATCCTGGAGTTGTACCCCACAACATGTATACGCCAGTCGAGCGTATTCTTTAGTGCGATTTAAATGCAGCTTCACGGAGATGCCCAGAGGATATCCCAAGTATCAACAGCCAGATGCTGGAGGGACTTAAGGAACGCCCTCATCAATGAATACAAAACCCAGACGCCCTGCGATGAATTACTAAGACGTCTGTATAACACCCCCTTTCCTGGGTGTATACGTAAGCTCGTTGAGGACATTGAGTCCAAATCTTTTGTAATATTAAATAAATTAGCCTTAGAAAATAACGCTTCAAATACAATTTTATACACAAATGCTCTTAATAATACAGTTAAAGATGTTATTATGAAAAAATTGCCAGGCAGACTTTTTATGACATTGGCTAGGTATGATATTACTAATGCTAATAAACTAAAATGTGTAGCACAACAAGAAGGTTGTTTTATTCAGATCGAACAAAGAATTCACTAAGTCAAAACCAAGATAAGAGAAATTATCAACCCCAACAAAATACTAATAAACAACAAAACTATAATTCCCAAAACCAATACAGACATCAAAATAATATTTCCCCAATTCAATATAAGCAACAGGCTAGTACATCTCAAGGCCAACATAAGCCGAATTATAATAAAAATAACAGCGAAACTTTTTATTGAAACCACCCATTATATCAAGCAACAAAACAAGAATTCCAACAAAAATTAAATTATAATCAGGTTAGGAATCCTATAAATTATCAATCTCAACAAAATGGGGCTAATGCACCTAATCGACCAATAAAAAGAAATCACGAAAGTACGAGTGGCCATATGAAAATGGATACCGAAAATTTTCATCAACAAGCCTCGGACACCGAACAGGAAATAGAAACCCTTACACACGAATCATCATGAATAACCAAGAGTTCCGATGTGTTGTAGACACAGGCCCTTCTATTAATTTAATTAAAGAAAATTACTTTCATTTTTCAACCAAAAATACACCTCTTAAAGTTCATACCATAAATGGTAATATTCAGTTAAATAAATCCGTGTCCTACCATGCAAGTAAACTTTGTCCGACCAAACAAACATTTTGGGTCCATAATTTCTTCCTCATAGGAAGAGAATATCTCGAAGTTTGTAACGCAATTATTCATTATAAATCAAAAACAGTTAATTTAAACGGTTATCAATTCGGAATGAGATTTAATTATAACGATTTCGAATATAAACAAGGAGAAGCAGAAATTGATTGCTGCGATCCCCCATTTTCAACAGATACACCTTTTAATTTTGCAATAAATAACGACTTGCAAGAAACCAATAAGTTTAGATTAGAACACCTTAATGACGAGGAAAAAGATAATCTTAAGAAAATTTTATATGAATTTAGCGACATACAGTACAAAGAAAGTGACAATTTGACTTTCACTAGTACTATCAAGCATGTCATTCATACAAAAAATGAGCAACCGGTTTACAAAAAACCATACAAATATCCTCAAGCTTAAAACAGGGAATAATTCGAAAGTCAAATTCCCCTTATTGCTCACCCATTTGGATAGTACCTAAGAAAGGTGATGCATCTGGAACAAAAAAGTTCCGTATCGTAATTGACTATCGTAATTTAAATGAAATTACGGTAGATGACAAATACCCTATCCCGGTCATGGATGAAATATTGGACAAACTTGGTAGATGCCAATATTTTACCACTATTGACCTTGCAAAAGGTTTTCACCAAATACAAATGGATGAAAATTCTATTCCAAAGACAGCTTTTTCCACCAAAAATGGCCATTATGAATATACTCGTATGCCCTTTGGATTGAAAAATGGCCCTGCTACCTTTCAAAGGTGCATGAACAATCTCTTAGAAGATTTGATCTACAAGGATTGTTTGGTCTACATGGACGATATTATCGTGTACTCCACTTCATTGGAGGAACATGTATTATCTTTGCGAAAGGTATTTGAAAAATTACGAGAAGCTAATCTCAAGCTTCAACTCGACAAATGCGAGTTTATGAAAAAGGAAACAGAATTCCTTGGACATATTATAACAACAACTGGTATAAAACCAAATCCTCTCAAAATAGAGGCAATACAAAATTTCCCTATACCCAAATCCCCAAAACAAATAAAATCCTTTTTGGGTCTTTGTGGATTTTATAGGAAATTTATCCCAAACCTTGCTAAAATAGCAAAACCAATGACAGCAAAGCTTAAAAAAGGCGTAACTTTAAATATAAAAGATAATGATTATGTACAAGCGTTTGAAAAACATAAGCTTTTAATAATGTCCGATCCAATACTTATATACCCAAATTTCGAAAAACCATTTTCATTAACAACAGATGCAAGTAATATTGCTATAGGAGTAGTATTATCGCAAAATCATAAACCAGTCTGTTATGCCAGCAGAACTCTTAATGAACACGAAATTAATTATTCGGTAATAGAAAAAAAACTTTTAGCTTTTGTCTGGGACACCAAATATTTCAAGTCCTATCATTTTGGCAGAAAATTTCTGATCCTAAGTGATCACAGGCCTCTAGTATGGCTCAATAATATCAAAGAACCTAATATGAAATTACAACGCTGGAAAATCAAACTAAATGAGTTTGATTATGAAATAAAATATTTGCCCGGTAAAGAAAACCATGTGGTAGACGCCTTATCTAGAATAAGAATAGAGGAAGCCTATTTAGGAGAGACTTCCAGTAATTCAAATACAATAACAACAGTATCTACAGTACATAGTGCACCAGAAGATAACCAAAA
Organism: Drosophila rhopaloa; assembly: GCF_018152115.1. Taxonomy (NCBI): domain Eukaryota; kingdom Metazoa; phylum Arthropoda; class Insecta; order Diptera; family Drosophilidae; genus Drosophila; species Drosophila rhopaloa. Next base: position 1,307,473 of record NW_025334991.1, read on the forward strand.
CCACATTTCAATAACAGAAAGACCACTGAATTATTATAACAGACAACTAGAATTTATAAGAGGAGACTTAAATGAAGTAGAAGTAATAAATTATTTTCAAAATAATAGTCTGCTTCTGCAAAAAATGCAGCCTCGTAACCAGGGCTGACCAATCTAATATGACTTGCTGGCTGTGTGAAAATATGGTGCACACCAAGTGCGCCGGTTTTAATGGCCGGACAAGTGATGACCTTTCAAAGGGGCCCAATTTGCAGTTCTGTTGTGATGCTTGTGTCGAGGTTGCGAACGCAATGAAATCGTTCATGAGCCAAAATAAAGGCGGCCTGATGGGGCTGATTAGCTGTTTCGGAGTTGCTAGACATAGCTTTCGCCGAGCTGATGATCTCCTCTCTGCGCTGGATTCGCAGAGATTAAAAGTCGTAAGCTATTAGAAGAGTCCCCTAAGCGCAAAAAGCCGCTGGTGGTAAGCAGAAAAAGAGGAACACCCCGCAACCGAAATTAGAAGAACAACAAATCATTGCAGCAAACCCTCAAATGTTGCTAAGATCAGCAGCTAAAAAAGATTCGGTATCCGAACAATCCGTAACAGAATGCATGCATTCCGATTTGTCCGTATTGGTTTCACAATTAGTGGATTCACCTATCTCTCAGAATAAAGCTTCACCACCACAAGGGACTACTGAGTCCGGACAACCGACTCAAGTTGGTTTTGCAGAAACACTTTCTGCTTCACCAAAATCCCTTTCAATGGTTCCACTAAAGAAACAATTTTTCGTTTCTCGGCTTTCCCCTGATCAAGCATCTTCTGATGTATTGTCTTATATACAAGACAAAACTAAAGCCGATTGTAATAGTGTAAAGGTGGAAAAGTTTAAGTTTTCCTATGCTAGAGACATTTCATCTTTTAACTGTCCCTAACGAGCTCTTTGAAGCCATATGCTCGGGCGACTTTTGGCCGGATTATATGGTTGTAAAAGAGTTCGAGGCTAAGATAAAGAAGAAGGGGACCGTGGGAGTAAAATTTCCTTTTCGAGGCCAAACCAATGTACCAATTTCAAAAAACTAACTTCTAACCTCCTTTTTTCCTATCAGAATGCAAGATGTTTGCGTAGCAAGCTCACTAAATTGTATTCCGATAGCCTTTCCTTTGCATCTCATATTATTGTATTTACAGAAACCTGGTTAAAGACGGAGATCTTGAGCTCCGAAGTTTTTACAGGTAAGTACACAATATATAGGTATGACCGTCCCTCTAGACGGGGAGGTGGAGTCTTAATTGGAGTTGATTCAAACCTCTCGTCTGAGGAGTTATTTTTTGATGAATTCAATACCATTAAATTTATTTGTGTAAAGTTATCGCTTCCTGGTTGCTCTATATCCATATATTCCGCCGTTGTCTGAACTTCCTGATTATTTAAATCACCTTTCCGTTATTAAGTCTGTTGCAAATAAGCTTTCCGATAGGGATCAGTTGGTAGTTCTAGGTGATTTTAATATACCTGGAGTTACTTGGTCCACTGAGGATGGATCGAATGTCTTACTACCTAAAGCACAGCATGATTTTGCTTGACATATCTTTATCTCAAGTAAACCGTGTTCGAAATTCTTCAGGTCGCCTACTTGATTTGTGTTTTGTATCAAATCCTGAAGGTGTGTTTCTGTCCAGAGAAGCACCACTCACGCAACCTGAAGATCCATATCACCCTACAATCGAACTTTCATTTGATACGGGTAGAGTTATAGAAGAAAAATCAGAAAAATCATCCAAACGAATACATTGTTTTCGCAAGGCAGACTTTCTGAGGCTAAATAATTTTATTTCTGGCTTTAATTGGTCTGATCTTTACTTATGTAATAATATGTCCTATGCAGTTAATTTTTTTTACTCAGCAATAAACTCATTTTTTAATTCCTGTGTTCTATCCGTCAATTTCCAATAAATCACCTTGGTTTAGCAAAGAGTTGACACACTTAAGAAATGTAAAGTCCATACTTTCTAGGAAATATAAAAATACCGGTTCTCAATCTGTTTTAACTAGATATTTAAGTGCTCGCTCAAGATTTACCGTGCTTAATGCTCAGTGTTATAATAGTTACTTAAACCGTTGTAGGGTCCTGTTCTCTCAGGAACCGAAAAAGTTTTATAATTTCGTTATCACCAAGCGTAAATCTAATTCTTTTCACTTACTTCTTGTTCAAAAACTTGACCTGTTAGGTTTTCCAGTTGATCTGCTTAAATGGATTTCAAGTTATCTGAATGGCAGGTCACAAAGGGTCCTTTTTAAAAATTTAATTTCTGAAATTCTCCGTGCTACCTCCGGTGTGCCTGCGGTAAGTTGTGCCTGCAGTATAAGGACATTTTCTGCCATTTAGACTTGCAATCCGATCTAGATAATTTTCAAAACTGCTGCCGAGATAATTTACTAAATTAAAACGCAAGTGCAAGCTGATGACTTTTTATCGGGTCAATCCATGGTTAATAAGGCCAGAGGAGTGCTTGGATTTATTAAAAGAATTCGATGATCCTTATTTAACTAAAACCTTATTTATTTCGTTAGTCCGTCCGATTCTAGAGAATGGGTCTCCCGTCTGGAGTCCACAATACGGAATACATATTGGTCGTATTGAATCAGTACAAAACTTTCTTTTTTTGCTTTACGGCGCCTAAACTGGTATGCAAATCTTAACTTACCTTCTTATTCAAGTAGACTTCTGTTGATTAATTTACCCTCCGTAGCCAACCGTAGAACGATGCTTGGTACTGTCTTCATTTATTTCCTTATACATGGTGATATTGACTCCCCCGACTTGGTAAGTCGGCTAAACTTTTCTGTGCCAAGTAGATTAACTAGAAATTATATTCCCCTAATTTTAAATCATTGTAGATCTAACTATTCCTTGCATGGGCGTTTTAGAGTATTATGTTCTGACTATAATAGACTTTTGCCTATAATCTCAAATTTTGACTCTCTGCCGCTCCTAAAACGAGTAAAACTAGCTTCATTGGCACAAAATTGATCTTTCTATTACTTTTTTCCTCGGACTTTTACCTATATTTCCTTATCTCGCGTCTATCTTCTCCCGAATCGTTCTGTACGATACACGGCTGCGCCCCTTGGTCGGTGGGGCGGGTAAATAAACCCTGAGACTCGCCCCGAAAAAAAAAAAAAATTGCTTGTGTTGCTTTAACACTTGGGGTGATAATATTTGATGTATGGAGACGTTTTCAAAAGAAGTCGCGTCAATTAACTTCGCCATCGTCGAAGGACATCGACTTGCCAGAGAGACCAGCCTTAATCAACTTCCCAAGAAGACATCACCAGACGCCTGTATCCGACTCCTGTGAGATCAATATTGGATGATGTTGAACACCTGTTCAACGGCCGAGAGTATGTTTGCGTACCACTTGAGTCGCTAAACCACATGATGCCCACGGACAGCGCCAGCTCTGCCTGAGCTACCTTTTCTATTTTTACTAACCCTATCAAATTGTTAGAGGAAGGCCATTATATTTAATTAGAAGAATAGTCACTTTATTATAATTGCCATGGGCAGTTCTTTATTCAGGAATCGTCAAATTAATAATGAATTACAGCTAGCTATTTGCGGCTGCGCTGCCTGCAAACATTGGCAGCGGCCGTCATATATATCGAAGTATATACTCGCAATTGTATTTTTGCTGGTAGCACTGAGAGCGCGAGGGAAGTTGTAAATGCATGCCTTGTATGTGTCTGCACTCAGGCCATGGGAATATGCTGACACTAGCACTTCCCATAAGTTGGGCTCTGATGCGCATTCATATTTCTTATTCAAGTAGACTTCTGTTGATTAATTTACCCTCCGTAGCCAACCGTAGAACGATGCTTGGTACTGTCTTCATTTATTTCCTTATACATGGTGATATTGACTCCCCCGACTGGGTAAGTCGGCTAAACTTTTCTGTGCCAAGTAGATTAACTAGAAATTATATTCCCCTAATTTTAAATCATTGTAGATCTAATTATGCCTTGCATGGGCGTTTTAGAGTATTATGTTCTGACTATAATAGACTTTTGCCTATAATCTCAAATCTTGACTCTCTGCCGCTCCTAAAACGAGTAAAACTAGCTTCATTGGCACAAAATTGATCTTTCTATTACTTTTTTCCTCGGACTTTTACCTATATTTCCTTATCTCGCGTCTATCTTCTCCCGAATCGTGCTGTACGATACACGGCTGCGCCCCTTGGTCGGTGGGGCGGGTAAATAAACCCTGAGACTCGCCCCGAAAAAAAAAAAAAAATTGCTTGTGTTGCTTTAACACTTGGGGTGATAATATTTGATGTATGGAGACGTTTTCAAAAGAAGTCGCGTCAATTAACTTCGCCATCGTCAAAGGACATCGACTTGCCAGAGAGACCAGCCTTAATCAACTTCCCAAGAAGACATCACCAGACGCCTGTATCCGACTCCTGTGAGATCAATATTGGATGATGTTGAACACCTGTTGAACGGCCGAGAGTATGTTTGCGTACCACTTGAGTCGCTAAACCACATGATGCCCACGGACAGCGCCAGCTCTGCCTGAGCTACCTTTTCTATTTTTACTAACCCTATCAAATTGTTAGAGGAAGGCCATTATATTTAATTAGAAGAATAGTCACTTTATCATAATTGCCATGGGCAGTTCTTTATTCAGGAATCGTCAAATTAATAATGAATTACAGCTAGCTATTTGCGGCTGCGCTGCCTGCAAACATTGGCAGCGGCCGTCATATATATCGAAGTATATGCTCGCAATTGTATTTTTGCTGGTAGCACTGAGAGCGCATGGGAATATGCTGACACTAGCACTTCCCATAAGTTGGGCTCTGATGCGCATTCATATTTCGGCTGGCTGCAAAAGTTTAGCGGCCGGCACCTTTTGTATTTGTTTAAGTACACTGTAACACAATGTTGGTGTCGGTACAGTGGGTACTCGCTACAATGATACATCCATACTACATCTCCCTCCTTTTGAAAAATAACGTAATTCTATGAAGTTTTTTTCTTACTATATGTACATATATAAAATATAAATGAACTTCTTGTTTTATAATAATATATAGTAACATACCCACACCCATATATCTACCACATAAAGTAACATACCCACACCCACATATCTACCACATAAACATATTTACATTACGCACTTGTCACACCCAAAATCATCGGCTCCCAAGAGTCGCCAATTAATATAAACATCCTCTTGAGTTATAAACAAATGAAAGAACCCCAAATTGTCGGCTCCCACGACTGACCAATTAATGTAAACATCCTCTTGCATTATAAACAAATGTCCCCAAACTTCAAAAAGCTTTTATCCCCCAATACTGTAAAATTGCAGGCGCAGCTCAAACCTAGATCCCTCTCATGCTCAGTGCTCTCATGTTGGACACTCTTAAATTATCAATAAAGTTCTTTCTTTCTCTAATTAAAAATTATATTTTTTTCAAAATGTTAAGTCCCGAATTTGTTATTGGCGCAGCCGGTAGGATACGGTTATATCCTTAAAGAACCCAAACGACGTTCGTCCCAGTGCAATTATAAGCCAGCTATCGGTTATATCCTTAAAGAACCCAAAGGACGTTCGTCCCAGTTTAATTATAAACCAGCTATCCCAGTGTCGGTTTGAGTCGCTAATATACGAACGGAAACCTCAATTTTTTGCAACACGCTATTGAAGCTCAGGTTGCGAGGATTTTTTTAACAAAACATAAATCTTGACCCGTGTGACTGTCAAGTAACTAAAACCAAAAAAAAATTATAAAACAAATTTTTTGCAAAAACCCGTTTTATTGTAAAAGTTAGTGCCTTTGTTCGTAACACAAGGGTTACTAAAAAATAAAACACCTTAGTTCTCCCCCACTAGTGCTAAGAGACAAGGTATAACAATTTTAATCAAATTCATAATGCCGTAAGTTTAAACCGTCCTCGCATGCAGACGTGTATTTATTGTGCTCCGGGAAAAAGTATTCAATAAAATCACAAAAGTGCAGTGACCGTTTTAATAAATCTACTATAACGCGAAAAGACGCTTTCTGCGATGAAATCGCGAATGTTTATATTGATTTCAAATTTCAAAAAATTAACTTCTAACCTCCTTCTTTCCTATCAGAACGCAAGAGGTTTGCGTAGCAAACTCACTAAATTGTATTCTGATAGCCTTTCCTTTGCATCTCATATTATTGTGTTCACAGAAACCTGGTTAAAGCCGGAGATCTTTAGCTCCGAAGTTTTTCCAGGTAAGTACACAATATATAGGTATGACCGTCCCTCTAGACGGGGAGGTGGAGTCTTAATTGGAGTTGATTCAAACTTCCCGTCTGAGGAGTTATTTTTTGATGAATTGAATTTATTTGTGTAAAGTTATCGCTTCCTGGTAACTTTATATACATAACTTGCTCTTATATTCCGCCGTTGTCTGAACTTCCTGATTATTTAAATCACCTATCCGTTATTAAGTCCGTTGCAAATAAGCTTTCCGATAGGGATCAGTTGATAGTTCTAGGTGATTTTAATATACCTGGAGTTACTTGGTCCACTGAGGATGGATCGAATGTCTTACTACCCATAGCACAACATGATTTTATTGATTGCCTGCTTGACATATCTCTATCTCAAGTAAACCATGTTCGAAATTCATTAGGTCGCCTACTTGATTTGTGTTTTGTATCGAATCCTGAAGGTGTGTTTCTGTCCAGAGTAGCACCACTCACGCAACCTGAAGATCCATATCACCCAACAATCGAACTTTCATTTGATACGGGTAGAGTTATAGAAGAAAAATCAGAAAAATCCAAACGAATACATTGTTTTCGCAAGGCAGACTTTCTGAGGCTTAATAATTTTATTTCTGGCTTTAATTGGTCTGATCTTTACTTATGCAATAATATGTCCGATGCAGTTAATGTTTTTTATACTGCAATAAACTCATTTTTTAATTCCTGTGTTCCGTGGTACTATCCGTCAACTTCCAATAAATCACCTTGGTTTAGCAAAGAGTTTACACACTTAAGAAATGTAAAGTCCAGACTTTTTAGGAAATATAAAAATACCGGTTCTCAATCTGTTTTTACTAGATATCTAAGTGCTCGGTCAAGATTTACCGTGCTTAATGCTCAGTGTTATAATAGTTACTTAAACCGTTGTAAGGTCCAGTTCTCTCAGGACCCGAAACAGTTTTATAATTTTGTTAACACCAAGCGTAAATCTAATTCTTTTCCTTCCTCGCTGTCGTTCGAAAACATGACGGGAACCACAGATCAGGCAATAGCCGATATATTTGCCCAATTTTTTCAAACGACTTACTCTACTTTAGATTATTCATCTCAGCCTTATTCTTACACCATGCCCAAGTCAAACCTCATATTCTGTCCCACTTTAACAGAAAGCTCTCTTCTTTTGGATCTTCTTCGTATTAAGCCTGTTTATTCGCCAGGGCCCGATGGTATTCCTGGGTGCGTGCTTAGGTATTGCGCTAAGGCCCTGTGCAAACCTCTTCACAAGTTGTTTACCTTATCTCTAGAAACGTCCCAATTCCCAAATATTTGGAAGGAATCATTTGTTATTCCTCTTTTCAAAAAAGGTAACAAGTTAGAAGCCAGTAACTACAGAGGTATTTCTAAGTTGTCAGCTATTCCTAAGCCTTTTGAAAAAATTATTACTCCTCATTTGCAGCACTTTTACAGATCAATTATTTCTCCGTGTCAACACGGATATATTAAACGTAGATCCACAATTACAAACCTTCTAGAGCTCACTACATTTGTGATAAAAGGCTTCAATAGTAGTTTTCAAACAGATGTCATTTACACTGACTTTAGTAAAGCATTTGACTCTGTAAATCACTTACTTCTTATTCATAAACTTGACCTTTTAGGTTTTTCAGTTGATCTGCTTAAATGGATTTCAAGTTATCTAAATGGCAGGTCACAAAGGGTCCTTTTTAAAAATTCAATTTCTGAAATTCTCCGTGTTATCTCCGGTGTCCCACAAGGGAGCCATCTGGGTCCGTTACTTTTTACATTATTTATTAACGATCTTCCCTCAATTATAAGTCATTCTCGCGTACTTATGTACGCAGATGATGTTAAGTTGTGCCTGCAGTATAAGGACATTTCCTGCCATTTAGACTTGCAATCCGATCTAGATAATTTTCAAAACTGGTGCCGAGATAATTTACTAAATTTAAACGGCTCCAAGTGCAAGCTGATGACTTTTTATCGGGCCAATCCGATATACGCGACTTACACGTTAAGTGGCAGCTCTTTGGATAGAATAACTCTTGTAAACGATCTTGGCGTTCTCTTGGACCCTAAACTAAAATTTTCTAATCACAATTCGTCCATGGTTAATAAAGCCAGAGGAGTGCTTGGATTTATTAAAAGGTGGTCAAAAGAATTCGATGATCCTTATTTGACTAAAACTTTATTTATTTCGCTTGTCCGTCCGATTCTGGAGTATGGGTCTCCCGTCTGGAGTCCACAATACGGAATACATATTGGTCGTATTGAATCTGTACAAAAAAACTTCCTTCTTTTTGCTTTACGGCGCCTAAACTGGGATGCAAATCTTATCTTACCTTCTTATTCTAGTAGACTTCTTTTGATTAATTTACCATCCCTAGCCAACCGTAGAACGATGCTTGGTACTATCTTTATTTATAACCTTATACATGGTGATATTGACTGCCCCGACTTGTTAAGTCGGCTAAACTTTTCTGTGCCAAGTAGATTAACTAGAAATTATATTCCCCTAATTTTAAATCATTGTAGATCTAACTATGCCTTGCATGAGCCTTTCAGAGTATTATGTTCTGACTATAATAGACTTTTTCCTGTAATATCAAATCTTGACTCTCTGCCGCTCCTAAAACGATTAATACTTGCTTCATTGGCACAAGATTGATCTAACTATTACTTTTTTCCCCGGACCTTTACCTTTATTTTCCTATCTCGCGTCTATCCTATCGCGAATCGTGCCGTACGATACACGGCTGCGCCCCTCGGTCGGTTGGGCGGGTAAGTGGGCCGTGGGACTCCACGCGAAAAAAAAAAAAAAAAAAAAAAAAAATTGGTCATTTAATTAATATAAAACTTAACACTTAAAACTCTAATTAACTTTACCACGAATACAGTGAGTCTGAACGACGTTCGCACACAACGTCAACGTGAGCAAGACGAGAGACGGCTCTCAGTACAAATAAATAACGCGTACTTCTCTTTTGAAGCAACCGAAAATAATGCATGCTCTGATCAAGCGCGGGCAATTACCCCCAACTTGACCGAATTCTTAAACGTAGCGAGCGAGAGAGCGCGTTCTTGCTCCCCCTCGCTACCATCGACGTCTTTGCTGCCAAAGAGCGCTGAATGTGCTCCAATGCAGGTATGCAATAACCTTAGCTCATCAGCAGTAACTAGCACCGCAATTTCTTTAACATCGTCAACTGTAACTACAACTGCAACTGTATCGACTGCGCATTTAATGACATCATCAGCTAGTAGCGCAAATATTAATACGTCTGCCGCTGCGCTGCCCGAAAAACAGAACAAAAACAATGAATATGCTAAGCCGGCTGTGCAGACTGATATGGATCGCTACATCCAAATCAAAAGGAAGCTGAGCCCTCTAAATTCTCAACGCAAAATAACCCGTAACAATGCTAGCCTAGCTGGAATAGAAACGCCCATGAACTCAAACTAAAATCTTGGAAGACGCCTATGACGTTGAGGCGGCCGAATCTACTGAAGTCGAGAAAAGGAAGCCAAAACCTCCGCCTATTTATATTCGAGAAAAAAGTTCCAATGTTCTTGTCAACAAAATTATCGAGCTTTTTGGAAAGGATAACTTCCACATAATACCTCGAGAATAAAAATAACTTTTACACGTATCAGCTAAAAAGTAGCAAGGGCCTGCAAGTCGTACTTAAGGGCATAGAGTCCGACGTAACACCTGCAGAGATAACAAAGGCTCTTCAAGAGAAGGGATCTAACACTAGGACAGTCTTCAACATCCTTAACAGGGATAGAAAGCCGAAACCACTCATTAAGGTTGAGGTCGAACCAGAAAATAAGACCCAAAATACACAGATGACAGCTTCCAGATCAAACCCTGAAGTCTTCTTCTCGACTGCAGCCAGATCCTCACTAGGACCCATAAACTCTGATAAAAATGTAACTTACGCAAGCGCTTTAAAATCAGGACTGGCTAACCCTGTCTCAAAAAGTTCATTTCTGCAATCAGCATACCAAGAACCGAACACGGCTCAGCAGCAACAATCCCCGGAGCAGTCAAAAAGCAACTTCAAAGATATGATATACAGCCTGCAACAAAGCCTTACGGAGTTTATTTCGTTTATGCGCACAAGTATGCAAGATTTAATGCGAAACCAAAATCTATTGATTCAAATGCTGGTTTCACAACAATCCAAATAATGACTTCCCTAAGGATATTTACGTGGAACGCTAACGGCGTCTCACAACATAAACTTGAGTTAGCTCAATTCCTACTCGACAACCATATCGACGTAATGCTGCTTTCAGAAACACACCTTACAAACAAATACAATTTTCAACTAGGAGGTTATTCATTCTACGAAACAAATCATCCAGATGGTAATGCACATGGTGGGACTGGAATTCTAATCACAAGCCGTATTAAGCACCACTATCATAACAAATTTGCTAAAAATTACCTACAGGCCACATCTATAAATATACAAATAAATACTGGTAACCAACTTACACTAGCCGCCGTATACTGACCCCCTCGCTTCACTATAGCCGAAGATGAGTTTATGCAGTTTTTCAACTCACTGGGAGACCACTTCATAGCCGCAGGGGTCTACAACGCCAAGCACACACACTGGGGATCACGTCTCTTGGCTCTAAAAGGAAAACAGCTCTATAATGCACTTATAAAAGCCAAGAACAAGCTGGACTATGTTTTTCCTGGCAGACCAACATACTGGCCGGCAGACCCAAGGAAACTATCCGATTTAATAGACTTTGCAAAAACATTCCTAAAAATCTGATAAGCGCCGAATGCCTCTCGGATCTTTCACCTGATCACTCGCCTGTCCTGTTTATTCTACTCCGACATCCAGGCGCATTGGAGCAATCGTTTAAATTGACATCACAGAAAACCAATTGGGTTAAGTACAAGAAATACATTAGCTCACACATTGAGCTAAGTCCTCATCTCAACGATGAAGCCAACGTAGACAGATTTGTTAATACACTGGAGTCTGTACTCGTCTCTGCAGCTCGAGTTTCAACACCCCAAACTACAAGAACGCAAAGCAACCAAAAGAAGACAAATCTACAAATAGAAGAGCTCGTCCTCAAAAAGTGACGCTTACGTCGAGAGTGGCAACTCCACAGATCGCCATCTGCGAGGCAAAGCTTAAAATATGCCTCACGTCAACTCACAAAAGCTTTACAGCAAGAAGAAACACATGTCCACCGACGCTACAAGAGCAATTGTCAACATCTAGTACAAAACACTCACTATGGAGAGCTCACCCTACTCTAAGCTCACCGAAAGTAACCGTGATGCCTATTAAAAATCCCACAGGCGGCTGGGCGCGCAGCGATGCAGACAGAGCCAGCACGTTAGCCAACCACCTTAAAAATGTCTTCCAACCAAATCCTGCCACTAGTGCGTTCACCTTGCCGACTTTACCATATGAGCCTCAGCTTCAACATGAGCCAATTGAGTTTCGCCCAAACGAAATCGTTAACATCATCAAAAATCAGCTGAATCCGAAAAAATCCCCGGGCTGCGACCTCATAACTCCCAAAATGATCATTGAGCTCCCATATTGCGCCATTAGCACTATCACCCAGCTTTTTAATGCCATCGCAAAACTTGGCGACTTTCCAGTGAGATGGAAAAAGTCGATTATAATAATGATAGCAAAGCCGGGAAAAGACCAAGTCGTTAGGCCTAACCGTCTACCAGCATGCCTATAAAAGCCCTTTGAAAAATGCGTATTGACTCGGATAAACACATACCTAAGAATCCAGGAAGGAATTCCGTCACATTAATTTGGGTTTCGTGAAAAGCACGGAACAATTGAGCAGGTCAACCGGATAACACCAGAAATTCGGAATGCGTTCGAAAAACGAGAGTACTGTACTGCCATATTTTTAGATGTCTCTCAAGAATTTGGCGGCGTGGTTGCTGAAAGAGAGTTCCGTCCCAGCCCAGAGTAGAAGTCGTGGAGAATTACTCAGTAATTGATTATAACTAGGTTAAGATTCTTCACATTTGATTGATTCTGACTAACGGATTCTCCTGACTGGCGGGGTGCCGCCCTGGCTGCTTTCGCTTTCTTCGTCCAATCCGACTGCCAGGTGATGGCAGTCGTCCCGCTGCTCGAAAGGCACAGCACGGGATTACGGGTGCTAGTAGAGTAGACCCCGGTACGTAGAGAGCCTGAAATAATAGTATGTTGCTTGGGGACCCTGAAGTCAGCCACAAGAGAGAGATAGAGAGAATGTTGCTTGGGGACCCTGAAGTCAGCCACAAGAGAGAGAATAGGTTGCTTGGGGACCCTGAAGTCAGCCACAAAAGAGAGAATAGGTTACTTGGGGACTCTGAAGTCAGCCACAAGAGAGAGTATAGGTTGCTTGGGGACCCTGAAGTCAGCCACAAGAGAGTGAACCGAGCCGTAAGGAGGCGTGATCCTGAAATCAAACGTCTCCTAGTGAAACCTTCGTATCGGCAAGCCGAGCCGGGCTTAAGAAGAGTAGTGGGAAAGGGATGTACTACGGGAACTACCTACAATGGATAAGCGTTCTCATATCGAATGATCCAGTCCACCAAAAAGTGACTTTGCTGCTCACCACCACTGGGGAGTTCCCTCTATACCCGAAGACGGTCTGCTGCTAAGTGACGTTCCATGGCCCGTGGTACGCCTTATATAGGGCTCGGCGAGATCTAGTGTGCCCGCCGCCTGTGTGGGATTTGTCGGTATAAGTGTGGCCACCTCTCTCGGTCTAGTGTGCCCCTACGCGCGCGATCGTTGGCGCGGAAATTCGAACCACATTTAAGAACAGGGATTACTGTACTGCCATATTTTTTTTTTCGTTTCTCAGGTATGGCTTAACTGTCTAATGCATAAAATTACTTTAATGCTCCCTAGCAGCACTCACAAACTCCTAAAGTCATACCTCTCCAATAGGAAATTCGCGGTGAGATGGCAACAACACCATATCTGCTGACCACAACATCGAGGCTGGAGTTTCTGGAATGTTAATTGTCATACTGAATTTTGTATAAATGGATGGCCGGGGATAAGGTATGGAACGTGTATGCACGTTACATTTACATTAAACAGACGAGATTGCCCTCCGCTTGAATTAAACAATACTGTGCTGCCTCAAGCAAACGAAGTACCGTACCTTGGCGTACACCTTGACAGACGATTCACTTGGCGCAGACACATTGATCCAAGAGAACACACCTAAAGCTGAAGACTGGGAGTCTGCACTTCCGCTCTCCTCTTAGTCTGGACTAGAAGATACAGCTCTACAACTCAGTCCTTAAACCAATCTGGACATATGGCTCTCAGTTGTGGGGGAGCTCCACTAATAGCAGTCCTCAGCTCTGGCATCGTCCGTAGACGCTCTCAATTATTGACAGAATGCTATCTGTACTGGTAAATAAGTAAATCTATGTATTGATATTTTTCAGGCTTCGACACCGCAGTGATCTGTTACGTTGGGGTCATCGAATAGGCTTGATCGTTGAAGAATTTGGCTCCGTCCGTCTACATACTGGTGATACCTATCCCTCTCAAAGGACGGAAACTTGCTTGATCCACTCCAGCTCTAGATTATCGGGCTCCAGCTTTCTTCTCGTTATCTTCCTCGCGCTCGGCGTAGTATTCCGTTTTCCTACCGTAAAATTCTTTGGCCTTCTTCACCCCAATCACCGTGGAATGCCTACCAAAAGTTTACACCAAAAAAAAAGCGGATCTACTCTGACTCTCCCGGGAAATCCACAAGTAGCTTGAGGCGTCTTATGTTCGACCGATCCGCTCCAGCTGCTGCATGGACTACAACAGCATTCTATGCGGCTTTGGCGTAGGTGACTTGGAGCTTTATCATTTCCAGGTATCCACTCCAAATTTATTCCTGGAAATCCCGGATTTTAATCCCAGATTCCGGAACATTCGAACGGGTTCGTACAAATTATAATTTGAATCAATTCCATCATCCCAGCCCCATTTAAGTTTTAGCCATGTATTTCAAGACGTCTTATGATTCCCTTGTGAAAATTAATACTCTTTTATATACAACGAAAAAACGGGAACTTTTGTTGCAGCAGCTACGTATTTAATTAGGGGGACGACAAAAAGGAGTGGCTTTGTAACGGCGCCTCTAGCGACTGTCAGAGCACAGCCTCAAAGTATGCTACATTTATCGTGAGGAAGACTTGCCACACATTTAAATCTTGGTTTCCGTAGGTTGTAATGAACACACTCATCGAGCGTTGTCCCTCCCAACACGCTCTGTCTACATTTTCGACCAGCTTGCTCAAGGAGAGTGGGGTGGGTTTATGTTAAGAGAGAACAAGATGTGTTACAGAACTAACAGTAGTAAACAGAGAAACGATAGTAACAGATAACCAGCTCAATAGCTAAAATCGGACAAAACAGTGCGCCTATCGAAGATTGAGGACCAGATGTTATTGGCCTCGTTCTATACCCACATTACCATGTGAAATCTAATCAGATTCTACCTATAAATAACTATAACTCTACATACCTAAAAGTGCCCTCCAATAAGTTACCATTTAGTTTGTCTTAAACATCATTTACTTCAAACAAAATCAAATTTTGGTTCATGTTTCTTATATACTAAAGTTCTAAACACTAAGTCCTTAAATCTAGATAACGGTGTTCGTTATGTTTATGTCTATATGTGTGTAATTATATTTTACTAAGGTTATTAAGAATTTAAGAAATAAATTTAAACGTATGTTGTAAAGGATTACATCAAGTCCCTATTTCTTATCAACAATTAATGAATATATGATAGTCTGTAGATATTTATTTGGTTTTTCTATTCAATATTTTCCCTTATTCAAAAAGCTACAGCTCTTAGGCCGTGATTACGTTTAATTAACAAGATATATATATATATAAAATTAAGTATAAAAAGGAGTGTGCAGACTCACAAGAGAATAGGAATGTTGACGGCTATGCCTTACTTACGCAGGATCCAACGTTGTCCTGATGACTGTTGCTGTAGATTTTATAAATGTGGATAAATGGTTATGTCAGATCTGCACACAAAGTTTTACACTATAATAGGAGTGTAAAGTTAATCAGTAAAATATTCTTAAAGAAATACAAAAGAAAATGTAATTAAATCTACGATACTCAGAATTATTTCCGCGAATGAGCAAGCATGAACATGCTGTTATTGCTCTCCTCAGCGATTGATTCGCAGAAATCCGATTGAGGTGCAAAACTGAACAGGCTTGAACGTGTCGCAACGCTCAAGCACGTACCCAACCACTACGCTTGGCGGGGATGAAATGTGACAGGCAGCTTCTTGATAAATCCGGGGAAGAATATGCGATGGAGGCGTCTTCCAGCTGTGCCACGAGAAAGTTTCCAAAAGATTTCCCAAAGAACTGCCTGATTCCAGAAAAACTCCTGTCTGTGCCAGCAGCGAGGCAAAAAGTAGCCAAAGCAATCCGCAGCAAAATAATAGGCGGTGCGATCGGCAGCAAGGCAATTGGAGCTGCGATCCTGGCCTTGACGAAGATTTCCTCGTGTTTTTAACTATGTATGGCTTGGGAACCACGAAGAAGACAACAGACTAATTCCTAGGAAAACGCAATTAAAATTTTCAGATTTTGGGTCCTAATAATCTTACCAACATAATATGAGTCACAATATTTACTTATAAAAATACTAATTACTTCTAGAAATGGTCAGCACGTTTTTAGGATGAACAGAGATATTAAGCAAAAGTTTTAAGAGCGAACGAACTGACTTAGGGAGAAGTTTCCAGAAAAGAGAAGAATGCAGCCGGAAACAGCACTAATGAAGTGTGGACCTAGTACGTCCAAAATCCATAGGCGGGATTTTCGTTCTAGTATTTTTGTTGTTCTCTGGTATTTTGTCAAGATCTGATCTTCGCGTTGCTAGACTGATTACATTTGCTTACAGTATACCAACAAATTAAAATTGAAAATATAACCAAAGTATGACCTCGAGTAATTCAATAGCACTACAAATATTGTTTAATAGGTCGATACCAAAACCAAAATAAACAAAAGGGATCCACACGCCCCAATATTCAGCAATTAAACAATCTTCAACTATTTGTTGTATTTACCAGTCTGCATATCGAAAAAACCGAGGGTTTTTCAACAGACAAAACACTGAAAACATTCACATACTGATAGAAGCTTTAACGACAGAACTCCACCTATGTTAAAACCAATGAACTTTGGCAACTCACAATTGCCAAAAAAAAGCTTCTCTGATCGTAACATTGGGGAGTTTCTGATGCTCTGCTTCCATCCCCGTAGCTAGCTGATGAGTCTGAGGTGACGTGCAGACGAAACTAGTTAGTCCTATCATAGTCGGGTTCACTCCCCAGGGAATGTAAGTGTGATGAAAGTTAAGTGGAATAAATCGTTGTGTTATAGAAGAAATTAAAATATAACCAACGTATGACCTCGAGTAATTCAATAACACTACAATTATTGTTGAACAAGGTCGATACCAAACCAACATAAACTCTTTTTCGCAATAGCAAAGTTGAGAGGTCAACTGGTGTCATTGACTAAGGATTCAGACCGCGATGCCCAAAACCTCACTGCAAAACACGCCCTATACTCTGACATTTGCCTTAATTTAATTTTAATAATTAATAATTTTATGGTTGGATTAAATGGCCCACTAAAAACTATTATCAGGTCCCGAAATCCAGAATCTATAGAAAAAGCTTACGAAATTGCACAAATAGAACAAAACTTTTACTACCAGAACTCTAATGGTTAACAGAACAATCGTTACCGCGAGAATTCTAACGACCTACAAAATAATCGTCGCCGTGAGAATTCCAATGATCAACAAAATAATCGTCAACGCGAAAATTCAGGGGACCGGAACCACCCTTATCAACGTTATCAACAAAATCAAAAACAGTCAGGTAGCAACAACACTAGGAGAAACGAATCACAACAACAGTCCCAAAATCGACGAGAGGGCCATTCGTCTATAACCCAGAATCCTTTCCGAAACAATTCAGAATCAAATTCTTTCTCCCAACAAAACGACAACACCCCTGCCGCCTCTGGCAACATCAATGATGGTGCAAATTTTTTACAAGGAGCCTCGGACGACCAATCGGCTTCTTAAACAAAACCCATGGGAAATCCTTACCTTATGTTCTTTTATCTTCAAAATCCATTACAAAAAACCCACATACATTTCTTATAGACACCGGGTCCACATACTCTTTTATAAAACCGACATTGATTACAAAAGACCATATTCAGAAATTAAACACTCATGTCAACATTCAAACCGTTCTCAAACCGTTTCAAATTCAAGAATATACGGACTCAATTATTTTCGAGAAGTTTGATATAACAAAAAAACCTAAATTCTTTCTGTTCGACTTCCACCCACATTTTAACGGTCTTTTGGGCATGGATTTCTTAAGGAGCTTAGATGCAAAAATAAACATATAAGACTCTGTCCTAGAAGCAACGAAGTTTTCTCTTCCAATCTTAACAAGCACAAATCCAGTAGGCACGACGCATACCATACCATTAAACACTAAGGTCAGATTGCAAGTCCCTGTGAATTCAATGTTCGCCGGGCAAGCCCCAGAATCTACAGACGCACAATCTAAATTAGATATCCAAACAGGACACTTGAACGATGAAGAAAAACAAAACCTAATTAAACTTTGCAAACAGTTCAAAAAACTTTTCTATAACGAAGATAATCAACTAACGTTTTCAAATGTCGTCAAACACTCGATCCCAACAGTAGATGATGTCCCTATACACACCAAATCATATAGATATCCTTTTATCCATAAAGAAGAAGCACCTGTATGGGTCGTCCCCAAGAAAAGTGACTCATCAGGTCAAAAAAGTGGAGTTTGGTTATAGATTTCCGTAAACTAAAAACTATCTCAGACAGATACCCAATCCCTAATATAGCAGACATCTTAGACAGTATAGGGAAAACCAAATATTTCACAACCATTGATTTGGCAAGTGGGTTTCACCAGATAGAGATGAGCCCATGTGATGCAAACAAAACAGCATTTACCGTCGAAATCGGATATTACGAGTTTACGAGGATGTCTTTCGGCCTCAAGAACGCACCTGCGACATTCCAGTGCGATGGACAACGTCCTAAGCGATTTAGTAGGGAAAATTTGCCTCGTATACCTTGATGATATCATAATATTCTCCGCTTCCCTACAAAACCATATTACAGACATTAAGTCGGTGTTCACCAGATTACAAAATGCGAATTTAAAAATACAACCAACTAAGTGCAACTTCCTTAGGAAAGAAATTTCTTAGGACACATTGTTACACAGGAAGGAGTTAAGCCTAACCCAGACAAGATCCAAGCAATTAAAGATTTCCCTTGCCCGAAAACCACTAGAGAAATTAAGTCGTTCCTAGGTTTATTAGGTTATTACAGGAAGTTCATAAGAGACTAACCAAACCAATAACTAGACAACTGAAAGGCAAGAAATCAATAGTGATTGACGACGAGTTTAAAGAGGCAGTACCTTATTCAAAAAACCTCTTGTGTAATGATCCGATACTAGCTTATCCTGATTTCACAAAACCATTTACATTGACCACAGACGCGAGTAATTATGCCATAGGTGCGGTACTTTCTCAGGGACCGGACACCAACGACAGACCTATATCATTCGCCAGCCGAACGCTCTCAGACACGGAAGTTAGGTATTCAACCATAGAAAAAAAAATGCTAGCGATCATTTGGTCCGGCACTTTAGACCTTTACCTTTTTGGCCGCAGATTTAAGATAGTGACAGACCATAAACCATTAGTTTGGTTAAAAAATCTAAAGGGTCAAAACCACCTTGGCCGCTTACGACTACGAAGTAGTTTATAAAAAAGGCCCTCAGAATGTTGTTGCTGACGCACTTAGCAGAATAGAACCAAATTTAAATGTAAACGAAGATCCATCGAGAATTTCAGTTGTTCAAAAACCACTGAACTACTTTAATATTCAAACAATTTTTCAAATCGGGTCATCAATCCCAGTACAGTTAATAACACCATTCCCCCATAAGATAATATACGTTCAACTCAATCACCAACATACGTCAGACTATTCTCAAACCAAACAAAACTCACGCCATATTAGCACCCGATAACGTCTTTTGTATAATTGAAGAAGCGTTCAACAACTATTTTACAGGAAATAACTTATATAGCATTTGTCGTTGCACATCACTTTTAATCGACCTTCCTAATCTAGAAGAGCAAAAGAGCGAGGTCCGATTGTACCACCTTAATAGCAATCACAGAGGAATCAATGAAACCTTCAATCATCTTAAAAGAGACGTTTATTTTCCACGTATGAAAGCGATTATCCCACAAATAATCAACGACTGTGACATTTGCCTAACACATAAATATGACAGACAACCTCACAGACCTTTAATGCAAGCCCCACCTGCACCATACAATCAATAATACGAATAACTTAACTATTATCGATAAATTTTCAAAAAAAAACACAAGCATAACCATTAACTAATAGGAATTTAATTAAGGTTATCGCAGCACTTTCACATTTCTTTAGTACCTTTGGCGCGGAATTCTCGGGAAATTTGTTTAGTGGCTTTCTAACTCAGTACAACATAACCATCCACATGACTTCATTCCAACAATCAATGGGAAATGCACCCGTCGAAAGACTCCATTCAACATTCACAGAACTATATAGAATAGTTGTTAGCCGCAGAAAAGAACTTCAACTTCAATGCGAACATGCAGAAGTATTTTCGGAGGTATTTACAACATATAACAACGCGATACACTCCAGCACCGCTCATACACCATTTGAACTTTTCCATGGTAGAACTCACATATTTGAAAAAACTGTGAAGTTCTTATTAACCTGGGAAACGCCCATATAACTCTAAGCTATAAAATTTTAACCCATATCGTAGATGTACAAGATTTTATGGAATGCGTTTCCAAAATAAGGGTTAAATTAAGAGCACTTAGACTTGATGTAACATTTAAAATATCAATAGAAGTGATACAAGGGAAATTACAGCAATTGGAGGACAGAATAGACACCCTACTTCCACATGTAAGGAGTAAAGGGGGATTGATCAATGGTCTAGGAACTATTTTTAAATCAATATCAGGAAACTTAGACGACAACGATAGTCAGAACATCCTTGCCGAACTAAAGACCCTAAAGGAATCCTCCCAGATTTTAAAGAACGCTCAAGTAAACCAAGAAAGTTTTGATAAACAAGTTATTATTAGGTTCAATAATATCACAGAACACATCAATAGCGAACAAACCAAATTACAAAACTATTTAGACACAGCACAAAATACAATCTTTAAAGAACTCAGAGAAGATAGGACAACATTTAGACACTACACACAATAAACTTTAACATCGACACCCTAATGGAACACATTAATAATATTGCTGAAAGCCTTTTGGCCAGCAAATTAGGTTTAATCCCAAAATTCTTATTCAACAAAAATGTTGAGCATTCAAAACATTTATTTACAATTAGAACAATACATATATAAAATTCTTATACCATCATGTACACCTTCTACACCAAATTATTGTTTAACGTTAAGATACCAATATTAGATTCACAAATTTATAAATTCACCCATATTGTACCCTTACCATTAAACAACTCACATTTCATCATTTCCCCGGAATTCTTGGCACATGCCAACAACACCTTTCACCTTCTTAAGGTGGAGCAGGATTTTTTCTGTCAAAAGACTCACATGGATATGGCAACCAAAAACAGACATCAGACATCGTCCAGAACGCAAGGGAGACCAAATGCGACGTGATGGATATAGGAAACGAGACGAACAGTGGGATTGCTCCTTCATAGTAAGGTACAAGAATTGTTCCGCATGGATAAACGGCGTGGAATACAGCGACAAGGAACTGGTAGAACACGATCATTTCACCTTCGTACTACCACCAGTCGACAGAATTACAAAAACCCAAACCATCAAGGCACTATCGCTGGAGAGATTACATCTAGAGACCCTATCAACAGCTGGAAAGATCATTGTTGGGGCGGGTCCGTGCCAAGAACAATTAGAGAAAAAAAATTCGGGGTTGTGTGGAGCTTCGTTTCACTTGTGATTCGTTTCACCTTTTATTCCGTAATGACTTCATATATCGTAAGCTTAGTCTAAAGGGGGAACCAATTCGGTTGCCAGTGATGCCGAACCAGCGATTTTTTCTTAGTTCGACATGAACATTCTCCCCCCCCTCGCAATGGGGAGAGTGGCATATTAAGAAAGGGAGCAAGGGCCTGAAAGAAGCCACCCCAAGGCTGAGCTTTACGCCATGGGCAGTCCGTTTTGACTCGGGAGGATACCCGGCAGAATTAATTCCGCGTATACGTCAGCTCCCAAAACAGCCGACACTAAGGAAGGGTGGAACCATTTATCATTAGCCAAAGTGATGTCTGGGAAGGCATCCCGGACCTTCGGATCCAGGAGCTTAGCCGGAGCTCGGGTCTGCATCTGGTCATCAACCAGCATTATCAGCTGACTGGTCATATTCGACGACTTTGAGCGGATTTCGTTGGTGCACACCCGCTCATCGCCTACGCGGGTGACAGAAAGGTTGAGGGCCTTTGTCAAGGATACGTGAATGCGACTCACGGGGCAGCAAGGATCCACCAAAGCTCGGACGTCAAACCGTTTCTCCTCAGACCCCACCAAAATGGATGCAGTTGGCAAGATGCTCACACTCGTGCGCTGCAGGAAAGCGGCGCACGATGGGCCCGTAGCAGGGCTTCGGGTCGGGGAGATCTCCTTCGGTGACAATGAGCGCAACGACGTCGTCGACGACGCTCTCGTCTGCTGCCGTCGGTCTTGGGGTCGTGACGAGCGTGCCAATGTGGACTCTTGGAAGTGCAAGAGGGTGTGGTGATTTCCACTGCAGACGTGGCACTTGCCATTACTGCGACAGGATTGACCCGAATGCTCGTGAGCAAGGCAGTTCGCACAGTATTGATTGATGAAGACCGCGCGGAGCCGCTTCACCGCCGGGAGCCGAAGGAACCGTTGGCATTTCCTCAGCGCGTGTACCCCTCGGCAAACTCGGCACCTGTACCCGTTGGTTGCGCGTGGCCGAGCGTGCTGGATTGTAGTTGGCGCCATCGTGAATAATCTGTGGAAGCCAGTAAACAAAGGTTAAAGGTTATGGATGATGCGAATGATCGTGACATGTATGAGGACTGACGAGACAGAATGAGATGAGTTTAGGACTAGTAGGATTGGCTGTTAGTCGCTAACTCAGGAAAAAAGGGAAAAGGCAGAATCACTCGGAGCAGGAGGCCTCCATCGGAAGGCGGATTATCTTTGCGATTGGTCGTCGGATAATGCCACGTGCGGTAAGAACATCTGCCACTCGGGTCTTGCCATCCGCGCCTGGGCACACCAGTTGGATCCGCCCAAGCCGCCATTCATTTGGTGGTAAATTTTCCTCATTTAGCACCACCATGTCCCCCGTCTGAATGTCTCGCGTTTGAAATTGCCATTTAGTCCTTTTATGGAGCTCCTTTAGGTACTCTTATTTCCAGGGTAAGCAAAATTGCTGATGCAGGGCCTTTTGCCGCTGCCATCGGTTTAAAATGAAAATCGGATTTTCTTTAATATCGGGCTCAGTCACGGAAAGGAGTGGCCCACCGACTAGGAAGTGTCCGTGGCTAAGAGCTACGAGGTCAGTGGGGCCTTCGGACATTGGAGAAATAGGCCTCGAGCTTAAACAGGACTCAATTTTCGATAGGAGGGTAGCTTACTCTTCAAATGTGTTCTTCCCGCCAGCTGTTTGCTTGTAGAAGTGTGTCCTAACGCTTTTGACACCGGCCTCCCATAGCCCTCCCATGAGGCGCGCCAGGAGGGTTGAAGAGCCAGGTCACATTTTGAAGACTGTACTTCGACAGGATCAAAAACATCGTAGCTTCAATGAAGTCCTTGGATAAGGACGTGGAGGCTCTAACAAACGTTTTCCCGTTGTCAGATTGTATGTGGTGGGTAAAAGCCCTGGAAAATGAAGATCTTGCGCAGGGCAAGTCTCCCATCAGCTGAGTTTGCAGCTTCTGTCTGTGGATGGTGCACACTCGACAGGAATGAATGGTGTCTCTTACAAGATTTCTCAGCTTAGGTATCCAATACTTGGAGCGAATCAGTCGGATCATCAATTGATTACCCCCGTGCAAGGATATGCGATGGGTAAAGAGGGCCAAAAGTTTGGCAAAAGTCCACCTTGCCGGAATGATGATTGGATGTTTCTCATCATAGCTTAGCATCTCAGATGCTCGTAGACTACCGCTGGCTCTTAAGACACCGTGGCTGTCGACAAAGGAGTTTAGATTGGAGATCGTGCTGGAGACTGGAATATGTTGCTTTTTGCCTAAGGCCTTGCATTCTATTGGATACTCATGGAGTTGGGTGAGCAAAAATCAGCCTATCTTGGACGTCAGACAACTCCGCGGCAGTGAGTTCTGCCTTTATGTAAACGTCTTGCTTGCGACACATTCTTGCAAACCGGAATACGTAAGCGAGAACGCGTAAAGCCCTCTTGAATGCTGAAAAACGCTCCAGAATGTCATTTTTCGGGGGCGTTGTGGCGACGTTACACCTTATTGGGCGCTGTTCGATCTCGGTTTCGAGCAGAACCGACGAATTGAGTGGCCACTGCTCCTGGTTGTGACGCAGCCACTCAGGCCCATGCAACCAGAGGTTGCTGTCCTTGAGCTCACGGACTGAGACGCCCCTGCTTGCCAGATCAGCTGGGTTACCTTCCGATTTCACATGAAACCACTGTTCTCTGTTGGTGAGCTGATCAACTTTCGCGACTCTGTTGGCAACGAATGTAGTCCAAGTGCATGCTGGCTTGCTTAGCCGTGCAAGCACTATCGTGGAGTCTGTCCAATAATATGTATCATACTGAGTAGGAGGCATTTCGGAGAGAACTGCTGCAGCTCTAACCGGGGTATGGAAAGGGACTTTACTGGAATAACTCGGGTTTTGGACAAAAGCAAGTGGGTGAAGCAGCCATCAGTCGTTTCGAGGCGAACAAAGATGGCAGCACCATAGGCGCTCTCCGATGCATCGCAAAACCCGTGGTACTGTAGTTTTGCTGCTGAATGAAATCTTACCCATCTTGGGATGCGAACTTCTTTCAAAGTTGGATACCGCTCAAGAAAATTACGCCACTTTGTGTCAAGATCAGTCGGAAGAGGCTGGTCCCAGCTTAACTCCCGCAGCCAAATTTCTTGCATGAACATTTTTGCCCGAACAATAAAGGGCGGTAACCATCCTGCTGGGTCAAACAGTTTGGCTATCTGGAATAAAACCTCTCGTTTGGTGTGGGATGTTTGGAGAGAAATATCCATCGGCAGAACGAGGAAACTATCCGATGTCGCGTGCCAACCAATTCCCAGAGTTTTTGCAATACTGGCGTCTTCCAACTCCAGAAAGTCGGCCCTAATCAAGCGCTCCTTTGGAATGCCCTGAAAAAGTTTCTTCTCGTTTGAGGTCCACTTGCGCAGTGGAAAACCCGCACTCTCTAGGGCACCAAGGAGCTCTTTGATGGCTGAAACAGCGGACTGCTGCGTGTAGGTGCCGGCTAAAACATCATCGACATACATAAATCTAGAAATTATGTCACTTGCCAAAGGATATTGGTCACGTACATCGTGAGCCAGTTGTTGAAGCACGCGTATGTCCAAAAAAGGGGCACAGTTAACGCCGAAAGTGAAAGTGTTGAGCTATAATCACAGAGTTTTCCCTCTTTATCGCGGAACAGGATTCTTTGGAAACGTGTATGATCGGAATGGATGAGAATCTGCTGATACATCTTAGTGATGTCAGCATTGAAGGCGTATTTAAAGAAACGCCATTTGAGGATCTGGGTGGTCAAATCAGATTGCAGTACCGGACCTGTATGAAGGATTTCATTTAGGCTGTACCCGTTTGACGATTTATTGGAGGCGTTAAACACCACGCGAACCTTTGTGGTGGTACTGTCTGGCATGAAAACTGCAAGGTGCGGCAAGTAAAAATTGCTGGAGTCGTCATTTGGAGAGACTAGGTGCATATGACCTAAATCTAAATATTCCTGAATAACTGAGGCATACTGCTCTCTCAAAGGAGCGTTTTTACTCAGCCGTAATTCATTCCTAAGAAATGGCGCCAGTGCGATGGACTGTGAATGCCCCAGGTTTATTTTGTTATATTCTTTAAAGGGCAAAGAAACAACATACCTCCCTTCTTTATCCCTTGTGGTGGTTTGCTGGAAATTATTTTCACACACCGAGCTGGATTCCTTACCCGGCTTCACTGGAACATCCTCCACCTCCCAGAACTTGGTGAGGATGCCGTCTAGTTGAGATTCGGTGACAGACAACCGTGCTGTGATGGGAGGGAGGTCCCTAAACGAACCTTCGGGTATCGTATAGAATGGAAGATTTCCGGCTAAATGTGGTAGCACATATGCGATTTCGATTTGGATTTATGGCTTAATGGGGGAGCCAATATGGAACTGGCAGCGCTTACGTAATTAAGCAGCAACAGTTTGATTTACTCCCGAATCTTGAGCTTGTATGGGTTTATAGGGGAACTTAATTAGGTTGAATAACCGTTCTGAAATAAAGGTCGCCTCGGATCCGGGGTCAATTAAGGCACGTTCTGAGTACCTAATGCCCAAGTGGCAGATCTCTATGAGCGCCTTACTCAGGAGGACCCCTTGCGTGTTCACGGCGAGGTACGTTTGGACGTTCGACGGAGT
This sequence comes from Drosophila rhopaloa, assembly GCF_018152115.1. NCBI lineage: Eukaryota > Metazoa > Arthropoda > Insecta > Diptera > Drosophilidae > Drosophila > Drosophila rhopaloa. The sequence goes on from NW_025334991.1 coordinate 1,333,561, forward strand.
GGACTGTATTTCCGGCTGGAGGTCAGGTACGGATGCTGACTGGAGTTGTGGAGGGCCGCCGCAATGGAGGAGAGTATTGTGCGACTTTTGAACGTGTAGAAATTGTGCGTACTTGTGCAGTCTCTCAACATGTGGGTTCTTGCAAAACAGTTCAGGCAGAATTTCTGTTCTGTACACTGTTCCCTGTCGGCAACCGACATATTTAGAAACTCCCTTGGACAAAGTTTACACGACTGTGGATTTACGGTGACCCTATTTGAAATTTTCAGAGCAATTAAACAACCTTGGACAGTGCTCTCCAGGTGCTTAAGGGAATTGCCACACTCTTGGGAAACAGTGGGGAGATTAAACAGGATCTTTAGCTGAATGTTGACGAGCAGACGCTTGTTTTCGAAACGAGTCTGCAGATTTCCCCATGCGGACGAAAAACCTTCGTTAGTCAATGATGATAATGCCACAATAGACTTTGCTTCTCCACTCGTTTTCGAGTTGAGGTGGAACAACTTTTCAACGCCTGAAAGCCTCGGATTTTGGACATAGATGGAGGAAAAAAGGTCTCGAAACGTCGGCCAATGAACATAGTCCCCACTGAAAATTTCACAGTCTATTGGAGGAACGCGGCATCCACTAGGCAGAGACACCGGTGTGGGCGGTTCATGAATCGGTTGAACGCTAGCTCTTTCAATCGTTTCGTTTAGTGTTGCAACGCATCTTTCAAAGACAGAGTAACAGTAGTCATACTTGGCTTGCATGACTTCCATCGTGTCTGTACTATTTACTAAGGAAAGAACCTCAGAGCACGTCTCGTACTCTTTCTCTACCTTGTCCCAAAGAGCTTGTATCTGCTGAAGTCTGACCTTGTTAGTGTGAACAGACGGAGGTGGGTCTGTTGGGGTATTGAACCTGGCTTCGAACTGACTGACCCTATCGGTCACATCCACAAACTTTGTCAAGGCAGCTTTAGATTCAGCGTCAGCCATTTCCGCAGTTGATCTCGTGACTTGTAGGGACAAAACTGACTGTGACGCAGTTGTTCTCACGGGACTTTTCGCTTGTTGTCCTGGAAGGACGGCTGATCCTTATGGATGGAGTTAAGCTTTTACTAGGTCCTGCCTTTTGGTGGGCAGTGACGACTCGCTTTTGGCTCTGGCCCGGCTGGGTGTTCTGACTGATGGGACGGTTAACTGAACTTTAAGTTCCTCACCTTCACCATGGGTTTTGGGGGGGTTTGGGTTTGGTTGTTTAGGTTGCTGTCCTTGAGCTCACGGACTGAGACGCCCCTGCTTGCCAGATCAGCTGGGTTACCTTCCGATTTCACATGAAACCACTGTTCTCTGTTGGTGAGCTGATCAACTTTCGCGACTCTGTGGGCAACGAATTTATCCAGGGCGTGCTGGGGTTTGGTAGCCGGGGAACGATATTCGGGGGGAGTCTGTCCAATAATATGTATCATACTGAGTAGGAGGCATTTCGGGAGAGAACTGCTGCAGCTCTAACCGGGGGTATGGAAAGGGACTTTACTGGAATAACTCGGGTTTGGACAAAAGCAAGTGGGTGAAGCAGCCATCAGTCGTTTCGAGGCGAACAAAGATGGCAGCACCATAGGCGCTCTCCGATGCATCGCAAAACCCGTGGTACTGTAGTTTTGCTGCTGAATGAAATCTTACCCATCTTGGGATGCGAACTTCTTTCAAAGTCTGGATACCGCTCAAGAAAATTACGCCACTTTGTGTCAAGATCAGTCGGAAGAGGCTGGTCCCAGCTTAACTCCCGCAGCCAAATTTCTTGCATGAACATTTTTGCCCGAACAATAAAGGGCGGTAACCATCCTGCTGGGTCAAACAGTTTGGCTATCTGGAATAAAACCTCTCGTTTGGTGTGGGATGTTTGGAGAGAAATATCCATCGGCAGAACGAGGAAACTATCCGATGTCGCGTGCCAACCAATTCCCAGAGTTTTTGCAATACTGGCGTCTTCCAACTCCAGAAAGTCGGCCCTAATCAAGCGCTCCTTTGGAATGCCCTGAAAAAGTTTCTTCTCGTTTGAGGTCCACTTGCGCAGTGGAAAACCCGCACTCTCTAGGGCACCAAGGAGCTCTTTGATGGCTGAAACAGCGGACTGCTGCGTGTAGGTGCCGGCTAAAACATCATCGACATACATAAATCTAGAAATTATGTCACTTGCCAAAGGATATTGGTCACGTACATCGTGAGCCAGTTGTTGAAGCACGCGTATGTCCAAAAAAGGGGCACAGTTAACGCCGAAAGTGGAAAGTGTTGAGCTATAATCACAGAGTTTTCCTCTTTATCGCGGAACAGGATTCTTTGGAAACGTGTATGATCGGAATGGATGAGAATCTGCTGATACATCTTAGTGATGTCAGCATTGAAGGCGTATTTAAAGAAACGCCATTTGAGGATCTGGGTGGTCAAATCAGATTGCAGTACCGGACCTGTATGAAGGATTTCATTTAGGCTGTACCCGTTTGACGATTTATTGAGGCGTTAAACACCACGCGAACCTTTGTGGTGGTACTGTCTGGCATGAAAACTGCAAGGTGCGGCAAGTAAAAATTGCTGGAGTCGTCATTTGGAGAGACTAGGTGCATATGACCTAAATCTAAATATTCCTGAATAACTGAGGCATACTGCTCTCTCAAAGGAGCGTTTTTACTCAGCCGTAATTCATTCCTAAGAAATGGCGCCAGTGCGATGGACTGTGAATGCCCCAGGTTTATTTTGTTATATTCTTTAAAAGGGCAAAGAAACAACATACCTCCCTTCTTTATCCCTTGTGGTGGTTTGCTGGAAATTATTTTCACACACCGAGCTGGATTCCTTACCCGGCTTCACTGGAACATCCTCCACCTCCCAGAACTTGGTGAGGATGCCGTCTAGTTGAGATTCGGTGACAGACAACCGTGCTGTGATGGGAGGGAGGTCCCTAAACGAACCTTCGGGTATCGTATAGAATGGAAGATTTCCGGCTTAAATGTGGTAGCACATATGCGATTTCGATTTGGATTTATGGCTTAATGGGGGAGCCAATATGGAACTGGCAGCGCTTACGTAATTAAGCAGCAACAGTTTGATTTACTCCCGAATCTTGAGCTTGTATGGGTTTATAGGGGAACTTAATTAGGTTGAATAACCGTTCTGAAATAAAGGTCGCCTCGGATCCGGGGTCAATTAAGGCACGTTCTGAGTACCTAATGCCCAAGTGGCAGATCTCTATGAGCGCCTTACTCAGGAGGACCCCTTGCGTGTTCACGGCGAGGTACGTTTGGACGTTCGACGGGTGGACTGTATTTCCGGCTGGAGGTCAGGTACGGATGCTGACTGGAGTTGTGGAGGGCCGCCGCAATGGAGGAGAGTATTGTGCGACTTTTGAACGTGTAGAAATTGTGCGTACTTGTGCAGTCTCTCAACATGTGGGTTCTTGCAAAACAGTTCAGGCAGAATTTCTGTTCTGTACACTGTTCCCTGTCGGCAACCGACATATTTAGAAACTGGGGACACAGACGGATTGGATGGTTCTCCCTTGGACAAAGTTTACACGACTGTGGATTTACGGTGACCCTATTTGAAATTTTCAGAGCAATTAAACAACCTTGGACAGTGCTCTCCAGGTGCTTAAGGGAATTGCCACACTCTTGGGAAACAGTGGGGAGATTAAACAGGATCTTTAGCTGAATGTTGACGAGCAGACGCTTGTTTTCGAAACGAGTCTGCAGATTTCCCCATGCGGACGAAAAACCTTCGTTAGTCAATGATGATAATGCCACAATAGACTTTGCTTCTCCACTCGTTTTCGAGTTGAGGTGGAACAACTTTTCAACGCCTG